>NC_058190.1:29515115-30752257 GCF_907165205.1 Coccinella septempunctata
TCCATTCAATTAACAATTCTGAAGAAACTTTATTTCAGAGCAAAATGTCAGAGTTTTGGAATACGTCAAAATCTCTAGTTTTACTGATACCCCAAAAAGATTGGAAAGTTACGATGTTCGCCATTTTTTGTTTCTCTGGAAAAAAGTTTAGAAAGTGGTCATTTTTTTTGCCTTAGCTCTTATTGGTTTCGCGCGACAGGACATCAAATTTGGGAATTCCTATACATGTCTTCTGCGGAAATCTTGATATTCGAGATGAATTCAAAAAATTCAAGATTTCAAAAGAATTTTCATGACTGAACCCTTAATAAAAAAAAAGCTCAAACCTCATGCATATCGTTGTATCCTTTCTCAGCCACATTTCTGAAGAGTATGACATTAGGTACCAAGGGTCGTAGATCGGAGAATATCGGATTATTATTGCTAAACATCAAACTCGAACTTTTAACCATTTCCTCTATATAAGGCATATCCTCTCCAAAATACTTTTTCGCTATATTATGTGCACGGGGAAACATAACAAACTTATTGATTATAAAGGTTCCTATAGTAATATAAATATTATCGAATTTTTCCCAGAATGTCAATTTTGGTACGAGTTCCGAATAATAATCTGTAAACAACACAGGGTGTATAGAGTTGCCATACAAAAAGTGCCAATAAGTCTTCAAACTCAATGAGGAAACAGCCACTAAAGGAGCATCGAACTTGTGTTGTAACCCGAAAAGAATTGGGTTTATTCCTTCTATAATGATGAGGTCAAAGTGGTTCTTATTTTTCTCTAAAATTACTTTCACTTCTTCCTTCTCAAATACCATTTGTAAAGCCTCCGCGTGGAGATCTTGGAGAACGATTTGAATCTTGAACGTATTCATATTTTCTCTCCTCAGATGTGTTATATCTGTTCTCTTTAAAATGTCATAAGTATAACCTGTGTCTATTTCCGTTAAGTTTGTCAAGCTTGGATCGTTTAGTGGATTTGGAACAATGGCTGTAACTTCGTGTCCCCTCAAAGAGAGTTCTCTCCAGAGGGGTTGGAACACTCGCTGGTGGCTGATAGATGGAAACGAACACCATCCTAATATTCTAGCACTTTTCACGTCACGCAAAGTAATGATAACAATGAGAAATATTATGAAAATAACATAATAACACGCTTGCATTGTAGACCGGTATGCCTCTCAGTATAAACGACCCATATGATATCATAATTATTATCATTTGTTTGAGTTTCGAGATAAGAGAAATTCATTTCGAAAATGTATAACATGATAGAGAAAAGTGCAAGTAATAATAATGTTTACTATACAGGCTGGTTCATTGGTAAATACAGAGTGTTTTCAAAGGCTTTTTTTGTCAAAAAATAGAATTGATCAAAATGAGTCGTTTAACCAAAAATTGTCTATATAATATAAAATATCCAAAATGGCTGAGATACAACTCCTAGAAGTTTGACAAAATTTCATTGAATTTCAAGTACGGGACTCTGGAAGGTGACTCCGGCATCTCAAAAACAAAACAAAGCATAAACAGATGGCTGGACAATGAATGGTTCAGTACCAAGTTTATCGGATTAGATGCATCAGGTCACTTTTGAGAGAATCATTATTGTTTTATCGTGCAATTTAGGGTGGAAAAAAATGTAGAAAATCGAGGCAATTTCTTGAAAGTTAGTTATGTGGAAAAAGTGCTGTGATGTTTCCCCATTTCATCCCATTTTCATGAAGACTGTTGGAATGTTCGAACAAGAAGATTGTGATGCCCATTGTGAAAAAATTCGTAAATAATTTAGACGAAATTTATTAGTGGAATTTTGAAGTATTATTCTATTTTTTACACTTATGTCCTGTCAGTTGGTATCGAAATGAGCCATTTCATGAAATCGTGTAAGTTACTAAAAAATAATGAGAAAAATTCGACAATCCTAAGTTTTCATTTTCATTACCACGTAAATATCCTAAACGAAACCACACGGTCGAATCAGGAGATAAGATTTTTCCCATTGCTTTGCGATAATTCGGCCAACAAACGGTCTAGGGTCGTATTAGGATCTATTTCAGTAATCAGTTTCTCAGTAATCATTTTCAATTTATTTTTCAACTTTGTCATTTTGAAAGTTTCGACCACTTCTACCTTCTGTAGAAAAAAAAAGCCCACCTTCAAATATACCCTGTAGACATAAGTTAACCTGAGGTAGAGCAAGCCTAGACGAGTCAAAAAACACCTTATCTAATATGATAAGTTTTTAACTTCATAACCCAACCATCATTTATCTGAATGATGCTTTATGATTTATGTATAAGTCAATATTTTCAATTGCGTATAACTCCCGAATCACCTAGTACAATCAATTGATATATGGAATGTGAAATACTCTTCCATTGCTCAATAGATTCATTCTATATGGATAATGGATCAGAATATTCGGAATAAACTGAAAATATTCGATAGGGACCAGTAGATTACATTGCCCGGCACGACAAATAAGAATTTTTGTTTGTACATTGAATTTAAAAAATTGTTGTTACACTTAATGAAAACCTTGTATTTATTTCAAGCATTTTGCGGATAAATTAGGATTTTGGATAATTTTCTTCAAAATTATCAACCGTGATTAGATTAATGAATCGATTAATCGATAAATGAAACTTCAATGTGAAGATTTTCTGAAATATTGGTTAACCATTCTCCTGGATACGAAAGCAAACTCATTATGTCAAATTTATTTTTCGGAGAAACACGAACTTTAATAGAATAACGTTATTCCCATAGCAGTGTATCAAGGAAATGACGAAAACTTGAGGTAATGATGTAATAATCCACCCAATAGAAGAACTTTGTAAGGCTCTCACTGGTTCTGAATTCTCAAACAAAAGATGGAAATTTCTCGCTTCCATGCACAAAAGATACATACAAAAGATAATCTGGAAAAATAACCTCTCGACAGTTGCGCTAAGACCAGGAATTATTGTGCTGCTTAGCATCACATAACCGGCGAAGAAATGTCGAATTTATAGCTAGACTTTCAAGAAAAAGCTGATTTCATAAAATGGCGATATTTCCATAGCAACGCATTTTATCCGGAAAGTGTCAAAGACGATTCTGTTATCTGTGGTCAAAGATGTTTCGAGGAGTCGACCTAACAATCCACCCAGCACCAAAAAACTTTGTTAAGACCTCTACTATTCCCAAATTCTTCGCCAAAAAACCGAAATCTTCGACTGCCTTGCAATCACACCCTGTACAACAAGAAAAGATTGAAAAAAATTACCGTTTGCTAATGGAATATGAGCAAAGTATAGGGCTTGGTATTTCGGGGTCAAAATCAAAAATCCTCAAAGTACCTTGTCTCAAAGTTACAGCTATTCAAACTTAGGCAACTTTTAGGTGTCCTCCTTCCTTTGCTGCTTATAGGTTTCTTCAACTGCCTTTTTTTGTTTCCTGCTTGTAATAATGTTTTATCCCCAAAGATGAAAACGAGCTGACCAATCTCTTGGTTGACGTTTCCGCATTTCTAAAAATTGAATTGCTACTTTTCCATCCGATAAAGGAAATTAAAAATGCTGATAATTACGAGAATGAAAGAAAAAAAAATTATGGCAAAAAATATGTAGGTACCAACGGAACTCAATTGAAGTAATTCAGCGTCTTAGTTTCAAGTTAGTAGTTTAGAAACTACTGAATTAATTTTTTTTCCTTATGGTGGGATTCCAATTTTCAACGAGCCCACACAAGGTATATTTTTTATTGGGGTTGCGGCTGGAGGAAAAACTCTAAATTGTATTGTCAGAAAATGAGAATAAAAATCAATTAATGCGTTTCAGCGTTTCCATATTGGTTGAATAAATATTAATTTCATTCCAAACTTATGCTTGAGCCTATATAAGCCGCTTCTAACGATTTGATCATTGATAAACCTATTAATACAATACCTTATCCATCAATTCATTCCTGCTGAAAGAAACATGCGAGAACTGCATCGAATTTGGCACAAGAGGTCTTCTATCAGCAAAAACTGGGTTAATATTTTCGAATACGACACTCGCTCCTCTAACCATTTCTTCAATATAGGGCATATCGTTTCCGAAGTATTCCTTAGCTACAGCGTCAGCATGTGGACTTATTATAAATTTATTAGTTAAATAATTTCCAATTGTTAGATACAGACTGTCTAGTTTCTCCAGCAATGTCATCGGTGCGGATAGTTCAGACACGAAGTCTGGATATAGAGCGGGATGAATAGAATTTCCTATGAGGTAATTTAGATGATTGAAGAAACCCAGCGATGATACTGCCACCAATGGAGACTTGAGCTTATGTTGCAAGCCGAATAAAATCGGACTATGAGCTTCTATAATGATCAAATCATAAAAACCTGCAGGTTTCTCGAGAGCATTCCGAACAGCTTCGATCTGCAGTGACATCTCTATGGATCTCTCATGCACCTTGTGGAAATAATAGAGAGTTCTGAAGGCGTTCGATATCTCCCGACGCATATTGGATATATCTATCTCTTTCCAAACTTTATAAGTGAAGCCCGTATCTATTTCTGTGAGATTAATTAATAGGATATCGTTGAGGGGATTCGGGGTTATGACAGTGATTTCGTGACCTCTCAAGGAGAGAGCCTTCCAGATCGGTTGAAATGCACTTTGGTGACTGACCGCAGGACATGTGAACCATGCTAAGATTTTTGCGCCGCGAACTGAACTCACTAATAACAACAAAACTGCACTTGCGAACTTCATTGCGAATACTTTGTGGCTCACTGGATAGGCGGAGGAAAGGAACATCATATCGGATCATTCGAGCGCTTACGCCCAGGGTACCTTAGTCATCCTGGTGAAGTCCCTCGATTACAAATGCATGACGTGAATTACGAAAACTGAAAACTCTAGTTTCGGATTATTTGAAATTGCTTGAGTGAAATGATTGATTTATAGATTTAAATTATGAAATCGTAACTAAACAACCGGCGTGTACTATGCATTTCAAAACTTCCAAATTTTGATTTGAGTCAAAATAGTCTATCCCAGGGCCGGTTTATTCCCCTCTCGTTTAGGCTAGCTATTGGACAGTTTCACGATAGGTCAATAAACCTGAAAGAAGAAACATGAAATCCTCGATATCTCTCCAATAACTAGCAAAGCGTTTAATTTGGACTACCGGTAGATTCGGGTGACTTGGGACAGTCCTGTAACTTGGACAATTACCCCCATGCAGATTTCTTTGTTTCTTACCATTTATGAGTGAAGAGACAAACTTATAAGATTGTGTAGCGTCTTTTCAGTTAGCTTAACAATTAATTCCTGTTGAGTTTGCCGTGACCAGAGAGTTTGAATTGACAGGAAAAATCAATGAATTCAGGAGATTAAAAGCGCGTTTTTTTATGGCCCTTATACTTTCAAGTGTCCTGTACATGTGTTTCATTTTGTGCATGTGTAATTTTTTTTTCTGGATACGTGGGATATTGAGATTTTAGATATGTCATGAAACAAGGTTGTTTACAAATCAAACGGCAACACGGAACTCATTCTAAATTTTGTTTTTTCATAGGGTGTTTTGGGACAATGCTGAATTGATACAAGCGGCGCAGGAAATATGCCGATTTTTCATAGGATATTATCATTTTTACGTTATTTCCTCAAAGAAATCACCGAAAAATGAAGGAAATCGAAGTTCCCTTGTTTTGTTTAGTTTTTTTTACATTTGAGTTGAAATATATTTACTTCCGCTGTAATAGGGGTTTATCATTTAATTTCCTTACCTAATTTCAACTACATAATCACAAATTCTAATTTTTCGAAACTATACACCGTTCCTAGTCATCTATTCCATTTGAGAGTTGAGAAATCAATAGATTTTAACTTGTGTCCCAAGCCTCCGAAATCGGTGGGTGACTTGGGACATGCATATTTTTTTTTCAAAATTTATCTTCGAGTTCTGAAGCATGGTATATATCCTAATCAATAGTCTGAGTCATTATAAGTATACTCGAAGCTTTTTTTCAGATAAAAATAGGTCGCCGTTTTAAATATATGACAAGTTGAATTCAACAATCGTCCCAAGTCACCAGAATCTACGGTACCCAAAAAGCTACAGGAGGTCAGTGAATTTAAAAAACGTTAATTTAATGAACACTTTACAGAGAGGAAGAATGAATATACCAGTCCAACTTTTATACGATGATCATTAATCATCACTTCATTAATATAGAAAATTCCGTGAATAGGTACTAACAAAAAAAAAAATCTTTCTTAAAAGATTTGCGTATTTCAAAAACTATTCTGCTACTTTTTCTCAAATTTTAATAATATATGGTGCATCTATAAAATGAGTTATTTATCTTACAATTGAATAATAAGGATGAGTGTTCCCAAAAAAAAAATTGTTGCAATAGACTTGAGAAATTTTAGGAATAAAATGAAGTCAGCATTCAGAAGTACGATATCGTTGCCAGACTGTCAAAAAAAATAGTAGCTTCTACTCCTAACATTATATATACAGGGTGAGTCTTTCAGTCGTACAAATAGTAGATTCTGGAGGTGAAAAGATACACTTTCTTCCTGTACCATTTGTACGATTTTTTCCGATTCGGTCCTGATAAAATGATATTTGAGCTATTTTGAGATTTCATAATGAGCTGTGCCACCCCTGGAGAAACACAATTACCTTCAGAATTTCTAGCTAAATCTTTCAAAAAGAGTTGCATTCGGTCAAAGTACCCAATTTTTCGAATTTTACAGATATGTATTTTTCATTTTTTAACATCAAATTACTCGAAATCGGCATATTATACGACAAAATATGAAGAATACTTTCATTTTACAAAACGTTCAAATATTTAGTAGATATCGTCCAACTTCAAGAGTAGAATTCTTTCAATTTTTGGTATTTTCATGGTACGTAATGGTCATAACGAAAAAACTCAAAGACGTGGGTGGAAGATTCATCAAATAAATGAAAAACTATATTCCGAAAAAGTTCATTTCATGCGATAAAACCGTTCGTGAGATAGAACTAAAGATAACATCTTTTATGGTTTTTCAACAGCCTGTATCTTTTAAGTCGACCTAATTCGAAGAAAATGGTAAAGGAAAAATGTGTTTCTTTTGATCTCAAGAATCTACTGTTAGAATATTTGTTCTAGTCGAAGACTCGGCCTGTATAACGAATTTTCGTGCGAAATGGGCGATTTATTAAGATTATCAATTCAGAAATCTCCCAGAATTTTCTATATAAATGATGATGATAAACTTTTCATTTTTATTGCTTGTTCTGAGTAAAATTTTTTTCTGATTTTGCACTGTATATTTGCTGGTTGAGTGAATTAAGGAAACTGATATCAGGTGAGAGAAAAAATGTGTCAACGGAACATGGTTTTCATTAAGACGCATACAATTTGGTGAATTCTCTCCCATTATGTTCTGTATTGTCTTTTTTCATTCCTTTTACCTTCGCATATCAGAACTGCTCTTTTGTTCTCCACTCTGTTCGAATATTTCATTTTCTTGGTTTGTTAATTTTATGATGAAGTATGGTGTTGAATCTGTAAAGATTTTGTAAAGATGTAATTAAAGATTTGTCTAGCCTTGCGAAAAGAACCACTGGTTCCGAAATGTCGGCAGAATCATAACTGATTAAGTAAGTGAGTTTTGTGTCCTCCAAGGTTTAACAGGGGGTATTCTTTGTGGGAATAAGGACAAATACTTGAGAACTTTCAAAATATATTTGGCGACGTTTCGCAGATTTTCATCTGCTTCATCAGACCTAAAAAAACACCAGAGATGGGGAAAACATACAAAACAATAAGATAAAATTTACCTCTATAAACTAAAGCTCTATTGGAACACTGGTTATTTATTTTTTGTACAAATTCCTATGACATGCTGATGAATTTTTGAAGATGAAGGTGAATACTACAGTATCTCAAAAACAAGATTACTTCGTCTTGCCTCCCTGTACACAAGTGAGTCATATTGTGTGTAATTTTTCATACACAAGTCAGTGGATACCCTTTCTGACGAATATCTTTTGTATATATTCACCCAGTTGAAGAATAACTAATGAAAAACCCTCTACTAGGTCAAGGATACAAGTCATGAAGAAGTAACTCATGATGTCTCATACAATAATTACATTACTGGAAACCAGGCCTTCTGCAAACAGAAGGCAAATTGGACTAAAATCCATCGTAGCTCTTGGCAATAAAGTTCAGAAAGTGGAGCATTGGCTGTATTCGGGTTCTGCTTTTGGACGGTCCGAGAATTGTTCTGAAACTGCGCAAAACTGTTGCGCCCTAGTATAAAATCCTCTGCGCAGTTCTAGAACCATTCTCGGACTGTCCGAAAGCCGAACCTGAATACAGCTATTTTATATACCCCTACTTTTAAATCTTTCGATGGTAGTTTTCATGAAGATTCATATATTTGAGTGTGAAATTCTTTCAAAACAACCAGAAATACAGATTAGCATTTGATGGAGTTTGCTCATCGATGAAATTCATCTCGATTATTGCATAATTCTAGGTTGAAGCTTGAGGAATCCATAGATGAACAACCCATCTCATCAAGTTAGGTAACATTAATACTCCAATTTACCTACCATAATCTCTTCTCTGACTGTGAATATTTCTATTTTTCGAAAATCATTCGTTCTACGGTATTCTAATCAAATGATCATAACCGAAAAATGAAACAGCAAGCGATAAATTATATTAGAACTTTAGTCAACAAAGACAATCTTGTCAATAACTTCATCATGCTCATCAGTTGGAATGTTATCCACAACTTGTTCCTTGAAAGCAACTCCAACTGTTATGACTGTTTTTTTCTGTTTACTTCTGAGGTTCTTTATATAGCGGTCATAATATCCACCACCATGTCCCAATCTGTGTCCATTAGTCGTGAATGCTACTCCTGGAACGATCAACAGATCTAGCCCACCTAAAAATGTCGGATCATATAGGAGTTATGTAAGTATACCATTTCAGGCATAAAATTTCATCGAAAAAATTCATTTTTAGTCATTCTATACTATAGTTGAGGAGCCGAAGAGGGAAATTCGGGATTTACTCGAGCGTCTCAGATTAATGTAAGGGGACATACCTTGGACCCTGTAGAGTACCTCTACCAAAAATTAGACCTGTATATAGGGGGAATTCTCTAGGACAGCCTGTCAGAATAGTAAAAAAAAAAACGATCATTGTTCATACTCGAGCGTGTCAGATTAAGATATATGTGGTTAATTACATGTTGAAAAGTATATATTCTCTTGAACTGACAATTTAAGCGTGTCGAAAATGTGGGAGGGCGCCAAAGTTGCAAAAAACAAACGTCACGTGTACATTCTCGAGTGCGGTGGCGTTTGTTTTTATTTTGAAGCTAATATTTCAAGAATAACGGAAAAAATATAATCTGACAGTTTTAACATGCCGAAACAATAAAAATTGGCCATAAAGGTCACGAAAATCAGTTTTTTTTAATTATCTCCTCCCCTGGGCTTCGAATCTTTTTCGCATTCATTATAAAAGTTGTACAGCACATCATTTTCTACAAATTTTGTTCGGAGCAATTTTTTGTACGTTCAAACGTTTTTGAGATATATGGCGATTAATGCGAGGTATTTAGAGATACATGCTGTAGCAAAAATTCACTCGTTGGAAAATAGTACATTCTAAGGTTCAGTGAGAGACTTATTTCGAAATTGTCATTATAGAAATACCTTGTCATTTTGACAATTGGATGATGTAGATTAGACTGGGATTCTAAATTGACCTCGCCCTTTCGCATGTGTGGCTAAGCTCCTCGCCCTTATCGCCCTCTGACTCGAGAACGGTTAAGAGTAAGTAAAATTGCTTCAGACAAAAGTTGTGTAGAATTTCATTATCTACAACATTCATAATGAATTCAAAAACGATTAGAGGTCAAGGTTCAGGCAGGGGAATATTCGGAAAAAAAGAATTTTTATCATCTTCAAAGTGTCAGAGTAAGAAAACCCCCCCTGATTAGTGTCAGATTAATGAGTCAATACGTCTACAACACCTAACCATCTGTATGAAAATCTGATACGCTCGAGAATGTACAGGTAATAATTTTTTTTTTACATTTTCAAAGGACCGCTTTGACCTTGCGTCACGTCCAAATTGTGTGTCCCTTGAAAAGTAGCTTCCTTTGGGTCCAATTAACATATCCTCCAAAGATCTGACACGCTGGATTTTTTTTTTTCACCATTTTCAACGCTTCCGTACGGCCAGTCCCACCGCGCAAACTGTCAGTGTTTTGGATTTGTTGTTGCATTAAAATTATCAGCAAATTAAGAACATGGTTCTTACGCACGTGCTGAAAGAATTTACTTCTGAATCCTTCTTCAAAATTGGGGACAAAATAGAAGGAGAGAGGTCAGAGTGAAAATATTCTATTCATAAATGTTCCAGCGACTCCATAGGGTATCCCAATGTTACTGTAGATTATTATAAATCTTACCCAATTACTGTTTCGCGATATTTCGACATTTTCTACGATGCAGGTATGTTCAAACAAAAAAGGGACCAGAGTAGAAAACCCCAGATACATTTAGCAATGTTGAAAATATAATGACAAAAGCTCCACGAACCTATAGGTTGTGGTTTTATCTCAACTGGCTGGAGTCTCCGTTGGCATTTAGAATGGAGTTTATTCAGTAACAAATTATGCACAAAAAAATTATTCTACACGATTTTGAATAAAAAAAGACAGCAATGTGTTGACATGTTATCAGAAAATTGAAAAGGTTACCTAGCCTCGTATCATCCAAATACAAAAATTAGAGTTTGGTATCCATCAGTCAAAAACAAAATGTGGGACCTATTTTTTTTTCTGTGACTAGAGTCCCAACTCGGGAATCATGTCCAGTCCCGAGTGACGTCGACAAATTCGGGACTGATATTCGGTCCCGAATTCAACGATGCACTGCACTGGTGCTTTGAAATTATTGAGAAGTGAAAGAAGAACTCAATTTTCAGTACAAAGTAAGCCTATACCCAGTGAAATAAAAACAATGATTCATATTTCAATCAGGCATGTAGATATGAATTGTTAAAGATAAATATGTTAAAGGATATTTTATTTTCAAATCAACATTTATAAGGAGAAAAAAGAGCAACCTTGAAATGAAACATCTAAGGTGAACATTTCAAACAGAACCACTACCTTTACCTTTTTTGGCTACATTTTCATACACTTCATATAAAAATACAATTCATTGAGGTGCCGCAGCATTGTACCTATCGTTATTTCGTATAAAATATCATACATTTCACAAATATATTTGGCAGCTTCCTTTCTCGATCGCATTTTTTCAGTCAAGAAAGGCCACAAAGAAGAGGTTCACTTCTGAATCAAAAATTACGTCTGTCAATGGGGAATTCTCCTCAATATGGGATATCACTGCATATGCAAGTTAAAACTGAATAATTATGAGTTTCATTCATGATTTTTTCAAATTCGCCGCGGAAACTATTCAAAATCATCCTTCAAATATGGGGTTTTAAAATTTAAATCGCTTTGTGCGGAGTTTACGATTTGGCAACAGCGCATACAAGACAATGAAAAGAACAATGTCCGATCAGCTTATTTATAAAATAACAGCTGTTGATCTACAGGCGCCTACTTACTGGCGAGCTTCAACTGCAACCGGCCATAAAAATCCCATAAAATTTTACGACCTTCCTCGTTCTTCCCAGACTTCATAGACAGCCATCTATGTCTATCTCATCAAGATAATGTATTTGTTGTCCTTTATTATCAAGGCATATTTCATTCGATGTTGTTAACTTTTGCAATCCACATGAAATGCTTTAAATTTTAAATACCCATTTTTATTTTTCATTTTTAAGTGCTAAAAATATTTATTTTTTTTGGGAAACGCTTAAAATGGTTATTTCAAAATGTGACGTTTCAAAGATATATTTAATAAAAAATACATCGTTTTCGTCAGAATGGATCCATTTACACGTAGCAATTCTCAACTTTCTCACCAGTTAGAATTGCATACTTTGCTGCTCCTTCCATTCCCAAATTCCAAGATAGCATTTTCTCTTGTCTTTTCAATCTTGATTTAGAAAAAGCCCACACTATTTTTTGATAAGGAATCACTCCTTGAATTTTGTCGAAACTACTCATAAATAATATTATACGTTTCGCGAACATAACCTCAAAACCCTTTTTCAATGTCGGGACTGGACAAGGATCCCGAGTAAGGACAAGAAACTTGTTTGGTAATTGAGTCATTTGATTTCATCAGTCGGGACTGGACACAGATCCCGAGTCGGGACTCTAGTCACAGCCACTTTTTTATGGAATTTTAACAGTAGAGCGTAATGAAGGAGATATTGTGAGGCTTTTTATTGCTTAATTGAATTTTGATTAATTGTCCAATAGTTTGATTATTGTCCAATAACGTTACTCTTGGTTAAACAGAGTCCTCCGTTCTCTATTTAATTTTGGTTGAGATTAAGGAAGAAAAGGAACTTGTATAACCATCAATTGCAAGGAGTGAGGCTCCAAATATGAAATCTTAGCATTCTTCTAATGATTTCTGAGAAACTTCATCATACGAGAGAATGAGGTACAGTAAATACAGAATTGCGAAAAAAATTACCAGTCTCAAGAGCATTCTCCCTCTGCTCGATCAACTTTGGCTGCTTAATTTTCCAACGTGTAAGAGGCAGGTTATCCCAGTCTTCCATTGAATGTAGTTTAACCATTTCCATTCCTGCTTTACTATACCTTGAAAAATGAAATAAGAGAAGATAATATGCAGATCAATATTGATGATTTATGTATCATATGAAATTTCAGAACATAGAAGTAAATAAAAGGAAATATTGTTCAACTATCTTTCGTAATATTCTACCGATAATATCGGATTTTCAGACCACAAATGGCATGAATGGAACATTGTTGAGTTCAGAAAAGTGATATTGTTAATAACGTTACAATGACTCGAATAACAATAGATTTTTCTGAGGATTGTAATGGACTATTTATCATTCAACATAAAATCCTATCAAAATGAGTTGCGGAAATTTATTATCGCTTTTATAAGAACAAAACCTGGTAGCTTACCTAGGAATGAAGCATTGTTTTTCATCCAAGAATATTCTTTCGATAATTGGTTTAGTGTTTATCTCATTCTCTGTGCTTAAAAATATAGACACACGCTGGCTTTTTTGAAATTCTGGTAGTCCTAAAATCTAAAACTCATTTATACTTCGTAATTACTTTAATGCTCACTGATTCGAAAACAAATGTTGAAAACAACATCAGTGAAAATTAATTCAAAAATGAAAGGGGGAAATATAATATCAAGTACATAAAGGGTATTTTTGTGACCAAAAACGTGAACATAATAACACTGACATCGACACGATTCGAACATTTGAAATGGTTGATGATCTTATGTTGATTGTTGAATGAAAAATAGGAAGGTAATAGGGGGAATTTCAAGAAATGAGCTGGTTTGAAGTTTGAGGAATTCTGCATTATTGAAAAGTGTGTCCGTTATCTTGTCAGGAAAATTTGCCTGACAAGGTCGCGCAATTCTTTAATGCTCTGATATCTATACTTATACAGAGTGAGTCTTTCCAAACCGGCTTTGAAAAATTGAAAATACATGAAAAAATGTAATTTTTAGTTACCTATATTTTACAAAGAATTTCATCGAATAGAATATTTTTTGGAATATACTTTTTCCTTCACGTGATGAGTCTGCCAACTCTTAAAAGTAAGCTGAACCCTGACTAAAGAATATTGGACCATTTTGGAAAATGAAAGTAAGTATTCTCCATGTTTTCTAGTATTATATGCTGCGATTTCGAGTGATTTGATATTTAAAAATTAAGAATACCTATCTGTGGAATTCGAGAATTGAGTATTTTTGCTGAAGGTGATTGGAGGAGAGGAGAGTGCAGTGGAGTGGAGTTGGATGGAGGGCAGTAGAGAAGAGAAGTGAAGTGAAGTGAAGGAAAGTAATTTAAAAAGAACTCGAGAAGAGTTGAATGAACAAGGCTAAGATGGGTAAAACAATTTCGGTCTGAAAATGGTGCCTACTAATCGGTCAAAAATTTCTAAACCATTCCAACGATGGTATTATTCAAAATAATATAACGAAAGATTTAACTCCAATTGTAACCAATTCGCAGACCATTCAATCAAGAAAACACTGACCGAAACTGATTTGAAATTATTACAAACGTTTAAGTTATTTTTTAGCTAAAAATTCTACTCTTCATACGACTTGACAATACATTGAATTTCATTGAAAGATAATTCAAAAATGAAATCTTTCAACGAATATCATAATTCTCATAGAATATTTCGAAAAAATTTTATTCTGAATAAAATCGATATCCACTTATATTATGATATACACTCACTTTTCTCACCACTATTTCACTTTGTCCATCCTTTTCTTCTTTCGTTAACTCACTTAATCTATGAGCAATCTCTTCCCTCAATTTGATTTTCCGTTCCTTAGCTGTCAACATTGCATTACCCAATGAGGAAAAGAATTTCTTCATAATATAACTGCTATGACCTGTTGGCCTGAAATGAAATAAAGTGATAAAATTGTTGTCGTATTTCTATTGAGACAATACGAACAACGATAAGAAAATACGAAGTTATTATGAACTACACAAAATATATTTTTTAATTGTAGATCAAAATCATTTAGCTTTGATTTACGGAAATCAATAAATATATGACAAGTAATATTGGAAAGATTCAAAGGTTTGGATTTCTTTCATTCTGGATATTCGAATATAATTTTCATAACATAAATTCTCTACGAAACGTTATATACATATATTTAAAGTGTGTATGTAACAAACAGAGTCGTGAAACTTTGTTGCTTAGAGAATTTTTTTCGTTCACATAACTTTATTATTAGGGGTTGAAAATTACAATTTTTTGAAAAATAAAATTCTCTTATGGTTTCCAATTCAATTCTGGAGAAAGAAAGTCTCCAAAATTTCGAAACAGTGGATACTTTTCTCAGAATGAATCGAAACTTACAAGCAGTTCTTATCATTTCAGTTCATTACATAAGTGTTCCATAGAATGAAATATCCTAAGATATTGGGGTTGCTATTTTCAACCCCTAATAATAAAGTTATGAGATCGAAAAAATTGTTTGAGCAATATCTACTTAGGGCTTCATTAGGTAGGGGAGAGTTGGATAAAACGAGATAGCTAACGTTATATAACCCATAACTCCCTAAACAAGCTATTGATAACTGCAACTTCTGCACAATAACATCTCTGGTGTCTTCTCTAAACATTGAATATCGAGCATTCCTTCATTGTTTGATGATTATATAGAAAAAGTAATATTTGTGATAAAAAGTAAAGTATCCTGTTTTGCCCTTCTAGTCGGGTAAAATGGGATGATGTATGAATAAAAATGAAGATGATTATGAGAGTCAGATATATTTATCGAAATTGAAAACAGAACACCTTAGGAAACTCATACTTCAAAAAACAAATCAAGACTTCAGCAACGACAAAAATCGCACGAGTACGGATCAACATCACTCTCAACTCGGGCACAAGCTTCGTGAGACCAAATACGACAGTCCTGGCACATTACCCAACCGTCAGCACTCTTAGGCCTGCCGCAGACATGCAACTTTTCAGTTGCTCAACAGTTTGATTGCAAGCGGTTCGAGGGCGCAAACAAAGGCAATCGCTGCAACTTTTCAGTTGCATGTCTGCGCGGTCCCATATAAATGCATTGTACTCACTTCTGCAGCTAAACAGTTGCAAAACTAAAAATTGCATGTCTGCGGCAGAGTTCAATTCTGAACAATAAATGCAGGTTACATCGGGTTCTTCTTCATCTTCTGAACTACAATTTTTGTTTCTTCCTCTCTTCTCTTTTGACGACTTTTTGTAAGATATTGTATTTTTTACCTTCTCTTTATTCTTGTTTATTACTGCCGATTCGTTTTTCTCGCATATTTTCCCATCCTTCTTTAGACTTGTTGAACAATAAAATTCGAAATCTTTGTGGAAACCAATAGATCTCTTGGTTGGGCAAAACGGGATAGTATCCAGTTTTATCCGACTGCATGGTATCCCATTTTGCCCGACCGCGTCTTCCAAAATATTATTCAGGGTTTTTACGAGAAAAAATATTTTCTTATATCTTTAAATATCACGAAATATAGTCAATTATTCGAATTTTCATATGAAATACTCATCGCTATTTATTTTCGTTATTCAAATTGAAAAATTATCCATTAACTACTGGTAAAACTAAATAGTATAACACTACCTTCACGAATTGCAGCTTGTCACACGTTACAGATTTACAATTCATTTGAATAATGAACTTCTACATTTGAAGATACCTTATTCACAGCGAGTTATATTACCACTATTACCAGTCGTCAAATAGCCCTGCTTATTTTCGAATATTGCCCGATGTCCCGTTTTACCGAACTATCCTGTTTTGCCCAACTCTCTCCTATATGTAGAGTTTTGTAATTAGGACTCAGTGTTTTTTTAGTACCTACCCGTAGAAAAAAATGAAAACCATCAATTAGTCAACGACTTTTGAAGACTGTTTCTTGAAAATGGGGTCGATTCCGAAAGAGAACTATATGAACTACCCCCGCTAATTTTCATCGATTAATCATGTCGTGAAGTCATCCACATTTATTCACAGACATTCTGTATAACGTATTCAGAAAGATATCACACTTTCATTTTTCAATGAATTCATCACAATGAACAATGTTAGGTTAGAATATGATGCGAGGATGAATCTTTGAATTTTTCGTAAAATAAAATATATACAATTTGAAGGATATGCACTGCTCAACAATTGATAGGAATCATTAAACTTCTATCAATTTATTTCAGGAAAATTCGCTTCTAGATGTTTATGTTTGTTCAGATATCAGAGTATGTTGAGTTGATATTATTGTTTTTTTACAGAAAAGAAAAGAATGAATAACTTTATGGAAACAAATTTTGATGGAAAATATGAGAAACCCTAGAGAATAAAAATAAAGAGAAAATGTAAGCTCTCCGTGAAGCTTGGTTTTTTGCGCCATCCTAAAGCATTCTTCTCCTCAGGTTTACTTTCGATTGGACAATTTATGAAATTTTAGGACGAATTAGTCCCAATATCAAGCAAAGCGTTAGATTAGAAAGCTACCCCATACCGTTGATCGGTTTTTCTAGGGAAGAAAGTTCTCTAAGCATCCGTCCCCCTACATGGTCGATACCATGTCTGGGAGCAAGCTGGCCACGACCAGTTCATCATCTCATTAGAATCAGCTTCCAGTTCCAGCCGCCAGCGCCTCACTAATCAGGTTACGTTAAAGATGTGCATTATCGTCATTAAAAGGGAATTTTCTCCAATAGGTCCCCCAAGTTGAACGATTCTTTGTTCAATTATCATATCGTTGTCATAATAGCGTTCTGCAAAACAACCACCTCTGTTCGACGTTTCAAACAAGTGCCATACATTGGAAGTCTATGAGTTCTAACGGGCGTTCAAAAAATTTCGTCGCACGTAGGCTATGGAATTTTAAACGTTGATATTCGGTGCCTGAACGTAGGTCTTTTCTTGAATTACTCCATCTTTCCAAAATGTAAACAATAATGACATTAACCTATACTCCATTCACATTTATTTTAGCAGTCGGTTGGCCATGAAATAATATTCTAAAATTTTTGTAACTAGAACGGATTAAGGTTTGCACTCATGAAAAGTCGTTAATGTCATAACGCCGTTGCCACAACTAATATCCATTTTTATTGCGAAAATGCCGAAAGTGATTGAAAAAAAGAGACAGGGTTTCAGGAAGTGATATTTAGAATTCAGGTCCGCTCATTCAAATAGTTATACCCTGATATTCTAAAATCCACAATACGTCAGACCTCGCGTCAGACGGTAGCGAACATATTATTCAATATAAGAGAATTTATAAAATGTTTCATCTGAATCTAAACGACTCATATTTCAGCTGATTATTTCCACAATCAGAAAGATTGTGAATGAAGAGGATGACAAAGAATTTCCTTCTATTGGGAGACCCAAAATTGTGGTGGCATTTGAGAATTTTATGTTTGAGTGAATTAATGCTAAAAGTTTACTACAGGATTTTCGATGAAGTTCATCGTAGAAGTTTCCGAAAATTTATTTTTCTATTTTTCATTTGACTTGTCCTATACATTGTTATTGTCTTAAGGTACCAATAAATACCTCATTATTATTATTTCATCAATGTATTAAGATGAACAGCCACAAGTACGCGCCAGTTGTCCTGTTAATTGTTTATTCATGTGGAATTTTCGTTCAAAGGTGAAGTTCATCTTGACTTGAAACTTCCTTTAATTCCTTTTACTTATATTAATACAAGATGATTTTTATTGAAGAATTTAACAGTCTTGTACTTATCTGTTAATTTCTCCGGTAGATACCCATTCCCAACCACTGCATCATATGCATTTCATCTTCGGGTTAATATTTTTGAAATCTACAACTGATGTAACGTATTCAAACTTTAGCCAAAGAAGATAACGAACATTAACTCTCCTCATGCTAGGCATATTATATTATACTGATCTCTTGTATTTTCCATGCAAATAACTGGATTTGGTATGCCTTCAATCAGTTTGTATTAACTTCAATTATGTTCGTCACATATTTTCCGAAGAGATTCGACACTGCGATAAAATACGTAATAACAGAAACTTTTACGTAGAACGGGCAACATAGACATAGAACACAAAAATGTTCTGACAAGCGTCATAACCCCACATTTTCGTACTATACAGAGTGAAATGTGTCAAATTTCCATGACCAACCGAGTGCTAAAATAAAAGTGAATGGAGTATATACATCGTAATTTTGTATGGAAAGTGGAGAGGCACTTTTAAGGAAAAGTTAATTCCGCGCAAAGTGCGAGATGCATTTCATCCATTGCGTCAGATCACAAGAATCCAAACAATCTGAGGCGATCAGAAAAGTTCTTGGTAAAAATTTCAACCGATTTCCACCAGTTTCATACGTAAGAGACATGAATTTCGAACGGATCGCGGTGTTTTTTTTTTGTAGAAAGGTTCTACCTATTTCAGTAATATGAATAAAGCACAGTAAGAATCTGAACATGTTTATTAATTCTCTTTGAATATTGAATTGATTTGGTCATTATTGAAAAGTCATGACCAAACTAAAGAACTGAATTACATGAAAATAAATATTGGACACTTTATCAAAATTCAATTAAGCTATAAAAAGACATGATGCTCTCTCCTTATTCAAAACGTTCAACTGTTTAAGTTCCATAAAAGAAAATAGGTCCCACATTTTGCCATTGACTGATGCATACCAAACTCCTTTTTTTTTGGATAGTCCAAGGATAGGTAATCAATCTTTTCTTAAATTTTCTGATAACATGTCAATCTTCATGAAAGCAAACTGATGTCTTTCATTCAAAATCGTGTGGCATAAAATATGCCAACAGATACTCCAGCCACTTGAGATAAAAACCAAACAGGTTCGTGGAGCTTCTGTCATATTTTCATTATTGCTGAAAAACTCTGAGGTTTTTTCTTTGGTCGATTAGTACTTGTTTTGCTTGAACATACCTGTTCCGTCAACGCATTGCAAAACAGTATACTTTCGAAACAATGATTCTTTTAGCAAAAGCTACGAATTACGTTCAGACACCGACGTTCAAAATTCCATATTCTACTTGACGACGAATTTTTTTGAACGCATGTTAATATGCACCTCGGCAATAAAGTGTCTTTACTGTCTCGCTTGTTTGCTATATCCTCGGCTGCGCCTCGGCTATCAACTTGCAGGCTTGACTGTAATAGACAGTTTTTCGTCCTCGGTGCATAAATATCTATTTTGTCATAATGTTATAAAATTATAGAAAACACTAGGACACGTCAAAATTTCAAATTCAATGGGGCGTTTTCAAGTATAAAATCAAATATACAGGGTGATTCGTGCAAATACATCACAGTCCGTCCCCTTTATTTTAAATGAAACACCCAATATATTTTTCTCTTTCTCAAAGCTTATTGATAACCTGATTTCAACGAACTACCATCATCTTATATGGTTTGTTTAGAATAGTACCGGATAAAATTTCGACAGTATTTAATTGGTTACAAGAAACTGAATGCGAGATATAATTTATCAAGGAATTGCGGCTGAGCATATGAGGAAAATCGTTTGAATATCCATAGGATGAACTTTTGTGTGAGATATGTATGTTTTGGTGGCGCCTATATGACTAGACCGTAAGGTTTTTCCCATATATCTATTATATTCTATATCGATAATGGGACCTCGAAAATTGAAGCCAGCCCGTGGCCGGAATCGACTTATGCGCATGTGCAGAAATATTAAGAATAAAAATACCTGATTAGTTCTGTCTCTTTCTGATACATGGTTTTATGAATTGACAGGAATTAAATGATTTTACTTCACAACCGTTCGAATATTTTCGACCTTAACCTATCAATATGTTGATATTGGTCTGAATCAGGTTCAAACTCAGGTTTGCATTACGTAGTATAATTTGTATTTCTTCGTTGATTTCTAATAACTAGAAGTAAAATTCTTGAAACTTCATCATTTTGCAACACTAGACGCTCGGATTCATAACAAAAGTGAAATATTATGTGTAATCCACAGAAAACCTGCGGAGTGCGGAGACTAACAAAAGTGATGTTGAATTAACAAAATTTTAGGACTGTGAATACATTTTTCTAGGTTGTTCACTATCGTATATTGTCTGCATTGTATCTAGATAAGTCTGTTATTGTCTTGAAATTCAGTTGGGAGTTGAGGTAATAATTCTAGTTCAATTTATATGATTGTTTTTTCAGCACTGAAATAGTGAAATATCTAAATCGACATCTATATATATAAAGCTCAACTGTAGTTACTAGTACCTACAAGTTTCTCATCTTCTGGCAATATTATTGCCAAATTGATTATTGTATTGCTTCTATTGAAGCATGGCTCTTTTAATGAGCACTCTGTACTTTTATATATAAAATATAACTACATATTACATTAAATGTTGACCAAAGAATATTTTTTATTGACTATTTAGTAGATTTACAAGAGGGGAAATTCAGGAGGTGAGATAAGTATGATGTTGACACAAACACGCAATATTGAAACTGGTATGAAACAGTAATATTAAACGAAATTGTTATTATGTCACTCTTGAGTTTACTCAGTATAGACAATACCATTCCTATTCGGCACTTATTATTTCACAAATCATAATAATATTGAGTGAATAGTTTTGATGCACTCATTTGGTTTGATCTCTTTTCGTTGATTTATCTGAAAGTTGAAAAAAACGGATAAATTCTCGATGAATTCAATATTCATTAACTTTCGCGTCGAATAAAATTCTTCTCAAAATGTGTACAAGAATTTGAAATAAATCATCATTCGAATTCATTCAACTACAAATATGAAAACAAACTAACCAATATCTTGATTGTCATTTTCGAACTTCTAATTCGCGCATGCGTACAAGTGGATTCCTCCCAACGATTTGGCATAACTTTTTGTCGTAGTCTAGAACGCGTGTTATCGATATTGGTATAATACATATATGGTTTTTCCATAGAGTGTAGGTATATAGCATATGTTTCTTTCTAACCATAGATTAGAGTTACCTTAATCTATGTTTCTAACACAACTAACACAGCCCTCTTGAGGATTTAAGGGGCTGTATTTCTGGTGAGTCAATAAATATTCACGGACCACAGATTGAAGATTTCTCTGCAATCTGTGTTACGGACGCGGTATGTGGAAAAGCAGTTGCGCCACCTCACGAAAGTCATCGAAATCTCGGAGAACCATTGATTGAATTCCTGGTGAGACTTCCCTGTTTAGCTGTAAAGTTGGCGCCACTCATCCACAACTGGGTCTGTCATACTCAAGAGTCGAAAATTTTCCGTTTGTATATATATATATATATACATATATTTATATAGCTTCTTTGATACGAAGTGGAAAATTGGAAATTAAGTCATTTTATGAGAAATAAAAAACTCACATTTCGAACAATTTTCTACATCATCCACATATCACAAACTGAAAGTTATTACTTTTGAAATTTGCAGTGTAACAAAATAATAGGTAATTGGTGTCATTTATCTGTTATACACAAAAAGTTCCCTCCACGTGCCTGTGTGTCAGATATTTTATCTGCGATACCTACTTGCTACTTGTAGTTTGACAATGGCAAAAGCACGAGACCTAACCTCAAAATTCAAGGAAACGTCTAGCCACGATCGTCGCTATTTCACGAGGAATGCCGATTTGGCGAATACGTCCGAATAATGAATAATATTCAGTTCGTTTTTGAATCGCGTGGGGAAATGTAGTCCGCGAAAAATCAAAATCGGTTGGTGTGCTCTTTCTAAAGTCGTGATTGTATTTTCACATTTTTTTCGGATGCGAAGGTAACTCTTTGTTTTGAATAAACTCTATTTTCCTCGAGCCTCCCAGGATGCGTTTTACATTCCATAAATGTAAATTAGAAAAAAAGAATTTTTTGAAAATATTAGTTGAGGAATTTGGAATTATAAATGAGAATGAGTGATTGGTTGATTAATAATTTCTCTAATATTCATGTGTTAGTTTAATCCCATTGAATCGTTTATTTAACATTAATTGTGTGTAGTTGTGTAGTTTTGAGGTTAAGTGCGAAAGCCATTGGCGAGAAATATAAACAACTATAGTGTTGTTTTTTATGAATTAGTACTTGTTCCTTTGAAATCTGTTTTTTCGAAACCAGTTGTGGCTTTGACATACAAAGATTCGTTTTGTTTTCAGATAAATAATGCACAAAGTTATTCTTCCATTAATTACTATGCGATATTTTTCAATGTCGCCAAAAGATAAGAGTATGACATAAACTTGCAATATTTAATAATTAGAAGGTATGATACAGTGTCTACAGGAAAATGGATCTTGAAAGAACCGAATAGTGACAATTTTTAACGATCGAAGACCTGGTTTTTGAAAAAAACCAAACCATCATTGGAATAACAGGCTTCAAATTGAAGAGTTTGGAGGTCAAGAGGCCTAAAAAATTTTAACCTTGAAAGTAAACCTTCCTGAATATATGTCGATTTATTGAGGACATCCACCCCGAAATTGAACAATGATAAAATCTGTTAAAAAAGTTTAAAATTCCGCTCAGTTCAATAGTGGAATATTATTATAATATAGTATTTATGTGTAGCAGTGAAAAACTAACACCTACGACTTCATGGAAGAAAAATGATTGTCAAGATTAACCACAAGAAAGATTTATATAGGTGCAGAATCGAAGAATCTGAAACATTGATTATCCGCATGTAAATGTTCCACAGTACATGCGAGAAGCAATAGAAGTATCAGTTATCATTCGTCTCGATGTTTTGACCTGTGAATCAAATAGATTCTGATGTCACAAATAGTTCAATTTATGAGAAACATTCAATAATGATTATTAATGATCGATTTGCAAAAGTGAAATTTAGCATTTGAATTGTAAATTCTAGTTGAAATGGATTAAATTTTTCCTCGCAAAACAGAGTATGTGTTTTTTTATAAACAAGTAGGTATTAATTTTGCATATAAATGCAATGTTCAATAAAAATTTAGGAATCTTAAAAGGAGAAATTTGGAAATAAGAAATTGTCTACGTTTATAATACGTATATTTTGAAATGTATTCGAGTCTCCAAAAATAATATTATCTATCTATATTATATTGATGAAATTAAATGGAATTCGATAAAAATCAGCAGCAACAGAGCACAATGTGCGGATACTTGAAAAACAATGAAATAAGTTGCTAAATAATTCATTCAGTGCTGAATCGAGTTGTTGAGTTGTCCCCTCGATTGTTTCTTTCTGTAATCAATTTAGGCTTCTGAGTTAAAATAAACAAAGCTTCACAGTTTTGCGTTTGTTTTTCGAAAGCTCAATTTCGATGGAACGAAGTAGTTAATCTACTAATATTCAGAAGCGCAAAGATCAAAGAGTTCTTGAACTTGAAATTACATTGCGTTACGCAAAGCAATATAATATACTGGGTGGCTCACCCCAGACTCATTTTGAGGAAGTAAATGAAGATATTTTGAAAATCTTTTCTTGTACGTAGAGTGTTCAAAGGCAAAATTATAAATTATTGTCATCTATACGTACAGAGTGTACGAAAACAAAGATATAGACCAAAGTTACACTTTTTTAAATGTACTGTATTTGACCTCAAAAATGGAATGGCAAGCTCAAATTATAATGAGTTTCTTCAAATCATTTTATACCTTAGAAGCACCCTTTACGAGATAATAGCGAAAAATTGAAAATATGGAGTTTTTTTAAATAGCAATTAATGGAGAAACTAGTTACGCCAGCGATATAGACAGTATTTTTTCTAGTGAACAAGTTGACCACTCCTACACATAAAAAAAAATTTTAACTCTGGAATATACCGAGTAATCATAATTAATTCTCAAACATCAACTATAAATAATCGTCAAAAACTTTTTTATTTCAAATGGCACACCCGGCATTTCTATATCTCGTTGAACGTAAAAATTAATTTCGAAACTATCTTCATAAGATTTTCCTGTACCAGTGTAGGGGAGACCGGGGTTGGTTGTGCCAATTTTAAAGTATAATTATTTGTACATCTCGATAAAAAAACTCAAGGCTCTAAAACGCATATTTATTTAGTTTAAACATATATCTGTAGAAAAAAATAGAAACGAACTAATTGAAAGCAATAAAAACATGGCTACTGAGAATTAAAAAAAAAACTCTAAATGTCACAACCTGCCCCGACATGGGGCTGGTTGTGACGCTTATGGGGTTGGTTGTGACGCCCCTACATATCGTCATCGGAATTGCAGTGATTGCATACAAAATATGGACTTTTATCCGGGCATTCTTCATGAGCCCATCTAGAGCAACTGGTGCACTGCAGCCATTTTTCTTTAGGTCGAGAGATGGAGAAAGGTTCGTGGTTCGTGACAAATTAAACAGAAAGTTTCCCCTTCATCTTCCGAACCGCTATTAGCTTAAATGGTCTTAGCTTTAGCTTCACCTTTACCCTTGCATATATTTCTCTTGACACCGGTTTCCTTTGTTTTTTCTTTTGTTCTTTCAAATCTTTCATCTTTTGTTTTTCTTCTAATTCCTTCTTATTTGGAGTATCTGTCCATATAGCCGATCTACCAGGTTTTTGCCCTTTTCTTTTAACTAGACGTTTACCAGCCTTTGGTGTTGGTCTCAAATCTTCTGGAGAAAAATATGTTGTGATGCCAGAAGGTCCTGGTGAATTTTCAAGTTCTAAGTCTGGAAAGGAAAGGGAATATGTCTTAGATGGTGAATTTTTGGGGGTGCTTGGGGCCTCAATGTGGTTGGTTTTACTATTGGGCTGTGTTTTTGGAATGTCACAACCAACCCCAAAGCACATTTCTGCTTTGTTATCTTATTTCCAACATTATTTCTATGAATGGCCAAATAATTTTATATATGTGAGAAAGAGCATACCTGAATTAGTATTTTAACGCCACAATACTTGTTTCAGCTGTTACATTAGTCACTTCACACAACAATATTTGGCGTCACTTTTATTTCCTAAAGCACCTCGAAAATACATAAATCATCCAAACACACGCGGTACGTTAGCGATCAAAGCCACCGTCAGGCGCAATACGTAATAGCTATAGCTGGCTCTATTGGAATAATCGCGACGCGACTGATATCTATTAATTGAGCGCAAAAGGCTCTGTCACAACCAGCCCCCGTCACAACCAACCCCGGTCTCCCCTACCTAAACCTGATAATTTCTCAGCAGTTTTTGACGATTATTTGTAGTTGATGTTTGACAATCAATTATGATCACTGTGTATATATTATATCAACTGACGTTCTGAGTCAAAATTGAAAATCGAAAAACTGTTGATGATCTTCCATATATTTATACACTTATACACATCTCTATTGATATATTCTCAATTTCTTCTCCTGATGAAGAGATAAAAAATAAATAATCTCGAAAGCTCGAGCAAGAAAGAAAAGTTCACAATTTAATTGAAGATTGCTGCTATCCCACTAATTAAAATCGTTATAATTCACAAAACAGCAACGAATTTCAAATCATATTCAGACGACAATAATTTCAAACTGTGCTTTTGAACACCCTACACACACCACAAGAAAAGATTTTCAAAATATCTTCATTTACTCCTTCAAATAGCGCCGCGTCTAAGGTGGGCCATCCGGTATAATGTGGTGCAAAATGATACTGCGCAATATTTTCCAAGAAAAAGAATTCAAATATGTCTTACTCATTAGTAGGATATCAAAAATATTCACTGATATGATATGAATTGAAATCTCTGCTGAAGTAACTACATTATTCATTCTCAATGTATAAAGAGCCGAATGTCGAAGCATTCTGAAGAATGCTGCTTCAAGCGAATTCACTTCATCAATCAGATTTGCATTGAACTTCCTATACCACGATTAACTCGTTCTTTAGATTTCCATATAGATATTCAATACTTTTTACTTTCCATGACATTGGATATTGTCCATATAATAATTGAAATATTCGACAGTCAATTCGTTATATTGTTTGCGTTTCGACAATTCAATGGATGAAATAAATTATTGTGCAATGAAATCTCTACATGCCGTTGAAGAGAAATCATTGCAGTCTTTATTGGTCCATCATATTGGAGTAATTCAAAATCATATAGGTAGCTCTATAAATCCTGCATTATATCTACATTTCATTCATAATTATGCAACTCATTTCAAGCATCAATACCTGACTCAATATACCCAATGCAGAGTACAACTAAACCGAGAACTAAACTATTGAGTATTCAATAATTTCACTTGTACTCTTCCCAATGTACAGGACATTCCAAATTACTTGATTTTGGTTGTTTTTGATACTTCTAGACCATAAAAAGAAATAGTTGAGATATATTTTTTCATTATCTTGAAGATAT
Source organism: Coccinella septempunctata (assembly GCF_907165205.1). Lineage (NCBI taxonomy): Eukaryota > Metazoa > Arthropoda > Insecta > Coleoptera > Coccinellidae > Coccinella > Coccinella septempunctata. The sequence goes on from NC_058190.1 coordinate 29,542,177, forward strand.
AACCAAATTTTGATATTTTGTCGATTTAGAAGATGTGCCAAAACTTTTATGTTTTCGGAAATATCTAAAAACCATAAAAAATTTCGACAGGCACTTTTTTACTGAGAATACGACACTATATTCAACTTTCTTTCATGTATTGTATGTAGGGTGGACAAACTAACTTCTTCATTTCGAATAAGAATGGTATATTTCTTGATTTCATGAAAAGAAAAAAGCACCTCATTCAACAACATAACGCTGGAAATATCTCTGATGGCGTTCCTGACTCTGCTCTAAATCAGCCCTATCTATGACTGGGGTCGAGATTGGACCTAACTAGAAAGAAGCTTGCTGAGTTATGTCGAGTATACATCTTAACTGCAATCAATATGGAGTGTTTCTGTGTTCTCTGATCTTTCTACCCTCCTGAATTCATAGATTAAGCAAATGTCAAAGTTAGAAATGGTTGGTTGAATTTCGATCTGAGTTTAAGAAAGCGGTCAAGCGGAGTTACCTATACTCCATTCACTTTTATTTTAGCACTCGGTTGGCCATGGCAATTTGGCACATTCCACTCTGTATGCATAGAAATAGAAACATGAACTGTGCCATCCCTTTCTATCTATGCATGAAATACGGTCAAAAAAAGTGACAGAGAGAAACTGAACATCGGGCATGCAGTTTTTTTTTCTAGAATTTTGATTTATCCACACTCACTTCTATGTGAACAAAAAATAGACAGGTAATGGCCCGACGTACATTTCTCTCTTTCTATAAAATAGCCAATTTCATGCTGGCATTGCTCAGTCCACGTCTCTATGTCTATGTCTGTATGGTCGAAAATATGGGGTCATGAATCTTGTCAAAACATTTTTTAATTTTGAAGCAGCGCCATGTTGTCTATTCTACGTAAAAGTCTCAGTAATTACGTATTTTGTCACAATGTCGAATCACTTCGGAAAATATGAAGTCGAAAATATGTGACGAAAATAATTGACGTTTACACAAACTGATTGAAGTTATACCAAATCAAGTTATTCGCATGGAGACTACAAGAGATAAGTTTTTAAATATATTTATTTTTGCAATGGAATAAAATTGAATCATTGACACATATGCAGTAGCTTGAGGAGAGTCATTGGCTATAAAGGTTGAATACGTTATGTCAGATGTATATTTAAAAAAAAATCAACCCGAAGATGATGCATTGGTTGGGAATGGGTACCTCTCGAAGGAATTAACGGATAATTACAAGAATGTTAAATTCTTCAACAAAAATCATCTTGCATCAATGGAAGACAAATGAATTGATGGAAGTTTCCAGGCAAGAGGAACTTCACCTTTAAACGAAAATTTCACATGAATAAACAATTAACAGAACTGGCTCATATTCTTTTTCATTTGTAATACTTTGATATAATAATTATATATTTATTGGTTCCCTAAGACATTTTTTACAATGTATAGAACAATTCAAACGACAAATTATTCTACGATGACATTCATCGAAAATCCTGTAGTAACTTTTCGCATTTGTTCACTCCCAAATAAAATTCTCAAATGCCACCACTTTTTTGGGTCTCCCAATAGATGGAAATTCTTTGTCTTCCTCTTCATTCACAATCTTTCTGATTGTGGAAATATTCAGCTTAAATAAGTCGCGTTTAAATTTAAATAAATTCACTTACATTGAATATGTTCGCTACCGTCTGATATATTGTAGATATTAGAATATCAGGGTTACCTACTATTTTAATGAGCGGACCTGAATTCTAAATAACAATTCCTGAAACCCTGTTTTCTCCGAGTGCTACAATAAAAGTGAATGGAGTATATATCACCTTTAGGTGAAATTGTTACAAATTAAAACAGTTTCTTATGTAACATTCTCCAGAGAAGATTCTGTATAATTTTATGCACTTCAGTTGATTAAAGTATTTCCATTCCTGAAGTGCATAAAAAAGTATATACCTAAACCACGAGACTAAACTTTATTTAATTCTTCAGCGAATTGTAGCTCTGCCTCCGGTCGGGCTTATGCTTGAGGTAGTCATCACGAAATAAGTTTTTCTCATTGCTTTGCGATAATTCAGATAACAAATGATCTAGGGTCATATTATTGAGGTATATTTCAGTAATCATTTTAAATTTTTTTCAACTCTGTCATTCTGAAAGTTTCGTTTAGGTGATTTTTGGTGAAACGTTTCAATTTGAGCAGTTTTATTTTCTGCCTCAACTTTAAATACACCCTGTATATTTATCTTTCGATCTTGAATGAAAGGTATTACCATTTCCTCATTAATTTGTGATATTTCACTATAGAAAGTAGGTACGACAAAAGAAGATTTACTTTCAAGTGAGTATTTCAAACTAGATCATAAAATAATAATAGCGACATTCATTAAAGATCTCAGCAGAGGCCAATATTCTTATGGGTTTTTCTCAATTATCGATACGTCACACCAATTCTGGAAAGTGACCTGATAAGATATGCTTTCGAGACATGAAATCTTTGACCCAACTTTCGCACTGACATTCAAACATTCTTCTTTACTGCTTCAACCAGTCTTTGTTCATTTACTCTGTCGCTCTTTGGTAAATTGGTGTGAGTTATGCCCTCTGCTATTTTTCATTGTTAAATGAATTGTCGAGACCGATACGATCTTGTCCCTATACAATGTGACAGTTACGGTATTACGGGCTTAAGGTACCTACTCGTCCAGAAAACTAATGAGGTGCCTTTTCAAATATCGAACCTGTACTGCTAAGACATAGATTTCAGCTGCATTGAAGAAATTGACTTGTCAAACTTCAATAAATTTGGTTCATTTGTTTCTAACGACAACAATTACAACAGTAATTCTGATAGAAAATTGATAATTTTTGTGACCTACTACATTACACCCAGAATAACACAGGATTACTCCCACAAAACCATTACCTTCGTTGCTTATCCCGTGAAATATTACACTAGTATAGGTAACTGAGAAAGTTGTATAAACTGAATATGATGGCACCGGATCTTCTAGAGTACTAATTTCTTCAAAATTGTACCTGGGCTCATTAGTTTTACGAATTCTGAACTCAGAATAAAAGAAAGCCACGTTGAAAAAAGAAGAATGGAAAAAATAAGGAAATTGCCAGAAAACTATCCCAAGAAAGTTATTAGTTATGATGTGATGGGATGGCAAAGGAGGCTGTGCTCTGTTGTCTATTTACGGGTTCATTTCAATTTAACGGCTTCGTGCTGAACTCGAATTCTGGATCCTTTGTGATTTGGCTGTCAGGGGTTAATACTGTATCGGAAATATAATGGATGGAATAGAGAAAATTAAATATTGCGAAATTATTGTGCATTGGATTTTGGGAAATAATTCACCTGGAATATCCTGGAAAAAAATAAATCTCATTTTTGCGCTGGACGATTCGTTCTCGGTGGACGAAAAAAAATATTTTGGAAACCATTTCCAAAGAAAATTAATTTCAGAAAAATATCACTTTTTATTATATCGAAAAAATATAATTGATTGACTGCTAAAACTCGAATTCATTTCTCATCAAAATTTTAGCCTCCTTGATTCAAATGACCACGAGCCACCACTGTTCAGAGTAAAAGAAGTTCATTCGTTGGAATGTGACATTATTGACTATTTGAAAAAAACTTAAACTTAGCATCCAGTTCCTCTTTAGTGCCATATTGGAAACCATTTCATTAACGAAAGAACTTCGACCACGGATGCTTTTACTGTACAAAATTCGATGGGATTGAATGGCAGCTCTGCCATTAAACAAAAACAAATGTTACATTCTAGACACTTTTTCTTGTAGAATGCAGTGGCGCAGTGATATAGTGGTAATTTTCATTTTTTTAATTATAAACTCTATGATGTTTTTACGAATTCCAGTCCCATATTTATTCTGATTCACAATATATACAGAGTGATTCATAACTATTGGGCAGATTGTTTGGACCAAAATATGGCGATAGAACCAAATATACCTCAATAAAATATTGCTGTGCAAAAAGATGAAGGGCGTAAAAGTTGAATTTTTTTTTTCGTGTTTTGCTAATAATTTCATTGTATATTTTTTCCTACGTTTTTGAGAAAAACACGATTGAACAGTTCAGAGCAGCGGAAGGGGGCTCGAAGTAACGATTTATTTATTTTATTTATTTATTTCGACGAAGAAGTAAAATTAAAAACAATGTAACATAAAAAGAATAACCTTAAATTAAATGTTGTACGTGGCCGACTTCTATGCCTTTCCTAATTCTTTCAATAAAGGACTTTCGAACTTCGAAGAAAATATCCCCTTCTAAAAAATTCAACTTCAACGTCCTCTATCTTTTTCCACAGCAATATTTTATTGAGGTATATTTGGTCCTATCGCCATATTTTGGACCAAACAATCTGCCCAATAGTTATGAATCACCCTGTATATATTGTGAATCAGAATAAATATGGGACTGGAATTCGTAAAAATATCATAGAGTTTATAATTAAAAAAATGAAAATTACCACTATATAATTGCGCCACTGCATTCTACATGAAAAAGTGTCTTTAGAATGTAACATTTGTTTTATCACTGATACTTTACGAAATAGAGGCACCAGTACGAAGAGCCGAAAAATGAGTTTTCCCTTATAACTTGAAAACAAAAAAAAGATAGAGGGATGCGGTTTAGGCCATTAACAATCTTTTGAAAATCGAGGTAGGAAACGTGCCAACCATTCTTCCCTCGCTCTTACTGTTACAGAGCTGCCATTAAATCCTATCGAATTTTGCCCACCCTGTATACTATAGACTTGTCTGTGCTGTACACCCTGTAATCCTATCGCGGTTGTTATTACTGTTTCTAACTTCGGCTCACCACCTTCGCCTAGCCCGGATACTGTTCACAGATTACAGAGTAGAATAAATTTGACACTCACGTTCTACGGTGAAAAATACAGGTGCGAAATTTAAAATAGCTCATTTACTCGTGTTTTAGACGTCGATAAAAAAATATGGATTATTAAGTCCAATTTTGAAGTCTCATTAAAAATATACATATATTGATATTTCCACCAGAGAAAACAAATATGGAAATACATACGCTATAATTATGACATCAAATATTATATATGACAGAGGTAAAATGTCAATAGGGTAACATATCTTCGTATGACAATAATTATAATAAACAATAATTATAATAAGCAATAATAATATTTTTGATAGGAAATAAAATTGAAATTAAAAATCTGTCAATACAAAAAAAACGACTCTTTCTTTTATCTTCCTTACAGTTACACCCCCAGGAATGCACAGACATGAAATTATTAATAACTAAAGTTTTGAATGATGAGATAAAGTATTCAACATTCCTTACTCCATGTGCTCTAATGTACACAAAAAAGTTTTCTAAACAATCTTGATTGAAAGCCCCAGTGAGAATATATTTAGAAGTGATAATCATTGAAAAGTTTTTGCCTTAAGTAGGAGAAGACTTTCAATGTTGTCACTATATTCTTCGAAGTGGACACCACAACGGATCTTTTCCTTCGAGGGCAATAAAATGATAAACTGTTGAAAATTTGTATCGCCTGCTCCCAACAAACATTGTGTTCTATTTGAATACTAACCGCCCTCTTTGAGTTTAGCACTGGATGTCCAAGCTCTGGATACATTCAACGAATCAAATAGCTAATTCAAGAATAGTATAAAGTCAGCAGTGTCGATAGCCTCTCTAGTAAGCTGAAGCGGATGCTTGATTTCTAAAAAGCAAAATAGTAAATTTACTGTCATAGAGATACTACCAGATATCTTGAACATTTTCGAAATGTACATAGCATACATACCTCCTATTAATTATCAACTATTAATTGTAGTTGATCCATTGATTAACACACTTTTGAAGGGTTTAGTTGGATTGGTTTAAATAAAAAGGAATAATGTTATAATTACGTGATTCTTTGAATCAAACATTTCTTACAAGAAAATCGATTTCCTGATAAAACTGTCGACTTTAAAAATGGGTATTTTTAATTCAGACTCGTATAATATTTGTAATATGTTGTTTGTAAACAACAATTTGCATTAAAGCATATTGACATTGACACTGTTGGCGTTGACAAATCCAATATGTCAGAATACGTAATCTGTGGAGAATATGACATATATTTTCGTATGCAGTGCCCCCTAGCCTAAAAACCGTATTTGGGGTGGGGGTGAGTAAGTGTCAAGCCCCTGATACTGTTACTGTTTATGCGACCGGGACACCATGTATACAAATATCAATACAATTGAGAAATCTAATATGGGAATTGGATACATTGATACTGGCGATATTATAACAAATACTTAGTTGTTAAAACTTAATATATTAACCTGGTTCTCCACAGTCATAATTCGGTCTAAATAAACATTAAACAGAACAATACTTTAATTATTATGCATTGAATTCTTTCCTTTCATTAAGGTCATAGCCCAAGGCCAACTGATCGTTCGATATTAGCAGAGCGTATTAGCGACTCTATCAAATTCAACTTCAAAATTCTTCCTTTCACAGCGCCATTGGCGATAAAGCAAACAATAGAACTGTGAGAATTTGCGAAAAATCATTGGAATCAACGTAATTTTCTTTCGATAGTTTGAAACAGAAATTATTTTTCAAGGCTAGGTTAGGAGGCTCACACGAAATTTTGCGGTTTATTTGATGATAAGGTAAGGAATTCTTATCTCGCATCCATCTGTAGCAAAGAACGAGCTAAACTCATTTCCACTTCGAAGTGTGAAAACCGAGATGAAAGAACACAAAATTCCCTGGGGCGTGTTGCTTTCCGAACAGAGCTACAGGTAGGCTCCCGGCGAATTCAATTTTCAACATTAATTCATCACATTTCTTCATCATTGCTTCGACATTTCAATGCTTCCGGTTTCCATCGTTCAGGCTCATCTGTAGAAAGAATTAAATGGGTAGGCCTGAAGCCTACTTAATACGTAGGCTGTGGGCTGCCACCACCCTTCAGATTCCATTGGTTTCTATCCAAATAACCCATCCATATACAGCGCGAGTCTAATGAATTCAATGAATTCTTACGCATGCGTACCAAGTGTCAAATTTTTATTCCTTGTCGTTAAAAAGCTATTTTACAGCAACTTATTCAAAAATGAAGGAATTTGATTCAATTCAATTAAATAACTCAGGCAGTTCGAAAATGTAATGTTGAGAGGTATGTATTTGTTTATTTTTTCACAAACGAAAAATTTGAATAAAAACAAAAGTGAATGAAATATAACAGTATGCTTCTCTCATGAGAAATATGGATTAGAGTTGAGCAGCTCAAGAGCTCAATGTATTAATTTAGGAGGAAGTAAAGAAGATATTGTACTGGAAGATGGACAAGTGATGAGGAACATTAGTACGAAGATGTATTGATATCTAGTTAGCCTAGACCAGTTCCATGCATAAAAAAAATATTGCGTTAGCATAGCAACGAACAATAACTCATTAGAACTGTCAGTGCGAAGTTTGAAGTCGAAAAAGTAAACCAGAGTCACGCAATAAATTAAATAAAAGAAAGAAGATGTCCACTGAATTGTGAAAATCATCATCAAGTACCTGTATTACTGCCCCTATAGTAGGGTTAAGAAGTAAGCAGATTTACGAAGATAAGCTTAATACCCTTGGTGATCAATGTCCTTCGTATGCGACCGTGAAAAATTGGACTGCAAGCTTCAAAAGAGGTTACTTTTCCATTGAAGATGATGACCGATCGGGAAGGCCAGCTTCTGTGTCAGTCCCCGAAAATATCGATGCAGTTTATGACATGATTTATCATACCGTCGAATTAGGCTAAAACTGATATCTGAAGCACTGAATATTTCATACCAACGCGTTCATCATATAGTTCACGTCAATTTGAACCTGAGAAAATTGCTGCAAAACGGATCCCCAAATGTTTGAATGTCGACAAAAAGCGTGCAAGGGTAGAAGCAACAATCGATGAAATGGCGACACTCTGGTTCTCCAAGTCCTTAGAAGTTTCGTGTCCAAAAATCTGCTGGAAAAGTTCTAGCTTCAGTTTTTTCGACTATTCGACATTACTGACCACTCTACGGGAAAAAATTAAAGAGAAAAGACGCGGAAAGCTATCCAAAGGTGTTTTGTTTTTGCAGGACAACGCCCCTGCATACAAATCTCATGTTGCGATGCAAAAAATTCAAGATTTAGGGTTTGAATTACTAGAACACCTCCCTTATTCACCAGATTTGGCTCCATCCGACTATCATCTTTTTCCTCAACTGAAAAAAAAATTAAAAGGTTTAAAGGGCTTCCAACGGGGAGGTTATAAAAGCTGTGGAGGTCTGGTTTGCAGAGCAAGAAGAAACATTTTTTTTTCAAACTCCTTCCATGGCCATACTTTTTTTTTTTTTACTCTGAGTGTGGATTTATTCTCGTTGAATTCTTTTTCATTATCATTCATAGTCATGTCGCTGTTGAGCCTATCTTATTGAGTATAATGTCTCGAAATCATTGAGAACTCAGCGGCATTACCTGCGAAAATAATAATTGTGAAAAATGTGAATGAATGTTTTATAATTTTCTGTGGTCTTCTTCTTGCTATTGCAATATTTCAATTGAGAAGTATAATTATCCATAATTCATATGATACCATGCTCCAATATTCAATTATAAGGAAATAGATCTGTATTTTTTGACCTTTCGCGGGCATTCGACAGTCTTTCTTTTCAAGTTCTTCTTGACAAGTGCTACAATTTGGGTTTTAGAGGTGTGTTTCTCAATTGGCTATCAAGCTATCTTAAGGGTCGAACAATGTCTGTCAAAGTGGCTGATTTCATTTCAACCGAACGAGAGTTGAACCTTGAAGTCCCACAAGGTTCTGTCCTAGGACCGCTCCTTTTCCTACTGTTCATTAACGACTAACCTGTCTGTTCGAGAAAAATGATGACCAATTCAACTGATTTTTCATATCTACTTTTGCTAACCAAGTTCATCAGAATACTTTTGTTTGCTGACGATATGTTGGTTACCTACTGCTCGGACTTTTGATGACCTAAAGGAACTGTGTTGTAAGTTGGTGAAATGCTTTTTTGACTGGTGTCGCTCAAATTCTCTCATAATAAACATTAAGAAAACACAATGTGTCCATTTCACTCTCAGGGTCGGTGAGCGAGAACTAGTTATACGTCATCTGGATGACATTATTTAGTCGGCGGAGCACTCAAAATTTCTTGGTATTCACATCGATTCCAATCTGAGATGGGTTGCACATATCGATTCCATTGGTAAGAAACTAAATAGTTCTTACTATGCAATAAGCCGAGTCAAAAACTCACTTCCTGTAAGAGCTATTTTATCAACATTTATTATGGTCTAGTCTACAGCCATATATCCTATAACATCATGCTCTGGGGAAACTCCATTGATGTTGATAGAGTATTCCTAATTCAGAAAAGGATCATGCGAATGATCTTTAATATTCATCCGAGAACCTCTTATCGTCCGACATTTGTTGAGAGTGGGATTCTAACAGTGGCGTGTATATATGTACATCTTTAAGTGCCTGTTGTATTTTAAGGAGAATGAGAGAGACTTCATAAAACTTTCCAGCTTTTACAGCTATAACTAGAAATAGGGAACTAATCCATATTCCCAAACATAAGACAACTAGATTCGAATATTCACCAGAATATCAGTGTATCAAATAATTTAATCATTTACCAAAATGTGTTTAATCTTTTGAACTCAAGGAGTTTAAAAAGAAGGTTAGGGCTAAATCTCAATTGATTGAGGAATGTTTTCATACTGCTGCTGATTATTATCGGCAATCATTTGTTTTTCAAGTCGAGTAATTTTTTCTGTTTTCTTTTTTTGACCTGTCCTACACATGTATGCTATATGACTTAGAGGATCAATGAACATTTTATGACTTTAGCCTTGCGGCTTTCACTCTCCTCTCCATAGGAATATTCACTTATCCCAGATATCTCAGATATCAAAAGGATTAAGCTCTGATGGAGCCCTTTCCAGATTTTCGGGATCGTAGTGGTGGTCAGGTTCGGGCCGCACCTCTGCTTCTTGCTTGCGGTTGCATTCTTGATCCACCCGCACTTCCTGTCGAAGCAGACGGTGTTCCTCTGCATTATTATTATTATTATTCAATGTGTGTCAATACAAAGTTCGGGCGAATACCATGTACATTTATTGTATAATATACCAAGGACGGTCCAAACCTGAATTTCTGAGAGTATAGTTATAGTTTGAAAGGGGGGTTACATGTCACTGCGACCATAATTGTGCCCCGCTTCATTAGAGCTGTCCTCACAACTGCGCCCTCTACAGCTCGCCCTCCAGCTCCAGAGTCCCAATAAATTCCATTATCTGAAAAAACTTCAAGGAGGCTGTCTTCATTTCTGGGGTGTAATGCAAGGCTTAATTTATGAGGGAATTTAATGAAAGAATTTCTTGGAGGGGGGGGGGTTATAACTGAATGAAACACATGATTGTGTTAGCAACAATTTCATATCATATTATTTGGTATTTTTTCATGAATAAAATAGTGAATATTGGAGGACAGATGCTCTGTGGGGCGGGAGCTAATTACTCCTTTTAGCTCACCTTAGGACTGGGAGTCCCCTACCTGCAGTTGAACGATGTACATTAAACTTTGAAACACCCTGCACATAGAATGAAAAAATACCTAAAAAAATATATAGGTTTTATGTCAGGTTTCAATGGAATCGTGCGGCTAAGCTTAAAATAATACATACCCGCCTTTCTCTTTTGAACTTTTGAATCGATTGATTCGGCGATTTCCCAAATCGTCAAACAATAGTCCACCATAGGACACCCTGTATAATGAATATTATAACATTTGCAGAAATCATATTACAATATAAATATGGAGAATAGTATATAACATTACTAGCAAGGTAAGAGGGTTTTTACTGGCGAATGGAGGATATAACTGACGAGCCGCAGACAAGTCAGTTACCTCCTTGAGCCAGTAAAACCCGTTACCTTGCGTGTATTGTTTTATATTTTATTTGTTTCTCATTTGTGAAAAAGTTAGATAAATTCCAAGAAAACCTCAATTTGTCGCAAATGTCGTAAGCTATGTAAGCGTTGCCATGAACATGTCTATTTATTTTTCTTTACATTTGTTTTGGCGAAAGCGAAAATAAATGTACCAAAAGAAATTATTGAGGCAGCCAGCAGTGTAGCTTCAAGTTAACTGCAAAATCAGCTTCAAGGTACGAGCGAGAATACGACGACTTCAAAAAGAGGCAAAACAAAAATAGTGTGATTGGGGTAACTGAAGATGTTTTGTTGGTCTACTTGAATCAACTATCAGCTAGATTCAGCCCTAATACTTTATGGGCAAAATGGTCTATGCTGAAAAGCTGCTTGGAAATGGAAGAAAATGCCCCTGTTCGTAGGTTTGTTTATTGAAAAATATGACGTTTAGTTGTCATTTGCAGATTTCAAAAGGTAATAGCGATTCTGAAACGAAAAAATGAGCGTTATACGCCAAAAAAGGCCAAGGTATTAAGTAAAGAAGAGGCTGAACAATTTCTTTTACATGCTCCTGATCAGTGATTGCTGGCGAAAATTGTAACAATATTTGGGATTTTTGGATGTTGTCGGTGTGACGAAATTCTCTCCTTAAACATGAATGATGTAGAAGATATGGGAAAATACGTTATTGTGACATTTCGGCGAACAAAAAATTTAACAACAAGAAAATTCACCATAACCGATGATGGCTGCAGCTTCAAGCCCTGCATGTTATACAGGAAATATGTAAATCTTCGGCCTTCTGGAACAGAAAGCCTAAGATTTTTTTGACATACCGACATGGAAAGTGCATTTCCCTTAATGCTGACCAGCAAACTATTGGTGGTGTCCCAAAGCAAATAGCGAAATATTTAGGTTTAAAAGACCCAGAGTTATACACCGGTCACTCTTTTCGCAGAACTGGATCCACTATGGTTGCGGATTTGGGTGGAGATATTTTGCACTAAAGGGTGCAGGAGGGTGGGAGAGCACGAAATTGCGATGAGTTATGTCGATGATTCGGTCAACAAAAAAATCGAAATGTCTAGCAAATTATTTAGTAGTAAGGAGAGTACAAATGTTCTGCAGTCCTCGAGTTCAGCAGTTTCTGAGTCAACAGATAGTTCATCATCATCAGTATTAACTCTTTCATCATAAAAAATCTGTGTTACTGGAAATAACAATTGTACCATGATTTTCAACATATATGACGATAAAACAAAATTTTCTAATGTAAATAATACTACTAACTTGTAAAAATTTTGCAAGTTAACTGTCAGTTTTACAAGTTAGTGACTTGATAAAATAAACTTTCTTGATTAATATTGTGTTTTTGGAAACTGACGTTTACAAATGAGAAACAAATAAAACTCCTATCTTGCTATGAAATGATGAATGAATTATTCCATAAACTGAATTGTCATTCATACATTTTTATGTTTGGAATTTCTTCTGATAAGTGAATTCAAGTCTAGACATAATTGTCCAAAATGGATCTTGTGACTACACAATTCGATTTCTTGCACACTCAAGTAATGAATACATTGACCTCTGTTCAGAATAATTAGCAGGACCAGTGGTTCTAAAACTCTAGTTTATCGATTGTTTCTTTCGCGATTAACTGAACTTGCGTGGCGTTCATAGAAGAGATGAAACAGTTTCTCAATACATTTCTCCCCTCATATTTTACATAAAACTTTTTAAGGCATCATGAAAATATATTAAATTTAATGCAAGAGCGGAATTTAGACTTTCTTCTATATCATTTTCATATTGAATTGAAACTACACTTCACATTATTCTAATATTGATTTTGTATCTTCTGTGTCGAGTTCTTTATCCACAGTGGAGTGTCTATTGAAGAAATAAAAAAAGTATTTTTCCAGGATCGGCCTGCTAACATCAATGAGTAGGCTTCTAGTCGAGAAAAACTTCAATATTTTAAAATTTGGGTCACGAATTTAGATAGACCAGAGAGTAAATGTATGATTTTTCGTATACAATTATTTCGCTTATTAATTTGTTTCAAACCTACATGTTACGATAACGAGGTGGCAGAAAATTGAAAATCAAATAAATTGTCTTCACCTCATGGTATAGGTACTTTTCCAGATTTACTCCATGATATCATGAACCCCTCCTTACATTCCTTATATTACCACCATTATTGTATGCTCATTTCCGAATGAATCACCCTGTATAATCACAGGAGAGGTTTTAAAGAATATTACCTCGTTTTTTATCTGGTAAAATTTCATACATCGTAAATTCGAATTTCGATTTGCTCTGGGTCGAATATTTTGAATCTGTGAGTGCAATATACTAAATAATACTTCATCGCGAAAGATTATTTACATTTTACGCTTTCACGATTCAGCTTAGTTCAGTAACTTGACCCTTGCTTCCTACTCTTCAGTACTGAGTTTTTGAGACCTTCAAAATTTTAATCGATAATTTCATTTAATACCCCTTCATAATATATCCTATTTCCCTAGTATATTCATCCATAGTGAAACTGTGGATTGGATGAAGTTTATTGCCCAATATAATATTTTATAGGCCTTCAAGTTTAGGTTATTGATAGTACGATAATTATGATTGATTCAAATTGGATTTCAAATTACACTACATATCACATAAAAAATTTAATGGGTTAGGTAGATACATGATAGTCATGATATCGAAATAATGATGAAACTCTAGCGGAGCGTAATGATCATCGTTTGTTTCCAGTCAGACAGTCTAAAAATCTTGGAATCACTTCCTTAATTTAATTATCTATAGTTTCATTCAAACCTTTACTAATTTTCTAGATTCAATGAGTTTTTGTTGAAATAATACGTCACTACCAGAATGGTGATATACGACTATATTTCAAATAAAGTGAAAATTATTTTTCAGGTGTACTTATATTCTGAATACTGTGGCATTCGAATAAACATTGCACGAGTACAATTGTCATCGTAGAATAAGTTCCCGAAAATTGATTTTTCTATTTTTCATTTGACTTCTCCTATACATTGTAAATTGTAAATGGCTTTAGGTACCAATAAATACCTAATTATTATTATTATATTAATTTATTAAGATGAACAGCCACAAATACGCGCCAGTTGGCCAGTTAATTGTTTATTCATGTGAAATTTTTGTTCGAAGGTGAAGTTCATCTTGACTTGAAACTTCCTTCAATTCTTTTTACTTATATTGATGCAAGATGATTTTTGTTGAAGAATTTAACATTCTTGTAATTATCTGTTAATTCCTTCGGGAGATACCCACTCCAACCACTCCCAACCACTGCATCATATGCATTTTATCTTCGGGTCAATATTTTTGAAATCTACAACTGATGTAACGTATTAAAACTTTAGTCAAAGAAAATAACGCGCATTAAACTCTCTATGCTAGTGCATATTATGATATTTTACTAATCTCTTCTCTTGTATTTTCAATGCAAATAACTGGATTTGGTATGCCTTCAGTCAGTTTGTATAAACTTCAATTATATTCGTCAAATATTTTCCGAAGAGATTCGACATTGTGATAAAATACGTAATAACAGAAACGTAATAACAGAACGGGCAACATAGCGCAAATATGGAAGTCTCCTTTTGCATACGATGCAGGGGAGAGTTATGAGCAGCAACAGTATTTCTCCTAGGGAGGTGAAAGATGTGGTGTTTCCTCAGTGATATACTCGGGGTATGAAAAATAATTCCTTCGAGAAGAAATTAATGCTCCACTAGCTTTTGAATGGCTCATCTTGCATGATCCTTCAGAAATTTTCCAATAATTGAAGCTTTTGAATTTTCTGAATGTTGTTTTGGGTTTGGGCATCAAGCTCATAGATTAAATAACAATAAGGAAGGTCTTGATCTCTGTCAATTTCTATGGTCTCCATTAGTTCTTGAAATTTTTGATCAATTTTCTTTTTTCAATATTATTTTTTGTTCAGATCAACGAGAGCCTATAGATAATTTAAAAGAAATGTTTCCTCTCCTTTCAATTTCATCAAAATAAAAACGTGGAGAAAATTCATTTTTGAAACCCCATATATCAAAAGGGCTGCATATTTGTATCCATGACCCCATGTTTCTGCGCAAAATACTAAAGTTCCACTACCTCGACATTTTTGCTTTATCTTCAGTAAAAAGATATATGGCTAGTGATAGCAGTTGATGGCAATGCTCAAAGCAATCCAATCCATAATGTTTCAGATTCCAAATCCAGGACCAGTAGCAGCAAGCCATATTCTTAAGATGGATTCATAAATGAAAACGAACATTTTCTTGATAACCTTGCGTCGTTGCTTTCGGTCGTCGAATGAAATTGCCTATTAAACGAAACAATTAGGTCTTGTTATTTTGTGGAACAGATGTGCGGTGAAGTAATTGGTTGATTACAATTCCCTAGTCCGAACCTATTAAGGGTATATGTAATCAGGCCTTGCAGTTGAAATGGGAAACTCCTCTCTATTCATCGGACTAATTCTAATCGAGCCTTGGAAAAACTGTGTCTCGCTAAAAGGATACTTTGCTGAAAAAACGTCATTGACCTATTCTGTCTAAATGAGTGTTCAGTTTCCACAAGACATAGAGATTGCATATTTTCATTCTAGTCTTGGTATTGAGCTCTAACTGTCGTAATACAATATAGGATTTTTTCGAAGTTGCTATTTGGAAATTGCTTCGTCCTGACAGACCTTCTACGTAAAAGAAAATGTATTTCTTTCATCCCGAAACATTACCTACTGCGAAAAAAAGGAGTATAGTAGTCTGAAAAACCCTTCGGATTGACAGTTGTTATTTTCGAATTTTGAGCTCTAATTTCCCTTTGCTGCGACACTTATGCACACTTTATTCAGGGCGGGCTTTGCGTTATTTCAGGGATTGCTACTTACTACGGTCACTTCTATAGAATTCAAGAAAAAATGTACAGTCCCTGGCCATATCATTAGAAGCATTGATTCGATGCACAATCTCAATATTGAATTATTGAATTGAATGTATATGTTACATATACTTCATCTGTAAATGGTTTTCACATATAATATATCATATTCAATGAAAAATATTGATTTATTGATGATTAAACATGAAATTCTAATATTTTGCTGAGCCACCCTGTGTAGCTATGAGAGCTTCATTCTATCAATGCAGAATTGTTCGGTTTGCTGCATTCGAAGATAATGATTTCATATGTGGATTATCGAAATAACGTCCGAACCTGCAGAATGCAAGACATCCACTGGAAGACATAGTACTGATTCATACTTAAGTACTAATACTACAACATCAAAAATAAATGCCAAATAGAACAATTCAATGAAAGTCGTAGATAAAACTGACATTCTGTGGAAATGAAATTCAAATATTCTGCTTTTTCCTCGGGCAATACCAGTAAATATAAAAAAAATCCTCAGTGCGTCTAATAAACTGGCCAGGGACTGTAGGTATTAACGTTAAGCCTGCCTCTAGCAACGAGCAAAATCTGCACAAAGGTTTTGGTGTTATAGCCTGTTTTTCAATATTGAAAAAAATACGGAACAAATTGGATTGAAACTCAGTGACTACTTGTGAGGAAACAACACCAAGAATGGTATGGAATATCGTGGGAATCATATCTCTTGAAAAAATTCTCAAAAAAATTCTGTACGTCGATAGTTCAACATAGTACTCGTTTTCAAGTTGCTCACATCTGACCACAGGTCTGTGCTTTCTCGTTTTCAGTTTTCTGTGCTAGCTACTGAAAATTATGTTGCTTTTTTTTTCATTAAAATATTATGGACACAATCGTAAACAAAAAATTTTTCATTTAATTCGGGATTATCCTTTCGAAATGAATTCAGATAGTTTCCAAAATATCGAAAAAAAAATCTGAAAAAAAGGAAGATATGCGTTTTCATTGTTTTTTATTTCTATTCTAAATATCTTAAGCATAAACCGTTTTCACATTTTGGATGTCAAAGAATGTGGGAATATTGTACATTTCCTGAATTTTTAAGAACTTATCTCAGGGTGTTCCAAATGTTGTGTCAAAAATTGGGAGTAAGTTTTGCCCCTAACTTTTGTTTTTCAAATTAGAATCCTATTTTTTTATTTTCCTTAAATGAATAATTCCTGAGTTATTTAGGATTTTCTGAATACATGTCGTGAGTCAAATTAATAAAATCTGCATTCATTCCATATCAATGGTCATGGTCAAAATGATCATAGAAGATAAATTATCCCAATAATTCACAAGTATGTCGATCAGATAACCATATCTGAAATTTTTGTTTTATTCATTCAAATTCTTTATTTTGCGTTTTTTCTTTCAGATTAATGAATTCAGAAAAGAGGTCTGTCAATTGTGGATTATTGGAAAAATTCATCTTCTATGACCATAGATGATTGATATGAAACAGATTTTATGCATTGCACTCTACGTACCACATAAATTCAGAAAATCAATTGACGTATTAGAACATTATCATTATTTTTCATCACTAACTCTACGCAATCATAAAAAATTGTAGTTCTAGTTTGAAAAACGAAAGTATTGAGCAAATCTTGATCCCAATTTTTGACACATTTGGAACCACCCTCGGAACCACCTGTAACATGTTTTTCAGGCAATATACAATAGTGCCACATTCTTCGACGCACATTATACTGAATACCCCCATTTTCTTTTTTTCTGAATTTTTTTTTCGATATTTCTAAAACTATTTGTATAACCGGAAGTATTCAGTCTCCGAGAATATTTTAACTCAGTAGAGAAGTTTCAACAATATCATAATCCCAATTTTCAGATTTCAAATATGCCCAATTCGGCAGAAACTAATAGTCTAGTAGGCACTCGAACTTGGGTCACCCTGTATATAACTCTAAATAAACATTTTGGAATTATCTCATTTGATGCTGTATTCTATAGGAATATCATTTTCACACTAACTTACAGTTAGTGTTCGTTCGAATTTTCAAGGGTGATGTTTGTGACTGAACTTAATTCTTTTCTTGAATCAAAATAAAAATATGCAAATATCGGTTTCCCTAAATTGTGTGGTAGTTTTCTATAGAAAAGCATTTCATCAAAAAAATTTACTGACACAGTGAATTATGCTTTCTTTCAACGTGCGAAAATCATTTCTTTCAATGAGTTAGATTACAAGAATACAAACAATCTGAGTGGTGTCCAAATGAAGTTCCACATTGTCATATTCTGAGAGTAGACATATCAAGAAAGATGAAACAAGCTTCATCAGAAAAAAAAATGATTCCGGTTATCAATGAATTGGTTGGGAAAATACTGGCAGAAAGCCATCATATGAGAGTAATCAACATCTTCATTTTTCTGATTGCAATCTATACGGAAACTTCTTCCAAAATCCAACGATGTGGATGTGCCAACGATTCCAACGAAGACTGCAGCCAGTTCTGATATAACCTGAACAGGGCTGCTATTCTCGAGCATTCGCAATATATGCGATCATAAGCATCGAAAAACGTTGTGATGTTTTTAACAGCAAATAGCAGAGTTTCCAGAGTTTCACCCAAGCATTGTGTTTAGCCCATATGAAAGCACACAATGCTTCTACGTAAAAAAGTGCCTATTGAAGGTTCAAGTTTCAGATCTGTAACATCAAAGACAAAGAAACTATGAGAACTTTTCGAAATCGTCAAAATCTCATTTTTTGCTGATAACTCATAGTAGGAGACTACGTTTTTCACCATTCTTTGTTTCTGTGAAAAAGAGCTCGGAAATGTGTCATCCGTTTTCTTCTAGCTTAATAGACAAGAATTCTGCCCACTAAGACACTAAACTCTCTTAGAGAATAAATTTGAAACATTAATTCACGGGACAATTCATATTTTTGCATAGAATTTTGTAAGCATTTAATCAGTGTGGCCTTTACGATTAGAGTCTCGGATTGCAGTCTCTTTCCTTCTTTAATAACAAAAGAAAACAGTGATGAAACACACTCGAAACTAAACCAATTATTTCTGTGACAAATTATTGAACTAGTCCACCCTCTAATTACTCGTATGTTATTTCAGCAGGAAAGCTCGTGAGTAAGCTTCAACTCGTTTCATCATGAAACAACATTAAACACACTAGGGTTCAACCATGTTACATAAATGTCGTTTACGTATTTACACGTTCCGACTGCAGATTGGGTCCGTCAGTTTGCAACGTAAACTATGAATTCAAAACGATGTAGACCCCCAATAGACTTGGCCTGACTGAATTTATTTTTATATTCTGACATATAAAAATAAATTTGCGGGAGTGAGCCAAAAAACATATTTATATGTTTTAGTGTTCCTTCTTATCACTGACAACGCGAATGATTACATAAATTATCTTTTCTGGGAGGTTAATAGGATTGAACTGTTTATGTATCGAAAAGTAGGTACATCAAAAATAAACATAATATCTCCTGTAGTGTATATAAATTCAGAATTATTTTTCATTTAATCGAATACTACGGATTTTTTAATATTTCGAATGATAACAAACGATTCGAAGTAGATACTGTTATTAACCTTGTATGGTTTACTGTGATAAGCAAACGGAAATTGAACAAATGCAATCGGCGTTGCTTGACTGAAATATGCAATTTTATTTTTTATTCGTTTATCCATGTAAGCTTCAATATGAATGTTACATTTCAAGCCTGGTATGTTACGGTACATATATGGGGTGGCCGGGAGAATTGAACCCCTTTTCACTTTGAAGCTACTTAAGTTGTATCTTTATGGTAGCAACTAATTTTTTGCGTGAAGATATCATGCCCTAATAGGTAACGATAAGTAATAGTAGAGTGATGGTGAGATTAAAATTTTGAGTACAGCAATTCTTTTTTCAGGAACTTAAAATTGGGTCATGTCTCCCTAACCCATAGGAAAGTTGAACAGAAAGCGAGGGAGACTTGACCATTAGTTTGTTTATCGGGAAAAATATTAAAAGAAAACAATTTCCGATGACGAATGATTGTCTATGTCAAGGTTTTCATCATCAGATATATCAGCGTATGAAACAAATATTTTCTATTTCAGAATCACTCTCATTTATTTCCGAGATGTTTTTTACTTTTTTGAACCTTTGTTTTTTTTATATTTATTTCTATTATTCAATTTTCTTTTTTTGAAGCAAACTATCATCTAAGCTCAGTGCAGGACCACTGATTATGTCTCTCGACCATAGCATGGGTTAAGTCTCCCGCACTCCCTTTTAGTCCATTCAACAGATGTTTTCTTGCAACTTTTACAACTATTATTAAAAAGGCTCATCGTTTGTAAAACGATATTAATCAATGAAAGCGATAGAACTAAATAACACCACGCACCTAATAAACTTTTCAAACAGTGTAACAAACAAAAATTATTCAATTTCTTACATCTCAACAACAAAATCACGTTCAATCCTCTCACTCCCGAACTCTTCAGATGGAGGCCAAAATGGAGCCGCCACTAAATGTGCCTTGTTAGGAGTTGTCGCAGGCTATTTACGATACCGGTAGCGCGTAATTTGGAATATTTGAGGTTGTGCAAGTCTCCTACCTGAACAAGTCACCCGGACTCCCCCTACCTATGCACAGGGTGACTCACATAAAACAGTACAGGGTGGGCAAATTTCGATGTTTTAGCACTACAGATTTTAAACCAGAGGAGATAGACAAAATCTGATACCCCATTCTCGTTCTCTTTTTCTGAGAAACTAACAAGAGTAGTAGTCATTTTTGGCCACCCTCTTTTGTTTTCGAGTTATAAACGAAAATTGGAAAAATGACGATTTCGAAATAAATTTATATCTCCGCTAATACTGATGATAGAGCTCTGAAATTAAAACATTATACAGGCACTTTCTTAAGTAGAATCCAGTAGCGTGCTTGCTTTTTTAGCAGGATTTTCAATTACGAAGCTATTACCCAAAGTTATGTTATTTTAAATGGAAACACTAGATTTCTGTGCAATTTTTTGAAAGCTTAATTTTTACTGATTTCAAAAATATATAACATCATATGATTTGTATCAATATAAATAAAAGAAAATGGTCAAAAACCTTTCAATATTTCTATGGTTTCAACTTTTGACGAGCACAGAAAAATAGAGCTTCCTATAACAAAAGCAGTCTCCTTCCAGCAATGTTATTCTTTCTATGCTTTTTTCCAGTTTTCACAAAATTTGAATCTTGGAACACTTGAGTTAGAAGCATAGAAATGAAAGCACCAATAGAAGGAGACTGTGATAATCACAAGATGCTACATTTTTCTATTCACATCAAAAGTAGAAACCATCATAGAAATATTGAGAAAAAAGGTTTTTCACCATTTTCTATTATCTATATTGATACAAACCATATGATGTTACATATTTTTGAAATCAGTAGAAATTAAGCTTTTAAAAAATAGCACAGAAATCTAATGTTTCCATTCAAAAAAACAAAACTTTGGGTCATAGCTTCGTAATTAAAAATCCTGCTGAAAAGGCAAGCACGCCACTGGATTCTACTTAAAAAAGTGCCTGTATAATGTTTTAATTTCAGAGCTTCATCATCAGTATTAGCGGATATATAAATTAATTTCGAAATCGCCCTTTCTCCAATTTTCGCTTATAAATCGAAAACAAAAGAAGAAAAATGACTACTACTCTTGTTAGTTTCTCAGAAAAAGAGATCGAGAATGGGGTATCAGATTTTGTCTATCTCCTTTGGTTTAAAAGATGTAATGCTAAAACATCGAAATTTGCCCACCCTGTACAATAGTTATAGATCACTATACTGCTTTATCGAAAGGACATCTTCCTCATGGCTCTGAAACGTTATAATAAAAAGAAGAACTGATAACACAAGGAAATCAGAATAACTTAAAAATATTCCATAACACAAAAATAATCAATTCAATATTGAAAATATTGGAATCGTTGTTTAAAAAAAAAACAACCCTCTATAGAGTTTAGACAATATGATCATGCTATAAACTATTGAAACAATTTCCCTCTTCGTTCAATTGTGAGTTTTATTGGTAGTCCTCTTCACCAAGTTTTCGACAAAATCAGGCCCGATTGTACAGAGTGGGCAAAATTCGTTGTCTACTGAGGGGATCTCGAGAACTATAGCAGCTAGAAGAAAACGGACGACACATTCTCGAGCTCTTTTTTCTTGACTAATCCAAAACTGAAAACAGATCCAGCCTAACGTTCATAGATTTTGAGTTATGAACAAAAATTGAGAAATTGTCATTTTCAATGAAGCTGAATAACTCGTTTATTTGAACTCGTATTCGAAATCCGTTGTTACATTCTACAGGCACTTTTTTATGAAGAATTCGAATATGATATCATTAAATTTTTTCATCCAGTCATTTTCAAGAAACGACAGGGATTTCCGATTTTTCAAATGTGAACTATAGTTGAAAGTTCTCTCATTCTGCTGCAATTTTTTTGCTGATTTCAAAAATGTGTCATATGTTGCTATTCACATCAATAAAACATAAGAAAAAAATTCAATACTTTTTCCTGCTTCTCGATTCACTGTTGAATTATAAGTAGGCTGGCGTAACCATAGCAACCGTTGAATATGCATTATATTTTGTGAACCTGAGCCTCTATGATTGAAATCACGGATTGCTGAATAAATATTCGATGATTAATTTGCCATCGTTTGTTCTCGCGATGTTTGGCATGCTTATCTTACGATAGCTCTCAATTCGAATACTACCGTGGACAGACGTACCTATTTTTCATCATCTTACTTTTGTAAAAATCATAATTATAGATAGCTTTCGTATTTTATTTATATTACTGACTCTTTAAGTTTCTTTCATGAATTGAAAAACGATAATTGAATAAATTTTCTTCTTTAGTAATTAGACGAAAGTCTTTTACTCTTTTAAAGGATATCGATCTCGATATATAAAAGAAATAATTATTCGACAGTCTGTGATTCCTATCACACAAGGTTGAGTTCACATAGGATTATGTGGAGTTCCCAAACCATAATGCATTTTCAACGGTCGCTATGGTTACGCTAGCCTACTAAAAATTCAACAGTGAATCGAAAAGCCGGAAAAAGTATTGAATTTTCTTTCTTATGTCATATTCACGTGAATAGCGACATATGATACATTTTTGAAATCAGCAAAAAAATTGCAGTAGAATGAAAGGACTTTCAACTATAGTTTACATTTGAAAAATCAGAAATCCCTGTCGTATCTCGAAAATGACTGGATCAAAAAATTTGACAATATCATATTCGAATTCCTCATAAAAAAGTGCCTGTAGAATGTAACAACGGATTTCGAATACGAGTTCAAATGAAAGAGTTATTCAGCTTCACTGAAAATGACGATTTCCCAATTTTCGTTCATAACTTAAAATCTATGAACGTTAGGCTGGATCTGTTTTCTGTTTTGGATTAGTCAAGAAAAAAGAGCTCGAGAATGTGTCGTCCGTTTTCTTCTAGCTGTTATAGTTCTCGAGATCACTTCAGTAGACAACGAATTTTGCCCACCCTGTACAGTTCAAATCCGAGCCGAGTTCAGTATTGAACCTAATATAACTCTCCTAACTTCACATTCTTTAAATATTGATGAAAATAAAATTTTAGGCACCTGAAACATTCATAACATGCGAGAGACTTCTACACGAGATTATAAGTATCAAAAGAGAGAAGAAAGTGCTGAATAAAAGATCTAATATTGAAAATTAAAATACCTCCTATTAGCCACAAAGTTATCAACTGAAAATTCTTGATTCAACAGGTGTTCTTCACTATGGGTCATTAATCACTAGATATTCAAAGACTATGCAGTGATTTATTGTCTTTTGCTGTTATACGTATTCGAACAATTTTTTAGAATGAAATTAAACCTGAAGTGTTACAAAACATAACAAAGGATGTTGAACAAACCCAACATTACCGTTAGGAATAAACGCTAGCCAATTACTAATTTGAATATGTATATCGTTAATCATAATGCATTAAGAAACTCGGCCAATTATTGTACTTCACACAACATCTAACGATCCAACCAGTTTTTCACAGCGAAGCAGAGGTCAAAGAGAAATATTTAAAATACCCATAAATAGAGTTGCAAACCTTTCCTAATCATGTGTCACTTCTCTGTTAATTGAGATTCTCAGGAATGATAAAAAATCTTCGAATTTGCAATCAAAGATGTTTTTCACGAAATGAAAATCAACTTGTCACAGCCTTTTTCCAAGAAAAAAACACACACTTAGCCAGGACTGTTTTTTGTGGGATTCCCTGTATATTCACCAAAAAATCGAATGGAATTTGGAAATTCACTGTCCTTAAATACATTTTTACGAATTCCTGATTTGTATTTTTTCATTCCACTAGTGGTCCATTGTGCAGGCCTTGAATGCAATGTAACTGACACCAAATGTAATCAGATTCGCAAAAGCAAATCCTGTATCTTGTTCTTTTCTCCGTTTACGTTGGAAACATAAGATTTATATGAGATAATTTTCCAATTATTTTTTTTGCAGATCTTTCAAAACAGCGATCTCTGTGAAACAATGGTAGAAATAGTGTCCAGTGAGATCACGCGCAGTCAGCATGAAGAAGTCCAAGTTGCATTCAAAATCGGTGAGTGAATGACTTTTTTTTGGGATGCTTCAGATTGCATGATTGATAAGAATGAAAATTAAGTAGCTTTTTCGTTTTATATCCTGTTTATTAGAATTACGTGTTATTTTGTCTTCTGTCGAATATTTATGTAAATATTACTTACCGAGTGATGTGATAGGGATCTGTTTGTATTTTATAAATCATCACGGAAAAAATATGCTAATATAGAATTCTTATTGAGGATTGACTTTTTCGCCATTGTGATACTAATTACCAATTGAAAAATTTTAAGGGGACGCAACTTGAAGTCAGTTCGGAGTATATTTTTACCAAGCTACCTTCAAATAGAAGGAAATAAAGCATTCGAGATAAATGAATTCATTCCGAAAAATGTTCGGACATGTCAATATCTGAGTCGAGGAATGGAAATTTTAAGATCAAATCCACAATCATATCGTTTGAACTTTTGTGTTGCAACACCAACCCATTAATTTCGAATAGAAAAGATCAGGTGAATGATACCTCATTTGAAAAGCCTTTCTATACTGAGTTCAGAATAATTTTTTTAATTCCATTTTGAAGTTTTAACACGACAGTATTCAACCCATAGCAACAAGGGTAAGTTGACGTTTATATCCATTCAGTGAAATAAAAAATTTTTAGGGCAAGTGATTAACGATCTCCAAATTATAACAAAAAGAGAGAAGGGTTGGTCATATTAAACGAAACCAATTCAATAGTTTGCCGACGTTTCGGTTTATTTGAAACCTTCTTCAAAGGCTCTGAAAAAGAGTAGGTTATAAATAGATATAAAATTGGCACTAAGCAATTGTACAGACGAATACAAAGTGAATAAAATACACACATATAATATATAAACTTTAACAATTACAATTTCACATGTAGATAAACAACAACACAACCTCAAAAAACATGAGTAAAATTGAGAACAGAGTAAATTCCACACATCAATCAGAAAAAAAGTGGAAAAACTCACATTATTGTTTGGTTTTATAAGTCATATGATTTCTATCAAGAAAAGAGTGAAAAAGATACTTAGAGAGATGTACATTTTTCTTCCAAACGCAGTGTTATTAAAAGTGAGGATAGAAGAAAAAGAATGACATAAAATTCAACTGTTTCCTGCCATATTTATTGTTTTTTTTTTAATTCACAAGTAAAATAATGGTACATGAGCATGAGTAGATAAACGTCATATTGTTTCTATGGATTGAATAATACCCTACTAACAATTAATCAGAGCGATACCTTCCATGCCTCTCCATAAATTAAATAAGTCTCGCAAAAGTGTTATCATTTGAATCCTAATCAAAATGGAATAAAATTTTGTATACTACACGTGCGTGATAAATGTTAATTCATTCGAATAAATAAACCTACTCGCCCTTTAGGCTCGTGGGTTAAACTTTCTTCTCTCGAATAAACATTCATTTAACTCACTTGTTGTATAAATAACTATCATTCAATCTATTTGCTTTCGGAATATATTCAATTGTGTACAGTACTGGTCATTCCGTTAAGCATGCTGTGTGAAGGGTGAATCAATCAAATTTTTACTGATTTATTATGAGTTTTCGATGATGATCGTTAACTCTCATACACCATCAGACAACAAAACATAATGAATGAGTAAAAATTCGACAATGGAAAATCCAGTGTCGTTCAATCTTAAAATGTGAATATTTCGAAAATGAACGGATTAAATGGAATCTTTAATCTTTGAAATGAGATATTTCATAGACCATTTTCCCCATTCAAAATTTAGTTGTTGAGGAATGTAACAATAAGGATTGAGAAGATACGTTTGTCAATTTGATTTAAAAAACTGTTCTCCTCGATTGAAAAATTAACACGTTCTAGAATCTTTTCGAAGTATATTCATTTTGAGGCTTCATATAGTCTGTTTCGTTTTCAAAAGCCCCATATAATACATATATCACGGCTAAAGATAGGTGTGAACATAAACTTAAGATTAGTCGGCTAAACTTAGGTTTAGCTTCGGCTATTTGCTAATGTTCTTATATCTTTAGCCGGCTAAACTTAAGTGTAACCACATCCCATCGGCTATAAAAATTTAGAAGCTAATAGAAAAGAAGAAAAGTATTGGCAAGGCTTGAGGGGCGCAAATTTTCGGCAATTGAAAAAGTGAAGAAATAGTACTATAATCAAACTATTGATGCAACGTATTTTTGTATGAATTTCACATATTCTTAATAGCGGAAAAGCATTCTGTCAAGCAGTTGAGAAATTGAGAATGAACATATATTTGTTTCTAATGTGTCTCAACGTAATCTTATTAGCGAATCTATAAATCTAAACGCCTGATGACAAAATTCAAGCGAATATGCTACTTTGAGTGTGAGGGAAAACTATTAGTGGTTATCTTTCATCTTGTTATTATTCATAATTTGCATAAGAATTGAATGAGCAAAAGGAGAGAATGAAGACAAGAATGATGCCGCGAACTTCTTCATCAAAATACCAAAGGTCAAATTCTGAGGAACTATAAGTAGCAGTACCCAATCTTGTTTGCAGCTAAACGGACTATTTCGCTGATAAGCTTTACGATGACTGCAGTTGAATCCTACGGAATTATTCATCAAGGGTGGTGACAGGCCGTATTTTGTAATCAGTATGTTCAATTACTTGGGAAGACATTTTTAACAAAATCAGCTAGAAAAACTGCTTTTAACTTTATTCATATTCGTAGTTTATTTTGTTCTTTTTTGCAAAACTATTGGTTGGACAGAAATTGAAACATTAGAAACAATCATTTCCATTTCGTAGAAAATTTTTCCATAAACCCAATTACTGAATGGTGAGGAAAATATACTTTTGTTCACAGAAAAAAATTTTGTATGTCTAATATCTTATATTTCATTTCGTTCTGAGGTCATATTCTGGTTTTTCACAGGACAGTTGACTATCCACGTTCCTATTGTCCTGTGTTAAACTGTATATCTAACTTCTGATGTGAACTGATTTAAAAAAACTTAGGCTCGATTTCAAGAGCATTAATCTCCTAAACAGATGAAAATAACTCATTAAAAGTTAAATTGAAAACTCATGATCGTTATGTAACAAAACCTCAATACAATAGTATTCGATGCTATTTTGCATATTTCAATTCTAAAAATTGAAACAAAAACGTGGCCTCGTGCTTTCGTCTTCTCTTATCCGATCATTCAAAAGACAACACCCCGCTGCGTGTCCATTGAATACATTTTTAGCCGTTTCGTTTTGGTTTTGGGTAATGCGCACATTAGCCGGCTAAAGATGAAATCATCTGACGCAGATGAATATTTTGTCGAACTTTATCCGGCTCTCGAATATAAACCTAAGTTCAGCCGGCTAATCTTAAGTTTATGCTCACACGTATCTTTAGCCGTAACATATTATATGTACACGATATATCGATAACTCTCAGAAATGTTGTGCTAAGAGAATAAAACTTTGGCAAAATAAATTCTACTCAGCGCATAAGCTAAAATTATTTTTTCCTTATAGGATGGTCCGATAGTGGTGAATCATGTTACCACCTTGCTTTCTCAGATGAGAAAACCCAATTTTTATACCATATTCTGAATCCACATGAGATGAGATTCTGACTTTGAAATACTCTTTTTTCATGATCATGGGTCATTGAAATCCTCAATCCTCATTCAGTTTGCGATCCTCTACTATATCCATTGAGCCATTTACGTCACCAGTCACCCTCTATGTACACTCAGAGGTTAACACTGTAGGAAACTTATCAGTGCGAAATTCCATTGCGAGTTCCATTCTGCTACATGAATTTCATTAATCCGCCTTCAGCAAGAATTTTTGTACTCATACATACGTCAAACTAATAACAAATGCAAATTAGGTTATGTTCTTCGTATTCAACGGAAATCGGATGATGAGTAGACATCATAATTGATTCCTTCAATAGCAATGCCTCGGATGATTCATATCGTTCAATAGCATCAATTATCACCAAGTATGTTACTCCTGTCTCTTATTGACTTTCACGAAGAACACATCATTGTTACACAAATTAAGTAAAGAATATTTTGTGAGAGTTCCTACATAATATATCACGTATATCTTTTATTCACTATCCAAAGCAATCATATTTCAGTGGCATCATCGTTCAGGATAGTTAATTGGAACGGTATTTCTTTTCTACTGGGTGAGTCTTTGACATAATATTTCAACAGTATATTGTTGAGGTCGAAAGAAACACTCTCTTCCGCTTGCATTTGTTTCGATTCCGCCCAGATAAAAATATACAAAAAATAAGTTCTCATAATGAGCTATTTCACCTCTGGAAGCCTGACACTGAAGTTTTTCCAAGTATTAATTATACCGGGTGGCCCACCCTAGACGCGGCGCTCAACTTGAGGGAGTGAATAAAGATATTTTGAAAATATTTTCTTGTGGTGTGTGTAGGGTGTTCAAAAGCACAATTTAAAACTATCGTCATCTATACAGGGTGTTCGAAAACAAAGATATAGAACAAAGTTACACTTTTTTGAATGTAACACCCTATATTTGACCTCAAAAATGGAATGGTAAGCTCAAACAATGATGAGTTTCTTCAGATTACTTTATAGCTCAGAAGCAACCTTTACGAGATAATGGTGAAGAATTGAAAATATGGAGTTTTTTTAAATAGCGATTAATGAAGAAACTAGTTACGCCAGCGATACAGACAGTATTTTGTCCAGTAGACAAGTTGGCAACTCCTATACATAAAAAAATTTCAACTACAGAGTGATCATAATGTATTCTCAAACATCAACTATAAATAATTGAACATTGATCATTGATGTTAGACCTCAAACTGTTCCCACCTGGTTTGAAAAGAAATAGTTTTTTTTTTCTGAGCACCCTTGAACCTGCAATCTTGCAAGGAACCAGTTCAACCAGTTAGAACATTCTAATGCAGAACACGGTGAGATATCGTAATACAGAATTCCCATTACTGAATAACAAATCTGTTGCAGTATGAAGCAAACAAATGTTATATTGCAATATAATATATTTCGTCTTGCAACACTTTCAAAAATAATATTCATCAGTTAAAATAAAATACTTCAGACATAATCAGATTGGAAAGACCTTCGAAATCTTGTATCACTCAGATACAATTTCTATACATTTTCTATTTCCCATCCCAGTATTGAAACCTGAAAAAAAAATGCATTGGGGAAGGAAATCCGAGATGAAATCTGCACAAAAGATGTCTGGAGATCTTTTAAAACATACATTGGTTGTAAAGGGCAACCTTTTTTTAGTTGTACCACCCTGTATAATTACTGGGTATAAGATGGGAACCTGATACATATATTTACTATTCCTTATTCATCGTGGTTTACAATTTAACAATTTCTCAAAATTGCATAATTAGTTTTGACAACTTATTCAAAATTATTTTTCTAAATTACTTAATCAGATTTTTTTTACAAATAAATTATTGAATCTAAATTATTCTACAATGAAACTTTTAACGGCATGCAGACAGGAATTGAATTGCATACCGTAAAAACTTTATATTATATTTCAGACATTAAACTATCATCACACTAAATTATTCTCCTTGAATTCGCTTCCGATACTAGATCCGTTGTTATATTGAAGTACTTCACAACTCAATCGATATATAATGCTTGTTGGTGAAGATTATCAGCCTCCCTGAGGTGTATTAAGAGTAAATCCATGTTATGACGCCCTTGGCAACAATTCGTTTCAGTAATGTTCAGTTGATCCAGATGTGTGTTTAGCCAACATACATTGATCCACAGCTATTCCCTTTTTCAATTTCGATAGGACTATTGGATTTTTGGGGAAATAATAACAAACGGATAAAAGAGATTATTACAAAAAGTAGATTCCTTCGCGCAGGATGATCTACCCGGGAATTGTACAATCTTCATGGGTCTCGCAACGAATGAGTTTTATATTATGGCAAATTAATCGAATATGAGTATTTACACTTGTATTTTTATCTCATTTATATAGTCCAAGATCCCAGAGCGACCAGACATAACTTATTTTCACACAGATGAAACTTTAGGATCTCAGTGGAGTCTCATGAGCTTTGAATACCTGCGAACTTGTGGAGCTTGCCTAGTGACACCTGGACAGATACCAGGTGGCAAAGGTAACTGAAAATAAGTGTTACTTTACTTATTTTTACATGGCTGATTTTTATATATGTTTTAAAGAATATTATTCTGAAGTTATATTATAAGTGACGGACACTTACCATGGGCTAAAACTCTTGCCAGACGCTTTGAAGCTACGTCATTAACTCCAAGATTCCCTGATCTAAATCAACATAAGCAAGCTTGGGACCAATCACAAAGATATTTTAACAAATCTTTGGCGGGATTTAATCGATTGGGGATTCAAATGTACATGGTGATCACAGTTCGAACGGAAAAGTTAGTAGAGTCCCTGTCATTTATTGAAGGGGAATTTTGAAATCCAGTCAATTCGGTTTTTCCCAGATGATAGTTAATTTTCTCGATTTTGAAGATTGCAGAAACCGTATTGAAGTGTGTCAATAATTCGCAATATTAGATCAATAAATATCATTAACTGTACGAGGAAGTGTAATATTTATGAAAAAAAAAAATTCGACTATGTTCTGAATCAGCTGATATAAAACAGCTTAATAGTTTTTGAATTCGAACTTCTTCTTGGCTATTTACACGATCATAATAGAAGGACATTGAGTATATTATTTTGAGAGCCACTGTTATGATATCTCTCCTTTCTGCATTATCTTCAATGGCTAAAATTGGAATATATATGCTTATGAAGCTTGTCGAAGTTGAACTGGAATTGATATTCTAAATGAAATATGTTTGATTATTATCGAAAGTCATATATATTTGTATATCAACTTACTAGATGAAAAAAACTTCTCAGATTTGTTTCTTCTTCTTCTTCCTTGTCCACGGCTGCTTAGGCCATTCAGACAAATTTCCAATTCAACCGAATGGGCCTGCTGCTAAGTAGATCTTGGTAATTCCAATACTCAATCAATACATATATCTATAATATCTTTCAAAGATAATTTTTTTTAGTGGCATAAACAATGGTAGAATTATCTATGGTAAGAAATGAAGGACTCAGATTTGTTGTTTGGAAAAATACTTTTATTTTGAGGTTAGTTAATTCACCTCCGCTATTATACGTAACTGATTTGAAATGTTCCAAAATTTTATCAGTCTATAAGGACAAGAAACATATGTCATTAAACATTGAGTAGACGTTCATTTAATCCAAGAAAAAGTGAACTAACGCCTAACCAGAAAAGGTTTTATTCGAATATTTGCTCGAAGGATCCAAATTATTATGATAATTCCAATTGGCGATAGATGAATATATTTTTAACAGATTTTGTTGCTTATTTGAATATTCTTCGTTCCTCGATGTTTTTTGAAGAGGAAACACAAATTAAATCAATATTCTTAACTTTCCATGCACCAAATATTATAGAGTAGAAAGATAGGAAAGGCCCTCATATCGCTAGTACTAAAAACCGACCACATTTTGGCCAGTGAAAACAAATTTGACAATGAGATGGCGCTGAAAACGTACTGTCAATACAGAAAAACTCTTTAATAATAGTTTTCTGTTTTATAATTGAGGGGCGCGAAATTCGAATTCTATTCCTTGTATTGAATATCAATATTGACCTTGTTGAGACCAGAAAACAAACATCCTGAGCGACAAAACAAACGGATGGTTTTGTTTTGTGGCCAGGATGTTAGTTTTTATCTTAACATTGTGTGGAATCAATTGGTATCAATGGCATACACTGTTGGATAATATGTGATATGATAAATTTTCATTTGCAATCTATAAAAAATTTATAAAAACTTGAAATTATGGACTACGAATAGAGCTTTGACTAGGACACAAGAGTATATGGTTATCTGCTATAGGTACGTCAAAGGTGTTTTTTCTGTGAATCAATAAACTTAGTTGAATTTGTACAATTGATATCAGAAATTAATATGAGTTTACCGTCATAGGATACACATTTCTGTGACTTCATATTATTTACAAAATTTTCAGAACCACAATTAAAAATAACCTTAGGGAGGTATACAAGACGTGTTTTTCAGCTCGTCAGTATAATTTCTCCATGTTTTTTTATGATTTCTTCATAGTATGCTTTTTTTATGACACAATATACAAATTGATTAATGGATGAACAAAACACTCACAGAAGGTTTCATGAAAGTTCGACTTTCCAAACAACAATTTGACAGTGACCCGATTCACAAATCGAAATCCATAAAACTTTTGCATTTCTGAATATATTGAAGGCAATTGAGAATCTTTGAACGGACGTATAAAAGTCATAATTTCCTCTAAATGGACCCTTCATGCAAGGGATGCTTCCTGCATACAACAATTTACGTGGATGAACAGTTCTCAATTGAATTGAAGTCAAATGTTCATTTCACATGGTGTAGTAAGTAGTGTTTGCAGGCCTTTACGCCCGGAAAATTTTATCCACTTCGTAGCACTGAAAATAAAAATTAAAAATCAATGGATGACCGAGTCACATGTCACCAGTTTTAATACTTACATTCCCATTTTCCTCGTTCCACAGTTCTTCACAATACAATAATTTTCGAACGATATTTTGAGGTTTTTACCAAGAAATTAGACAAAAAATTCAATAATCAGCAACTAGCTTGATGAACAAAAGGCGGTACGAGAAACAAAACATTCAAAACCTCTTTGATCCACATGGCCATCTGAAATCTCAGAAATTTCATATGTTTCTGTAAATGTCCCTCGAATTGATATTTTGACCAGTCTTAATGCCTTAAACACACATTTGAAACACAGATGGCGCTCACATCACTTTAGTCGCTTCGTTTCCTATCATTCTACTCTAAAATGTTTGTCACGCGCATTCGCACACAGTGCGAAATTCTATATCTAGAATAAGAGATAAATATTTTCTGCTTTCGATCTGTAGTCGAAATGAATTCTCCGAAATGAATATTCTAGAATAATATCTCCATGTTTTCGAATGCTGTCATATTCAAGTTGACACAATGAAAAGAAAGTGATTTGTGTCTACCTCATGTAATATGATCAACAATGAAAAGCTTACATCAATCATGTCGATTTTCGTTCCTCCGCAAAGGCACGTCAAATTTTGAAATATGGTTCGATATTACATGAAAAAAAATATTTCTCTGCTGAATGTGAACTGGAGATGAATCCCGTCTGTTTCAGATGGGAATACTTCCGTGCTCTTCTCATCCCATTACATCTGCGGGCATATCGTCGAATGTTTTTTTTTCCGGAGGCGAAATGAAGTTTGATATTGCCTAAAAACTCATAAAGGAATATTTTTATCGCGCAGGGAGGAAAATTTTATGCTTTCTATAAATGCATTTTCGGGGCATGTTCTAGGGTTTATTATTTTTTCAGATGGAGTTTACAGTTCAATTTGATTATTTCTACAAGGAAACATGAGGAAACAAACTTCCAGCAATAATTCCTTTCCGATAATGTGAAGAATATTTTTACATTCCGATGTCTTTGAAAATAAATTTCATTTTGATAAATTATTCAAAATATATTGATTTTAGTTTCGTCAAAGTATTACCGCCAAAAACCTAGATGAACCATTTTTTCCTGCCCATAATTTGGGCTCATTTATTACATAATTTCACGTGACTTATATATTAACCCAACATATACTCCTCGGAACCCAGGGACCATCTATGAAAGAAATAAATTTTTGCGGCAAATTATTTTTTGTACTTTTTTTGGCAAAGTTTACCCAAAAATAATTGTTGCTTCTCAATATTTATTTATAAACAATCTAAATTACTGATTAAGTAGAGTTGAAATAACCCTCAACAGTAGTTAGGGGGATTGAATATGAGCAAAAATGTATCGAAAAGTTTTTCTGTAAAATCAATAGTTTTCGAGTTATTTGCGATTGAAACCTAAGATTTTTTACCTAAAAAAGCCACGTTTTCGAACGAGTTTTCACGAATAGCTGAAAAACTATCAGCTTTATCGAAAAACTTGTTATAAACAAAATTTTAGCCTATTAAACAACAAAACAAATTAGATGTTAAAGAACTATCTGAATGCAATATGAACCGAGATATAACTTATCTCTGTTGAGTATGAATTCGCAAACTACTGAATGTTAAACGTTAAACATCAAATAGCAGAAAAACAAAGACAAATTCGGGAAAAATTTATAGGACCTTTTTTGAAGTACTTGAGAAGAGCTTTCAAATTAACGTTATCAAAAATGAATTGTATTGTATTGACGGAGCTCTGACATTCAAAACTTCAGTATCGTTATTTTTGAGCCTACAATTTTTTAACAATTCCCCCATCATTACCACCAGAATACAGAATAGACGTAATCTTTTACACTTCCTAGCACTTGAATACTGTCAAGGCTTATCCAGTAGTTTGGACCGTCTTGTATGTCCGCTTTGGAAAAAAAAAAACGAAATCAAGTGAGAAGACATTTTTAGAATTGAACAAAAAATTTAATTATTTCTCAAAATACTCAAAAACTGAAGATATACGAGAACATGGCAAGAATGCACAAATGAAATATTTTCAATTTACAATGAAACGGTTGTCGTTTGTTTTATGTAGCATCCAAACTGAGTTATGAATCTTTGAAGTTTGCATGTTACAGTAAAAAAGTTCGCTTTTCCTATGCATTTGAAGATAATAATTTTGAAAATGGAGTTCTTTAAAAAATTTTCCTGTACGAGAAATCATAGCTTTAAAAATTCTCTACAAAATGGTCCAAAGACCGATTCCATACCTCGAAAATTGACCGAGTTATCGTCAAAAAACCAACAAAAAAAATTTGGAGTACACTCAAACACAAAATTTCACCAACTTCTTCCAGTTTCTTCATTGACATAAGAATACCAAAAATTCGAAGAAACCAACCTTAAAAGTAAGTTGATCTCTCACAAAAATAAATATATTTGTACATTTTGTATTCTTCATATTCTGCAACGGAAATAGCTGTTCAAACCCTTCATTTGCCGTAAAAATTGACGAGGTTGATGATTGATTAGAACTGATTTAGCATCAATTTAATATTTATTCATATACTTTTACAGGAAAATAAACTATTATTTTTACTAACCTTCCTTTCAAACAATTACAAATGAACGATAAATACATCTAACACTTTCAGGGATGGGCCATGATAGTAACAGAAATGACGATCGTTATATCCGGCTGGCACTTTTATGTTGCAATTGTGCTAAGAGGCAGAATAACCTGCCAGAAAAGCATTTTAGAACTTCAGGAGTATATGTCAGTTTCATGTTGGCTATCCTATATTATCTTCAACTCATTCATCGATCATCAAGGTCACTTCAAGCTCAAGAGCGCTCTTCTAAAAGGGACAATATTTCTTCTGACTCTAGAAATAAAAGCAAAGAATATTTGATTTTCAAAATCATAGGATCTCATTGAATAAAAGGCATTCAAGATCAGCGCCAAGGCCGAATTCATCATGGTATAGTGGAGAAAAATAGCAATTGACCCTGAATTGACCTTGAATATCAAGGTCATGGTCGAAACCATAGTCACCATCTGATAGCCAGAGAAAAACCCTGCAACTTTTGTTCGAACACTTTTTCTCCAAAATGCTCTCCCGCCAAGTTACTCTAACAATTCCGATACTATTGTGATAGCCTGTATATTTTTGAAAAAATTGTATTTCGAAAGAAGCAACGATTTCTGATGGGTAAACATTTTCATAGGGAATATGATGAATCTGATAAAAAAGTTTTTTCGAAATCGATGCATGTTCCGTGGGAGTTCCTACATTTTCTCATTTAACAGTATTACGTTACTCCACAATAAGTATAAAAGTGGTTCTGCTAGCTTCACAGAAGTGTAGTCCAAAGAAATCCATTGGAAACTCTGAATTCGCTGAGAATTCAAGAACATCTTTCAAACTCCGTTCTTATAAGGTGTTAAATTATACTTTTTGGTTGTTTCGTTTTTGTTCTAGAATTATGTGACATGTATATTGGGCAATGAGATCTGAGATCTCAGATTGCTTCATTATAATTTGGAAAATATGGAAACCCCCTCATTGTGATTTATATTAATATTTTTTTCTGTATCTTACAGCATTCCTACGGCTATACAGAAAAACCGAAAAAAAGAGTGAGTTGTAATTTTTGAAAGCAGCTTAGTTTTGCTTTCATGCGAATTTCAGTTGAAAATTATTTCATAACGGCCATCTTTGCATGACTAGAATCGGATAGTTTTCACATCATTCTGTTTTATTTTATAGAATTCAGCCACTGCTTAGTGAAAAGAGCTTTTATAGTTCACGAATCATTAGTTGTAGAATAGTAACATCTTATAATTGATACTGAAGTGTACTTCTCGAACAAAATATGCATCGGTTGAAACAAAAATGATTTCTCGAAACCCTTTAGTATAGACCTATTATGTATGAATATTTGAAGGATGATTTTTTTGTGATGATTCTACCTTCACAAATTCATCTCCCTCGAAATTGAATACATAATTGATCCATAATTTTGCTCTACTTTTTTTTAAACTTAGAAGGAATGTGCATTATTCAAAGAAAGAGTTTATTTATCATTTGAATATTCCATATCGTTAACAGGTGACTTGAAAAGATATTTGGCATTTGGTTGAACTGATCTAGGACAAATTAAAAATCATCATATTCCTCAAAGTCGTTTCTGAATATTTTCTGTGAGATCATCAAGAATAGAAACATTTAAACAATGGTATATTATTCAGCGACCATATGATGGCTATTTTTCACACATATCATCAAAGTAAGTAACACCGATAATATGCGGAGTAGAATACTATACGTCATTCACAAATGTTTAGAGATTCTTTCTAAACTATTTCATCTCATTTTCAATGATGTACTCATTGCAAAATTTCAATACTCGCAGCGGCACCTATTTTTCGGAATGTAGCAATAACTCTCTATGTTCCAGTTGAACTTTCTATGTTTGTGTCCATAGACTTCTTTATAACTGTGGTTGTAACCATGATATTTGATATTTGATATCGATATTTGATATTGATAAAACAGTGAATAATAGCTCATATATCAATTACTTATAAATCTCATTATGCTCGAGGAAAAAAGTATATAATTATTACTTTATTCAATGGTTATGGATGAGGTACGCAGCATTTTTCGTTTGTTTATATTCCAGAAATTCATCGTTATATACAGAAAGAATGGATAATCCTGAAGCACCTCATATTAAAATTATCAGGTGCTCTGAATTAAATAGTTACTTTTCTAGGAAGTGCGCAAAGTAGGTAGTTTATAATCGAAAAATCTAAAAAGAGGTGAATTCTAATTGAAATTTTTTAATTTTTTTTTGTGTGTCTCTTTCTCTTGATCACTTTTTTCTTTCTCTTCATTTTGAGACCTGAAGATATGAGCTCGTGTTGAGGTCGAAACGTGTAGCTTTTTTATTATTGAAAAATTTTTGGAGTTGACATAGAGCTCGTTCATTTTAATTCATTGTGTTAAATAAACTCCAAAGAGCAATGAGCAGAATGGATACCGGTGTGAACCTAGCAGACCGTTTCCAGCAGACCTTTCGACGGAAACACCCGAACGCGGTGATCAGTGGCGTACAGCCAAAACTTTATAACACAGAAACAATTCGTCGGAGCATAACCATATTTGGAATGTAGGATCTTTATATCGATGTGATTAACCACAAAAAAATCAGCGACTCGCATAGGGATCCAGGGGGTGATTCTTCATCCCTTATATTTAGAAATTCGATATCACGGAAACTATTCGCCGGAGCATAACCATATTTGGAATGTAGGATCTTTATATCGATGTGATTACCCACAAAAAAAATCAGCGACTCGCATAGGGATCCAGGGGGTGATTCGTCATCCCTTATATTTCGAAATTCGATAACACGGAAACTATTTGCCGAAGCATAACCATATTTGGTATGTAGGATTGTTATATCGATTTGGTTAACCACACAAAAAATCAGCGACTCGCATAGGAATCCAGGGGGTGATTCGTCATCCCCTAAATTTCAAAATTTTATAACACAGAAACTATTCGCCGGAGCATAACCATATTTGGTATGTAGGATCGTTATAAGGATGTGATTAACCACACAAAAAATCAACGACTCGCATAGGGATCCAGGGGGTGATTCGTCATCCCCTAAATTTCAAAATTTTATAACACGGAA
The DNA here is from genome assembly GCF_907165205.1 of Coccinella septempunctata. NCBI lineage: Eukaryota > Metazoa > Arthropoda > Insecta > Coleoptera > Coccinellidae > Coccinella > Coccinella septempunctata. Next base: position 29,581,090 of record NC_058190.1, read on the forward strand.
ACTATAACGATAATTGAATATGGTACATACAGAGGACCGCAAAACATTTCAACAGTTTTCATGTGAAGTGTTAATATAAATCAAAATACCCAAGTTTCAGTAATCTTGAGCATAGCAATAAATTTTTTTTTATATATTGTTCGATATTTATATCCCAAATATTCAATATCCTATCCATAACTTACTCTCTATGGAAAGAAATATTCATGAAAATAAAAAAGTTCCATATAACATTTTTTTATTAACACTCAGAAAGGCTGAAACATATAAATACAGAATAATCCTTAAGCGTTGATAGTAGGTTCATATGTATTATTCTATATCTTGTCACATCCTCCTCGTGATATCAAGAGTCACCAAATTCCAACATGAAGGAATTTCTGAAGTTCTGTTGCATGATATTCGAGCGATTTCTACTCTTGAAAACTCTCAACTTTTCATTTCCTGGTCTTTAGAAGTTATCAGTGTGAAGTTCAAATATATTCTCAACCAATTTTTAGGTCAGTCCAAGTTCACAAACACGTGTCCCGAAACAAATGCACAAATCAAAAACCAACCCTTCAAATTTGATGATTGGGATCCGAAGTAGCCATACTTTCTTATCTTATTATAAAAAAATTTTTTTTGCATATCATAGATAAATATGTCGAAATTCACTGTCACTTTATTAGGGATTCGATAAGGGGTCGACTTTCGGGCCTCTATATATCACAGTGTCCCGTTTAAGACCGTCTAAGACACCCCTGAATGTTGGTGAAAACGAAATCGTAGCTAAGAGTCACTTAAATGGGCTTAGGTATTCCTTGAAATTGAACTGAAAACTAGGAAAACGCAGCTAGTGTAGAATGTCTCACGGCTTTGACCAATAAATATAATTAAAAAAAGGAAGATCTCCTGAAAAGTGATGAGTTTGTTTTTTTGACACTACGTAGGTACCATGTTTGTAATTAATAAAATCATATGGACGCACCCAGTATCGTCGCTTTGTTCGTTTATTCCTCTTTGTTAATTAATAATATGGTTACTATTGCAATCACATTATCACTTGAACTTTCATCTGTTTCTACTGCTGAATGAAACTAATTTCAATTTGGTTTTTTCGGATTGTGTACCACTGTAGTAGCTGTGTCGTATTTCATATTTCGTGTTTCACGTTTCAGCTTTGATGTTTCACGTTTCGTGTTTCATTGATGTGCGGTCTGACTTATAGTACTAGGACTTGCAGAAGTATCATGCTTAGACGCGACACACTAAACTCAGGTTTGCTATCAGGTTGATTCACGCACAATAAACTGAATAGGGTAATAGATGTCCAATTAAATTGGAGGACATCTGCAAATTACAGAGATCGTTAGTGAAATCGAGAACCCTTTGTTCTCAACGTACGACAGGATAACGGTTGACTGACAAATTCGACGGCTTTATGACAATGGCTGAAGGGTGTTTATTGGTTACCACCAGAATGCCGAGTATTACATATTATAATTCGTAGTGTGGGATTTCAGATCAAACATGTAGAATGTAATCTGGCATAAATTTCGTAGGGATCTCGGCTTATGGTCGCTTTATTAGCATCTATACAATTTATAATGTTTGTTGCCAGATTGGTGGCTTGAATACTAAGTAGGAGTTTTAGAATATACTGGGTGATTAATGTAGACTTTCTACGATAAGTGCTGGCTGAACCAGTGGCAATATTGAGCTGAAAATTCGGATACTGGAGGATATTGGACACTGACTTTTTCAACTGATATATTGTCATTCAATGAAAATTTCAAGAATAGGACACACTCATTGAAGATATTGAATATCCCAACTTCAGTTTAACCTGCTTCACGATCGTCGCATATATTTCGAAAAAAAATTCGAATTTCCTACTGAGTTAGCCATTAAGTGTTTCTATCTAGTGATATTTCAATTTTTTTTTATTTTGGTGCAACTTCATACTAATCCAATAAAGCAATTTCAGTGGCTGATGGCCGGTTGCCGATGATCGTTGTCATTTCATTAACCTATACTCCATTCACTTTTATTTTACAAGTCGGTTGGCCATGGAAATTTGACACATTTCAATCTGTATAGTAGTCAAAACATTTGTGTGTTTTAAATCAACGCTATGTTGCCCGTTCTACGTAAAAGTTTCTGTTATTACGTACTTTATCACAATATCGAATCTCTTCGGAAAATATGTGACGAACATAATTGAAGTTTATACAAACAGATTGAAGGCATACCAGATCCAGTTATTTGCATGGAAAATACAAGAGATCAGTATAATATCATAATAAGCACCAGCTTGAGGAGAGTTAATGTTCGTTATCTTCTTTGGCTAAAGTTTGAATACGTTACATCAGTTGTAGATTACAAAAATATTAACCCGAAGATGTATTTATTGGTACCTAAAGACATTTACAATGTATAGGACAAGTCAAATGAAAAATAGAAAAATCAATTTTCGGGAACTTATTCTACGATGACATTCATCGAAAATCCTGTAGATAAGTAAACTTATCTCATTAAGGCCCGGTACTTTCACGTGCGAATAAATAAATTTATTCGCATTTATTAAGTCTTATTCGTAAGATTAGTAAAAATGCAGTCTTTTCACTTTCAGATAGTGTTATTCATCGAATAAATCTGTCATTGAAACTTAATTAGAAGAGTTTATTTGTCATAGATCGAATGTCGGTACGTCATTATTGGTTGAATAAAATTTATTCGAAGGTGAAAGTACCGGGCCTTATTCACTCAAACATGAAATTCTCAAATGCCACCACTTTTTTGGGTCTCCCAATAGAAGAAAATTCTTTGTCATCCTCTTCATTCACAATCATTCTGATTGTGGAAATATTCAGCTGAAATATAAGTCGTTTAGATTCAGATGAAACATTATATAAATTCTCTTACATTGAATATGTTCGCTACCGTCTGACGTATTGTGGATTTTAGAATATCAGGGTATAACTATTTGAATGAGCGGACCTGAATTCTAAATAGCACTTTCTGAAACCCTGTCTCTTTTTTCAATCACTTTCGGCATTTTAGTAATATTAATTGTTATAAGTTGTGGCAACGGCGTTATGACATTAACGACATTTCATTAGTGCCAAGCTCACTCCGTTCTAGTTACAAAGTTTATACAAGTACAACACTTCTTCGTAAGGTCTTATGCGATTTTGTTTTATTACTGTTGAAGAGGAACGTGAAAAAAATATCCTTTTATTCAGTGATGAATTCATTCAATTTTCAAAATCCTTCAGTTCTGCAGCCAGTTCAACAAATTCTTTCAGCTAAGAACAGGCCCGGATCTACGATTTTTTCTGACCGGGGCAAAAATTCATGATGGCGCCCCCCCCACCTAAGGTTCTTAGGAAACAAATATGTAATTGCATATTCGTCATCGCGATTTCAACCCGAGATATTTTTTTCGCTAATTCGAGGTCGTTGATTACGAATATGCAATTAGATTTTTCCAAAAATGAGTACTTTAGGAAAAAATAACTCTTATTTTTTCCCATTGTTCCATTAAAAGTTATTTTTTTCCCAAATTACTCATCTGAGGAAAAATCTAATTGCTTATTCGTAATTTTCGACCACGAATTAATAGAAAAAATGACTCGGGTTGAAATCGTTCGAAAACTAAAAAAGTTTGTTTTTACAAGAATGTCGTTTGCAACCCTCGCTCACCTATCGTTTTTACCCGCGCTTCACGAACGAAATTATTCCGAACGAAAATTAATTTTTTCAGAGACATATATCGACCCGGGTCATTCTACTTATTAATTCGAGGTCGTAGATCACGAATATGCAATTTGATTTTTTGTAGGATCAGTATTTTGAGAAATAAATCACTTTAAGTGCAAAATTTCGAAGAAATTGGTCAACTTTGAGGAGGTGTAGCAGCCAGAAAAAAAGCACTAGTCATATGCTGATTTTTTTGTGATAGACTGGTTCTTTGCGAATAGAAAAAACCACACTTCATTCATCTACCGCTAACAGTTTAGATTTTATAATTTTTTCCGCGAAGGTCCAAAATTTCCGATTTTCCATCGACCATAACTTGAAAACTTAATTTTTAAAAAATATCTGTTTGCATATTCGTGTTCTACGCCTTCGTATTAGTGTACAGTACGAATTTGGTTTTGATCGGAGACCAAAAATTTTTTCAAAAAATCCATACAGTATGGAAAATTTTAAAAATTTTCGATCTCTACGATTTCCACCAATATTGTTGTATTTACTAAATCGAGGGCGTAGATTATGAATATGCGAACAGAATTTTGCTGAAAGGATTAGGTCCATAAAAAATCGGAAATTTTGGTCCTTAGTTCCAGATGAAATGGGGATGAGTCGGTAATTCCCCAGGCAAAGAAATTACTGGCTCTATGCTTACGACACATTGTAGACATATCCCATCTTTTCCTATTTCACCCAAGTGTGGCGGTCATTCCTAGATGACTAAATAATACCTACATATACAGTTAATTGAGCCCTTATTGATTTTGAAGATTTTTGGCATAGTGATGGTATATCATGTTTCCATTCTACAGTTTCGATTGTAGCTCTAGGAAATTAATTTTTTCCGAGAAACTAAAAAAAATTTCAACCTCTGGTTGATTTTGGCGCCCCCTTAAGCTGACGCCCGGGGCAAGCGCCCCGCTTGCCCCCCCCCTAGATCCGGGCCTGGCTAAGAATCCCGCCCTCAAATATTTAAGTGGTCAATACAGGAGCACTTAAATTTAAGGTAAGCTTTAGCCATTCAAATGTCAGTTAACAGCTGGTGCAACGTAATTTAAGTTAAAGGTTCATTTTAAGGGGCACTTAAAACTAACGCCCGGTTTTACAATCGAAGGTTAACCTTTTGAAAATTTTACAGGTTAGGTGTTAAACAATCACACAAAAATGGTTAACTATCAATATACTTTAGCAATAAGTGTTTGGTACAATCGGGTCTAAATGAAAAGGGTGTTTCATAAACATTGCAAACAAATTCAGGTACTCCAGAGTTTTTTAGAGTCGGGAGGGTCATAAGCTTTTGTCCGGAATACTTCGTTTCCAACATACAGGGCGTTGAATATTTACCGAATAAATAACGAATTCCTCGATGTTTTCGAAACGGCTTGAGAGATTTAAACGAGATTTTATAAAAATAGATACCTCATTTCAAAAACTACAGTGGCGTGCGTACCTACTCGCATTGACTTTCATATGTTTGGAGAACAAAAAAGTACGTCAGTGCTATTTTCAAAACTAAATTCATTTCTACCTTTCTTATTCAATCTTGAAACAAAAGACACTCTGCGGTTCTTCTCTAGGATGCTTAACTTTTCGGCTAAAACTTGAAAGCCGTTTTTTTATTCAAAAAATAGTGGAGTAGAGCAATCGAATAACGAATTTCAAAACTTAAAAAAACTATCAAAATTACAAGAATTGTAGGAAATGATCGCCTCCAGCTATGATACAAGAGTCGTTTCTCCTCATGATTTGCAGAATTCTTCTAGTTCTTGGAAAGCATATATCTAACTTTGAAACAGAGCATTTCCGAACAAGGGCCAGCTGGATTTTTCCGACTCCAAATAGCTCAGAGATTAATATCCTGAATTTGTGTGTGTGTGTGTGTTTATGAAACACCCTGTATATTTTCGTAAAGAAAAGAAAAGAATTGCATTGAATGCTGCTGTCGAATTGCCATGAAAATAGTGCCTATCAAATCTCTTTTGTTGATGTTACGTCAGGTACAAGTTTGGTTTTATATTTCAATATAGATCAAGTTTTCCGAATATTTGTATCGACAAATATTCACTTTTTTTTGTAATTGAACAAGCTGTGTTATGTGGAAATGAATGATACGGAAAAAAAAGTATTTTCCCTACTGTGTATGTGTTTATTGTGATGTATTTCCATTGAAAAAACATTAAAAAGCGTTCTATGGTGCTCACATAATAATGTTCAGAAAATCAAAACTTTTAGGCATTCAGTTTTAACCAAAAACAATAAATAAAATGAGACTGAGTTTCGAAATTTCGGGATGAACTTGTATTTCCAACAGAATAATTATGCTGATTGTCTGTAGGGATTTACAAATCACAAAATGATTTAATATTAATGAAGCTTTTGTTCAGGAGTACTCTTATTGTCCCATTTTCATATACCTAATGAAAATTATTAATTGAGGATGAATTTTCCACATCATTCATAATCAGAAGTCAGAGCTTAAAAAAAATCAGATATTAGTACGTACAATTATTCAGAAGAACTATAGTACCCAGCCTATACTTACTGTCCTATAAAAAACAGTTAACTGTCGCTATTTTGACAGCTGCATTCAATGCAGTTTGATGTACGGTTTACAAGAAATATACTTTGTAGGGCATATAATTTGTAATATCCAAAAAATGAAGGTGAATTCATTCAAAAAAGTTCGTGGTAGTTTTTTCTATTTAATTCTCAGGGTACTGTCGCCCTACTGGTTGGCTTATGGAGAGTAGATAAAACGAGAACGATCACCCGGATCACCGTACTAAAAAACTGTTCTTGAAAATGGGGAAATTAATGGTTGTATTCTGCTTTTCATCTGTAAGTTACAAATTTGTAGTGTACGATCGATCTGTCAGTGTCCGATTGACAGATTCGTAAATAATGCAATTCTGGAAATGTTCCTGTAACTAGTATTCCTGTAAGCTACAGATCACTGAAAACGTCTGGACATTTTCAATTCTGAAATTGCAATTTTCCTGTAATCTTATGAAAAGTTACAGATTGGCTTACAGATAAAAGCAGAATACCACCATAATTAAATTGATATATTATTATTGTGCTAAGCTAAATATCTTTAATCTTTGGCAATTTAAAATGAGCTGCCTTCATTTCATTTCAGGTTGAGTAGGTAAGTTGAGTTGTTTCTGATGAATATTCGAATAGATTTCTTCAAATCAAACAGATCAAAATTTTACCGAAGTGAGTAGAAAGATTCATGCTAATGGAGGTATCGAAAATATATTATGAACTTAAATATACCGGTCCATTACAAAATAACGGTTTAATGAAATCTATGGTCTGCTAGCAGCGATCTCCTCTATCTTTTCTAAAGGGTTCCGAACGTGATGCCATATAGAATTTCGATGACGCCCACTGCTGTATTACAATCATTTACAAAGACCCTGTACTTGTTTCTTAGAAGCTGTTCAACTTGTTCGAAGTGACTAATAGATAAATATTCATGTGCGATGCTGATAATTTCTCGAAATAAAGCACTCGATATGATCGATATTCTCATATTTGAAATAAGTGTGTGGGTGTTTCCAGTTATTGCCTTCATTAAGATCAACATCAGTAATTGGTGTAACAGTATCATATTCGATGTATTCGAATAATTGTTGATGAAATTGATATTGCTCACTGCATTGGTTTTTTATTTGCAGATCAAAGGGGAACGTGTTACGTGATTTGATAAGAAACTCCTTTTCGATTTTTAGTTTTTTCCTTCGTGCTTGTATACAAATTCAAATTTATACAATGTTTCTTCGAAATTGCCTTTTCATTTTGAAATTCTAGCCATAACTTCGACTTCATTTCTCTGATATTGAATTCTTCTCTAGCGATGTGAATCACCATCCTGGCTGGTCTCACAAAGTTTTCTTTCTGTTGGGTAGATCTTCTTGGGTCAATACCTAGGGTCAACTCAGTAATTTTCTTGATACATTTCGCTGCTGTGGAAAAACCACTATTATGAAATTTAGTTTTTCCGTGAAATTCCGTTTTTCCATTACATTCGTTTTTTTATTGAACAATGGCAGATACAGTCTCAACTACATCAGTTATCCTCGGGGGCAGATTTTGTTTTTGTTGACGATAATACTTGGCATCATCCACCATAATCAATTAACAAGAAATTGCAAGTTGCAAGTTTGCAGTTAGTGTAAATCATATACATAATTCTATTTTAAGTTCTCCTATGGATTTTCATCAAGTATCGCCTACATCAACATTTAGAGCATCTTCCAAACTCGATAAAACTATATGAAATTTCAAATAAAATAAGGGTTTTTCGTTTTTTTATATCCTTTAATCCCGTTTGTACGCCACCGCTTTTGATCATTTTCATCTTAGCCCATTCATGAATAATTAACACATAACACATAACCTGAAAATAAGGCTTCCACTATTGCTGAATTCCTAGCCAAAAAATATTAAATGTTTTTCTTTCTTATAAGCACATCAAGTACGACAAGCAGAGATTTAAGAAAAGGTGCTTTACATCACTGGAGAAAAATTCAACATCTAAATCATAGCTAGAATAAAAAAAAAGATTTCATAAAATGGCGATATATCAAAAGTACCCAAGAGACAAAGACATCCCGAGGTTTTGATCTAAAAATTCATCTAGCATTAAAAGAACTTTGTAAGACCCTCTTCTATTCCCAAATTCTTCGCCAAAAACACGGAGATTTTTGGCTGCCTTTCATTCACACCCTGCAAAACAAGAAGTAATTGAAATAATATCCGGTTCCTGTGGCATAGAGGCCAAGGATAATATTTTTTTTTAGCCAGTCAGAAGCAATCAATGCTTAGCAGTTCCGTTTCATCTATTGAGCACATAAATTATTGTGTCACCGCATTTGCAATTTTTAAATACCCTGCGATATAGAAGATTCTTTGACAGCTGACTTCCATAAACCTGTGGCCTACGAGGATATATTATATATTGAAAAATTCTTAGCCTAGTATAGAAGCAAACAAAATTTCAATTTCAAAATATTTTATCACTCAACATATTCTCCTATTAATTGGATACATTTATTTCAGCGAACCTGCAACATCTCTAGACCTTTCAAAAAAAATGTTTCTTCTTGCTCTGCAAAACAGACCGCTTTTATTACCTCCTCGTTGGAAGAAAATTTACAACCTTTTAATTTTTTTTTTCAGTTGACGAAAGAGATGAAGCCCTAAATCACAAATTTTTTGCATGACTACATGAGATTTGTGTGCAGGGGAGTTGTCCTGCAAAAACAAAACAACTTTGGATAGCTTTCCGCGTCTTTTCTCTTTAATTTTTTCCCGTAGAGTGGTCAGTAATGTCGAATAGTAATATCCGGTTATTGTTCTACCCTTATCCAAAAAATCAATCATGATTACTCCATGGCAATCCCAAAAAACTGAAGCAAGAACTTTTCCAGCAGAATTTTGGACACGAAACTTCTTAGGTCTTGGAGAACCAGAGTGTCGCCATTTTATCGATTGTTGCTTTGTTTCTGTATAGTAGAAATGTACCCAAGTCTCATACATAGTAACAATTCGGTTTAAGAAGTCTACATCGTTCTCAAATCGAGCACAGATCGAAGGCGATGCTTCTACCCTTGCACGCTTTTGGTCAATATTCAAACATTTGGGGATCCATTTTCCAGCAATTTTTCTCATGTCCAAATTGACGTGAACCATATGATGAACGCGTAATCATCTTCAATAGAAAATTCACCTTTTTTAAAGCTTGCAGTCCAATTTTTCATGGTTGCATACGAAGGACATTCAGCAAGGGTATTAAGCATATCCCCGCGTAAATCTGCTTACCTCTTAACCCTTTTAAATACAGGTACTTGATGATGGCTCGATAGTCCAATTTTTCGATTTTCACAATTTCGGTGGACATCTTCATTCTTTTAATTAATTGCGTAACTCTGGTTTACTTTTTTTGACCTCAAACTTCACACTGACACTTCTAATGAGTTATTGTTCGTTGCTATGGTAATGCAATATTTTTTTCATGCATGGAACTGCTCTAGGCTAACTAGATATCAATACATCCTCGTATTTTAGAGTGTTCCTTTCATTACCAATGTGCTTTGGAGCATACCCTTTACCGAGAACTGACCAGACAACCACCGTATCGTCAAGCTTCGGACATCTAAAACGGCATGCTACGACTGCACTTTCATACCTAGAGCATCCAGACTTTGGAATTCTATACCATCGGACGCTTTCCCAGAATTTGATTGAGGTGAATCATTGTAATGAATCTAGTAGTGATGTTGAGTTTTGTCAATATCGATGCGGTGTTCTGTCCATGGAATACGTAACATATTTTGGAAGACCCACATTTCTAAGGCCATCATACCATTTTTTGATGGTACAAGTTTCTCCAGCATAAGTTCTCAAACCAGGCGTCATTTATGGTTCACATTATCTGCTGCTCCTAAAATCCCTTGGCTACTCTGGAATGAAATATGTAGAATATCGAAAGACGTCAATCGTTTGAAAGCCGCCCCATTTATTTTGTTTATTTTCCGAGCCTATGACCGACAGTGACTAATACCGAGATGAATAACACGAGCCAATTGGAGAATAATTTTATATTTATTCAACAATATTTAATCTACCAGTATTCTGTTACAGTGTTGGACTTGGATAGATAAGATCACTCTGATATCGCGAACGGTAGGTTTCGAAACGAAACCAACAACTTTCCATCTCTCGTCCATCGCATTGTGTTGTTAATTTTTTTAAGGCCATTGCCATCTTCGAATAGCGACGGCTAGATTATTGGATTTGATCGATGTGAGTTTCGCTTCTTCGTGCGAATTTTACTGAAAAAGCAGAAGTTCTCGTTCTAGAATGTGTTCCCATAGCGAAATTGGGTAAAGGTGTATGATAAGAGTGTTGTTTATTTGGCGAGAATGCCGTGCGCGGATTCTCTGTGTACAAGTGACATCATAGCGTTATCTAAAAAACTGGGCGACAGCGTGCAACAGTTGGATGCGTTCAGATTTCTGAAGAGGCACAAAAAAAAGAAACAGGAGGTAACTTTAAATTTATCTGGAAAAGGGGCAAAAAATCTTAGCGTCTTTGAGTTCTCGAGAAGTAAAACTACACTATTTTCAGTTGTTGTTCTGGAATAATTAATTTATATTCAGAAAAATCACTTGTATTTCAGACTAGTTAAGTTTATTTCAGAAAACAATAAGTGTAATTCAGATTAGTCACTTCAATTTCACAAATGGTGAATGAAATTCAGTTTAAGTCACATTTATTTCAGGAACCGTTAATTGTTATTCATATAAGTCAGATTTATTTCAGAAATCGTCGATTGTATCTTATTAGAAACTATCAACTGTAATTGAGTAATGGCCATATGCACCGTTTCATTAAACGAGATTAATTCCTTAAACATCCTTTTTCTCCATAGAGATTCTATGCTTAAACGTCGTTTTAGAGCTTAAGCTTAAGCTTCGTTCAATCAAACGGTGCATACTGCCATAAGAAATCAATCGATTCAAATATGCTTTGATAGTTCGACAGATACTACTGCGAGACAAATGCTTCCTATCAAGAAAGTTTGATATTTTTGTCTCCAAAACACTGGGCAATTATTAACGATAAAAAATCCAGAATTTTCAGGAGAATGAAAAGATTAGATGAAAAATAAGATGCCTACTTGATATAGCGAAATAGAATCAAGTACAGGCTTTCTTTGCAACGTCCTTTTATATGCAAAAAGAAATGTTTTCAATAATTCATTTTCAATCCTGAAACGTCGTATTACTACTTTTTCTACAGGGTGGCACAAAAGAGTTGAATGGAGGGAATGGTCATTTATAATTAATCACTGTGTACTGAGCTATTGAATAAATCCTGTAGACAAGTAATATAGTTCTACATTCAATTGATGTCGCCGATACTTGATGAAAATCTATAATTGAACTGAACATTTTTTTGATATCCGAGTACAACTACATACATATGTAAAATAACTCAATCGGTTTGAAAACTCATTTTGTGAAAATCGTATAATCTGTTGCAAGTTCGCGTAACACAGTGTATTTTGAATGTGATAATTTATCGTTATTTGTTGCCATTGGGTGTAACTCATATAACATAGATTCAGCATCGTTACTCTCATCTTTTTGGAATGAAGAAGTGTTGAGGCATTCAGTTGATTGCAAATGTGAGCTGGGAATAAGTTCAGATGTAATATCCTTCTGATTCAACGGAATATTTGTGGTTTCTGCAGGTTCAAACGTGTAGTCTGGAAAAATATCGGGATTGATGGGCCAGATGCCTGTCTATTTGAAGCCTACTTGCATTCTGAACAGTTGCAGCTTTTTCACACGCTTCATTAAACAAACGCCCAATTTTTAAATGGGTTCGCGTTTCTAAAAACTTTATGTGTTCGGCTAACTCCAGCTCAATTTCAGTTGAAAATATTTTTTTGAATATTCCTAAATCTTTAGAGTTACACTCCAAGGTTTTGTTCATATTGAGAACATGTCTTCTAAGCGTCGCCTGAGAAATGCCAAATGCTTCCCTTTCTTTGCTTTCATGCTTCAATATCCTTACTCATAGATTCTTGGATCCAAGACTGCCGATTAGTTTTTCTTTCGTAGTTTCACGGAATATCACCTAAACTAAACAAAATGATAAATCTTTATTAACAGAAACTTCACGGACAAAATGACATACTATGTCATTTTCTCTATTGTATATGTATGTCATTTTGTCCAAATATAAACAAAACAACATAAAAAAATCATAATTTCATAAAACAACCAATAATTGCAATGAAATTAACTGAAATCACTAGATACTTCCATAGTTTATCTATTTTAATAGCAATAATCACAAAAAGAACAAATAACTCAAAAGAGAGAAAGGAGAAGATCGCTGTAAAATAAATTTTTGTGGGCACGAAACATGTTCGAACTGATTACTGAGGCGAGACTGTGGCAATGTCGTACAACATTTCACATTATTGTAAATATGGCTGCCTTTACATGGTACAGTTGTTGGGAAGTCGTTAAAGCACACCAATTTTGAAATAAGGCGACTATGTCATTTTGTACATATATGTCATTTTGTACATATATGTCATTTTGTACGTATTTCCCCTACTTCTTTTTTTCTTTGGATTTTTTGATTATCTCTAATATTACTTCCATGTCCGTTTTTCGTTATCTTTCTCGCGTGAAGAATGTTTTTATGGGTTGTTTGGGGAGTTTCACTTAGTTAGTCAACATTATTCGATCAGTCGATGACTCGTAGAAATTGTATGCTATTAGAATGATTCAAACTTTGGCGAAATCGACATTACTAACGGCCGTTTTCAATAAATCTATCTATCCATTGCTTCAGTTACTGAACATAGAAAAACCATCTGATTTCGTTTCTATGATCTATCTGTAGATATATTTTAGAATGGTTTCCAATCGTCAGTAACGGCCGTTTTCAATAAACCTATCTATCCATCGTTTCGCTTACTGACGATTAGTAACCATTGGTAACCTTTCTAAAATATATCTACAGATAGATCATAGAAACGAAATCACATGCATTTTCTATCTTCAGTAACTGAACCAAAGGATAGATAGGATTATTGAAAACGGCCGTTAGTGAAATGATGGATAAATACGTTTATTGAAAACGGCTGTAAGCGCATAAAGCTAAAATTGTTTTTGAGTTTGTAGAATGGTCCGAAGAAGGTGAAACACGGTACCACCTCATTTTCAGAGGAGAATGCCCAATTATTATATCATATCTTGAATCTACATGAAATTCTGATCTCAAAATACCCCATTTGTCATAATTTTTCTGGCAATTTCAGACCAGCCTACAAAAATCGCTTATTAGAGTCGATTTCACCAAAGTTTGAATCATCCTCATATCCAAAAAATAAGAGCACTGTTGAGACACCCTGTATAAGGAGATTTTATGGTTTTACAAATTCATTTTTTTCGTATTGGTCGAAATGAATTTTACAATTTTGGGATTTCAAACTACCAAGATATAATAAGAAATCAGGCCACTGAAGTAACCCAACCAGTCATTTAGAATGTTGAATTAATTATCTATTTACTTTCTGCTATCATTGAAATTAACTCCAGAATACCTTTCACGGTATGTCACAATTTTTTGTTTCAAATAAATTTGATAGGTTAGGAATTTCCCAGTTTCCTAACTCCCATTAATTTCATACTCGGATTATATTCTCATAGGGAATTTAATCCTTGACAAAAGTTATCCGTTAGTATTGATTAATACAATGAAGGTATATCATGTGATGGAGAATAGTTGCCCTAATTCCATATTATATATGACAAATTATGACTGCTACCTACATAAATCGTTGGCTCAAGTTCAGAGAATCAACTTCACAGACTTTCTCAACTGTATAATTCTCAAGAACTATGTCAAGCTGATTTGAAAAAATATCTTCTTGATATTATGTATTGATGTACAGATTGATTGATTACAAATGCCGCTGAACATAGAAAAAGTTTTATGATTCAGGCCTTCACATATATTTTTCCACAACGGACGCTCAAACATTGACCAAATAAACTATTGATCACATCTTATTATGAAATTTGAAGTTTTTATTTTGAAAGAAGCTATTTTTTTGAGTACTCAATAGTTCTTTTATTAGGTGTTTCAGGGTTATCCATGTATTTTCACCTTGGAGTATTGTTATTCTGGTGCCCAAAAATGGATTTGATGGATAATATTCGTTCGGGATTTAACACTTCTTCTGGTACATATTCTTTCAGGAAGATCTGGCCACTTTTGAATTATCGGTAAAAAAGTTTTGCTACTGAATGAAATATAGTTATTATACTAACAAGTTCGTCAAGACACTTTCCGTAATAGTTGAGAACAATATTTTTTCTACAAGCGCTTGAAACGAAGAAATAAATACATTTTTCGAAGAACAAAATTGATTCGATTAATTCATATACAGAATGTTCCATATCAGACGAGCCAGCCCATATATTTCTTATCCCATAGTGTTTGGATAAATTTCTCGAAACACATTAACACAATTAACAGGAATAAGCAGAGGTCCAATGGACGAGTTCAGGAACGTTTGCCAACCTTGTAAATAATAGAAAATTTTTTTTAAATGGAAACGTTTTTTTTTAATTTTATTTGTGCTTTTTGGTTGCTTTCATCATTTTTAAAATCATTTGAATGTCCCTGGATCTCAAATCCAAGTGGTATAAAAGAAAATTCATATTGAATTTCCAAGGTGAGTTTTGACATTCTTCAGGCGTTTTTTTCGTGTTTCGTGCATTATATTTATGATTTTATCCATAGACGACCATAGACTACTGATTTATTTACTATTAGACCATGGTCTCATCACAGACCATTTAGTAGTTGCGGCTTTCTGTGATAGAACCATAGTCTAATAATTTTAATAATGAATGAATTATTAATCTATGGATGAATCAATAAATATAATGCACGAAACACGAAAACAACGCCCGAAACACCTTTAAAGTTCAAAATGAATTTTCTTTTATATCACTTGGATTTGAGAGCCGGGGACATTCCAAGGATTGTAAATTGAAGAAAGCAACCGAAAAGCACAAATAAAATTTAAAAAAATTAATTTCCATTGAAAGAGTTTCTTCTATTATTTACAAGGGTGGCAAACGTTCCTGAACTCGTCCTCCATTAGGTGGTTTCCGAAAATTCCTTCATTGTAAAAATAACCAAAATAATCTAGGTGGCTAAAAATTGGTTTTTGGCGAAACCAGTTCATCAAAATTACGTTTTTCTTGCACTGTTGTAAAGGGGCTTCAAAGATCTTTCAAATGAAATATCACTCAACCTCTCTCCTTTTTGCTTCAGTTTTTTGGGATTGCCATGGAGTAATCATGATTGATTTTTTGAATAAAGGTAGGACAATAACCGGAGATTACTATTCGACATTACTGTCATTACTGACCACTCTATGGAAAAAAATTAAAGATAAAAGACGCTGACAGCTATCCAAAGGTGTTTTGTTTTTGCAGGACAATGCCCCTGCACACAAATCTCATGTAGCCATGCAAAAAATTTGTGATTTAAGGTTTGAATTACTACAACACCCCCCTCATTCACCAGATTTGGCTCCATCCCTTTCGTCGAAAAAAAAAATTTTAAAAGGTCGTAAATTTTTTTCCAACAAGGAGGTAATAGAAGCTGTGGAGGTCTGATTAGCAGAGTAAGAAAAAAAATTTTTTTTGCAAGGTCAGAGACGTTGCAGGTTCGCTGTAATGAATGTATCCAATTAAGAGGAGAATATGTTGAGTAATATAATATTTGGACATTGAAATTTTGTTTGATTCTATAGTAGGCTAAAAATTTTTCAATAAATCCTCGTACTTTAATCAAAAAATTCATAAAAACAATCTTTTCGACACCACCTCTGAGGTATACTGCCAAGTGCGTTTTATTTTTACATGGTATCCCCTGTAAGCCTAATCCATGTTTCTTTTATGGCGTGTTTGGTGAAGGTGACGAATTTTGCCATCATTTACTTCACGGACACACTGTGGCCAATATAGTATCACAAATTGAGATATGCCGCGGTATCGCATAATTTGTGATAATCGTTAACCGCTGTAACTCCAGAACCACCTCACCAACCATTTCCAACTACAATTATTGTAGTTTTCCAACTACAATTATTGTAGTTGCACATGAATATTTTAAGAAGTGGTCCCGGCTGGGTTTCGAACCCAGTGAGCGCATGGGAGAAAGTAATGACACTGCTAATTTATGCCAACCACAGCCGTCTATAGAGAGTCCTTAAAGACGGCTATGTGCCAACAGACTACCCCTGCGCCTGGTTACAGCTGTGTATTTTATGCCATATACCATGGGTGGCCAATCGGCCGATCGTATATCGGGCAGTGATTGTAATTATAGGAAAGGCTGTTTGTACGGTATTTTTATTTTTATGAATTATATTTTTAGTATATTTATCTATTTTTCTTTCTCAACGAAGGAGCCTTCGAATAAGTAGGGTGAAACTTTAACTGGTACGAATATTTGAACAGTAGATTCTTCAGGTCAAAAAATCGGCACGTTTCAGAAGATACAGGCTATTGAAAAACAAGTTCTTCGAACACAAGATATCACCCAAGTCTTACAGTTTTCTCATTATGGTGTAATGAACCCCAGTTTTCTGAGGAAAATTGGAGTTCATCTTAGTGCATTTCTTTCGTTTTAAATTTCCGTCTTTGAAAATATTTTAATTCTCGAATATTCCGTACGTTCATTCCGATAGGCAGAGTAAATGTAAAAAACCGCTTATCTGTATTTCACGTTGTTTTTCTTACATGCCGCTGAAGATTTCGACGTTTTTCATCTGTTGATATGCGATAAACCGGAGCTGACGACGTTTTTCATTCTTGTCGCATTCTGGAATTTTCAGATTTTTACCGTGAGAGGGGAGATGCCTATAAAAGCAAATTTTCCCCCCGCGACGGTCACTTTTCAACTTTTCGACTGTTACTTCAGTTCTTCGGCTGACTTTTGAATTTTACTTCAGTGCTTTCCTTTCGCTTGAGTATTTTCGATTTTTCGCTTTCTAACGTGGTTTCTAACTTCTGTTATAAATTCAGTTGATTTTCCGTATTTCTTTCGCCGTTGAAGATAATCATTTTGTGTTATTTGCATCAGTGCTTAGAGTTAATTTTTTTAGTTTTTCTTTTAAATCCTTTGAGTTTCGAGTGCTTGAAACAAAGGAGGTAGGTCCCCGTCTGTACCGTTCAGTTTCTTTGTTAGACCTACGCCGTTACTTCCTTAACTTTGACACTGCTGTACTGTATCGTTTTCTGTTGTATTTTATCGTTCTTTACCCTGTTGCGCGAAATAGACATTTTCTTCGCTGTCAGTCATGGCGTGTTATAACGCTTGGGGCAGCGAATAAAAGTCTCGAACAGATCCGCCCTAGCCCTTGGGGTACTGAAGGGAAAGTTCCGTCAACCCCCCTGTCCGCGTTCCGCGTCATAAGTGTTAAATCCGAAATCTCTTCTTTTCTGTCAGTCATGGCGTGCTATAACCCTTGGGGCAGAGAATAAGAGATACCGCACGTAGTCAGTGAAATCCCGTAGTTGCGTTAAAAATAGACATTTTCTTCGCTGTCAGTCATGGCGTGTTATAACCCTTGGGGCAGCGAATAAAAGTCTCGAACAGATCCGCCCTTATTGTGTTTCATTTCCGGAGAAATACAACTACATACCGATACCGTATAGCAAGTCCTTAGCATTCGTCAGTTCTGGTTGGCGCATTTTTATTGAACCGTTAATTTTTCACTACACCCGGTATGAATTTCATAAAGTGCTCGTGACCGGATAGAATTTCCCGAATGTATTTTCACTTATAGAATCACTCATATCTCACATATCTCCCTTGTACATATAACTAGTTTCCGAAGGTGTGAATAAACTTCTACATAATTCGATTTTGACTTCTTCGTTGTCGCTACTACCCTAGACAACACCGAGCTCTGTCTCCGGCTAGCAGCTACTCTGGTAGGTTTGCTATTCTTCCTATTGAAAAGAATAGCTGGCGCTCGAGATTAAAGTTTCCTCCGAGTAAACCACGTTACAATGGCCATTACGTACCATAAAAATCCCAATAATTTTGAGGGGTTGATGCGCCCCTTCCTAGGGGCTTGCTCGTTCAAGCCTCAAATAAACATCAAAAGCTGTCCTCCGAACAAAATCATTCGACACGTTTCGAGAAATATTTCCAATCACTATGGGATAAGAAATATACTCTCATCTGAGATCTGTATTTGAATTAATCAAATCCAATTGATCTGTTTTGAAAAATTTATATATTTAAATATTTCAAGCGCTTGTAGAAAAAATATTGTTCCTAACTCTTGCAGAAAGTGTATGCTTCGCATCGTTCGGGCAACGGCAGTTTCCTGCGGGCAAGTATCACTTTCCGCACTTGATAGGAAAATATCTATTTCCTATTAGCCTTTTGAATGTATTACTTTCCACACGCATTGACATTTAGAAAGTAGTACTTTTCACGAATCGTGCGGAAAAAAGACCTGCTATTTACTTTCCACACGCATATGCGTGCCGCACCGCACCGCACCGCAACGTCCTCTTCGAGAATTTATTTTTTCTGGAGCCCCATCTTTATTTTTCTCATCATTTGTTGCGAATTTGAAACAACTAAGTATTATTACTGCGTCCCTATACCTATCTTGCGAAATAGCTATTTTTCTTTAGATTGACACGCAAGATTAATTTATGTCGTAACCAATGAGGAAGTTGAATATAGTACATTTCGACGAGCCTGTTGATATCAGCCTCTTTTTTACTTAAAATAACCTTAAGAATAGCGGTGAATCGGCAAATAGAGCAACATGAAGATGATGTCACTTTTCAGTAAGAAACGTATGAGCTGAATCCATGTAAAGCTAAAATGGCAAATGGGGATGCTATCAGATATCTTTGAACAATATCTCATATCTTGAGTTCAGTAGTGAAATCGGCTTCTACGGCCAAAACGATTGAATTTAAATTTCTACACATTCATTATCATTTCTCTTCTCTCTTCTCTCATCTCTAGTGAGATGATTCTACTGCACAATCCACTGACGGTGCTGCACTGTGACGTTTCTCACGCTTGATAAAAATGATTGCAATACCTATACTCCATTCACTTTAATTTTAGCACTCGGTTGGCCATGGATATTTGACATATTTCACTCTATATAGTACGAAAATGTGGGATTTAAATCAGCGCTATGTTGTCCGTTCTAAAAGACACAGTAATTACGTATTTCACCACAATGTCGAATCACTTCGAAAAAAATGTAGACAAAAAATATGTGACGAACATAATTGAAGTTTATACAAACTGATTGAAGGCATATCAAATCTAGTTATTTGCATGGAAAATACAAGATATCAGTATAATATTATAATATGCACTATCTTGGGGAGAGTTAATGTTGGTTATCTTTTTTAGCTAAAGTTTCAATAGGTTACATCAGTTGTGTAGATGTTAAATTCTTCAACAAAAATCATCTTGCATCAATGGAAGTAAAAGGAATTAGAGGATGTTTCAGGTCAAGGGGAACTTCACCTTTGAATAAAAATTTCACATGAATAAACAATCAACAGGACAACTGGAGCGTATTTGTGGCTGTTTATCTTAATACTTTGATATAATGATAATAATCATGTATTTATTGGTACCTTAGGATATTTACAATGTATAGGACAAGTCAAATGAAAAATAGAAAAAAACAATTTTCGGGGACTTATTCTACGATGACATTCTCAAATGCCACCATATTTTTGGGTCTCCCATAGGAGGAAATTCTTTGTCATCCACTTCATTGACAATCTTTTTGATTCTGGAAAAATATATAAGTCGTTTAGATTAGGAAGAAACATTATATGAATTCACTTAAAATGAATATGTTCACTACCGACTGACGTATTGTGCATTTTAGAATATCAAGGTATAACTATGTATTTGAATGAGCTGACCTGAATTCTAAATAGCACTTCCTGAAACCCTGTCTCTTTTTTTAATCAATCACTATCGGCATTTTCTTAATAAAAATTGATATTAGTTGTGGCAACGGCGTTATGACATTAACGACATTTCATGAGTGCCAACCTTACTCCGTTCTAGTTACAAAAACTTCAGAAATTTATTTCATGGCCAAACAACTGCTAAAATGAATGTGAATGGAGAATAGATTAACAAAAACTGATAGATTAATTAAATTTACACAAGTATACAGCTCCGCAAAATTTGAGGAAGTTGCCGAGAACAAAATGTTCATTTATGGGAAGTCAAAATTGAAATTTTTTTTTTTTTTGGTGTAACAGGGGGAAAATCTGCAAAACAGACGAACACACCCTCTGCTGAGGGAGAACAGTGTGGGGATTCTCACTCTCTGAGCTCGAGACCCACTAAAAACCCTTACCTACTTCTCATAGGTTCCGGGCATTTTGCCTATTAACCAGTTGACTCTTATGGTTTCTGGACTGTCACACGATCATAGTCGTGTTGATAGTTGTATGCTGCCTATAGCTTTTATAGGTTAAGCTCTTCTTTGGTTACATTTAAATCCTTAACTGATCTCTCGGTCTTCGGTGGTAGGTTCTTGACCTTCTAGCTTCTTCCGTTGGATCGTAGTCGACTAATCTTCGTAGTTCCTCATTTGGATGTTGTTTGGCTTTGTCGAATATCCTTTCCGCCTTTCTCTTCATAAATTCTGTAACTGGTTCCCATTCCAAGTCCTTGTAGATTTGTTTGTTCCTAACAAACCAGGGTACGTCCATCGCCATTCTAAGGAGTTTATTCTCAGTGGCCTGTATTCTCTTGATGTGGGTCTTGGCTGCGAAGCCCCATGCCGCCGATCCATATGTGAGTTGTGGTCGCGCAATAGTTTTAATCATCGTCAACTTGATGTTCTTATTCATATGACTTCTTCTGCCTATGAGTGGATAAAGTTTACTCATTGCGGCTTTTGTTTTATCAACAGCACATTTGATGTGGTTTTTCCATGTAAGTCCTCTGTCAAGCGTCACTCCTAGGTATGTTGCTTCATTTTTCCATTCAACCTCTTGTCCATCAACTTCAAGGTTTTCTTCCATCCTCAATCTTCTCTTTTGCAGTAATATTGCTTGAGTCTTTCTTCCATTGATTTGGATTTTCCATTTGATGCACCATTTGAGTAATTCATCTATGGCTTCCTGCAGTCTCCGGTGTATGATCTCTGGGCGTCGATGTCTGAACGCTATTCCTGTGTCATCTGCATACAAGGTGAGCATATTCCTAGCATTCTTCGGGATATCATAAACGTATATTACGTAAAGCAGAGGTCCAAGTACCGATCCTTGAGGCACTCCCGCTTCCAATTGTCTGGTTTGAGAGGTTGCTCCATCTATCTTCACATAAAAGTTTCTATTCCTCAGATAATTCCTTATAATCTTGCATAGCTTGGTCGAATATCCTGCTCTTTTCATCTTGTAGATTAGGCCTTCGTGCCATACTCTATCAAAAGCTCTCTCGATATCCATCAGAACTAATCCTGTGGCCTGTTTGGTCTGCATTCCTTCGGTGACGTATTCTATGAGCCGTAGTAATTGGAGTTCAGTCGAGTGTTCTCGTCGAAATCCAAATTGTTCGGGTGGGATTATCTTCAACATTTCTGTTTCCTCATTCAGCCTTTTGGCGATAACCCTCTCGACGACTTTTCCTAGTGCTGATAGTAGGCTGATTGGTCTATAATTTTGAGGAAATTTCCGTTCCTTTCCAGGCTTGTTGAAAACTATCATTTCTGCAGTTTTCCATCTCTTTGGGTAGTATTCGGTCCTCATCACTCCGTTTGTTATATTCGTCAAGGCTGCTATTCCTTTTCTAGGCAATTTCTTCAACATATAATTCGTTATCCTATCTTCTCCCGGTGCTTTCCGGTTTTTCAGTTTCATTATTATCTCTTTGATTTCTGTTGGTGAAGCCGGTTTTGGAATGATTTCGGTTTCCGGTGGTTCTATCATCAGTTCTTCGTTTGCCTCCACTTCTTCTTCTAGATCTTCATTGTCATCATCATTTCTGTAATTTATTCTGGCTTCTCTCTCAATTTAGTCGGCAAGTGCTTCGGCTTTTTCAAGTCTCGTATATACTATTCCGTTTGCTCCATGCAGTGGAGGTATAACTGTCTGTTCTCGTCGTAAGCGTTTTTGCATTTTCCAAGCCGAGTATTCTATTGTATTCAGTTCCCTTAATCTCTGGTGCCATCTGTTATTACGCAGTTTTGTTAAAGCATTTTTCAATATCTGACTATGCTTATTCAGTTTCTTCTTGTCTTCTTCTCTTTTTGTTGTTCTGTAGATTTTCCTGAGTCTTCTGTTCTTTTTTATAAGTTCCTATATATCCCTTGGCGTATCTCCATGTGAATGTTTCGGAATTGGTTTCCTTATTCTCTTGGTGCTTTCTTCATAGGCTTCTTTTATTTGATTTTCCAATTTTTCAACTGCTTCATCTAATTCATCCCGGGTTTTTATTTGGAGAATTTCCGTGATTTTCTCCTGAAGTAAATTCTTATATTTCTCCAAGTCTGTGCGATCCTTGGTTTGTGTCTCTTCTTTGTTTCTTGGGCCATGTCCCACTATGAATTCTATGGGATTGTGGAAGTTCCGTCTTCTATTGTATCAATGCTGATTTCTTCAGTGATGTCTTTCATTACGACAATGTCCAGTACATCGGGTAGTCCATTTACTCTTGGTATGTAGGTCGGTATATCAGGTCCTATCACAACTGCATTAAGTTTTTCAGCATAAATCTTCAGTCTTCTCCCGTTGGTATTTTCCACCCTACTGTTCCATTCCTGCGATTTGCAGTTAAGATCACCAATTATGATTTTCGGGTGTCTTCCTTCTAGAAGCATTTTTAGATCCTCTTCCAGCATGTCCTTATCCGGTGATTTATAAGTCGAAATAATCTTCACTTGTCCTCGATTGGTATTCACAATAATCGATATTGCTTCTACTTCTTGACCATTGAATATTTGGTCGAAATGGTGATCCATATTCCTTCTAGCCAGTATAGCAACGCCACCTGTGCTGTTAGGTCTATCATTTCTGTAGATATCGTAATTGGGAAATGCTATCCGAACGTTGGGGTTAAGTCTTGTTTCTTGGAGAGCTATGACATCCGGTCTCTTCTCTTCAATCAGTTCTTCGAATTCTGGTCTGCGGGCTCTCAATCCTTCGACGTTCCAAGAGACGATTATGAGATTGTTCTTTATCGTCGTATCAGCCATTAAATATTCTTAATAATTTGCTGCATCTTCTTCTCAATCTCTTTCTCCAGATTCTGCATCATCGTGCTGAGGAGGTTTTTCGGGAACTTATCCAGTTCCTCAGTGATTCCAGAAATTCCTTTTCTGGTTTCGGCTTTTTTGACGGTTTTTGCCTTTTCCGTCTTTTTCTCCGGTTTCTTCGTCTCTTTGACTGCTTTGGTTGCAGTTTCCTGGGGTTTCTTCACTTCCGAAGAGTTTTGGGCTGGCTTCGGAGTATTTTGTGTTGGCCTCGAGCTGGTTTGGTTTGATCTTGGCGATCTCTTGGCCTTTTTAGTGACCAATTTCCATTCGCTACATCCCTTGTAGCTGGCTGGATGTCCTTGCTCTCCACAGAGAACACAAGAAGCATTTCTCTCCTCGTTCTCCCTGGTAAGCGTACACTCCTTGGAGCTGTGATTTCCGGAGCATTTCACGCACCTCCATGGAAAAGTGCACTTACTTTGGGCATGTCCATATCGCTGACAGCGATAACATTGTCCAGGCCCGGTCGTCCTTCTCTTAGGTTCAACAACACAGTTCATGTTGTAGAGCCTTCTCACCTCGAAGATACCCTTATTCTGGGTTTTAACCAGCAATAAGAGCATCGGCTTTTTTGTTATATTTGAGGTCATCCTTATGACCTCAGCATCGACGATCCCTTGATCCTTGAGTTCGTCAAGGATCGTCGGGATATCTGCATCCAGCGGTAGGTATCTCACTACCGCGTAAATTTTCTTTTCCTCCTCTCGTTGGAGAGTGTAAAACTCTCTGTTGATTTTGTGGAGGAATTCAGTCATCCGTCGATGATCTTGTGGGGTTTGTGGGACGACCCTTATTCCGTCCTTCACAGTTGTCGCTCTGCTGTAATTAATGCCGTTTCGCATTAACGCGTTGGAAATTGACGTCCATTCGGACGTACCTCTCAGGGTAACTGGGGGAATTTTTTCTTTTCTCTCCACTGGAGTGGTTTTCTCTTGGGCTGGGGTTTCCAAGACTTTTTTTTTGTTTGAGTCTTCATTGGACGAGGAGCTATCCTTTCTCACTCTTTTGGCGGGTGGGGAAATTTTGTTTTGAGGGGTTTTGACCACCTTCATCTTCTGTTTTTGAATTGGTAAGGTCACTTCTTGGACATTTTTCAAAATAATGTTCTTTTTGAGTGCTTTGGAGTAAGGACTTTCCTTATTTCCCTCCTGCAACTCGAGCCTCTCCCTGAGATTTTTAATCTCAGCAACTAAGCTAGATACGCATCTATCTAGCTCATTCACCCTCGCTTTCAAACTTGCGTTCTCCTCTCTCAAAATATCGTGTTCGGACACGACATTAGCGATTTCTGGCGCGTCTTCTTCCATTACGGAATCGCAGTCCGAATGGTCAGACATTTTAAAATCTAATTAATAATTACTTTGCTACTCAAAGAAATTGGAAATAAAATTTTTCAAGACAAAAAAGAAAAATGTATCTCATGCATAAAAACAAAACGACTCATCAAAAATTCTCTACGCTATGAGAAAAATCAGAAAAAGATACGAAAAATAAGCTCACCTGATGTTTTCTGCAGTACCAACGAGAAAAAAAAATCCTCTGGACACTTAGGATAAACACCAACTTTGAGAATTTTAACGAATTAAAATTCCGATAACAAATATAGAACCTACACAAACTTCACAGACGGAATCAAATATTCCGTAGCTTTGTTAGTGGGCACTTTCACCTCCGCTTTCACTTTTACGGCACTGTGACACTTCGACTTTCTCGTCCGCTTTCTCTTTTATAGCACTAGGAGCACTGTAGCACGTCTTCTCTTGTCAAGCGAATGACTCGAACTCCAAAATTGAAAGGTTAGGTTAGGTGGCACTTGATGAGTCGAGATATGGACAGTCTGTGCCCTTATTTACTCCGCCTCTTCTACTGCACCCTTGAAAGTCTCAAACATAGGTGTTATCGTCCATGTTGAGAACACATGCATTTACATGAAACACTTTTTAACAAGCCCAATATGTATGTACCTATATTATCCAATAAATTTATAACGATCTAGATAATAGAATCGATCCTAACCGGAATAGTTGATAGGAAGGAAGTTCTGATTGTGTTGCCATCTGTCCAAATCAATTTTACGGAAAGGCTTATCCCTCCTCGATCTCGTGTCACATTTCACCACTTGAATACCACTTCAATGCCTGCAATCTCAAAGTGATTCCTATCAATTGGCGGTTGTAATCAGTAGAGTATGTGTCGAGATTCGAGAGAATCAGTTTTCATTGAGACGTCGAAATGTTTTATACTGTGTGTGAATTTAACTTTTCCGATATAATGAAACAATTTTGATTTGAAGTTTCGAGTTTAATACGCGTTATAGATCGCGCCTTTGGAGCTTCTGCTAGCTTCATTCCACGTCCATGAGATATGAAAAATCATCAGGTTATCCTGAATTCAACGAAAATGGCATTTTCTTCATTCAGGTAAGGTCGAACTTTTTACAATAGCGCCCAGCCATTCCCTCGGGAGTAGAGGTAGGAAATATGTTATTCCGAAATGACATTTGGAGAAACTGAAAATACCTGGATTTTCATCCTCTGAACGTCAGTTTTGAACGAGGTGAATTTTATCTGGAATCAGGTGGATAGATAAAAAATATTTCGATATTATGCTGCGGTTTTGTTGTCATTAGATCGAGTATTCGGAATCTCTTTTTCCATCTGCAATTATACAATTAAAGAAGCTTATACCATGGTACTTTCTCGCCATCCATAAAAGACGTAGGGGGTGAAAGACTACCAGAATGTGGGGTGTTGCCAGAACACTTGAACGATCAGTAGAAGTTGCGAAAATTACAATAGTTTCCACTATCGTCGAAAAGATGGCAGCACTTTACGAACGTCTTTTTCAATTGCACCAGGTTTCGAATTGTAAATACTGGCGTGACTTTTCGAGAAATTTTTTTATGTGGAAGTTCATCAAAAAAATCCTTTCACCTAGGAAAGTAAATAACATGAATGAACATTTGTTCTTCGATAAAATAATATTTCTATATTTTTTTCCGTTAGACGAATAGAAATATTTTTGGCTTTCCGAGATGACGAACTGATTGATTTGAATTATAATAAATACCCGATATAATTCAGTGGTTTGTAACGTAAGATATACTTTTTCGCATTTGGAACTGAACAATGAAACGGTGTAGATCCTTCTTAAGAGAAAATTCACGTTTCCAGATGCAAGTATAAATGAATACTATACGCGGATAAATAACAACCATATCCTATTGAAATAAATCAGCTGGTTTTGATATTCCTGAACCTCGCTTGAGTCGATTGATTTGTAGACTGTTGACTGTCAATTAAGTTTAAGGAATTGGAGTGTATTGTTATACAACATTCCAGGTGGAGACTTATTGAATCCGGAATATGTATTGTTAGTCCACTCCAAGCGAGATTGAAAAAGGAATTGATTCCTAAAAAAGAGTTTTATTGTACTAATTGATTCATCAGTGACCCAATAAAACCAAGTTTTCTAACTCAGAGATGGCGAGCTTAATATTTGATGGTCAAAATTGGTCCTATGAAGGACTGTTTGTATGTTATACAGGGTTTGTGGGGTTAAAAAAAAACAAAATATTTTATCACCAGAAATTGAAAATCGACGGGTTTCAGTGTTTTCATTTCGAGTTATTAGTTGATATTAATTAATATTAATTTTATTCCACCCTCATGGCCAAACTCTTTATCGCCCAGGAAAAGTAACAGGCACCTGTAATGAAGTTGTTATGATGTCGAATGAGAGCAAGTAGGTACGTGTTCATAGGTACGCCTCGGTTTTATAAAAAACCATATAATACTGATAAGGTATACGAGGGTATATTGAAAAATTCTTAGCCTACTATAGAACCAAACAAAATTTCAATGTCAAAATATCCTCTTAATTGGATACATTTATTACAGTGAACCTGCAACGTCTCTAGACCTTGCAAAAAAAAAAATGATTTTTCTTGCTCTGCAAACCAGACCTCCATAGCTTTTATAACCTTCTCGTTGGAAGAAAATCGACGACCTTTTAACCTTTTTTTCAGTTGAGGAAAGAGATGATAGTCGGATGGAGCCAAATCTTGTGAATAAGGGAGGTGTTCTAGTAATTCAAACCCTAAATCACGAATTTTTTGCATGGCAACATGAGATTTGTGTGCAGGACCGTTGTCCTGCAAAAACAGAACACCTTTGGATAGCTTTCCGCGTCTTTTCTCTTTAATTATTTCTCGTAGAGTGGTCAGTAATGACGAATAGTAATCTCCGGTTATTGTTCTACCCTTATCCAAAAAAATCAATCATGATTTCTCCATGGCAATCCCAAGAAACTGAAGCTAGAACTTTTCCAGCAGATTTTTGGACACGAATCTTCTTAGGTCTTGGAGAAACAGGTGTCCAGTATATCTTTGCTTCGTTAGATAGGTGATTTGAAGGCAATTTCAGCAGTGTGCCTCACCTTGGGAAAGTTCAACGGTTAATGAGTTATTGGAATTCTCATGAAACAAGTGTCAAAAAGGTGTCGCACTTCTTTTGATATTTTTTCTGCGGAGGTATTTCTGAACAAATTTTTTACCATTGAAAATTTTTCCATTATGTAGTATTATAGCAATATTTGCTGTTTGGACCTAAAATGTACAGGATGTTTATGAATATCATGCATTTTGCCAAACCGAATTTTTTAAAACTCAAGATCTTCAAATTGAAAATTATATTTTCATCTGCTTCAGTTGATTCTATGTAGAAAAGAAGGGAAGGTTGCTAAAGAGTCATTTCGAACAGCTTGATTGATGTTTTGTGATTCCCAGAAAGCACTGAAGAAAACTAAAATTCTAATGAAATATCGAAATTATTTATCGAAACATTAATAAAATTCTTTCCGGAAGTCATAGTGTAAGCAGTTCAAAATGGCTGTAAACCCTCATTCTAAGTCTTTCTTTGATCATCATCTTTGATTTTGAAATTCGATGAACTCGATTTTTCCAACTCGATGATCTGCTCATAAACACCCTATACATTTAAGATCCAAACAGCGGAAGTGTTATAAAAGATACTCCATAATAACAAAAAAACGAAAATGGTACACATTTTCTGAAGAAATTATCCTCAGCAGAAATATTCAAAAATGTTTTCACCATTTTCTTCAAAAGAATCCCAATAAGCCATAAACCGTTGACTCTTTACCCAAGGTATGACTTACGGCTGGTTTCATAATCAAACCTAAAGCCGCTTTAACTTTAAAGCTTCCATTAACCCTACTAAAAATGACAGTAAAGGAAGCTTCAAGCATAAAGTGACTTTAAATTTGATTATGAAACCGGACGTTACTGTTCAAATTGCTATTAAATCAACTACCTGACGATGGATTCGTGGGTATTGGGTATGTATTTGAAATAATTAGTTGTAATCGGTTGTAATAAATATATTGAAGCATTCTACTAAGTTGATAGAGTGGAGGAAATGAAATCCACTTCAGAAAACGTCTGCCTCCAAACTAAAATGTGTTATGGAGTGTTATGGAAATTGCAAGACTTGTGGAGGCGAGATTATACAGTAATAGATAATAAAATAGGAATTGAAATAAAACAAAATAGGATAATCCTATTTGCACATTGGCTATAAAGTATTTGGAATGTGAATTCTTTTCTTCCATAACATGATGTATTTAATTCAACACTGAACCACAAATAACCCTTCTAGTCTCAGCTCCTGCAGCCCCGATGAAATTCACGAAAGCAACCTTGCTTCATAAACATTTCCGTTGAGATTTGTTAGGCCCCGAGGAAACGTCAGTTCCAGTTAGTTTGACCGATTCTGAGACCAAGGTTCAAGCTTCATGCTTCATTATGTATGAGATTGTATGAAAAATTGCGCTGGAAGCTGAAATGTGTATGAATATCCCGTAACGGATCCAAAATAATCCCTTCGCGACTGCAGATGATATGCACAGCTCGAGGACTGGAGTGGAGAGAAGGCAAATCCATTTTTCGTGAACTACTCAAGAGAAACCATACAGTACGAGAATAAAATAAATGTTAGAAATTTTGAACATCATACTTTGTTCATTT
Organism: Coccinella septempunctata; assembly: GCF_907165205.1. Classification (NCBI taxonomy): domain Eukaryota; kingdom Metazoa; phylum Arthropoda; class Insecta; order Coleoptera; family Coccinellidae; genus Coccinella; species Coccinella septempunctata. The sequence continues at coordinate 29,610,768 of NC_058190.1, forward strand.
TCATTCCGGCTGTTTGTAGAACCGATGAACATTTTGACAGCTGTTCTTCATTTATTTCCTGAGTTGACCCACCCTACCTTTTCTTGTGGAAGTCACATAAGAATTCATTGCTGATTTCCACTACTATAGTATCATCGGCTTGTAGAATAACACCTTCAAATGTGTGTTTTTACAAACTTCAGGACTCCTCCAACAATGAGGACCAATTCTGTGGGATTGGTCCAAATTCTGCTCCAAATTCGAAAATAACCCAAAATGATGTCGCTCTCTTTCTCAGGAATAAGCACGCGAAATAATATTTTACGAAGATACATAATATACAGAATATAAAGTCTTGAACTGTATATACAGGATACAGGGTGTATTTGAAGGTGAGGATTTTTTTCAACAGAAGGTAGAACTGATCAAAATGAAGCGTTTCACCAAAAATCACCTATACAAAACTTTCAAAATGACAAAGTGGAAAAAAATTGAAAAGGACTACTAAAATACATAGATTCTGATACGACCCTAGACCGCTGAATTATCGCAAAGCAGTGGGAAAAAACTTATCTCCTGATTCGACCATCTGGTTTCGTTTAAGACATTGGCTCGTTCGATATTTACGTGGTAATGAAAAGGGAAACTTAGCATTGCCGAATTGTTCTCATTACTTTTCAATAACTTACACTATTTTATGAAATGGCTCATTTCGATACCAACTGACAGAACAGACTTAGGACACAAGTGTAAAAAATAAAATAATACTTCAAAATCTCATCAATAAATTCGTCTGAACTATTCACGAATTTTATAACAATGGTCATCACAATCTTCTCGTTCGAACATTCCAACAATCGTCATAAAAATGGGATGAAATGGGGAAACATCATAGCACTTTTTCAAGACAACTAACTTAAGCACTTTCAAGAAACTGCCTCGATTGTCACCCTAATTGCACGATGCAACAATTATGATTCTCTCAAAAGTGACCTGATGAACTTGGTACTGAACCATTCATTGTCAAGACATATGTTCATGTTTTGTCTCGTCTTGGCGATGCCGGAGTCACCTTCCACAGTCCCGTTCTTGAAATTCAATGAAATTTTGTCGAACTTGTAGGGGTTTTACCTCAGCCATCTTGGATATTTTATGTCGACAATTTTTGATTGAACGACTTATTTTGATGAGTTCTACCTTCTAACCAAGCCTCACCTTTGAAAACATCCTGTATAGTTTAGCGGTACCGAGCTTCTTGATGTTAAAAGAAACCCTTTTTTTTCACTGTTGCTATATGCCATATAGGCATACAACAAAAACAACAAAATTCCCCTCATAATAACCACAGATAACAAGCTGAATCGATGACATTACACATTTATGGATTTTTTCAACGTTAGTCCTTCTTCTGTTTGTGACAAAAAGAACTATTTTCTCAGAATTCACATAGTGTAGATCCATTATCAAAACAGAAATTCATCAAAGTCTTAATTTTTTTAAATGGCAGCCCGTATTTTTTTTTCTCTTCATTAATTAAAAATTTTTTGTTCGCTTTTAGTTGTTTTAAATAATGAGCAGAAGCAAAATATGGGTTGCCATTTAAAAAAATTAAGATTTTGATGAATTTCTGTTTTGATAATGGATCTACGTTTTCGTGGACCCTGTATATAACATGGTTATTTACAAAAAAAATTTCAGTGTATCATTTATTCACTAGACACAGTCCAAATTTGAATCAATTACATAGAATAGGGTCGAAGCTATAGTCCTTTATGAAAGTACCTCAATGTGTCAAAATATTAATAAAAAGTCAAATTTCGCGAAAACCGTTGAAAATTCAGACATAGTTATATTATCAAACTTATATTCAAATTTAACAGGGAATTCAAAATGTGAAAATATATGTGTTCCATTTAAAATAACGAAGTTAATAGCTGTTCAGAATAAACGAAACACTTTGTATAGTTCTCTTTTTTGTAAAGTTAATAGAATTAGAGTAATCGACTGCTGCCCCATGGCGCGGACACCCTGTATAAATAAAAATTGAATTCAACGGTTCGTAACAGTATTTACTTACCTACCTTCCATTTTTTATATTATAATAGCATACCTACTTGCTTTCAGAAACGATTTTCTCTAAATTGGTTATACTTGAAGATACTTGAAAATTCCAAGAGTTCAAAAAGTTTGCGAATAAAACGAGTGATGTATTTTAAGTTTTGGAATATATCACTGGCTAGCGTGAAAAAACCTTGGGGAGATAAAACGACCAGCTGTGAGGATGCTGTACAGTGGAATAAACCGTTTTCATTTAATCAGTTCCAGTATTCCAACAGAATGGCAGAATAAAAAATACTTACCTAGTGAATTCCGACTATTTCCTGTTGAAACTATCCGATAAACAAGCCCTAACTGAATGCTGTTCGAACAATTTAATCTGAACGAAATTGGAGTGCACCTTGCTGAATGGGTATTGTTAGTTAAAATTTCCGGCAGAGCGATATTCAATGAGGAATAATGGAAAAACGATCAGACGAATTCCTGTTGGTTTGGGAGAATGTCACGTGGATAAATTGTGTTCGTAATTCAGCCGCTCGATCAACGAGTTTCATGACAGGGGTGGAGAGTTTCCATCTTCTGAGAAAGTGTTCGTGTTGGGTGTTATATTGTTGAGTCTGAGCTAAAGTTCATCCAATTACCAGATATTCGGTAAGGGCGGCTACCTTAGAAGCTCATGCGAATGGAAACATCTTTAATTTGGAGGCGAGCAACCAATTAAGTCGTCTGGAGGTCTCGTCAGCGTAGAGATAAAGGATAAAAGTTCATGTGTGTGCATGAAGTTTGCCCAGCACTTCGATTTTCGAAAAAAAAAATGTGCTGAATTGTGCTGCCTTGTGCCGTGGAGATTTGTTGTTAATTCCATACGGTTATCAAGATATTCCACAAAATGTATCGAATGGGCCAGCCCAGCACGACAAATGGGTTTTTACGACTGAGATAGATTGTGCTGCTTGTGATAGCATGCACTGAGTTGTGCCGTTCGAATTTTCGAGATTTCCTCACATTTCACGGAAAATCGAAAATGAAGAAAAAAGTTAACCCAGCAATTCTGTTTTCTGTTCCTAAAAAAAAGTGGAATGATTTGTGCTACATTGGTGCCTAATTTTTCCGTGAATATTTTCTCGAAAATTCGTCGAGTTTTCTGAAAATTAGAAAAGTGAAAAATAAGCTAGCTATTTGTTATTCATATAACAGCAACTCAAAAGTCAATGAGTTTATCTCCTAGTTCCCTTATTATTTCTTTTCTGTCTGGTACAGGAATTCATTTATCAGTAGCATCCATTTCTATATTTTCAAAACTTGGTGAATCCCATAAAACATCAATGGAGCAATATTCATTTCATTTCACTCATTTAAAGCAGATAGAACTACAAACCCTAAAGGTTACCCCACTCAAGAGGAAGGTTACGTGGTTAACACTGTGTGACCTCATAGAAACGTCATATTCTCCATCGTTAAGATGTGGTAACCCAAGTAACCACAATTAAACCATAGTTAATCCCCACTACCGCCATAATTCACCGCAAGTTACGTATGCCGCGTCCAAAAGCCTCTGAACGTATAGTTAGAAGAAGAAATATTGATATCCCTCGACAGACCAGACCCAGCTCAATATTTGGTCACAAAATCAAATAAAAAATTGAAATAAACGATTGGCACCTGCGTAAATTCTTGCACTAATTTGTCAGGAGCAAATCAAGTAGAAAAAATTGTTTCCTAACAATGAACTGAAAAGAAGAACTTTATAATTATATATAGTAACGTTTCGGAGTCTATATCAGATTCCTTCATCAGAAAATTATTACGAATTTCATCGCAAGCAGCACTTATTCGATCTAATAATTGTCAAGATATCTGTTTCATTGAACTTGTTCTTCAAATATCCCCAAAGAAAGAAATGAAGGGGTGTCAAATCAGGGGATCAAGCAGGCCAATGTTGGGTTCCTCCCCTTCCAATCTTTCCGTCCTCATATTCTCTATTAGTAAACTTTCTGAAAGTTTTTAACTATTTAACTTGATAAAGGGACCTGCGATACTGATAAATACTTTTTTTGTGCATGAATATGATGGATGTTTCAATAACAAAGAGTAATAAGACCAAAATCTTTATAGATGATGGCAATAATGGAATCAATAAAGAATTTAAAAAAAAACATTTATCATATTCCAATGTTCAATTATTACCCCCATTGAAAGGGCGAATGAGGTATAAACAAATCCGGAAAAGTACTTGAGGTCCAAGTTGACTATAAAAAGTGGTTCATTTTGAAGATATCTAGTTGAAATATTTTTTTTTATGATAGCGTAGTTTTTATTTCTACCTTTGTCCATCATCGATAATGAAGCTTATTATCACTGTAAATGACAATTCTGAATAACCAGTTATACTATGAATATGAAAAACAGAAGCAAGCTATATTTCGAGAACGAAAAAAGTCAGTTGAACATTTCCAAATCAATGTTTATGCAGTGCTGTTTTTTCAAGAGGCCACAAAACACAAAACAATTGTTCATTAAAAATAATCCACAGATGGGGCATACCACCGATGCATTGAATTTCAGGCAATCGTACATGCAGATAACTAAAATATTAAAATTATGATGAAAAACTACATACAGGGTATTTTTCATGACTTTGAATTTGGATATAGACTCAATGAGTCCGGTACTGAGATTTGTCGAATTTTAATGTTTTGTTTCATTACAACTAACAACTTCAAGTTGATAATAAATTTTCAAATGGATCGAAAACATCAGGAGTTATAGCCAAACGTAAATTCTAGAAATTTTAGAAAACCCCCTGTATATCGGAAACATTACCTAAGATGCCCTCTATTTACGGTTTTCGTTTGTCCGTTTACTCGTGAAACACCCTGTATAAAAAAGAGAAAAATATTCCAATTCCGGTCCTAATTTTTTTTCAATAGCAATATTTTTGAACGATGGCGGTCGAAAAGGGTAACACAATTGTAAAATTTCAAATTAATTTATTAAAACTATGAAATCTCATTCAACATCTTATTATCACTCTGTGTATCCCAAACGAAGGATCTTAGGCAATGAAAACCTGTTGATATAATACAGGGTGATTCATAACTATTGGGACATAGGCTAAGGGCAGATTGTTTGGACCAAAATATGGCGATAGGACCAAATATACCTCAATAAAATATTGCTGTGGAAAAAGATAGAGGAAGATAAAGTTGATTTTTTTATAAGGGGACAGAATAATGTTTTCTTCGAAGGTCGGAAGTCCTTTATTGAAAGAATTAGAAAAGGCATAGAAGTCGGAGGAGGCCACGTAGAACATTTGATTTAAGTTTATTTTTTTTATGTTACATTGTTTTTAATTATGCTTTATCGTCGAATTAAATAAATAAAATGAATAAATCGTTACTTCAAATCCCCTTCCCATGCTCCGAACTGTTCAATTGTGTTTTTCTTAAAAACGGATGAAGAAATATACAATGAAATTATTGGCAAAAAACGAATAAAAAAATCATTTTTAACGCCCTCTCTCTTTTTCCACAGGAATATTTTATTTAGGTATATTTGGTCCTATCGTCATATTTTGGTCCAAACAATCTGCCTTAGCCTATATCCCAATAGTTATGAATCACCCTGTATAATATAAACTTACCTCGACAGTATCGGCTTATGGTCTCATTTTGTTGCATTCTTCCTGGGGCACCTGTATAGTATCGATTGTCAATCGGATGAAGAATATTTTTCCCATTTATTTCTTGCTGGGCCGATAATGAAATTTTCTGCATTTGTCACAATAACCGTGTCAAGTTGAAGCTTTTGATTGATTTAAACACTTGGTGCAATTATTCCAAGAACAAAAAATGGTAAACTGAAGGAACTTTTTGGCATTGGTAGTTGGTATTATTGTTTTTCGTTTCTTTTTCTGAGTCACTTGGAATTATTAATCAGTTCCAGACAGTTTATGTGGTAAAATTACTTTTTCCCTTTTTTTTGCGTTTGAGTTTCAATGGTTTCCAATAAAAACTTGTGGCAGTTTGATGATAGCTACATATAATTCACGATCAGTCATAATCATAAATGATTTCAAATTTTAGATAATAGTCCCAGTAGTATAATAGTAGTACCTATAGTTCAACGAACGCACGAAATATGCGTTTGCCATTCGTATCTTAGAGTCGTGGAAATTGGCTTTCATTCCGTGTAATTTGAAAAGTATATCAACTTCCTTCTTCGTTAAAATTAGCTGAAAACCAACACCCCAAAGTCTAGTGCTACCCGTCTCTACATTTCGTGTACCTACCCTTTTTGTATTCGTGCCAATCGAACGTTTGCTTTGTTTCAGAGACACGCAGCTTATTTGTTCGAATCGAATAAACGTTTTATCGAGATATCTCATTTATAATATGAATGAGAATGTTTCGAGTTCACCAATGTGAAAAAATTTATTCAAGCCATTGTTTCACAAGGAAAATTTATTTCCAATTTCCACGCACATCAATCGTTAACAACAATATAACGATTAATGATTGAGTATGGCTCTATTGATAATAATTATTCATCATGAATTTAATATTTTCTCAGTGAATTATAGAAACAAATTATTTGATCTATGATGATATTCAGTTTCGAATGACAAGAGTTTCCTCGATGTGAAATATTTATTCGAATATGACACAAATCCAGGAAAAACTGGATCGAACTAACATTAATCGCAAGATCCATTACAGGAGTAGTTCGAAATCTGTAGAATATTATGGCGAAAAAATGTATCCTTATATCAATAGCAATGGATATAAACAACACAACTAGCACAACTGCAAGATTTTTCTCCCAGGAGCGATTTTTCTCCGTGCCTGGATACTCTGACATCTATTTTGTTCAGTGCTGGAATAATATTTTTCTACAAGCGTGCGCGTTCAACCTTTTTCCCGCACGCATTCCAAGTTGCAAAGAGCATTCCCAAAGGGTGCTGGAAAAACGCCTGCTATTTCTTTCCCGCACGCATTTGCGTGCGGGAATGGATTAGCAGGGGTTTTTCCCGCACGCAAATATTATAGAGTAAATTAAATTCTATCGTGTTTCTATGCACAGAACGTCAACGATGAGAAACTCATAGTAACCACATGCAGAATTAGGTCTGTCATTATATATGAATCAATCAAATGAGATATACCTAATCTGTTTCGTGAAATGGATATATTTATATATTTCAAGCGCTTGTAGAAAAAATATTGTTCCTAACTCTTGCGGAAAGTGTCTTGCCCGCACTCAACTGCTTACCCGAACTCTGCTTCGCATCGTTCGGGCAACGGCAGTTTCGTGCGGGCAAGTATCACTTTCCGCACTTGATAGGAAAATAACTATTCTTTATTAAGCACCTCATCTGAATACGATGTTTGTGGTCATTGGAACAACTCGGTATATTTTTACAGGGAAGTAAACGGATAGTTAGAGTAGCAACATTCATGCACGATATTGACAGCCAAAGTAAAAAGGGACGCACAAAATTCGCATCTTCGTTGTTTATTTTTCTCAAATAAGTCCATTTTATATGCAATTTTCCTGTACTTCGCATTGCATCATCTACAAGGGTGGAGGGTAGTTTACTTTCATTGAATGGTCACCCTAACTTTTATTGCGAGAAATGAAAACTTTTTTCTTCTGGGGAGGATCAGGTTAAATGTGTTTTTTTCTCAACATTTTTATTGAAGCAATTAAATGGTTAAACTTATTCAATTCGAGGTTTCCTTTTTAATGTTTTTTAAGGTTAATGACATACACTTTAGGAGTGAGTGACGTTGTTGAAGTTCCTTTTACGTACGGTAGTAAATGACGAATTATTCGAAATAAAATACATGATCATTTGAAGAATAATTCTTTATTCAGTGAATTAAGGGGAAGTTGTTCATACGATTCGAGATCAATACGATCGACATTGGTTGCTTCACGGATGCTACCCCAAATAGGTACGAAAATATGTCACTTCTTTGAGCAATAGCCTGAATTAAGTACTGAGTCAGTTGAAAAGTAGAAATTACCATGTGAGAGGTAATATCAGGATTATGCTATAATTTTCAGTTATTCCTTAATTTCAGCGTAATTTTGGCATACATCGCAATAAAGATCTTTGCAATATACAGGGTGTTCTACACGCTCTATGACAAACTTTGACAGATGGTAGCTGTGATTATTCTGAACATTTTTTTTTATGAACATATATCCGATTCGTTTCTGTTTGGAAGATACAAGCATTTGAAAAATAATATTTTTATGTTCAAATCATAATAATAAATGGAAATTTTTATACAATAAAAATTGTTCAAAATGCCCACCTTCGGCTTGAATGAAAGCTTCACATCGACAAACTAAAGATGCTGTTACTCGGCGGATCAGATTTGGGTAGTTTCGTATTTTGTTTGCTGCATCTTGACTTCTATCAAGTAGTTGTTGCTGAGATTGGATTTCAACATGATAAAGAAGCAGCTTCTTATAATAAGCCATAAATAAAAATCTAAGGGATTTAAATCAGGAGAATGCGATGGCCATTGTATTGGTTCTCCTTGACCTATCCATTTACTCAGCCAACTGACTACTTGTCTCCCTCTACGTGGTAGTTAGTGCACGATCGTGCTGATATTACTGATATTTCCAACAATGTTGAGCTCTAAGTCATCAATGAAGTCAAAAAGGTTGTGCTCCAAAAAATTTTTATACAAATCTGCATTCAAACGATCATTCATAACATGTACTGGCATCAAATCGTTTTTAAAAATTCCATCCCAAACATTTTTACTGAAACGCTGTTGAAATTTTCTTTGTCTAATGGTATATGGATTCTGCAGTGCTCATACATGTTCATTATGATTATTGTTGATACCATCCTTAGTGAAACAACTGTCAAATGAGTAATTAAAAAACCAATATTTTCTGTCGGCCTACTTAATAAAAACATGAAAAAAAAATTTTTTCAAATGCTTGTTACTCCTAAACGAAAACGAATCGGACCTACATTCATCGGAAAAAAAATGTTCAAAAGAAGCACAGCTACCTTCTGTCAAAGTTTGTCATAGAGTTTTTAGAACACGCTGTATAAAGAATGGAATCGCTGATGCCACCCCGTCTTTATTTTTATCGAAATATTTCGAAAAAAAGTCGAAAAATGATTATGAAAACAAGTTTTATTGACACTAAGGTTGAAGTTTTTTCTCATAAAAAAACAACTAAATTGAAAAAAAAAGGCACGGGGTGACATCAAGAGGTCCTTTAACTTCAATAAAAAAAATCAAGTCTTCACGTAAGAAACTGAATGCGTAAATTAGGAACTAAAGTGAATGCCGTTTTTAAATGGAGATTTTTGAGGTATTACTTCCCCTTATGTCTATATTGAGTACCATTAGCCACTCGACATTGTCCCAACCTATAATAAGTTGATGAGTAAAGTAATAAATGTATATGGAGATTTTTGAGGTATTACTTCCCCTCTCTATATTGAGTACCATTAGCCACTTGACATTGTCCCAACCCAAAATAAGTTGATGAGTAAAGTAATAAATGTGTGTTCCTTTGCAGAATTTCCAATGATATTCTTCTGACTTCTTGATATAAGTATTATATTATTAAGTGATCGTCATTGATCTCAAAATATATAAAGAAGTAAAAATTCAATAAGCTTAAACATTCTTCTCGACAATAAAAATTTCATCCACATCTGTCACAAAAAGATCGAGCAATAGGATATCAATTAACGATTGGATATCGATTTGTTTTCAGTTTTAAACATTTAAACAATATCATAGCTACAACGAAAGAATAGATGATCGCTCAACTTCCATTTTATTAATTTTCAATTGCTCTTACATTTTACATATTCTCCATTTTCTTGTGAATTGAAAAAGGTCTTAGTTTAGTTGGATATCTTTTGACACAACAATTCTATCTATGGTTTGGTCACACATCGGCTGAAATCTTTCGAGCTGCCGTTTCCAAGACAACAATTGCCATTTGGATCGCCAACCTTCGGAGGGAGACGGCGTAATAAGAAGAAGAATTCTATCCGAACTAATATTCAAAATAAAATTTCAAAATAAAAAATTAGCCGATTTGTATTCTTCACCCAAACTTGCTTTGCGTAATCATTCTGTTAGAATTTCTGAATCGAATGAATAAGGAAAACAAATATCCTGATTAGGATCTCGTCTTTCTTCTAAACGATTCCACTTCTCGCTTTGACATCCACCTCTGCATTCCTCATTTTTCTCCACTCCTCTTCCCAGTTAGTTAAATTTCAAGAATAACAATGATTTCGAGGGATGTGTTTATTTAAGCTCCTATTCATGGAATCTAGAACATGAAAGTTCACTTGATATATTTTTTGTCATACACTAATTGGTATTTGTCAGAAATATAATAAAGAAAAATCTTCCCAATTACATTTCCCGGAATATGAATGGAGCATTTAATGAAGACATACATTTCATTGTTTAGATTAAGGGTTGCTAGATGATATATATATATATATATCCGGGTTCATAGCGTCCTACGCCTTCCGGTTCCTAATCTCCAAGCCTTTCTATCTTGCCAGTCCCCTGGATGTAGATTTCTTTCGGACATAGCCTTTTCTATTCCCTCAAACCACGTTTTTTTGGGCCTTCCTCTCTTTCTTCTTTCTGGTGGTGTCCATTTCAGTATCATCTTTGGTAGGCGCTCGTCGCACATTCTTTCCACATGCCCGTACCAAATCAGCTGTCTTCTCTGGATTTCATCTATGATGGTTCTTTCAACTTGCATTATATTTCTGATCGTTTCATTTCTCACTTTGTCCATTTTGGATTTTCCTGCAGATCGTCGCCAGAAATCCATCTCAAGGGCCAAAAGTCGACGTTCCACACCCTTAGTCAATTGCCACGTCTCACAGCCGTATAGCACTATACCCTCAAAGATGGAATTATATATTTGATGTTTTTTCTCCCGCGAAATGTTTTTGGACCACAATATTGAGTTCAAACATCCAATGACCCTTCTACCCTTCAATATTCTCAGCCCAATCTCAGTTTCTGTTCGGCCGGTGTGATCAATTTGAGCACCCAGGTAAGTATATTCACTACATGTTCCAATTTCTATGTTGTCTTCCAAGTGTAAACTATCTGCTTTCTGCCCAATGCATAAACGTTTTATTCACAGACAGTCCCCACTTTTCGTATTCGGCGAAGAGTCTTGTTGCCATAAATTCTAAGTCTTCCTTGTCTTGGGCCACTACCACCTGATCGTCTGCGAAATGAAGAGTGTACAAAGTTTTTATATCGTTAAGTTGTATTCCCATACCACTGCAAGATTTTCTCCATTTCCGTAGCGTTTCGTTCAGATATATTTTGAACAACGTGGTGGACAGACAGCATCCCTGTCGTAAGCCTTTTGATATTGGAAAACTTTCGGACATACTCTTACCTAGCTTTATTCGAGATGTTGCCTGATTATAGAGCTGTTTGATGGCTTGTATGACTGTGTTATTTATTGAGGACATTTCTAATACTTGCCAGAGCTTTTGGGTAGGGACATTGTCGTAGGCTTTTGTTAGATCGACAAAAAGCAGGTGGACCTCCCTGTTTGTAGCCAGTTTCCTTTCATTTAGTTGAACCAAACTGAAAATATGATCTACACATGATCGTCCTGTGCGGAAACCTGCCTGCTCTTCTATTTCGTGTGATGCGTATTCTTGCTCGACTATACTTCGGAGGATTCGACCATACAGTTTACTGTTGCTAGATGAACGGAGGAAAAAATCAGCGAAAATTGGATGTTTGCTCCGACTTATGCGCTGAAGAAAATGATTACTTATCCGGAAGCATTTCGTGAAGAAATGTGGGGTCAGATAAGCACATCTTCTGAGATATGGGGTATCAGATGGGAACTTTCTTTACGTTTTCTTTGATAATATTGAAAGGACGAGAAATATTTCGTTGAAATTTTCAATATGTTGTATGGAGTGTCCTCCATATTCAATAAAATAAAAAACTTTATTAACGGCATACAGGACTAGGAAACGAAACAATGCTTCAAGTTTCTTACATTCGTCGTGACATTTCGCGAATGTGACAAAACGGGGGTTGATTTTGAATAGTCATGAGGGGTTGTGCGATACCTCATGTTGAAGATCTTATCGAGTACTATCTGATACTGACATTTTTCTTCAAGATTTCCATCGATACCGAAATGACAGGTAAAATAGCTGAAGAGTACTTACTTTTGAGATCAGTTTATTAAATGTTGGAAATGGACACCATTCGCTTTCATGCAGTAAAATAAGTTTTACTGAAAACGTTCACGTACATTACTGAAGGTTTCTGGTGTAATTTGACGCCATTCATAAATGATCCGAGTTCGCAAATCATCCAGTGACTCAGGCTGGGTAGCGTAAATCTTGGATTTCAGGTGAATCCATAGAAAAAAGTCGAATGGAGCCAGATCAGGTGATCAGGGTGGCCACACCATATATCGCCTTCTTCCAATCCAGGCGTGAGGAAAATTTCCATCGAAGAACTGACGCGGTGGTTGAACGAAATGAGGTGGTGCGCCATCTTATTGAAAAATCATCGTTTGATGGTCTTCTGCAATACTTGCACGAGGGCTGGATAAATAGCGTTTTCCAATAAATCTAAATAATTTGGCCTGTGAGGTTACCAGGTATAAAAAGGTCGATTATGTTATTTCCATAAATACCTACCCGCCCAAACATTTAATATTTGGGGAAGCTGAGTATGCACCTCACGAAATAATCTTGGATTTTCATCTGACCAATACCGACAGTGATGCCGGTTTACAATGCTGTTAAGGTGAAATGAACACTCGTCCGAAAAACAGATATCGAACATGAAGTTTTGATTACCGTTAATCATTTAACTGATCACTTCACAAAAATGGAGTCGGCGATCGGGATCGTCCGCATTCAGTTCCTGAACCAATCTATCTGATAAAGATGGACTTTATAAATTGTTTAAGGGTTCTCGTAATTGTTGTGCGTGAAACACCAGATACATCGGACAATTTCCTATTACTAAAGATCGGATCCATTGCTACATGACCAAGACAGCACGTCCCCCGCTTCGCCTCTTTCATGCACCCTCTTTTTATTTCCGACTGAACCAGTAGCGTCAAATTTGGCAACCAGTTGCACAACGTGAGCAGCGAATACATTTCGTGAGTCATTTCAAAGTCAGAAAATCGAGGTGTTAAGGTTTCGTTGGACTACCCTGTATAGGCTAATGTCATCATTGTTTACATTACCTTTTAAAACTACTTAACTTTTCGCAGGATGCAAATTTACAGCTACAAACCTCATTCTTTAAGGGGTTGTCGAAAAAAATTGACGCATTTTTAGACATTTTTTTCATATTTGGGTAGACTTCTTGTAGTATGCACGCTCTGTACTGTTATTCTGGCTAAATTAATATTGAAATTTTTCTGTCTGAGCATTTATCGGCCTTTGTAAAATGTTATCTGTTGAATCCTTGCATTTTATCAACTGAGACGTGAAAAGGTTCCTATTTTTTACACCCCATACCCAAGATGGAGTGTATATTTGACCCCATATTACTTTGGAATGTTATTTTTCACGGACAAGGACCTCCTGCATTTTTGTCGTAAGTTTAGTAAACAACCTGTATGGCATAAAGATGTATGAACAAAACGCTTATTTGATAACAATAAAGTGAAAACATAACAAGCCATTCTTGTGAATGAACGTCAGATCAGATGAACCTGAAAAAGGGGGAAAAATAACATTTTCATTAGTCCTGTATCAAAGAGATCTATTTGAACCCTACTCAAAAATCGAATGTCTGAAATATCATATTTCAAGTGAAGTTGTATTATTCGTGTTAGTCCCATACCCATATCTGGTAGAAGTAAATAGAAATGGCTCACAGACGATAAAGATGTTTTATAAATAGATACCCCCCAATGCCCTTTTAGAATACACTCTTAGTTATATGCTACAATGAAGAATGATATCGCTTTAGTTCCTTATTTCCAACAGTACTGCACTGCATCGTGCTCGAAAAAACAGTATAACTCCTCTTGAAGTGTTGAACCCTTTATACAATAATACATAAATTTTGTGGAAAAGTAGGAGAAATTCGTTACATTTATCGAATGTCACTCGATAACGTTTTTTCAAATTGTGCACTCAATCTGATTTTGAGGGTTCCAAAAAGAGGAATGAAACATAAAAAATCATATAAGTATCTCGAATTGGTCTACCTGGATTCCTGGAACTATGAATTGGTGTTTTTTCAACGTTACTCGAAAATGTCTTTTTAGTATAGGCTTTTTCAACAAGAGGTACCGGCTTTTGGTAGTATATCACATCAACTCCTCACTGTCATCGAACCATAGCACCCTATTATAAATATAATTTTTCAATATCTGGTACCTCTTATTGAAAAACCGCATAGGTACATAGTCTCGTTAAAGCTGGGTCCATAAGTAATGAAAATTTCGAATCGATTCCACCGATTTCATATACAGATTGACTCAGTAATTATCTTGCGTCGAAAAGCTTTTTTGGATTTTTGGAAAAAAAACTCACCGATCTTCTTTGGTCTTATAGTATGGGTGTGTGTGTGTGTGTGTGATGAAATCTGTTACTACCTCTTATTTGAGTGCCTAGTTTTTTTCCTGCCCCTTGAGAAACAAGGGACTTCTATTACCCATTTTATATACATATTTCTTCTTCACTGTTATCTTTTCAAGTAGGTACATCTTTGCTGCATAGCTCGATATAACCGATCTATATAAATTACCTGAGTACTTGCGACGGCTCTTATTATCTTGAATGTTTTTGTTCCGATTCATTGCAGCTTCCTATTGGTGAAAATAAGTTAACTGTTCAGTTCAATATAATGACAGTATAATTAATCTTTTATATCCAGGTTAGTCTTTTATCCGATATAAGTAGCAGGTACTTTGCTTCATTTTGTCATTCAATTTCTTGTCCGTCGATTCATATTCTTTTCATTCGTAATCGACTCCTTTGCGAAAGAATTGCTTGACTTTTTTTGTCCTTTCACTTCAATTCTATATATTGTGCTGCAATCACTCATTTCATTTGCGGCTTTGGTACATGACATATGCTGTGGTATGTCTCAATGCTATTCCTGTAGTATCAATGTTGTATTCTTCAGTTTATCAGATATATGTAGTACCTATGTATATTATGAAGTAGTGTCGGAAGTAGTGTATCCTTGTGGAATGCCTGCTTCCGAATACCTGAGCATTGAGTGTTCATCATCTAGTTTGACATCGAAGTTTCTTTTTTTTTCACGTCATTCATGATTTTTCTTCTTATTTCATTGAATATCCCGCAATTATCAGCTTGAAGGCCAAACCTTCTTGCACTTCTTGTCATACTCTAACGAAAACTCTAATAACACAAGTAGTATTATTCCAATGGCCTGTTTATGTTTATTCTGAAATCCTTCTGTTGTATGTTCATGTTCGGTAACTGTTGTTCATTAGTGTATGTTCTTCGGAATCCAGATTTTCGATTAGCATATGTTATATTTTTTTTCCCTTTCTTCATTGAGTCGTTTCATACGTCCTCAACTATTTTTCCTAAGCCAGGTAGAAAACTCATACAACTCATCATTTGGTAAACAGAACTCAATTAGTTACCCTGATCGCTGTGTCTAGAAAGACAGGCACATCCTATAGGATGTATCACTGTTCATTAAAAAACTGAAAGCCATTTTTTATTCAAAAAAACATTCTAGTGAAGCAAAAATTTCAAAAATTACAAAAATTGTGGAAATGGAGCGCCTGCACCTAGGATACAAGAGCGCAGTCTTCACAAGACGTTTCGAAAATATCCAGGAATTTGTCATTTTGCTAGAAAATATGTAACGCCCTTGGAAAAGAAACATTTTCGGACGAAGGTCTGCAGGACATCTTTACCTATTCCAAATATCTCAGAAATCCTTAATTTGTTAGCAATATTTATGAAACACCCTGTGTAATCTGGATATAAAAAATTAAGAAAAGCAATATTTTGTTCAGATTGTATTATGATTCGTTCACAATCTTGTCCTAATCTCCTAAAAAAATTCAATTCAAGTTCGATTCAACGTATCTGAAATACTAACGTAAAAATCTGTCACACTTTCTGAAAAAAAATCTGATGAAATTTTGCACAAAGAATTTGGGTGCTTGTTTCTGGGAACAAGATCATATTCATGTTTTCCAAATATATGTGATTTTCGAATTTTGGGCCGAAAATGGTAACAAACAGTTTGAATTCAGAATTCGTGGTCGAAATCAAGTCTGTTCAGCCGACCGTAATATTCCAAAAAACAAAGCTAGAGACTTTTAAGATATTCACGATAGGTTTAGAGACCGAATACGCTTTTGCATCAGAGGTCCTTCAGCAATATAAATTAAACAATCGCGAAAGTCGCCTTTAAAAATATCCTTTCACATTTTCACACACCACAATTTATAGGTATGTCATTCCATATGCCAAGTAATAATTTATTTTAACTCATCGGCTCAACATAAATAAATAATAATTTTTGTTTGAAGAAATTAGCCTTAATTTTCATTCTCGACTAATTTCTGCTAAAAACTTATTCTTTTTCCATTATTCCACAAAAACGATTTTATTTTCTAATATTTCAGCGAAATCGTCATGGTCTGTTTGATTCTTTATTGAACTCGTTATCGACTTTTTTATGGCCAGTTGCAACACCGTTCTCATCAGTAAGTTGAAAATATTTTTCTGTTGTATATCGTTGTCTAACACGTAATAAATGAAAGTAGCTGGGCTATTACTAAAATTTCTGATGTTTCCCTTCATCTTCCACTTCGTTTTATAGGATGGGTCTTCACTTCACAATCAGTTCTTCAGCTAACTCTCAGTATATTTTGTATCTACTAATTTTGGTGTTGTGTATTATTGATCTGATTTAAATGGATGCCTTGTAGGAATATATCATCATTGCTTTTTTATATTGTGAATAATTTATCATGGATGTGTTTGTTTTCTTTTTTGCAAGAGAAGATACTGAAATAGCCAGCGAAAAATTCGATTGCTAGCATTGGTGCAGCACGATGGTTTATGGAACTCATTCATATTGAATATAATATTGTGAGTACCCTTTGAGAAGGAAGGTTTAACAAGCCAAAAAAATAAAACGGTTTGTAGAGTATGCGCTAGCTTCAATAGTCAGTAGGATATATTCATTCATATTATCCTGATTCTCCATAGGTACCGAAGTACCCCTCAGAAGCTCTGTGGCTTGCAAGAGTTCGGAGAATCAGTTGTGTTCAGTGTAGGCTTTGTAACTGTGTCCTTACGCCACCTTAGGCACAGCACTGGTAATTCGAACCCTACAGTGAATGGTGAACCGTACCGGTATGGACTAGAAAATTCCTTCTCTAGCCCGGGATCGAACTCAATACCTTGCGGTTGCGAAATACAGAGCCGACGCTTCTAACCACCAAGCTACGGACGCTTGTTGGTTATATCACCTCCAGAATCAAAGTAAAGAAGAACAGATGTGTCAGGACTAATACAAATAAATGTACATTTGTTACATTTCCTGGAAAGCTAGAATTGAGTATCCGAAAAGTATCCAAAATAAACTTTACCGTCTTCATCTATTGATCAAGAACAGCACAGAGAAGACCGTAGGACCACAATGAAACCTGGCCCCAAAGCGTTTTCGTCCAAAAGATTCTCCTTATCTTACCATACTATTATTGTGGTTTCATTAAGAAGAATCAATGAAATCTACCGAAGTATATGACCTAAACGCCATCTGACAATTATTTCGGCCCTTTTCTTAGGCCTGAATTTAATTTTTAGTAACGCTGTGTAAGTGTTTCACTCAGTGTTACATGATGTGGATCATTTCTCTGATGGATTAGTTACTGTGCCAATGTTCAGGAGCTTATTCCAAATAACCTGCATAGAAGGCAAAGAGAGCGGAATTTTTCAGATTATTAAAAAAAAATTTCAGAATTTTTATACTGTGAGACTGACTTCGGGCTGGCTTGTTTACAGCACAATAATCTCAGGAAGACATGAGAATTGGTCTAGTCTAGTAAAAACTGACGAATGCAGATTCTGTGTGAAAGAGGGAGAAACTCCAGGAGGGGTCTATTACCGTTTCAGTGGTTAGTTCAATATTAATTTATATGGGGTTTTCATTTTAATTCAATTCAATTCGTTCGTCAACTCAGAGGGCCAGAAATATTTTTTTTCGAACGGAAAAGAAATATTTTGTCATGAAAGAACAAATGTTCATTCATATTGAACACTTTCCGAGGTAAATTGATTTTTTTCATGAATTCATAAAAATTTTCCTCGCACAGTCTCGGCATTGGCTAAAATTGAAAACCGCTGAACTTGAAAATATATATCTACTACTGGCATCCTTACGACGAAGGTTTGAACTATTGTAATATTCGCAACTTCTACTGGCAACACCCCACATTGTGGTAGTCTTTCCCCTCTTTACGGCTTATACGGAAGGCGAAAAGTTACGTGGTATGAACCCCTCTTAAGGCTAGAAGCTTGTATGATAGAAGTTGTAGCCTCTTTGTAGTCATCGGAGATATAGAATAAGTTTCGTAAGTAAACAAATTTTGCCTTCTCGAAGTGACAGAATGAGTTTTTCTCTCAAAAACACAATTTGTTTTTAATATTATCGCTCCAAATGTTCATCTGCTTCGTTTTCCATTCAACAACTTCCACGCTTACTTCTGTCAGAGACATTCCACAAAAGGGCTTGCTAATGATTGAAAATTCCTTTTTTCCGAAGGTATTCGCTCTGTATATCAGGTCAACGAATTTTCCCTAGCCTATTTATCTCCTTCAGATCTACTTATACTATTCCAGTTTAGAAAGATTTTCAGTGGAGCATATATCCGTTCCTATTGTTTATCGACTATCTACCATTCATTCATTCATTCATTGCTGTATCCCGTTGCCGGAAATGAATCTACAAAAAGACGAAAAAAGGGAAAAAAAAAAGAAAAGAAAAAGAAAGGAAAAAAAAAGGGTGCGAACAGACTTATAATTTTTCAGGGCTAATTGCGACTGTGTGCTCTCCTGTGACTGTAGAGACCTACATATCCTACCACACTCCGGGCATGGATAGTCACCAACCAGATCTGGCCGCCGCTGTATCCTTCTCGAGTCTCCATTATAACTGTGTACCAAAGACCTCCACTGTGACCTGTCTAACGCTAGTTGTTCCCAGTTATGATTGGCATTAACTGATTTTAGGGATTGATGTAGTGTATCCTTAAACCGCTTGTAGTGGCCTCCTGGTTTCCGGGCTCCCTCAGTGAATTCGCCATATAGAGCTATCTACCATAATTGATATAACATAGTCAACACCGAGAGCTTCGAAAGTTCCTTAGTTGATCGCTGTGGAAACATTTTCGTCTCCCTTTTAGAGTTTTATTATTGTTCATGCAGTGGCAGTTAGAGGAGCAAGATTTTAAACGTTCCACATTAAAACCTATTGAGACTTCTACGAATTTTAAAAACTCTCTAGTGAGTCTAGTGGATCTCTCACTCTCTCATGGATCTCATGATACGTACAGACGAGCGTAATTCAAATCAAAGGTAAACCTAAACAGGGTGCAAAAGCAGGTATCTGAGGTTAGCACTCACGTGAAATGTCATGTGAATTCTTGGTTTAGACGCCATACGGGAATTGGCAATTTGCACGATTGAATCACGATTTAGCTCGCAATAGTGCGAGTATCTAAGAAGGATCAAGGATCAAAAACTGCATTCAATTATTCATGATTCACTCCTGCAAATTTTCACGAAAAGACTAAAGTTTCGAATGGATGTTGAAGGATGTCTTGATATGTCACTGCGCCTTTCATTTTTTGAAATTTAATGTTTTTTCTATTAGGAAGAATTTGTTGCATTTCAGTGTATATAAAATTTGATTACATACATTTTTCATCATATTTCGGTGTCGACGCAGTGACATCCGCTATTTAATTTTCTATACAGGGGGAATGCGACAAACTGAAACCATAAACTGCTAGGAGGTCATCAATATCAATATTTCGGACATTATTTTTATTCCCAATTCTCCAATAAGAATTCAGAAAGTGAAGTCAAGTGAAAGACATGAGAAAGTATTTTATTTTTATATTCATATTCAGTATTCAAACGAAAAGAAAAGGGAAAGTTCAAAGGTTCTTCCTGAATCAATTCATTATATCATTCAACTAATGTTTTATTGTTTGTGCAAAATAAGTTATTGACTTTTTCTTGTGTATTTTATCTATGTATTGGGATTTGTTTCGCGTTCTTCAAGGTAAGAGCTCTGTAACTCGGTAGTTTAAAAGCATTGTTTAGGCAGTGGGTACCTGCAAAAAAATTATAGAAAATCCTGAATAATGATGTTTATACTATATTCAATTTTTCATATTCGTAAGATCTTCACAACTTAGGGAATACTTTTGGACCCTAAGGTTGAAATTATTGGAAAAATAAATTCTTTCGATTTTTCAGACTTCAAAAATGAATTATGTCCTACTTGATTTTACCTTCAAAATGTATGTTTTTCAATACATATAATTTTACCTACCTATTTTATTCTTTTTATTTCGCTTTCGTTTTTTCATCATTCGTTTATTGCTGATAGCTAAATAGGTTCAGGAATTAGGACCCTAGTAAGTGACAAAAATTACAACCTTTAAATTCCTTAGTATTAATATTGATTCGATTTCATATTCCGCATTCTCAATTCAATAATATGTGTTCGCATATTGCCCTAGCAACTTTCTATCTTCATAGTTTCTTTTCGGAAATAAATTCGAGAAGACCGGCAGTGTTTTTTTTTTAAAAGGAAAGCAGGAAGAGTCAACTAAATTACAGAATTCACTTCACTGATTTTCATCTCATCTTGTACACAGGGTATTACCCCTGGGGTCTTTCATATGAACTGAAGCTCTCAGGCCTTTCCTTATAAAGTTAAACTCTTTAAAAATTGGGCAAAACAAAAATATTGTTATATGAACATTGGACGTGTAGCTCATTTGAAAGGATGTCATTTTGTGGAAATGTTTTACCGATGAAAAGGCTGCCTATGAAATTTTTTTAAATGATGCTGTGATCTATTGAAGAGGTGAGACATTAAACCACTATCAATTTTTTTACTAGAACTTCTATATTAAACAAAATTTCTCAATTTGAAAATAAATATTTATTCAAAATCTTTTATGACTCTGGTATCATGTCCGTAAAAGCAATATATAGTTTCCTAATAAAAAATTAAATACAACGTTTGCATGTGCATGAACGGATCTAGATGGAACCAAAAAATCTAGCTTATGGCTGTAAAGTTGCTTTGATTTATAATCTAATAATAAGAGGATCATGACAACAGAATGTCATTTCTTCAACTCTCCAGATTTTTCGACAAGAAATAATAAGATTTTTTTTCTGCTTATACAGCTTGTTATTTTTTGAAGAAAGAGCTTTATTAGTTTCCATTTCGTTAAATTTTCGCATAGGACTCTCTTCCTAAAAAATTTTGCAAATTATTTGGAAACACCCTGTCTAAATTATTCACCTTTTATCTATACTAAAAGTATTTAAAATTTTTTGTACTAGTTCAAAAGTATGCTAATTTTTGTTGTTGAATATGTTACCATTGCTGATTGAATTTTTTCAGAAAAAATGCAATTTTTCATACTCAGTTTATGCAATACCTAATTATTGAATTCAACAAAGTTGACTTCTCTGTTAGGGCTCCAATTTGGAGCTTTACCTAGGGCGCCAGTTTATTTTTCAACTGGATTAATAAATGATATGGTACCTAATAATTGTGTAATATTTCACACTACAAAGAGTGAAATAACGATCAAACAAATTAAAAAATTGAAATAAAATCGATATAAAAAAAGAAAACTGATATTATCATATATGGAAAAAGTCAAAAACTGTCCTATTACTCCTGTTCAAAAATGTTGAACGAAGGTTGTCGAAAAGAGTGGACATCACTTCAAAATTTGAAATCAGTATATTGATTAGTTCAAGATTCATTGAACTTTGAAATTTCACAAAACATCTGATTGTCACTCTTTACACCCTAAACTAAGCATGTGCAAACTACGGCCCGCGGGCCAGGTCCGGGCCCACGTGAATTCTAATCCGGCCCACCTCAAGATTTTGAAATGATTACCAGTATTTTTGTTTTCTAAGTTTGTCCGCCTTAGCCCTAAACGAAGGTTCTCTGCAAATTTGAACCTTTTGAAATAAGTCCAAGTTTAAATTTAGTACAGAGTGGGCAAAATTCGTTGTCTACTGAGGGGATCTCGAGAACTGTAGGTGCCAGAAGAAAACGGATGACACATTCTCGAGCTCTTTTTTACTGACCAACCCAAATCTGAAAACAAAACCGGCCTGTCATTTCTAGATTTTGGGTTATCAACGAAAATTGAGATTTCGACGAATTCGAAAAGTTCTCATAAATTTTTTGTCTTTGAAGTTACAGATCCAAAACTTGAACCTTCTTATAGGTACTTTTATACTTAAAATCTACTGACAAAATTTTTTCCAATTCAAAAATAACAAATTCAATAAAAGTGTGCGTTTAAGAAAACGAAAGTTCCCTAATGATTCCAATGAAAATATATTTTGAGCTCGTCAGTGAATTCTACGTAAAAAAGTTCCTACCTAAGAAGATTTAAGGTTCAGATCTGTACCTTCAAAGACAAAAAAGTTATGAGCACTTTTCGACAAAATCTCATCATCTCATCAAAATCTCATTTTTTGCTAATAACTGAAAAACGAAGAATCGTATGTGGCTACGGTTTTCTTCTAGCTCTTATAGTATTCGAGATCCCCTCAGTAGACAACGAAATTTGCCCACCCTGTACACATATCCAAAATCCAAATCCAACACTTGATAAGGAATTGATGTAACTGATTCTGGCTAGAAAGTGATGTGAGGTTTGTGGCAATTAACTCGCAAGCTTAATAACCTATACCATCATAAAAAACCGGCACATAAAAAATGTAATTTCACAATCCGAAAAGAAATCACTTCAAATTCCACGGAGGTCCATTATTTCAAAATCCTTTGAAATCCACTAACTTTCATTACCACAAATCGAACTTGACATAAACTGATGTTAGGTATTGACGTGAGGGAATTTGCAATCAGTAACTACCCGACAACGACCAACGACAAGTCTCGTTAACACGACATAAAACCACTTTTAAGGTTCAATACTAGTGAATTGTATATACCTACCGTAATGCAATATTCGTATTTCGAATACTGAATAACCATATGAAGTAACTTATGCGGTAAAACGTTTCATATTGAGTATTACATAAGTCCGTATACCTATTTGAAGTTTGAAGTCCACATTGAATGCTTTCGGAAATAGGAATTTTCGCAGTCCTTCAAAATATTTCAATCTTAGTCGAGGACTAGATGGGACCGCATTGTCGGGTGGAAATGGATTTTCAAACCTAATTTTATCGAATTTATTCATTTCTTTTTGATCATATGCGTGAAGTAGGAAGATGGATAGAGTTATATAATTTTTTCTTCCGTTCGATGGAAATAATTTACCAGAAGACTCACAGAAAATATTATTTTCGCAGTCAAGGCAATTAATTAGGAGCGCGGAAAAAATACACTTCGAACCCCTGAAGAATATTCTAGTCAAATTTTTCGTTAAGGTCGGACCAACATTTTTTATGCCTCATTCTCAGAGTTTCGAGAAAAAAAAACGTTCGACTACCGAAACCGGAGAAAATATATTGAGTATCCGAAATAAAAAAAAAATGAAAAATTAGAGCATTGAGAAAAAATTTCTCACAACTAAGGAATTATTTCTTTCCTCCCTTTAGATTTCTATTAGAAACATAATAGGTAAGGACTCGGGTAAGGAATAATACATAACTATTCTTTGAACGGAAGAGAAAATATATTTGTTTGGTTTATCCTTAAACATTTTTCCCTAAAATGTTGTCAGTAATTATTTATGAGTCCGAATATTTTTTCATTTCATTTTGACGTTTAAAAACGACATTATTGAACCCATAGCGACAAGCATAAGTTGACGAATTAGTAAACTAATCGGTATTTTCCTAACAAGTGTGAAAAGTGGTACTTTCCCGTACGAAACTGTCGATACGAAGCAGAGTTCGGGCAAGCTGATCAAATTTACTTTCATTTGATTTGATTAATTTATATGCAATGATCGCATAAACTTCATCTTGCTCTTGTTGCTATGGACAACCTAGCAACAATCAATCGAAGCCATATCTTTTATCACATTTCATAAATTATATAATTCTCTAAAAAGTGTTACAATTTGAATCCTTATCAAAATGGAATAAAATTTTGTATGAAATACTTGGGTTATAAATGTTTATTCATTTAACTACTGTATTGTAAACCGGAGAGCAAGCTTTCTTGAAAAAAATACTTTTTGAATCAAGATATTCTATTCCTTGATTCCGAAAAATATTTTTGTTTTCCAGCCCAAAGAATATTTTTCCGATAAGGTTGCGTTCAATAGTACTTTTCCACACACAGTCGCCTGCGTGAATTTTTAGCCCAGCCTTTGGAAACGGGAAATTTCTCAAAAATCACATCGTTAGACAAAATTTATGTATACTATTAGGTATACAGGGTGTTTCCTAATTGAATGTCAATATTTAGAGAGATAATTTTTGGGCCCATTTTATGAAAAAAAACTTCATATGAACATATGTCCTAAACGTCTTACCTTTTGAGATACAGGGTGATAATGTTTTCAAAAATAAATAAGACGCGAAGAATTGAATTTGAAGACTGATGAACTGTTACACGAAATAATGACAACCGCCTTGACAACAGAAATAGCAAATTGCCTCAGGTCACAGCCCACTATATATAGTTTATAAGTATAGTATATATAAGTTTTTTCTTAAAATGGGCCCAAAAATCACCCCCATAAATTAAATTAGAAAACATCCTGTATGCAGGGTGAGAAATAGTTCTTCCTTATACACTGTTCTATCCACTTCAAGTTCAAGTCTTTATAAATAAATTATATAATTATTGCAATGTACACTTCATCCGACTTTGACACATTGTACCGACTATTCCTTCGTTTCTGTCAACGAGAATCGGAGACATTTTCCTTTCCATTAAATCTTAAAAATGTTCGTCTCATCTGAACTCCGTTCCCTTAACATTTTTGCTTGAGAAATATTGCCATTTTGCGTAGTTACTTGTCAGGAAAATAAATATTTCATTACCCAAGAAAGTTATTTTCCAAGCCCAGAAAAAATTGTATTTTCTTTCCAGTTGAATTGTCCTAGTTGAAATACATTGCTCTAAAATTGTGGATAATTTGCGTGTGCGTGAATGTAATATTATATAAAGAAAAATAAAAAACAATTCTGTATATGTACTGATGTCTACATATATACTCCATTCACTTTTATTTTAGCACTCGGTTGGCCATGGAAATTTGACACATTTCACTCTGTACGAAAATGTGGGGTTATGAAGCTTGTCAAAACATTTTTGGGTTTTAAATCAACGCTATGTTGCCTGTTCTACGTAAAAGTTTCTGTTATTACGTATTTTATCACAATGTCGAAATATGTGAGGAACATAATTGAAGTTCATCATAATATGCACTAGCTTGGGGGGAGTTAATGTTCGTTATCTTCTTCGGCTAAAGTTTGAATACGTTACATCAGTTGTAGATTTCAAAAATATTAACCCAAGATGAAATGTATATGATGCTGTGGTTGGAAATGGGCATCTCACGAAGGAATTAACAGATAATTAAAAGAATGTAGAATTTTTCAACAAAAATCATCTGGCATCAATATAAGTAAAAGGAATTAAAGAAAGTTTCAAGTCAAGATGAACTTCACCTTTGAACAAAAATTTCACATGAATAAACAATTAACAGGACAACTAGCGCGTATTTGTGGCTGTTCATCTTAATACATTGATATAATAATAATAATTAGGTATTTATTGGTACCTTAAGACATTAACAATGTATAGGAAAAGTCCAATGAAAAATAGAAAAATCAATTTTCGGGCACTTATTCTGCGATGACATTAATCGAAAATCCTGTTGTAAACTTTTCGCATTAATTCACTCAAACATAAAATTCTCAAATGCCACCACTTTTTTGGGTCTCCCAATAGAAGGAATATCTTTGTCATCCTCTTAATTCACAATCTTTCTGATTGTGGAAATATTCAGCTGAAATATAAGTCGTTTAGATTCAGATAAAACATTATATAAATTCACTTACATTGATTATGTTCGCCACCGCCTGACGTATTGTGGATTTTAGAATATCAGGTTATAACTATGAATGAGCGGACCTGAATTCTAAATAGCACTTCCTGAAACCCCTCTCTTCTCTTTTTTTCTATTACTTTCGATATATTCGTAATAAAAATTGATATAAGTTGTGGAAACGGCGTTATGACATTAACGACATTTCATGAGTGCCAACCTTACTCCGTTCTAGTTAACCCTGCCTGAAATGGCAAAAGTAAGCAAGACTGCTTCAGACCGACGACATCATGGAATGAACAATATGAAGGTTATACTTGGTACTTGGAGTCTGCAAGCTTAAGAAAAGTTACCTCTGTTACAAATACCTTGAAATCAAGGGTAAATATCGAATAGCTTTCTTTACTGTTCTTATGCTATTCGTCATTGTGTCAATGGGGTTATCAAAGAATTTTTAATTTAACTTTAACGGTTTAACGAGTCAAATTTTTTGTATGTGCGAAACGTCTACGTAGATTGTACAGCAATACTGAATAGTTGTGTCAAGGATCAAAATTAAGTTTTCTCTGGAATACATATACAGTTTTTGAGTATTGTACCTACTTATTTTCCTAACAAGTGCGGGGGTTCCCTCGCGCGACTGCAGTTGAACCAAACTCTGTTTACCTAAGCTTTTCAGTTTCCAAACTATCCTTTTCCAGCATTAGTGCGGAGAAAATCCCTTCCCGGGTAGGAGAATACAGTTGTAGAAAAAATAAATAGTCGCTCAGTAAATGAATCAACTGAACCTGCTGAAGTGTAATTCAAATAAAAATGGCTGATAAGCATTATAAAATTTCATCGCAGTATTTTCAACAAATGTGTTTTTTGCAGGCTCCTGCGCGGAGTTGGATAGAAGCAACCTTCACGAAAAGAGAGTGCATTAAATACGTTCCACATCCTAAATATGAAAATAAGTAAGTACAAAATTTTTTTTATATCCTCAAAATACTTGATCACTCATAAATTCATTCTCTGGTCAATAATTATAATTGTCCAATTGAATAAAAAAACGCCTTCATTTTGAATTCATGCTGAAAGAACAAGGAGGTATATTTGAAAGAAGCACGCTGAGACCATATATGTTTTCAATAAATTTTACCCCTTTCGATTTCAATTCGGTAAATAACTCTTCATTCATTCTTCCGCTCAATATTTTGATTTCACAAAAATTCAGCAGCTATTTGTATGAAAGTTAATTAATCCGAATTAAAATTGATCAATATCAGTATTAATTCGGAGTAAACTAACTTTTATGCAAATAGGTGCTGAATCGTACATCAAACATGAATTCATAACTCTATAAATAATGGCCACGCAGCTGACCCAATTGAAGTTTTCAGACATAATGGGTAGATTCGAACTCTCGCCAATGCTAAATTCAAATTCTAGGGATGGAATCTGAGGATGGCAACAGTACTCTTATATTAAGGACAAACATCAAAGAGTAGTCGTAAAATAAGCAAAAATGAAAAGGCAACATATTACGACTATCTATAGTTCAGGAAGACTGAAAAATCATTTCATTTGGAGAAATTCGCGATTTTTAACGAAAAAATCTCAAAATGTGCCTACATAAGGTGCGTTCGGCCAGTAGACTCTATAAGCAGTTTTTATTCCGTGTTGTTTGGGCACGCAGTTTCAGAACAGAAAGTGTCAATAGTTGTCGTTCGTTCCAGACAGAGCAAAGTTTTCGGAATCACTCTTCGAGCCCTAGCTACGAAGGTGGGTTGCGAAACATAGACATATAGACATAGACTCTGCCTTCCTTTTCTATCTATGCATGAAATACAGTCAAAAAAAGTGACAGAGAGAAACTGAACATCGGGCATGCAGTTGTATTTTTCTAGAATTTTGATTGGTCCACACTCACCTCTATGTGAACAAAAAAGAGACAGATAAATGGCCGACGATCTCTCTTTATAAAAAAAGCCAATTTCATGCTGACATTGCTCAGTCCATGTCTCTGTGTCTATGGCGCGAAAGGAGGTTCTGTAGAAGTAGGGTTATGAAACAAGACAAACCATAAAAAATAACTAATAAACAAACTATTCATGAAAGTGTAGAATTTCTGTTTAATCCGCACTAAGAATGATCTATGTCATTCGTTCATTCAAAAATTGACAATTTGTACAGGCTCCATTAACAATAGCTGATCTGCGATAAAATTCTAGTTCTACTCACTTTGTACCGGTGTTTACTGGCCGAACGTAGCTTTAGTGTATCTGGACTTATTCATTGGCCAAAATCAAAATGTAAACCATAGCTTTTTTACCATTGGTTAAACTAGCTTCGGATCTTTTGGAATGATTGTAATGATATCAGAATATGAACTCGATCTGCACTGATTTAACCAATAGAAAGCGCTATTAGAAACCAGAAAACTGACAGAAATAACTTTAAGCCGATCTTCTATGGGCGCGACAAGACAATCAACAATATTTTAGTTCTGTTCCCCTATAATGTCATCATGATTCCTCTTACAAGCTAATGTTAGTTTCGAAGTTAATTCCAGCATATGTTATATATACAGGGCACACAGTCGAAATTAGTCCAAAGAAATTATTAGTCTGTTCGCACCTTTATTTATATTCTTTTTGTCTTTTTGTAGATTTATTCCCGGTAACGGGATACAGCAATGAATTAATGTATACAGGGTGTAGCGTAATGAATGGATAATATGGTGCCTGCGGGTAGAGGAACTTATGGTGGTTCAGAAAAATATATTTTATGTTCAGTAAAAGTCCCTTGGTTTTCGAGATTTTGTATTTAATGCTGGAAATAGAGTGAGTTATACCATTTCAGACCCCAGTTAAACAGGCATGTTTCCACTTGCTTTGGCACTGAGGTAACCATATTATTTTTTACACCACGCTGGTTTGCACTTAGGAAAAAAAAATAAGCAAAACGGAAAATTTGAGTTAGAATCTTTTTTTTATGAAAAACTATTCATGAGCTCCAAAAATAATAACCTACATTCGATAGCGCATCTATCCAGGAATACTATCCAAAAAACAGTTTGAAAAAATCATTTGGAGTCTTGCCTGCAAAACGAGTGACGAAGGGTGTAATTCTCTTGAATTTTCGAAAATCTCCAATATCTCGAAAACCAAGGCACTTTTACTAAAAGTAAAATATATTTTTCTGAACCGCCATAGAGTCCTCTACCCGCAGGCTCTATATTATCCATTCATTACGCCACACCCTGTATATACAGGGCGAGTCTTTATGTCTTTGACTCGTCCAAATATTTTAACAGTAGATTCTTGAAGTCAAAAGAAACACTTTTCCTTTATACCATTTTTTTCCGATTCGGCCCTGATATTAAGATAAAGCCAATTTAAGTTTTCATGATGAGCTGTGCCACCCCTGAAAAAACAAAATTACTTTCAGAATAACTATCCAAATCTGTGACACTACACATCTGATTATGTATCTTTTAAACAGAGTTTTATTCAGTACCAATTTTTAAAATTTCACAGATACTATTTATTTTGTGAACATAAAATTTCTCGGAACGGCGCATTTTATGAGAAATTATGAAGAATACTCCAACTTACTTTCAAAAGTTGGTTCCTTTGAATTTTTGGTATTTTATGGTACGTTATAATCATATGGAGAAAACTGGAAGGCGTGGGTTATATCTTGTGTTCGAAAAAGATTCTTTTAAACCGATCCGATTCAGAAAAAATGTGTTTCTTTTCCGCAACAGACTACTGTCAAAAAATTTGCACGAGTCAAAGACTCACCCTGTATATGACTCAAGTAAAACTTTTTCTTTTAGTAAGAAATCGCAAGGAATCTTATTCTTCCTTATTCTTAATATGTCATTGTAAAACTTATTAATTTCATTTTAATTTTCTGATAAAAATGCTCTAATACGTGGTATCGAAATTATCAAAAGCTTATAGGCACTTAAAAAGGTGGGATAAAAGATGGCTGGAATTGAAATCTCCCATTCTGCAGCTCTCCTCGAGAACTTCAATGGAAATAATAATATTCCATGCACGTCTGAATAAATTTCGGCATTCATTGGATATTTCGAAGCGGAAATGCAGAATTGTTGAACTGACTGAATTCCAGCAGTTCCAGATTGATCTCTTGTTTCACATTATGAATGGAATTCCTTCTCATCTTCTTAGAGGTCCTGGAATTTCATTTATAGATATTGGCATTTTTTCATTTCATTCAGTATCGTTCGCTGTGAACCGCAATCGAAGACATGTGCAGTGTATTACAACTCGCCACTTTTTATAGAAGTCAACTAATTGATATTTTCAGAACCTTGGGATACGTCAATTCGTTTAACGATATGTCCTGAAGAAACTCAGCTACCCCAGTTAAACTAGCTGAATAGGTTCTTTTTCAGTGGGAGGGCTTGGGTTTTCTCAAGAATCTAATAGAACGCAAATAATAGAGGCAAATGTCATTGACGAATGATTTTATGATTCTTTTTCTTTTTAGTAATTTATATCCCAAAATGAGGCGTGTAAAATTCGGTAAATTCAAAAGGACAAGCCATAACGTCAGAGAACATTTTCAAAATATTGTAACGTTTTCTTCGCTTAACTAAAACGTCCAACTCATTAAAATTATTTATTTACACTTAATACACTTATAACTCACAAACTAACTATGTCACAACTATTTATTTCCACTAGTCGCTTGCACTGGGAACTATAACTGTACTGCCTGCTCCTCCGCTGGGGTTATATAGGCGCCGGAAACATTCCCGTGCCTTCGCGGTCGTTCCAGAACCTAGCGACCGCTCTGGTTCTCGGTCCGACCGCAAGGGCCGGACTGGTTACAATATCTTGAACTAAATGGTGGAGAATCTGATCCTAGTCATATACCAAGTTATTGGTTGTTTCTAGTTTGTATCTATCCTAATAGTGCAAATATTATTCTATATAATTTCCGAGAACAAAACTCTCTTCATCAAACAAAGGGAATAAGCAAATGATAACTAATTTACACAACAAAAGTTCAACAATTAAACAGGTCAAAACACTAAAATATAACTACAATTAATTCAATATACATATATTAGATACAATTACAATAAAGTAAATATTAACAAGAAGTGAATATTAATAAAATAATTAAAAATTTTATGATTACAATTATTGAATAATTCTCCAGAAACAGCAAATGACACCGATACGAGTCATGTATATCAAATGGCCATCACATTATGGAATTTTTTATAGATTTCTTCAGTTTTTAGATTTCTTCAGTAATTTATGGATCGAGGTGAATCCTCGGATTTTATTCAGTATAGAGTATGGAGTGAAAATTATCACTTAGGATACTGATACTTCATCCAGTTTGATTTGTTTCAAATTAAGAAATTCTTTTTATCGGAAAAGTACATAATGAAACCATTTGAATCGCATTGATTTGATCTCATGATAATTGAATCAAGATTGTTGATCTTATCTTGAGACAAGATAAAAGACTGAAAGTTTGCCTATTAGTTTTTGGCGCAAAAAAGGTGATTTAGTAACCTGGCAATTTTTTATCAGTTCAAATCAATCTGTGTTTGTGAATTATCCATATTCTATAAGTACCGAGAAAGTATCACTTTATCCATATCTTATCCAATAATTGCATCGCTGATTTTTGATAGATGCAAAAACGAAAAACTTGCAAGCCCTCAATTTGGTAAGAATCAAAACAATAATAATTCTTCAGCAGGTTGCGAATTGTAGCCAATGGCGATACTTTTCGAGGAAGTATTTTATGATGAAATTAATTGAACCGCGAAAAGTAAATATTATAACATTTCTTGGACTTGATCCTCTGTCAAAAAGTTTGGCGCAGGATATGCAGAATATTCCTGAATGATTACAGTAACAGAAAAAGTTATATTCTTCATGAATAAAAATTTTTTCGAATGCCATTTTTCTTTCCGGGCTTTCGATTTTTATATACAGGATCTGAAAAATTTTTTTTGCCAATATCCTAGGATCCTTTCAACTATAGCACCAAGCTTGCCATTGCCCCAAGCTTTTAATAACAACATAACCAGGGTAAAACTACGATACGTTCACTATGTTTAAAGTTTAAATCGCATTATAATTATCAAGTTTCTAGCAAGTAAAGAAAAACTTATACTAGCATTCGATGTTTTCTTATGCAACTTGTCACAGTTACAATATTAGAAATAACTATTAGCTGTCGCTGGCCGAATTACAGACACTGACTGGCCAAAATTGGACCGAAGGAAATCTACAATACCACCCTCAATCTCAATCACATAATTAGGTCTATTAATTGGCTTCATCTTTACGTGGTTTATAGCTAGGTATTGTTAGGAAACTGAACCCCCAATTCAGGAATCCGAATTGACTGCAGAATCGTAAAAGCAACTGATCCAGACTTAACCAAACATCAAAACATAACAATTCTAACCTAAAACGCAACAAAAACTGATGAGAAGGAAAACATTTGATTTATCATAATATCAACATAATTTGATGAACAACGCCTGAAACAGATTCAGAATTTCCGAACTTCCTCAACTATCGTGGATTAGTTTATACACTCGAGTCACAGTAGCTCATTTCCGTCTGGCTCACATTGAAACGTTTCTTATCTTTGCTACGCAGTCGCACGTGATCTTGAATAAACAGATTAACATAAATTACTTATCACACCTTTTGGATTGATATGAATTAATCCTATTTATAGTAATTAACTTGACCTTGCACCCAAGCAAACTTATCCTGGGATTTTCCATTCTCACTGCAATTTCCGGAAGAAAAAGGTTTTTACTATGAAAAACAAGAATAGATTAGAATTTCTGAATTTATTTCTTTTTCTGGTGGATGATTGATGATTTCTTCAGTTCATTATTTTGATGAGATAAAATAAAACGCGTGAAACTTATCATATGATATTCTGAGCATTTCAACGATTATGATGAACTAAACTCTCGAATAAATTTTTTTTTATCTATTTATTGATAACCGTATGTGTTGAAATAATACATGGTTTTGCTTAACTTTGAAATGAAGTTGATATTTCTTCAACCAATAACGCAAATTGAAGGCGTTGAATATTTTTCTCCAACCTCCAAGCGGCAACCCCATCAAACTTCTTTTTTTTTAATGGAAACATATAGGTAATTACTCAACATGTGTATGCTTATTTGGAAGTTCACGGAAAATGGAATCCCACTTAAATATTTGTTTTTTCTAATTCATTATTGATTTTATTTATTCAAGAGACTTTTGTGTTTCTTCTGATAACCACAAAATTAATAGAAATGTTCCCTTATCCATTTAGGGAAATCTCGATCCAATCAACAAACACAAACAAACTATTCTTTCACGACGCTTTTTGATGTCTAATTATCGAGCGACACCCTGTACGCCAGAAGCGAGAATAAAATACATCACTGCTAAGAACTCATTCAGCTTCATCACATGGTGACTCCAGCCACTTTTTTCCAATACAGATTAGAATATTGTGTTATGGATGGCAATCCTTTCGTAGAGGTTGCAGATAGCTCCATTGATTAGGTAAACGTGTCCTTGAAAAAAGTTGACGTTCAAGCGTTTCGACCTTGGTTTCGACTTTTTACAAATATGCTGAATATTTCCAGTCGTCCGCCTATAAAGTGAATTAAAATTTCATTACATTACATGTTACATCCTGTAACATTGTGCTTCACAATGATGCTTCACTCGGTACATGTTCAAAATTAAAATATTCGTAGGGTTGGCTACTTCTCCATAGGGGTGAACGTACAACATACGAAGGTTCACACAACACCATTCTTGTAATACAGGGTATTTGAAGATAAGGCTTTTTTCAACAGAAGGTAGAACTGGTCAAAATGAAGCCTTTCACCAAAAATCACGTATAAAAAACTTTCAAAATGACAAGGTTGAAAAAAAATTGAAAATGATTACTGAAATACATAGATAGACTATGTGGTTTCGTTTAGGATATTGGCTCGTTCGATATTTAAGTGGTAATGAAAATATGAACTTAGGATTGCTGAATTGGTCTCATTATTTTTTAGTAACTTACACGATTTTATGAAATGGCTCATTTTGATGCCAACTGACAGAAGACACTTAGGACATGAGTGTGAAAAATAGAATTATACTTCAGAATCTCACCAATAAAATTTATTTTAAACGAATTTTTTTACAATGGGCATCACAATTTTATGGTTCGAACATTCCAACAATCGTCGTAAAAATGGAATGAAATTGGGAAACATCATAGCACTTTTTCAACATAACTAACATAAGCACTTTCAAGAAACTGCCTTTTAAATTTTTTTTCACCTAAAATTGTTCGATAAAACAATTATGATTCTCTCAAAAGTGACCTGATGCATCTAATCCGATGAACTTGGCACTAAACCATTTATTATCCAGCCATATGTTTATGTTTTGTTTCGTTTTTGCGATGCTGGAGTCAGCTTCCACAGTCCCGTACTTGAAATTCAATGAAATTTTGTCGAACTTCTAGGGGTTGTATCTCAGCCATCTTGGACATTTTATATGGACAATTTTGGCGAGTTCTACCTTCTTTCAAAAAAAATGCCTCACCTTTGAAAACACCCTGTATGTATATGTTTCATTTTTCAGTTAGGACATTCATGACACACTGTGGGGGTTTCCTCTTTGGCTTACTATCCAGTGAGCGTCATCATAGGCGTCATATTTGTAGTAATTTCGTACGCTCGATATACCTACTTAAAGTTTTTTCATACGTAACACATGAGGGCAATGGATCGATAAATGAATCAGCTGTTAGGAAAAAATATCAAGTCAATGCTCACTGAGTATGCAAACACAAAAAATTTACGATAGCTTTCTCCCGTTCTGGCCCCAATAAAAATTCACTTTGCCAGCCCTAATGCGAAAGGTATCATGTCACGCCATCGCCAGCATGTCCAGATTTGATGGAATGGAAATATAATTAACCCCTGGTGTAAGGTCGCATGAAGGCAATAAAGAAAGATCAAAGGTTAGTTACTGAACAGAGCTGTCGAGAGTCCAGCACTTCCTATCAAGTAGGTACGAGTAAAAAATTGCATTGACTTCGAAAAGTTCTTCAATGATGAATGGGTGGATCTGATGAAGTCTATATTTTATTCAACGATGAAATATCGATAGAAATTCTTTAGTCGAATATTTGTAGGGGAAGCTTATAAAATATTCATTGCGACTTCGAATCTCAGTTATTTCGGAGCAAAGTTTCCTGGATGCAGATAATAATGAAAAAATAATGAAGGCAATAAGAGATCGCCAAGATGCAAGCAGACTGGATTATTTAGTTTTCATTGCTGCACACTAGGTGCTACTGGGGAAAAGGAATATTCTCCAAGGTGTGAGATTTATTTTTCGTTAACCTATTTTCAGGGTTTCAATGATGACGCCTCCTTTTATGCTTCATAATTCCCAAATTCCTTTTCAAAACTCTTTCTTCTCATGTTTCACCACCTATATCGGCGACTCCAAAAGTGGGCTCTGCAGAGATCCAGTGGGTCCGTGAATGCTTCATCAATATATACAGGGTGTCCCAAAATCAAGGGTCGATAATAGGGCTTATTCTACGACCAACAAAAGATTCGAAAAACTATACGAGCAAGCATTTGCAAAGTCATCTAAAGGGTGTTTCAAATTGCGCGTTTTTTTTTAAGAATAAATAAATTATAGATGGCGCACCGAAATTGTCTGGGTATTTTGACATTTAAAAAGTAAGCCATTTATAAAAATGTTAAATGTTAAATTATTTCATGAAGATCAGCGTTCTGTGAGAAGTGTTTTCAGAAAATTTGGTGAATTTTATGGTTTACATAATCGTCCATCTGAAAGCACTGTTGGTCGAATTATTAAAAAATTTCTAGAGACCGGTTCGGTGATAATCGAATTTTTGTGGCCTGAATTAATTAATATTGATAAAAAGGACATTTGGTTTCAACAGGATGGCTCTACAACTCACTTTGCAAATGACGCAATTGATTAATGGAAACAATAATTTCCTGGACGAATAATCTCCAGAAACGCTGATGTCAATTGGCCACAAAGATCATGTGATTTGACACCGTTGTACTCTTTTCTTTGGGGGTTATGTGAGAAGCCAGGTCTATAAGAATAATCCACAATCGATTCCTGAACTAAAGAATGAAATTATTCGTGTCATCAGTGAGTTAGAGCCTTAATTATGTTAAAATTTCCTTGAAAATTTAAACAAAAGAGTAGACGTCCATAGAGCTGCAATGGGAGGTTATTTGGCAGATATTATTTTTCGTACATAAATGTCATAACTGATACTTCAATTACCAATAAAAAGTTTTTGAAAACGATTGCAAAGTATGTGTTTAATTTTTTTTTTTTAAACCGCGTAATTTGAAACACCCGTTAGATAAGGGCATGCGGTGGTACGGAGGCTTAGAACGGCCACATAAAATTTTGAAGATATTTTCCTACATCCGGACTTGAATTTCGGAATTTAATGAAATGACATCAATTTTGGAAGTTAATAAAATTCCTAGATTGAAATCGGAATTTCATTGAATGAATTCAAATTATTTAAATTCCGAGTTGAAACTCATTTACAGGATGTTTCTCCACGACGAGGATCATTTCCAAAAAAAAAAAAAAATGGCTTTTGTTAACGGATATTCACAATGATGTGTATACGGTGTTTCCACATAATTGTATGGTGAATGTTCTTCGATATTTTTTATTTTATGAAGAGTCTATAACAATGATATATTCAGGATGCTGGATGCTCAGTGTAAATGTCAATGGAAAAGGAATAATTCTTTTACTTGGTGTTCTCTGATGTATTGAAATTAATGAATTCTATAACATTTTTTCATATTGCTTGTAATTACCCCTTCACAAATGTATATAATGTTTATATAATATATTAATATCTCTAACTCTGTTCGAATAATTTCATTGACCATTCTATACATATGAGAAAATAGTTTTTTATAAAAGTCCTCTATATCGAGAAAGGCCCCAAGTCGTCGTAGAACAGCCTGTATAAAGGAGTATATGCAGATTTGAATATTCGTTAAAAAAAGCAACTTGCTTTTTCGGAAATGCTCCACGTCTTTATAGAACATCCTGAGAATTTGTTCAATTTTTCTGTACGATTGTTGATGGAAAAGAGAGCTTTACCATTTTTCTTAGAGGTCTGCAATTTCGAATTTTGACTCTAAAATGTTCTCAAAAGATTAGGTTGGACTCGTTGATGAAAAATTCATGGTTGAAGTCAATTCTGTCCTTACACATTTTCAACTTCAAATGGAAAATATCTGGGGTCTTAAAATTTTGATGGCAGGTTAATGATTCGAAAGTTTTTCAAAAGGAACTCTCCTAGAAAAACTTGGAAGTTTTTCTAGGAGGCAAGCAACGTTAGGATTGTTCAGTATTTTTATTGGAGATCGCTCTTGTAATGCATTTCGAACAAGCGTGCAAAAGCTACGGACAAATAATGATTTTATTTGTTTCTCATTTGTAAAAGTCAGTTTCCAAAAACACAATATTAATCAAGAAAGTTTATTTTATCAAGTCACTAACTTGTAAAACTGACAGTTAACTTCCAAAATTTTTACAAGTTAGTAGTATTATTTACATTAGAAAATCTTGTTTTATCGTCATATATGTTGAAAATCATGGTACAATTGTTATTTCCAGTAACACAGATTTTTGATGATGAAAGAGTTGATACTGATGATGATCTGTTGACAGAAAACTGCTGAACTTGAGGACTGCAGAACATTTGTACTCTCCTTACTACCAAATAATTTGCTAGACATTTCGATTTTTTTGTTGACCGAATCATCGACATAACTCATCGCAATTTCGATGCTCTTCCACCCTCCAACCATAGTGGCTCCAGTTCTGCGAAAAGAGTGGCCAGTGTATAACTCTGGGTCTTTTAAACCTTAATATTTCGCTATTTGCTTTGGGACACCACTAATAGTGTGCTGGCCAGCATTAAGGGAAATGCACTTTCCATGTCGCTAAGTCAAAAAAAATCTCAGGCTTTCTGTTCCAGGAGGCCGAAGATTTACATATTTTCTGTATAATATGCAGGGCTTGAAGCTGCAGCCATCATCGGTTATAGTGAATCTTCTTGTTGTTAAATTTTTTGTTTGCCGCAATGTCACAATAACGTATTTTCCCATATCTTCTACATCATTCATGTTTAAGGAGAGAATTTCGTCACATCGACAACATCCAAAAATCCCAAATATTGTTACAATTTTCGCCAGCAACCCCTGGTCATCAGGAGCATGTAAAAGAAATTGTTCAGCCTCTTCTTCATTTAATACCTTGGCCTTTTTTGGCGTATAACGCTCATTTTTTCGTTTCAGAAACGCTATTACCTTTTGAAAACTGCAGATGACAACTGAACGTCATATTTTTCAATAAATTTTTTAAGGAAAACAAACCTGCGAACAGGGGTATTTTCTTTCATTTCCAAGCAGCTTTTCAGCATAGACCATTTTGCCCATAAAGTATTACGGCTGAATCTAGCTGATAGTTGATTCAAGTAGACCAATAAAACATCTTCAGTTACCCCAATCACACTATTTTTGTTTTGCCACTTTTTGAAGTCGTGGTATTCTCGCTGGTACCTTGAAGCTGATTTTGTATGTAATAAACTTGAAGCTACACTGCTGGCTGCCTCAATAATTTCTTTTGGTACATTCATTTTCGCTTTCGCCAAAACAAATGTAAAGAAAAATAAACAGACATGTTCATGGCAACTCTTCCATAGCTTACGACATTTGCGACAAATTATTGAGATTTTTTTGGAATTTATCTAACCTTTTTACAAATTAGAAACAAATAAAATATAAAACAATACACGCAAGGTAACAGGTTTTACTGGCTCAAGGAGGTAACTGACTCGCCTGTGGCTTGTCAGTTATATCCTCCATTCGCCAGTAAAAACCCTCTTACCTTGCTAGTAATGTTATATACGATATAACTAACCCCAAATTTCACTCAAATATTCAAACACTTCGCACTCAATGAAAAGGAAAGAATGATGACAATAATGTATATTTTACGTGGGTGGAAATGTGGGTGTTGGTGGTACTGAAATATGGTGGTAGAACTCGACAGTTTCAGCTAGTAGGTATTCGGAAACAAGAGTATGACTTTAAGAGATAAAGGCGATTAGACTTGAAACAGATTATACGATTTCCAGAAAATGAGTTTTTTTCGAGACACGTGTTTCGCTATCACAATAGCATCTACAGGTGGGTGAAGGCGTACCAATAACTTGAAATACCAGGTGAGCAAAAAGCTGGTTTCAGCTTTCTGAAATGCAATTATCTGGCTGATTATTATTTGGGCTCCGCCGAACTGGTGAAATATTGGAAAATAACTCGAGTAACTATAAATAATTAAAAACAAACATCTCGATTGACCGTCTAATAAACGCAGCGACGTCACGAAAAATCTCCCCGAAGATATGTAATTTCCTCCATCCAAAGGATGCCGGAACTGAATTGAAAAGAAGACCCAACCAATCATGCCCAATTTCGAAATGAAACATCAGAGCTGAATTGAAATACCGAAACCGCTGAGAGATCAAGACTTAAATTAAATCGGTTATCAGACTTTCATTAAAAATTTAAGCTAACGTATGAGATCACAAAAATTCTTCGTCAAGAGCTATGAAGTTTTGAAAGTTTATATTCTGTAACTGAATCACTTCATATTTCCAAAATGTTGACATTGATATTGATGATATTAACCTATATATCGTAATTCTGTATGAAACGGCACTTTTTCAGAAGAAGTTACTAGGATACTCAATAATAATTTTTCCAACGTGCGGAAAGCATTTCCTTCAACGAGCTAACACATCTCGAAACAGTAGTTTGGAAAGATCGATAATCTTCAGCAACATCTCAATCCTGAAGTTGAATAAATAAGTATCAATAAAAAATTTCCATTCGCCTTCTATATTATATCCATGGTTGAAGTGGGATTCAACAGTAAATGCTTTCAACTCCTTGGTAAAAACCATCTTTATAATTCGCTATTAAAATAACAAATTCAGAACGCTGAATTGACAGTTTACCTGGAAAGTGGTATAGTAGAAGCTAAGAATTACGTTTAGACACAGAATATTGCATAGCCTACTTGAGGACAAATTTTTTTGAACGCACGTTATAAAATCTCTTGTTGAGTTCAGCTATATTTTCAAACTTCGCCGTATTTCATTCACGGATACAATAAATATCATAAAACAAGGCTATCCTGAACGTGTGGGGAGATATAGAGTGAATATGCTCGAATGATACTATCAATAAAAGGCTAACCTATACATGAAGAGATGAAGGAAGATCGTGACTTGATTCAAGATAACTAATAATATTTCAACCCACGAGTTTTTTGCTGAATCCTTGGACTAAGGAACTTACTGCCCTAAATGTATTACTTTGTTATTTCGTTATACATGATATAATTTCCTTCGATTTATGTTACACTGTGTTTCATTGAAAGCATATTAAAATGGAGCTATTGATGGGAATTGGCCATGAGGAGTTGATATTCGATAAGTGTCACAGCCTAGACACAATCCGTCAGTGAATCTGTCGTTTCTCGATATATACAGGGCATTTTGTAATGATATATTTCAGGAATATCTCGAAAACTGGTGTAGTGCGTTGAAAACGAAAGATGTTTCTGTTTCGAGAGACCGAATAATGTAAACTGGTTTTTACTAACGAATCGAACACTTGGTATTTTGCATTTTACTCACGTCAATGAAAAAATTCCTGTAACAAATGACTTTCTCACCGTCCTTTTCAAATTGAAAGAAACAACGGGTGCTCACTCACTGTCTGTTAAAAACACATTACGGAAGAGACGTGGAACATCGTCGTTGGAATGGATTGAGCTATGCGAATCGAGAGATGCCTATCTTTCAGTAGGAATCCCCAAGGTAGGCAAACGAAAGGGTGCCGACCCTGTTGACAACCAACAATACTACATCAATATATTGGGCAGTTACTTTAGATTTATATTGAGTCACTGAAGAAGATGCAAAAATTGTCAATGTTATGATAGAATCTTCACCATGTATACTCATAAAGTTTAGGAATAACAGATCAATCCTTCTCCCGCAATGTACTGTTAAATGTACAACAAGGAAGAACCCATAAATAAAAGATTAATTCAATATTCAATCTAAAATAACATCAACCAATAATTTGTTGATAAAACCGAATGGTATTCGTAACACATCGGTGATCTATCGAGTTTATGAGCCAGGTATCTGCGTATCTATCGATGGAGAAAAAGAGTGTTCAGGGAGAATAGTACAGGTCAAGGTTAGTAGCATGTATTTGCGATAACCTGTGTATAATTATTATCAAATATGACTACATCTGATATTAAATTTACATGTTCTTTTGGCACCGATTCCGAGGCGATTTTCAACTGAAGTATTAAACATTGATCGATTCCTATTTCTCGGGTCGCCAGAGCTGACCCTGCCATCTTTGACAACTCTCCACTGCTTTAG
Organism: Coccinella septempunctata; assembly: GCF_907165205.1. Taxonomy (NCBI): domain Eukaryota; kingdom Metazoa; phylum Arthropoda; class Insecta; order Coleoptera; family Coccinellidae; genus Coccinella; species Coccinella septempunctata. The sequence continues at coordinate 29,652,669 of NC_058190.1, forward strand.
CATTCCTTGAATATCTCAAAACGCTGACCCGAGATTCCATAAGACAACTATTAGGGTCAATTTCACCAAAGATATAAACCGAAATTAGTCGTAAAAGCCGTTAAGGAGATAAACTCAGAGCATTACAATTTTTAACAGCAAAAAATAATTATAGCATATGTATGAAATACAGTTTTAGCAGAAGTTATCCTAAACGGGGTACCATACAATTTGGTGTATGATGCAAGAGCTTAGGAAAAAACTTTAGTAAAAAAACTCTTTCTCCGCGTGAGTGTAATGGGTTGTATGAAATGAAGTTGTTCACGAAATAAGCTGAAATATTTTATATTGGAAATGCAAAAATTGATCCTTTCTTTGACAAAAAGGAAAATTTAGTAAGTCTTCGCCAAAATACCAGAAACTTTTATCTGAAATAAAGAGAAAACAAAAGCAGAATAGGGAAAATAATAGAATTAGAATCTATATACCAGATTGACCTAAAATTGACAACCCAACAAAAAAAAGATTCGGAAACTGCATGTATACGTATAGCATAGCCCTAAAACCATCCTGAAGTTTATAAATCTGACAATGATTAACCAGATGATTTATGGTTTCTTCTGGTTCCCCGCATTTACAACTAGGGCTTTCAACTGAATTCCTCCTGAAAAGCATACTTCACTTCATGGACAAAGCAGATGTCAATTTTAGAAACAGTTTGTTTTCATCTTATTCTTAGTCAAGTTAAGCGGAGTTCATCACTGTTTGTTGAAATTGGCCTTTAGAACGCCAAAATAAAGGTTTTTACAAGTTCACAGCTTATTTTATCTCATTCGGAGATAGACACTCTTTTTTATCTTAAATGAAAGAACTATTATGTTGTGTCCTTTCTCCACTTGAAAAAATTACTCATGTTTCAACTATTCATCAAGTGAGACACATTTGAAGCAGTTTCAAGAGTCTTTGAAGTGAAAACAATGTTGAAAAGAGTCAGTTCCGTTCAAGTAGGGGAGACTGGGGAGGGTTGATACGTTTTTTGGAATTTTTATTTTGGAAAATGAATTATGTATATGTTACGGGCAATGTTATTATTTAGGTCAGTATTCATAATGCTTGGTTATTATGAATAATGACCATTAAAATCGGGCAATTTGATAAATTTGAATTACTTCGCAATAATTTCTCACATTGCCCGGTCATTATAAATACCGCTATTATTTCTTTGGGCACTTTGATTAATTGACACCAAAGGGACAACCTATGTGAAAAGAATGGCGAAGATATTCCACAGATAGAGATAAGAGAATGTGCAAGATTGTCATCCAAGACAGGCTATAGTCGATGTGGCTGTGAAGGTAGCTGTAAATCCGACGAGCGCAAGTGTCGTAAAGAAAAAAAGCTATGTAACTCGAAATGTCACCAAAGTGGAAGCTGCTCTAATGAATAGAGCCTGTATTGCTACGTATTGACATTTTGTGTGAATATAAATTTGAAAGTACGTACATATCTAATACTTTAGTTTTATTTGGACTTACGTTTTGTTTGTACTTATTTCATCCCACCGGTTTGTTTGTCAGCATGTGAAATTTTATTTGTTATGTTTTGTTTGTCACTTTGTCAGTCAGGTATGCAAAAATTTGTTATTTTTTATAAGAAATATGAATAATATATAATTTTCAAATTGCCCACCTGATTTTTAGCATTATACATAATAACCGGGCAATGTAATATTTGCAACATAATTTATCATTTTGTCATATCCTTTTGGACACTTTTTAAATTGCCCGGCCATTATAAACAATGCCCAATTATTTACATTGCTCGTAACATATATAAAGAAACAGGACTTTTCTTATATTATATAATTCTTCAATTAATCGTTCAACAAAATAAATATAGAAGTCTCAAAACATAAATATCTGTACAGAACGTTGAAAACAAAAACATGCAAACTGTCACAAGCCTCCCCACATATGGGAGGATTGATACGATGTACTGGGAGGCATGAGACACATACTGAAAATATGAGTCCCATTGGCATCACTTGCAAATGTCACATATAAACATTTTTGTGCCTTTTCTAACACCGGCAAATTCTTCGTCGCGCCATTGCGAGCACACCTGACACCTGATCCAGGATTCGTTTGATCTAGATGAAAATGAACCATTGCGATATATATATATATATATATATAGGCTACATCTTCGCCCTCTCAGTCATATTCTTCAACCGTGTCATCCTCATTGTCCGAAATACCCCGGTCTACATACTCTTTCTTTCGTATACCTCTTTTGTTTGATTTTCTTGGTTCTTGTTCTGCCTCGGCTATGTATGTATGTAATAGGATTTTATTTAGCTCAGTAGGTAGGTCAGCAATGGTACTGGCTTGCTTTAGTCCCATAGGTGTAGGAAAATCAGGAAATGGTCGGTTAGTCACTTCCGCACAAGAAAAGTCGGCCTCGATAAATACATGGGGATTGTACGGATAAATTCCAGCTGTTAAAAATCACCTTGATATGTTGGATGGTGAAAACGCCTTCATGTAGGCCTATCCAACTAGCTACGGAATATTTTTTGAAGATGATACATGTATCAGGTCTCCCCACGAGAAATGTCTCAAACCTCCCTGAAAGCAATTTTTGAAGTGATTCATGATTTCATCTTATACTGATATATTTTGAAAACCGAATAAAACTGTAAATTTCAGTGAAATGTTTGTTTATGCCCTTAGGTAACTTGAGTAAAAACTTACAATTTCTCACCTCGAAACACTCTTTCTTAAATATTTCACAAACAAACTACTGTTAGCCTTACAGATTAACGTCACGCAAAGCCCTCTGCCAAAGAATAGTGTTTACTAGTATAATACTTTTGAAAACGGCTACAGACCGCGGATATAAGCCTGTATCAAGCCTCCCCATGTATGAATGCTCCCTAGTCTCCCCTACACCATGTTATGAATAATAAAGAATTAAATTCCTTGCGGGAATAAGCAAAAAGATAGTGCTCGTAAACAGCTAGCTTCCATCGCAATATTTTTGGACTGAAATTAAGCTCCTGAATAATTAAATTCTTTCAATTCGCTTCGAGGAAAATTATGATGAGCATAATTTGAACTCTATTTCTAAATGCTTCATAACTGACCATGTCTCATATTGTTATTTTTAATTTTAATCTAAACTTCAATGATTGAAGGAATAGAGAACAAGGTTAATATTCTACAAGTACAATTGATACGATAACCCCAACTACCCTCATATGAATTTATGCATCTTTCTCATTATCACTGAACAATTCTTGGTATGGAAATAAACGTACATATTTATTCACATTCTCTCCAATATAGTATACCTATGAGTATCATGAAACAGCACAGTTCTCTCCTAAATTCAAACACACCTGCTCTTTATTATGGTCGACTGGCACGAGAAACCTCTGTTAACCATTTTCTATTTGCTGGAAAATTATTTGCCTAGTAGAAACGTTCTATAATATCACTGATTGAGCTATACCGAACGCCATCCAATCATAATGGCATTTTCCATCATGACAAATCTCATCAATTCCCAACGGAATGAAAGCGTGCGTTTTGGCAGGACCTTGACCCGCGATGTTTACTATCGCAAATTCGGGCTGTTTTGCATTGCAAATTCACTTGTGAATGGAGTCCGCAGATAAAGGTCAGATTTATTCGAAACCGGTGAAATATATAATTATTGGACAGGACGAAATTCGTTTCGTCATGGTGTACAGTTGAATGAATTGTGGGTTTTGTTTTGATTGTATCCATTACAAAATTTTCCTTCATATACTATTTTTTTATATCTTTATTGGTCAAACAAATGACCCTTTTCGAATCTTGCTATTGCCATCAGGATTACCAGAATATTAGAGATCTTCCTGAAGATTTACCTGGTCAAGTGGTCAAGTTCTTCTTTGGGATTTCATCGATTAACACAGCAAAATATTTATCTTAGGGATTTTCGTTTTTTGTAACGTAGTATCTTTTTTTTGTTCAGCAACAACTGAACGTATTTGTTTCTTTTTGTTGTAGTGGTTTGTGTATATTATAATGTATTATCTTTATATAAAAATAGTTTCTTATTTTTATCCGCATCACCACCTTAGTTCATGACAATAAAATTGTTTAAGATGCTCCCAAGATATTTGCAGTCAATAATCGATAATAAAACTTCTAAGGGTGAAATTCATAGGTCCTATTCAATAAAAGCATTTGAATTATCTTGTAAGGAAGAGGTAAATGCACCTAGTTTTTTTTAGAAATTTAGTTTTGTTTTTTCCCTCTGTTTATATGAGTATAGATGTTTCAATAATTTGGATGATTAAACCATTCTAACTTCATCACTGAATTCGAGAATTAGGATTTTTCGAACATTTCATAAAAATACGTGAGATATCATAATATTAGCCTGAAAAGTTATATTTTTAGATAAGCAGCCTATTGATTCATTCATTTCAATATCAACGAATGTAATTTTTAGGTGAGAATTATTTTACACTGTCCTAAGCCAACCTCGAAATGATTCGTTCTATTTTCATTCAACCATTCTTAGAGAAATGATGACTCTCAGATTAAAATATTGATATTTGTGCCGATAGATCTTTTTCCATTATTTCATCCAATGAAGAATGGGCAACAGAATCTGAGGTCACTAAAATGTGAATTCAACAGTTCATCTGAAACTGATTCGATTTTTTTCCATGAATTGAAATTGAAATCGTCAAAAAAAATTATTTTTATAAATTAAGAATGTTAATATCGGTTGAAGGAACAATAAAAACCTATATCTCTATGGCGACGTTTCGGTGGTTTATTTCTCACCTTCCTCAGGCTACACTTGATGAAAAAAATTTCAAACACAACAACGATATCACAAAAGTACAAAAAATACAAAAAGATCAAGTTGACAGTCAATCATTAATCAAAAAACTAAACAAATAAAAGTGGACCACAATGCATCAGACTGTATTGACTTAGGAATGAACAGAATGGAGAGACTAACAAGAGAGATCAAAGCTCTATTCCCAATATGGAAGACGTTTTTAATTTGGTTATTGAGATAAATGGATAATTAACTTGTCTTCAACATCGACAACAATCAATGTGATAAGATGTGCCCGAATATTGGCAAAGTCATAAACTGAATCCTCCTCTCGTGCACATCTTATCACATTGATTGTTTTCGATGTTGAAGATAACCTTAATTATCCATTCATCTCAATAACTAACTTAAAAACGTCCTCCAATTTTGGAATATTGCTTTGATCTCTCGGGTGAGTCTCTCCATTCTGTTCATTCCTAAGTCAATACAGTCTCATACATTGTGGTCAACTTTTATTTGTTTAGTTTTTTGATGGATGATGGACTGTCAACTTGATCTTTTTGTATTTTTTATACTATTGTACTATTGTGATATCGTTGTTGTGTTTGAAATTGTTTTTTCATCAACTGTAGCCTGAGGAACGTGGGAAATAAACCACCGAAACTTCGCCATAGAGATCTAGGTTTTTATTGTTCTTTCAACCGATATTAACATTCTTAATATTTATATTGGAATGAAAATTTGAAGGATTATTTTTATAAATGTTTCATAACTTTAACTCAGGAGAATTGCAATTTTTATCTAGTAACAATTTTGTATTACCTTTGTTTCAAATTTTGGAGAAGAAAATCCAGTAAAACTTATACATATTTGTTTTTGATGAATTTTTTTTATAAGATTGATCTCCAAAATCCTCAAATTTACCTCTGTTGAAAATTACTGAAGTTGAATAAATTAATTCAATATGAATTGATCGATGAAATATGAATAATAATAAAGATGTTCCAGTATCTCATATTCAAAAAAGGCGTCTACACAATTCGTCTCTGTCATTACATCTTCTATCCTTATATGTCTTATTGCTTCTCAGTGCCATCTGGCCTATTTTGGCCGAACACTTTTCGTAACACTAGTTTGTTCTCCTTCTCTTAACCCTCCATCAGTACATGATAACGGTGAGCGACCAACGTGTGACAATAAATAAGGGTAGAAATAAATTGAGTGGTGTAATTCTTCAGTAGTAAGGAACTTTTAATAATGAAAATAAATTAGTTAAAAAGAACTCTGCTGATTTGTTGACCTACCGTTAAGGTTATTGAACAGTTTAGTTTAACGATATGTCAATAAACCGGTCCTGATATTTCAGAAACATAAACTCTTCCGTATCTGAACTGCCATACTACCAAAACGATGAATGGTTATCAATATAGGTACCCAAAATTGTCACAGGTCCACAGGTGGTCAATAAATAACAAACAAACAATCAAAAGTTGAGGAAAACTTTAAAGGGAGGATGAATATACCGACCCTAAGAGCATAAATAAGTTGTTTGGAGTTTATACAGGATGTAGAGCCAGTAAAGGCTATATATAATACTATACTCTTATAGGAGCAGTTGGGCATTACAATTACAATAAATAAAAATCTTGAATTTTCAGTACTGTAATTTGTACTCAATTTAGCATATTGGCAAACGGTTCTTGAATGCCGAAAATCCGTTATAGTGAAGCAGACACTCAGGTAGGAAGAGGAATAAAAATTCCACTTTACTTCCCATAAATTTAATAGCCGGGGAGATTATTCTCGAACCTCCTGAGATTATGACGTAACGTAATTCGAACAGCGAAAAGGAAGTCGTTCAGGAATTTTAAGTGAATTTTGGGGATCTTCCGATTGAATGGTTCTATCATCGCATCAGATTGATACTGTCCCAAGACATATTGGGCGTAGGTGGGGGTAATTGATTTCATCACCGATAGCTCGTGACGAGAGAAATAACGTTGAAAATTTAAAGGAAAAGTTTCGAAAAAAACTTTCAAGTGAGGTTCACATTCTCACAGGTCCATTGTTGAGTGTCAATAATGCACAATAATCTGCTGTTCCTGGGATATTTTTTGAAATAAATTTGATATAATGAAAAGACTAGAACTCATAAGTAAACTTATTGTTTGCATTTTGGTGAAATTTATTTTTTTCGCAACGAGCCCTTTATTTTCTTACTGCATTCTTATTCAATATATCTAAAGTATGACGGCTGCAACTGGTTCCACAAAAACGTATATCAACGATTTCATAGAATTCGATTTCCAGAATGATCATTGAAAGTTTTACTTTCCCGAAAACATACAGTGTGTGCCAGAAATGCGTGACTCTATCTCAGGTGTGAATAAAGAATATGAAGACGGGGCGGAAAGGCTTTTTTTTATACGCCACGCCCCTGCGAAGATAATATGTGCCTCAAACTCATCATCATTCATCATTATTGCTGTATCCCGTTACCGAGAATAAACCTACAAAGGAGTTGAAAAAAAATCGGTGCTATCAACCCCTAATTTCTTAGGGCTAGTTGCGACTGTGTGCCCTTCGGTGACTGAAGAGACCCAACCACGACCTGCAGTCCTGCAGATCCTTCCACACTCCGGGCATGGATAGTCACCAACCAGATCTGGCCGCCGCTGTATTCTTCTCGAGTCTCCATTATAACTGTGGACCAAAGACCTCCACTGTGATCTATCTAACGCTAGTTGTTCCCAGTTATGATTGGCATTAACTGATTTTAGGGATTGATTATACGCACTGGCCTACTGGTTTCCGAGCTCCCTCTGTGAATTCGCCATAGAGAGCTATTTTGGGAAGTCTTGTGTCTTGCATCCTCAGAATGTGGCCGCTCCATCTGAGTCAGGCTCTCGTTACTTGAGTCTCAATTGTTGTACAATTCGCGCGCTGTAATACTTCTGCATTTGAAACTTTGTGGAACCATCTGATGTGCATTATTTGTCTTAGACGGCGTTGTTGCGTTTGTTCCAGATGTTTAATGGGTCTCCTGCAGGGTGTCCAGCTTTCTTCATAAACTTTTTAGGGTTTTCACTCTCAATCTCTGAAACAAAATCAATTAAAAATGAAATCAACGATTTGCTCCTGCGTAAATTCTTGCACTAATTTGTCAGGAGCAAATTAACTAGAAAAAATTGTTGCCTGACAATGAACTGAAAATAAATAACGTTGAAATTATAATTCTAAGTTGTAACGTTTCGGAGTCTATAACAGACTCCTTAATCAGACGAAAAATCTATTTTTGAAAATCTTCGGGATAATTCTTTATTTTTTCTTTCTCCTGAAACTCTTTCTTGTCGATACATTCTTCTATACCACAGAAAGGTTCCTCTTGATTTATCTTCCGTAACGAGTTCCGTAATATATTTCATGACAAAATTTTTCTTTGAACAATTACTGCAATGAACTGGTGTCAATTATAAAAGAACTAGGTATTTTGGAAATAGTTTTGATTATTAAAAAAAAATATATATTAATATATACGAATGTATAAGGAAATGCGGACAAAATGACATAAAGTTTTGTTTTTCATTTATGAACTATTGATTATGGCAATAACAATCACATTTCGGTTGTAAATGCTACGTTTGGTTTATTTTCATCACCATTATGAGCTAAAAAGTGGATCAAACTACGACAATAAGAGATAATAAATTTTCTGTATCCATACGAAATCTGTTTATTATATTTATTTTGTCATGGGCCTTCTACTTTTACCATCATTAGTTTTTTAACCATTACATAATGTTTTTTTGCTTTTTGATGCCTTGTCTCATAACGTTTTTGTATAAAGATTTCCTCAATTTCCATTGAATGAAGTGAAATGTTTGTTTGATATCCATTTTTTGTATAATATCCAAAGCATGTCAACTTTTTAGAATAGAAGATAGTGTGTTTTATTTGTTATTGTATTAAGGAAAAGCTTGGTGATCAACTAGTGTATTAAATTCATCACGCGTATCAGAAAAATTGACTATATTGTTATGTCCATGAGGATATGTAGTATCATATCATACCTTACTCAACGAAAGTCACTGGGCAAAAATTACAAATTACAAGTTACAATTGACAAATACATATTATAACGTTCTCCTCTTTCAGTCCAATGAACTTTCTATGTGAACTTGAAAAGAAACATATGAGAATTCCGTTAACATCGAAAAGAATAGTTGAAAGTCTGTGAGAAATTTTTACATCTTTCATTTTACTCTAGGGGCGATACATTTGTTGATAAACCCTCAACCTAGAAGAACAGGATACGCTTGATTAGTTCTCCACCAGTAGTGAACAGATTCCATTATTTCTTTTTTCGAAAATAAACAAAAACAATGCATGCTACATAATTCAATTTTCATCGAGTTTCTCCGTGTAAAACGAAAAATTCAACCTCGTATCCCCATGATTGCAACGAAGCTTCTGTGTAAACTTTCAAACTTTACACCGCGAAATTGAATTCCTCCTGATTAGTTCTCGACCGGAACTAATAGAGTTCTTGATTAAAATCGTGATTGAATACAATTTATTTCCAATATTCTGCTCTGGCCGATTTTTGCATCCTATGGTAAACTGATTTGCTTTTTGTTGGTTGGCCCATATTTACATACATCAATACATCTAGAAATATGTATTGCGGTTTCGTTTTTCAATTTAGTAGAAATTTTGATTGACTAAAACGACATTACATTGATAGGGTGTGACCATATTAAATAAAACTAGTTCAATATTCAAGGTTCATGTTCAATTGATCATTATTAGTTGAGGCTAAGTGAATGCAGAGACTTCTATATGTGTCAGGCAATTAATGACTGATTGTTGGTTTGATTGATTGGAATATTTTCTTTTTGTCATAAGGAACAATGAGTATACTATGTCAGGTCCTACCAAATGAACTGCTCCACAAGAGTTAGGGATTTCGTTTACGTAAAAAGATGCAAAAAAGTAAAAAACATCTGGGAAATAAGTGAGAAATCGAAAATGTGTGTTTCATACGCTGATACATTTGATGATGAAATCCTTGACATAGACAATCGTCGGTCATTGGAAATTGTTTTCTTTCAATGTTTTTCCCGATGAATAAACTTATGGTCAAGTCTCTCTCGCCTCCTGTTCAACTCTCCCATGGGTTAGGGAGACATGAGCGTGAAAAAGAATTGCTGTACTCAAAATGTTCGTATCATCATCACTCTACTATTAGGTATCTATCGTTACCTATTTGGGCATGATATCTTCACGCAAAAAAATGAGTTGCTACCATTTACAGATACAACTTAAGTGGCTTCAGAGCGAAAAGGGATTCAACTCTCCATGACTCGCCATACATGTCAGCTTCATTACTGACAATATCGTAAAAAAGAGAAATTCTTTTTAAGTTATTTACATGCAATTTTTGCTGAATCTATCGCTAATATCGCCAACAAAATATCGCAAACTGAGCCATATAATCTAGCAGGCAGATTATTGAAGAAATTTCCTGAAATGATAGCCATGGTTACAATAAATTTAAATAGTTAAACTCTATTTTGGTGTTATAAAAAAAAAGATCTGAATGCTTTGGAGGAAGTTGATGTTTTGGATTGGCTGTGTTAATTTTGAGGAAATGTATCCGTATAACATCAAACCTAAACGATTGCCCGACGATTTGACAACTGATAGTTTATTAAATGGGGAATGCGATGTCCCAGAAAAACTTATCAACTTTTGAAGCCGAATTATATCTTCAGAAGGTCCTGCAAAATTCAGTATGAGTGTTGCTGGAATCGCTAAATCATTTTCCAAGGATTTAATATATGCTGTCAGTAGAGGAATTATTAAAACTTCAATCTCTAAATGGCTATAAAAAGTTTGACTAATAGCGAGTAAAAAAACAATATCCTCAATAAATACGGACACTGTTGCAGCTTTACTCATTTGAAGGAATTAGAAACGGAGACAACATTCGCTGCTACAAACATGTATCATGGGTAAATCGTAACAAACCCATTTGATTTGAATAAATATCATAGTTTCAATAAATATAAATATTGAAATATCCGTAAGCTAATTGCCTATTTTTAAGAAAGTCATCAGTCAAACCACTGAAAATTCCTCGCGCCGTATGAATGCATCAGCGCTCTCATACATTTTTGCTCTCGGTCTTTCCCCCGTTAGACACGCATCTGACGGTCATTTTTATATTTCCATATATACCCCCTCCACTTTTATTTTAGCACTCGGTTGACCATGGAAATTTGACACATTCCACTCTGTATAGTACGAAAATGTAGCGTTATTTTTGGTTTTTAAATCAGTCAAATTGTCAAATTATATGAAATCGAAAATATGTGAAGAACATAATTGACGTTTATGCAAACTGATTGAAGGCATAGAAACCAAATCTGCTTATTTGCATGGAAAATACAAGAGATCTGTTTTGAATATATTTATTTTTACTATAGAAGAAAATTGAATTATTGACACATAATATGCAGTAGCTTGAGGAGAGGTAATGTTAATGTAGGACATCTTCTTTGGCTAAAGGCTGAAGACAGTTTTTGAATCAAAAAAATTATCCCAGAGATGCAATGGTTGGGAATGGGTACCTCTTGAATGAATTAACTAGATAATTACCTACTAGAATGTTACATTCTTCAACAAAAATCATCTTGCATCAAAGGAAGTCAAAAGAATTGAAGTAAGTTTTAGGTCAAGAGGAACTTCACCTTTAAACAAAAAATTCACATGAATTAGCAATCAACAGGACAACTGGCTCGTATTTATGGTTGTTTATTTTTAATACTTTTATATAATAATTAATAATAATTATATATTTGTTGATCCCCTAAGACATTTACAATGTATAGGATAAGTCAAATGTAAAATAGAAAAATTAATTTTCTGGAACTTATTCTACGATGCCATTCATCGAAAATCCTGCAGTAACTTTTCGCCTTCGTTTAACGTAAAATAAAATTTTCAAATGCTACCACTTTTTTGGATCTTCCAATAGAAGGAAATTCTTTGTCATTCACAATCAAAAATATGAGTCGTTTGTTTTGATTCAGATGAATCATTATATAAATTCACTTACATTGAATATGTTCGCTACCGACTGCTAAATTGTAGATATTAGAATATCAGGGTTACCGACTATTTGAATGAGCGGACCTTAATTCTTGTCTCTTTTTCAATATCTTTCGGCATATTTTTTGTAATATCAATTTATATTAGTTGTGGCAATTTGACATAAGCGACATTTCATGAGTGCCAACCTTACTCCGTTCTAGTTACAAAAACTTGAGAAAATTATTTCATTTCAACCGAGAGCTAAAATAAAAGTGAATGGAGTATATGTAAGGAATCATATGTAGGTGTTTTCAGTCGGGATGGAATCACTTTATTTTCATAGATATTTCCTCAACGTTTATTCTATAAAAAAAACGTTACATCAACAATGAATTATGTTTGCACACCACTTAATGATCAATTACTGGCGACACCGCCCTGTTACGAATGTACTGGGATGAAAGAGGAATGCGGTAGTGCTGTTTAATCTATTACTATTTGAAGCTCACTCGTTTCGCATTTTGCATTGTTTATGATGTCGTGGTTCATGGTGGCAAGTGTGCGCATGAAAGAAATAATAAAAATATTACCACATATCTGGTTCGAATTCTCTCAGCTTTTGCTTCACTCAAACTTTCCCTTAAGCTTCCATTGTAATGTTTCCAAAAGGTCATAAAAAACTTTGAGTCCGCAGTTTTTCTCATCAAAGGAAAGAATCCTCGAAACTTTCATCATTCGAAACAAATATAATTTCATATTTCATCCCAAAACTGATCTCATATCTCTCCATTTCCTGTAGGAATTTCGATGAAACGTTTCTCCATTTACTTTGAAAGCAGATTTAATCCGACTCGATAAGCAATATCCGAACTTTCATTAAACTATCTGAACGTTCAGGCACGTCTCAGTCTCATGAATATTCCAAGCGAGGGAAAAAAGTCCACTTACAGAAAGTCATTCGAGTGGACGTTCAACATCGGGGCGGTAATTAGCGATGAAAATAAATTGGAGCTTTCCTCAAGATGATATTGTGGAGAAATAATAATTCGGATTTCAATTTGCTGTACAGTGCTGTACAGAGATGAATGCTCGTTTTTATGAGTTTGCTTCAGAGGTCTTGAACAAAACATTTCAACAACTTTGTATTTTGTGGAGTTGTGCTTTTCTTTCTACCCCTTAACCGCATGCACATCCAACTTTTGCCACCATGAGAATCCCACCATGATCTCTGTATTTTTTTATTTTGTACTTAGTCATCAGATGAATCACAAAAGTTGAAATTATAATAATGTAGTTTCTGAACCACTAACTTTGAATGAAGAACTTGAAACAGATTAGGTATATGATCTGCACAAAATCAGTTTTTAAACCACCACAGATGTTTCGCTATCCGAAGAGCATATCTTATATCTTCGATATAGAAAATGGACCTTTGTATTAGTTCATAAGAAAATCTGTTCTCCTCGATGTTACCAAACCTATCATCTACCATTAGATTTTAACGAAGTTTTTTTTTTATTTTTTCCTTTTTTTAACATTCAAATTTCATTTTTTGTTTGTTTATTTTATGTTAGCGACTAAGCTGACGAAAATACTACTAGTTGTACACAAATAATCAAAATCAATTCAGTAATAGGGAGTTATTGAGGATTGAGGTCAATCTGGTCGTTGAGTAAATCTGTAAATAATTTACAGTCGAATTTGTTCGATACAGTCTGATGAATCGTCAGTTTCGAAATATCAGGGTCACCTCACTAATATGAGCAGTTTTCAAATCAAAATAGCAGTTCCCCTTACTTTTTCCTTGCTCTCTGGCAAGCACTTGCCTTTTTTTGAGCTTAAGCTTCAATGTAAACGAATAAAATTTGATAAATAGTTGTTGTAACATCGTTCTGACATTAACGACAATAATACATGTATGCCAGTTGTACTCTGCCCTAGTTCCAAAAGCTTTTCCATGACCTATCGAAAGCTTTTATAAAAGTGAATAGACTGTACTGTGTTTAGTACGAAAAAAATACCAGCAATAATAATGAGGCCCCTGCCATCTAAACTTGTATCAAAATCAATCAACGAAATCAGTTCCATCCGAGTAAAACTAGCCACTCAACATCCAAGTTCCTATTTAACATTATCAGAGCAACACAACTTCCACCGCTATGAAAAAAGGCTCGGAAGTAATGAATCCTAATTTAATGCTCGTAGAGGCAAAAAGTATGAATAAAGAGCAATCTAGAAGACAGGCAATTATTACTTCAAGCTCAGAGACGATATTTTATTTCATTATTTCAATTCCATCCATTAATTTCCATCACCTTTAATAGATTTATCGATCTCATGCTCCGAAAATTCGAAAAATTCTCCAGAAATCAAATCCTTCCTGCAATCAAAGTTTCCTAACAAGCTCGAAACATCTCTGCTCACCCCGAATCCGCTTCACGGATGGAGATTCTCCCCTTTAGGTTAAATTCTACGGAGACAAGTTCAACTTTGATACGAATTGATAATACCCCCAATCAGAGACAGTGGAAGGGAAGACTTTAGGAAAAGAAAGGAACTTTAGATGAATGATTTCCAGAAGAGGTAATCGGAAATCGCGTTCTACATCTATTCAAGAAACGAACATTGAACGTTGGTCTAAAGATTTAAAACATTTTTATGTGATATGTGTTGAAACCTTGAAATTTAGTTTTTCTTTTTCGGATAGGTTATTTTCACTGAAAAAATTATGCTTTTTTTATAATTATTTTTAATAATATAAAGGGTGGACAAATTTTACAACAGCTAACTTCCGGCCGCATGTTGGGTTGTCTCTTTCACATTTTTCTGCCATATTTACTGTACAGCTGATTAGATAAGGCTCAGTCCTGGGTATCAAGGTTGAGAAGTCAAGCTTTCGGGTCAAAGTTTTCCAAAATTTGAAATAACGCCTAGGTGTAGAAAAATAATTCCTCAATGTCACAGTAATTTTAATATCCATTATAATTTTTCGTTTTCTGCTTTATAACATTGATGAACAGAGAAAATTTCAATGTTATTAATTGTAAACCAACCACTACCACTGTGAGTTCTCTGATAATAATTGAGGATTCAATGCAGCCTAGATGAACTTTTCCAATTTCGATCAATATCATGCGACATTCCTATTTTCGAAACACATCTATGGAAAAAACCATAGATGTATTTCGAAAATAGGGGTACGTTAACCTCTTACTTGGATAGGACATTATGACAAATCTTCTTTGATGTTTGCAAAGCTGAATTGTCATTTCGTGCATACAGGGTGGGTAAAATGACTTCTCAAAACGCACATTACCTATATCAAAAATTCAGGAAATTTCGTTTTGACATTTAAGAGACTTTCCTCACAAAATGACCCTTTGGCTTTCTAAACATCAAAGTACATTGGATATATCTATAACATGTGGACCCCTATCTCAACTTGAGAACAAGGGGTTAACATACCCCTATTATCGAACTAACCCGTATAAACAAAATTATGTCGATTAATTTCGATCAGAATAGGGGGTTTATCTAGGCTTTTTCGCATCACTTTTCATCAGGGTGCTCACAGTTGTTGGTTGGATATTGATCGAATTGAATTTTTTTTTGTTCATTCTTGTTATAGACCAGAAAAAGAAGGGATATAAATTACCGTGACATTGTACAATCATTGAGGAGTTGAAATTTTGTGGACATTTTGTCAATTCCTCGAAATTGTGAAAAATTATGAGCCTAAAGCTTCATTTTCTATTTGAAACACTCCACACCTCGAAAACTAGACATAGGATTTTTTTCTGCCCATGAACACTGTCGTCCTGGAAATTGCAATCTACAACATACCAAAAATTGAGTAAATTCTTCCTTTACCTTAATGATACGGGGTCCTATATATTTCGTGTATATACATGAGTCGAAAACAATTTTTTTCAGTATCATATCAATCCAAAGATTTTTCATTATACATAGAATTGATTCTAGGAAAAATCATTATCATAATTCAGAATTCAGTTTACAGAATATTTTTAGTGAAAACAAAATATTTGTATAATATTATGTCTCTATAAAATTTCTTAGAAGTGGAGCAGAAAATTATTATAAGAATACCCATCTCCTTCTGCCTTCTACCTCACAAGATTTTTACTTGTCTGATGAGGATTTCTCTAGAAATACTAGTAATTCATAAAATATACTATAATTAATTATTTCAATTTTGTCGACAGAAAATTTTCATTTTTCTGTCAAACCTCGTGAGTTGCAATTCCTTCTCATCAATACAAATTTTTTTTTCATAATCGGAAGCAACATCATTCGCCATTTCGGTTAAGAAAGAAATGTCCAATAGGCATATTTTACTACTGTGAGTTTCCCAATTTTTTTTTGCCGCGGTAGTAGTTACCAAGCATTTTTTCATGCTACTTAATCGTCAAAAAATGCAACATTTATCAGCTCAACTCAAGAAAACTTGAAAAAATTATTTCCTTTCTTGGAAAACCAACGTCCTCTCGTTTACGAAGTCGTTACAGACACATTTTCAAATTATCTTAAAATTTATAGGAAACTAATCATTTTGGCCAAATGCATAGATACGGCCTTTCTCGAAATAATTAGAGCACTCATAATAAAATACTCTTATTTCATTGAGAATATCTAACTTCTCCACTTCAACTCGATATTTTCATAATAATTGTGTATCAAGCTATTGCTATATTAAGGTCTGTTCTTTTAAATAGTAGGTACGGAATTTTTTTACACGGGGGTATTTTACTTTTTACCCCAATAAATCCTCTCATATAGGATATAGCCATTCCTGGATGTGAAGCTCATACAAACGTAATTCCCTTGACTTCACCAGTAATACCCAATCTATCCCAGTCACGATCCCGACTTGTTGCTTTCATGCATTCAGGCATCCGCGGGGTAATAAAGCAGTAAACGGAATTCCTCGAAGCATAGAATATTCTTCAACGTTTTTGGTAATTCCAGAGTAGCGGGATTTTATGAAGCGAATCAATTTAGAATCATCTGCCTGAGAATGTCATAGGCGAGATTTATATTGTATCGATTTCAACGATAAATTTTATGAACAAACAAACAAAGCTCTTCACGAAAGGAGCATTCGAATAATTGAATGGTAAACTTTTCGCTCTCCTATTCGTAGGAACGTTATCATAAAATATGCATTGATAGTAAAGGACAACAAATACACTATCTTGATGAGATAGACAAAGATGGCTGTCTATGAAGTCTGCGACGAACGTGGAAGGTCGTAAAATTTTATGGGATTTTTATGGCCGGTTGCTGTTGAGGCTCGCCAGTGAGTACGCGCCTTATGATGGCTGTGAATCAACAGCTGTTATTTTATGAACAAGCCATTGTTCTTTTCCTCTTTTAGTAGGCGCTATTGCCATCGTAAACTAGAGACAAAGCGATTTAAATTTTGAAACCTCATATTCGAAGAATGATTTTGAATAGTTTCCGCGGTGCATTTGGAAAATTGGCTAACATTTGATCAGCGATGAATTCAAGTACCTGCATATGATCAGTCAATGATATATTAAAAAGTGATGTTTTTTCTTAATTCAATTTTCATAGAAGATAGTTTTAAAAATATATTCTACTACAAACCTGCGCGTTCAACCTGTTTACCTCACGCATTCCAAGTCGCAAAGACAGGAACGTCGCTAGCCAAACTAGTGCTCTAGGCAAAGCTTTAAATTGGCGCCCTAACAGATAAATCAACTTGGACGAATTCAATAATCTGGTATTCCATAAACCAAAACGTAAACTGAGTATGTAAAAAATGGCCTTTCTTTCTGAAAAATTCAAACAGCAAATACTAAAATACTTTTTAGTATTGATAAAAGGAGAATAATATGCGTATACAAGGTGTTACCAAATATTGTGCGGAATTTTTTGAGATGTGATTCCTCTGCCAAAATTGAGGG
The DNA here is from genome assembly GCF_907165205.1 of Coccinella septempunctata. Lineage (NCBI taxonomy): Eukaryota > Metazoa > Arthropoda > Insecta > Coleoptera > Coccinellidae > Coccinella > Coccinella septempunctata. The sequence goes on from NC_058190.1 coordinate 29,670,536, forward strand.
GCTTTTCATGCAAACTAATAAAGCTCATTCTTCGATAGTTGCAGGCAGTATGAGAATGAGAAAAAAATTCTTAATATTTTTTCTCGAAAGTGCTGAAGAGTTGAAAAAATGGCATTTTAGTAGGCATGATCTACCAATAAGAAGGCTATAATAGAAATCAAAGTGACTTTTCAGCCATATTCTTGAATTTTTAATTCTATCCCTAGATCCTTTTGGGGACAAAAGTTGTATTTTATTTGTAATGATTGGTTACCATTTCAACACACATTTTCAAATTGAGAAATTAGGTTGAATAAAAGTTCTATTACAAATATGGAGTAGTGGTTGCATGTTTCACCTTTTAAAAAAATCACAACAAAATTTAAAGAATATTCATAGGAAGACTTTTTATAGGTGAAACATGCCCACGAAATGCTATTGCTTCAAATGTCCAGCACTTTCAATGAAAAAAGTAATAGGTACTATTTTTGTTTTGCTCATATATGAAAGCGTGTTACTTCATAGTAACAGCCTGAGAGCTTCAGGTTACATTGAAAACCCCTGTAATATCCAATAAGAATCGCCCTCTATAAAAACATGAAGGCCACATCAGCATAGTCCAGAATCGGGAGCAACAGAGAGATGAAAAGACTTTTTCTCGTTTCGAAAGGTTGTCCTTCAAAAGTCGAAGCTGATGCCACTGTATCGATCATAAAATTGTATTGAAACTGTGCATTTCTCTTGGAGCATTGATACAGCTTTGAACAATGTAAAAACAACGACTTTTCTGCGTCATTCTGATGTAATGATAGTTGGCTGTGATTACGATTAATCATGCATAAATTCGAGGATATATTGATCTTAATTCTTAACCTACTATAGAACCTAACAAAATTCAATGTCAAAATATGTTATTAATCAACATATTCTCCTCTTAATTGTATACATTTATTACAGCGAACCTGCAACGTCTCTAGACCTTTAAAAAAAAATGTTTCTTCTCTGCAAACCAGACCACAGCTTTTATTACCTCCTCGTTGGAAGAAAATTTACGACTTTTAGAATTTTTTTCAGTTGAGGAAAGAGATGATAGTCGAATGGAGCCAAATCTAGTGAATAAGGGGGATGTTCTAGTAATTCAAACCCTAAATCACGAATTTTCTGCATGGTAACATGAGATTTGTGTACAGGGGCGTTGTCCTGCAAAATCAAAACACCTTTGGATAGCTTTCCGCGTCTTTTTTCTTTAATTTTGTCCCGTAGAGTGACCAGTAATGTCGAATAGTAATCTCCGGCAACTTTATCCAAAAAATCAATCATCAATCTCCATAGCAATCCCAAAAAACTGAAGCAAAAACTTTTCCAGCAGATTTTTGGACACGAAGCTTCTTAGGTCTTGGAGAACCAGAGTGTCGCCATTCTGACAATATTTTTTTATGCATGGTCTAGGCTAACTAGATATCAATACATTCACGTAGTAAAACGTTTTGAACACATTCGAAAAACTTGGTCGCCATCTATCATATAGTATTTGAGATACAGGATTTTTTTGCGAGATTCTTATTTTTAAATTAGCTATTCGAGTCTCACGAAATTTCCCATAAGTCTCGCATCAATAGAAACAGCGTTTCAGTCTTATTTCAGAATCAAGAGTTGTCCGAAATGATTTATTTTCACAGGTCGATAGCTGAAAGAGAACATCATTTTTTATTGTTTCGGTCAAAACGCAATGATTCTCATTTTGAATGGCATACTGCCATTACATTATACATTTCCAGAGAATTGTGTAGAAAATAGTAATTTTTGCAGAAAATATTATATAAAATAAAAATTATATAAAATTTTCCTAACAAGTGGTATGCTTCGCATTGTTCGGGCAAGCAGTTGCGTGCAGTAAAGAAATAGCAGGCGTTTTCCTCTCCGACTTGAAATAATAATAATAATAATAATAATAATAATAATATAGTTTATTCTGTGAAATACAGGTATAAACAGTAATCACGGAGGCGTGCGGAAAAAGGGTAGAACGCGTACGCTTTTAGAAAAAATATTATCCTGCAAAAACTGAAGAAGACGTCTGATAAAATGAATGATAGACGTCAGTAACGAAACCAATCAAGAATATTGGTTCGTTTTAGTAAAGTGGAATGTTGAGACATGCCTTAAAATGAGGCAGAAAAATGTTTTTCATTCAGAATAACAGAATATTTTTTATTCATTATTTTCAGCGTTGTCTACACATAGGTACGTTCCCTAGTCAGAAAAAACCTCGTTTCTGACTCTCTTTTTCGGCATAAAGACCCTTGACGAGAGCTATATCATTTGAGCCAAATGATAACTCTCTCGTTCTTAGGAACAAACGCGCAAAAACACCGCTTACGATGCCGATAACGCTCTCTCGCAAATACATTATTCGAACAGCTTTTTCGAATCCAAAATGCAGAGCTTTGCCGACTAATGAGATCCACTAAACTTTCTCCGGTACATCGATTGTTCGGAAAGTTATAAAGAACAGACGTAGCCTGACATCGTCAGTAATTGGAGTGGTTGAGAGGAAAAATTGTGGGTTCTGCCTTCGTTCAGGGCGGTGCAGGTCAATGGATTTTTTACTGAACCACGCTCAAGCTGAAAGGATATCCTAATTTTCCACTTTTTCGCTACCAAAATTTCAGAGACTCGAGGTTCTGTGAAGTGAAAAGGATCAATGTCCTTCTTTGAGTCGAATCATGATCCAGAGTTTGAACTTCTGGACTTCTTTCTTCTTTCGCCCAATTTAAGAGACACCCCTCACTGAAGGTTTTCGTGACAAGCTCTTGTTTTGTCGAGGTATTTGTCAACATTTAAAACATTTACAAAAATGAAAATGAACTTAAGAGCATTTATAAAAATATATTTTACTTTTTTTATGAAACACGAGAAACCTGTCAACTGAAATAATTCGTTACATAATTTATTGGATTACATGAAAGATTCTTATGTTTGTAAAAATCATAAGTGGAGGGCACTCGAATACAAACAATCCATCGGTTAACATTCGTTTATTTATTTCATCATTTAGATGATTCTGTTTGTCGCAAGTACTAAAGTATTTTACGACCAGTACATAAGTTTTTCATTATCTTGTGAATTTTTTAGTGATAAGAGACAAGAGACAATACAATACAATTTTTTCCTGAAACTACCGTTCTGTCTACATCTGAAATACAGAATAAAGAAATTGCTTTCACTATAGAAGTTATACACTTTTTGACAGAAACAATTCTTGGAACAATGCCTATTAAAAATATTGCGAGAATATGATTTGATGCAATGTTTCGAAGCCTCTATCAGACTCTACCATCACCCAATAAAAATAAATCGAAATCCTTGATAATATTAAGTTTTATTGTCATTCATAATATTGTGTCGTATGGTTAAAAAAAACATCATGTTAACAGTTGTTTCTATAAACAATTAAATTTTTTCTTTGTCTGTCTTTAAGTCTTGGGAGAGAAAATCCATAAACAGTCCCCAGAAAGTAATATTGGTCTTAGTAATTCTTTACATTACACACAACTGGAATAAATTTGATCTTTGAGGCCCTGTGTAACCTAAGCTTTGAGCTTGTGTGTCACATGCATTAAGAAAAAACAACCCAGTACTTCGAAAATGAAAAAAACAATGAATTTTATAAACAGCTCACATAAGAATCCAGAAAGGAATCCAGAAAATCAGTGCAGTATTCATGATGAAACATTCAAGAATATGCTGAAATTTTGTTCAACATAGTAGACAATACTTTTTTTATTATTATTGCACATTGTGTTGATATGTCTTAATGAAGAGTGTGAAATAAACATTCCTACATCATCAAATCAATCAATCACCTTCATCCATCAGATTTCCTCCAGAATGGAAGAAATTCAAACACTGCATCATGATTCGATTCAAAAATTGGCATTGTTCTTCTTTTACCTCACAGAACCTCGAAGTCTCTGAAATGTTGGTAGCGAACAGGAGGAAATGAGGATATCGTTCGTTTCAGTTGCAGCGCGGTTTCAGTTAAAAATAATATTCAGTTGTTTTTCTATCATCAGTTATAGTCTAGTACGGATCCGACCTTTTCACCAGGATATGTCTTCGACATTCCCACTGAGATCCTCAAATTTTGGATATCGCTATTTTGATACTGAAACAGCTAAGTGAGTGAGGATTATCACTTTGACATGTTAGATCTTGTTCATAATGACCTCTTAGTTACTTAGTTAGTAGTAGTACTTCGAAAATATTCATTACTTTAGTCTAATTCGTCTGGCCATTATAAAAAATGAGATGTAAAAGTAATAAATTAATATTAATGACTGCGAATTAAATTATCATACATTTTTGATAATAGATTATACATAATAACTGCGTATTCATATCAATTGTGCAATATATATACATCATCTATCAATTTCTTCAATGGGATTGTATATTTCCACAAAAATACTAAGAAAATTCTTACAGTATACTGGTGATCTAGCTATATCTGCTATGTCTCAATCACATTGAATAGCCTTTTCAACAGGTCTCGTTAGGGAGTTCGTTCCTGTCTATATGCAATTTCGGGGTTATTTTATTTCCAACGAGATGACGTCAGAAACTTCTACCAGAGTAGGTGTACCTCATTAAACCCCCCACACATCGGTTCTTCTCCAAAGATTGCAATAATGGCAGAGCGTGTGCCTTCTCATTGCTGAAAAATTTCATTTTGCATCAGCACCCACACAAGATTCGTCTAGCTGCATCTCAACAGGATAAAGAAAAAACATAACGTCCCAGATGTCTTCGTACGTAGGTACTTTCAAAACACGCAAGTGCTTTTAGGGACACCTGACTGTTTCAGATCAGGTTTGGATCTTCTTGACCCCATATTTGCTCCTAAAGTTTTCCCTATAACCGGCATCTATTTCATACTTGGATTGCTGTTTGAAACATTGTTGTGCTACCGGTAGATTCGGATGACTTGGGAGAGTCCTGTAACTTGGGACAATTACACCCCTTGCAGATTTCTTTGTTTCTTACCATTTATGAGTGAAGGGAGAAACTTATAAGATTGTGTAGCGTCTTTTCGGTTAGTTTAACAATTAATTAACAAGCGCGTTTTTTATGGCCCTTATACTTTCTAGTGTCCTGTACATGTGTTTCACTTTGTTCATGTGTAATTTTTTTCTGATCATGAAACAAGGTTGTTTTTTACAAATCAAACGGCAGCACGGAAATCATTCATTTATTTTGTTGTTCCATAGGGTGCCTTGTGATAAGGCCGAATAGATACAAGCGGCGCATTGGCAGCAGGAAATATGCCGATTTTTCGCAGGATATTATTATTTAGGTCGTTTCCACAAAGATATCACCAAAGAATGAAAGAAATCAAAGATCCCTCATTTTCTTTAGTTCACATTCGTAAGTTCATTCATTTAGTTTTACATTCGAGTTGTAATAGGAGTTTATCATTTCATTTCCCTACCGAATTTCAACTATATAATCACAAATTCTAATTTTTCAAAACTATACACCGTCCCAAGTCACCTATTTCATTTGAGAGTTGAGAAATCAATGGATTTTAACTTGTGTCCCAAGCCTCCCAACTCGGTGGATGACTTGGGACAACCATATTTTAATTTATATTCGAATTCTGAAGCATGGTATATATCCTAACCAATAGTCTGAGTCATATGACATATTTGAACCTCTTTCTCACATGAAAATAGGTCACCATTTTTGAAATATGGCAAATTGAATTTCAAAATCGTCCCAAGTCATCCGAATCTACGGTACTCATCCCAGTTACTTACATTTTACAAACTAAGATGTTGCATAATACAAGATGTCCAAGCTAAAACGTAACATATGTATTTGAAATTATTTCCATTAGAACGGTGGAGATATGTTTCCATGTGGAGTATTTCCGGATATGCTCAAAATAGCTGTGATAAAACCTGTTTACAAGAAGAATGATCCAAATGATATAAATAACTACAGACCTATAAGTCTCTTAAGTAACTTCTCCAAAATTTTCGAGAAAATTATAGTAAATAGACTTCTCAGCTTCTTCAGGAAATTCAAGGTTTTAAATCCACAACAACATGGTTTCATGAAAGGAAAAAGCACTGAGACAGCGATTTACGAACTAGTGGAGATGATAACTGAGGGCTTGGAGATGAATGAGCAGATACTCGGATTCTTCTTAGATTTCTCGAAGGCATTCGATTCAGTAAATCATGCAATTTTACTACAGAAACTTGAGGCATATGGCATACGAGATGCTCAACTCAAGTTCTTTAAGAGCAATCTCAGCGGACGCTCTCAGCATGTATCTCTTAGGATAGATGGAGTTGATTATACATCCGTAGACTCATTTATTGAGCAAGGTGTGATACAGGGCAGTGTGCTGGGTCCGCTGCTATTTGTTGTATACATAAATGACATTCCTAATATCGTTAGAAATATACTCTCCGCCTTCAGGGAAGAAAATGATATATCTAGAATGACATCTCTACCATCAATAGCATTCATCAACTTTGCTGACGACTCAAACATACTAATACGCGGGAAAAACCGTGAAGATCTTCAGGGCTTCCTTGAATGTACTCACCAATCTGTGCAATCATGGTGCACACCAAATAACTTACATCTCAATGTGGATAAGACGGAATTTGTTTTCTTTTCCCATAAACTAAGAAGTGTTGAAGCAGAACATCAGCTCACATTATCAGGAGAAATAATCTCTCCTCGAACAACAACCAAGTTTCTGGGTATCCACATTGATGAACACCTTGAGTGGACAGAGCATGTTGATAAATTGTGCAGAAGATTAAGCCAGACAGTGTTTGTTTTGCGGGTGTTGAGATCGGAGCTCAGCTTGGAATTTTTGAAGGCAATTTATTTCTCCAACTTTCAGTCCGTGATGAGCTATGGTGTCATTTTTTGGGGAATAGTCGACATGTGAAAATGGTTTTTTACATCCAGAAGATGGTCGTTAGGGTTCTTTTTGGCCTGAGGTACCGGGAATCCTGCCGTGGCGTATTCAGGAAGAATAACATTCTCACACTTTCTGGCATCTACATCTATAGATGTCTGCAGTTCCTGTTCCAAAATAGGAACCTTTTCGACAAATTTAGGAAAAGTGATTCATACAGGACCCGAAACCAATTTTTTCTGTACCCTCTACATACGTTGTCCCTGACGGAAAGAAATTGTACATATATGTGCCTAAAACTATATAACAAACTACCATCCAAAATACGTCAAATTGATAACTTCAAATGTTTTCGAAAAGAGGTCTACAGCCTATTGTTACGACTAGAGCCATACACTGTTAGTGAATTCCTGGAGAGTAACATTGAATGTTGATCTTCTCTGTTTTTGTTTATTTTTCTCCTGTATGACGTTTCCCATCTTCATTGTTTTGTTAACAATTATTATTGGTGAATAAAGATATTCTTTTCTATTCTATTCTATGGATGATCGCCAACCCTCTAGTTTTCAAAACTTTTTCCATGTTCTGAATATAAAACATGGGAGGAGTGATACACAATTTAATATAGATCTTTCCAAGCTGAAAATGATCGTGTATGTAGTTTTGGTTGAAAACTGTTGAATTAACCGAGGAAATTTTTGAGAAATATTTCACGACGGTGAATCAGTTCGTACAAATTCTATTTCTAGAACATTCGAGTTCTCAAAACGAAAAAATTTGATGTCGATTTACTGTAAAATGTGATAGTGTGAATACACACTCAGTTCGAAAAATGGATTGGAAGATTTTCGCATATTCACCCTGGAGAAATCCGCGAAACTCGTAATACAATCCGCATATTTTTGAAAACCTGGCAGACTTGTCTCAGGGTCCATGAATAATGCATGAGATGAATTTTCTCCCACTAATCCGATCAAATTCCCAATCTCATCTTCATAAGGAACTCCACCTCTATTTTATCAGCGCGCTCGAAAATGAGAGGCTATCGTTATGAAGCACAAAGTCTGCAGATCGCCGTTTCCCAGACGATTTTTACGATAACAGGTGTGATTTGTGTTTTATTATTACGACTCCCTGATACTGGGCAACGCATCTATTAAAAGAGGGATAGGGGGATGCGGAGGACCGACATGTTGCTCTAGAAGTCTGGCATATTATAGCTATCGGATTTGCTGAACTTTGTCTTTCAAGACCGCAACATAAAATGTTATGATGGTGGAAGGCGTGCTTTTTATGATGCACTAGTGCAGGCTATAACGGATGTATTTTTGCCATATCTAGTTTACTGTATTCAGAAGCTTATCGAATATGGAATTCCCTGTCAAAATGTTGAAATCAATAGTTGGTTTACGCAGAGTTCATAAGAACTATAACCTAAGAAAGTAGCAATATCATTGGCTGATGGCATTCAGGTGATCGTCGCAATGGGGAATTCTCCTCAATTTGGGTTATCACTGCCTATGCAAGTTTAAACTGAATAATTATGAGTTTCATTCATGATTTTTTCAAATGCACCGCGGAAACTATTCAAAATCAATCTTCAAATATGGGGTTTTAAAATTTGAATCACTTGGTTTCGAGTTTAAGAGTTGGCAACAGCGCCTACTAGACAATGAAAAGAACAATGTCCGATCATCTTGTTTATAAAATAACAGCTGTTGATTCACAGCCGCGTACTTACTAGATTGTCTATGTACTTACTGGCGAGCTTCAACTGCAACCGGCCATAAAAATCCCATAAAATTTTACGACCTTCCTCGTTCGTCGCAGACTTCATAAACAGCCATCTTTGTCTATCAGTCGATGTTGCCTACTTGTGCAGTCGAAATGAAACGCTTTAAATTTTAAATACCCATTTCTATTTTTCATTTTTAAGTGCTTAAAATAATTTTTTTGGGAAACGGTTAAATGGTTATTTCAAAATGTGACGTTTCAAAGTAATTTCATAAAAAATACATCATTTTCATCAGAAGGAGTATTCCGAGTTTAAAGTCGGAATTTAACTATTTAACTTCATATAATACTAGGTGTTCCCACATTTATGATTAATGGATGATTATGTACACAGGGTGTATATTTGTATATTATTATTTGAGTTTTCTTCTATGAGAGGTCATATCAATGTTATGAAAACCTTTCGCACTTTCGCAGGCTGTTCCATAACGACCTGAATCTTTTTTTCAGGTATATTCCGGATGTTTCATGACAATACTTCTTTCTCATATGTACAGGGTGATTGATTATATTTTACCCAATAGCTATCTCAGTTAATATTGGTCGTACGAAAACGTTTAATTGGGCAAATTTTTAGTATTTTTTATGGGCATGAAGAATTCAGTACTACGATGCATAAAATCATGGTAAACCTAAAAATTTTATGTGAACTCTTATTTTTAAAAGGTACATCCTGTACCTTTTCTTCTGATTTCAAAAATATATACTTTATTGAGGTTATCTCTGGCATTTTTCTGAAAATATAGATATTTTCGTCTACATCTAAAGCAGCTGTGGAACGCCACACAACAACGATGCGATTTCTTTATATTAAACGAACCGTCGAAAATAAAACGACTAATATTTATTCTATTCATTTATTACCTAAAAGTTAAATTAGATGTTCGAAATGTCCCCCACTTACTTCTACACACAATCGGTATCTTTTCATTAAGTTTTTGACGGCTTTCCTTATCATTTCTGGATTATTATTGAGGTTATCAATTTCTTCCTTTATTTTGGTTGTAATGTGTTCAATATTTTGCGGACGGGCCTTATACACTTCAGATTTTAAATATCCCCATAAAAAAGTGTCCAATGAGGTTAAGTCGGGACTGTTAGGAGGCCATAGAATGGTCCCATTCTTGCCAATCCACATATCGTATCTTTTCATTTTCGACTGACGTTCTACGATTGCCTTAGATTTAGACGAAAAACCTATATTTTGAAAAACTGTCGAAAATAACCTCGATAAAGTATATTTATTTGAAACCAGAGGAAAGAGCATTACTGATTAGGTAAATAAAATATAGGGTGTACCATTTAAAAATAAGAGTTCACATAAAATTTTTAGGCTTACCATGCGTTTATGCATTTCCTAGTGCTGAATTCTTAATGCCCATAAAAAATACTACAAATTTGCTCCTTCAAACGTTTTCGTACGACGAATATTAAAAAAATATAAAATAAAAACAATCACCGGTACAAGATGCTTGTGAGGCTATCTCAATGGCAAGGAATATTATGTACACCCGATGTTTTTTGATTTTTCTTCAGATTTCTTACATTAAAACGTCATTAGGACGGTGAGAAAACCTCATATAGTCTGCTCTTTGACGAATTGGTTCATTCCCAAATATACTACTCAGATATTCATCAGAGGATTCAGATTTCACAAAATAAACATGTTGTTTTTTCAATAAATATTAAACTTAATGTATTTTATTGAAGAAAATCGTCAGTAGGTGCATGTTTTTAATTATGAATTTATGGTCGTAGACAGGTAGGGGCCAGGTTGGGTACAACCTCCCTCCCCCCCTTTACTGAAATCGACTAAATTTTCGGGCAAGTAACCATAGAATAACATTGAGCCCCCGCCCCCCCTAAAAAAAACTGCTACGCCAATATCAGGATTTTATGTATACAGAAGGTTCTTGGAATTTAGGAAAATTCCTACTTTGAAGTCGGAATTTAATGAAAAATATTTTTTAAATATTATATGGCCCTCCTACGCCTTCGTAGCATCTGCTACCGATTTCGAGAAAAAAATTTTGAACTGTTCTCTCGAAATCCTTAGAAAAGTCCAAATTACCATAAAAATTCATTTAGTAAGCTGGAGTGATTAGGTTCCTTGCTATCAAAGCATACTCGGTATTTCTAATATTGAATGTGTTCTGATACCAATCCAAAAATTCAAACTTTAACACCCTGTATCTTGAAAACGAGACGTTTGCGATCCCATGTTAAGACCTTTTTTCTTAAAATTACTTAAGGAATCTCCCCTCTTCGTTTGCACCTCCAATTTAGGAACAGCCTGTATATTTCTTCTCACTTCGAGAATACGGGTACTGAGGATCATTTTTGATTTTAAATTGAGAAGAAAATTGCAGTGTTCTAGCGTTAATTTCCGTCCACACTCCACCTCCACAGGATATCCTACGAAACAAATGATAAGAGCGATAAGGCTGAGCCATTTCTTCACATTATTTCAATCTCGTTTCTGGTTTCTATTTGGACGCTCTGATACTCAATTCCGAGACTCTTTGGGACTATAAATCAAATCTCCGGGTCTTTACCCTTCAAGGTGAGGATTAGGTGGACTGGTCTTAAAATATTCGCAACTAATATTTATTTACCGGCTTCTGTTTCTCCGAGAAAAGCGTAATTTCCGATTTACAGTTAGCCAGCCTCGAACATAAACACGTCCGAAATGAGCCCCCCCGAAACGGAATAGAAATGAGATTCCAAAGTTAAAGAACCCGTTTGCAGTTCTTCCATTGTCACAAAACGAGTTCACAATTCGGGGTTACGAATTCCCGTCGGGAAAAGAATGGTTGAACAGGAACAATAGGGTTGGTTCGAGACCACTGATAAGTTCGACACTAGAGCATGTGAACACATTCGTCCCTTGCGAGGACAGCGTCGACTCGTCGCCGCAGTAATATTTTATTTAATATTTCATATCCTCGCCAGCCTTTATTGCGTCGCATTGGGATTTCTACGCTTGAAAACATACTTTTCCTTAGTTATTCTTCATATAAATACTAATTTATAGACCACAAAAGAAAAGTATAGCAATAGGGAGATTATAAGACTTATACAGGATGTATGTGATTTGTTCTCGCACTCAACATCTCAAATAAAGCGAAAACTGTATGACTACTTCTATGATTCAATAATTGCAACTTGAGAGTTCAAACTTGATTTCAATTTTTTTTTTTTTTGTTTCATTCTTTTGTTGATGATTTCAATTATGTATTGTATATTCAAGAACCGTAATGGTTAAAATTGAATCGGATTGATAATTATTAGTGTACAATTGTTATTAGTAATAGCCGACTCAAGAATCGGAAACTAGAATACTTGTATTGTGGAATCTGTATGAGTTGTATCAATAAATAAATAAATAAATATAATATAAGGTTATAAAATTCATGAATGTATAACGTTTTAAGACAAAAAAATAATAATAATGCATACCTATATACTATATATACCTCTACAAATTTGTACTTGACTTCGGGTAGGCACATACCTTCAGATCGAATGAATCTATTCTGATGTAAAGATCGTTCAATGCAGTGGGCAAAGAATATTCTCATTGAGTATTTACGTGAATGAATACTCGATGATATTCTGTTCTCAGTGTGGATACAAGAAGTCGCGACATGGAAAACAGTGGAAACCGGAAACATAATGCTGAATACAGGGTCCTGGACTAGTCATAGTACGTTACACTTCCTTAGCTCGGAACCATACATACATCTTAGAAATTGCATTGGAAAATAGGCTCCTTGTACAGGTTGGGCAAAATTCGATGGGATTGAATGGAGCTCTGTAACCGTAAGAGCTAGGGAAAAATGGATAACATGCTTCAAAAGATTGTTAATGGTCAAAACCGCATCCCTCTATCTTCTTTTGTTTTCAAGTTATAAATGAAACCTCATTTTTCGGCTGTTCGTACTAGTGCCTCCATTTCGTAAAGTATGAGTGATTTCGAAAAATAAATGTTACATTCTGCAGACACTTTTTCATGTATAATGCAGTGTCAAAGATTTCTTTCAGTCCGCCATTTCAGAGATATAGTGATAACTTTAATTTTTTAAAATATTAACCCTGTGTTATTTCGACATACTTCAGTCCCATTTTTTTTTATTCAGAATATATAACAAACATCATGTCTCTTATTGTTCTTCCAATAAAAAAACTCAAAAACTACTTCGCTCTAGTTGGCAGGTCATTTTATTGATAATATATGATAATGAACTTAATGCTCCTAAATTGTTTCAGGTTATTAAATGACACAGGCTTTGCCTTCACTGGATTTCCGTAGGTTTATTATTCAGATAGTAAAATGGGACTGAAATTTGTAAAAATATAGAGTTTATATTTAAAAAAAATTAAAGTTACCACTATATCACTGAAGTGGCGGACTGACAAAAATCTTTGAATACGCCACTGCATTCTATATAAAAAAGTGAAAGAATGTAACATTTGTTTTTCGATATCACTGATACGAAGCGACGAAAAATGAGTTTTCACTTATAACTTGAAAACAAATGAAGATGGAGGGATGCGATTTTGGCCATTAAAAATCTTTTGAAAATCTATATCGGAAACGTACCATCCATCTTTTCCTAGCTCTGACGGTTACAGAGCTTTCGTTCAATCCCATCGAATTTTGCCCACCCTGTACTTTCCGTGAGTCAAGCTGAACACCTCGGACGCTTGTAGAGAAATATGTAGTATTATTTTTCAGAATCTGTGGAAGTATATGTATGTCGATCTGAACTACAATTCAAAATTATCAATTTTTTACGAGGTATTTGAAAAGAGTGTGAAATAATTTCTTTTAATGAAACACCCTGTATTTTCTTGCTGTTTCGAATTCTTTGAGAAAAAATAATCTGACTTCGCTGAAGTATTCCCATACCTATTCTTCTACCTTTGTGAGATAATCAACTTTTTTTGAATTTGTAATGTTGTCAAAGAAATTCAATATTATTGGAATTGGCAGCGGTAGGTGTACAAAATTTTGACAGGTCACTCAAATCCCTTTCATCTAGTTAGTGTGCCTCCAGTAGACGATCAATAGTGAAGTTGAGTATCTCACAAACGGAGAGGATTATTAGGTATAGGAATGCTTTAGGAAAGTCCGCTCATTTTTCCTCAAATAATTCGAATTTGCAGGAATTTCCATCCAACTTCGATATGACAGGCTCTCTTCAAATACCTTGTATGGAAGTCATTATTTTTGAAATTTAGTCCAGATCGAAATGCATATAATTTCCCAGACCGTTTACTGAAAAAATACACCAGTTGGCCACGAGAGTCCGAGGCGTTCAGCTTGAATCACACTGTACAGGGTATTCGCAAAAAAAAAAAAAAAAAAACAACAAATGGGTGCTTTTTGGAATGTATCACCAAGTATTTTTCCATATATTCTAAAAAACTTCTATATGTCTGTCATGTCGCCAAATTTCAGATAATTATCCAACGGTACAGATCTCATTCATAGAAAGCTGCAAATAGTTGAGGGTAATTTCCCATGATAACAGGAGAGCTCACGTGTCGTGATAGCAGTCGGCTCAGAGTTCCTCTATCGATTGCCACAAGCAATCGTAGTACGAATTTGATCAGCAATGTTTTCAAATGAAAGATTTGCCTAATCGTCATTCCTAAATGATCAACCTGTCGTATAAAGAGTGTACAAATTTATATGAATAACTTCAAATTGATATTTCTAGATTTTTTCGAATGTAACACCCTGTATTTTCTCACGATAATGTAGAGAATTTAATGCTCAAAATTATCCTTGGTACTATTTTTAGTGCTGCGTCCAGGGAGATACGAAAAATAACATCACAATCATATTAAGTTTTCAAAAAAGTTTTTTTCCCTTCAAATTGAGCCAAAAATTTTTAAATCTGTTCCAACATACAGAAGTGAAATATATAATGTTTTTTCTCTTTCTTGGAAACGTGGAACCAACAGTTTCTGATGTTGTTTTTTCCAAATCCCATGCAAGGATTTATTTTGTGAAAAGGAAAATCATGTTTTGAAAGGACATAGGTTTTCCGTCATACTGCTGACCACCCTTGATGAATCACCCTCTACCAGGGATTCAAAGTGTAAACAATCATCGTGAAGATTATCATCGAAATAGTCTGGATAGCTAGAAACAAGATTGGTGACGTGTACTTTTATCTTTTATGTGTTCGAAATACGGCTTTTGTTATTTTGATGAAAACGAAAGGAAAAATATTATTTCGCTGCATCATTCTAGTCACTCTGCGTTTGTCCTTTCAGTTCCCACTTACATTTCCAAATTTGACGAATTATGAATACCTAATAATAAGTAAAAGATAAGAAGTTTTAACTCTACGCTTTTCCCTCACTCTAAAAACAGCATGCCCATCATCAGACATATAGATTTTTGTGTTCGCTAATAAGAACACAGAAGACACAGAAGAAACGAAAGTTTAATTACGCCTTATAAGAATAGACGTATTTTAAACTGCGAAACGGAATGCTTTTCTGCTGATAAGAATATGTTAAATTCATAAAAAACTTGATTTGTTTTAATATGTATAGGTTTTATAGAATTACAATTTTTCCTACATTCTTTTAATTGCCGAAAATTTGCTGTTTCGAAGGCCTTGCGAATGCTTCTGATTTATTTTCAATTTTATCCGGTTTCAGTGCTTAGGGCCATAGACTTATTTCCCCGCATATGTCTATGCTTAAGGCTGGCTAAAGATGGAAGAAACTAACACAAGCATCTCCTCGAAGACAAACCCAAGTTAAGCCGGCTAATCTTAAGTTCATTTTCTCACCTATCTTTAACCGTTTCTTATTATTTCAATGGTAGAAGCAAAGCGTTACTCTCAAATACAGAATATCAAGCTTCGGAATTCCTTACCGTAACGTTAATTATAGGTACGGTACCTGATGGCGCCAGCTGAATGCGTACACCTTTAGAAAACTAAATCACCACTAGATGTCGCAGGACACTTCGTGGAAATTATATTCCAGTATCCGAATTTTTTTTGATAATCTACTGAATGCATGGCACTGATTATTCATACAAGCATTTCGGAATAATTATTTAGTGGCTTCAACAAAACGAAAGTAATTTTTTCGAAAACATTTATAAAATATCAATAAGAAATGTTTCCGACTATACCTCACTACTACTATACGTGTCCTAATAAAAGCCGCAGAGAAACTACCAATCGTTACTCTGATCTCTCCTCAGTAGCGAATAAATCTTTCGCCTTTTACTAAAGATTTCCGTGGGGAGGGATAACTCAAATGAGTCTATAAAAAATTTTTGAAGGCCTATCTTTGATAGGCCGCCTAATTAAAATAAACATAATTATCTATCTAACTACTATATGTTATGGTAATTTAGGATTGAAAATCGAATTCACTTGTTCTCTAAAATGGATGTGGTTGATTCAACGCCCACCCCTAGTTCAATCGGTTAAAATCTAAAAAGAAGATTGAAACGTAGGTGTGCACAACTACTTACCAACTTTACTTACTTTACTGTTATAAACATATCAAACCCAATTAAATTTATCATTATACACTAACGATATTTGAAAAAGTGTCCTTCTGAATACTTGTTTTCAATTTCAATAGATCGACTTCACTGCGAACTCTGTACGAAATTTATTAAATATATAATCAAAAATTAAAAATCTTCTGTATCTCAGAACTGTTTCTACTGATGATACTTCTGATTTGCACGAATCAAGAAATAAAAGATATTTTCTTTGGTACCTGGTGTCCAATCTTGGTTATGAATTAGAACAAACAGGGAGAGAAACATCTAATTTCATGTCCCTTTCCCTATTTCTGAAAACTTATGTCTCGAAACGAAAAATGGAACAATCCTGAAAATATATTATTGTTTACAACCATTAATTATGTATATAAAAAATTATGGTTTTTGTTGTTTCTGTTAAATTATAAAAGATATGCAAATTAAAATATCTTTTTATCGAAATGAACTTATAACCTATATTTCACAAGGTGTACCAAGTTCGAGGGCCTTTTAGACGTTTCTACCTAACCTAACCTAACCTAACCTAACCTATATTTCACAAGGTGTACCAAGTTCGAGGGCCTTTTAGACGTTTCTGGAAATCTGAAAATTTAGATCATGATATTGTTCGACATTATCAACTAAGCTGAAATCGAGGCTAAAATATTCTTGAAGCCTAAGCACTTTCAGTTATACAGGGAATGAACGTAAATTTTTCCAAAAAAATTTTTTTTTACTTTTTCTTTCCTGATATGATTTGAACAGAAATATAAAAAAAAATTTTGACAAATTTATTTCCAATCCCTGTATAACTGAAAGTGCTCACGCTTCAAGAATATTTTAGCTCAGTAGATAATGTCGAACAATATCATAATCCCAATTTTCAGATTTCAAATAGGTCCATTTCTCCAGAAACGTCTAATAGGCCCTCGAACTTGGTATATCCTGTATATAGGTGTGAGTGAATAGTTTAGTTGTAGTCATAGAGTTGATTCCTTATCAAAAATAATGTGGGTGTCCCATCTAATTGTTTTGAGCAGCTCCTGCTCAGATACATCGCCCCAAAGATGGCATCTGAAAAGCAACATATTTTTCTCAGTAACCAGAAAACTGACAGAAAGGAAAGTGAACAGATATTCTATGGGAATGAAAGAGCAATCTAAAATATTTTTGGGTAGAAAAAGCCACTGCCGATTTTCCTCATTCATATTATTCTATTGAAAAACTTTGAAAGGTTGATTCATTATGAACAAATAAAGTAATAAGGTAATTCTTTGTTTGAAATACCTAACGGTTTTTGGCGAAATAAACAATTTTACGTAGCGTGAATCGTGTATAGGCTGGATTTATCTTATAGAACTAGAACTGAAATTTACCTAGTAAGGCGCAATACCTTTTCGTAGATTGAATGTGACACAGAATTCACCACTATGTAGAGCTATGTCAACTTTTAATTCATTGTCTTTTGATGTCGATATTTTCAATATTTCTCTTGTTCAACTAAAAAATTGTTTGAAGAATAAGTTCATTATGTGTACCTATTAGCTTATTATTGTGTTTTCTCTGCATTTTTCTGGAGTGCGGGAAAACTGTTTTCTTTTCGTGTTACTGGGTTGAGTACTATATATGTAGAATGAGTTAGGTTTATATATTACTGGGACTGTATGATGATCGAATTTTTTTCATTTTTTTTGAATTGTGAATACTGTATTGGGTTGAAATACCTGTTTGTATTCTTCTTTTGAATAAATAAATAAATAAATAAACTTGCTCTTATTATAGGGGCACACCTGCATCTTTTTTTATTACATTCTCGCTCCCATAGAATGTCTGGTCATTTAAATTTCAGTCTGATTTATAAAAAAGGAACTGAAACTTTGTTTTCAATGACCATCCAGGGGGCGGTATATAATCAGGTGCTGATCAAAAAAAAATTTATATGAGAAACCCACACAATTTTTTGATAAAGAATCACCGACAAAATTTTTTCGCATCTATTCATTTACACCCGGAGTTTTTATATTACGTAATGTTTATTATTATTTTCCTTGTGAAAAAAGCCAATTGAAGATACAACAGGAATATTCCAACAATTAATCATTGATCAAAAACAGATGGTTCGAATCGAGTATCCTCCTTACCACTGATATTATTTATCGCAAACCAATTTGTGAGCCCATAATGTTATTTTCAAACATCCAGACGAAGAGGTGGAACATTCAGTAATGAGTACTATCAATTTGTGTAGGATGTCGATTTTGAAAGCGCCCATTTATCTTCATTTCAATTTACCGAAACCTCCTTCAAATATTTATCAATTTATTTATTTTCGTATCAATTTCGCTTTGAGATCGGCCTGAAGTGATGCTAAAGTTATTTGGCATTTACAGTCAGTCGGTTTTCATTACTTTTTAATGGTTTTCACTCAATCAGAGGGTGATTTATATCAATTTCCCGAACACTTCCAGCAGAAGCCCAGCATTAATTTCGGCTAATGTAAATAGAGAAGTTTCGAAATCATGAAACATCAGGTTTATGAATTTAAAATCAGCTGAAAGACACTTTTATGACTTTTTCTACTTGGGAACTGTCGTTGTTCAAAGTTGAGTGTTATCGTCAATATTATGTGATATTTGTATTCGAATTGTATCTATTATTGCTATTGATAGTGAGGTTCAGTTTAATATACAGAAATGTTATAAATAATGATTAACTTTTTTCTGTCCGGCTTCTCGGTATGAATAAAATAAACCATAATAACCATTTAGTTTTTCCTGTAGTTAAGTTAACCGCACTTTCCACTTTCCACATTATCTATTCATTTTTTCTTCCTTATAAGCAGTTACCACTGATCAAAAAATAACAGTGAAAGTTTCAATCAATGTGCTTATTTGTGATATGGTGATTCGATATTTTTATAACATTTGCACTTTTTGTTTCTTATTTCTCTTAGGTTAGGTTAGGTTCCTGCTTAAGAACTTTCTTGAATAGGAAGATGTAAAAACAGCAATATACAGTGCGCGTCAAAATTATGGAACAAATTCATTTTTTCAGCAAAATCCTGAAACAGGTCAATTTTTGTTTCACTTTTACCAAATTTTTATGCATTTTTGAAGGATTTTTATTGCACCCTGTGCCATCCCCATTAACCCTCTAAATTTTTTGAATAGGGAAAGTGGGTCATGTGGTACTTTTTTGTCAAGGTCTTTATATCTTCTTCACAGGCGGGCAGAAATTTTCAAGAAGAATTTTTTCTTCTGAAAAATTAGTTAGTTCAAAAAGGTTTTCAGTATGTGCACTTTGTCATGGCTCATTTACTTTGGGACGATGGTACCTGATGAAATTTGTCACAGAATAAAAGTCGTCCCACTCCATTTTTTTTCTCCATTAAAAGGTTCGCAGGGGTTGAAAGTGGTACATGAACAAAACTGTAATGGTCGACTTTCATTCTGAAAATCTCTTTGAAATAACTAATTTTTCAAAAAAAAAAATTCTTGAAAATTTCTGCACGCCTGTAGAGAAGATACAAAGACCTTGCCAAAGAAGTACCATATGACCCACTTTCTCTTTTCAAAAAATTTAGAGGGTTGATGGGGATGGCACAGAGTGCAACAAAAATCCTTCAAAAATGCATAAAAATTGGGTAAAAGTGAAACAAAAATTGTCCTGTTTCAGGATTTTGTTGCCAAATATTTTTCTTCTGAGAAAATGAATTTGTTCCATAATTTTGACGCGCACTGTATTATTATTGGCTTTCTTTTTCAATATGTGAAATGTAGGGAAAAAAATAAAAATTATTTGTAGAAGAAATGCAATGAAAAAGTTGGCTAACTGAAATCAGAAATAATGAATCATACTCATTCAATATTAGTCAATAATAAAATATTTTGAAGATAACCCTTGCCATCAGAAACGTTTCATTTGAACTCCTTTGAGAAATAGGAATGAGTAATGAAGAAGGAAAATTTTCTTTCGGGAATCCACATCCTAATCCCTTACTGCATTTTAATGTCCCCATATTGAAGCGATATTCGTAAACTTTCATCTCACCTGCATGCAGAATCCCATTAAGAATAAAAAGTAATCAATGTCAAGAAGGTTTTGTTTCTCATTACCTTTCCTAATTCATTCTTGTTCATTTAGAATTTTTCCAAGCTATCGGATTTCCTTTGCGGTTTGCTGTGAATTATGATACTTCACCATTGTTCTGATGGAATTAACTACCCTTCTTTTCTGTTCTCATTGATTCGCTCAGATGGGGAGAAAAGAACGTTTTAATAATCGCAAGGCTCTAGCGGTGTCGAGATTTATAATGCTTTCATACCCACGCTCCTTTTCAGTGGGCGCCTCTTTCTTTGAAAATTTCGATGAAAAGAATACTTTCTAATTAACCGTTTCACGAGTCGCCCGGAGCAGATTTTCCAGTTTTTTCTCACGATAATTCATTCATGCATCGCGAATGAGAGCTTTATAATTTTTTCATTACACATGCAAATATTCACTCCCTGGTTTTCATATGAAACTATTCTTTTTTGAGAATACAAAATCCTTTTTTAACGAATATTCAAATCCATGCATTCAGTCTGGGTGCATAAAATCCAGAGGTTGAGTTTCTGAAATAAGCGTAAAACTACTATTTGATAAGATTCTTAATACCAAATGTTAATAATGTGTGTTGGTTTGTTGCGTCCATGTTTAATAAATCGGAATCTGTTCCGGGAATGTGGACAAATGTGATTTGGAACCTAGAAATAAAAGAAAAATAAGAATCTCGATATGACAATTAATCTACGACATAACCTACAAATATTCGTCGTAATAAATTTCGACGTAACGCTGTAGGAAAAACGATTTTAAATTTTGGAAGATTTTAGGATTTGAAGACAAAATATTGAACACATATGCCTAAAAACAACGAGGTGGGTAATTCATAACAACTCCATGCACAAATTATATATGTCAACATTCATAATTTTTGTAGCCTTGAAAAAGGAGAGAGTATTCTTCGAAACGTCGACAAAGCTGTTAAATAAAATCTAGAAGAACATCCGAAGTATTTGTCCTCATTCCCGAAATATTAATAATATAACTCAATTAGCAATTTGGTTCTGCTAGCTTTACGATTTCTCCAACAACTGGAGCACAAAAAATTTTTCAAGAGGGTGAAAAATTAGTCTGTTAGTTCCAAAAACGAAATTAAATTTCACAAAATCAGTTTAATGATATACTCAGTAACTAATCGTTTTTTCTTCACTGCCCGTGAAAACGTTGGTTTAGTGGAAGTTGCGGATAAATCGGACCATAACCCAAGAGCTTATACTGTTGCTCTCTAAAAAGGCAGCGTAATTTGAATTATCTGAAATTCAATCTAACTTTGAGCAACTTCCGTAACTAAGAGAAGACAATGTCTTCAAGACATTTGTTCGTCGATCGATCATAAGGCGGCGGTTGAGTTAAATCTTTTAAGAGGGGATACCTTCCTTAAATTTTTGTACTTATCTGTAAGTGAATGAAGTAAGTGGATAATAATGCAGGAAGAAAATGTGCCTATCATTCATTATTTTGCTCAGTACTCATTTGAATTCGGCGTATAAGCAGCGGGTATGTATTCAGTTCAGGGTGACCATTTAAAAACTTGCCAGGCCAATTATGTCGCGGCAAGGATGTTTTCAGAGAAAATGCCGGAACAGGTCAATGTCTATTCAGAGGGGTACATATTTGGAGCAGAATTGTAAGCCGAAATCTCCTCGAAGCTAGGTGTAGGGGCTATCACCTGTAAATTCTTGATAGGGAATAGAGGGTGAGCTAAACCTCAGAGACAATATGTCCCTGTCTACATAATAATAATTGTCTTCCAATTGAGATATAGCTCACCCTCTTAGCTCACCCTCTATTCCCTATTAAGAATTTAGGGGTGACAACCCCTACACCTAAGATTGAGGAGATTTGGCGTACAATTCTGCTAGAAACATGTTCCCCTCCGAATAAAAATTGACCTGTTCCGGCATTTTCTCTGAAAACATCCTTGTCGAGACATAATTGGCCTGGCAAGTTTTCAAATTGTCAGCCCCTGTAACTACTTCAAGGACTCAATAAAAATTTGCAAACCATAGTATTCATGTAGAGGGTCAGGTGATCTTTCAATTGAGGTATAGCTCATCCCCTATTCCCTATTGAGAATTTAGAGGTAATAGCTACTACACCTAGGGTTGAGGAGTTTTCGGCTTGTAATTCTGTTCAAAATATGCCCCCTACGAATAGAAATTGACCTGTTTCGGCATTTTCTCTGAAATCATCTTGTCGTGACATAATTGGACTGGCAAGTTTTCAAATTGTCACCCTGTATACCTACGTAAAATGTGCGTTAGATATTTTATCTTAAAAAAAAGAGTTCACTAAAAGAATACAACTCATTTTTTTCCACGATAAACTATCAAAAAGTAACGGACTACATGGAGAAAACAAATGATTCGAATTGCATTCGAAATTATCATAACAAGAATGATTTCATTTATTGCTTGGAACAGTTGACATTTTTGAATTAAAGTTCCCGCAGTTACTTGCATAACCTTAAAGAAAAGGAAAGGTGTTAGTTCATATTATACTGCAAGCTTTATTCATTGAAAAATTTGAAGTATTTTTTCTTTAACTTCATTCATGTATTGTAAACGTCTAAAGGAATATGACATTCTGGACATATCATGATCACTTATAGAGGGTGTATCTGACAACACCGAAAAAATGTAAGGGATGATTCTGCGGTTAAAATTAAGGTGGGTATTTGGTATAAAATTTCTTGAAAAACCTCTCCCGTAAGAGTTACACCCTTCCGAACATAAACAGAAATAATTATTTTCCCTGTATATTGAAGCTAAATAAAGACACGAAGCTTGGGAAATATCATTTGTCAATGAAATTACACAAGTTGGATTTTTTTCAACCCTGAAGTATGCTCAGAAAGGGTTGAAATAGTAAACTTCTAAAATATTTTTTCAGATGAAAATTTTCCTTTCCAAAATATATACTTTTCATATACTTTTTTATTTCTGAAAATTTGTTCGACAAATCAAGTATTTACGAGAAAAAAGTACAATGCATTTTCAGAAAGATGAACTAACGCCAGGGTATTTTGTGCTTTGCAATGACAATCCTAAAAATAGGATTGTGCACTGTCATTTTCTGCTATCGTTCCTATTGTTTCACAAGTTTTGTCTTTAGCTAAATATACAAGGAAAATAAAGAAAAACATTTTTTTTTATTAATTTTCGGGGGGTGTAACTTTTCCGGGGAGGGATTTTTCAAAAAATTTTACACCAAATACCAATAATTTTCCTCAAAGAATCTCCCTTTCAAATTTTTCGGCGTCAGTCAGACACACTCTGATATTATACCGGATGCTTCAGGATGTCAAATGAGATGTCATATTATTGGTAACATAAATACACAAGTATACCCAGAAAGCTCAAAACTTTCTTTGGGAAGAGAAATAATTTTAAATATATAATGGAAAAAGAAAGAAAGAATGGAGTTAAGTTACATTGTTATTTTACGTATATTGTACGCGTATATCTGAAATATTTCAATGGAATATTTGTCTGCCCAAATATTTGTAAATTAATAATGAGGAAAATTAATGAATAATATTACTTTTTTCATTATATTGAATAAAAGTGACGTTTACAGAACCGTCACTCGTGAACGAAAACCAAGTTTTTTTTGAGGCAATGAGGGTAAAACATAATCCAAAACGTATTTATTTTGTGATTTGTGTAATCGTCCTCAGAAAATACGTCAACCTATGTTTGTACTTTTTTACTTGGATAAAAAGGGGCTTTCGATGAGAAAACTCGAATATTTTTGCTCTCATGTAGGTAATGGGGTAATTGCGGACGCGGGGTAAAAGCGGACACAGGGATATCTACTAGATCCTTCTCCATGCGCTCAGTTATCATGACCAAGTTATCTAGTTTCAATCATCTTTAGTGCGAAGAAAACAGTTACTACCGGTGCTCGTTCATAGTATTCAAGATAAGTCATTTCGAAAAATTTTATATCTTTTGATCTAATTTTGAGGATTTATTATTTTGCTTGTGTTTATATAGAAAAAGTGATGTCGAACAGTAAATAATTTCTATCGATTGTTTTGTTTCAATAAAGGTGATGCTCAAATAACATTCAACAAAATATTGTACCAGTCTCAAATTTTAGTTTTATTAATTTTGAAATGCCATTTGGGGTAATTGTGAACAAGGCAATCACCCCAGATATAGTGAATAAAAAACAATAATAATTATTGTTTGTTCACAGATGTTTCGAAAATATGTATTAAAGACGTACAAAAATAATGTTGCAACAGAAAAAAATGGACTAATTCTGCCTTTTCTGCTAACTACTATTTCTTAGACTGCGAATATTTGTAAAGTGCGGTAATTGGGTACACGAGAACTGTTCAGGTGGAACAACGTCCGAAAAAGGTTTTATTTGTGTTTTCTGCAATTAATATTTACCTCAATTGTGTAAATGCGTGAGTACCCTAAACTGTTTGCAACTAACCCAACACACGTCCGCTTTTACCCCAAATTGTTCGGGTAAATACGGACAGAAAGGGAAATTCTATCAAAATATGTAACCAAAAATATCGCGTTTCATTTGAAAAAAAAAGTTGACTATGGTTATTTTAAAAGATGTCATTTCTAGCTCAATTTGACATCATCATTTACTCGCAGTTCGAAGTGCGATTAACGTTACTTCAACAACTGGCATATTATTCGAAATAACTGAGTTATAATAGGTCCTTTCGTCTGTTTCTCATTGTGGTGTAATCTTCACTGCACTTTAAATCAGCTGATTTTCGGTGTAATTACGCAAACGAATGAAAAAAACACTGACGTTAGGTTGTCACGCTCATAGACTAATAATTCGAATTCGAAATATGGTTACGTTTCTCAGAAGATGTGTTACTTTTTCATCCTCATGTAAAGTGATGAACTTATCGCAAATTTTATTTTTAATAGTATCCATGTCGAAGTAGATTACTGTGACATCCGTGACATTAATATCAAATTTTGAATTTCACACCACAGAACTTATATTACACCTCGTTTTGACTAGGTGTAGATAAACTACACCTCCCCTACACTGGTGTAAATCCAATCAGCAAACGAATACTAAAATCGAGTGTAAATTACACCGAGTGTAGAAAAGTGCTACACTTTCTATGCAAACGAAAGGACCTAATTTGTGATTATAAAATTCCAAATATTAGAGATTTATGACATGTTTCAACTGGGCTTGATATATTTACGCATTTCCTGGTATTTTCGTTAAAACTTTCGGAATAGTCTGTTCACTTGAAATTTTTAGACGAATTATTTTTTGTCCTCCAGAATACGTTATATGGAGTCGTTCTTCCTTATCACGGCTGGATGAAAAGCTATTGATTTCGCATAGTACGTAATGATAACACATTTTTCGCATCTCTTACATTATATAGCACGTTCTACATTCGATATTTGCCACAAATCAGTATCTTTTACGAGGTTCAGTAACCTTAAAGAAAGCTTTGCTCCGGATCCCGGATGAAAAATATTTATTGATGATGCGGAAGGGTGGAGAGCACATTATTCGGTTTTTCCCTTTCCTCTGGATATTCACGTCACCGAAAAAGTTATAAGGTAATGAATTCTCCATGGTTCAGATGTGTTCAACTCGAAAATATATAGAGAGCTCAAACAAGAGAATTGGTAAAACTTATTTACAAACAGTTATTCTGAAAATTATAGCTTTACATTCTGAATTCCTGGAATTATACCTTGACTATCGTTGGTCGAAAATTTGTGTCAATTAAGTATTGTGGTATCGTATTGTGAACAATCACGTTTGACAGTATTGCTATTTTGTGGTTATATTCCATATATGTCATTACGTCCTTGTTTAACCTCACTGAGAAACTAAAGACTACAGACCGGACATTGCTTAACTTCTGGTTCCATGAAAGATTCAACTAATTGGGAATTCCAAACAAGCTTAGTGCAGTTTTCATAATTTGCATCCTTTGAGTAAATCTTCGATTACGACTTTCTCGTGAAGATGTCAGTTTTTACTATTTTCCACGATGAAATGAACGTTTCGTCAATGTTTAAGGACATATTTGTCTCGTCCTTATAGCACGGTAAAGTTTTTGTACATTTCAAATTGGTTACGAAGAATAGAAGGTGAATGTGAACCTGCACATATAACTGCAAAATGAAAGGGCTTACACAAAAAACAAATCTATTTCCCCGAGAGAGGACTTTTTCCACATACCAAATTGATATACCTATGAATTTCGATAACATTCACAAAAAATTAATTTAGAAAATAATTTCTGATTTCCAGTTCAACTTAGACAAGTTTTCTTAGCATGAACGTTGCAATTTTAGCCATTGTATATAGTGGAGAAGGCAAAATATCATAGGTGTGGCTCTTAATATAATCAATTTCCTTCTATTATAATTATTGTGTAAAGAGCCAAGAAGTTCGGATTCAAAAAATATTCCTCTCTTTTGTCAGCTGATTCAGATCATAGTCGGGATTTTTTTTCATAAATACTAATACTTAATGACATTCATTGACCTAAAATTGATAATTATTAACACACTTGAATCCAGTTTCGACAACCAATCTTCAAAATTAAGAAAAAACAACTATAAACTGAGAAAAAAGGATTTGTTTCAAAAAAATCTCAAAATCCCCTTCAAAAAGACAATGACTGCATTAACATTTTACTTCGAACTGTCATCACCATGTCACTGCAATCTATATTTGAATTCCCAATTGAGAAATATTACGTTCAGATGTACAGGCTGGGCAATATTCGCTGGGATTGAATGGTAGCTCTGAAAACGGTTTCGTGGAAACGTGGATGGCACGTTTTCGACCTGGATTTACTAAAAAGTGGATGATGGCCAAAACCTCATCCCTCTATTTTCTTTTTTTTTTCAAGTTGAAAACTGAATTTTTGGCTCTTTGAACTCGTTCTTTTATTTCTTAAAGTTTCGGTGATATCGAAAATCAAATGTTACATTCTAAAAACACTTTTTGATGTAGATTCAAAGTATTCAAATATTTAATTTTTTCAAATATAAACCCCATGTTATTTTTACATATTCTAGCCCCATATTTTTTTCTAATTCAGAATATATATTATGCGTCGCGTCTCTAATTGTTCTTTCAATAAAAAAATCCCAAAAACTAGTTCGGTCAAGTTGGCAGGGCATTTTCATTAATAATAATATAATGAACTTTATGCTTCTTTATTGTGCCGGGCTATAAAATGTCTCAACACACAGGCTTGGCCTCTAGTGGATTTCCTTAGGTTTATTATTCAAATATTTAATATAATATTGTAAGATGTGAGTAGGTATGAGTTTTAGCAGAGGTTAGCATAACGGTGTACCATGCAATTCGGCGTATGATACAAAAACTTAGAAAAAAATTTCAGTAAAAAAATCCTGTCTCCCCGTGAGTGTAGTGGTGACAAATTTGTTTACAGAATGAGCTTTTAATACTGAAGGGCTTCTTTTCCATTGACATAAGAATTTCCTTATCCTCCACATCTCGAAATTACTGAAACAAAAAACCAGAGCAGAAAACGAGAAGGAAAAAATAAATGATACAGCCTTCATCGAACTGATTCGAAGCCTTGATGATGACTAAAAAAAAATAATTCCTCCACATCTCGAAATTACTGAAACAAAAAACCAGAGCAGAAAACGAGAAGGAAAAAATAAATGATACAGCCTTCATCGAACTGATTCGAAGCCTTGATGATGACTAAAAAAAAATAATTAATCATAGGTACATAACTTGTTCTCCAATTGCACCGTCAAAAACATCATCTGTATTTTTTAAACCAAGCCGATTCGCAAAAAAACTCTTTCTTTTGACCTCCAGAATCTACTGTTAAAATATATGTACGAGTCAAAGACTCGCCCTGTATAAACCGAGATTAGACAAAACTGGCGTTAAAAAAAGAAACTCGCCGATTTATGTGGATTACTCATTTTAACTCAAAATGGAGTTCTCTGTGTTTTGTGGTTATCCACTGTGTTTGGTATTTTTATAGTACATAATGGTCATAATGAAAAAACTGGAAGACTTGGGTGATATCTTTTGTTCAAGAAAAATACATCAAATAAATGAAAAACTATATTCCTAAATTCATTTCATTCGATGAAACCGTTTGTTTTCAACAGCCTGTAGCTTTCCAACAGAGCCGATTCAGAAAAAATGGTGAAGGAAAGAAGCGTTTCTTTTGACCTCAAGAATCTACTGTTAAAATATTTGTACGAGTCAAAGACTCACCTTGTATATACGAAAGTTCAGAAATGAACTTGCACACAGATAGCAACACATTTCATTTCTGATGGTTTTATTTTAACATATGACGGATCGTTGTCGCTGTTGAAAATTTCATTTCTTTGTACAGTTCTATGAAATGTGTCCATTTATCTACTATGGCTCTGAATACCTGCTCAATGCAGTGGAAATAAATTAATAAATGAATAAATAAATATTTCCAAACATAATGTCTTTGCATTTTTTAGGGATAGTTTTTTTTTTCTGATCATAAGTTGTAGATAGCGGTTTGCTCAATATATTGTCTTCGAGCTTATTCTTTATTCGTCAAACTATTTTCTGATAGTTTCAATGGCAAGACCTAGTAAGAAGAGAAACAAGATTAACAAACGGGATCGCTGCAAAGAGTTATCGCCCTAACTGGTGAGTATTCCTGATCTAACGTCTAAAACGTCTAACATCCTAAACTTTCTCAGGTATAGAATTTCCCCAAAACCCTTCAGATGAAAAGTTGTCATCTGCCGCATATGTGATGATGTTCTAACGAAATCTTGTAAGAAGTTGTTCAAAGTTTTCGTACAGCCCCTAACTCAGACAGCGATATACGTGAAAATCCATTTCTCATTGCAGAAGTTAGATTGGTGTTGAAATAATTGGCATGAATCAGTCTAATTAAGGAACAGTTTCGAATTAGTTCAAGGCTTGTCGTAACTTCGTGAAACACTCAGTTATAATACACGATATGTTTCTTATTATTGAGTTAGTTCTGTAGATTCAGCTCTCATTTGTTTGATAATTTCAAACTAACTGATTGTAAGAGTGAAAAGTAAGTGATATATATCGAAGTCCTTTCACGCAAGAGTTGACATTGAGAAGAATTTCAAATACATATTTGTTTGGAATCAATAAAGTATATATCTATCTATTATAATTATTATATAATAAGAATATTGTTTTCAGTATTTTTTTCAATCGCCCTTACAAATATTAATGTTCTAATCTGCGCAATTTGAAAAGTAATTGTAGGACGATTTCAGAGTTAAAGCTTATCACAATTTCTGCACAAATAAAGAAATCACCCAGTATCTCTCAAAGGAAGAGCCTTAGCTAATATTCAGTAATTTTTTCTACCTCCCCTTCTATGTGGATTTATTTATAGACCACCCTATATCTATACTGGGTATAAAACTTCTCTCCATGTTTCTATCAGCTCTTTGTAATTTTTTATTGTATTAACCTTGATGCATTTCGTTGTTTTTTGAAGATTTTCAATTCATTCTCCATATTCCTAGTCATTAATAAAATAAATATTTTTAGGACTTACTTTTGTATTTGAGACGAAAACAACTCTCAGATTCGATTCTTTTGTGCTCCTTATCATCCTTCCCTGTTATATTCTAAGAAGTATAATATTTATTGGTGAAAATGGACCCAAATATTTGAAAAAAAAATATTTGTATTCGTAGGACAGAAGCAACCTAAAAAAATTGTTTTATCTCCAGAGTTTTTTGCAAGGAACTTTCGAAATCGGATTATTTTTAAAATATCTCCAGAACTTTCCGGCGAGTCAACAGTTTCATGGGTAATTTCTAATCCTCGTCGCTTCCAAAACAATCACTCTAATTGGTTATCAAGAACGACCTCGTTAAATGGAACTACAGGTATCTTCTGAAAGGAGGAATGAAAAAATCCATTTACAGGGAATGGTAGTATTCTTTCGGTCTCCTATGTGAGCGTGTTGAAATGTGACATTATTCCTTCTATCGAATTCCTTTTCACTCTAGTTCAATGGGATATTTCGACGATTCCTCCATTTCATGGTCTCTGCTCACATTCTAGGAGTGCATATTAAAGAAAAGGTATTCGCTCCGCACGTGTCTTCAATTTCCAAATATTGGTTTAGTCTTTCACGTATTGATTGAAGTAAATAAAGACCTCTCTTTATTTACTTCAGTTTTTTCTGCCTTTCAGTACTGAAGTCAAAGAAAGTCTCTCAGCTAACTCAAAAAATGCGCACATATACAGGGTGAATCCTGTTGAACTGTACCTACTTCATACATTGGTAGAGGACACTTGGCTTGTTCCAAAAATACCCCATATGCTGGGTCTTCAGCCGTTCGATTGGATTACGCAGGGCGATTTCCAGTTTCGGGTTATATATTGAAAATGCTCTAGTGGACGAACGAATGATTGAAAGCCCATCAAATTTGGTACATGGAAGGACTACACTAATCCTCATACAGCAGATGTAACAGTTTATCAGTTTCCAGAACCGCACTCTAGGTTTTTCATCTTATCGGAAATCATATAGAAAATCATCTTGTAGATGGAAAAGTTTATAAACCTGTTATGGCAATTCAAACTACACTAAATACATTTTGAATAAGATTCATAAAAGTTCGTGGCACACCTACAGATTTAGAGAAAAAATCATTCGTTCGTACACTAGAGCATTTTCAAAATATGATCCAAAACAGGAAATCGCCCTGTATAATCCAAACGAATAGTTGAGGACCCAGCATATGGGGTATTTCTGGAACCAGCTAAGTGTCCTCTACCTTTGTTTGAAGTATGTATAGTTCAACAGGATTCACCCTGTATATGTATTTAATCAACTAGCTTATCAATGACAGCGATTAATGGTTGGGATATGGTAATGTTAATGTATGAGATCATAGAATGAATAGAGTGAAGTAGGGAATTAATTCTTGATTGCGAAAAATTGACAAATTAGACATTAGAAAGACTATTCGACATGTGACATTTTGAGTAACTCATATTCATATCGTTCCGTAGGATATCTTATATCTATCAAGGAATTTGTGGAGCTGGTGGAAACCGAAGTTGTAGTATCGGTTACTCTCGAACGATTATCAGTTTTCTGCAAACTATACAGTTCATCTTTCCTCAATGCACCCGCTACTCCGAAAATTCATGAAACCTACAAATGACATGATTATTCGGATGGCTGCAGAATACTTCTATGTTCTATTACCCATGACAATTATGCATTAATGAGAATCATACCGTTAAGAGGGGTTATAATGTCGGAGGAAAAATTATTATTTATGTACCTATACACAAGATGGTGAATGCGCTAGGTATTGAATATTGATTTCATTCGAATTCTGATTGGAATTATTCATCCAATAATACCAAGTACATATATAATCTAAATCTAATAAACTTCAGTCGTCCTTCTGCTTGTTCTTCGTTATAGGCTGAATAAATGACAGATAAAATTGGACCTTCTAACTGTATATTATGAGCCAGCCATTGAGTCGGTTTTTTCGCATCTTCCTGAAAAATTACCCTAAAGAACTCATGGTGCCACACAGAGTGTTGGGCCTTGACATTAAGGTCAACAACAGAAAAATCATTCAATCGAATGAGGTTATAGCATTGACATGGTTTCGATATTATGCGATCTCATCAGTGCAACCTGTCACTTCGGTAGAAAGGGCATGGAATTGACATAATACGATCAATTCTAGCAAGCGCTAGGGTGCTCTATCGATGGGTATATACGTGTGTTTAAATTCTGATTATCCTTTTATGCTTTTAGACGTTCTATTTCATTTCACCATCACCAATGAGATTTTCACACCCGTTTTCACATAATAGTGACGACAATAGGCGTTCGCGTTTTTATTGGTGGGACCATTTTCGACCGTTAATGGCTGACAATGCTTACACTGAGAGAAGAGATTCTTAAATTAAGCTTATTAACATTAGATGAATCCTGGATTGGAATACGGCACTTTTCACTGGCCTAAGATAATCAATTGAAATTTGGAAAGTTTCTGAAACATACTTTCAAAATGTTTGAAATTGTACGATTTAGACTATTTAAAAGTTTTCATACCCATTAGGCCTTTAGTGGGAATGAGTTATGTTCATCTATATTCATTTAACTATTTTTGCTGGACAGTTCAGCGTCTCTGAAATATTTCTCATGACGAATCCACTTCGTATTCACATTCATTCCACCAGGAGAACTCCGACCAACGTTCTCACCTTGAAAATAAACTGAATCATAGTAATTTATTCATAAGCGTGTTGAATAGCTATTAACTTGCTACCTTAGAAATTAGGAATACATTGAAGCATCGGAAATAACTACAAAGTATGTACATAGCTACATATATGAAAATAGAAGAGCAGTTTATTTTTAATTTGGTTCAAATTCGTTTCTTCATACTGAAAATTATTTGAAAAACTTTGAAAATCTTTACCAATTATTCAACAGAATATTTTTTCATGTGTAATTTTCAAGAAATTGTCTCTGATGCCCCTATTTAAAAGCAATGTGGATAATTGTTAATAATTTTTGAACATTTTCGATTCCTAGTTGAGTTTCAGTATATATTATCTTTTTGTCTCTGAAATAGGACGATATGTGGTCTCCTTCTCTCAGTTCCTGTTTCCTCATCTTTCTGTAGAAGTGAATATATTGGGCGTGAAATGAGGGTAATTTGCACAGAATAACTTGAGCTTTAGTTATTCGATTACACACGGGCGTGAGTTACTGGGGCTCGGGGAAAATATAGTTTATTGAATCCTCATGTAAAATAACTTGATTACGTAAATTTGCAATTGGATTATAAATAAAAACAACAATAATAATATTCACCAAATCTTTTCATCAAGAAAGTTACACAGCACATCTCATATTGGAGCGATATAAGTTTATTACAAAATGGAGAATGCGCAGGTACCGAATTCACTGTTCTTTAACTTTATATTGAAAAATATGGGCGAATTCCTCAGAAATTTTTAGGATATAAACAGGTAGTAGGTATTCCTAGTTAATTTATTGAATTTTGAAGTTGGATCTGTAGATTTAATCTCCCGAAAAAACAACATTTCTGAATGCATTCTACCCATATTTTTACCACAATAAATTTAAGCTCTTCACTCGTTCTTGAAGTTGAAATTATTAATTATTAATCATAGGTTGAGATATACAAGATGTTTCACCAGTGGTTGGCCATAGGCTAGTGGTGAATGAGGGTCATTCAGGCCTCTCAGAAGAATTGCTTCTCTTGTACCCAAAGGCCTTTAGTTTCAATGATACAGGATGATTTCAATGAAATTTGTGGGCTTGTTGACTTCCAATTACTCTTCAAGTTGGCACATGCAATTTCAATAGTTCAGGACAGTCTTCAGAATTTTGAGATTTATCTTTCTGATATCAAAATCAATTGAAAAACTTTCGTTCTCAGAATTGAGAAAAGAAGATTTTTGTCAATCAAATTCTATTTTCACTTCGCATGGCACACTTGTGCAAAAGAGAAAAGAACGAAATCATATTTCATATTCATTTTTGAATATAATATACGGTCCTCGTCCAATTATTATAATATTATTTTCATTGTCACTTGCCAATATTTTGTCTATCAAAAGCCCTCCCTTCGATTATTTTTCATTCCGAAATGTCAATCAAGCACGTTTCACAAAATATATTATTGATCTATGAATTCTTTCGAAATTATCAAATACATATTAGAAATAATGGTGGGTAAGTACGATCTAGGAAAATGTATTATTTCGTGAGTGTGTTTGCTTTACAATATAAAGAAATTCGTATTGCTCAGAAATTTTGGATTTTTTGTACACTGAATATTCATTATATGAATTGATTTCGAAGAAGGAATCTGCCTAAGATTTGATGATTTCGAAAGAATTCATAGTTCAACAATACATTCCTCAAATATAACACCGTACCTACTTGAACACTTGGTGTGTGTTGATGATTCAGAATGATAAATGATTGAAAAGAGGGCTTTTATTATTCAAAATCTCGGCAGGTAACATTGAAGATTCTGACTAAATAATTAAAAAGAGGATAGTATTCTGAAAAATATTATTTCTTTCGTTCGTTTCCCTCTTGGAACAAATGTGCCATGCGAAGTCAAATTCAAAAATCTGATTCAGAAAAATATGTTTTATTCAATTCTAAAGGCCTAGAATTCACCATTAGAATAGGGCCAACCAGTCGTGGAGCCCTGTAAACCATGTTATCATGGAGAAAGATGTATCATTACTCTTATGTCAAAATCTCGGTCGAAATTAATTTAAATTCTAACAGAATTGAACTTTCACGCAATGTGTCAACTCTCCATAGACTGTCATTGTGAACGAATATTCTCATTAGAGCCTCGTTGAATTGCTTTCATCCGAGGTGAATTTTCAACTTCAAACAGTATGTACAGGCTGCAATTTTGCGTCACTTCATATTTCCAGCATGCATTCAATGCGGCAACTAACAAAATTGAAAAGAGGATATAATTCTCTTGGGAGCCTTTGTTCTCTGTCAAATATTACCCGATTTTCCACTAGGCCACAGGGACAATAATGATGAATTGGTATAGCGGAAAACTACCGACAAGAATTGCATCAGAGTAGTAGTTTGTAATGTGGGGAAATGAAAATCCCCGTTTTCATATTTCCATATGAAAATCGACGAAGTTCAACAGTTATTTTCGTTCAAATGCTGCTAGAATTAGCAGCTCTTTTATTTATGAATGATCAAAATTCCATAATTCCTGCAAATTTTATTCTATTGTGATGAGTTTAACGTTTAATTAACTTCGAAATTTTACATATATTATATAAGAGCTAAAAGTCAAAAACTTAAACTTTTAGAAAGTTAGAACTCGATTAATGTAAGTTATCCCCATTATTGAATCCATTTTAATTTTCTTTTCCAACTATGTAGTAGTCTTTCCGTCGTTTTTCTTGTCAATATATGAAAAATACAAAAATCAATAGAAATTTTATTGATATATTGAACTGCATATGATATAAAGAAAAAAATTCAATGGTAATTATAAAAATAACTTTTATTTATTTCGGTATAAGCATAAGTGAATATATAATATGTATTAATGTATTTAGAACACATAGTTAAAATCTAAAGAAATACGCCATGGAAGAAAATATATTATTTTCAATTGTGCCGACAGAACACCAACCTTCAAAACTGCAATAACCACTTGAATATGCATTGTGATAACGAAACACGAGTGTTAATTACACTCGTAACCACTACAGCAGTGGTTAAATGACTGTGAAAATCATGTAATTTAGTTTTTTGGTTTTATTATGGATTTTCATCCAGGATTGGTCACATCAATTCTACATCTGGTTGAAAATTATTGAATAGAGTATCCATAAAATGATGTTTCAAAAACTATTCAAACAGAAGTTCACTAAAGGAAATAGAGGTGTTGAGAAAGTAAACCGCCATACGTTAACCATGGATTGAAAAGTGAAAAATAACCCTACTTTTCTTGATGAACTATAGGCCATGCCATAAAGGCTTCGTTTCGAATTACAGTGTATCAAACTTTAATAGAAAAAACTTATTGAAAAAACAGTACATTTCGTCCAAAATGCATTATTTTAATTAGTAAGACAATCCGCCCTTTTGTTGTAAGTTGGCTTTGACAAAACGAAACGATATGTTGCTTACCATAAGGCATAATTTACAAAAATGTAACGTGAATACCTACTTTTAGAAGCGCCCTTCAGAAGTAAAGAAAAAAAATTCGAGCAATTCTTGTAGACACGACTGTTGTATTCGAACTTGAAATAGATTATATGATTTTCACACAATGTATTTTAAACCACAACAAGTGTTTCGCTATCACAATAGCATCTTCAGGTGTGTGAAGGTGTCGTGGTTTAAAACTCATTTTGTGAAAATAGTATAATCTGTTTCAAGTTCAATTTTGGATTTTCATCAAGTATCGGCCACATAAATTCAATATTAAAAGTAATTTGTAATTGTGTATTAGTTTAAAACATCAATTTTGCTCTTTCAATTTGGTTCTTCAATTTAATTTTAATACCGAAATCATGCCGTTTTGGCCTAAAGTTTATGAAGAAAAAAAGAGTTATTTTTTGATTCATTCATCGTTAACTTGTGACGGTTAACTTGCTGAATATTCCGCCTCGATTTCAATTATGCAAAAGAGAAAAAGAGTGATTGCAAATGTATTGTTTATTGTGTATGGAAATTTGACATTTGTACTACTCTACACGTACTGCTTATTTGCACCTCAACAACACATTATACCAAATTGTTCGCTAGTATTTTTGTTGTTTCCAGCTTGCCCCTTATATATTACGTGGTACACACTCGCCACGTTCAATGTTTCGATGAGATCACCAATAAAACTTCAATTTCATCCCTGAAATAAAAAAATATTGTCGAAAACTCGTATGGAACATGTAGGTGAATGGTTTTTGGATAGGTTCGTTTATTGATTCGCGCCAGCATATCTTCAAACACACAGTGTGTTTGTTGTTTCATTTCGGCGGCATTATGTACGAAATATGTGCATTGAACGTTTAAGGGCATTCGTGAAAAATAAATAGAGGTATGTACTTACTTCTGAATTCGGATCGTGATTTCCCAGAGGAACAGGAAAAATATCTATAGTCTGACTGTTTTCCTCTACACAGAAGCTAGATGATGAAATCGATAGAAAATTTTCTTTAAAACATGCTCAATAAAACTGATTCGATATATTTATAGATAAGCAAC
This sequence comes from Coccinella septempunctata, assembly GCF_907165205.1. Classification (NCBI taxonomy): domain Eukaryota; kingdom Metazoa; phylum Arthropoda; class Insecta; order Coleoptera; family Coccinellidae; genus Coccinella; species Coccinella septempunctata. Next base: position 29,707,676 of record NC_058190.1, read on the forward strand.
TATTCATATGCAGGATAAGTCTTTGAATATATTCTAACAACAGATTCTTGAGATTTTCTAATGTGTGATATTGTGAGGTTAATTCTGTGAATCTTTCGAACAGAGTTGCATTCAGCCAAAGTTCTCAATTTTTCGAATTTCACAGATATTTTTATTTTTGAATATCTTGAATATAAGTTACTCGAAAACGTTTAGGTTTACGAAAAAATACGAAGAATACTTTTATTTTCCAGAATCCTTAAATATCCATTAGTAACCGATTCAAGAGTTGGGTTATTTGAATTTCCGATATTTTCATGCTATGTAATGGTCATCAAAGAAACTGGAAGATTTGGGTGGAATTATCTGTTCGGAGGGGAGTGATCGATGGGAAATTATATTCCGAAAACCATTCCAGTCAATAAAATCGTTTGTAAGATATAATTGACAATTATTTTTTAAAGAATTTTCAACAGCCTATATCTTTTCAAGAGCCTAATAGGAAAATATGGTAGAGGAAAAAAGGTGTTTTTTTTGACCTAAGGATTTTTCTCTTAAAATATATGTACGAAAACACACTCTGTATAACAGGTTATACAAAGTCCTTATAAAAAATACTTATGAATGCCTATTAGATCGCCAAGTGTCGCATTACAAAAAGCTAAATTATTTTATGTCCAATTTTACTATCCATATCTATAGGATGTGAGTAAGAATAAGCAAAAATAAAAAACGATCCGAAATAGCGAAAACTGTTTAGATATCACAGCAGCTGTTACTATCCTAATTGATCGATATGATTTCCTCGACAACTTCGAGGGGTTTATAGATGAATGCCTGAGAAGTTTGCTGCTTTTGCACTGAAATGCAAAAAATATCCAAATTTAAATAGTATACTGTTAGTAATACGTCAAGAAGATAGCATACCTACTGGTGAAGGTTGCTCAGTAACTATGTCATCAAACTTGAAAAAGACTCTAAACGTCAACTGGAATAGAAATGTGAAGAATTTTTTTGTTAACTCAGCTCTGCTGGGGACAACCTAACTTTTGCGCCTCTTCGAACAATATGTTTCTTCATCTAACTAAACAATTGAATAATACTCGAATAGAAGCGTCGAAAGCAAAACCCTTCGTTTCTCTGATAATGAATTCATGTTAATCTGACAGTTTGCGTGAAGGGGCTTGCCGTACAGAAGAGTTAAAAATGGTAAAAAAGCGTATCAGATTTTTAGAGGATATGTTAATTGGACCCAAAGGAAGATACTTCTCAAGACACTGACAATTCGTACGTGACGCAAGGCCTCAGTTGTCCTTTGAAAATGCAAAAAAAATATTTACTTGTACATACTCGAGGGTGTGCGATTTTCATACAGATGTTCATTCTTGGTGTTGCTGTGTTGATCTGACACTAATCTGGGAGCTTTTCTTAATCTGACAGTTTAAAGATTATAACAAGGCATTTTTTTAAATATTTCTCTTCCTGTACCTCTAATTGGTTCTGTATTCATAATGAAAGTTGTAGATAATAAAATTCTATACAACTTTTGTCTGAAGCAATTTTACATACCCTTAACCGTTTTCGAGTTAGAGGGCGATAAGGGCGAGGAGCTAAGCAACACATGCGAAAGGCCAAGGTTAATGTAGAAACCCCTGTCTAATATACATTCATTATAAACATATGTTACGGGCAATGTAATTATTTAGGTCAGTATTCATAATGCTTGGTTATTATGAATAATGACCATTAAAATCGGGCAATTTGATAAATTTGAATTACTTTACAATAATTTCTCACATTGCTCGGTCATTATAAATACCGCTATTATTTCTTTGGGCACTTTGATTAATTGACACCAAAGGGACAACCTATGTGAAAAGAATGGCGAAGATATTCCACAGATAGAGATTTAACTAAGAGAATGTGCAAGATTGTCATCCAAGACAGGCTATAGTCGATGTGGCTGTAAAGGTAGCTGTATATCCGACGAGCGTAAGTGTCGTAAAGAAAAAAAGCTATGTAACTCGAAATGTCACCAAAGTGGAAGCTGCTCTAATGAATAGAGCCTGTATTGCTACGTATTGACATTTTGTGTGAATATAAATTTGAAAGTACGTACTTATCTAATACTTTAGTTTTATTTGGACTTACGTTTTGTTTGTACTTATTTCATCCCACCTGTTTGTTTGTCAGCATGTGAAATTTTATTTGTTATGTTTTGTTTGTTACTTTGTCAGTCAGGTATGGAAAAATTTGTTATTTTTTATAAGAAATATGAATAATATATAATTTTCAAATTGCCCACCTGATTTTTAGCATTATACATAATAACCGGGCAATGTAATATTTTCAACATAATTTATCATTTTGTCATATCCTTTTGGGCACTTTTTAAATTGCCCGGGCATTATAAACAATGCCCAATTATTTACATTGCCCGTAACATATATATATATATATATATATATATATATATATATATATATTTTTTTTTTTTTTTTTTTTTTTTTTTTTTTTTTTGTACACACCTATAAGGGGGAATTATATCAACGACTGTCGGGCTTTCGCCAAGGCATTCGTTGTTGCTACGGACCTTGCAGAAACTTCCTCACAATCCGAGTTGTATAAAGGATCACTTGTTTCTGTGCTTGTGATATTATATTGAGGTCTAGCTTTAAACGCTCTGTGTTCTCGATATATATATATATATATATATATATATATATATATATATATATATATATATATATCTCTCGAAAATGTTCAAACGTAGAAAAAATTGCTTCGGACAAAATTTGTAGAAAATGCCCTACAACTTTCACCATGAATTCGAAAACATTGATTTTTGTGACATTTATTTATTTATTTATTTATTTTTTTATTTATTTATTCATTTATTTATTTATTTATATAATATTTTTCGAAAAACCCAAGAATTCGAATATCTCGGAAACTGCTGATTTTTTGGTAGCAATAAATATGGCCCAAACGACAGCAAATACTACTAACACCTCCTCCAAGGTTCACGTCCAATTTGGAAACACCCTGTACCCTGTATATCAATCTGACACGCTCGAGTATGTACATTGATATATTTTTTTTTTTTTTACTATTTTCACAGACTGTCCTAGACAATTTCCTTCTATATACAGGTCTAATTTTTGGAAGAGATACTCTACAGTGTCCAAGGTATCTCCTCTTTTATTAATCTGACACGAGTAAGTCCCGAATTGCCCTCTTGGGCTCCCCAACTAATATTTAATCACAAAGTTACTGAACACCCTATAAAAGGCCCAAAATGAGCGAACTCGGTGTGTTCAGTTTTGATTGTAAGGAGTTGTTTACCCCCTTCAAAGAATGTAAATTTCGGAAATGGCAAGATATGTCATTTAAGTGCCTTCGTGCTGATTGTAAATATGTACACTCATATTCTATTGAACTCGTTTGCATTACACATGACAAGAAATAAGACGTATCGTGAGTTTTAAAACACAATTTTCGATGATTCGAGCTGAAATTCATTGGAGTGATGTTTTCAAGTGAGGACAGTAACAACATTTGGAGGCACAAGACCGAAATCAAAACCTGAAGTAATTCAGTAACTTCTTGCATGAGAGATCCACGAACTTATTTTAGTCATTTCGAAAGTTGATAAGGCTTTCATCATGTGAATGATCTGTGAGAAAATTAGAACTTGCGACAACATACAAAAAAATCAAGAGAATTCGAAAAGGAATAGCTTTTTTACTAATTAATCATCTTCCAGTATTTTCGTACCATTTGGTTCACTACAAAATGCTCTATTCGAATAACCCAATATCAAGCTAAAATTAAAAACATTCAATCAGAAAACAACAGAAGTAATCCATTCAATTTTTATAGTTTGTGTTCTTTTCGAACAAATAGCTTTTTTTAGAAAAACAACAAGGAAACACGTTGAACAAGTGCCTCTGAGCAGGACTACAAACGAGGTTAAACTTTCCATAGATTGAATGAACATTTTCGTAATAGTTACTTTTCAAACTGCACCCTTATTGAATTCACCTAGTTTTCAGTTCGTCCACTTCCCATGACAACTGGAATTTGTCCCCTATGTCGACGTCAAATAAATTACACCCACCTTTCGACAATGTGAGTTCTTCTTCGTTCCTAGACACCTTCAGAAAAGCTTTAAAAATAACGTTATATTTCAGAAGTTATCCGTTATCCATTCAGTCTCCTCCCAACTTATCCCTCACAAAAAATCACCCCATAGTCTGGCGGAATTGATTCCTTCAGCTTTCGACCTGAAAGATGAGAGCAGTGTATGTGTATAACTCAAGAAATTCCTTGCGATTCTAGCGGCAGTTGAATCTATTGTTCTGTGAAAAAAAAAAAGCTATAAATAATATTCAGTCGCTGAATATGCCACAGACTTGTTTGTGTAAGGTTGACGTCGGTCGCAGAGACAGGTGGGATTGAAACGACTTGGATTTCTGAAGGACTCGTAAGGATTCGTGGAACCGGAAAAACAAACGGTGTAGGTCATGCAAAAAATGGATGGGGATATGGAAATGGCACAAGGGAATATTAGTCGATATGTATTCATGATGGAAAATATGAAATTCATTCAGAACCAATATAAGAGAGAAGCCTCCGAATTTCCTTAAATGGCCAATATGTTCTTGAATTCATTCAAGAGTCTAATGGAAGCCAGTGCAAGTCTCTAACTTCGAATAGATTCAGAAAATCAGAGACATTTTTTCTATTGTAAATATGCGATAAGTACCTATTTTAAATTTCTCTGTTTGTGAGGTAAGTCAATGTTATCCGTCGTATCTCAAATTTTAGGAATTACGTCATCCATAATTCTTTCAACTGGCAATCCTTATTCTTTCATGACTATCCTTCAAGTGTATCAACTCCCACTTAAATTTTTATTTAGTTCGAAGAATTGTAAATAAGTGATCTATAAATCAACACAAATATTTTACTGCAATAAAAACTCAAAATGTTCTCCAATAACTTAATATCCTTGAGGGGAAGAAAAACTCAAGAATCTCCATTCAAAAACGGCATTCACTAGTTCTTAATTTACGCTTTTAATGTTTTATGTAAAGCCTTGATTTTTTTTAAATTGAAATTAAAGGACGTCTTGATGTTACCCCGTCTCTTTTTCTTCCGATTTATTTGTTTTTTCATGAGAAAACAGAAGTTGAACTGTAGTGTTTTGAAAACTTATTTTTACAATCATTTTTCGACGGTTTTCAAACATATTTCGACAAGAAATAGCGTAGTAGTGACTGCATATATTGCAGAAATTTTCATAGTGATATACAGGGTGTCCGGGGAGTAACTGTACATACTCATACCAGAGATAGAGTTGGACTAGCTGATTACGGATTGACTATAAAAAATTAATTTCTGGATTTCCCTGGAAAGCTACAGGGTGATTTTCCAACTTCATGGAAATACTTAGACTATCATAAAATCCAAACTTATTGACGGATATTATTGAAACTTGGAAGGTTATTGACACATGCTGGAGTCAAGTCAAAAAGATATCAATTAATTCATTATTCCAGGGCCGGACTCATTAATCTTCATTTTAAGTGTTCAGGGTAAAAAAACACTGTATTTCGAATTACAAATAATTGATTCGCTTACTCTATCTCTGGTAAGGGAATGTACAGTTATTCCCCGGACACCCTGTATAAGTACCAATGTTACGCTGAAATTCAGGAATATCTGAAAATTATTCAATATTCCTAATATCACCTCTGGGGTGGTAATTTCTATTTTTCCACTGTATATATCTTTTCGTAATTCAGGCTATTGCTTAAAGATGTGGCACATTTCCCTATGTGAGGTAGCATCCGTAAAGCAACCAATGTCGATCGTCTTGATCCCACATCGTATGTATACTCCATTCACTTTTATTTTAGCAGTTGGTTGGCCATGGAAATTTGACACATTTCACTCTGTATAGTACGAAAATGTGGGGTTATGACGCTTGTCAAAACATTTTTAAATTTTAAATCAACGCTATGTTGCCCGTTCTACGTAAAAGTTTCTGTTATTACGTATTTATCACAATGTCGAATCTCTTCGGAAAATATGTGACGAAGATAATTAAAGTTTATACAAACTGATTGAAGGCATACCAAATCCAGTTATTTTCATGGAAAATACAAGAGATCAGTATAATATCATAATATGCTCTAGCTTGAGAAGAGTTAATGTTCGTTACCTATTTTCTTTGGCTAACGGCTAAAGTTTGAATACGTTACATCAGATGTAGATTTCAAAAATATTATCCCGAAGATAAAATGCATATGTTGCAGTTGTTGGGAACTGGTATCTCCCGAAGGAATTAACAGATTATTACCTACAAGAATGTTAAATTCTTCAACAAAAATTATCTTGCATCAATATAAGTAAAAGGAATTGAAGGAAGTTTCAATCAAGATGAACTTCACCTTTAAACGAAAATTTCACATGAATAAACAATTAGCAGGACAACTGGCGCGTATTTGTGGCTGTTCATAGTGTTCATCTCAATGCATTGATATAATAATAATAATAATTAGATATTTATTGGAACCTTAAGACATTTACAATGAATGACGTATTGTGGACTTTAGAATATCAGGGTATAACTATTTGAATGAGCGGACCTGAATTCTAAATAGCACTTTCCGAAATCCTGTCTCTTTTTTCAATCACAAAATATAAATCGAGAATCCACCTGTCTGAGAATATCCATATGAAAGCACAAAATTTTCTATTCGGTGAAGAAATTATCGACAATTTTGTAAAATTGAGTAGCTTGTCACGCATCCTCTACTAGGGATCTAGGTTACTTGACCACTGATGTAGTTCTTCATAAAATTTATTATATGGGAACAAGTAAACCCACTTGATTCGAATTTCTACTTTTTTCACTTATTGTACACTTTTTCTAAGAAGCAATTTTCTGAAACGATGTTTCTTAACAAAGAATATCATATGAATGATTTAGGAAGGAACTCAATGTAACCTTTCTGTGAGTGAAATCATCAGATCATATGTTGAAAACCTTCGGAATTTTAATTATTTTTCTGGTGCAGGAGAAATTGCTACAATTTTTTGCCTTGTATTCCTAGTATTTGGGATGTTTCAGAGAAAACTCATCGTAGCACCCCAGCACCATTCGTCATATTGAAGTGTTCTTGAAAAACTTCTTCGTATCATATCCTCCTTTTGTGAAATTTTAATTAATTTCTGGCAATGTTGAACTGAAACCTAACTTAACTTCCTCCCTAAAGATAAAAACCGTATCATTCTGGAAGCAAAAATATTGAATTTTTCACATACGAATAAATCTTTCACTGAAACTCTAATTCACTTCTAAGGCCCTCTGTTGCCCCAGAAAACCCTGAAAAACACTGGTTTCAGAGGGGGTATTCTTTGTGGGAATAAGGACAAATACTTTAGAACTTTCAAAATATATTTGGCGACGTTTCGCAGATTTTCATCTGCTTCATCAGGCCTAAAAAACACCAGAGATGGCGAAAACATACAAAACAATAAGATAAAATTTACCTCTATAAACTGAAGCTCTATTGGAACACTCTGGACAACATTGAATGCTAACATCAGTCATTAAAATATCTTAGGCCTGGTACTTTCACGTGCGATTAAATAAATTTATTCGCATTTATTAAGTCTCATTCGTAAGATTAGTAAAAATGCAGCCTTTTCACTTTCAGATAGTGTTATCCATCGAATAAATCTGTCATTGAAACTTAATAAGAAGAGTTTATTTGTCATAGATCGAATGTCGGTACGTCATTATTCGTTGAATAAAATTTATTCGAAGGTGAAAGTACCGGACCTTAATATAAAAAGGGGTATTCGGGTTCGGCTTTCTGACAGTCCGAGAATTGTTCTAGGACTGCGCAAAACTGTTGTGCCCTAGTATTAAATCCTCTGCGCAGTTCTAGAACCATTCTCGGACCGTCCGAAAGCCGAACCCGAATACAGCTAATTACACATATCATTCTCAGAACCGTCAGAAAGGGAATGTTCTAGAACAATTCATAGAGCACCATCAACACAAAAAGCGATATTCAGAAACCCACCACAGATACACTGTCAAAACCTTGACCAACATTATTTTAAATTTTTGTATTTAGTTAATATGGAATGATATAATTTACTAAGATGTTCGGTGTCTGATCTAAAATTAACAGACTTATTAATATTTATGTGTATCATTTCCAAGATGTTTCTTTTTTTGAAATGTTCTTCGTTGTCTAAGATCTTGACATTTGAAAAATCAAATTTATGGTTATCCTTGAAATGATGGGAGCACAAAGCAGTCTTCTCAACATTTTTTACATCTCTTATGTCACATCTATGCTGACTAACCCTACTTTTTAAATATTGCCTAGTTTGGCCCACATACAAACTATCACAGTCTAAACAAGGAACCCCGTATACCACGCCCGATCTAAGTTCATTGTCAATAGGATCTTTAATTCTGCTATATAATGAGGCAACAGTTTTATTATTATAAAAAACTAATTCATTATTATCTATTCTAAGAGTTCTCTTAATCTTTTGTGAGAGGACTGGTATGTACGGAACTTTAAAATAAGATTTGGTTGCTTTAGGTGTCATATTCTTTCCATTAATAATTTTTTGCAAAAGTTTAGGGATAATTTTGTTAACAAAAGATTTGGGGTATCTATTCTCTTTCAATATGTTCTTTACGTTAACAATGTTTTGGTTGTGATATATAGGGTTGCTTAAGTTGATTGCTCTGTATAGCAAGTTATTAATTGCACTGATCTTGTAACTAGTTGCATGATCAGATAAATAGTTTAAAATGATACCTGAGCTTGTAGGCTACATAGATAATAATGAATTAGTTTTTTATAATAATAAAACTGTTGCCTCATTATATAGCAGAATTAAAGATCCTATTGACAATGAACTTAGATCGGGCGTGGTATACGGGGTTCCTGTGTTTAGACTGTGATAGTTTGTATGTGGGCCAAACTAGGCAATATTTAAAAAGTAAGGTTAGTCAGCATAGATCTGACATAAGAGATGTAAAAAATGTTGAGAAGACTGCTTTGTGCTCCCATCATTTCAAGGATAACCATAAATTTGATTTTTCAAATGTCAAGATCTTAGACAACGAAGAACATTTCAAAAAAAGAAACATCTTGGAAATGATACACATAAATATTAATAAGTCTGTTAATTTTAGATCAGACACCGAACATCTTAGTAAATTATATCATTCCATATTAACTAAATACAAAAATTTAAAATAATGTTGGTCAAGGTTTTGACAGTGTATCTGTGGTGGGTTTCTGAATATCGCTTTTTGTGTTGATGGTGCTCTATGAATTGTTCTAGAACATTCCCTTTCTGACGGTTCTGAGAATGATATGTGTATTTTATATTAAGATATTTTAATGACTGATGTTAGCATTCAATGTTGTCCAGAGTGTTCCAATAGAGCTTTAGTTTATAGAGGTAAATTGTATCTTATTGTTTTGTATGTTTTCGCCATCTCTGGTGTTTTTTAGGCCTGATGAAGCAGATGAAAATCTGCGAAACGTCGCCAAATATATTTTGAAAGTTCTAAAGTATTTGTCCTTATTCCCACAAAGAATACCCCCTGTTAAACCTTGGAGGACACAAAACTCACTTACTGGTTTCAGATTTGGAAAGGAAGGAAAATCGTTGGAGGGTGAGCTGAATAAACATAATTCACCGTTTAAATTTGCCTTTAGGAATAAATAGCCCTGTCAAGATAGGAACAGCCAAGTTGCTCCGGAATGGTGCCAAGAACATTCGGAAATTAATGAAAGGAGCTTTCATAATGGCATAATCAAAGATCTGTTGGATATAAGCGCATAAGAAGAAACGTAGTGAAGATTTGTAATCAATTTTTTAGGCTTTATCAAATTATCTCAGGGCTATCCTGGCTAGCATTTTATTAATTCAATTTATCTTCCATTGAATTGATAATTCAGTGATTTTAAAACAATTTTGATTCTGAATTGCAAAGAATTTCATATATGGTTTTCAATATTGTTCGCTTGAATAAATCAGAAAAAAAACTTGACAAAATATAAAGAATTTGCCTAATTTTCAAACTGTAGAAATGCAAAAAGAACCTGTTAAATAGAAAATAAGAGTGAATTTTCCAAAAGCAGCTATCACAAATAAATACAAGAAAATAAAAGATTTACTAACTATATAATCTTTGACTAAAATGGAAGAACTTATTTTAATATTATTTTATATATCAATAATTCAAAAACATACTTCTTTGTACTGTAAATAAATAATTACCGTTTTCTTCATATAAAACAAAAGTTGCCATGCCTGAAGTAGATTATGTGATACTCAAAAACTCAAATGAAGTTTATGACAGAAAAAAATCATAGATTTGCATCTTCTTTCCTTCTTGTGCCGATTTCATCATTATAATACATTGAAGAATTATGTGAGAGGTTTTTTTTTATTTATAATGATATTAAATAATATTTCAATGTAAAAAGTATATTTTTTCTTGAGAATGAATACTTGAAAGTCTTTGAGCGTATCTTTACTACAGTAAAATGTAAAATCCGCTCATAATGACATTGAGGGAAAGTGACAAACACGTAGGATAAAACGAAGGTCATATAAAGCACAATCTTAGAAAAATCAAGCAACTTTTTCATAGAAACTTTCGTTGAATAAGCAATTGCAATTGAACAGTTAAGAACTGACTAATTCCGTAAATTTTTGAGATGAAATAACGAAAAAATTTTCATATTTGGTGCTTTGAATTACCGGTTCCGATGAACGGTAGTTCTGGTGACTACCTCAAATGGACGATAGTTGAAATGGATGTCATAGTACCATGAGGAACCTGATACGAATGAAATCAACATTTTCTTGGATTCTCTTGAAGGAGCATGCAAAATATGTAATACAAAGTTGGATAGGAATCTAAATTAAACATATGTGACGGTTTTTATACCGTACCGCTTGTGGAACTTCCCATTGTGTACTTTTTGTTTTTTGCTCTTGTTTTCGGAGTTCTTATTGTTTTAAAAATATTTTTTTTATAATTTTTTTTGCTGTTGTGAGTTTATAGGTTTTGCATACATTTTCATTTATGTAATCATATGATAAAGTTATGACATAAGAAGAAAATAAGAATTAAAAAAAAGAATCATTATTTTCTGAACAGATACTTTTCGGGAAAAGGTCAAAAAAACGACAAGATAATAAATCCATACTGAATAGAAGCTATTACCTATTCGTCTCTTGTGTTTTTCTTTAGTATATTAATTGTATTAAATGAATTTTTAGCGGGTTTTCTGCAAAATTCAAATTAATGAATTCCGAATTAATGATCGCTAATCTATTGGTTTAATCATATCACATATTGATTCCTGATGACTTGTTTGGAATTCATTGGGAAACGGCTCAACAATAAGCACACTTCAGTCTATTGCCTTAATGAATTTGAACAATGGAACAATTAAACGTTATCACACTAGTGCGCCCGTCTGATAGACGGAATAATCCATGTAATTTAGAACTATGTTATGAGCTTACTTCGTATGCCATTCGTGTCTATCTAGCATGCGAAGTAGATATTCCTCTTCTTATAAGGATTATTGAAAAAGTACGGTTGCTCTAGATGTATTCTATATAGGTGGAACACAAAACAGGGTGCCAAGAAAAAAATATATTTTGTAAATTTTATTCTAGCTTGCATTCTTATTTTTCATATTGTAGGTATCTATGCAACTCAATCTTAAGTGCAAACATCCACTGATATGAGTCTTAATTAGTGATACTTCTAATCGTAAAAATATTCTGAAGGATGTGCGGAGTTATATTTATTTTTTTTATTAATTAATTTTAATATTCTACTGTAACTCATCCCCTCATCACTCAACTCTATTAAAATTTATCTACCATGTTGTTACGTAGGTACAAACGTATGGTGGATCACAGTATCACTGGAATATCAGCCGTCATGAAAATAAATTGAAACTGACTCCCAAAATATATCGCCAGTTAACTTGTGTCTCGAGTTACATGCTTTCTGAATTTTAAACTGAATTCTGTTTTTTCAAGTATTGTGTATCTCTATGTATTTTGCATCCCACTCAATCTTATATTCTTTTCTAGATGTTGCTGTGATAGAACTCTAGAACAACATAAATTCATCACTGAAAATTCAGAAAAAATTCAAACCGAAATATGGTTACCATCAAAATGTACAGCGGCCTTTCCAACGGACGCCTATGGGACTGTTGAGTTCCAGGGGGGACCTCATCCGTCCAAAGCTCAAGTAAGTATTTCCAAATTATGGCTTTATGAGCATTACCGCAGTGGGCGACTTACATCCTCAATAATAACGAAAATAAACGATTCTAACAAAAATTACTGACTTGATGCTTAAGTGTTTTTTTCTTCAGGTTGGTGTACCTAATTATGCCTCGCTAAGGCCTTACATTCAATTTATCACCATGACATAGGTACGGAGACAATTGTCTTTATTAGGATTGAAATCTGGTATTTTGAAATGTTATTTCATTCCTATGTGAACAACGTCTTCTTTGAAATTCGTATGAGGATGTGGAGTGGCACATGGGGGTACACAAATCACTGTATATTAGGTAGTTTATGAGGTGAATAGGATGGTATCAGAATACAACAATTAAATATGGACCATCAAAACTCATGTTATTGAAAATCATGTTACTCAGTTCTCAGTTTTATTTTTCAAATTTGGCAGCTATTCTCATCTCAGGCCATCAAACTGCTAATGAAAAAGTACAGACGTTTGGAGAGTAGTACTTTTCCGCTCGCAAATATTAAAAAGTCACATCAAACATAACATTTGGGCATGTATGTATGCGCCAATCATAAAATTCAAACGTTTCTGTATGAGGCTGAGCGCACAAAAATATTATTTTTCATAACGTCAGTTTCAAGACGATAAGTCTATCACGTGAAAATATTTCATTTACGCTGGTAACTCGAAAGCTGCAGTCTCTTGCGGAAAATAATCGCTTTCCACACTTGTTAGGAAAATAACTATTATGTCATACACAAGCCATATTTTCAATATATCTGAACATTTCTTGCTCATATTCATAAGAATGGAGGTATGATATATTTTATAAATCATTGTATAATACAGGGTGTGAATGATCAGTTGTAAAAAAATTGTGCTGATTTCTTGTCAAATATAGCATGGGTTTTTCATATAATAGGTACCTAAAGATGGTACCTGAAATTTTTCTTAAATTTTGTTTTCAGAAACCAGAAAATTAATAGAAATGAGATGTTCCCCCATACATGCAAGGGATGGTAAAGCCACCTCTAACATTCGTTTCCCAAGAACTTTTTTTCTCATTAATTTCCATGAAAAATTAATATTTCATAGCATCATTTATTTTTAACAAATAAGGTCGTGATTTTTGAGAAAAGAAATAATTCATCAGTATGTACACAGCGTGAGTCATACAAGATTGAATTATCTCCTACCTTGAATTTACCTAATAGGTGGATATTATAGGGAAAAACCACTGAATTTTTTTATTGCCTTCTCGCATCCCTAAAATCTGCTCAGTTTAATTTTTGTCGGTTTTCTGATCACTGAAAAAAAATTAAAAACAACTATTCATTTACACCTTGTAGGATCACTGAGGTGATCCAGAAGCTAATTCGGAACAAATCATTTTCTTACCTCAAAATATATGGAATTCGACATACATATATTATGTGGATCTTTCCCGGAGTTAAAAATACCTATGCTTTTCTTCATTTGTATTCAATAAAATTTTTCAATAGTATTTATTTTGCTTGGATGTTGAATAAATACCACGATTAAATATTAAAATGATATTTTCAGATTTTCCCTTCTTCAATAATTCATTCAAAGTTTAACTCTACCATTAAGATGGGTCTACACAGTTTTAGTGGTCAGAGAGAAAAGAGAAAATGAATATCTTACTTCAGAAACCACTAATTTAAATGGGGTTTTTATTATAATTAAATTAAATCAATACGTCACTCAGTCAGAAATTTTTTTTATTCGTCAAACGGAAAACAAAATAAAAAAATAAATGTTTTCATTGAAAAACAACTATTCATTCATGTTATTAACTTCCGAGGTGAAATTATTTCTTTCATTATCCTATCTATTTTCACATAAAAAATTTCTCGAAAAGTCTCGCCATTGGCTGCAGTTCGTATCCCGGTGAAATTGAAAAAAGACGTTCGTTAAGTGCTGCCATCTATTCGACGAAAGTTTAAAGTAGTGTAATATTCGTAACTTTTTCTTGATCGTTCAAGTGTTCTGGCAACACCCCACATTCTGGTAGTCTTTCCCCCTTAACGCCTTACGGATGGTGAGAAAGTCCCGTGGTATAAACTCCCTTTAATATAAGGTTTCCTAGCCGTGATACTTTTTATTCAACTTACTTAGTAGGTACTTGAACTTGAAATGTTGTGAAATAAAGTCTTGGAGTTTCTTCTAGTATTTCGACAACAATAACCCACATGAATTGACATAACACAATTGGTGCATCAATAATAAATATTCAAGTTCATTGGCAACGCATATGCATTGTTTTTACTCTTTCATTTCGTTCGGAATCCTTGAATTCGATTACCCTTCAATTGAAGCGTATAGATATAACTAATGGAAATTCCATTCGTTGGTCCTCCTCTCAATGACGAATAAATCTGTCCAAGGTTTGTTTCGCAATAATTTCCTCTGGATAATGTTCGGTAGCTCGTACGAAATGGCGTTGCTCATGACACAAATTTGTGTCTAGACCATAAAAGTGTCGAAACTGTTCAAGAAGTGAATACGAATGGCGTTATATCGGGATAGCAGACAATGCTATAAATTATACTTATTCTTCAGACTACTCTGGGGATGGTCGAAACTTCATGGCAGTTCATATGAATTCATTAGGGGTTTATAATATACAGATTGTGTTTTCAGAGGTGGAACATACCTACTTCTAGCTTATAACAGTTACATATTTAATCGAACAGCACCTATATTTCTAGAAGAATGAGTCATGATTCCTTCAATTTATTCATTGAATTTCGACGACAAGCGAATGAAGCGATATTCATATTATATTTATGGCAATTCGCTCGTAGTCTGAATGTATCACTAAGTTCATTGAAATTCAAAATTTTTCTTTATAAATTTTTTTGTGCAGGGTGAGTCTTTGACTTGTACATATATTTCAACAGAAGATTCCCAAGGTGCAGAGAAACACTTTTTCGCCTTACCATTTTTTACAATTCGGCTCGATTGATTGATATCTCAAAAAAGTTATTTCTGCAACCAGTTGGGAAAGGTTATATTTTTCGTAATGAGCGCAATACAAAAAACAGTCTTCCCCAGCGTGTTTCACACAATATTTTTTTTTTATTTTGAATGGGATGTCGCTATGAATTCAAATTAAAAGTACCAAAAACGTCTATACAAGCTGACCTCGGAGATTCCTTTAAAATCGTCTAGTGACGGAAATTATTCAATTCTCCACTATGGGGAAAAGTGTCGTTTCATCATCAGTTACGAAATATCTTACTTTTCGTGACTGGTTACGAAAAGAAGAACGTTTTACAACGTCATTGAGTTTAAAAAAGTGTCACTTTAGGATAGATTTTCGAAAAATAGTGGTCATTGGTGTGACTCCTCTCCGAATCCAAAATTACACCTAATTTTCCAGTTTCTCATTATGACCACTATATTCTATAAAAATACCTCACTAATGAGTCTTGGACCGTTTTGGAAAATAATTTCATATATATTTTCTCGTATAATGAGCCATTTTCGAGAAATTTTATATTCAAAAATGAAAGATATCAATCTGAGTTCATGGGTCACTGAACAATAGGATAGTTATTATAAATCCGCTTAAACGTTTTGTCGATACATTTCGACTGAAAGAGCTCGAATGTTTAGAGAAAACCACATTTAATTATTTTTTTCTAATTTTGACATATGAAGTGACATTTTTCATAACTCATTATTGTTTTGAAACGTTTTACTTTTCGCAACCAGTTACGCAAAGTAAAATATTTCGCAACTGATGATGAAACGATACTTGCTTTCATAGAAACGGGGTGAAAAATTGAATAATTTCTGTCAGTAGACGATTTTAGAGGAATCTCCAAGAGAAGCTTTTAAAGACGTTTATGGTATTTTTAAACTGAATTCATAGCAATATCCTATTCAAAATTAGAAAAAATATTGTGTGAATCTCTATTTTTTGTATTTCGCGTCCTTTTGCGCAGAAATACGCTCATTACGAAAAATACTGCTTTTCCCAACTGGTTACACAAATAACTATTTCTTAAGTTATTCAGTTAAGGCCCGGTACTTTCACCTTCGAATAAATTTTATTCTACGAATAATGACGTACCGACATTCGATCTATGACAAATAAACTCTTCTAATTAAGTTTCAATGACAGATTTATTCGATGAATAACACTATCTGAAAGTGAAAAGACTGCATTTTTACTAATCTTACGAATAAGACTTAATAAATACGAATAAATTTATTTATTCGCACGTGAAAGTACCGGGCCTAAATGTCATAAATATTCTTCAAAAACTATTTCCAAACTGCAACGACATAAACAGAAACAATCTTAGAATGGGAAACATTGAAATAATGTCAATCAGGTGCACATATGCTACATTCAAACAACACAAAAGTTAGCGAACGATAGGTCTGCGTTTAGCGTTTATATACATAGTTCAATTTTTCTGTATATCGAACTTGAATTTTGTGTATCACTCATGAAATTTACTGTGTCAATCAATTTTATAAGCAGATATATTCCTTCTAACACAATTCCTCTTGTAGTCCACCATCTTCGTTTGAAAGAAGTCAAAATGTTGTCTCTCAGATTAATGAGTGATGGACGTGATTCAACCTAAACAAAATTTCTATGAAATCTGAAAAATCGGCTGAATGCAGCTTTGTTTAAAAGATCCACATAATTGAACTTATAAAACTTAGATCAATATCCATGTTATAATGTAACATATTACAAAATTGCTATTATTTTATCTAGACGTAATCGGAACAAAAAGTAAAGCATAAAAGTGTTTCTTTTGGCCTCAAAAATCTATTATATTTTAGATTAATTAATTAAAACGGGTGGGAAAATCGTTATGATTCAATTTCTATTATAGTTAACATATTCAGATTCGTCTTTTTTATGTCGTACCAATATTGGCTTTCTAAATAGGTTAATGATACGATGATAATGATAATTAGTGAAATCAGACAATGGTTGCTTATTTCAATGAACAATGAAAAAAATATTTTTATTTCAAATATCACAAAACCTCTCTGATGAGGTTCAAGAGGAAAACGAAATGCATCGTTTCATTTCCATATTCGCTTTCACCTTTTTTTTCAGGAAAATGGAAATATATTCATATATTCACTTCACTTCATATATTCAGAAACTCACTCCTTCAAAAACTGCTTCGATTACTTTGTGCTTTTACTTTCAATGCGACATTTCATTTTTCAACTCCTATACTATGTTCTTTCTAATCTAATTCAAACCTCTCTTCTTTCAAATCAATTTTTAATTCTGGTATTCTTAGATTCCGCTATAAATATCATCTAATTTTTTCACGTTCATGACCATGAATTCCATCAAGGTCCGAATAATGAAAATTACAACCTTTTTCTTCTACGGATTCTACTCTTCCCTTTACAGAAAAAAGTATATTCCACTTTGAATTGCCTATCAAACAATATCTATATTCAATATTAAGATAAAAAACAATATCATGAAAATAAGAAAGAATACCAAATGAATTGTAGTAGTTAGACATTTTTAAAATCATCGCATGTTTATCTTTCCGATCAGAATATGTTTCTATGTATTTTTTCCTATTATTTTTTGACTTGTCTCATACATTTAATGTCTACGGGGATGAATAAAGCTTATTATTATGACTTAAGCCTTGCGGCTTTCACACTCCACTCCAGAGGAAAATTCACTTATACCAGATATCTCAGATATCAAAAGGATTAAGCTCTGTTGGAGCCCTTTCCAGGTTTTCGGGCTAGTGGTGGTGGTCGGGTCCGGGTCGCTCCTCGGCTCCTTGCTGTAGGTTGGATTCCTGCTCCACCCGCACTTCCTGTCAGAGCAGACGGTGTTCCTCTGCATTCCCCATGTACTTGCGTACAGTTCTCGCCGTTCCGAGCAGAACCGCCTTCTGCATGACTCTACAGATATTTTCGTCCAACTGAAGTTTCCTCAAGTTCTCTAGTAGTTTTTTCGGTATCAGGCCTGTAGATGGAATGACAATAGGGATGGTCTCGATATCTTTCAGCTTCCACTGTCTTCTGGTTTGTTCCTCGAGATCTCTGTATTTTGAAATTTTTTCAGTGTGCCTATCTAGAAGATTTTTATTATTTGGATTTGCCACGTCGATTAATAGTGCTCTGTTCTCATCCTTATTGAGCAATATGAGTTCTGGTCTATTGTGGGTTCTTTTCCGGTCTGTGAGAAACGTGCGATCCCAGTAGAGCTTGTGATGTTCATTTTCCAACACAGCATCCGGATGGTAATTGTAATAAGGAACCTTTTTCGAACTTGGAAGTTGGTGTTTTAGTGCCAATTCTTGGTGAAGAATCTTGGCAACAGCATCATGTCTATTTTTGTACTCCGTGCCCGCGAACTTCTGACATCCCCCGGTGATGTACTGCATAGTTTCATGTGTTGCACAGCCATAACGACAGCTATCGTCCGCCACTGAGGCATCCTTGGTGATATATTTCATGTAGTTCATTATTGGAATCACCTGATCCTGGATAGCGAGCATGAAGCCCTCTGTCTCAGGAAACAACCTTCCGGAAGTCAACCAGTAGTTCGACGCAGATATGGCGACGTAATCATGGTTGACCTCATTCTGGTGCCTTCCATGCAAAGGTTTGCCAATCAGTTTCTGCATTTTACTTTCTGCAGAGTGTTCGACGGTTTCCAATGGATCCTGTTGTATCTTTAACGGTGTAGAACTATCAGCAACACAAACTACTCGATGGAGTTCTGACGAAGCAGCCTTGCTCAGGAAATATTTTCGAAGTCCTTCAATTTCCTGGGACATACGGTTGGACAAATCAACAATTCCTCTACCCCCAAGATGTCGTGGCAGCTCTGTCCGTTCTATTGAGCTTTTGGGGTGATGTTTATTGTGTTTAGTCAGCATCGTCCTTATTTTTCTCTGTAAAGCTGCTAAATCGGTGGTCGTCCAAGAGAGGATACCAAATGCATAGCTCAGCGCCGAGCAAGCGTAGGTGTTAATCGCTTTTATCAGATTCTTGCTGTTAAGACCAGTTCTCATTATCCTTCTCAATCGTCAGGTGAACTCCTCCGTTAATTCTTTCTTCATCTGGGTCTGATTGATTATATTATTTATTATCATTTTTTTTTTTTAGTTCATCGCTTCCGACTCTAGATTGGATGAATTGTTTGTGTTAACGCCTAATCTCCTTTGAACATATTTTATGCTTGAAAAATGGTGTTAGTAGCATTCTTCATCCACAGAGTTAAAACTTTCAACTCTTCCACATTTTCTAAAATTGTACAAAACATTTTGTCCTTGATTAACCCTCAAATGGTGGCCATACAATTGGACCGTTGCTTCTTTATTTTCGTCACAGTCGACTTGGCTGTGAGTTTTGCTGTTTATTCTGGAATTCAAGGGCTGATCTACATAGTTTCTGGAATATGAATTTTCTTATTTTTCTATATTTTTTTCGTCCAGCGATACGACATTCACGTATTTGTATCAGCACTTAACAACTACTAAGTGAGCTTCAATTCAACTGAATGGGTTTCATTTACCAATTTTCAAAGATTATAGAGTTAACTAACCTTACCTTACTCTTTAATCTTTGCCGTTTTCGAGATGCCGATGTTGGTTCAACATAAAAAATGCTGCATATTATACGTTCTTGGAGGTGTGCAAAATGGCGAAGGCGCATCTTCGAATTAGGTATTCGAGAACAAATACTGTTTCATTTTCAACTAGAATTTCATTATTGAGTGTTGAAATAATCTTAATCTTTAATCAAGGCCTCCTAACACATGCCAAGAGTAATAATAATATTTATGATATAAAAATAACAATATTTCTTAGTATTATCTTAAAATGAGCTACCATAATATTTCACAAGAAAAGCATCCTACCTAAATACAAGTAGAAATAAATCTGCAGATATTTCGATACTGACGAAGGAGTACCTACTACTCAAGATAATTTCTGTTGACAAATTTCATTGATGAGAAAGGTAATTCAATATGATTTCAATAAAACACGGTTGATTGGCGAAATATCCAATAATGCAATATAATCAGTTGACGGAAACGGGGATTTCACTGTACTCGTGAAGAATATTTGAAGAACAGACTCGGATAGATTTATGTATTTCTGTTTCTTAATACATGCTCACAATTTACATTAAGAATTTCCAATACAGTTCTTTTGATTAAATATTGCTGAAGTTGCCATAAAACCGTTAGCTCTATCCATTCCGACTGTTCATCTGAGATTTGGTTTTGCTCTAATTCCAACAACAGAGGGTTATAGTTCAACAATACGGAATTCTTAGTTATAGTTCTTGATTGTCCATACAGAAAACGACATGTTGAAAAAATGACAGTCCTACATTCTTTCTCGAAACTAATACATTTTCACACACCAATAATCGCTTACAAATATAGCACATTTGCATTTGCAAGTTGTAGGAATATATTCCAACTATTTTCAAAAATCAATTAGTGTACAACAAAGGTTCTAATCAGAGAGCAAGTCAAATATCTTGGAATAACTATTGATTCCCATTCAAGATGAAATTTCCACATAGATATGATCTTTTTTGCGTTGAGAGGTTTATTGTACAGATTCAGATATTTGAAACAAATTTTGGACCCACCTTCTTTGAAAGTCATACGTATATGACGGCACTTGTAGAATCTAAATTGACCTATGGCAATCTGGCTCGGGATGCGGCAGCTTATTGTTATAAACAGAAGTAGAAAAATCCACAAAAAAATTCTTTAAATTATAATGAGCACACCGAGTCTGTATCCCTCTGATGAATTATACAAGGAATCTAAGATATTGGATATGAAGCAACTATATTTCCTCAAATCGGTAATTAGAACTTATTGCAAAAAAAAGTTGCTTAATTATATTGATCATCACCACAATACACAATCTCCTTAGATCTGATCTCATCACCCTCGTGATGAGATACTTCGAACTCCAATATCCTCTAAAAACGATAGCCCAGATTGCTTTTTTTTGAGTATTTTGCGGGTAGACTTTATAATTTTCTTCAGCTGGATATTAGAAGTTCGGTGTCAGCGCTGGTATTCAAGAGAAAGGTGATGCTCTTTTTGTCAAACCAACCTAGGCAGGGGATATCTAGCGTTTTCAAATTTAGTTGCATGATATTATCGCGTTGTTGTGTTTGAACTCACCATACCAATACGATCGAAAAAATAGGAAAAAGATTTTTTTTCAGTTGTGTGCATTTTATTGCTCGTAAAACTGAGAAAAACTCAATTTGGTAGTTCACCCCACAGACAAGCTATTCCTTTATGAGAATGCTTATTATTTGTAATTTCTGCAAACAAATTTATTATTATTATTATATAACAATAAGCTGTCAATTTCTAAACAGTCCTACCTACAGTGAGAAAAAGCCAACTTCTCCCAGATTCTCAAAATTGGAAAAACAAAAGCTAGTCAGTGCATACACCATGTTTCTAGACATTTAAGTATGTACCTACATACATTAGGAATTTTAGAGTGTTCAGCTGTATAAGGCTTCTAAATCCCCCCCTTGCCTCCACTGATGAGGCTCTCTTGCATTCCTGTTTCATGGAATAGAAATTCATTGATCTTTTTCATATATTTCATGTGCCTATAAGCCCAAGTAATTCCGAGAGCGAAAATCTAATTAGCCCTTTTTCAACGAGAACAGCAATGACGCAACTGTCACAAAAGCGTAGTCTGTACCAGCAGGCTGTTGTGCCCAATTGAGCGTTATGAACACGCCTGTTTTAATTGGATATTGGGTCTGATTTCCACTTACTAACGCCTCCCAATTCAGGGTTTATGATATTTGTTTTGCTCTTGGTTTCCGTTACTGAACAGACTGTGTTCTTCTTCGTCCGATCATTTAATCTCTCTGATGGTTGTGTATTTTTTCAACCTTTCACGACAGAATTAGTACGATCCCTTTCATCACTTTTTTCACATTTAAATCAATCCTCTTTAAATGTTTTCGATCACTAACAATTAGAATCAAACACACAGAAAAATTTACATTTGATTGATATTATAGCCCAGGCAAATTAGGGTTTTGGTTCACAAAAATTGCTAACAAGCTGGAAATGGTTTCAAACGACGGAGGGCATCTGAAATATCAGTAAAGCGAAGCTTGCGACAATTTTCTGCCAGAGCTTAACCTTTAGGGACCAAGAATCTTTGAAATTTTTGGCCTCTTTTTGATGCTTTTTTTCAATTTACATTCAGAAGAGAGCAGCTGGAAAAGTTTGTTTCTTACTTCTTTTGTAGAAGAGGAAACCACTTTTCAAATGACATCAAAATGATTCAAATCTTCGGAAGTGGTTCAGACACAATCGATGGCCCAAATTAGGCTATTTTTTCTCACTCAGCTTAAAAGAAGGAGAAATTAACGTCCATGTCATTTGTATTCAACGATATATACTTTTTTATACTCATGAAATGATTTTAGGAGCATATCCTCTATTGGGGAGCCTCAGTTCAATGAAGCAAAAATGACTCATTCTCTTTAATCGATTTTACGTTGAAGGTTATGCCTTAAGGAGCTCATCATATGCCTATTCTCCTATTCATACTCGTATGAAAATATAGAAGGTACAATAATACAAACATTATTCGCAGGAAGATCCTTGAACGTTTCGGAGCCTAGGGCTGAGAGGTACAGGGACAAGAATGAGAACTTCATTTTCATCGAGCTCCTCGTCAGATTTTTATATGAAATTCTCTTCCAGAATATCAAACTCTTCCTGAATAATCATTCAAGTTATGTTTACGATATGTTCAATCGAAGAGAAATGAAAGGTTTTGAGATCTAATTATAAAGAAAACCAATTATGAATAGGTCGACGTTTCGTTTATTTTTATAAAGATCCTCAGGGGTATTAGTAGGAACAGCAGAGAACTTTGTGTTATGACTCAATTAAAACATGAAAGTTCTAGGTATAATATCAATTAATTAAAAAGGAAATACAATTTAAAAAACAAGCATGAACAACGGACATTGAAGTTCAAAAATCAACCAAAATAGGCAGGTTAACAAAATATGACGTGTATAGAAAGTAAAATAACAATAAAGCATAAAATACTCACAATACTGTATGATCTTCTTTATCAAACAAGACGTTACATCAATACAACAATGAAACAACCTTATTAGCATAAACACCTTCATTACTCGGCAATACAGCGAAGGTGAATGAAGAACCCAGACATGAACCGAATACATAGCAAGGGTGATAATATGTTCATAATTTCTTCATCATGGATATTAGAGAGTAATATGCAGTATTCAAATTATCGATGTCAGTTCCTCTATTAACAACATTCGATTCATTCATCATTTCATGTAACAATGACCTCCGTTTCATCAAAGTTAAAAATATATAAAGAATCTCTACTATGTTCTTCCAAAGCAGACAACAACAGTTTTCTTCAGATTTCAGTGGGTTTATGCTATTCATCATATCTCTTTTATATTCCGACAGCCGAGTTTTCAAGTAACGTCCTGTCTGTCCTATCTAAGTATAAGTCTTTGTATAGTTCGAACATGGAATCCGGTATATTACATCTGTCAAGAAATTCTTCGGGGTCCTAGTTTTCAGTACCGAATAAAAACGTTGCCCCATAGTATTTTCAGGTTTTTGCACAATATCAATTTGATCTGTTTTCAGTACTTTCCGGATCTGTTCAGAAACATTCTCGATGTAAGATATTTTTTAAAAATTTTGCTGCTATCATTAGTCCTCGTATTAGAGCGAGAATTCACATCATTGATAATCTTCTTTAATAAACTTAACGGATAGTCGTTTTCTCTTAGTGTATCAGTTATCTTTCTTAGATTTTCTTCGTGAAACTGAAATCTAAAGAAAACTGTTCGGCTTTGGCAAAACATAGTAGAAATTCTTTACATATTTCTAACTTTTATGAAACGGAGGTCATTGGCAAGCAAACAAATTTGAAAAAATGATTGTTACATGAAATGATTGAAATCAGGAATGAATCAAATGTTGTTAATAGAGGAACTGACATCGATAATTTGAATACTGCATATTACTCTCTCATATCCATGATGAACATATTATCACCCTTGCTATGTATTCGGTTCATGTCTGGGTTCTTCTTTCACTTTCGCTGTCTTGCCGAGTAATGAATATGTTTATGCTAATAAGGTTGGTTCATTGTTGTATTGATGTAGCGTCTTGTTTGACAAAGAAGATCATACATTATTGTGGGTATTTTATGCTTTATTGTTATTTTATATTCTATACACGTCATATTTTGTTGACCGGCCTATTTTGGTTGATTTTTGAACTCCAACGCCCGTTGTTCATGCTTGTTTTCAAAATTGTATTCCCTTTGTTAATTAATTGTTATTATACCTACAACTTTCATGTTTTAATTGAGTCATAACACAAAGTTCTCTGCTTTCTCTTTTAGTGCCCTGAGGATGTTTATAATAATAAACGAAACGGCGGCCTATACATAATTGGTTTTCTTTATAATTAGACCTCAAAACCTGTCAACCTCTACTCCATTCGAAAAAATTCTGCTAGTTTTTGGTGAAAGAATGAGATATTCATAAAGGACCAACATACTGATTACTGATTACTGCATGATTGCTGGGTGTGTTGGACGGATAAACCCAAACCTGCCACTGCGACCAACGGTCTATTTTAGCACACAAGCATGCTCAAAGAGCTAGATCTCTCCCTCTAGTCCCATCATAAGGTTGAAAAATGAACTACAAGTATAATATCATCATAGGTATTTAGTTTGGCAGGATTGATGGGAATCTTATGAGTGAAAAACTACCTACCAATTTTCAGTAGGTATAGATTAACACTTCTTAAAATAAGTAGAAGAAGAATAGAAAATCTGGGAAAAAAGTTGTCGAAAAGTACTTGTTTTCCTCTCAAATATCATGGAGTTACCGTGTAATTTTCGAAATAAAATAATGAAAGGAGGATGGTCGGATTTTTCATTTCTTGTTTGGAAAATTCATGCTTCTCATATTGAACAATGCAGGTAGCTGATAATTTTTCGGTGCAATATTTATTATTTGAATTATAATGAACCACCTTCGCCCAAAATATAAATACGAATTCTGTTATATCTATTACTTATATTCATTGAATTTCAACTCCCATACAAACAATTAAATGCGAAAACAATGTATTCTTCACAAGATGGCAATTATTCGTTTTCCTTAGTATAATTGGAAGTGTTGATTCATCGTTTGTGCAAAAAATTTCTACATTTGCTCTGGATTTCCACCTCACTGGATATAGTGCTGCCTGAAAACACTGTCCCAAATTCTGTTGAACATTCTGATTCATTGAATACATTTTAGCGACTTCATGAAGAACACCTATTCGACAGCAATAAAAAAAAAACCTTTCGTATTGGTATGAATAACTGCAACTCTTCTTTTTGGCCCGTTTCGAGCACTGGATGTGATGGAAAGGAACGATGTAAAAGCTCGTCGAATCGACGTTTCCGAATGCATTTTATACCCGAATTACCATCCGATACCTTTTCGTTAGAATTTTATTGAATTGAAAGTATGTACTTCGAAAGCGCTACTTTAATTCGACGAGGCGTAGGATAGAGCCTCCGCAAATTTTAGTATCTCATATTCAAATCCATTCAATAATTGGACTGAGTTCGTTAAATTGGACTTAAAAAGTGCTGCGTATCTGTCTCTGAATTTACGACAACGTAATGAGGACGAATTCTGAAATGACAGTTGATTGAAGAGTTATGAGCTCCTATAGTTGCAAGAGCAAGAGCGTCCATTCTATCCTCTTTTATATTATGTATTTGGTTGATTGTCACAGAAATTGCGAAATACTGGTGAGATTTAAATCATTTTACCAGATCAGTGTTTCTGTAAGAGAAATTTACTACAATTTTACTACAATTTACTATTTTGTTGTAGGTACGCTATCAGTATCATATATCTTTAGGAATATACTATTATGCAAGCACATCGTTCTTGTGAGAAGAATTATTAAGGAAAATCCGGTAGATTTTAATTTCAAATGAAGGGTACAGAGGAAAAACCGGCTTCGTCACATTTTGTTGAATTCGGCTTTTTTAATGTGCAATTGATTCTTGTGGAGGAACGCATGGGTTGTTTGATCAACTATTCATCCAGTGGCGTAGCTTGCCTTAGAGGGGCCCTGTATAAAAAAGTGTTGTGGGGCCCTATGGAAGGGTGAAGTAAAAATAAAAGTAGCAAAAAATGTTCGATTAGTATCGAAATGATTATATGTACTTATAATTAAAAGTTCTAACTCATACTTGGTGCTGGGAGCGAAATAATTCACAAACAAATAACATACAAACGATATAAAATAATATACAAACAACATAAAATGATAAACAAATAATTAACAAAAAATACCAAAAATTAAAGGTAGGCTTTTTTAGCATTGATTTCAACAAATCTATTTATCAAATCAGCCATAGCTGATGACGATTTCAGTTTTTTAAGTTGTTCCCCCTCTATTGACAATAACGACATGTCTGATAGCCGTTCCTGTCCCATAAAAGTCCTCAGAGTTTTAATTTTGAAAAAATCCTTTCAGCGATTGCAGTTGTAACCGGAAGGGTCTAAAATAAAAGGCATGCAGTAATATCGTCCGGAAAACTGGATGCAAGGCTATTGAATTTTATCAGGACTAATTCTAAAAGTTCTTTGATGGCACGAATTTTCTGAATTTCAGATTTTAAGTATTCGTATCTATCTGAATGATCGATTCGGTGTAATGAACGGGATTTTGAAATGAATGGTTGTCTTAGCAGTTATTCTCAAAAATGCTATTGTAAAACCTGTAAGAGGTTTTGAATAACATTTTTTGGAATTTTTTGCTTACAGACATTCGGGGGCCCCTAAAACCTGGGGGCCCCGTATCACTGATACCGCTGATACCGCGGTAGCTACGCCCCTGTATTCATCTTTGTCAACTTTTCACAATGTTGTAGGTGTTTACGCTCAAGCACAGTAGAAAAAAAGATTCTTAAGCTCCTGAATTTTTGAAATTCCGATAATGAAATCTCTTTTTCCCCAGTTTGACTCTCAAACCTGTACAAAATTCACTACTACCATCATTAACTTGTTCCAGTCTTGTATAAATTCAAGGCGAATAACTCTTAACAGAGGAAATTGCGAATGATATTCAACCAATATAGGTTATAACAACTACTTCAAGTCTGCCCAGGACTACAGATGTCGGATATTTCATCGCGATTGTCAAAATTGATTAAATAAATAACAAGGGATCAAGGGAAAGGTTTTGAATACCCAAAAACATTTTTTCCAGCGAAAAACAAAAAATGACATTTTATGTACATACTTATTTCCGAACGAAAAATCGACTATTTTTAAAGGCGAGTACTTTTCGTCTGCATACACTTTTCGTCCGCAAACTCTTTTCGACTGGCTGTTCTTTACTAAGATACCAATACTAGATAGAGAGACGATTGAATCAATTTTGTGAATACGGAATTTTATAAAAACGCAGTAACTGTCATTCAACGAGTGAATTGGGTACGTGGTTTGAATGATAGTGTTCATTATAATCAAGAATGTATAGGGATAGCCATATGGATATCGGTAACACTACTCCAGGGGGAATTTGCTACCCAGATGAGACAAAAAACTCGGCAAAAAACTGTCTATAATGTCTCGCCTGCTTGCTAGCCTCGGCTGCGCCTCGGCCTGATGGACGCGCTAAAGGTGACCTAATATTCACAAGAATGGGTTAGGGTTAGACAAAGTGAGCCGTCTTTGATGTTGGAGAAACATTAGAATTATTTTACAAATTTTGTGTTCACTCATTTGTTTTTCTGAATTATGGGCTAGTATATATTGAATTTTTGTTTTGTTTTTTAGATCATCTGAGTTTATGGGTATTGACCTCCACTCTAATTGAATTTTCATCAATAATTAATGATTATATTGAAAAAAAAGTTAACATATTGAATTATTTCTTGAAATTAATATTGTGTTTATTAATTAATCAAGATGTCATGATATCCAGATAACTTATAAATTTAGCCATAGCATATGGTTAATAAAGTGTTCCAAATTGAGTGGACAATTGAAATAATCAATGAGAATATGATATTCAGACGTTTTAAACAGATTTAGTAAATCTATAAAGGTAACGATCCGAATCAAACTAGCTATCCACCATTGATGACCTCATCCCAAAGAAAGCCCAAAGAAAGACCGTCTCATCAAGGAAGAATAGATGCTGATCATGGTTTCTTTTGTTCGATCACGTCATCCTTGATGAGAACAGTTAAGGAATATCCTGACTATATTATGATATTAAGATAGTGTATATGCTCCACGTGTCTCTGATAATGAATTCATGCTTATCTGACAGTTTGCGCGGTGAGACTAGCCGTACGGAAGGATTAAAAATGGTAAAAAAAATTTTTTTTACAGCGTGTCAGATTTTTGGAGGATATGTTAATTGGACCCATAGGAAGCTACTTTTCAAGAGACTGACAATTTGGACGTGACGCAAGCTCACAGCGGTCCTTTGAAAATGTAAAAAAAATCGTTACTTGTATAATACATACTCGAGCGTGTCAGATTTTCATGCAGATGGTTAATCTCGGTGTTGTAGACGTGTTGACCCTTTAATCTGACACTAATCACAGGAGGGATTTTCTTGATCTGACACTTTGAAGATGATAAAAATGCTTTTTTTTCGAATATTCCACTGCCTGTACCTCTAATCGTTTTTGTATTCATTATGAAAGTTGTAGATAATAAAATTCTACACAACTTTTGTCTGAAGCAATTTTACATACTCTTAACCGTTCTTGAGTTAGAGGGCGATAAGGGCGAGGAGCTTAGCCACACATGCGAAAGGGCAAGGTCAATGTAGAATCCCAGTTTAATCTACATTCATCCAATTGTCAAAATGACAAGGTATTTTTATGATGACTGTTTTTCGAAATTAGTCCCGAAAATTTTAGTGTTTTCTCTGACTGAACCTTAGAATGTACTATTTTCCAACGAGTGAATTTTCGCTTCAGCATGTATCGCTAAACACCTCGCATTAATCGCCATATATCTCAAAAACGTTCGAACGTAGAAAAAATTGCTCAGGACAAAATTTGTACAAAATTTTATGCTCTACAACTTTTATAATGAATGCGAAAAAGATTTGAGGCCCAGGGGAGGAGATAATTCAAAAAACTGATTTTTGTGACCTTTATGTCTAATTTTTATTGTTTCGGCTTGATAAAACTGTCAGATTATATTTTTTCCGTTATCCTTGAATCATTAGCTTCAAAATAAGAAAAAACGCCACCGCGCTCGAGAATGTACACGTGACGATCTTTTTTTGCAACTGTGGCGCCCTCTCACACATTTTCGACACGATTAAATTGTCATATTAAGAGAATATATACTTTTCAACATGTAATTAACCACATATATCTTAATCTGACACGCTCGAGTATGTACAATGATCGTTTTTTGTACTATTCTGACAGGCTGTCCTAGACAATTCCCCCTATATACAGGTCTAATTTTTGGTAGAGGTACTCTACAGGGTCCAAGGTATATCCCCTTATATTAATCTGACACGCTCGAGTAAATCCCGAATTTCCCTCTTCGGCTCTCCAACTACTAACCACTATCAACATACTGGATATAATTAATAATGTACAGAGAAAAAACTTAATTATCATTCTCAACAACTTTGTGGGCAACCCTATATATTACAGTTCAGTTTATCACAAATATGTAGATTACTTACTTCTAAGTGATATCCGTCCGATTCTTCCAGGGGGATTAAAGAAATGTTTGCACCCCCTAAAGTGAGCAAATTGTTGTTGAATAATTTAATTCGTCCCTAGGCTTATTTGAGATGCTTGAGAGCAGACCCTCAATTATTCCCTACGAGCTACCTAAGAGCTCTGACCGTACTTAATGAGATCTAAGTAATGGGACAATAAAGAGACGGTTTGCGTTTAAATTCGATTTATTCGTTGGCGAGTTCCTGTACTCAACTACAAACATTGTTTGATCAATTAACACAAATTCATCTTTCAAGCTTTTTCAGTTATTTGTACAGGGTATCCCAAATTGCTTGATTTTGGCTGTTTCTGGTACTTCTAGACTAGATAGATAAAAACGTTGAAAAGTTTCCTGGTCTCGATTTTCGTGAAAAGTCCATTACTGAAAACCGTTTCACGATATCTTCATTTGTCTTGAAGATATGACCAAATTTTGATATTTTGTCGATATCGAAAATGT
Organism: Coccinella septempunctata; assembly: GCF_907165205.1. Classification (NCBI taxonomy): domain Eukaryota; kingdom Metazoa; phylum Arthropoda; class Insecta; order Coleoptera; family Coccinellidae; genus Coccinella; species Coccinella septempunctata. The sequence continues at coordinate 29,738,316 of NC_058190.1, forward strand.
ACCGTAACTTCTTTATTTACGAAAATATCTAAAAAGGTGGAAAAAACGTTATTTCAAATACGAAAGCATTATTTTTTGGTCTCATCATCCAAAAAAATTTGCTTTTCAAAAATATATGTATTGACAAACTTTCCGTTCATATAAGTTTGAAGTTATATGGACAGATGAGGTGAGGATCAATAGTGATGGGCTAATCAATTGACATAATGAACACTATTGGTCATACCAAAATGAAAATATTTGTAGAGAAATGAAAGATTTCTGGGACCTAAAATATATCAAGAAAATTTGGATACTCGGGCTTAGAGAATTTTGTTGAGGAGTATATTGACAATATTCCTCTCAGTGAATCTAGGTTGCTTTCTTATCAGCAGGATGACGCACCTGGCCATAATTCACAACGAACTAAAATCAAATTTAATAGTTTATTCGGGAATCAGTGGATGCGAAACCATGGTTCTATTGCCTAGCCAGCAAGATCACCAGACCTCAATCCTTTAGATTTCTTCGTGTGAGGATATGTTAAAAATGAAATTTTCAAGACTCCAGTCATGAATAGGGCTGATTTAGAGCAGAGAGTCAGGAACGCCATCAGAGACATTTCCTCAGTTGTGCTGTTGAATACAGTGAATTTTGCTAGAAAAAGAAGTTGAATTTGTTTACAGAGTAATGGAACTTTATTTGAAAACTTTTTATTAGTTATATCAAAATTTATCATATAAATTCTGCTCGATATTTATTCTAATGGAATCATGAATTACATAATTTTATTGGAGTTATAGGTGTTTCAGCAACAAATGAAATTAAATGAACGGAAAGTTTCAATGCGTATCATAGAGATGGAGATTTATTGGGAGTGAACAATTTTGTGGTCAATGGTTTCATAGAATTGCAAATGCAAATTTTACTAAAATGGTAATTTTACCTTGAGTAAGGTAACATATCGACATATGTATATATATTTTTGACAAGCTAATTTTTTTGGATGATATGAGACCAAAAAAAGATTGCATTCGTATTCAAAATAACGTTTCTTTTTCCACCCTTACTACAAGAAATAGAAAAAGTTGAATATGGAAACGTATTCCCAGTGAAAAAGTGCCTGTAAAAAGTTTTTACCGTTTCCAGATATTTTCGAAAATAAAGAAGTTAAGGCACATTTTCGAAATCGACAAAATATCAAAATCTAATCATATCTTCATGATAAATGAAGATATCGTAAAACGGTTCTCAGTAATGGACTTTTCACGAAAATCGAGCTAAAAATCAAATGAAATGCAGCTACTTGGTTATCCTGAAATTAAATGAACGAAAATGTCGTACAGATATGGTTACTAACTTTGTTTGAATTTCAACATGTAAAGTTGTTCAAATTCAAAAGCAGGGCTATTTCCCTTGGTCTCATAATTTCTCAAATTAAGATACCATCTATGTTTTAGAGAAATTCAAGTGTCTAGTACTTTTCCTCTACAAATTATAGTTCTTTGACCGACCAAGAGAATTGATTTCGACTCCGAATCGTTTAACATGATTTGGCGAAAATGATAGAGCTTTGTGCAAAATGATGAAGCTCTCGTTTCTGGAAACAATGGCCCTTAACCATGTCAATATGAATGGCTTAAATTGGCGGAAAAGTCAAGTGAAATATTTCCCAGAACACCATTTCAAATAATCTAAAATTTGTGTAAAATAACATAACCTATAATAATCTATGTGCTTCCAAACTCTTCGGTCCAAATAAAATCCTTCCTATAGACATATACTGCTGAAATAGATCATTCGATTTCAACTATTCCCTCAACGCTTCATCTTATTTTCAGTATATCCGTTTGGCTTACGATACCAAACCTGAGCACATCATACAGCTGATCACCAAAGAATGGAGTCTAGAGCTTCCAAAACTACTTATTTCTATTCAAGGTGGCAAAGCAAACTTCGAGCTGCAGCCGAAGCTGAAGAAAGTTTTACGCAAAGGTCTCCTGAAAGCAGCTAGGTCTACAGGGGCTTGGATTTTTACGGGTGGCACCAATACTGGTAAGTTACCCTTGACAATCTCAATCAACAATTTGGTGCAGGCTGCATAGCCGTACGTCAATATGAAAAATATCTAACAAAGATCGATTTTTCAATGTTTATCCGAGAAAAGGATTACTTAAAGCTTAAAGTCCATTCCACAGATTACAGAGATTCTCTGTAATCTGTGGTCCATTCAAGAATTATTGACACCCTATTAAGCCTTGAAAGTCCTGACGCAGCTTGATATGTTCAGCGCCAGTGTATCTTTTTGGATAGACATTGTTAAAACATTGTGTATCCAAAAAGATAAACCAAAAATCAAGTTTCAATTTTGGCTATGTGTATCGCGAATGCACATTTAGCATATTTTATATAGCGAATGAGCTCTGGCCTCTCCTATGATTTCCTCTTAAAGTGGAGTCTCGGTTGGATGATGGTTTTATGTGTCTTTTTTATATTGATTACCTACATGCTCATATTGAAGCAACATGTGATGTTTATAGAAAAAATGTTCAGCACAAACTATTACTATAGTTTTCAGTTAGTTTTTTATGAGAATTTTGGGTCAATTCAATCTGTTTCAAAAAGAGAATTCAGAAAAAACAGTGAATTTGGTATTAATCATACTAAGACAATGGATGAATTCTGGTCCAGCCATTTTGATTATTTTGAATAGAACTTTAAATTTTATGTTTGCCAGTAACTTATTGATTCAAATTATTCGTGATTTACATATTTAACGCCCCATGTAAAATTTGGTGTGTTATTATTCACATTTTTATTGCTCTGAACTGTGAATAAAGACTATTATGACTTAATCCTTGCAGCTTTCACACTCCTCTTCAGAGGAGCATTCACTTATCCCAAATATCTCGAATATCGAAAGGATTAAGCTCTGTTGGAGCCCTTTCCCGGTTTTTGGGCTCATGATGGTGGTCGGATCCTCGGCTTCTCGGCTGTCTATAGGCTTCTTGTTGTCGGTTGGATTCCTGATCTACCCGCACTTCTTGTCGGAGTAGATGTACTTTCGTTATGTACTCGCCACCCCCAGCAGTACCGAGTTCTGCTTGATTCAATAGATATTTTCGTCGAACTGAAGTTTCCTCTAATTCTCTGGTAGTTTCTTCGGTATGAGGCCTGTAGATGAAATGACAATAGGGATGGTCTTGAACCTTTTAACTTCCACTATCTCTGTATTTTGAAATCCTTTTAATCCAATGTGCCTATCCAGGTGGTAATTTTTTGGAACCGCCACGTCGAAGAATAGTAGGTAAATGCTCTGTTCTCATCCTCATTCAGCAATATGAGGTCAGGTCTATCGTGAGTTATTTCCCGCTCTGTGAGAACCATGCGATCCCAGTAGGGCTTGTGATGTTCATTTTCCAATACAGCTTTCGGATGGTAATTGTAATAGGTAACTTTTTTTGACCTTAAAAGTTAGTATTTTTTTTGTAAATTCTTGGTGTAAAATCTTGGCATTCCCGTTGATGATGAATGGTGTCATTTGTCGCACAGCCATAACGATAAGTATCGTCCGCCACTGAGGCGTTATATTTCATGTAGTTCCTTGTTGGAATCACCTGATCCTGGATGGCAAGGACGGCCCTCTGTCTCGGGAAACAACCTTCAGGAAATTAACCAGTTAACCAGTTCGACGCAGATATGATGACGTAATCATGGTTGACCTCGTTCTAGTGCCTTCCATGCAAAGGTTTGCCAGTCAGTTTCTGCATTTTGCTTGCTGCAGGATGCTCGACGGTTTTTATGTAGTCTTGTTTCAGCTTTTACTTTTACTTTTACCATCAGCTTCAGAGACTACTCGATGAAGTTCTGATGAAGCATCCTTGCTCAGGAAATATTGTCGAAGTCCCTCAATTTCCTGAGTCATAGGGTTGAACAAATCAACAATTCCTCTACCCCTAAAGGGTCATAGCAGCTCTGTTTCTTTTATTGGGCTTTTAGGGTGATGCTAATGATCATCAGCATTGTACTTATTTTTCTCTATAAGGCTGCTAAATCGGTGGTGGTCCAAGAGATGTTACCGTAGGTATTGATTGCTTTGGTCAGGTTCTTGCTAATTATCATTATCCTTCTTAATCTTCGACTGAACTTCTCCGTCAATTCTCTCTTCTTCTGGGTCTGATTGTCTAGACTGTTTGTTACCTAGATATTTACACATACCCCCTTCCTACAATGCTCCGATTTCCGCACCTTCCTTGAGTTTGAATGTACCGTTTACTATTTTACCTCTGGTCATATTGACAAGACGACATTTTTCCAGTCCGAAATTCATTTTTATATATTCGGAGAAACCTTTTACCATTTTCAGCAACTGTTGCATTTGGTTTTAAGTAGATGTAAGAAGTGATGAATCGTCCATGTAAAGGAGCTTCATCATATAGTTTTACTTCGGCTCTTGATGGCAAATCCATAGTCAGTAGAATTCAATCTACGAGACAAGGGATTCAGGGCTTTGCAGAACCACAGAAGGCTGAGCAAGTCTCCTTAGAAAATTCCACGTCTTATTGAAATAGGTCCAGTTGTGATGGCAATCTGCTGCTATCTGTAGACATATTATTATTTTTATTCTTTCAAATTCAATTAACCTGGAAATTTTTAGGTCAAATTACAAATCAAGATTTATTCTAATAAGAGCGAATATTAATTAATTTTCAATTCACACACTCCACATGATTTCCATTCTGATTAGAGATGATAAGTTTATACAATACAAAAAGGAGTACTGTACGGTGTACAGCACTCCAATTCAAGCGCCTAACGAGGCGCATCGGAAGAATGAAAAATTTATGGAAACAAACGTATCGTGATGAGATATCTCAAAGCGGCGTCCCAAGATCGCATAAGACTACCATCCTCCGCTCAAGAGATTCAGTGATAAGTTTATAGTTTATATATATATATATATATATATATATATATATATATATATATATATATATATATATATATATATATATATATATATATATATATATATATATATATATATATATATTATATATATATATATATATATATAAGATATATATTTGAATTCTTCAATGCTTGATACTAATTTTCTCATTTTTTTCTAGGTGTTACAAAGCACGTGGGTGATGTACTTCTACTTGAAAGATCTCAACGAACCGGTAGGGTTATAACGTTAGGTATAACCCCATGGGGAATAGTAGAAAATAACCAAGAACTCATAGGGCACAACAAAGAAGTTCCATATCATTCAATTTCTTCTCCAAGGTTGGTAAATAAATTTTCCACTTCTTACTGTATAATTTCTGGACTAGGCCAAAAATATATGAGATATGCGGGATTCTAACCTGAACAATAATATATACAAGCCTTTTCTGGCTTAATTAGCCATAAAACTGTGCCAAAAAATTTAATGTTTCGCAAGTAAACAAGCTATGGAAATGTAAACGTAAAAATGGTAGAGATCAATGATCACATAAATATGAGATCATTGATATGTATATCTACGTATTCATAACATTGTCATAAGTTTTGTAAGTTTTCATATCTGTATCTATGCATTTGAGTTGAAAATTTCTTTGCGAGCAAGCTCATTCAGAATTCAAGTAAAGCCCAAATCACACGTACTATTTTCCAACCACAAAACCATGGTCGGACTATCGCAGATATTAGTTGAAACAACTGCAAAATTTGGTCTTTGTGAGTGCTACGTGTTGTTCTCCGTGGTACAAATCAAAAGATTCCAGTCCAGATTCCAAGCAATTTTATTTTAATAAAGAACGCAATGTGCAACGTACAATGTACTTCCATTAACTTCACTGCTACTTCTACTCATCCACGCATGTCATAAAATGAGCACAGAATAATGAAATAATCACAAAAATAAGAATTGTTTTCTTTCTTCAACACTCCCTCCCAATTCTACATTTATGGTAAATTAAACTAAACTACAAAAAAACTTCTACAACATTCAACTTATTTCTAAGATAACTAAATTGAACATTTGGCAATGCTTTAGTAAACATGTCCGCTATTTGTTCATGACTTGGAACATATTCTAGTGTTACTTGATTGTTATTGACACATTCTCGAATGAAATGATATTTCACATCTATATGTTTAGTTCTTCGAGTCTCAAGGGTTGAAGCCATTTTTATACAGGGTTGATTATCCTCAAATACTTTTACAGGATATATTTCAAAATTTAAGATTTCTTTCAATAATTGGCTTACAAAAAGAACTTCTGTTAGACAAGATGACAACGCTACATACTCGGCTTCCGCACTTGATAATGATACAACAGACTGTTTTTGAGATCTCCAAAATATCACATTGTCATATAAGCTTAGAGTGAAACCTGAAATACTTTTTCTATCACAAATGTCATTCGCATAATCCGCATCTACATAAGCTGACAAAATATCTCGATTATTATTTTCTCTTTTTGATCTTTCGAATTTCAAGCCATAGTTTTTAGTATACTTCAAATATTTAAGTACATTTTTGAGATTTTTCCAATGCTCTAATCCATAACAATTTTGAAATCTACTGAAAAATGTTACTGAGAGACATATATCTGGACGACTACAAAGCATAAGATACATTAACGATCCTATCAGTTGTCTATATGGTAATTTACTACAATTATTTTCATCAATTTCAGGATATTTAAAGTTCAAATTCAATTTTGGCTGAATGGGGATTTTTGATGTCTTACAATCCTCCATATTAAAATATTTCAAAATTTGTTCAATCATATCCTTCTGATGTATGTAAATACAATTCTCACATTTTATAATGTTCAATCCCAAAAATTTTTGACATTTGCTATTTGTTAAATCGATCATCTCAAATTTATCCTGTAGTTCCCTTTTTAATTCAGATAACTCAGTTAAAGATTTGGATACAACTATCAAATCATCTACATGAATTAACAAGAATAAATTGTTGCGATAATACAAACATGGTTCAGATTTACATCTTTCAAAACCTGATTCTATTAAAAAATTATTCAGATGGTCATACCAGCATCTCGGAGACTGTTTTAAACCATACAATGCTCGTTTCAGCTTGCACACAGCTTGGCTGTCATCAACTCCTTCCAAACCTTGTGGGATCTGCATGTATACAGGTTCCTTGAGAAATCCATTTAAGAACGCACACTTAACGTCTAGTTGATGCAAGTGCATATCGTATTGAACACAAAGTGATAATAAAATTCGGACGCTGAGCATCCTTGCCACAGGTGCATAGATTTCTTCCTGAATTTCTGATTGCTTGAATCCTCTTGCAACCAAACGAGCTTTCCTTATTAATTTTCCATTCACTTCCTTCTTCTTGAAGATCCATTTTGAATCAATTATTTCCTCTCCTTCTGGTATTGGTACTATTTCCCATGTTTTGTTCTTTTCTAAAGATTTTAACTCTTCTTTAATGGCCTCTTTCCATCCTGTCTTTAGACATGCTTCCTCATAATCTTTCGGTACATCAGAAAAATTTCCAGCTACCAAAGCAGTCAGATGGGACATGTCATAGTCTTCATATCTTTTTGGCATATTAATTTTTCTCTTACTTCGATTTTCTTCTGTCTCTAAATTTTTCAAAGGTTCATCTGTATCTTTTTCATGAGTTTCTACATCATCCTGTATGTAAATATTGACGTCTTCTGGTTCTTTCTCTTCTTTACTGTGTTCATTGAATACTACATTCCTTGCGGTCACAATTTTTCCTTTTGCTGCATCCCATAGGCGATATCCGTTGTCAGTATATCCTACAAAAATTAATTTTTTGCTTTTTGAATCCAACTTACCGGTTCTATCTTCCTTAGGTATATGCATGTAAGCATCACAACCAAATACCCTTATTTTATCCATATTTGGTATTCTATTATACCATATTTCAGCTGGAGTCTTTTTACATGTTATCGTAGAGGTTTCTGTTCGATTAATTAAATAAATAGCTGTCCCAACAGCCTCTTCCCAGAATTCTTTGGATAGTTTTGCATCATATATTAGACATCTTGCCTTTTCCATAATGGTTCTATTCATGCGCTCAGCAACGCCATTCTGCTGAGGTGTATGACTGACTGTATACTGTATGTGAATTCCTTTTTCCGAACAGAAGTTTTTCATTTCCTTCGAAATATACTCTCCTCCATTATCACACCTGAGTCTTTCCATTCTTCTTCCAAATTTGTTTTCAATCATGGCAATATAGCATTTAAATTTGTCGTATACTTCATACTTGTTCATTAGGAAGTAGCATACTGTAAAATGAGAAAAATGATCAATAAATGTGACAAAATATCTTTTACCACTGTGAGATGTAGGATTGATTGGTCCACAGACATCTGTTGAAACAACTTCCAATAAAAATTTTGCCTTTCTGTCTTCCAAAATGTCTTTGTATGGCTTCTGGCATTGTTTCCCTTGCAGGCATACCTCACAGATAGATTTACTTGGATACTTTGATGAATGACCCATTCTTCGATGCCATATATTTTGTTCGGTATCTATCAAATTTGCTTCATAACCAATAAGATTTAATTTTAGAATATATAAATTGCCAAAAAGTTTTCCTTCAACCAAAGTTCCTTTTGATGAATTTATTTTAACAATTCCATTTTTGAAGTTGACTTCAAATCCCTTTTCCTCGATTCTTCTTACCGACAATAGATTGTGTGAAAGTTTTGAGCATACTAGTACATTATCTTGAGTGTTATTGTCCTTCCTTCCTGTGTTAAAACTTTCAAGTCACCTTCTCTTCGAGCTTCCACTGTTTCTCCTAGTTTAGCAACTTGAATACTGTGATATACATCCTTCACATTTATTAGATGCTTTTCCAGTGCTTGACATATCAAATGGTTTGATGCACCACTGTCAATAATGAACTTTATCATTACATCATCATGATTTGCTTTCTCATAATTTTCACTCGAGGTAATGAAAGCAATCTCTTCTTCTTTTGCTACATGACATTCATTTCTATTTTTATTTCTAGTACATTCCGACCTCTTATGTCCTTTCAAACCACAATTATAACATTTGAATGGAAAATTGCCTTGTGTATTGTTGTTGGTTTTATTCTCGGTTTTACTATACCTATTTCTGTGACCAGTGTTCTTTTTCCAACCAAGAAATGTTTGTGGAGAATCACTATTATTGTTAGTTTCCTTCTTCTGTCTTCCCTCTTCATTCAGAAGTTTGTTTTTAACTAGATCTAAGGTTATTCCTGCGGGGTTTTGAGTGAATAGAATGTCAATTGCTGTGACCACTGGTTGGTATGATTCCGGCATAGCAGACAACAGCTGTGTTACCACTTCTGTGGTTTCTATCGTACCACCACAACTTTTTATTTCCATTATAGTCTTTTCAAATTCTATAATGAAGTCGTTCAAGGATTGTTTTTCTAAAAACTTCATATTCCTCAATTTACTTTGACATTGCACCAAATTACTTATTCCTTTTCGGGAGTACGTTCCTTGCAACTCTGACATTATTTCCTTCGCATATTTCTTGCTTTTTATCATGTCCAGTATGTTATCCGCAAGACATTGTACTATTATGTTCCTCGCTTTCGTATCTTTCTTCTTGAATTCTGCCAATCTCGTCGCATCACTTGGGGGTTCCATTTCCAGGGCTTCCAAAACTTCATAATGCTCCAATAGTAGTCTTATTCGAAATTCCCAGTTGGAAAATGAGTTTCCATCGAACGGCTTCACATTTATCAGAGCACTAGGAGTGGCCATCTTGGTGTTCCAGAACTTTCTGTCGTGGGGTCGATTGGGCTATTTACCTTTTCAGATATTGTTTTCCACTTTTGATTTATAACTGGCTTACTGGGCCCATAACCTGTTGTTCTCCGTGGTACAAATCAAAAGATTCCAGTCCAGATTCCAAGCAATTTTATTTTAATAAAGAACGCAATGTGCAACGTACAATGTACTTCCATTAACTTCACTGCTACTTCTACTCATCCACGCATGTCATAAAATGAGCACAGAATAATGAAATAATCACAAAAATAAGAATTGTTTTCTTTCTTCAACACTACGATGTCATAGACATAACCCCTTTGTGTTCAGTCTATGGTTACCCTACTCATCACAAGCAAAGATTATAGAGAATATATCTATAATCTTTGATCACAAGCTTACGACAGCTTTTCGTTGCGTTGTCAGCGGAAAGTGGTAGGAGTAGGTTAAGCCCTGTTTTATTAATTAAGGTTAAGCCTAACACGGTAATTGATAGGAGTGGTTCTATTTCCCAGTGGGTGTTGGACCCCTGCAAAGTCTTGTACCTGTTGTGACACGCATACCCGAAGAGCCCCTGAAATTCCAACGCCCGGAGTTTATTGCCTCTTTGGTAGTTACGCCCCTGACTAGTGTCGATGAAAGAGAAGAAGTTTAATCCTATTCTTGTAGTCCTTCATGAATCTGTTATGAATAGAAACAGCAAATCTGTGCTCAAAAATGTTTTATGTCCACTTTTGTTTCATGGTTACAATGAAATATTTCTTCTGTTGCTTCTGTTTTCTTTTTCTTACATTTTCTTGCTTCTAAAACATTCTTCGCTCTCTTTATCCGGATAGATTCGTTCTTGAAATTTTCTTACAAACCTTGAAGCGCTTCAATCCTCAAGTCTCAAAAGCTATTCCACTTTCCACATTTTTTCTGACCATTCTTTTCGTAATTTCGACAATTCGATAAAGTTCAGAGGGTGTTAGAAGGGGTTTCTGTTAAGACTGTGCATTCCATTACATCGAATCCGCTTATATTCCAATCCTGATCGATGCCATTAGTGTAATCTTTTGAGAACTCGGATTGTAAGGCCACAAGGACAAGCCTCAAGTACCCACTTCTTTGTGGGAACCACTTCAAAGCCAGAACTCTCATCAAGATCCTGCACTCTTTTTCCAAACCGTTGTTCTTCAATTCAACCGACATGGGTACTAAAATCTTTATGTCCCTAGGATGTATCTTTATGATCTCTCGCTGCGTCCTGGTCAGTTTTTTCGTCATGTCTTCGATCAACTTCATTCGCGCTGGTGGTGTGAGTAGACCTTCGAATTCAGCCACTTTGTTACTGTTGATTATTTCAGTTATTCTACAAACAGCGTGCGTCGATCCATATATGAAAGCTCCTTCTGAAAAAGAAGGGTCCCATACCCTTCGTAAGTACTTAAATTTTATTTTCGTCTTGAGCCATCTGAAAACGTCGGGAAAATAAATAAGGTCGGGAGTTCTAGGCACCGAGCATACTCTGCTCAAACGGATATTTCTGCTTATCATTAGGTCAGATATTTTGTTCGGCTTCAGTAGTGTCCCTAGATAGTTTGTTGTGGGAGCTAGAGGGTTTGTTGTCCGAGGTTTATGCATTATTGATCTGATTGGAAGTGGTCTCCTGTAGAATGTTGAATTTTGTATGAGTCTTAAGGAATTGTAAAAGCCATTCCATATGAGAGATCGTGAATGGAGAATGGCTCTCGAAATATTATTCATTATTTTCTTAGTTTTTCATGCACTGGAAATTTTGATGATGAATGATGGTTGACGCGAAATGTCGATGTGACGGGTTTACTGTTTCCATAAAAAAATTACCGTTTTCATAGAAAAACTTCGAAGAAAAAATCAGCTGAGTCTACATTTGCTATCGTCCAAACAAAGCCTTAAAGTAATGATCCCATTGAAAATTTTTCAAGCTCTCGCGATATAATTTTCACAGCTAATGTGCATAATCGAACTCTTATGCGTAATATCCAGACATTATATTTATAAATTACGAGTGAATTTGGTCAAGGTGATTTATTAAGCCTAATTTATCATTTTATAATACTAGCTAAATGAGTTTGGTCAATGTGATTAATGAAGCCATACTAATTACTTTTTTCAGCCACCACACACTATAAAACGTCATTCTTCGTTAATTAACCTCACCCAAAATGAGCGACGACTGCACAAGATATGAAATATATGAAATATTTCAATTCAGGATTGACTATTGGAATTCGCTATACATACTTCCTTAGTTGTAAACTCATTCGGTCAATTTGAAGATCTATCTAATTGGCCTAAGCACCGTGATCTGAAAGGAGAGTGTGATAAAAGCACTTATTGTTCCTAATATCAATAGAATAGGTGAAGGTATCAGTCACAAGGAACTATTTATGTATAATTTATTCAGCAGCAACGTTTCGGGAAATTTATTCCCTTCCTCAGGCTAAAAACAATTTTACCTAAATTAGTAATGGGTAGCATGAGATCTGATATATGAACTAACTTCAAAATTACTCCTAACAAACAACACAATATAGAACAAACACACAGGTTCACCCTGTATTACAATTGAAAAAACAAACAATCAACATTCGAAACCGGAACATAAAAAACCGAGAAGGAAATTGCACCAGCTCACCTTGTGAATAAGAAATTACGATGTGAATCATTTGAAAAAATTCAAATTCGTGGAGAAAATAAAAATTACAATTTTTTTTCATTTCGGGGATCCAAACAAACTCTCTGACGTATCGGTCGCAGGTTCATCCATTCGAATGTAATACAGAACTGCACCAGATGGAAAATGATATGTCATGAAAATTATAATTTTATTTCTTTAATCAGATTCGAATATACGATGTTCAATGAACCTATATCAGACCGCGCATTGATTGAATTCGGGTGTCTCTTAATGAAAAGCATCTCTTTGAAATTAAGTTTGAACCAATTGTTCTCCCTGGTCAGAATTTTCGCGTCATCAAAATCAAACTGATGTCCCTCAGACATGGCATGCTGTGAAAGCGCAGTTGTGTTGGATTGTTTCATGCAATCTGATTGATGTTGTTTAATCCTAGTACCAAAATACTGTCTAGTTTGTCCGATATATGTACCTGTACAATCTTTACAATTGACTTTGTAAACCAAACCCGATTGCCTGTAATCTGGATCCTTGTCCTTAAGTTGGGAAAATAGTTTTCTCACGGTCTTATTATAATGTGAGACGATAATTGATGAAGAATTCCTCATAACTTTTATCAACCTCTGGCTTAATTTGGAGAGTGTTATACTCAACGGAATTTCATGAAATTTATTAATTTGAGATTATTCTCTATTTGAAATAATCTGGAAGATCATAAAAGCTTCTTTCCTTTCGAGGTTGAAGGAAATTTACAGGACTAATTATTCAAGCTTCGCTTGATCTGAGTAAAGAAATTTCACAGTGTTTTCACGAAAGCATGCTGAATATATGTTCGAGTTTCCATCTTAATTTTCCCTATTTTCAATGAAAACCCAGTGAAACCATATTATGTCTTCTATCGAATTACGATTCTACCATGTCCTATGAACTATATGTAAAATTGTCCGTTTCCGAGTAACTTTTTGATAATACACAGAATAGCACAATGAGTGAAAATTCATAATTTCCAGTCAAAGGTATTTATGTATATTCTAAAATATTTATAACTTTGGTCAATATTATGAATAAGGACTGGTGGTGCTTGTCTTTCTCCTCGGCTTGACGATCTCTCTCCCTCTCCTTCTGCACTGGATCCGTATCTAGTGTACTTAAGGTGGATTCATACAGCGTTCCTAAGAACTAATACCTAAGAAAGTAACTAACTAATCTAATTGGCAGATGGCCGTAAAGTCAACGACATCTGTCGATTATGTATATTATTTCTTTCTTAGGACTACAGTGTTAACATTCATTTTCTCTGTACAGAGTGGGCAAAATTGGTGATACCTGAACTACAACTTTTTCAACCCAGCGAAATAGAGGAAAATGCATGGCACATTACGGTCGTCTTTTTTCGAGAAACTAATAATGCCATCAACAGCATTCCTCTATCTTCTTTTGTTTTCGAGCTATAGGTCAAAATCAAAATTTCAAGTTTGGTCATTATCTCCGTTTCTGTTCAAGCTGGGATGTTGAAATGAAAACATTATAGAGTCACTTTTTTTATAGCAATCCAGTGACGTACTATATTTTTCCCAACAGGTATATTTGCTGAGCTATATAATGAAGATGTGTTTTTTCTTATGAAAACAGTAGCTTAAAATGACTCAGAAATACTGAGGACGATGTATGATATATTTCTCAAACGGTAAAAAAATGGCTATTCTTTCTAAGCCATTTTAAACTACTGTTTTCATGAGAAAAAACACAACTTGATGTTATAGCTCAGCAAATAAACCTGTTCGAAAAAAACATAGAACGCCACTGGATTGCTATCAAACAAGTGTTTCCATAATGTTTTTATTTCAACATCCCAGCACAAACAGAAACAGAGGTAATGACCAATGTTGAAATCGCCCAAATTTAAATTTTTGCCTATAACTCATAAACGTGGAAAAAACACGACATGAATGACACTTTTATTTTCCTCTATCTTGTTGGGTTAGGAAGTTGTAGTTCAGGTATCATCAATTTTGCCCAGCCTGTACATATGATTTCGGTATTGCGAAAATAACATATATTTTTGCCAAATGATAATACTTTCCTTACTGGGAACAAGCGCGCCTCAAAGTAATGAGAAAATATTCCGTCGAGGAAAAAAATTCAAGTTGATTCTATATGTATAGCTTAGAATATAGAACTATTCTATGTTCTAAGATGTATAGGAATACATACATACATACTTCGACAACGTCGAATGAGAAAAGTCAGGGGCATCCAAATTTCATAATTTTCTGAACTTGAAGTATTAAGTTCACATCTCTGTCATTGTATATTCGTACTGAAAATTTTCAATAGCTAATGTGTAAAGTGGTGGCATAAAATTACAGTCGCTTTGTCATAGCCTTATGCCAAGAAGCACTCGATTCCAGAAAACATTCCTAAGTTACAGGAAGCGGAAATTCGTAAATAATCCCGGGTTTTCTAAAAGAACAAGACGTTTCCTCTCAAATATTGCATTAGCGGTTACTGTTAAGAGGTTTCCGTCCACAGGAGGTTCTAATGAATTATTTCCTCACCTTATTCTATCCCGTTTTATGAAAGCTCCACTTGACGAGGTATACCGAGTGCAATTTTCATTTATGCAGAAACTGTTATGTTTGTTAAGCTGGCGTACTCAGAAAATTTCACGAACTTCAGCCGTACATTCCTGGGAAAGGCGAAGAAAATATCGTTTTGTTGGTATTCGCTCAAAGTCGTTCGTCGAATTGAAAAGTTTGTATGTCTGCCGCATTCGATAAAGTTTAATTTGATCTTTAACTTGGGATATTTTTACTGTTCTTAAGAACTTTATAATTCGCATGCAATGATATTTTGAAACAGCATTTCATAATTCTAAATCTATTCCACGAATCAGAAAGAAAAAACTGAGAACGGAATTATATGGTTTTCACTAACATGAAGTGTTTGTGTTTAATCACGACATGTGTTTCGCTACCACAATAGTATCTTGAGATGGGTGATGATAAACAATTTAATTTCACTGACTCAAATTGTTCAATATGTGCAGAAATTACGAATAACCGATTATAATATCTGGTGAGCATTGATTTAAAATGAACAAAATCTGTAAAAATTAAGGAAAATATTGGACTTAATCAAGAATTATTATGACCAACACTTCTTGCAGTTGATGAATTTATTGATATTGTTGATCACTCAATCATACCTGGAATGCTGCAAAACGTTGATAACAAAATTGAAGAAAAGTTTGATTACCTACAACAAATTCCCAACAATAGCTGTCACATCTGAAACACCCTGTTTATTTTAATATTTGTGAATATAACTTCCAATTACACATTAATTTATGCTCAATTGATAAAATTACAAGAAACTAATTTCTTGTAGAAGTATTCTGTTTTTTGTGGTCCGTATGTGCGTTAATAGTGTAATAATAATGTAGTATCAATTGTGGATTGATTGTCACAAGTACAACGTGCCTTCAAAAGACTTACTCTAACTAGAACGGTGTGTTGGTTAAACGAAGGTTTAACTCAACAATAAATTGTTAACCGTCGCCGAGCTTTGCAAAATATAGCTAGTAAAACCATCGAACTGATAAAGCTGCATATACTCATGGAGGTGGAAGAGCCAGAGCTAAACACGTCGCACGAGATCGGCTAATGCGGTTAACAGCACAACGGAATCCGTTCTTTACGGAATCCCGAATTATTAGCTCATTATAGCAAGCTACTAGTAGGATAGTTACTGCTTAAACAATCCGGAATATGTAGCATAACTTCAATTTGAGGGCAAGAATATCTACAGATACTCGCGATTGAGTAGGGAGCAGCAGCATGTTAGAACATGAGAACTGAATCTGTTCATTCTGTTCACGGATGGGTTCAAACACAGCCTTCTCTCTAGACGGCTGTGGTTCAAATTTCGTCTATAAGAGTCAAACGGACGAATGTGTGGTGAGAACGGAGTCAACGGTGTAATGATTAATATGATTATTCAATGACGCACCCAATTATTTGCCATGGCTACTCGGGAACAGTAGGGGGAATGAGTGACTCTGTATTTCTGGAATATTTCTTTTCTGGCAATTCTCACATGATAGATAATACAATATTTTCTATGTCATGAGACATACTTGGCCAATAAAGTGATTCTTTTGCTTTTAAAGTACACTTTGCAACTTTGCAATTCCCAAATGACTCAAATGAATCAGATTTAAAATATCTTCTCTCAAAGATTCTGGCACAAGCAAGCAGTTTCTTTTATAAATTATCTCATCAATAATAACTAATTCTGACCTAACATTATAAAATAATTTTGTCGTATATTCACATTTAGCTTTAGAATTCGGCCATCCGTCTTTTATATATTTTCCAATATCTTACAGCGTTACATGTCTTCGAGTTTCTTCTTTGAACTTTTTTTAAGTATTTTGATGATATTGGAAAATATTTCTTCAAATAATTAACTTTTGCCTCATACTCATTATCTAAAATGTTTGTATCGTCTTTCTATATACATATTGATATTGATGATGATGATATTGATAGTGGACATAATTAGTTTTTTTGGACTAATTAAAATCTGCATGCAATTGAAGAAAATGAATGGAATTTTAGAACCACTTCAGTTTCAACGTTTTCTGCCCTTTGGAAAACAATCAAATAAGGTTCCTTATTTATGACGAGTCGAATGCTTGTGAATTTTTTGCGCATTAATGTATGCTCCGCCACTACAGGAGTGCTAATTTGATCATTTTGTATAAATATGTAATTTAATCCAAACGTCGTGTCAGTTCGTATTTTTTGAGTTTATATTATTGGAGTTTTTTATAAATCCATAAGTAGTAAGTAATTCAGTATCAGAGACTCCATGAGGATATATAAGGTGAGTCTTTGACTCGTACAAATATTTTAACAGTTGATTCTTGAGGTCAAAAGGAACACGTCCAACTTATCTTCAAGAGTTGGGTTCTTTAAATTTTTGGTATTTTTATGGTACGTAATGGTCATAATGAGAAAACTGGAAGACGTGGGTAATATCTTCTGTTCGAGAAAGATTCATCAAATAAATGAAAAACTATATTCCGATATTCATTTCATTCGATGAAATCGTTTATGAGATAGACCTAAAACTTTTTTTATGGTTTCTCAACAGCCTGTAAACTTTAAACCGAGCCGATCCGGCAAAAATAGTAAAGAAAAAGACTGTTTCTTTTGACCTCAAAAATTTACTGTTAAAATGCCTATTTGTACGGGTCCAAGACTCACCCTATATAGAGTTTCATATGTAACAGAAATCACAAAGACATTACATTAGTAAATTGCTCTCAAGTAACACCACACTTATTTCAAAATAGGTACTTTCGAAATAGTACATTTTAAGTGGGTGGAACTTCGAGATCTGTATATTAGTTACCCATGCTACCTGTAGAAAAGCATTGATAATATTTTCGACATTCAACTTCATGCAACAAATTTCTGCTTTGCTTCATTGGGAAATAAACGGTGTCCTAGAATTCTTTATCTGTAATTTCTTTCGAAAAAAAGTGGAATAAATCGAAAATCGCTGAGATAGACATTAGAAATGCTGAATGGAATCAACTCAAGGTTCACATTTACCTTCGAGAACGTTGAAATATACAGGGTATACCATTTGAGGAACCAATGTTTATGTCTGTTGTCAGTAGAAGCAGCTGGAGCTCAAAATATTTCAAATCGATAGAACAGCTCCAACTATTCATGTAACCAAATTTCCAGTACAATGATACGTTGTGTTTTCCTAAAACGCGCAATAGTCTATCCATCCAACGAAGGACTCCCTGTTTACGAATTTGCAAACAATAGATGTACCCCTCTAATTAAAAATTCACTGTTCTCTGCGTTTCCCGGAAAAACTGATACCTACACAAATATCCGGTTGGACTGTTTCATGTTGGTCACCCGACTGAACATTCAATTGTGGATACCTCTATACCTCTATACCTCTATACCTCTATAAAAAATTCTCGTTCACCCTACAAACTCTGCAGTACAACTTATTAAACTTGGATACTTTTTTACGTTTTCCCATTTCTAATATGTCTAAGTAGTAAGCAGTTTTCCCTAGCGCTATCAATCTCAAAACGGATTCATTATAAACGCATAAACTCGGCCCAACTTCTATAAATCATGTTTCTCAGCATTCATCATAATTAATCCAATACTTTGCCCAGGAAATGACTGTAGAATCCAATCAATTAATAACTCCTGAGAAGCTGAATGACGTTTCTAAACTTGGAGCGAGATGACTAAAGAGAATTCCGAGCATAAAAGAGAAAATAAATTGCGGATTCTATTATATTTTTCTTCCCTCCTTTTCTGAACCTAACCGAATGCACTCTACATCGTGGACGATAGAAACGTATTTTTTTACTTTTGAAGGAATATTTCACCTCAGGTTTTTAACTTACTTGAGAAATAATTTAGAATAATTCACGTTTTTCCAGGTCTCTTATTTTCAAATGTGTTCCCTGCTTCAACCCAGGAATGCGAATAAGAAATGACCTACTTTATTTCGAATACGAAACATTGCTCATGCCTAGCTGATATACAGGATGATTCATTGGGAAATACGCATATAATCAGGAGAGATGAAGGACAGCGAGTTGCTTCAAAATAACCTATATTGTATGGGTCTACCATTCTTTGTGGTTACAAGATACATGCTGATTCACAAATTTCTCCATTTTTTCAATTAATTTTAACTTATGAACCACTCTTTACATTTTTGTGATATTTGATGTTTTTTGTCAGGAGTGCTATCGATTAACATAATTAAAAAGTCTCATTCCAGTCCTGGCTCTGAAAAATTTTGTGTGTAGATTTCGAGTCGAAACAACATCTTGTATATAAACATTTTGAAATTTATTCATTCACAAATTTTGAAAGAGCATGGGAAAAATAAGTGAGATTAAATATATTTGGTGTTTCCGCATACAACTTTTTCACTTGTTAGCTTCAGTCAAAACTACAGGGCATGTCGAGTATTTCGGACAAATTTTATAATCTATGACCAACATTCAAACACATTTTATGCGTAATTTGATCATCACATTGCGCCCTATTTGGGGAAAATTATAAGAGAGCAAATTCGCTCATTTTGAAGAAAACATAGCTTTATTTTAAACAAGAATAATGTTGCAACAAATCTACATTTCGAATTTTAAAGGTTGAACATCTTAACATTTTTTTAGCTAGAACAAGAGTAAGATAATCTCTCAACTATTCTTATGTATTACTGATGAAAATGCTAAAATAAAGCATTGTATATGTATTGTGAATATATTAAATAGTTGGTACTGGTTCATTTATAAACCTTAAGACCTTAAGAGGAGTTTATACCACAGGGCTTTCTCGCCATCCGTATAAGTCGTAAAGGGGGAAAGACTACCAGAGATGTTGCCAGAACACTTGAACGATAAGTAGAAGTTACGAATATTACAATAGTTTATAGTTTCCTTTTTCGTCGAAAAGATGGCAGCACTTAACGAAGGTCTTTTTTCAATTCAACCAGGATACGAATTGTTGCCAATGGCGAAACTTTTCGAGAAATGTTTTCATGTGTAAATTCATAGAAGAGATAATTTCACCTTGGAAAGTTAATAACATGAATGAATATTTGTTTTTCAATGAAAAATTTTTTTTATTTTTTTTCCGTTCGACGAATAAAAAAAAATTCTGACTTTCCGAGATGACGAACTGATTCTATTGAATTAAAATGAAAACCCCATATAAATAAGTGGTTTCTGACGTAAGATATTCATTTTCTCTTTTTGAACTGACCACTATAACGATTTGCTACCCCAAATACGGAAATGTGCCATATCTTTGAGCAACAGCCTGTATTACTGATACAGTTGAAAAATACAAATAACCACGCGAGGGGCAATATTAAAAATATAGAATAATGTTCAGTTATTCCTGAATTTCAGCGTAATTTTGGTATAAATCACCATTAAAAGTTTTGCAATATATACAGAAATGAATCGCCGATGTCACCCCGCTGTTATTTTTATCGAAATATGTTGAAAAACCTTCGAAAAAAGATTGTGAAAACAAGTTTTTTAGACACTTATGTTCAACTTTTTTTCTCATGAAAACCCAAATAAATTGGAAAAAAAAGAGACTGGGTAACATCAAAACATCCTTTTTTCAACCCACTTGAAAAAAAATCAAGGCTTCACGTGAAAAGATTCTTGAGGTATTACTTCCCTTCAAGTGAATTATTCACTTAACTAATCAATACGTACAAAAAGCCCTGTTGTATTATTATTTTCACCGAGAATATCAGAAGAGTGAGGAAATGATCATACTACGCTAACTGAAAAGATATTAGAAGCGTATAAAGAAAATTGATCGGTTCCAGGGGGCAAGAGCTCAAGAGGGGTCTACACCGTTTCAGTGGTCAGTTCAAAAAGAGAAAATGAAAATCTTACGTCAGAAACTACTAATTTATATGGGGTTCTCATTATACTTAAATTCAATCAGTTCGTCATCTCGGAAAGTCAGAAATTTTTTTCATTGAAGAACGAATATTCATTCATGTTATTTACTTTCCGAGGTGAAATTATCTCTTCTATGAATTTCCATGTGGAAGAATTTCTCGAAAAGTCTCACCATTGGCTACAATTCGTATCCTCGTGAAATTAAAAAAAAACGTTCTTCAACTACTACCATCATTTGGACAAAAGTGGAAACTATTGTGATATTCGTAACTTCTACTTATCGTTCAAGTGTTCTGGCGACACCCCACATTCTCGTAGATTTTCGTTCTTTACGCCTTACACGGATGGCGAGAAATTCCCGTGGTATAAACTCCTCCACCTTAATAAAGTTATTAAAGTTCCAGATAACTTAACAAAATGCCACGGGATCCTTATCGGTTGTTGAGCTATGTATTTGTTCATTCGATTCAATTCTGCATACATAACGTTTTTGGTAATTACAACGCAGAAAAGAATGAAAGATGCCCTTCTGCACAAACTTAGGTATTTAAGGCAGGCTTAAGTTAAAACTATACAGGGTTCCCCATAATAGACTACCCATTTCATTTCATTAATGAATTCCTTACGAGATAATTAAATAAGTTGTTCTCTGTGGAAATATCTTCTTTAGTCTTTGTTATGTGGTCACATACGCCTGTGACAAATGAGTTTTGAATTGATAATTTCCTGGAACGTTATTTTTCTAGGAGATGTTTGTTTGTTCGCATCAATAATTATTCAAATTATTTATTAAATTTTTTGCTCTGAGACATTATTTCAACATCCGTTTGAACTTTCAAGGAATACTCAGTCAAGCAATTCAATAGAAGAAGTTAGTGCATTCTGGATTCCGGCCTCAGTTTAATAACAACAATAGGGGTCACGCGCCAAATCGAAAAAATTTGAGTTATGGGTTCGTCATTGGCGTGAAAAATTCTCTGCAAAATTTGAAGAAGCCTGAACGTCGAAAAATAGTTCGTACACCAGAAACATTGATCGAGTTAGAATTGCGTTAACGAGAAGTCCTAAAAGGTCTGCTAATCGACAAAGCCGTATCCTAGGAATATCAAAGGGAAGCTTAGATCGAATTCTTCAAAACGATTCAAAATTTCATTCCTATAAATACAAAATTGCACAGCACCTTAGCAATCAATATAAAGAAGCAAGGTTAGCATTTTGTCAAGAATTTTTGGATTCACATCAAGGAGGAATTCTCAGTCTCCTGAGCGACGAAGCAAATGCAGATAATAATTTGAACGGCATGATTGATGAACAGAATTTTGGTCAAATGAAAATCTTCGTGAAATCTTCAGAACCGCCATAATCCAAAAGTTGTTGTGTATTGTGGAGTAGGATCTTTTTGTATTATTGGTCCATATTTTTTTGAGGATGAAAATAAGCGAGCTGTAACATCCGAGCGCTATGTAAACATGCTAGAGGCATTAATAGTTCCAGAATTAAATGGACGAGGATTACTAAACAATGCCTTATACTATTCCAACAAGACGGCTCATACCGCCAGGAACTCAATGAGGGTTCTGCGAAAAATGTTTAATGGCCGACGCATTTCTGGATTTGGAGATTTGCCTTGGCCTTCGAGATTCGAATTAAATTAGACAAATATTTATAAGTTATTATGAATTCTAAAGAGTTAGCTGTAATTTAGTATAAAAAAAGGTTGTTTTGTTAACCAAAAAAATTTCAATTCAAATATTATGATGGGCGGCCTCTTATGGGGACTTATTACTTTTATGGTACTTATTTCAATGATTGCTATGGTAACTGCTATAAACATCGGAGAAATAAGTAAACCTTAACGTAAAGGCGCCCTTAAATAAGTCGGTGCAAACGAACTTCATACCGAAGAAAAAAAATATACCAGCTGAATTCAACGAGTTATACCGGAATAAATCTATCAGAGTAGGTGAACTTGAGCGAACATGAAAGAAACCTTACAAAGAAAATTATACCGAGCTTTATTGTGAATTGAATGGAGGTGTTCAAGTGTTTATCACCTTGCTTCATACTCTTAATGGCCAGACAAAACAGCTCGTATCAATAGGAAGGAAACAAGAAATAAAATAATCACCCCCATTCTAATTCACCTGGACTGAATCTTCGTTCCTTGAATTTCAGATCACGATTCGCAGCTCTGAACAATCGCCATGCCTATTTCCTGCTCGTAGATAATGGAACAATAGGGAAATACGGAGCTGAAATTGTACTCAGGAGAAAATTGGAAAAGCACATATCGAAACAGAGATTATATCCTTGTAAGTAACCGTTACTTTTTTCTTTTAGAACTCTCTTAGGTATCTGAAAATAAGGAAACACCAACTTGTAGAACTATAAATATTGATATTGTAGTTACACAGGGTGTAAAGCAGTAATACAAAGTTGCGAAAAAATTTAAGGATGATTCCTTGGCAAAAATTTTTATGAATCTTTCATATAACTTTTTTTGAGCAAACCTTCTTATACAACATGGTGTTTCTGAATTTAGAAGAATGAGATTCGGCAGATAACTGATTCTGATGCAGTTTTTGATACCCTAAAATGTACCTAATCAAAAGGGGCTGAAAATTACAATCCCGTGATATTTTGCTTCAGAACTTTTTAATGCGCCTATATTTCTCTATTAAAAAAGTGATTTAAAAAGACAGACTCAATCTGCAACTTTTTTATGTCTCAACTTCTTATCGTAAAGTTTTTAGTTTGACCACAAAAAAAATACTTCTCAGACTCTTTTCAAATTCTCAGAGATGTTATCATTTATCTAAAAAAAATCAAGTAAGCTCCTGTCAAATGAAGTCATATGACAAATAGTTTCATTATCTCTAATTTTCAAAGTGGATATATTGAATAAAAACAATTTTTTTTACCTAATTTTAAAGGGCTGTAACTTGGAGGAAAAAGGGTGTAGAACAAAAAGTTATATGAAAGTCCCCCCTCAATTTTTGCTGAAGAATCCCCTTTGAAATCTTTCTCATCAATTCAGAAACACCCTGTATAGAGCCCTAAAGATGGCACCCGAAAAATAAATTTTTGATTTGAAACAAAACTGCCGGAAATGGAATTAAGTTAACGTTATACGGAAACGAGAAAGTAGCATGATATTCGCCTACTAAATGAATTGAAGTTCGAAGATAATTCCAGCCTAATGACTCAAAAACCGTTACTGTTAGCCAGAAATAAGAATTGTCCTGATTTGTTAAAAATAAATCTGAGAAGCTGAGAATAATTAATTTTTCAATGGTGTAATATTAATTGGAACAAATTTCAGAGCTGGCTTTTTTTACCCCGCTCTACTCGGCACTAGCTCCAACACTCTTTCAATTAAAATTAAGACCTGGAAAATTCTTATAATCGTTAACCTATTTTGCAGAAACACTGAATCATTCCAATTTCAGGCTCAAATCTCAAATTATTAAAAAAAAACAGTAGTGATAATTTTTGCCCCAACTCTTTCAATTCATTATCATCAAAACAATGAAAACAAACTTTGATCGTGAAGAAACATGAATTTGTATCATTCACCTAGGAAATTTTTTATCTCTTCAAAATGTTCTCGAAGTAAGTAATCGTTTTTTTTTCAATAAATCGGGTACTCTTGGCTTCTCATTCAGGCGGAAAGACCCAATTGAAATATGAAAATATTCAAGGTTTTTACGTCATAATTTCTTGCACAAAAGGGTTTATAGTCCAGTCAAATTAAAATACTGTCCTATAGGAGGTCCAGTAGTTTTTTTTATCTTAATATAAAGGTAGGAAGGATCCTAGAACCTTCGGCACAACTTTTGAAGAACCGTAAACTGCGTTTTTTTTTAACAAGTATCCCCAAAACGATTGGTTCGAGAGGAAAACTGCCAGATACAAAACAAGTAGACCATTAAATTTTCTTCAATTTAGGTGAAAAAAGTTTTGCTTTTCGGCCAATAGAAAGTGAGCCACAGCGTCTCAACGAAAGACCCCTTTTTCAAGGTGGTCGAAAAATCTTAAAATCGCCTGTTTATGTTTAATCCAGTAACTTTGTCGCCTGAAAGTGTAGGGTAGCATGCCTCAAATCTGGTAATTCTGATTTTTTTGTAGACTTGTTATGGTGTTGGCCTAATAAATAATCCAAATTTGTGACCTCAAGTGCCGAACACAAATTTGTCAAAAATCGAAAAAAAAAAAGCGAAAAAATCGTTATTTTTTAAAATTTTGGCAATTTCAACTCTGACGGATTAGCAGGGATGGAGATATGCCATCCCAGATACGTACGAACCTGAACCGGGACCTTCCAAGGGGGATAAATTAATTAATTCGTTTTATTTTTAATATTACTCAATTTCCTAACTAATAAACATGATTAACTTTTGTTACGCTTATCTTTTTCACTTCATTATTCGTAGCTCAGCTTGAACATCGTCGTTCACACTTCTCATTTTATTTTTTAACATCAAAATTTTTATTCGAAACAACACAATTGCAAAAATTTACGAAATTCGAAAAAAAATAATAAGCTTTAAAAATTTTATCTCGCAAACTATTGGGTCTACAGAAAGAGTTTCAGTGTCATATTGTAGAAATTTTAGTCTACTTCAAAAACGTCCTTGAAAAGTTTTTAATTATAATTAATATAAAAATTTATAATTGCCAATGTTAAAAAAAACGCGGTTTTTTCGCGTTTTTTTTCGATTTTCAACAAAGTTGCATTTGGCGCTCGAGGTTACAAACTTGGATTATTCGTTAGGCCAACATCATTAACAAGTCAACAAAAAATCAGAACTACCGAATTTGACACATGCTGTGAAATATGAAGTTACTGTACTTGTTTCCGACCAGGCAAAGTGTAGTTAACTTATCCAAAACAAATCTTTGAAGCATAATGGTAACACTGGCAGAACCCATTTTTTTTTCAGACTTTTATAAGGAAAATTCGCAGTGTGTCAAATGAGAACCTAAAATGGGAGCTTTAATTTTGGTAACGTTATCTTATCTTCAGAACAAACCCACGATTTCTCCCAAATATGAGACAGAAATCCTTCATTGGCGCTATAAATGAGCCTTAAATTATGGCCAGAAAAAAATCCCAAAAATGTGCTTCTGCTAGCTTTACGAGGGTGCACGAAAACAAATTCACAGTAGCCAAATAGAATAGAATAGAGATGTTGCAATTTGTAGAAACTAACTGACAAATGTAGGTATATTTTTTCGCGATTTAAGGAAGCTCCCAATATATCTCATCACTCATCACGATCTGAAGACGTTAGGAGAATACAGATTGCGAGATCGAAAACAAAAATGATAAATCCACACATTCGAATTTTATGGTTGGAGTGAAAATCCTATTTGAACCTTCCTTACCTCTCCTAGAGCATGTATTATTCCATTTTATTTGACCTGGGGAACTTATTGCTTGACGCTCTTCTCCTCGGCTCGACGCTTCAACGTTCGGAAAACTGACTGTTTCCACCGGACGTGCTGCGAATTCCGCATTCCCAGACGGACTCTATAAAAAAATCAGCCATTTGAACTTTGACGCCATCCGCAATAAGTATTAATTTCGTTTCAGTTACCCAAAGTCCGATACCCATAGTATGTTTGGTGATCGAAGGCGGCACAAATACCATACGAGCGGTCCTGGAGTATGTCACGGACGATCCTCCCGTTCCAGTCGTCGTTTGTGACGGATCCGGCAGAGCTGCTGATCTCATATCATTTGTATACAGGTAAGGAAATCCAATCACTTCGTTTCCACCGGGAGTAATAACAATTAGTCCTTTCATACGCCAAAAAAATAAGGACTTAGTGACTTGATGATAGACATACAGGTATCTTGAACGAAGAGGAAAAAAGTCTTAAGTCCCACATTCTTCATAGTTTTTAAAGACTACTATAGTTTCGAGACTTTCAATATAGTCTCTTTTTCAAGTAAAAAAGATACAAGCTACAATGAAAATAAAAAAATTTCTGTCATATAAAGACCAATCTTTATACAATCAGACGAATTAAAAGGCGGCTAGCAAAAACGTTTTTGCCATTATCTACAATACAGCTGCCTCTTCTTGAAACGCTGTAGAGCGTAGGGTTCTGATGGCTCATGTGTTATTGAAAGAAATGGAAGAGCTAAGGATCTTGCAAAAGGGGCAACTAGGTTAACACCTACTACTGGACTAGGCCCCTTTTGTGGGCTTGGGCAACACCAATATGAAGCAGCTGTTCAGCAATGGGAGGTATGCAATATACATACCCTACTAAGAAACGCTCCTGGACTTGCAATAACAAAAAGATTCGTGAAACCTTCATTGACTCCTGAAGCTGCTGACGGGACATTCTTGATACAAAAATCTTGTTCTGAATCTTGTACTGCTTGTAAAAGTCAGCAGATGGGACTCGGTAGATCGGGAAAACCCAGCTGATAGCATAGTTGCGATTGTTCAGAACTATCAGGCTTACGACATAGGGGGAAGCCAGTCATGGATCCTCGCAAGGTAACAGCCAAGGTCAGATTTGTCAATACTATTGACGGAACTTTTTCCACAGAGTCAAACTTGAAAATAACAAAACAAAACAAGGTATAGGATATCATTAATTAATACTAATCAGGTGCATATAACCTTCCTCATTAGTGGTGAAATGCATTTACATCAAAATGAAATATTTTCTCATTTGCAGATACGAGCTGAGGGTGCTAAAAGTACTGAAAGATTACATAATCGGTACCATCCAAAGAGCATTCGAGGTACCATTAGATTTGGCAGAGGTTCTTTTTGGTGAACTCCTTCAGTGCGTCCAAAACAAAAATCTTGTGAGTTGAATCATACTTTTCATCGAATCATTTTCATATTACCTGAAGTGAATTTCGATGTTGTAAAAATTTAAATCAATATCTGCATTTTTTCATTCGTTCATTTGTCCTGTCATCGCCATTTCTTAAAATATTTTTTTTTTGTTCGCATCTAGTTGTGCCCCCGCCATCATTTTGAACGGCTAATAGCGATTTGAATTATAAGTGAAATGTTGATCTAAAATAGCAATTGCGGGATGGCAACAAGATTTCTATTAATGAAGTTGTAGAGCGTGTGAACAGAGGCGGAGGCAGCACTCATTCTCGGGGGTAGGAGCAATAACATTTTTCATTTGACGATTTTTGTACAAAATTAGAATTTGTTGCCGAATTGGAATGCGGTGTTTATTTTACTAGTGGAAATCTTAATTATTTCTGAGTGGCGTAGATTATATTCGATTATGTTCAATGTCATTCTTCAAGGTGAAATAATGAATTATCAACGTGAAAGTCAGTGTGTTTGTAATTTTTTTTTGGCCTTATATAATTTTGGAACCAGAATACTGATTTTGGTGGGGATTTCACTTTAGTCCTTTAGGGAATGCATTCGAGGAAGTTTTCTTCATAATCATATCATGAAGGATGACGAGAAATATCGATTAGGGGGGTCCGGGAAACTTGCTCAGGTAGGAGACTTGAACCACCTGAAATATTTCAATTCAAATTTCGCGCTACCGGTATCGTAATTCGTAAATAGCTTGCGACATACTCCTAACAAGGCACAACTGGTGGTGGCTCCATTTTGGCCGCCATCAGAACAGTTCGTGAGTGAGAGGGTTGAACATGATTTTGTTGTTAGGAAGTAAGAAATTGAATAATTTTTGTTTATTACACTGTCTGAAAAGTTCAATAGGTGCGTGGTGTTATTTAGTTTTATTGCTCTCATTGATTGATGATAGTTGTGAAAGTTTCAAGAAAACATATGGTGAATATAATGGGAGGCAGTGCGGGAGACTTGACCCATCCTGTGGTCGGGAGTCATAATCAGTGGTCCAAGTTTCCCGCACTGATCTTAGATAATAGTTTGAAAATTGAATAATAGAAATAAATATAAAAAATATACAAAAGGTTCAAAAGAAAAATCTCGGAAATAAGGGAGATTGACTCTAAAATAGAAAATATGTATTTCATTCCTGATACATCTGATGATGAAAACCTTGACATAGACAATCGTTGGTCATTGGAAAATTTTTTCTTTCAATGTTTTTCCTGATAAACAAACTTGTAGTCGTGTCTCTCTCGCCCCCTCTTCAACTCTCCCATGGGTTAGGGAGACATGAGCCAATTTTCGGTTCTTAAAAAAAGAATTGCTGTACTCAAAATGTTCATCTTACCATCACTTCACCTATTTGAGCATGATATCTCTACGCAAAAAAAAAATTAGTTGATACCATTTACAGATACAACTTGAGTGGCTTCAGAGTGAAAAGGGGTTTAACTCTCCCGGACTCCCCATACCTATTCGGCAGCTAATCATTTATAAAGACTGAAGATCTTACAATAACTAAATAACAAATTGAAATAAATCAGCGGTAGATCAACAACTATGTTTGTAATAATGATAATTCTTGGAAAAAAGCATAAAACTTATCCATTTTCGGTTGTTCCATTTTTTTGGACTGTGAATTTTTCGTGTTCAAGAAGATATATTATTTTCAAAATATTATTTTGAGTCGCATGATGTAGTTCGTTCTCAATATGACGAAAAACTAACCAAGCGATTCAAAGTTGATCGTTTGAAAACGAAAAAATTTTTTTGATTGAAATGCCATTGTCATTGTCAATGTCAGTTTTGACAATTTTTGTATGGACGATTTTTTTTTTATTTTGATCACTCATTCATTCGATTCATTTTTTTTCACGTCATTTCTTATTTTATTTGCTTTATAGACTCATCTCATGCCTTTGCTATTTATCGATTCTTATATACTACATACATGTAGGAAACAATCAGTAGTAAGTAGCAACTAATCTTGCCAACTACGTATTATTTCAACAATATTCGCTCTATCTACCGAGCATAATCTCCATTCTCACCGTTGATGATAAAAGAATTGTGCAACCTTTGACGTGATTCCCTTACTCTGGAGACAATCAATCAGAATCCAGATCCTCTCCTGTTCCCGTCCTCCCTAATTTACTCTAGTGTGAAACTGCCTGATGAAATTCCTTCTAGGCGATGAGACTGCACTTATTGCGGTTATCTACGACTGTTCATCAGGACCATTCAGAGGAATAGTCCTGATGTACATTATCTCTCAACCTTCCTCTGAATGTCGACATTCAGAGGAATGTTGAGTTTAAATTGATAATGGATTTTTTGGGCCCCCTTGAATTAAGAGATCTTCAAATGCGAATATTATTACTGATATAAAAATATCGATTCAAGGAGTCTTGTGTAAAATTATCTATAAGCTTGCACGACTTCAAATACAGAGGGTGGAACACGGCACATCCTAATGAGTATTCACCCATTATTTTGGGATTAAATTTCCTAAACTCAATTGATGATTTGATAAGTAGAAGAATCGAATGCTTCACATTTTTCCTAATGAATTTTACTTTAATTTTCGGTTAAAACGAGATACTTCCTTAAGGCAAATGATGAATAGATATAATAATAATAATAATAGGGGAAGCAGAACAATAAAACAATAAACCCTACAATAATTAAAAAAACTGGCCAGAGAGAATCTTGAAATTCCCACTCAACACTGTGTTCTGAAACTCTAAGGTCCAATTTCACCAAACGGTGATAAACTCCGCTGAACTTGAGCTCAGATTAAACTTCAAGCAAACTGTCTCTATCATTGATATCTACTATGTTTATGAAGTGAAATAAAGAAACCACACAACACAGAAATTACAGTTACGTCTAAACTTGGTGAAATTGGCCCTAAATGATCCTTTTGAAACCTGCGGTTGTGATCAGGCCTGAGCTGACCCAGATCTATGTACCTAACAACACAGGTACGTCCCTTTTATGTCCCAAAGTGTACCACCGTACAAGGATATGATTGGGATATCCCTTGGATATCCTGCTCAGTATTTCCTAGGGATATCCACTGGTTAATTCCTAAGTTGTCCCATTTATGTCCCTGTGATCCCCATGAACTAGACCTTCATCGTCATCATTTTGAACAGCAGATGACCGCAGGTTACCGAGAGATGGAAAACGTCTGGTTATTGAAGTGGGGGTAAAAGATGTGAAGTACCATAAGGGACATAACCAAAAGGGCAAAACCACCAATAACTGGGGTAATACCGGTTATTCGCTTGAAAACGATTTATATTAGTAGGACTATGTTCACGCCGATAATAAAAGCTAAACAGACAAAACTCAAAAAAACAGAAGAATCCCAGGTGACCATATCTCATAACAGTTATGAAGCAGAAATGTATCCCGCGCTCCTTTTTTTATAACAGATATATCACACTTTTGTAGCAGCTACGCTCCTATGCCGCCTCAAACAAAGAACACATCTCCTTTTAGAAAGGAGCATAAATAGTTCAAACATGGATCATGCAAATATTTGTTTCATGGGAGATCAGTATTTATTACCTTCATGTGTTATGTTTATTATGTTTTATTGGTTATTGAGAAGGCTTCAACAAAAAGATGAAAAATTATGGAAATTAAAATCAAACTTTTGCTAGAATATTGAACTCGAATTTGATTTTTCAAATAGTGTGTTCTTATCAATCATTGTTGAATCGGTGAGGTACTCATGTTCAAAAACAATATATTTTCATAAATTTCAGATATCGAAAGATTAGTGCACACAATAATAGAACTAGAAAGAATATACTACATCATCCAAACTGCTGGGTTCATGATTACTGTTCTTCAAGAAAGATTAGGACAGGTCTTCGCACTCTCATGCATTCCATAAAAAGATTAATCAACAGTTCACTAATCTTTTGGCTTAGGTCATAAGTTTTCAGAAGAATTGTGCCTTTGTTATGCGTTGTGAGAATCGGGAGAATACTATATGCATATTGCATATATTTCTGGGGAAAATTCGAAATATATATGATTTATTCATTTATTTCTACATATGGTACATGCAACACGTGAGAAAATAACCTATATCGAAATCTACACCAAACAGGACACTATTTATTCAAATATAATTTTTATATGCTCAAATATGCTGGATATAATAAAAACATAGCCTATTAAGTTTCATAGGACTGCTATGAAAATACTAAAATGATTTAGTGACCTACAGTTCGATATCCATAGCACTTTTTTGTCGGTAATTTACCATTTCACTGAAAAATCACTATAACACACAAGTAACTAATCAAACGTTCAATATCTGCACTTCGCTTTCAGTAATCCACTATTCAACTGACGAAATGTCCAAATGATAATCAAAACGACAGTATCAATAGCACAGTGAACTCTAAAAGACCTTTTACTCACTTTCTTTTTAGAGTTCTCACATTACTTTTTAGAGTTCACTTCAATAGCATTTCTCACAATCCTCCAATTTGTTTACGTTTTACAGCGCCCTCGACGGTAGTTATAACGCTTATGGTGTATGCTCTGTTCATGATCTCAAAATGATACATGACAAATAAAGAACAATGTTTCAAATATGTTACGTAAATATCATGGAGCGGGAACATGAAATTCACAAAATATGGATATAATTTGTATACAGCACAGGTACATCACAAATACCGCATCACTCACGTAATGGTTACAGAAAAATAACACATAACAAAGTTCCCCATTCGATCTCCCAAGAAAACATAACAGATATATTACTGGTTACCTGGAAAATAACACATGGAATACGACAAAAAGTTGAATCAAGGTTTTATTTTGATTTGAATGCAATGCAAAAAAATCATTGCCGAGATATTATATCTTCATGAACCAAGAATTATGGAGAGTTCGTTGTGTAAAACGACTTATTATGCATTTTCATTAGTTGAATATATAATACTACATACATGTATGTATTGTGTTCAGTCAGATTGAGTTTTCAATATTTTATTTCAATATATTATTAAGTGAAGTGTTGTATTATTCTTTGAAATCCTTTATTCGCAATTTCCGTGGAAATTGGATGTCCGATATCCGTAGTATGACCCAAAAGAGTGTCATACCACGGATTTCCTTATAATGTTAGGAAATTTCCCTGGAACATCCAGGGGATGTCCAAGGGATTCACCATTTTGGTAAGAGTATACCAAGGGATATCGTTGGGATGTTATAGGTAGTACCCGGTATATCCCTAGGATATACCTAAAGATATGTCCCAAATATGTCGTTTTGACATAGGGATGTCCATGGACCATCCCTAGTATATCCTATGCCCCGATTGAGACTGTCCCAGGGTAAAACTTCATTTTTTTGTTTCCCCAGATAACAATCTATCGAATAGCGGAAAAGAACGACCAAACTAGGCATGAACTCGATCAGACGATCCTCACAGCTCTCTTCAAATCTCAACATCTATCACCCACTGAACAGCTGAGTTTAGCGTTAACTTGGAACAGGTCGGACATTGCACGTTCCGAAATCTTCATTTACGGTCAAGAATGGCCACCAGGTGCTCTGGAGGACGCCATGATGAAGGCTCTGGAACACGACAGATGCGACTTTGTCAAGTTACTTCTGGAGAACGGTGTGAGCATGCGAAAGTTCCTCACGATTCCAAGGCTGGAAAATCTTTACAACTCGAAGCAAGGGCCAAGCAATACGCTACAGTATATATTGAGGGATGTCAGGCCTCACATACCTGAGGGTTACGTTTATACCCTTCACGATATAGGACTTGTCATCAACAAATTGATGGGAGGAGCATACAGGTGAGTTTATTTTTATAACCGCAGTCATCAATACTATTGTACAAACATTCCGGACCTCCTATAAGAAATTTTGCCACTCTTAGATTTCGAAATTTTTTTCTGCAGAATATTTTTTTTAAAAAGAGACATAAAAAACAAAACCAGAATTGATGAAATTATTAGTGAGAATTTCTAAAAAAATATATGAAAATTCACTTGATTAACGCAGAAAAACTATAGAGGCTGCTTGTTCAAACAAGAGTTTTGGAAATAAATACATACCTACACAAATGTGCATCATTTTTTCAAGTGTATTTTATGAAATGAGTCCAAAGCATAATTCCTCATCACTGCTCCCTTCTCAATCCCTTTTTCCATTACTGAAATGAAGACGTGCGCTCTTCTATCGCTAATCCTTCATCTTTGCTTTTATGAGATCAAATTTTTCCTGGAACTAATGCGACCTCCATGAAATTTCCCACAGGGCATTTTATACAAGGAGGAAATTCAGACCCATCTACGCGAAGGTGATGAATAAGGGTCAAAATCTACAACGAAACTCTAGTTCGTTCGCAAAGCAGTATGGAAATGCAATGAGTCTGCTGGCTGGAGCTCTTCCTTCCAGCGCTAATCCTTGTTTGTTCGATTATCCTTTCAATGAACTTCTGGTAAGTGATATAATCATAATTATTTTCTCTTTGCATTGTGATATCTATGCAATATTTAGCATTGATTGGTGTATTTAAATTGCTTGTTTCCTTCCTCTTCATCTGCTATTCAAATGTACAGAGTGATCTATAACGTCAGGGAAAAATTCACGGGATGACTCATACCAGCAATTGAACCAAAAAAATTCAAATGAATATATGTTCAAAACTACTTCCTAACGAAACTGTAGCAGTTCAAGGATGATGTGTGGAATTTGAAAACAATAATTAACAGAGGTGTTAGTAGAGGAGCGGAAACGCCTGGTAATGCCTCGTTACGAACCGCCCTTGATACAAATAGGGATTTGCTTATGATTTGACCCACATTGCACTCATTGCAGAATTCCTACTGCACCCATAATAAAGTAGTGTTCGAAGTATCCTCCTTGAACGCAGACTTTAAATCTGACCTTGGAGTTTGGTTTCTAGGTCATTTCTTAGTATTCGTAAAAAAACTAGGAACATTATGTGTTTCTTTCGTTTTTGCCTTAAAATGAATGGTTGTGAAAATGTGAAGTGTTTTATGCTGAGAATGGGTATGACGAAAATTTTCTACAAACAAACAAATAACAAATTGAAAATAAATTTACGGACGATCTAAAATTCACAATTGCATCAATGCATCTGTTTTAGTGGTAACAATTTCAAAACTCTGCTTGCAGTGAGATTTTAGTATAGCGGTGTGTGATTGAAAAAAATTCAGAAAACTAGCTCAGGTTAAATATCTGCATTCGATGTCCCCCTGAAGATTAGGAAACTTAAATTTTGATCCTGAATCTTCCTACTTCCCAGTTATCTCTAGAGAAATTCATTTTATGGAAAAAACTACAAACACGAAATATTTTTAGTTTTTCATTAAGTTTAATATTCTGCAGAGAAAAATTTATATTACCTATTCGAAAAATCTACTCGACCTTGAAATAAACTCCATGGTCAGAACCAATGTTTGCATTCCTGGTCGAAACAATATTCGATCCAGGCTCTTCCCAAGGAGTTATTTCAGTGGATCATTCAAGATAGGTCACCTGTATAAGTCAGTCGACTTAATTCATATATAATCCAATATTCGACTAAATATTCGGATGCTTAATGATGCTTTCAAGTTATCAATGGAAAATTCATTTCATTACGTGATTCTGAATAGTCGAATAAACAGGATGTCTGTAAACAAATGCGAAGGACTTAGGGAGATGATTCCTCGATGAAAATAAGCAGGGGTAGTTCCTATAAATTTTTTTCGAAATCGACCTCCCTTCCAAGGTACAGCCTTTGGAACGCGATGACGAGTTGACAGTTATAAATTTTTTTTACGGGTTCTAATAAATACTGAGTCCTAAAACTATACATAATATGAAGCACTAAGTACATCTTACTCACACAATTTTTTTAGATCTCATAACTTTATTATTAGAGGTTGAAAATAAAAACATGTATTTTAGCGGGAGGTAGTCATTCTATGGAACACTATGATGAGATGGAAAGAACAGTGATTAGAACTGCTTGTAAGTTTTTATTTATTCCGAGAAAAATATCGACTGTATCGAAATTTTTCAAGAGACTTTTTTCCTCCAGAATTGAATGGGAAACCATAAAAGAATTTAATTTTTCGAAAATCTATCATACGAAAAAAATTTTTGAAGGAAAATCAAAAAGGGTTGTTATTTTCAGCCCCTGATAATAAAGTTATGAGATCTAAAAAAATTGTGTGAGTACCATCTACTTGTGCTTCATATTATGTATAATTTTATGACTCAGTATTTTTTGGAACCCGTAAAAAAAATTAAGAAAACTGTCAATTCGCCATCGCCTTCCAAAGGCTGTATCTTGGAAAGGAGGTCGATTTCGAAAAAAATTATAGAAACTACAATCATTTTCATGGAGGAATCATCATCATCAGTCTTCCGCATTTGTTTACAGACTCCCTGTATATGACTGTGGGGATGCAGAACGAAAAACGCACATAGTGGCGGTAAGTCATATTGGAAGTGAGTGGTTCGCTTTTTATTAAAATCAAACAATATCTTTAAAGTGCATCTGAGAGGTAGATGTTCCACATTGGTACCTAGAAGAACCAGTACATTAAAAAATCAATCAATGATGTAGATATTTTGAAATTGGAATATAAACTAATTGAAAAAATTGCTTATGTTGCATTATTGTCCTTAGAAACTCCTATTTGAAACTTACTGAAGATTCAAATCTCTATATGAAAGAAATATAAGTTGGGTACGATAAGCCACATAATCATAAAATCCAAAGGAACATTTGGTTGTACAAAATGCTCATAAAAAATAACTACATAGGTATTTCAAATAAAATAGGACAAGCATTTCGAAGGAAGTGGGTATTTAAAATGCAGAATCAAAATTAGTATTTTGCATTTGCATTTAAATACCTTCAAATAATTCGAATAGTCACACCATGTGAATTGCTTTACAGTGTGGTCCAATGAAAACTTTACACCTCGATTTTCCGGCTTGAAAATGAAAATGTGGAAAATCGCTCGGATGTTATCGAATACTATCTGAAATATCCTGAAATTTCACTTTGAGATTTCCATGACAGGTAAAATAGTGAAAGACTACTTACTTTTATGATTAGTGTATTAAATGCTGGAAATGGACATCATTTCACTTCCATGCAGTAATATGAGTTTTGTTGAAAATGAAAATGTTCATGTACATTACTCAAGATTTCTGGTATAATTTGACGGCATTCATTAATGATCCGAGGTCGAAAATCATCCAGTGACTCAAGCTGGGTAGCTGGATTTCTTGGTGACCCCATAGAAAAAAGTCCAGTGATATAGGTGGCCACTCAATATGCCTCCCTTTTCCAATCCAAGCTTGACGAAAATCTTCATCTAAGAACTGATGCACCGGTTGGAAGAAATGAGATGGTGCGCCATCTTGTTGAAAAATGATCGTTTGATGGTCGTCTGCATTCTCCAATACTTTCACGAGGGCTGGATAAATAGTGCTAAATAAATTTGGCCAGTGATTATGGGGTAGGAAAGAATGAATGAATGAATGAATGGTTTATTGGTGTATCTACAATTGTAAAAATTGTTTCCACAAGTCAGGTAAACATCAACATCGACACAGTTTTATATAAAATATACACACTTATTGTAAAAAACGACAGGACGTGACAAATTGAAACTTAACAAATAAGATAAACAAAGTTTACAATCTCATGACTTCCAGAACGAATTGAACTCATCAATCGAATAAAAAACATTGTCCAACAATATTTCCTTAATTTGCTTTTTAAACCTGACATGTGAAAGGTTTCTCAGCTCGGCAGGCAGTCTATTATATAACGACGCTGCACAATACTCCGGGTTGCTTTGGGATTTTTTCAGTCTCAAGAAATTTTTTCTGATTAGGGATTTATTTCTTGTGTCATATTCGTGTACGTCGGATTGCAAAGGATAATGCTTGTCACTGCCGTGGATGTAAAGTAAGTTTTCTAGAATAAAGATTGATGGAAAAGTTAAAATTCTCAACTTTTCGAAAACTTGCTTGCAGTTCTCCCTATAACTCAATCCTCCCAAAATCCTTATCGCACGTCTCTGCAATCTGAAGACTGATTCGCGTCGAGCACAGTTGCCCCAAAGTATGACAGCATACCTCAGTTTACTCTCCACGAGAGCAAAGTAGACCAATCTAAGTGTTTTCTCGGACAGCGAACAGGAAAGAACCCTCAGGGCAAATATATTTCTACTCAGACTGGATGTCAGCTCATCAACATGGGTACTCCAGGTAAGTGAAGCGTCCAGATACACTCCCAGGAACCTAACCGTGCTGTCATTGTCTACATCACATCTCTTTCTCAAACTCAGGGTCAGAGATTGTGTCTTATCTTCATTCATACTGAGACCATTTGCTGTAAACCATTCCAGAGCTCCCGACAGAGCCACCTGCGCTTTCTCGGCCAAGTCTTCGAGGTCACGTGATCTAACCTCAAATGTTGTATCATCCACAAATTGGGTTGTCTTTACTTCAGGTACATATTCGGGCAGATCGTTAATGTATATTATGAAAAGTACAGGTCCCAAATTTGATCCCTGTGCCAGCCCAAGGGTCAAGTCTGTCGTATCCGAATACATGTTATCCACGTAAACCGCTTGCCTACGATCGCTCAAAAATGAATCGATCAAATTTAGGGCTGTGGAATTGAATCCGTATCTCTCCAGTTTAAAAAGCAGCTTATTCCGATCGACACAGTCGAAGGCTTTTGACAAGTCAACGAATGATCCCAAGCAATTTTCACCTTGCTCAAAACAATCGACAGTAAAGTCAATGAAGTGAATAATAGCATCGACCGTACTTCTGCCTTTTCGGTATCCAAACTGATTTTCTGAGAACAAGTTATTCTGTTCAAAGTAGCTTACTATCTGGCCTGCGATTACTTTTTCAAGAATCTTGGAGAACACCGGTACAATTGAAATGGGACGATAGTTGTTTTTATCCTTACGATCTCCTTTTTTATGAACTGGGATCACTTTAGAGATTTTTAAGCAATTTGGGAATTTTCCTGTCAGTAGACATTTATTAATCAGTTTAGTTAACGGCATAATGATTGAGCTAATATTAGCTTTAATTATCTGCACCGAAAGGTCATAATAATCCGTGGATTTGCTATTCCTCAAGCTCTTCACTGCTTCACGCACCTCAATGAATCCCACCTCGCGGAATACAAATTCTAAGTTGTGTGGAACCCTCTTCTTAAATGATTGACCGAACTCCATCTGCGATGAGGCAAGCCGTGTTCTAATTGTCTCCGGCACTGTGGAAAAATGTTTGTTAAATACGTCGGGAGCAATGTTTATAGGAGGTGATACTCTATTCTTTCCCAGATTTCCAATTTTTTTTTTCGACTAAAATTCAGAATTGGTTGATGGTAATTTTTTTTATCGTTATCAGTAGTAAGAGTGATAAGGAAGACATTTCATTATGACTCTCAGTTGAAAATCTTATTTTTGAGAGCAGATATAAAATAATAATATATTTTTTTTTTATGTTACTTAAAAGTGTCCACCACTAAACTTTGTCAGAAAATGTCCCTTTATTTTATTGATACAATAATCATGAATCCATCATTCGAAAATTGGAAGACATCAAAAAATTGGCGATAAAAAATTTTCTATGCAAAAAATATAGGTTCACATTCGAAATATTGAAGACTGCTATAAATATCGGTTAGTCTTCGTCACTGTCTTCATTAACAACAG
Organism: Coccinella septempunctata; assembly: GCF_907165205.1. Taxonomy (NCBI): domain Eukaryota; kingdom Metazoa; phylum Arthropoda; class Insecta; order Coleoptera; family Coccinellidae; genus Coccinella; species Coccinella septempunctata. Next base: position 29,777,839 of record NC_058190.1, read on the forward strand.
CATCAACTTTTTCATTTACAAAGAGACGAAACATTATTTCAGCAGGTTTTACTCTTTTTGCCAAATATAGAACGTAATGAAGAAAATATATTATAGCTGAAATATGAGAACAGCACCCTACATTACGTCTACCATTAGCACAATCACAACAATATCGCCTTATTCCAGAAATCTCATTCTTTTCTGGCTCATTATCAACAAAACAATGGTAAGATTTTGACTCAATATGCCGAGACCTCACTTGTAGTTTGATAATATTTGGTGTTGTGTTTACGTATTGCAGTGTTATTGTTTCGTCTTCATCTATTAACTCAGCTAAGTAAGAAACAGCTTGAGACATTTGATATGATCCCGTGAAAAAAATCTTCAATTCTTGTTCCGTTAATTCAGGAAAATTTGTCAAATCATTTGAAGAGATCGTACTGAACAGAACTTTTTGTCTCACCCAACGATTTATTTTTACCTCCAACGCCAACGTATTATCATAATCTTTTTTCGATTTCATTGCAGCCACAACTCTTTCAGAAAGATCAACATCAGAATCCAGTCTTGCTCCAAATTCGTTGTGTAAAAATCGAGAAACCCGAAAAAAAAAGGTGCTTTAGGAAGCAACTTATTATCTAGTTTATGATGGATTCATGATTATTGTATCAATAAAATAAATGAATTTGGTATTATATTAAATTTTTATTATTAAATGAAATATGTATTCTCAGTTGAAAAATAGTTTTCTACATATTTTGTTCGCATCATAAGTGTTTCTATGCATGAAACATAGTATTTTGAAAAAAAAATAGTTTTTATTTTTTTCTATTATGTTCCACCAATTAAAAAAAATGAAAAATTTCTTGAGGTTAGATAACTACGAAAGACATTTTCTGACAAAGTTTCGTGGTGGACACTTTCAAGTAACATAAAAAAAAATATATTATTATTTTATATCTGCTCGCAAAAATAAGATTTTCAACTAAGGGTCATAATGAAATGTTTCCCTCATCACTCTTACTACTGAAAACGATAAAAAAAATCACCATCAACCAATTTTGAATTTTAGTCGAAAAAAAATTTTATTGAAAAAACAGTTTTTTTTCGAAAATTTCGGAAACCGTTGGAGATAAACAGCTGAAAATCGGGGTGAATTATTTTTGTTTAATGTCAAATCTATCCCCTGTGTTTAAATCGAAAAAGTCGCAGAGGCAGATTTTCCATATAAACCCGGCTATACCCTTTGGCAGTTCCACAACGTAAGCAGCGGATACATTTTTTTCAGGATATCGTTCGTTAAATAAAACCGCTTGTATTTGCGCAGAGTCATCATCAATCATTACCACTCTTTTTTCTACGGAATACACCATTTTAATTCTACTACCAATTTACAATCGCTTTGACAGACTTGAAACGTTCTTAAAAATTCACGATAGACTTAGGTAAATCAAAAATATTGTCCGGCTACTTTTTTGGACAAAAATCAATACTTTTTTGCACAAAAAATTAAGAACATAACAACTAAATACCTTTGAAATGTGCCGGATACGAATAATAATCTTGAGATAAATTTGAGATATTTTGAAGCGAGTCAGATACGATCTTCCAAATTTGTTATCGCGGCACCCCTCATACCTCTTCAAAATCACGCCCGTTTGGTGGTTTAAATTACGGGGATGAAAAAAGTGGAAAAGTTGTTCCCCCTCGAATCAGAAATTGACGGATCCGAGCGATTTTCCACATATTCACCTTAAAGTCGGAAAATGGAGTTGTTGTTCTCGTTGGACCACCCTGTATAATTCAATAATACCGGGTGGCCCATCCCAGATTCGGCGCTCATTTTAAGGTAGTTAATGAAGATATTTATAAAATCTTTTATTTGGTGTGTGTAGGATGTCCGAAAGCACAATTTAAAATTATTGTCATATATACAGGGTGTTTGTAAACAAAGATATAGACCAAAGTTGCACTTTTTTAAATGTAACACCCTATATTTGACGTCAAAAATGGAATGGCAAGCTCAAGTTATGATGAGTTTCTTCAGATTACTTTATAGCTCAGAAGCACCTTTCACTAGATAATGACGAAAAATCGAAAATATGGAGTTTTTAAATAGCAATTAATGAAGAAACTAGTTATGCCAGCGATACAGACATAATTTTTTCGAGTAGACAAGTTGGCTACTCCTACATATAAAAAAAAATTTCAATTCTTGGATATACAGAGTGATCATAATTAATTCTCAAACATCAACTACAAATAATCGTCGAAAACTTTCTTATTTCAAATGGCACACCCGGTATTTGTATATCTCGTTGAACGTAAAAATTAAGACTATCTCCATAAAATTTTTCTACATCTAAACCTGATAGTTTCTGAGCAATTTTCGATTTTCAATTCAAAACTAATAAACCATTTTCGCCATTATCTCGTAAATGGTCCTTCTAAGGTATAAAGTGATCTGAAGAAAATCATCATAATTTGAGCTTCCATTCCATTTTTGAGTTCAAATACAGAGTGTTACATTTAGAAGAGTGTACTTTTGGTCTTTATCTTTGTTTTCGAAGACCCTGTATATAGTCCTGTATATGACAATAATTTTAAATTGTGCTTTTGAACACCCTTCACACACCACAAGAAAAGATTTTCAAAATATCTTTATTTACTCCCTCAAAATGAGCGCCGCGTCTGGATCTCAAAAATTCACTGGTGGGTTTCCTTGTTTGCCGAGTTGTTTATATTCAAAACCTTTTCTCTCAATTCTGTCAACCACTAGGTGATGGAGTGAAAGTGACGTATGAGGTGCGACCCTAAATTTTTACGCTCAACGTGCCACACCGGATGGCATAGCTTGCACATCAATAATCCAACTTTTATAGGACCAGGGAAGGCTCGCATTCTCCCTAATTGAATTCTGCTGAAAGAGTTCCCGTGCAGAAATTCTCGAGCACTTAATCGAATTCTGAAGTTTGTCAATGAACCAGCTGACAGCGTTATATGAAATTATCATGTCAAAGTCAAGTTGAAAACGAAAAATTTAATCCGCCATATTGAATATAAAAAATAGGCTTCTCGGTTCATGAATTGAAATAAAAGGGTAAGCAATATTAGAATCAGAATATATTCTGAATATATTCTTCTCCATGTTGAATGTTCGAAATCTATGGAGAAAATCTTCCTTGTCATCTGATCTCACCACTTCATTTGTTAATTTCTGAAATTGAATTTCATTCAACTTCGGGGTGTGATATCCCCGCTATCTCAAAAGTTTCGAATCTGTTATCGATCTTATTCATTGGAGGTATTAGATAATGGAAAATAAATCTTCATATCTGCAGATGCCGGAAGATGACCCAATTTTTGTGAGGGTCGAAACATATATGTATATATAGGAAAAATTTGGAGCAGATATGAAGATTTCTTTTCCATTAAAACGTTTACATAAGCGATTTTTAGTTTTGGATAAGTTGTACGTTCTCTCACAAAAAGAGACTGACTTTGAATTATTCTGTACCCCCTTCCTTCTAAAGGGTTTCGAACTATCATTGAATTGACGCCCGCTATGATGTTGAATTCATTTATTTCAAAATATGTATTGCATCTGGCCACAGTTCCCACGCACTTCTCACATTCGTCAAAGTTCAAATCTTGTTGATTCATAGCCAAACCTGTCAGCAAACTTGGGCTTATTAGTGAGTTTCGATTAGTTTCAATTTTCCTTACAAATCAAGGCGCCTCTTCAATACCACTCGGTGAATCATAATACGATCAGTATGCTTCTAAAGACACACCTCCGAAAAGCGCCATCGTTGTCAGCAAACACGTATTTCATTGACACGAATGAGAACACGGTTCAAAATTTAAAATAAAAAAGATAGCTCAGGCTTGCACCAAGCTGAACAGAATCTGAGCGAAGCGCTTTTCCGAGGTATATCGAAATTCATTTCATAGCGATAAGATTCACGCTCCAATTTCCTCAACTACTCTTTCAGTATACTTAATAATTAAACCGGGAAGTTTAAGTATACACCATACTTTCCGCACTGGTGTTTCACAAACATGGAGACCGCAAGGATTATAGGATTTTCTTCATGGTAAATTTAGAGGCACTGCGGTGCCCGCTTTCGTTTACGAGATATGCAAGCCTGTAGCGATAACGTTTTGTTTTCGTGAAGAGCCGTTTTAATTTTGAATATACAGAATGAGTGAAAAGTATTGGACATAATTCGGTAGTTTCTGTTTTGTAGAAAATTGCTCGAACAGGCCATCTTTTTCTTTAAATACCCAATAATTGAGGAGTTTGTTGTGCACCTTCTACGGAGGGTTGGAGGGTAGTTGAATTTTCTCAAATAACCACGATCCAGCGAACGTATTTCTTCAGCCAAGGAATTATTTGTATCTGGTTTTTTTTTTTTTGATGGGGCAGCCAAAAATTCTTTACGGCAAAACTGCCCACACCTCCTCTTTTGACTATTCTAATCAGCCTGATTGTTTTCAGATTTGGGCTGTGTTGATGAAAAGACACAAAATGGCTCTTCTGATGTGGCAACACGGTGAAGAGGCACTGGCGAAAGCTTTAGTAGCATGTAAACTTTTTAAAGCCATGGCACATGAAGCTGCAGAAGATGACATGGAAACAGAGGTCTATGAGGAGTTACGCAGTTACGGGAAGGAGTTCGAGAACATTGGTAAGTTAATTCTCTATTCTCATTGTTATCGTTATATTTTATCATTCTTGCAATTGTTTCTTGAATATAACATCAATATATGTAATGATATTTTCATACAAATAAAGTTAAATATGTGATATTGCACACATAAGTGGCATTGAATATAAAACACAAAATGGGAATTTTTTGGGAATCAAGCAATGAATTAAGGGAGTTCAGTACTTCAGTAATGACCGCTTCATGTTTTTATTTTGAACTAGCTGACCCAGCAGACGTTGTCTTGCCATAGCGAGGGATGAATGGGATAATTAAGTAATTGGAAGTAAAATGAGAAATGAGAAAAAATTAAGTTAAATAGTTTTTTATTATCAACTTTTTATTCGCTTATATTTATATAATATTGTGTTAATTTGAAATGAACATCGACTTTTTCTATGCGGTTCTCCTTTGTAAACAACATTTTTCGATCAGTCTGTTACATAAACAAATGAATTGGGGGTTTGTCAACATAGGAACAGGCTATACATACAATCTACCGTGTGAAAAGCATGAATTTTCGAGATTGATGCTGCCCACACTCAAGAGCGATATACATATTCATTTCCATTGCGAATGCAAATCGCACTGAAAATTTCAGAAGATTAATTTGTTTCAACTTGAATGTAACTCACAAAACTTTCAGTTTAAAGTGATAGAAAGGTGCTAGCACAATCGCGATGTATACATGTAATACTTAAAATTATTATACCTACTAACCACTAATCACTCAGAAACACAATAAGCAATTAACTCATAAACCAAATTAATGGAACCAACGATTCCGAAGAACGAATAACGCTAGCTACTCATGAACGAGCGTAGGAAATCGATAAGTCGAAACATCCAAGCACAACTTAGAACGGTTTCGGGAACATTGTCCATCATCAGTACAGTGTAGCGCTGAATATTTTTGAACGAAATTTGATACACAAAATGCTGAACTTTGAGAAGGTTAAAACAATATTAAGATCGTTTAGTTCATTCAATTCATTTGTCAATTGTCAATCACTTGTCCATGGAGGGCAGACTACCCAACTCACTCTTGCGTTCGAAATTTTAATTTTGTCTTGTTTTCTTGAGTTGCCCAGTTTCCCAGGCAATTTTGTTGAATTTTTCTTCCACTTAAACATTCCACGAAGTTCAGCCGTTTTTACGTCAAGCCATCAGGACAACACAAAACAGGGCATCGTTTTGATTTATAAAGACAATGACACAAAAGCACTCGTCTTCGTCTTACCGTTGATCCTCATTTTTCTTGGAATAATTTTCATCAACAGTTGTATCAGAATGAATTAACTTAACAATCACTTTGAAATCTTGTTTTTTTTTAGTGAACAAATAGTTTAAAGGATGGTGAATTCTTTTTTATCTAATGTGACGCATTCAGTTCGAGGTGGGAGTCCAATTTCTCCTTTCAATTATTTTGGAAATATATCATTTTGTCGATTACAAAATTGAAACATTCCTATGCCGATATCTAGAATTACATTAATTGTTGCAATAAACTTTGCTAGATTTCATAATCGCGATCGTCATGCGAACCCACACCTGGTGCTAATTCATAGCGTGAAAGCTAATTATGGATTCCATTTGATTAATCGTTTTGTTCGAACTCCAATGAACAGGACAAAACAAATAGTTCATCCGAATATCCGATAATGCAAAATAACCAGCTGCTATCTAGATAGAATTTATTCCCTTGTGGCATTTTCGGAAATAATTCGATGCATTACCTCTTCTTTTCTATAACATCTGAAAATATGCCTTTTCATATAAAAATTATTAATCAATTCGCATAATCAGTACCTCGTTAGTAAAGATAATCAACTGAGAAGGCTTCAGCAGTCCACAATGTAATTCCTTCAACCATCTGCTTCAAATTAAAGATCTGTTTCTAAATCTCACTAATAGATAGTGGTTCGAACCCAGTGTACTATGTCTTAGCACAAGTTAATAAACATAAGTCTCCCATCTATGTAACCTTACCTAAAGAAGAATTATAATAAAACCTTTTATTTCTTCAACATTCAAAAAAACCAAAATTTAATTAGCGATCTATAGGATCAGGTCTTTTCTGGACCAGAGGAGAAGGAGCAAAAAAAATCTGAATTTATCAATTATAAAAATATTCACTGAAAGACAAAATGTAGCATAAAGTGCAAAAAAGATCATTAAAATTTAATATTTTGGTGTTGTTCGTCATATAACACCTAGTCATTTTATGTTAAGTCTTGTTTATACAGGCGAAATGCTCAAAAAGGAAAACCTTTCCTGCCTGAGTGTGCTATTTCATCAAATAGCACAAAGTACAACAGTACCGAACTCATCAGTTCGGTACTATTGAACCTTACCTACATCTTCGTAGGTTCCGGGCATGAATAATTGAAAAAGGCATCTTGTATACAGATATACCTTGTGCGACCGTTTACCTTTTGGTGAAGTGCCTGATTCATTTCGAAATTCGTAATGAAGTAATTTATTTATAAACCTATTTTGAGGGAGTCGAATGTCAATCTCAAGGTCACCTTCGAGGTCGAATCAAGGTCAGCCTTATTATTGATTTTTTGATATTCTGATGTATTTCTCTTTTTAGGTTCATTTTTTTAACTTTACCTACAGGTATCTCCAGTAGTTCTTTTGTTATTTGCGCCATTTCTCGAAAAATTAAACTATAAGATGCTACCGTCAAACGGGGTGGATATAGTGGGGTGAAGTGGATCAACCGTGTTTTCCCGCATATTTTATCGCGTAACTCATAGACAAGACCCTAAATGGCCGCGAAAAAAACTCTGTGTCTACTGTTACCTCCTAAGATTGCTAACTCGTGCCTTGGTTACAATTCTGGATGGTTAGTTTTCTCACAAAAAAATATGTTCGTACTCTCTCGAATGAACAGTTTTTCAATTGTTCAACTTCAATTATATATTTGGCAATAACTACGATAGTTATTCTCACCTAAACTTTTACAAGTTACGTATAAACTAGTTGGAATTATGTTCCCCATTTCGAAATCAAATGTACCACCACAGTTCTTTAGGAAAAAAATTATTTGTTACATCACTCAAAAATGAGGGGGGAAGTCGATCACCAATGATTCAGTCATGTTTGACCATGTTGGACAATGTCGCAAAAATACCCTTTTAGTATATCCGCATGCATATATAGCTCTTGAGAAAAGGCACCAAATAATTCGCAAAATCCACCTGAAGCAAGTTACACGTGGCCGGCAAATCTTTACTCTGGAAGCGAAAGAAGAGAGAATTGAATCTCTACCTTCATTCAGTGGCGCAGCCAAGATTTTGTTTGGGCGGGGGGGCTTTACACCGAACGATCGTTCAATGTTCGTACTAGAAAAAAATTTGAATTGTTTGTATCTTTGGGGGGGACTTGCCCACTTCCCTAGCTGCGCCAATGCCTTCATTCAAAAGAAATTTTATGTTCGTTAGAGATTTATTTTCGTTGTTTATTGTATTTTGTTTTGAAACAAAACATGTTTAGTTTCACACAGAAAGAATAATTTAATTTTTTAGTTTTTCAATGTCGTACTTCTGATTTCACAACATCTGTTGGTCTTAGGACTCAAAATAGATTTTTTTTTCTGATCCACTTCCACCCTCGTATAGTTAAAGTGAATATCCATTGATTTTTAAAATGTGATCCACTTCACCCCAAAGTACGAGGTGAAGTGGATTGCACTTCAACCAAAAAAATTTCAAAAACTGTGCAGCCAAAAATTTTGGTAAATAGGCCAATCGAGAGCAAAAGGATCATAGAATCTATACTATAAACGCCAGCCCGCTCGTACTGATACTTTGAATCTTATTCTCGATTTTTGATCCACTTCACCCCGTTTGACGGTATATTTGCATAGTTCTCAATAAAGCAATGTGCATGAGCAGTATAGTACCAAAATCGCACTACTCAACAGTAATCAATTTCCTTCATCCTACCTTCAGGTCGGGTAGATGAAAATTTGTACCACAGGTGATAAGTTTTGCTCTCTATGAGCAATTTTGTTACATTAGATTGCCGACATCGATAAGTTGTGTATAGATTTTAGATTGATCGTGGTACCACTGCTGATATGTTTTATGAAATCGGTTATCAAAATATTATAAATGTTTTTTTTGTAGGTTTTTATAGAATAATCGAATTATGGTCACACTATGGGTGGCATTATAGGTTCTGATTTACAGGGCGTTCATGCGTTCAAAATTTCATTTTAGAAAAGGGTTATAAGTCGAAACAATGGGAGCCCCAGATTTGTCTTGCGCTTAGGAAACTCAGGTTTCCATAGATTTGAACTTGTTGCAACCTAATCCTGTGGAACTTTATAACTATTCAAAAAAAATCTGTATTTTGAGCCTACTGAAAAGTTAACTCTGAAATGTTTTCAACATCTTTTTATAAATTTGCTTAATGACACTGCGTAGGATAGCAGAATACTCTTAAACTAAACGTTTATTCCATGGAGGTAATACCAGATTATCGATAAAGGGATGGAAGAATAAGATTCGCTCTGGTAGACGCCTTATTCATTCATGTACTACCAAGTTGAATGCTAATAAAAATCTTGTTGATGAAAATTCCTTATGGAGAAATTCTTCGGTTTCAGCTCTTGAAGTACTAGATTACTGCTACCGACAAGACGATGATCAAACTCAACAACTTTTAACCTGCGAACTGCAAAATTGGTCAGGGCAAACTTGTTTGAGTTTGGCTGTTGCCGCAAATCATAGAGCGCTTCTTGCGCACCCATGTTCGCAGATAATATTAGCCGACTTGTGGATGGGAGGGTTGAGAACCAGGAAAAACACCAACCTCAAGGTAATCTAGAAATAATGATAAATAATTTTAAGATTAATTCATTACCTTCAGAATTCACAAAACTCTTCTCTCTTATTACTGAGAAAATAATGTTCAAAATGTAGACGTTATCAAATTACAGGTGATATTAGGATTACTGTTTCCTCTATATATCCTATCATTGGAGTTCAAGTCGAAAGAAGAGCTTCAACTTATGCCACAGACCACCGAAGAACATATGGAACTAGAAAACGAAGACGATGATAAATCAGATTCTGAAAAAATTCCAGACGCAGAAGTGAGTAACTCCGATTAATTGAAGAAAAAATGAATCAATGCTCCCTCTAATTTCATTGTGTTATTTATAGCATAAACTCATTAGGAACAACAAAAGGGTCGTACGAAATCACATTAAAGTGACACCTAAACCAAAACATTATATTATTCAATTCAAAACGAAAGTAAGGATATTTGGAAACATTTCGTTACACATTATTGTATTTTTTCGTGACGTGCAGCACTTCATAGATTTATCGTGAGATCCAGCTTTAGCACTTTTGTATATACCTACGTTCTGATGTTGTCAAATATTTTCATCACTTGCAGTTCGTATAGTTTTCTCTGTCGTGGGAAAATACTCCTAGGGAAAGGCGTTATTTTGTGATTCATACTATAAAATGACCAATTTTATCAACATTGAAATATTTTTTAAGATGCTTACATCATACACTTATTATCCTGTACTGAAGAGAAAAATGTCGCTAAACTCTATTTATTAATCAATTAATGTTATGCTCTAAATCGTTCTAAAACTGAAAAACTACCGTAATGTTAACAGAAAAACAATCTCGTCGAGAAAGAGTAGATGCTGACCATGGTTTCGGCCTCATTCGACCTCGTCAAAGCAACACAAGTCATACACCTACGAAAATGGAACGAATTGACGGCCCCTTTGTTCGATGTTAATGATGTAGGATTTCAGGATATGATGTTGGAATATACACTAGCGACATCTGACAGGAAACGCGTACCAACTTGATTACTTTCTCTATCAGATGTGTTGCATTGACGAGGTCAAATGAGATCAAAACCATGGTCAGCATCCACTCTTTCTAGACGAAATGGTATTTCTGTTGATACTTTGAGCGATTGCCAGTTCAATTTAGATCGTGACATTTTGTAATTTAATATCAGCGGGTGTTGCAGATGCATACCATGGTATGAATCTGAATAAATCTCGTTTATTATTTACCTGCTTCACTCTTAAACTACAAGGCGTTAATAATTTATGATTGTTTGAAGCGAATCTTCTTGTGAAATTGAAATACCATACAATTCGTCATTGTAGCACCGCTTTAACTGATTCATTCAAAATATTCTCTGCAATTTAAGCCACACTTGTAATTTCTGAGACTTACATCCCGAAAATAGTACAGCCCACATTTATGATGTGCCCAAAGTAAATTTTTATGTTTTTCAAGGTTTCACCTGTTCCCTACAATTCTTCAATCGAGGGAGAACTATACGAATCTACACTAGCTAAAATTTCGATCTGAAACTCTGTATGAATTTTGAATGCTTTTTTCACATGCTTGATGTTCAGATTCTCTTTTTATTGAACGTACTTTACAAATCAGATGATAATTAAATGAATCTATTATAGAAAAATGCGAGGACGTTGAGTATTCGAGGCAGAGCGACAAATCCACAAGGTGTAAAGGTAGAAGTTTGTAAACCTCTTGGGAATGACTGTGTAGTGCTTATTTGGGCTTTTCCGTTCTCCAAATTGATTTATCTTATTATTGAGTATTCGATTATAGTTGTTATCATTTTTATTACTCTTTATTTTCGAGTCACACCTGCAACTGTACCCCCACAGATGAATTTCCTACTGATGTTTTGTTTTTGTTCATGGCTTTCAATGGGTAGATCTTTGTTTCGACTGCTATAATTTCTGTAAACGTGATGAGTTATTTATGAATGGTTATCGTACTCGAATGCAAGCCCAACGGATCCACGCTCAGGATTAGGAATATTGCCATTTTCACCGCTTTCCGAACTATATTTCCAAGGTTGCTTGGCTTGAAAACGGGTGTTTAGATAAAATATTTCTGATGGATTTCTCGAATTCAACAGGCTCTTCTTACGGAGACTTTCGGAAGAAGTGACGTTTTTTTACAAGAGAATGGAAAACCATTCGGAGGCTTGGAGGATGGTAGGGCATTTTCAGATTTCGGAAAAATGCCGAAGCAACGACAACTCAGGGTGAGGAAGAAGTTGTACGAGTTCTACACGGCACCAATCACCAAGTTCTGGGCAAATTCTGTAAGTAATTTATGTATATCACGGTGTAAAAAGCATGAAGAAATAGGAATATACGCAGTTGTGGTAGTTTCACTTATTTAGTTTAGATAACCAACTAGATCGTGACCATATCTTGAGTTCTCCATACTAACAATAAGAAAATTAAACTCTTACGATCTTAAAGGTATAGGATGTATTGGAAGACACAAACAACTGCAAACACTTCATTCGTGCTCACAAAAAAACTAGACTAAAATCAACTCTGTTACTTTTCGATTCAAACCTGTCTCCTTTTAAAAATTTTAAAAGGACATCAATGAATTTTAACCACTGATTCTGATACATTGTGAATTCCCCAACTTTGGCCTTTTGTTCTTTTTTACAGTCCTTATAAATTGTTACATCGCAGTTGGCTTTGAATTTTTCCTTCTTTGCTACTCCATACTAACATAAATATCACGGAATTGCGAATTATAGCAGTCATTCTGCTCATTGTAATTTCTTTGATTAAAATTTCGTGAACTTTCTGTTTGTAACCGTAAAATTAATTGAAACCTGCAACATGAAAATCTTTCGATGCCTACAGTGGACTGTGATGATACAATCATTACACCCTGTTCTTTTTCACATACAAGTTCTAGTATGAGAACAGAATCTGAAGGAAGTTTTAAGTTCAAGGAAAATGTATTATGAAACTGGCTGTTAGAACGAATTTTCAGATAAACAATCAGAATATCAGCAGCGAGGATTATATTATCACCTTGTATATTTTCTGTGGAAGCCCTTTGGGGAACGTGTGTCAGTTTCTGGATAATGCAACTGTTTGACACTTAAAAATATTTCAACAGTAGATTCTTGAAATATTTGTACGAGTAAAAGACTCACCCTGTATATTATTTCTAAATGATTATATGCCTCAAAACAGGCAAGCATACAGGAATTCTAATTAATTGATTAGTGAATACTGTTGAGGATAAATCAACATATTTGATAATTTTTTCAACAATATTCACATAATAAGTTTCATGTATGCAAATCTAATATTCAAGTTATAATACATTGAAAACGAACCAGAAAATATTGTTAATAGCATGGAAATCGTCAAAACTTGAAAACTTTTTGAATTAATGTTATGGAAAACAGAACACCCAGTATATATATGATGATGTTCCTATTTAAAATGAATTGAGACTCAATTGCGTTTCTCTGCAAAAATAGAGGGAATCTTTATTAACAGTAACAAAACTCACAATATTACAAACCTGCAAAAATAGAGGGAAACAACATTTAAAGCCTCTAATTCAACCTTCTTCAATATAATTGTTAAATTGAATCTATTTATTATGACAATTCGAAAAAACTTCAAAATTTATTATAAAGTGTCAGTTCGGCCATTCCAGGTAACGCGAATATAATATTTAAGAAAAGCTCTGCGATTTTAATGCTTTTCTTTACATCTCCCCCCCACAAACTAGAATGTACGTACTCGTTCATTCATTAACAAACACTGGACACAATTTCGTTATGTGAAAAAGATTTGATTCTGCTCTTCTGTGTCCAGTATCAACTTGATAGATTGAATCGGAAATCTTCTTCAGAATTTCGAATGGTCCAATCCTCAATTCTTCCAATTTCTTCCTATTGAGCCGATTTCCATTTTCTACATAGACTAGGTCTCCCTCTTTGAATTTATATTCTTTCCTGTGTGAGTCGAAATTTTTTTTATTATATTCATGTGATCTCACTGAATTTTGAAATGCTATTTTCCTATCTCTTTCTAAAATTTCTCTGGTACATCTTGATTTTAATTCACTTGGTAGAATGTTAATATTTTCGCCTTCCAAAAGATATTTTGGAGCAAACTTCGTGACTGTGTGTTCCGTTTCATTATATTTTTCTACACATTTCTGTGCAATAGAAGACCATGCAGTTTTTTTATCACTTTCATTAATTTTACATCTAATTTTATTAACCAAAGTTTGATTTAATCTTTCATTAAGACCATTTGAAAATGGTGCATCCACAGCAGTAAAAACCAATTTTATATTCTCTGTCATGACGAATTGTTTGAATTCTTTCGAATTTATACCAGGATATTGGTCCGTCAATACCATATCAATATTGTAAGCTGGTGTCACTTTTTTCAACAGTTTTATGAAATCACCAGAGCTTTGATTTCTCGATGTTGATATGTAGGCGTATCTCGTAAAATGATCCACAAGAAGATGTAAGTATTTTTTTGTAGACCGCAATCCTCCAAATCCTCCAATGGTATCAATAGACACAATTTCAAAGGGTCGTGTTGCTGGACCTAATTGTGACATTAACCCAAATTTTGGTTTTCTCCTTGATTTATTCCTAATGCAAATTTCACATTCATCACAAATTTTTTCAATGTTTCTGTTGATATTGTCTGCTGTATAAAACGGTGTTATTTTATTTTTCATCTGTGTCTGTCCAATGTGGCAGTAGAGATCATGGACATTTTTAATTAAAGTTTTGCTGAATTTTTCCGACAGCATAATTTTTTTTCCTCTCTTATTCCGTTTGTAATAGATTCCATTTTCTAATATTAGTCTTCCATTTTCTAAATTTAAATTGTTGTTTTGGTCATTTTTAATATCTTCAAGGTTTATCAAATTAACTACTTTTAAAAAATCGTCATTATTTTCATAAGATTCTAAAACTGGATTCCTACTCAGACAGTCAGCTTCTTGATTTGATTTTCCTGGGTTATATTTTATTTTTAAATTGTATTGGGATAAATAATATATTAAATCTCCTAGTTCCTCGTCAGTTCTAGCCTTAATATTCATATTTTCTAATGGTTTATGATCTGAGTAGACTACGAATTCTTTTCCCATCAGCCAATGTTGCCAATATTTCACAGCTTCTTTTATTGCTAGACATTCTAGATATATTGCCTTCTTCTTTTTTTGCGCTTCATTTAATTTTTTTGAAAAATAAGCTACCGGTCTGCTGTCCCCGTTTTCATCTTCTTGTTTCAGCACCGCCCCCACTCCTTTGATACTAGCATCTGTATAAATGCTTATTGGTAATTCAGGATCGAAAATTTTCAGGAATGGTTCAGAACATAGCAATGATTTAATTTTATTGAAAGATTCTTGGCATTCTCTAGACCATATAAATTTCACATCTTTCCGCAATAAATTATGTAATGGATCCAGAATGACTGCACTTTTTGGAACAAACTTATGGTAAAAATTTATTTTTCCTAAGAATTGACGTATATTTTTTTTTGTAACAGGTATTGGAAAATTTTTCACAGCTGTTAAATTATCTTTCAGGGGTCTAATTGAATTGTTTTCTATTATATGACCTAAATATTTGGCATGATTATTCGCAAAATTACATTTCGAAAATTTTAGTCTGAAACCTTCTCTATGAATTGCTTCCAACAATCTCGATAGATGTGATAAATGTTCTTCAAAACTTTTCGAAAAAATCAATATGTCGTCTATAAAATTAACTGCAAAATCACATAGTTTGTATTTTCTTAAAATGTTACTCAATATCCTTTGAAAAATAGCTGGAGCAGTCCTCAATCCAAATGGCAGACATGTCCATTGAAAATGACCTTCTTGTGTTACAAATGCAGTTTTATATCTATCTTGAATTTTTAAAGGAATTGACCAGAATGCGGAATTTACGTCAAAAGTAGAGAAATATTTACAATTCACTGTTTTAATCATTAAATCCTCAATCAAAGGAAAGGGTTGTGATTGAGGAACGACAATTTTGTTCAATTCTCTGAAATCTATACATAACCTTGTTTTTCTGCCGTCTTCTTTTTTATAAGCCAGAGTTACAGGAGCAGCAAATGGACTATAAGATTCTTCAATCAAATTTTTTTCTAATAATTTTGATACTTGATTCTCTATTTCTTTTCTGTCTTCATTTGAACATCTATATGGACGTTTGTAACAGTATTTATCTACCATTAGGTCGATATGAGCTTCATAATATCTTACAGCTCCAACATCATATTTATCTTTCGCAAATACTGATTTATATTTTTCTATCAATTTATTTATTTCAGATTCTTTGTATATATCTAAATGATTGACGAATATCTCAAATTCATCTGTATTTATATGCTCATTGAAATTTATCTCATATCTATTCACATTTTCATGTTCATCAGAATTTGAAAAATAATTCTCTTCATTCTTTTCACCTTGTACATTAGGAATATCTAAAATTTTTGAATTCAGAGAATTGTTTTCAACAAAGTTTCTTAAGATCATATTCTTTTGTTCCAGATCCTCAAATTGTGTGATCTTCAAGTCTTGATCTTGTACTAATTTGAAATTTTTAATGCAATCCAAACCAATTAAAAAATCATAACTGAAATTTTCATTGTCTACTACATAAATGTCCATAATTTTTTCTATATTGAAGATTTTGATTTTAAGGGTTACCATACCTTTTGTTTTTCCATCACCATTAATAGTCCTCAAGTTCACTATCTGTATGTTACTAGCAATTTTTGTTGACTGTATCTTCAATAATTTTGCATTAATCAACGATACATTCGAACCTGAATCATATACTCCAAAAACTTCATGAATATCATTCAATAGTAACCTGACCTTTATTAATGGTGGCACATCTAGTTTTTTTGGATTCTTTTCATTCAATTCAATCTCCAATGCAGTGTTATTCACGGTCTTCAAAACTCCCCCATGGTTTTCCTTTTTGAACCAGCAATTCTTCTCAGGATGAAAACGTTTACCTTTTTCTTTACTAATACAAATTTGGCATGGTTTTTTTTCATCATTTCGTTTGGGTTTTTCCTCAGGATTCATAGTTTTTCTTTTGTCGTATTTATTACTATTATTCTTTGCAACCAAATGTTCAAGTTTTCCAATTTCATTATAAAGATCTTCAGTTTCTCGTAAAATTTCTCTATCAATTTTATCTGCAACATAATTAGGTAGACCAAACGCTATTAGGTCTATAAGTGTCCCAGTATCGATTGACTTCCTCACTTCTAATAATAATTTCTCTTTTTTCAAAGCATATTCAAGCAATGAACCTGCTTGATATTTGAAGGCTAAAGCATGTCTGGCTGGTGACCATCCTTTGTTCGCGAAGGTATCACAAAAATTTCTCTCCCATATATTCCATTCTGATTCTATCGAATATTTAATCATCATACAGCTGTACCACTCTGCTCCGGAAAATTGCAAGAAATGTTTTAAAATTTCAATTTTCTTTTTGTCCTCATTTACTTGGAAACGTTCACATTCTTTATTAAAATTTTCAATCCATTGGTTTGCATTCAAATTTCTGCCAGTGAATTTCTCTATCATGAAATCATTCGCAACTTGTCCTAAATTCTGTGATTGAAATTGGGTTGGCTTATAGTTGATTAACTTCTCTACCAAATTTTCCAAGATTTTTTCTGAGCCAGTTGGGATAGATTTATCAGTATTTGTTTCTACCTTGATCTCTTCCAAATAAATATCATCAAACTGTACATTTTTCTCTTCATCCAAATAAGTTTTCGATATATCTTCCGTTAGTTTTATCCATATTCTTCTTTTTTGATATCTTTTTGTTAATGATTTTTTTACTTTCACATAGTTTGGAGTGTTAATAAGTTGCTGGTGCAAATTAACTGGTTGGTATTCATCTGGTAATTCAAAAACCTCTCCATCAGTTGTTGCTATTGAAGTTACACATATAATGTTTGATTTTCCATCCGCTGTTGGTTTTACGGTGAAATCAAATCTCAGTTTATCCATGATTTGTGGAATAGATGCAGAAAATGTTGTTTTATAATGAAGTTCCTATTTAAAATGAATTGAGACTCAATTGCGTTTCTCTGCAAAAATAGAGGGAATCTTTATTAACAGTAACAAAACTCACAATATTACAAACCTGCAAAAATAGAGGGAAACAACATTTAAAGCCTCTAATTCAACCTTCTTCAATATAATTGTTAAATTGAATCTATTTATTATGACAATTCGAAAAAACTTCAAAATTTATTATAAAGTGTCAGTTCGGCCATTCCAGGTAACGCGAATATAATATTTAAGAAAAGCTCTGCGATTTTAATGCTTTTCTTTACATATATTAAGTAATTTATCACAAAAATGTTATATAGACTAGTGTTAGATGAGTCGACAAAAATTTTTTTTTTTTTTTAGTATGTCATTTATTTGGAGAAATTACAATCTACTCATAAGGTATTAAGTAATTTTGATGTAAGTTACAACATGAAAGTGAAATGTCCAGTGACATTTCTACTTATTCTGCACTAGTCTAGTGGTGCTGTGGGAGATCTTCAGGCCATGATTTTTTGAGTCTTCTGATGTTTGGTCCTCCTGCGTACAGATTCTGGATAAGATCGTTAGAGTGTCCCTGTAGTCGTTCTTGGTATTTAGCAGAGGCGGTTTTGATGACATCAGTTACGTATGGGATTTCGAGATCTTCATGTAATCTTTGGTTTCTAACGTACCATGGTGCGTTAGCTATCGTTCGAAGAGTTTTTGATTGGAATCTCTGAATTATTTTAATTCTCGTTGGTTTCGCACAACCCCATAATTGTACGCCGTATGACCATATCGGTTTTAAAATTGCTTTGTACACTGTCATTTTGTTTTGGATGGATAGTTTTGATTTTTTTCCGATTAACCAGTACATTTTTTTGAGTTTGATGTCAAGATGTTTTCTTTTTGCTAATATATGTTTTTCCCATGTGAGCCGTTGATCTAGGTGCATGCCTAGGTATTTTACTTCCTTTTTGGTAGGTATTGCTTTTCCATTTAAAGTTACTTTGGGGCAAGTGCTGGTTCTTGTGGTGAATATGACTTGGACTGATTTGGTCTGATTTATGGTCATCCTCCATGTTTTGTACCAGTTGTCAAGTTTGTTTAGGTGATCTTGAATGTTTTTGGAGGTGGCCAAGGGGTCGTCATCTGAGGACAGTATAGCTACATCATCAGCAAATGCAGCAATGGTTGTATTCGGAGTTTCGGGCAGGTCAGCTGTGTAAAGTAGGTACAGGAAAGGCCCTAGGACACTTCCTTGTGGTACGCCAGATTTGAGGGAAAAGTATCCTGATGTTTCATCATTGTATTTGACGGAGCACTTTCTATCGGAGAGGTAGGACTTCAGTAAAAGGTAATAGTTGTTATTAAGGTTTCTTTTTATTTTATAAAGCAAACCTGAATGCCAAACTTTGTCGAATGCCTGGGAGATATCTAGAAATACGCCGTTGCAATAGCATTTATTTTCAAGAGAGTTGGCTATTTCATTAACTATTCTGTGGGCTTGGTTAATTGTTGACATTTTTTGCCGAAATCCAAATTGGTAATCAGGAAGAAGGATGTTCGTTTCATGGTCCTCTTGAATTCTTTTTAGTAGCAGTCTCTCAAATATTTTTCCTGGTATTGACAGAAGGCTAATTGGTCTATATGACGCTGGTTCGTGTAGTGGTTTGCCATCTTTGTGTATCATAACCATGTGGGCATATTTCCATAATATGGGAAAGTAACTTAGATTTAGCATTCTATTGTAAATAGTGGTTAGGAGCACTATTGCTTTTTTTGGTAGCCTTTTGAGGATCTGTGCAGTTATCAAATCATAACCAGGGGCTTTGTTGTTTTTTAGTTTGCGTATTTCAGCTTTCACTTCTTTGGGAGTTATTGATTTGATTGGTAACGATAATTGGCATGATGCTTCTAAAAACTCTTTGACATCGATTGTTAGCCCTGGTGTTCCTTCAGGTTCTACAAATACCTTAGACAGATGTGAAGCAAAGGCATCCGCCTTTTCTTTGCTTGATCGTGCCCAACCATTGTTTGTTCTTATCGGGCTGATATGTGGTGTTGGTCTTTTAAATTTTTTTGTGGCATTCCATAGGCTGTGATCTGCTGTAGTCAAGCTTTCTGTGTAGGCTTCGAACGACGCATTTTGGACATCTCTTTGTGCTGCCGAGAGAACCCGAGTTAATCTTCTATACTGATGTAGATCGTTGATGTTTCGTGACCGTTGCCAAATTCGCCTTGCCCTTCTTTTTTCAGATATAAGTTGTCGTATGTGGAGAGGAGTGCTTAAATAATTTGATACTTCTTGTGGGTTCAAGGGAGTAGCATGCCAAGCTGCTTGTTGAATCGTACTGGTGAAATGTTCCACTGCTTCATCTAATTGAGTTGGGTCTTTAATACTCATGTTGCTCAGGTTTTCAGTAATATAGTTGCTGAAGTGTTCCCATTTTGTATGTTTTGAGGCTAATTTGGGTGGAAGCTTTGTTTGTATGGGTATACTGTTTAGGCTAACAACAACAGGCGTGTGATCAGATGTTAAATCATAATGTGATTCCACTAGGCAATTTTGTGTTGGAATACCGTTCGCTACAAAAAAATCAAGAAGGTCAGGTAGTTTTCTTGGGTCTGTTGGCCAGTATGTGGGCTCTCCGTTTGAAAGGTGTTCATAATGTTTGTCAGTCATAGCCCGGTGTAGGTTACGCCCCTTGGTTGTTGTAAGTCTGGAGCCCCAAAATGTATTCTTGGCATTCCAGTCACCGCCTACAATGAATCGGCTTCCAAGAGTGCTGAAGAATTCCTTATACGTGTCTGTTGAGATTGTATGTCGTGGTGGACAGTATACTGATGTTACGCATAGATTTCCGTTGTTGGTTTTGATCTTAACAGTCGTAGCCTGAATGGCGTTCGTTTGAAATTTTTCTAGTTCGTGATGGGATATGCATTTTTTTATTATTATAGCTGATCCTCCATGAGCAGTTCCATCAGGATGAATTGTGTGGTAGACTGTGTAGAATGGAATAGTAAATACTGTTCGACTGGTGAAATGTGTCTCAGAAATCAGTAGGATGTCCACCTTGTTGAGATCTAGGAATGTTTGGATCTCTTGTTTGCGATTCATCAGACCGTTGGCATTCCATGTTGCAATTCGGAGAATATTATTTGCCATTGCTTACAAGGGTAGTGAGTAGATTCAACATTATGGTGTTCTGGTTCAGTAGTTGTGTAAACAGGCTTTTGAATTCATCAAAAAATGCTGATAACTCCTGGTTAAGGTTGGAAGGTGTCTGTTCCTGATTTTTATTAGTTGTCGCTTCAGCATAGGTTCGTGGAATTTGTGTTTGTGGTATTTGGTTGTTTGATGGTGTTTGGGTTTTTGGCGGAAGGCTTGAGGTATTAATTTGTGGGCGAATGGTGTTTCTGGGATGGCTTTTCTGTACAAGGTCTTTATATACTTGGCAACCCCTATAGTTGGCCGGATGATTACCGTTGCACAAGACGCATTTTGCTGGTGTATTTTTCTGTTTTTGGCAAATTTTTGTGTCGTGTTGTTCTCCGCATTTTACGCAGTTGTAAGGTCTGTAACAGTATGCTTTGGAGTGGCCGTATCCCTGGCATCTCATACATTGTATCAATCCTCGCTTCTTTCTTGGTGGTTCTATGTTGATTCTGGTTCTATTTATAAATTGAATATCATAAACAGTTTTGTTGTTAGGTTGGGGCTCAAGATCAACGAAAAACATATGCAATGGTTCTCTTGTTGCTCTATGTTTCACATTTATTATGTTACGAACATTGTGTCCAGCTTCGTGAAGTTCGTTTTTGATTTCCTCAATCGGAACTGTGTGATGAAGGTTCCTAATGACCACTCTATATGCTCGTTCTTCGCGTATTTGGTAAGTGTGGTGGATTATTTCTTCCTTTCTCAGGTGTGCAGATAGTTTTCTGTAGGTGTCTACTGTGTGCGCGCTTATTTTAATTTTGTCGTTTGCTAGCACTCTTGTGTGAAATGAGTCTTTCTCTATTATCTGTGTGAAGCTATTCAACATTGCCTTATAGTCAGCAACGTCGTAGATAAAAATCGGTGGTGGAGTTGGCATTTTGTTTTCGTTGTTGGCTTGTTTCTTTTCATTTCCGTTGATATTATCGTTTTGGTCGCTAGTTGATGTTGTTGCTAGCGGTGAGAATCTGTTATTTGTTGGTGTTGTGGGCGGACTAGGAGTTTGGGTGGCTGATCTCTTGCGTTTTTTCGCCACCTGCCAGGTATTTTTGCTGTTTGTTTCCATGCTTTCGTCAAGATGTGGATGTATTTGTTGCAGTGATAAATTTCTTGAATATCCTTGATTTATTTCGCTTGATGGGAAACCTCGAAACGGGTCGCTTATTTGGTCATCAGACATTTCTTATAGGTGTGTGGAACACTTTATATTTATCTGTTATCGTCCGGCACGCGCCAGATCTGATAAAAACATCACAACAATATGTTCGCTTTTCAGATTAGAGTTTATTATCGGAATATTATTGCCTTTTCTCACTTTGTTTCGCGAAAACTTTGAACTGTTTTATTTTTCACTTAATTCAGAATTTTTGGCAAGCTAGCTCGATCAATCCGGGTTTTTTAACGCCTGGAGTCGGTGGCTGATTGCTGTCGTATTCAAAAATATTCGAAAACGAATGCTATAATAATCGACGCGTCCGCATGAGTTGAACACACGTTGATGAATAGGACAAAAATTTGAAAGAAATAAATAAATATTATATAATAAAATACAACCGTAGGGAAGAAGGGAAAAATTAAGAATGTGTTGGATCCCCACGATGTCTTATGCACTCATATAAACGTCGGGAAATCTAAGGAACCAAGTCCCAAGCCAAAAAAAATTACTTGTTTGTCTTCAAGAGGAGCCAACGTCATTCTGTCTACACGTTGTTATGCATGGTCTTGTTGGAAAAGTGAGTTTTGGACTGCTTCTGAATATAAGGCAGAACATTTAGTTCTACCACGGTGGTCATGTTGCCTCTAATGAATAGCAAAGGTGACCTTCTTCCATAATAGCCCGATACCATAATTCCGTCATTGTGGTTCCACAAAAAATTCTAAAACTTTGGGTTCTCGTCTTTCACCATGCCTTTCTCACTCTTCCACGCCTCCACTGCCATCATGCATGCCCAAAGAGAATCACAAAGGTGGCACCAAGCCAGTCGATCACTTTGGTGTCGAAGACTTCGAGGTAGGACAAAATGAGGACGGTATGAATAAGTAAGTCTAAAACTTCTGATGTGGCTATGAATAGTTTGCATTGAAATTGACCTGCAACGCTCAACAAATTATTGGTCAGCAGACTAATAGTGGATGTGAAACTTTTCCGTAGAGCCTAAGGCTCATCGTATACGGTCTTCTTAAAGAGGGTATACTAAAGGACAAACCAACCTCGCATAGGTTCACTCATCTTAGACCGCTATCAAACTCGCGATGAAATTCGAGATGAAAGCAGCTCTTCACCCCTAATAGCACACAACGTCCTTGGGACGTCCAATTCATGTCCATTTAACGTCGGAACGTCCATGTACTTGATTTGTATGTCCTTTGGACGTCCGTTTCCGGACAGTTTTAGGACGTCCAAGATGGATATCCATTGTTAGTCCAATTTATGTACAATGTCCCTATCGGATATCCATTGGATGCCCGTGATGGACATAATACGGACCATATGACACATGTCCGTATCATGTAGTCCCAAAATGGTCCCTGACCGACTTAATACATGCAATGTCAAATATATGTCCTTACTGGATATCCATTAGTTGTCCGTGATGAACATATTACGGACCATATAACTTGTACATATATATTACATGGTCCGTATAACGTCCATGACGGACACCTATTGGATATCCGGTAGGGACATCTTTTGAATGTCCATACCGGATATTCACTAGGAGTCCGTAAGGGACGTAATATAGACCAAATAACATGTATAAGTTACATGGTCCGTATAACGTCCATCACGGACACCTATTGGATATCCGGTAGGGACATCTTTTGAATGTCCATACTGGATATTCACTAGGAGTCCGAAAGGGACGTAATATGGACCAAATAACATGTATAAGTTACATGGTCCGTATAACGTCCATCGCGGACACCTATTGGATATCCGGTAGGGACATCATTTGAATGTCCATACTGGATATTCACTAGGAGTCCGTAAGGGATGTAATATGGACCAAATAACATGTATATGTTACATGGTCCGTATAACGTCCATCACGGACACCTAGTGGATATCCGGTAGGGACATCTTTTGAATGTCCATACCGGATATTCACTAGGAGTCCGTAATATGGACCAAATAATACATACATGTATATCAATGAACACCAAAATTTAATATTATTTTTCACTAAACTCCATTTTTCCGCTTTGTAGTATATGAATCTCTTATGAATATTATATTATGTTATGATGAACGAAGACTAAATACTTGAGTAATTACTATTATAAAATAATCTATATTTGAGTTTCAAGACTTCAGTTTTTATTATATGGTATTTCTGTATTAATCGACTACTATTCCATAAATCAGTTAACAATATAATGAATATGTTCCTACAAGTAGGTATATCGTATGGTCTCGGTAGCTAGGACGGTTGCACCGAAGACTCAGTAATGCGGTGTCCCCACGTACTCGCGAGTTCGAATCCGGGCCAAGTGTAAAAACTTTCTACTAAGTATGGATGAAAATGAGAACAACACAGAAAAAATAATATCTGCGTCTTAGTGTAAGACATATTGGGTTCTAGGACATTAAAATTCTAATAGATAGGATAGCCAACGTCGTCGTAAATTTTTGTACCGTTGAGATTGCTAATGATGGTCCCAACGGGATATCCATTGGACGTCCGCGATGGACGTCCGAATTCTGTTCAAAGTTGTGACATTTGTACGTCCCTCGGATGTCCACAGAACGTCCATTGTACCAGAAATGGACGTCCCATGGATGTCCGTAATGTCCGAAGAGGACGTCCTATGGATGTCCATAGGACTACTTTGTGCTAATAGGGACATAGCATTGTACGACAATCAAAAGCTATAAAACGCAAATTTTGCGTACTTACTTCTTTCAAACAAACACTTTAACAGAAAAACCAATGTGTAGATATGGTTGAAGAACTGGATCTTTTCTTATCGTAACTTAAGCCCGTTTGCAACAGCCGAGAATTCTCTAGAGAATTTACTCGAAAATTCATGCGCCGTGAATTATATACCGTTACATACGCACTTTCGGTAGAATTCTCTGTTCAGTTGCACACAAAATAATCTCTGCCGTTTTCTTGCGAGAATTTTGTAGAGAATTCTCCAGAGAATTTTAGGCTGTTGCAAACGGGCTTCAGACCTAACATGAACAAATATATTGCTAGAAATTCTCTTAAGGAATTCATTTATTAGGTGTTCTGTTTTCTATGACACTTATTATATTATGAAGATTTAATTCTAATATGCTCACCTTTTTTTTGTACAGATAGCATACATCGTGTTCTTGGTGATATTCAGCTACCTAGTCCTAGTGAAAATGTCCTTCACTCCGAGTTGGTACGAATGGTTTTGCATAGCCTTCATATGTAGTCTTGGCTGTGAGAAAATAAGAGAGCTATTTTCGTCAGAGCCAGTGAGCATAGCCCAAAAACTAGCAGTCTGGTCATGGAATATGTGGAATCCTTGCGATATGGCCGCAGTACTTTTCTTCCTAATCGGTGTGACGTTCAGGATGCAGCCTGATACATTTGACCACGGCAGAGTCATATATTGCGTTAATTCCATTTATTGGTACTTACGAATCTTGAATATACTGAGTGTAAATAAATATTTGGGTGAGTTGACAAATATTCCTTAAACAAATGCTTATATTTTAAAATGGACAAAAGAACAACTAACTCAAGGATTTTCCAAATATACCATCACGGTACGTCTTTTTTTCAACAGAAGTTAGAAACCCGCAGTATAAACCGTTTCACCAAGAATTAGTTACACAAGACTTTCAGGATGACGAAGTTGAAGAAATAATAGATAAAATAGATCCTAATTCTACCTTATCTTGTGATCACTTCATATGGTTTTCGTATTTAGAT
The DNA here is from genome assembly GCF_907165205.1 of Coccinella septempunctata. Lineage (NCBI taxonomy): Eukaryota > Metazoa > Arthropoda > Insecta > Coleoptera > Coccinellidae > Coccinella > Coccinella septempunctata. Next base: position 29,803,571 of record NC_058190.1, read on the forward strand.
TAGAAACTTTGCTTAGGTTGCCCTTTTTTCTTCTTATCTTGTAACTTGAGCGATTTTTCATGAAATGTTTCATTGGGATGAGTTTCTATCTTTAGCTCTAACAGAAAAAGACTTACCATGGAAAAAAACAGTATAGAAAAGTGAAAAGAATTTCAAAAAATCATTAGTAAAACCGGGAGTTTGACAACCTCAAGACTGTGAGGTCACCTCACAGTAAAAATGGGATAAATAACCTTTTTTTATTTACCCGATGTGTGAATGAAGAAGGTTCATTTCGAATCATAAACCTCATGTATTAAAAAATTATTTCTCCTCCTTATATGATATTATCTTAATTGAAGAAGGATACACAATAGACACAAAATGAATCAAATACCTGAATAAATGAAAAATAATGATTTATTACTTATAAGGTGTCCCATGTCAAGAATGAAGTCGAGAATCTAAATATCTTTGGAACGAATGACATCTTCGAAGAACTGGTAACGGGGTGCTCCTCGATAAATCTGGGACTAAAAAAGTGCCTTGAAAAATATAGGGTGACCCATTTAAAAATCACCGACTCTCCACTATATCTCTGAAAAGCTGATACTCATAATGAGCATCGAATTTGGGGTACCCTGTAAAGTAGAATATGCTCATCTGTTCCAATGAAACTGTTTAGCCAATGATCTTTACATAACAATAAAATTTGATCATTTAATTGTTTTACTGCTCCTATGGCTTGAATTTTATTCGAAACGATGATAGCCCTGCAATTTAAAATATTGATGAGCTAATTACTATAAGGAATATATAATTTCAGGACCACTTGTAACAATGATGGGCAAAATGGTGAAAAACATGATATACTTTGTAGTACTCTTACTCATAGTTCTCATGAGCTTTGGTGTTACTAGACAAGCAATTAACAATCCTGACCAAGAAGCAAGCTGGAGTATAGCAAGAGATGTGAGTAAAACATTCAATATACTAACCATCGCACATTATTCGCCTCCTTACACTATAAGAACTACTTTTCGTTCTACTCATTTTATAAAAAACAAGTTGATTCACGACTATAAATAAACTAATTGATTTTTCTGAACCTTTAAATTTTTGTTTGGAGAGTGACGGTCATTTTAACCACTTTTTTTAATCTTCCCATGTGAAAAATCTATTTAAGATATAACCTGCCATTACAGATTAATTAATGTCGTTTAGCTGAAAACCTTCCACTAAGGAGCAGATATTCAAAAATGTCCATAAGGACATAAGGAGTATATCTATAAAGCTATATTCCATTCACTTTTATTTTAGCACTCGGTTGGCCATGGAAATTTGACACATTCCACTCTGTATAGTACGAAAATGTGGGATTATGACGCTTGTCAAAACATTTTTGGGTTTTAAATCAGCGCTATGTTGTCCAGTCTACGTAAACTCTCAGTAATTACGTATTTTAACACAATGTCGAATCACTTCGGAAAATATGAAGTTGAAAATATGTGAAGAAAATAATTGACGTTTATACAAACTGATTGAAGGCATACCAAATCTAGTAATTTGCATGGAAAATACAAAAGATTAGTTTTTTAATATATTCATTTTTGCTATGGAAGCAAACTGAATTATTGACATTTAATATGCAGTAGCTTCAGGAGAGTTGGTTGTCTTCTTTGGCTGAAGGTTGAATACGTTACATAGGTTGTAGATTTCAAAAAAATCAACTAAAAGATTAAATGCATATGATGCAGTGGTTGGGAATGGGTATCTCTCGAAGGAATTCACGGATAATTACAAGAATGTTTAATTCTTCAACAAAAATCATCTTGAATCATTGAAAGTTAATAGAATAGAAGACAAGTTTCAAGGCAAGAGGACACCTGGCTCGTAATCACTTGGATATAATAATAATAATAGGTATTATATTTTTATTGATCTCTTAAGATATTTACAATGTATAGGACAAGTCAAAACTAAATAGAAAAATTCTCAAATGCCATGAGTACCAACCTTACTCCGTTCTAGTTACAAATACTTGAGAAAATTATTTCATGGCCAACCGAGTGCTTAAATAAAAGTGAATGGAGTATACATATCTACTCAACTCGTGGTAAATGAGCCTATAAATTTCAATCGTTTTTATGACAATCCATTAAAAACAGGACCAGCACAATTTTAACACAGAAAACAAATACACCCGATACTTTCAGGTCTTTCTAGAACCTTATTTCATGTTGTATGGAGAGGTGTACGCCAACAAAATCGACCCGACGTGTGGTCCCGGAGGAGAGGAACCAGTATGTAGGACTGGTAGATGGATCACTCCTTTCATCATGTCCATATATCTGTTAGTCGCGAATATACTCCTGATAAACCTCCTTATAGCCGTTTTCAACAACATATTCAACGAAGTTAACGCCGTCTCACACCAAGTATGGATGTTTCAAAGATTCACAGTTGTCATGGAATACGAACAGAAGCCTTTACTCCCACCGCCATTCATTATACTCAGCCATTTTTATTTGTTCTGTAAATACTTGAAAAGAAAAATGGCCGGACAAGAAGAGAGCTACGATAACGGCCTAAAACTTTTTCTGGATCGTGATGAGATGGAAAGATTGTACGATTTCGAGGAGGACTGTGTCGAAGGTTATTTTGCAGAGCAGGAATTGAAGTTGCAGCAGTCAACAGAAGAAAGGATCAAAGTTACCACTGAAAGGATAGAACACTTAACACAGGTGGGTTATCAAGCGCACTCAAAAATTATTTCTAGAGGCATCAATTCGCTTTCCATTCTTTAGTTGGGGAGCCGACGATGCTAAATCGGGATTTACTCGAGCGTCGTGGAGACTTAGCGGATTTTGAAGATAATAATGGTAGAAAGAAAAAAGGTTCTATGATGTATGTGTCGTAGTCTTATTGTAAAATCAGTCATATTATAATACGCCTAGGCTTTTTCAATACGACTAGGCATATTGTAATATCACAGCAATAATCCAGGATCTCACAGTTTGACTGACAATCTGAGGCGTAATATAATACGCCTGCTCCTCATTAGGCTTATTATTGTCACAATTCAAAAACGCGCGAATACTTCGGATTCTGATTGATTATACTCGTCGTATGGTAAAAGGACTGACGGCTTGTCATGCTAATGGTGCAATTTATGCAAAAATGAAGAAATAGTGATAATGACCAAAAAAACAGTAGTAGTAGTGTAATGTAATGGGTCAAAAAAGACTGCAGAAAAAATGCTGAACTTGAGTAATAAGAAATTGAAACTTCTTGAGATAGGTCAAACCGTATCAATCGAAGTTCCTAGATAGAGGACCTCTGGATTCCAAAAATATCTTAGGAACCATAGTAAAAATCTCCAATGATTTTCACCAAATTGGTACCATCCATGGACTGTTGAACCGATGGTTTCGAGGGATGAGATTGCCACATTAATGAAGTGATTAATATTCCAGAGAATAGGGTAATTTCCTCAAGGGAAGCTTTAAGATTATTTCCAAAATTCGAAGGACATGGAATCAAAGAGTGTTCTCGCAAACCAAATCAAATCCCTTGTGAAATATACAAGCAAATGTAATAAGGGTGGACCATGTTGTAATAAATAATCAAAATCTATAATTATTTATTTTTTTATCCTATATGGGATTTCTATGATTTGCCTGGTGCACTGCCAGTCGTATTATAATACGACGTATTTTATACAGTCAAATTCTAAAAATATCACGTACAATAACAAAAAGACTGAGAAGCGTCAAGCGTATTATAACAATATGACTGATATTATGATAAGCCTGCGTCATATGCACTTTCAGCGTTGGGGAAAGCGTCTGCAGGTTCTCAAAGATGTAAAAAAATCGTCAGTTGTACATACTCGTGTCAGAATAAGATAGTGTATATACCCTACGTGTCTCTGATAATAATTTCATGTTAATCTGACAGCAATTTCACATACTCTTAACAGTTCTCGAATTAGAGGGCGATAAGTGCGAGGATCTCAGCCACACACGCGAAAGGCCAAGGTCAATGTGAATAGAAATCCAGTCTAATGTACATTCATCACCATATATCTCAAAAACGTTTGAACGTAGCAAAAATAGCTTCGAGCTAGTAGAAAATGTTATGCTCTACAACTTTTATAATGAATGCGAAAACAATTTGAAGCCCAGGAGAGGAGATAATTCAAAAAACTGATTTTTGTGACCTTTATATCCAGTTTTTATTGTTTCGGCTTGCTGAAACTGTCAAATTATATTTTTTTCGTTATTCTTGAATCATTAGCTTCAAAATAAGAAAAAAGCCATCATGCCCGAGAATGTACACGTGACATTTTTTTGTGCAACTTTGGTGCCCTCCCACACATTTTCGTCACGCTTAAATTGTCAGATAGAGAGAATATATACTTTTCAACATGTAATTAACTACATATATCTTAATCTGACACGCTCGAGTATGTAGGTACAATGATCGTTTTGTTTTTTACTATTATGACAGACTATCTTAGACAATTCCTCTACGTACAGGTCTAATTTTTGGTAGAGGTACTCTTCAGGTTCCAAGGTATCTCCCCTGATATCTAACACGCTCCAGTAAATCCCGAATTTCCCTCTAGAACTTCCCAACTATAATCACCGAACCTTTTTTGGCCAGGATACAGGGCTAAAAGGCAGCATTTCTCGAAATCAAGAAATATGCTGAAGAAAATTGTTTAGTCTATATATTTTCAATTTGGAACATATTCATGAAATTGTGGTATCTGTTTCCATTTATATACCTACGTGTACATTCAACCTACCACAAATACCTACTGTATGTACTTCAGTAATTATATGCCAAAATTAAATAAATACCGAATTTGCATAGTTTTCTGGCCCAAATTTCACTTACACATTCAAAGGCTCAAATTAATACACCACACATACACAGAGTGAACTGAATGATTTCTCAACAGAAAGTAGAAGATATCAACACCAAGGAGAACGCAAACAGTACCGCAATGCAAGGTTTTGAAGTAAGATTTAGGAGGTTGCAAGACGATACCCAAAACATCATTGAACAGCTACTCGAAATTCAAAAGATTCTATCCGGAGGTAATGCTGTCTCAACAATTCCTGAAGAAGGTGTTCCTAGGGAAAGAACGCTCAGTGAAAACTCTGAGGGTGGTACGGAAGAACATATAATACCGAATATATTCCCCCCTTCTCTGACCAGGAAGAGAATGATGATTCGATCTTTGACGGAAGTGAGGCCTGATGCGTATATCTTCGATAATGGTCAACATATCGAATATAGGCACACGGAGGAGGAAGAGGATGCTTTCAATGAACAAGAGAGGATTGAAGCATTGCCTAGAACAAGTAGGTTCAAATATTTTGTAAACTTGTAATTCTGTTAAATGACCTTTTCTTTATCCAAGCGAGCAAACAGACCTTAACCAACGAAAGAGTGAGAAAAAAGAGTTCAGACTCAAAGACTTCGGTCGACAGTGTTGATAAACTTGACTCGAACTTCGTTTCGGCTGACGACTTAGCAGCACTTAGTTTAGACGTTTTAAGATCGAGGGTTGCACAAAGAAGGAGAGATTCAGCATCTGGTAGAAGGAATTCAGACGGAAACGGAAATGGTGAGGAAATGATAAATTTTCTTTTTCATCCTCATCATTCATCACATTTTCATAAAGTAAATGGTGGGTAAAACTCTTTTATTATCCATTTATCTATCTTCAACATCCAAATATTTTAATGTTTATTCTTTTTTTCAATTTTTCACTTTCATGTGTACTCTTCCTTTCTTCCAGTTTTCTAACATTCAATATTTTTGCTTTCTTATTAACTAGCATGTATCACAAGGAACCAACTATTCTCTCCACACAGTTTGTCTTTCTGCTTCTTTTTTAGGAACTTGGGTATGTTGTGACTTGGACTAATATCTACCTACATGTTAAATGTATGTTAGTAGAACATAGAAACTTTAGGGTAGATTCAGAATGAGGTGAAACTCATATGTTTGCTGGCTTAGTTTCAAGTTATTGCTTGGGAAATGTTTGAATTAAAAGTTTCCACGAATTGGAGTTAATGCATATGCTTCTATTCGCCATACGATTAATTTCAGATGTAGAATAATAGATAATTTCATGCATATCATTTACCTTCTGGAAAATATTGAAAAATCGCGTCGATTTTGATAGCGTGTTCGGCAGCAGAACGTTTTTTGATTGCCGCTGTTTAGAAACATTATTTTCTTAAAAGGATCCTTGAGGGGGCGAACATCAATATAAGGACTGGACTCATACAGCAAGGGTTCTCTGCGGGTACTACCATTCATCAGCTATCTAGAGGCATTAAGGTGAATCTCCTGTGGATGCCAGGGTATTTTGGTATTGAAAGACATGAGAAAGCCTATTTTCTTGCAAAAAGGGCGTCAAGATCATCACCTGTTGGATATGACCTCTTTGGTGGGAAAGGCAATGGTCCAACAATGGGAGATGAACAAGAGGACAAAACCCTCTAGAGTTACACTTCTGGACTCGCACAGGCATTAAGATTTGTGGTGCTTTCACCAATCTACTTCAGAAAGCTTCTAAATCCACCATGATCTGAACTTTGGCTAATTGTAAAATACTGCTGACGGGGCATCGTCGGTAAGAACATATTACATATAGTCTCTTTGGATCGACAAAAGAAACATATGAACATATGGTATGCAAGTGTCCCGAGCCTGCTGACCTATCAACCATAAATATGGAATCCGTCCAACGCTATATTTGCAATCGATGTTTGAAATGATTCTAGAAAGAAATTTGATATAGCGATACATTTTGACAGTCAGGCAGTGATCAAAGCACTGAGCTTTCATGTAATCGGTTCTAAGATGGCATGGAAGTGCCTAGAGAAACAAAATAGGTAAGAATGACAAGGTTTTTTTTGTCTGGGTTCCCGGTCAATTGGGAATCGAAGGAAATAAAAAGGTCAACACACTTGCAAGAAATAAGAAAAGGAGCACGTACTCATTTCATTGGCCTTGATGTACCTTCAAGAAAGAGTTTCAGGTGAATCAAAAAACCGAAAGAATCTTATGAGTCTGTATCATTTCAAAGGTGCCTTTGGAACTTCAACACTTCGAGATCTAAGAAGTATCTGGGTCTTAGCAAGAATATGTACTACATCTCTTTGCTGGGTTCCTCACAGGGCATTTCCGCCTCAGGAAGCACCTAAATAAGAATGATTCTAGTAGAAACTGACGAGTTTCCGGGGGAAGAAGAAACTTCACCTGTTGACGGAATGCCTCATAATTGCAAGCCAATGCAAAAATGATTTGACAAGAAACTTGTGGGAGCAAGGAAGTAACCTCCTTGAAAGCATTCACTGGAGTTCATTATAACTCTGGAAATGGAGATCGTAGAAATGTCATTAAATCATAATAACAGTAGTCGCTAGGGCCTCTTCCGCTTGATAGGGAAACGAAAAATCTGATTGGTAGTCAGTACCTCTCGCTCCCTCAGTAAAGCGGACCAAGAACAAACCCTATTTCTTCACAGATTTTATGCAGCTATCTTGCACACAAAAATTTTATAATATTTCACTGATATAAAATCCATTCGATATTTTTGCAATAATGATCGAACTGATCAATAACTAATTTATTGAATTGATAAGCCGTCTAGTATACTTTCATGCAAAAAGTTTGAAAGCACAAGGCACCAATAATGTATAGAATTTAAAATAGAAAAACCTGTAACGTAACAATAGAGACATTTTGTCTAAGTGATTTCGGTTAAATCATCATATTTTGAGCTCGGTGTTCTATATCAGAAATATTTACAGTTAGTAATGAAACTGTTCAAGGGCATTCAGTGAACTTCATAATTTTTTCAATATTTTATCAATGAGATAAAAATCCCTCTTATGAAAAAATACGCGGGTAATTTGAAACGTTTCAATTTTCATTAGAACTATATTTTTTTATTTTTATCTATTTCTTTTTTGATACAGTTACAAGTAGAATGAAGGCATCATGATTATTCGAGTCAGTCAAATGTAATTAAATATGAATAATATATATCATTAAGAATATTTTGAAATACTTGTCTAGAGTAGAGTGTACACTGCACGATCACTATATTCTTAGAAATTCCGAATTGCACACCTCTTTCTGCATCTGCATCAGTAGCTTTAGACTATAATCTATGCGAGTTCCAGTCAATTTTGTTTGGTTTCGTTCACAGAATTTATGAGTCTACCAAAGTTCACTCGCTTCTGAAACAATTCAATTATAAAGGCCCCACTTCATCACGGATAAAGCGATTATATAAGGTGGCCGAGTTATATTCGGCCAAATTTCAGATTTTTTGTGATTCTACAGGCAATTTGGAACAAAAAAGGTCCTATAGAAAGAGTAATCCCCTGTTTTTGTTCCACAATTTTTCCACACAATACAAGGCAAATCTTGAAAACTATAATCCTAATCAGAAATATTTCCTATGTTATATAATGAATTTTAATTAAGATGATAATTTTCAAGATATACCTTGTTTCGGAAGACAAAATTCTGAAACGCCACAAAATATTAGGCTTGAGGCTTGAGTAACTTTACAAGAAGAAAGTTAGTTCAACTGTACTGTATAGAAACTTGATGTTGAAAATTGAATAACTCTGTGAGATTTGGCCAGAGATACTTGCACGACCTGTCTAGAACAAAATGATTCTGAAATTCACTTAGTTACCAACAATATCCAGAGGTCCCCTATTGCGCTAACTTTGCTACTTATATAACTCGGATTGGCAAATATCTACATAACCTTGTGGCGTCAATCTGTCTCATTTGCTACCTATCTTGTGACAATATCCAGAGGTCCACAAGAATGGTTATGACTATACCTTGTCCAAAAACTCAGCAATTCCATAAAATCTGTTGAAAATGTAGGTACCTACCTAAACCTCAAAAAAGTTGTAAGAATCAGAAAATTCAGAAAATACACAAAGTTCTTCTTAATGTAAACTTAATTTATTGAATCGTATATGAAGTTCGTCTTCACACTTATTACTGCACCACCTACTTGATAGGCGTAGTAAATTTTCACATAAGGGAGAGCGCCCACCAAAGTAGCATAGCACTGACATGGCACTTACATGACAAATGCTTTGCAAAATAATAACTGAAACTTCACTCAGATGTGCGATATCTGACAATTATGAATCGCCTTTGTCATGTATGTGCCATGTCAGTGCTACGCTACTTTGGTTAAGCGCAAAATGGAAATGGCATACTGTAAGAGGCGCGATTGAATACGCGCTGTTGTCATACTTTTAACCCTCCAAACACTTTTTCATTATTTTAGTGAAATTATCAAAGTGGACTGGAACTCTTGTAGTTTTTCTGCTATGACTTCTTTATTATTAGATCGCACAGGTATGAGAGGTGAGAAGCCTTACAATTGTCATTGACATGTATAATTGTGTAGGTGAAGAACCTGTTCAACCTGCTAAAGTAAACTTCCCACGTCGCCAATTCTCGCACACGCAATCGGAGCCAGAGACGTCTGAACCGCCCCCCTCCGCTTCTGGGTTGCCACCACATCGGCTAGGTGTTACTTTCGCAGAGCCAAAAATTAAGGTTTTCCCCCCTAGCTCTTCGACGCAGAACATCAATCCGAGATCATCCATATTGATGCACATGCACACCGAGTATACTAGTATAACTGACGAACTGGAAACTGTTTGTGGACTTCTGAGTCCCCCAAGGTCACCTGGTCTTCTGTCACCTCCAAGGCCAGAACAATCGCCGCCATGTACGTCATTTACCGTAGTTGTTGTAGTATTGTAGAAGACGCTAAAATTAACTGTGCAGTTCTCGGCACTTGGCACTTCACGTAGACTAGTTTGATATTGTCAGCTTACAGCACATTTCCAGTCAAAAGGATCAAAATTAGCTATATCACCATAAATCGCCTTTACAGCAAATCCGATAGAACTAGATAGTCCTAGAATACTGCTCGATAGGGTTAAGTTGTGTATACAATGGGGTGATGTTTCTCATCTACATTTAGGACATAGACAGAAAAATATATATTCTTTCTCAAACTGTCAAAATTAGTTGACGAGTTAACTAATTTACCGAGGGCCGCAAACTTAATCGGAGTGTCTGTGGATAGACTTCTATATCGTTTGGACATACAGCTAGTTTCAGAATAAAATTTGAATTCCCCTTATTTATAAAGCCTCCTTCAGCCCTACTAAGGCCCGGTTGTATAGTTTGAACCCAGCTCAAAATTGACAATTCAGTTCAATTTTGACAGTTTGAGCTGGGTTTAACGTTGAAGTCGGTTTAAACCTGAACTTTACAACCGAGCCTAAAAATAAAAGTTAAGGAAGCCTTGAAATTGATTATAAAACTGGCTGTTGTATTTGTACAATGATTGCACCTTAATCATTTAAGAATACTTCTCTTCAGTAAATTACATAGTTCCCCAGATAGTCGCCCCGTTTTAAAATATAAACCAAAAACGCTAAATACGTTCACCTTTCAATAAAGGGAACGGGAATTAGAAAAAACATTTCATCTCATCAATCTCGCACTATAAGCTGATGATTTACGTGAAGTGCCTGAAAAAATTGACATCTGCGCATTTTAGCATCATTCTTGTTATGCAACTTTTTTAGAAATCTTATATGCTGAAATGTTAATTGGTGCTATCCTTAGATGTTCGATCATTTTTTGATTTGTACATAAGATTTCAAAGTAGATTGAGTCGTTGAACCACAAACATTTTTTTTTCAGTGTTATAATACAACTATAGTCTTAAATTCAATGGAAAATAAATGGCTGATATTCAACTGAAAAATTTTTTAGAGCAGTTTTATGGAGCTGCTATTCATTGAAATCCTGAAGAACAGAACACACCCTTGACCTACTTTAGGATCCTAAAGCTGCCTCCACATTATGCCAAAACATACAAAAGTGGTATCATTAACAGTGGCGAAACATAGACAATGGGTTAGAAATAAGATATAGTTCAAAGCACCTTCGATTTTGGTGCGAAAACGCTGTTTATTTTATGAATAAGTCACAGAGGATGCAGATATTTTCACAAGTTAGAACAGTTAGCGGAGAAGAATGAAATGATTCAAATTTATTTTTAGTGTGACGTAGAGGCAAGACCCGATTTCCTATTGCGCTAACTTTGCTTACTTTGCTACTTATATAACTCGGATTGGCAAATATCTACATAGCCTTTTGGCGTCAATATGTCTCATTTGCTACCTATCTTTGGTTTTAAAAGAGAATGATAGAGGATTAAAATTTTAATGGGGCATTAAATTTTGACGGATTTTCCTGCAGCTGGGCGATTGTTATGTATTATATTTCTGTAACAATTACGTGTCTAATACGGTATTTGCGATGTGCCTGTGCTGTTTCTTAGTCATCTCCACATTTTGTAAATTACATTTTCTGAGCTATCATCGATCGTTTCCTGCAGTTCACATAGACATAGAAGCGTTGGCTGCTATATAGCTGTTCTATATTTGAGCTCTGAATGCTACATTTATATGACAAATCAAGGAACACAGCTTTAAAGCTGTGCCAACCTAAATAATTCATTATTAAATTTCTATTAGGTTCAACGGCTATAATATCTTGAAATAATGTACAAATCAAAAACTCTGGAATACACTCTAGAACATTTTTGTGTTCATATAGAAGCATATTATCAATTAGAAAATTAAAACCTTTGTTCCATTTTTGTATACCTGTTTGAAACAATAAAAACTTACATATTTCAATGGGCGATGTAGAATTTTTCAAAATTTTAGATATTCTTTGAAAAATTTGGTAATTATCGATCAAATTTGGTAAACGAAAATATTCTAGAATAGATACTTAACTTTTTCCTAAGCACGAATGTTGAATTTGTACTTATTTTAGTGGCTTTTGGTGTTTTATCGATATCAGAAACTGCCTTGTATCAAATTCCCTTCTTCTTCCAGGAAGAGAACAATATAAATTCCGACAGTAATAACAACTCAATTTTAACGCTTGACGACGGGTCTATGAAAAAACAAACACGCGTGGATTCTTTCATGACATTAAAAGAGGCATATTATGTAATAAAAAAATTTCCACAAATTGTTTAAAAAATTATTTTGCTCTCTTTTCATTTCAATAAATATATTTGAGCTAAACGAAGGAATTTAACTAATTTCAATTGATATTAAAATTAATCGTATAAATATTTCAATATAATGGAATAATATACAGGGCCATGTATATTATACATAGAGCACCCGCTCCAAAAAATAACGTAAATGAAGTTCCATTTCTTTTATGATCAGAAGTTGTGCAAAAACTGAAGAAGTATACATAGGTACTATTCCTTTCTGAAACACTGTAGGTCTGTAAAGTTTCTGTTTTCCATATATGACTGTTTTCCATATATGAATATGTGGGAACCGATACCAAATTGAATAAGATTGAGGAGCAGTTTTGAATAATGGATTTCATGCAACCGAACTCTGACCAAAATACAGCACTCTGAGCAGTCTTATATTAAGCAGAGCGGAAATTTTTCCATCCTGTATGGCACCTGGAATATCAGAAAGAGTCCGAAATAACTATTTGCTGTGCATATTTCTGTATTCTTTTAGCTTGTTTCTAACAATAGAAATGTTTCCTTTTCTGTTATTTCCCTGAATGTAAGCTAACAACCATTGCTAACCGCTAACCTTGGTGTCCTTTGTCGATATGTGCAATTTACTAAGGGAATTGTGATATTGTAGTTAATGGATTGACTGGCAGCGAAGAAAGGCTCATAAGACATTTTAACCATCCAAGAATAACAGAAATTAGGGCAGCTAAATTCGAAATTGGTTGGTAATTTTTATTTTATTTATTATTTAGGTATCAGTTATAGCTTGGCTTTGCAGTAAATTTATATATAAGACATGTAACAACAGAAAAGAAAGATCAGCATTCAGTTGTAAGGCATCGTGGATGGAATCAAAAAATAGATGGCCCGGCCAAACATGATCAGAAGATCAGAAATAGATTTTTCAGCTCATAATTTATATGCAACTTTCTCTAGTGGGTGGCATAAGGAAATGAAGGACCTTGCTCCATCCTGGCAAAAAAGCGTCCAAAAATATCGTACTCCTAGTTCGGGAAATACAGGGTACTGAAGATAAAATTTTCAATGATTCACGAAACGCAGATTTTTTTCTGCAAATACCATGCTTCAAGGATTTATATACATTTTACTCATTCGTTTTGTTTTCTAGAACAGGCTGAACTAGTGGACACTCATGAGAATTTAAGTTTTCACAAGCGAATGCAAAATTTAATTCAGATTAGATGAACTTCTTGTATCCCTATGGAAGATTCATGAAAATTAACCGATTTTCTTTTTTCGGGATACGCGCATTTTTTCAGAAAATTTTTGGACTGTACGTTATTACTCACACAGAATGTATAAATAATATTCATATGCTTCTCCTTAAAAAAAAATTCGATATATTTTATGTTTTCCCCTATTCTGACTGAAAAGGAGGGGTTGAAGTACACTTCTTCTCGAACCACACTGTTTTGGAAAAATTGCGTTAATAAAGCTTCCATAGAGATCCAGGAAGTTCATCCAGGCCAAATTGAATTCTGAATTCCCATCAAAGAACTACCACTAGTTATTTTATAATTATTGGATTTTCTTTGTTGACCCTGCATGTTCTATATCATACAACGAAAAGAGTATATAACAAATATTTTATGACAAAGTACGAAAATTAAAGCATGTTATTTAAAATTCTGAGCAGAAAATATCATTCCGCATCTGTATCTATAGAACTACACCTTTTCCAATTGTTATTCAGAGAGTATATAATAAACTTTTTGAATAATAAATTGCAATTCTGAAAGTTTAGCTTGGTGAAATAATATTAAGAAACTGGAAACTTGTAATTTAGATCAGTAAATTGTAGTTTCAGTGTGTATAATTTGAAATCCAGATAAGTGTATTGTTCATTGGAAAATGTAAGATGTAATTCAGGAAACATGAGTTATTATTCGCTATAACAAACAGTACTTAATCAATGTGAAACTGAAGATATACATTTCCGAAAATTTAATTCATTTCTCTGAATAACATGTAAATAACAGTTTTAGAAATCCAACTCAGAAATTTCTGGCTTTCATATTATCCTTGCTGAATTACAATTAAACTCCTCAATTATATTTTACTAATTTGAATTTCGAGTTATACTTTCTGAATTACATATGGAAGGTGTAGTAGTACGATTTTATACCCATAGATACATTTACCAAAAAATTCAAAATCTAGAACATAACAAAAAATCAGGAAATTCAACCAAAAACCATTTTCCATACAGACGACGCGAGGTGTTTGGTGTTTGTAAATATCACTGAATCACAACAGTCTTCGAAACAGCAAAATTTTATGTGAGATAAATATGAAATTTGTTTTGAATTTTTGGTCCAACAAAAATCATATGCCATAAAAATACAGAAATAGGTATTTTTACTTAATGATTATAATACTTTCCTGTATGTTTGGCGCTTAAAAGTATTTAAGGCTCAATAAAGAGAAAAGCTACAAAATTCAAGAAATAAGCAGTTCACTTACATTTCTACTGGATAATTTCTTATGAAATGACACAAAATGCAATTGGGCGCTGATCCTATCTTTTTCTGTCGTAAAATAATAACGTAACTAAAGAGTGAATTCTCTAGGTCAACGCCGAAGAAACCACTCTGAAATGTCGAATCCTGAAATAGCAATAAACTTGGAAAAGGAACATCTACGTAGTGCCGAGGAGAGCGATTACATGGTAATGGAAAATCTAATTCAAAGAAGATACGATGAAGATGACGGTTCGTCCTCCGAACAAGACGAACCTTTCGCGACAACTCTGTTGAAAGTCCAGTCGGAATCAAGAGACTTCAGACTGAACTCCTGGCCTAGTAGAACACTACAACGAGTTAGTGCTGTAGATACTGAACCACCTCCGACACCCAGTTCTCCAAAGCCTATGATCGGTGAGCGTACGATTTTCAAAATATTTTGTAACGGTCTCTATATGCAAAGAGGAACTCTTTGGTACTAGTACCGCAGCCCTCTTTATACTCTGTGTTTAACCCTACATTACTCGCGTGGTCTACGATTGTAGACCATACCTATTCGAACGAAAAAATGTTGAAATCTGAGACATTGAAGTTTTCTCGATTTCCTCTCAAAGAGAAGCATTATTTTATCACAAAGTTTCAATTATATGAATAAAAAGTGGTCAAATAAACGATATCATCATAGATAATCTTTGAAATATATCAACGTAATATTTAAAGTTAAAATAAATAATATGGTCTACACTTGTAGACCACGCGAGTGAATACGATCTAAAAGAGGGCGCGACTAACGCAGGGTTAAGAGGGCTGTGTTAGTACCTAAGTATGGAACCAATCTTATTGGCGGATGGCGTGCACGTGTTTGTCATCTGAATTATATGATAATATTGGTCCCTTTCTTAGGCATTAGTTCTTAGTTACTCAACATAAACTCACCATTAGAGTGAGTACTTCCTCCGTTTATCGTTGCGAAGCACAGTCCATATTACCTTTGAGCATGCCAAAACGATACAGCGGTTTATTTACTTAAGATGGCTTTGCCCACCGATAACATAGAGTATAGCACCAAAAATTATAGAGTTAAACCAACTCTATAATCTTTGTATAGCTCTATAGCTGTGCCAAAGACCGTCAGCTACGAAACGTGCATTTCACAGCAAGTCCACATTGACAAACCAAAGACGAATTTCGTAAAAGTTCATGGGATTTTTATTGCGGATGTTGGTTCTGTTCTTAGAATCATCGGTAATAAATTGGCTAAACTATACAGCCAACTATACGGCCTTGATAAAAAGAAATAGCCATTTTAAGTTTTCAAAATTCAGAATAACTAGCTAAATTTGTGACACTACACATCTGTGGATCTTTCAAAAAGAGTTTTATTCGGAAAAGTAACCAATTTTTCGAATTTCACAGATATTTTTTATTTTTGAACATCAAACTACTCGTGAACGGCGCATTATACGAAAAAATATGAAGAATACTTCTATTTTACAGAATGTTCAAATATTCGATCATCATAATGAGAAAACTGGAAGACGTGGGTGACAGCCTTTATCTTTTTAACCGAGCCGAATCGGAAAAAATGGTAAAGGAAAAAGTGTTTGTTTTTACCGCAAGGTACTATGTAATTTTAAAATATAAGTTCGAGTCAAAGACTCACCTTGTATAGTTTAGCCAATTTATTTCCGATGCATTAGCAGCGGGTTTATTCATGGGATATCCATTGCACATTAACGTCCATCGAAGACACCCATTGAATGTTTATTAATGGATATCTGGTGAATAAGGGGGGTGTTCTAGTAATTCAAACCCTAAATCTCGAATTTTTTGCATGGCAACATGAGATTTGTATGCAGGGGCGTTGTCCTGCAAAAACAAAACACCTTTGGATAGCTTTCCTCGTCTTTTCTCTTTAATTTTTTTCCGTAGAGTGGTCAGTAATGTCGAATAGTAATCTCCGGTTATTGTTCTACCCTCATCCGAAAAATCAATCATGATTACTCCATAGCAATCCCAAAAAACTGAAGCAAGAACTTTTCCAGCAGATTTTTGGACACGAAACTTCTTAGGTCTTGGAGAACAACAGTATCGCCATTCCATCGATTGTTGCTTCGTTTCTGGATCGTAGAAATGTACTCTCATATAGCAACAATTCAGTTTAAGAAGTCTACATCGTTTTCAAATCGGGCACAGATCGAACGCGATGCTTCTACCCTTGCACGCTTTTGGTCAACATTCAAACATTCGGGGATTCATTTTGCAGCAATTTTTCTCATGTCTAAATTGACGTGAACTATATGATGAACGCGTTCGTATGACATATTCAGTGCTTCAGATATCCGTTTTAGCTAAGATGTCTAAAAACATGGTGAATGCACTGACTAGATTTTGTTTTTCCCGCTTCGAAAATAAGAGATAAGTTTCGTTTTTCCCACTGTAGGTAGCGCCGTTTAGGAATTGACAGTTGTCAAATGATATTTGAAAGTAATTTGAATGCATTTCTACGACTTGCGAATGTGCTCTATTTATAAGCGATTATTGGTGTGTGAAAATGTATTACTTTCGAGAAAGGTCGTACAACATTCATTTATTGAACATGTCGTTCAGTTTTCTGTATGGACAATCAAGAACTACAGCTAAGAATTCGGTGTTGTTGGACTATCACCCTTTGTTGTTGGAAATTGAGGCAGTTTTATGGCAACTTCAGCAATATTTAATCAAAGGAACTGTATTGAAAATACGTAATGTGAATTGTGATAATGTATTAAGAAACAGAAATATGTTAATCTGTTCGAGTCTGTTCTTCAAATATTCCTCTCAAGTATAGTGAAAATTGCGTTTCAGTCAACTGAATATATTGAATATTTCGCCAATCAACTGTGTTTTATTGAAATCATATTGAATTGCCTTCCTCAAGAATACAATTTGTCAAACAAAAATTATCTTGAAGAAAAATAGAAGTACTCCTTCGAATCCTTCTATAGTGTTGAAATATCTGCAGATTCGTTTTCACAACGAAAATACAAGTGTAACTCACAAATATTCGTTAACAGCTGATTCTTTGATGGGATCAGGAATACAGAGATGACTGTAATCTGTGATCGATATAAACGCAGAACAAAATAAAGCGAGAGAGTATCATTAGATTCTCTTTTATAGAACAAGGATAGAACATGGTGGCGCCGCCACGAAACGAATCTCTTATTTTCGATTTAGTCTAATGTCATTCCATTCAAAAATTGACGAGTGCATACACCATATTTTTAGACATCTTAGTTTTAGCCCAATTCCACGGTCTGATAAAATAATGTGATGAACTGTATCGATATTTTCAGGGATTTACACAGAAACTGGCTTCACAGCCGTCTATAGAGACGGCAATAACGCAATATTTTTTTATGCATGGAACGGTTCTAGGCTTTCTAGATATCAATACATCTTCGTATTTTTGTTTGACATACCTATGTATACAAAAATAAATGCAATCTGAACAGTAATTTAAATAAATTCGACTTAAATGCCTCTTATCTAGGGAACTACATCGACTGTAGTAGTACTGTAGTAAATTTTGATATGTTGTTGTAATATCATACCAAACTTTCAAAAAACTTCATCATCACTCCATCTCTACCGATCCTGTGCTGCATTCATCCAGTTTGTACGGATTCTCTTTATTTCGTCGAACCATGTCGTTGTAGTACATAAATACTACATAAGTAAAGTGCAAGATACTTTATTTAATATTTTCAAAATCATCCCTCATAACTAGTATTCTTAATTTCAGGTTTCAGTCCAGATACCTCAACTGAACGCCAGGATTCGACAGATTCTGGCGATATAACTCTAATAAGCCAACCACCTCCACCAAAAAGACCCTCTATTGTGATGGATTCTTCTCAATTGCCAATTCAAAGAGAAATACATCTTCAAAAAGCGGACTCTAAAGCCAGTCTTCATATGCAATCTGAGACTATGTGTTGATAAAATAACAAAAATGGATGATTAACTGTCGAAACGCTGGCTACATAGCTGCAGCGGATTGCATCAGATACCATGTCGGAAGAACTATACTCAAATAAAATGTTTGTAACATCTCATTTTCGAGAAATGATCTCTTCGAATAGGTACCTCTATTGAAATTGAAGAAAAAGACAATATTGAAATTCAACAAATCTTGGTACAAATCATAGCCAACAAAATTTGGATCATTAATAAAATTATATATCATTAGGTCTTCAACTCCAACCTGACTATTTGCTTTGTACTGAGAGCTGATTTTAGTAGTCGTAGAAATGAATCGCGTCTGATTGTACATAAAATACTTGAAATGCGAACAATCAGTACTGTACCCCTATATTTTTATCGAAATATAAAAATTATTTAGCTCAATTGTAGTGCTCAAATTGTGGCAATATTTCTTCTTTCATCTCAAAACTTACAATGGATCCCAAAAAGTTTTATTTTGAAAAGCATCTTGAATTGTTTTCAATACATATCACTATAACTATACTACAATAAATCTCTTCTGAATATTCAAGTGAAGAATTTTACCTTTTTGATCGTTTTACTCGATATTTTTATATGTAGTGATTCTATTTTAAATCTAACTAGTTCGAAATTTATAACAGTAATTTTTGAATCTGTAATTCCGGATTTCCCAACTATCTAGTATTTGAATTGTTTTGTATTTAATTGATTATTGTAAGATTGAATCTGAAATAAATAAAGCCCTATGTGAAACATGAAATTTTTCATTTATTTATCATAAAATCTGCCAAAAAGAATGATGCAACTATAATTCGCGTCGAATTGCCCTTCATGCTTGGTCTGGTTTGAATACTAGACGAATAGCTTACCGAATAAGTAGCTCTGGCTTATCGGTGCTGACGAACAAAAACTCAGTTATCTCCGAATTCAGGATGTTTTTCACGGTGCTACATCGTTTTTCAGAACTGAAAAACGGATAACGGTCCGGAATAATGTTTACGGTTTCTGACGATATGTCTGAATTCTGAATTGGAAGTAAAATTGTGTTAATGAAGTTTTTTAAGACCCAAAAGGGAAAACATGGCCGAATCATTTTAAAAATGGATGTTCACTAAAAAATCAAACTTTATCACAATATGGAATTCACGCGTGACGGCTACACGCTTTCGTTATCCTGATTGCGGATGTATGTGAAGATGGCCAATCACTCTTCGATTTTAGAAAAAGGATTTTTTGTACCCAATTGCACCCCCTGAGCGGGGGTGAGTGCCACCCCCAGTTTTTGTAATGGGAAGGGCGGGGGGTCGAATGATACCTCATTTTGAAGGTGTCTCGCTCCAGATTATAGCCCTAGAGTTTGAGGTTGCTAGTGTAATCTTTGTTAACATGAAAGGTTGAATCTAATTTTATTAGTTGTCTCAAGCTATCATATTAACAATAAAAATATAGCAACTTCAATTTCTAGTGTTATAACTACCTACTTAAACAATAAACGATAGTTTACGTTACTTAAATAAATATTCAAACTATGGAGGGTAGAGAGAAGGAGAACAAACTTCGAGGCTTTTTGGGCCAAAAAGTGTCCGCAAAAAACCGTAAATAGGCCAGGTGGCGCTGGCAAGCAATAGAAATGAACCACTGAACAACATTGAAGTTTATTCGATTTTAAATGTGAAGAACGAAAGAAATTCAATGATTTCAAGCGATATCCATGACAACGACGGTCGTTTTGTAAATATTTCTATTTCTACTCTGTAATCTGTGAAATATTTTGAATTAACCCTCGTGGAAGTTGGATGGTTTGATTTAGAATTTTAATTTATTGAGTATTGAGATATAGTATTTAGTAGGGAGTTGAATTTTAGTATTGAAACAAGAGCATTCAAATTATATTACCTTCGAAATGTCTAAGTTATGTATGGTGAAGAGTTGTCAGTTGGTCCAGTTTTGAAACGTGTCTTCCTCAGGGCAAATTATCATTTTTCAAAGCGAATGTGAGTAGAATGAAATTTCTATTATTGTTATTATTTGTAATTAATTACCTATAATTATTTTTCTGTCTCAACAGACCCCTGGGAGGATAGAAAGTTGGTCAAAAGCTTGAGAGATTACTTTGAAACCTCATGATTTAGTTTGCCAGTTGCATTTCAAGAGCGAACATGTACAACAAAATTGTTATTAAGGATGTTGTCCATTTACATGAATTACATAGGAAAACACTCAAACCAGAAGCGTTGCCAACAATTCAGCATCAGTTCCACAGTTATGCTGGTGAACATCTTGCGAAAGAGCAAATGTTGCAAGACAAACAAAAGCTTGTACATCAACAACCAGAAATAATACAACATCAAGAAGAAATTGTGAATCAGCACTCACAGCAAGAATCAGAAGCTCCCATAGAACATAATTACTGTGTACAACAATCAGAAAAACCATTGCAATATTTGTTGGACAAATATCAGCAATTCTTGCCCCAGCATTGGGCTTACATACCAAAGCCTGATGGAATAGAATACATTAGGTTGGATCCAGAGACTCGTCTCATTAAAAACCACATAATGGTTAGAGATGATTTAACAGTTTTGGTGAGACTACTTAATTCATTGTCATTCATTAACCATATTCATATGATTTTGTTAACAGGTTATCTTTCCCAATAAGGAAAGACTATATGTAGATGACCAAATTGTCTCGTCACTGCCTGAGGATGTTTATGCATATCTGAAAAGTGTGGAGAAGTGGCCATTGTGTGTTGGCACCCAAATTGAGAATCAAAGGTAATTGATTAAATGCAGCCAATAGCATGATTTTCATATATTGCAACATTTTCAGTTTTTCGAAAGGATGTCAAGGAGTTATTGTTGGACATGAAATGTATAAAAGAATGCAACAAAATCTTCGATGTCAATCATGTCGAGTCCTCCGAAAGAAACTCAATGATAGAAAGGGTGGCAATAGTGTCCAGGAAAAATGGATTATATTTAAGCGTAAGAAGGGTAGTACGCTGAAACAATGTTATCGTTTACAGAAAAAAGTGAGTATTAGATCATATTTACTTCTTTACTACAGGGTCTCTATCAATTATTGTAACATTGCAGTGTGGGTGTTCCCAGCTTGGAGAAGATGAAACCACAGTATTCTGCAGCTAGAAGATATTGGCTAGCTCTCTGAGTGATGGCAGATATTAGTTAAATTTATAGAGATCCCATAGAATGTGTTATTCATAATTCATTGTTCATCATAGCATAACATGAAATCATTAAATTGTTTTTTTTTTAATTGAATAATGTCTTATACTAGTAGTAGTAGTAGTAGTAGTAACAGTTGTTTATACTTATATTATTTCATGTACAATGTAGGTTTTCCCAGCTTGATATTATTCATGTAAAGTCTGAAATAGAAATTTTGAATTTGAATTATCGTGTCTTCTTTTGATAACTGTGGTATCTGAAAAGATGTAGGGCAATGCAGGTAGCATTTTTAGTTGGCTTTCACATTTTGAAGGGCAACACATAAATATATTAACGAATAATTCCAGAAAATAGGATGATGGCAGGAATGAAATTCTCGGAAAAATGGAAAAATACGGAGGGTTGTTTTATTCCAGTTTGGATTTATTTCTGCTAACAAAGCAGTTAGAAAAGTGTATTCTAAAAACTGTGGCTGAAATGACCCTCAATATTGATCTCATAGAGGAAATCGAGAAGCAAAGAGTGCAGCTAGATGGATATGAGTCGCACAAAGTAGAGCTGACAAAAAACAAATTATAGATTTCTATATAGTTATGCGTGCCAGGTTTTTGGCCAGGTCAGATAATAAAAACCATGAAGCCAGTAGGGCAAAAATGAAGATGCATAAAAAAAATGCAAAATTGCTGACTTGAATGTGTATGCATGTTGGTTTTGAGAATAAATAAATATTTCTTTTCAATTTTGTTCTAAATTCCTCTCCTTACTAATTAAACATTTTTTATTACAAACCTCCATATAATTGCTTGCGAATCTTGATTCGCACTTATTTTATTGATAGAAAAACAGTGAAAAGAGCCATTTGCTAAAGCAGATTCAACTAAATAAATATGCATTTCATTAACAATTCATGTTCTCCAAATTTTGATGAGATGGATATGATTCTCGGATAAGATATAACGATTTTTTTTCGCACGATACATAACTGAGTTGAAGACGGAAACTACACAACTTAGAATAATCATCTGTATTAACAATCCACTTTCATTCTTTACTTAATATATACATATATGGACGATGTCGCAGTTCATATTCCTTAAATATACATAAACGTACATTATTTGCTGCAAGAATGATATTCTGAATTCTCATGATGAACTTCTTATGGATTGAAAATATCAGCCATCAATATTGATCAAGCTTCGTGGAAACGGGTTATATATTATTCGTTTCTTATTAATTAACATTGATCTCCAATAACGTCATTGTCTTTGTTGTTTCAACTGCAGTTGAATCATGAACCATGAACGAATCAATGAAATTTGTATAATAATGTCATGATTCTTCTATTTAAAAAAGGCGCGAACACTGTGCATCTCTGTCAATACATCTTCTATCCTTATCTCCTTTATTGCTTCACAGCGCCACCTGGCCTATTTACGGTTTCTTGCGGACACATTTCGTTACACTAGTTTGTTCTCCTTCTCTCTACCCTCCATAATTCAAACTGAAACCCTTCTTGTGCCTGACAGTATCCCAAACGATCGACAAATTCCTGTTGGACCATACTTACAGTTTGGCAACTGATATTAGCACATTCGATTTTAAATTCTAATTTCTGAGTCCGCAGTTGTTTCAGGTTTTGTTTTATAAACAGCATTTTTCAATTTCTGTTATAATATGAAAGCTTGAGAAAACTAATAAAATTAGGAATTTGGACAAGGTGTCATGTTAACAAAAATAACACTAGCAACTTCAAACTCTAGGGAGCGAAAGACCTTCGAATTGAGATATCACTGGACCCCCCTTCCCATTACAGAAACTAGGGGTGGCACTCTTAAAAAGTAGATCGACGTCTTCCAGCATTTTTTTTTCTCAAATCCCAGTGCGAGAAAATGAATTTAGTCCATACTTTCTGTAAACACTCTATAGGAATATAAAATATGGCACAATCCATTGCAGCCGTCGAAATAAACCTCTTTTTTTTTAATTATGAAATATCTTTAGGAAACGTATGGAATAAGAAAATATCTCAAGGCAAAAAAATTGAAAAACAAAAGCACGTTTCGATGGTTTATGTGTAGGTATCATCAAAAATTCTCAATCAAAATTAAAATTAAAATTTTCGTCATCTTTTATTAAAAGTAGATGAAAATACTGCTTTCATTCGAATATGATCAATTTCACACTTTCACAGTTAATATTCTGATATCATTTCCTCCAAATTTCTCAAGATAGACTACCTGAATTAAATAAGTTTCTGATAATATTAATTGCGTTCAAACGTTTAAAAAATTGCTTCGGACAAAATTTGTAGAAAATGTAATGCTCTATAACTTTATAATGAATGCGAAAACAATTTGAAGACCAGCAGAGGAGATAAAAACCGATTTTTATGACCTTTATGGCCAATTTTTATTGTTTCGGCTTGCTGAAACTGTCAGATTATATTTTTTCCGTTATTCTCGAGTCATCCAGCTCCAAAGTAAGAAAAAATTTCACCGCGCTCGAGAATGTACACGTGACGTTTTTTTTTCAAGCTTGGCGCCTTACCATACATTGTACTCTCGCAGATTAAGAGAATATATACTTTTCAACATGTAATTAACCATGTCTTAATCTGACATTCTCGCGTATGTACCAATGATCGTAATTTTTTTTACTATTCTGACAGGCTGTCCTAGATAATTCCCCCTATATATACAGATCTAATTTCTGGTAGTTACTCTACAGGGTCCAAAGTATCTCCTTTTATATTACTCTAACACGCTCGAGTAAATCCCGAATTTCCCTTAGGCTCCCCAACTATTTGTGGCGTTATCTGCTGCATATGGCGCAATATGGAAAGATGGCGTGATTTTCAAACCTTATACACATCTGAAGGGTGGAAAGATGGTTCGCTTCATAGAAAACATGCTGTCAGATAGAAGGTTTCATGTTTTTGTTAATATATAGTTCATGTGATAAGTCATTTGACCATTTCATAGCTGAGAATAGTCTAGAAAAACACTCCCACTTTCGCTAAATTTAAAATCAAAGATGAGCTACACTTTTGTAAAAGAAACATCAAAGTTAATTCAGTCATACTTTACTTCATATCACCATTGAGTATTAACCAATGGGGGGTTTAATACTCAATGATATCACTCATTGGCGCGGCGGGAAACCCTACATAATGGTTGTACCTAACAACCTAACCCTCGCTAAAAGAAAATATTATTACTTTACTCCAGAGATGTAAATTTCTAAAAACAAAGAGAAGTATAAACCAGTTTTTTTACCTTCTTTGATAAGACAAACACAATATTGAACGGAAAAATGTTTATTGATTGAAAATATTTGGCTATCTTTAATATGAAGATTTCACAACCTTCTAAAATAGAATAAAAAAATATCACAATTTTCGTCATAATTCAATTTTATAAATTCAGGAAGAATTTCAATTATAATCAAACAGATGTTTGAAGTCCATACTGATACACAAAAAATATCAAATATCCATATTCTCAAATTCATGCACATTTCAAAAAATCGAAGAAAACTCGCGAAAAAACTATTTCTTCGAACAGAAAAAATTTAAAAAATATATCATATCAGGATGAAATTCAATAAACTATTGGTTGAATAACAAGACATTAATGATTATGTTATATAAAAATAATGATGAGCAGAAATTATGAAAGCTCCCCCATTACCAGTGACGACAATTATTAATTTACAAATATTACATAAAGACAGAGTGAAAAAATCCAATAAAAAATTATCTGTCACACTTAAGTTCATTATAAGTCGTATCATGGACTGTACAATATTTACATAGAAGAATTTTTGAACAATATAATTATCGTATCCACTGCTTTTATGAGAAGCATACTTTATATCATGATACATACTTTACACTACATCAAAGCAACCTTTGAGCT
The DNA here is from genome assembly GCF_907165205.1 of Coccinella septempunctata. Lineage (NCBI taxonomy): Eukaryota > Metazoa > Arthropoda > Insecta > Coleoptera > Coccinellidae > Coccinella > Coccinella septempunctata. The sequence continues at coordinate 29,829,294 of NC_058190.1, forward strand.
GAAGACCAATTATGAGAAAAACAATATTAAGTGGAATTAATCTTCTTTGTTTTACAGAGATAAATACACTCAGGTCACTTTGGTATAGTGCTGACAATATACAGTTATGAAATATATACAGAAACTCGCAGCTGTTTCAATAGTAACCACATAATAAATTATATAATAAAATACAGAATAAATAAATTTAAACATAAGTGAAAAAGTCAGAAACTTCAACCAGTATTATAACTTCATATCATATCAAAATAACACCAACAATCAGTTATTGTAGAAATTTTTCATGTTATTCATCATCATAATGGCACAGAAACAGTTGAAACTTATATAGTTTCCAATATTTTTTCCTTATTACTATCTGGAGGAGCGATGGTTTTTTGAAAACATGAATAGATTTGTCTCAAATTGGTCTGTTTACTACAAATATGTAATTGAATTCTGAATAACTTCCTCAGTTTTCCATTGCTCAAAACTTACGACTTATTCTAGAAGTAAATAAATCATCCATAAATTTTTATTCACTTGGGCTTTTCGCCAATGCACTAACTTATTGTATCCTAATCGGTAATGGAATATACTTTCATATGTTGGTGTTAGGACTAATTGACAAAAACACGAGTTTCTCAAGAATCTACAAATAATGGACATTTAATAATTGGACACTATGAAATTTTCTCAATTTCATTTGTATTATTCCATTTACTGGTTTTTGCGAAAAATCCCTTTTAGCCTATTTTATTTTCATTTTAGATCTCTCATATTACAATTACTGTTTCACAAAAAAAAAGTGGGATACATTCTGTCCTGTAGATTCAGAACCTCATTAAATTGAGTACTAGTCAGTAATTCTGCTTTTCTTTTTTCATAACACAATCATAAGTGATATTTTAATAGACCAATGCAGGAAAATGTTTCAAATTATCTTCCTTTCTGCAAACAATTGCTATGATATGAGAAGTCATTAGTGGCTATTGATTTTTGCCCATGTGCATCACATCTATACAGGGAGTGCCAATTAGAACTTTTCTGAAAAATATATATTTCTCCTAAGAAATTAGGCAATTTGATCTTATTTTTCAAAATATTTGGACTGATTCATGACCTCCAGTTATACAGAAAATAGATATAAAATCGCTTATTCCAAGTGGAACATCCTTTCAATAATATACAGTATGTTTCCTGTAATTGAATGTAGTTTGAAATTCTACGATTATTTTTTGATGAAAATGACACATGAAGGCTTTTTAGAAAATGCTTATTTCTCTAGAGCGCATTGCACAAACTCAGATTTGATCCATAAAATTGGCTGCCCAAACGATTTTGAATGTTATTTTCTAAGTTATGATATACAGAAGATTCTATCGACACTATCAATGTTGGATTTCAAAAAAAAATCTGAAACAAATGTTTTGCGATGCAAATTAGCTATCCAGCAAGTTTCATTTATATTCGCCCTACATATTATGAAACTCTGATCATACTTTGTATTTCTGTTGTTGACAGTTGTGAAAAGGTAGCCCAACCTTGGAATTATACGTCAAGGTTTTTTTTATTCTGTTGCATAAATAATAATAAAAATCTTCATACAAATAATTCAAAAGTTGAGTCATCTCTAGACAGCTAGCAACAATAGAAACATAGGTCAATATTTATCAACTAGAGTTCCATATCAAGTAAGAACGAACCTAGATAAGAATTGATACATAGTATCTCATTTGCTCTCATGCAACCTCTATTTCAGAATATCTCAAGAATGGTACAATTTAGATATAGGAAACATTCAGAACATTCCACCTATTCGGGTTCTAACCTGAAGTTTTGTCATAAAACATGTGTTTATAATTGACAAAATCGATTATTACCTTTTTCTGAAGGTCACGTTTGATAGTCGCCTTAGAACCTCTTGTAGATCAGCATATAATGTTGCCCAGAGAATATAAAAAAATTATGGGTAACCAATATCATACACCAGGCCTGAGGTTATTCATTCTGCTTTCGAGATATAAACAGTTTCCTATAAGAGTTCATCTGTCCGTTTTTTCTCAAAAAATTGTGAGTAACTCAAAACTACTCAAGATAGTAATAGCGGATAGAGCACAAAATAAACACAAAAATTGAAAACATATTGGAATAACCGGAAATCATAAAACCTTTATAAAATACAAATATTTCAAAAACAAAGTTCTATTCATCTTATGGCTGCACAAATTTGTTACAGATCCAATATATATATTTCTCTGTAAACTTCTAATGGGCACGCCTGGTGGGGAACTCTATATTATGTTTTGGCCTCGATCTCATAAGAACTATTTTTGGAATTATTCTCTAATAACCTAGGATAAATGAGAAACAATAAAAATTGTGGGCTATGAATGCAAAATAAGGCACATTCATTAGTTTAGGATATACTATTAAATTGGAAATATAGGATAAACCCTTTTAGGGTTTTATGAAAGTAGTTGATATTGGCAGTTTAGAGCAAGAAGATGAAAAGAATTTGGAAAAGTCCATTTTTCAATCAAGTCAATACCGCTATCATTTTGCACTGACGCCCATTTTAAGAAATCACATGGTTCATTTGAATGTTCCAAATTTGTTTCAGGCTATACCTGAAAATATCTGTCAGAAAGAATACCAAATAATAACTGGAGGCTTATTCCTTTCCTCATATTGTATTAATATTTCAAATTAAAATTTCCGTACTCTTGTGAGTCAGTTATTTAAATCATTCAAATAAATCGGTGTAAACCACCAAATTTCAAATAATACAATTCACATCATCTAATTATTCTGTTCAAAAAAAAAAATATATTGAAACTTTACTTAAATAAAAAGACTGAATTTGGAAAGGTTCTCAGTTAGTGATTAGAAATCATGTACTTATCCATTTTTTACCATATACATTAGGTATATGTCTTGAAAGTTCTACTATCGAAAAATTTTTCACGGAAAATAAAGATACCAAAAAGTATTACCTTATATTCATCGTTGGTATCTGCTCTTGAAAGATTTCTCGAGAATTTGTTAATGAAGAGTTTATTATTTCATTGTAAATTTTTTCAATCAATAATAAGCTATTCACTATTAGTCATCATTAATTCGGCTGAAAATTTCTCATTTCAAATTTTACAGAACCTATAAATTTACCATAAATTTGAACTCCTGAAGGCACCACAATTAGCGTTATTTTTTTGAAGAAATAATCTCCAATTTCGAAATGTTCGAAATCGTCAAATATTTAAAATCAACTCAAATTCAACTCTTGAATACATATGTCAAACCTAAATGCCCTTCAATGCAAAAGAAACAAACTTTTAATATAAATGAATTTAGGAAATTGGAGCATCTTTCTACAAGAAAAAAATCAATCGAAGTAGTCATCTTCAGTTAAAGATCCGTCGGGCTATGGTGAGTCCAACTCTTTAGGATGTATTGGAATGTAAAACTTTGAACCAAATGGAGGTTTGTACTTGATACCTACTTCAGTAAAGCAACTTTCTGGTAAACCTAGATTGCAAAGATATATATTACCGTTATCTGTAGTGTAATACAATGGCAATGTTGCCACTAATGAACATTTGGGATGGAAATTTGGAGTTCCTTTGGATGGTGGATCAATTGCAAAAATGGGTGAACGGTTTCTGTTTGTCCAACTAACCAAGTCCGGATATGCTTTGTTCATATCAGATTCTTCACAAAGTGCCAATATAACGAGATCACAATTAGCTGGGAGATCTCTGACCTTTGTGACTATAGAAGAACCTGTGTGTTTGAACAAAGACATTTCTTTTTCGACCAATTTATTTATTGTGGGTACCCAGTATACGATTGTACGCACTCCATGGCTCGACAATTGTCTGGCAGCATTGATGCCTGTTGCTCCTGGTCTGAAAAATAAAGGATCATTATATTTATCAATAGATCCACCGTCCTCCATACAGGGTGTTTCATGAGTCGTTGGTCATAGCCTAATGGTGAATGCAGGTCATCCAGGCCTTTCAGAAAACTTGCTTGTTTTGAATCCTAAGGCTACTAGTTTCGGAGATAGGGGTGATTCATAAATATTAGCCGAAATTTGCGATAGCCATAACTCTGTACTACAAGGTCCGATTTTCATCAAATTTTATAGGTTTGTTAACTTCAGAATGCTCTTTTAAACGGCTCATGAAATATCAATGTTTTCAGGCAGTACTCAGAATATGATGATTTTTTCATTCAAGCCCCAAAATCTATATTTTTTATAGAAATTTCGTTATTCCCATGAATAACTACATGATTTATTCTAAGAAATTCAATTTTCACTTTGCATGGCACACTTGTCACTTGTCACAAGGGAATAGGAACCGGACGAATTCATATTTTATGCCATTTTTTCGAAATGCAGCCCTGTTTTTATTGTTTCGGTGATAATATTTATTGTCCTTTGCCGAGATTCTGAAATATTTTAAATTATATTTAATTCTTCTTCATTGCAAACCCTCAGTACATACTGAGTGTTCGTAAAAAAGTGTTTAAAAGTGTGCAAAGTAGAGCTGTGAATTCTTTTGAAATTACATATTAAATTTAGGTACAAATGATGAGAACCATCTTGGAAAATGTAATCCGTAAGTGTATTTGCTTCATAACACACATAAATATTGAAATTTATTCTTCAACAGTGAAAATGTACTATTATAAGTTATGTTCAAAATGTTCTTCCATCTCGACGCATTTCCTAGCGCATTTCAGTAACTTTTTCACGCACACTCAGTGGGACCTAAGGGTTCAAAATGAAAAAGAGTTGAACAGAATTTAAAAAAAAATTAAAATCTCGACCGAAGAAAATGAATAATATCACCAAGAGAATAAAAACAGGACCGCATTTCGAATAAATGACATAAAACATTAATTCATCCGGTTCCTTCATTGCTATTTCATGAAAGGAAATAAAAAGATTAAGGTTGTATGTGTGTTATGAAGCAAATACACTTACAGATTACATTTTCCAAGAGGGTTTACATCATTTGTATTTAAATTGAATATGTATTTTCAAAAGAATTCACAGCTCGACATTGCATACTTTAAAATACTTTTTTACGAACCCTCAGTATGTGCTGAGGGTTCAAAATGAAGAAGAAATTAACAGAATTTGAAATAATTCAGAATCTCGGCAAAGGACAATAAATATTACCACCGAAGGAATAAAAACAGGACAGCATTTCGAAAAAATGACATAATAGTTACTTAATCAACTAGGTTAGTAATGAAAGCGAATAATGATTGAGAAATTTTAACGTGCAAGGAAGCGAGCACGTTAGCCAAGGCGCAAATAGAAGCGCAGGCTGGTGAGGTGACGCAGGGTGACGCACCTTTTTCCTGCACTGCACGTACTAACTGATAAGTCACTGTCACGCTTTATTTGAGCGGTCTTGTTTTTTTCTGTTTTACAAAAACTCGCGCTGCGTCACCTCACTAACCTGCGTTTCTATTTGCGCCTGGCCTTAATGTTCGAGATCCTTAATAGCTCAATTAATAAATGAGTTGATTACAAGATTTTCCGTCGACCACATTTTGAATTGAATGTGAATTCTTGATTGCAAAAATTTTCTACCGATACGTAGTCAAATTTGACAGCTTATAAATTCTCTATGTTCATATCGGAATGTTGATATTCATGCGGGCGATCGAACAATGGGGTATTTTCCTAAATTTCAAAATATATGTTATAAAAATCTTTATACCTCAAATATATCGAAATATATTTTTTTCGTTTTTAACATATTGCATTTTGTCTGTATTCACTTTCGGAAATTCTGATTTCAGAAGTGCTCTTTTATGAACATTCTACGTCATTTTCACAATCCGGCAACGCCCATCGAGTCAATAATGGTCATGAAAGTTTTCTGATCAACATAGACGTAGTAATTATCAAGTTTTGTGATCACATTTGTCATTCAAAACAAACAATGACACAAAATGTCATCGGTTTTAAGAAGGTATAGACACGGATTACAGAAATAGTTTTATGCAATCTGTGGATATCTTCTTGAGCGGTTCCACTGTTGTCGAATTAACAAAAATTACTAGACTTTAGTAAAGGCATTCTACGTCACAAGCTTTCACATATTCGAATGTTTACTAAGTTTCGAAGGGTGTATTTCTGAAATTTCTGAATTTTGAAGCGAATCTTTCAGGTGTTGGATAACTAATGGAAACGGGTTTCCATAAATAATCTTAAATTCGATTTTGGAGTTTTAGGAAACTTGCCCATTCGAGAAGTTCATAGAGGGCATATTCGAGTTGTGACATTTTGAGTAAATCACATTGATATCGTTCCCTATAATATCTGTTAAAGAATGTGTGGAGCTGGTGGAAGCTGGAGTTGTAGTACATAGATATATTAATTACTCCCTAACCATCATAATTTTTCTACAACCTCCACAATTCATCTCTTCTCAATTCACCCGCTAGGTACTACGAGAATCAAGGCGACATAGAAATATAATAATTTTTTGGGAAGCTGCTGAATACTTTTATGTGCGATTACCCATGACAATAATTCATTAATAGGAAATTAAACAATAAAAGGGTTCATTAACAGCTAATTTCGTGTACGTTAAACAGTGCTATTATTAAGAGGTCGGCGGAAAAATGGGATTTCGTCCGGTTCCTATTCCCTTGTGACAAGTGTGCCATGCGAAGTGAAAATTGAATTCCTTAGAATAAATTATGTAGTTTTTCATGGCAATAACGAAATTTCTGTAAGGGATGTAAAAAATATGGATTTTAGGGCTTGCGTGAAAATATTGATATTTCATGAACGAGCTTTTTGAAATGAACAAACCCATAAAATTTGATCGAAATCGGACCTTGCATTCCAGAGTTATGGCTATAGCAAATATAGGTCAATATTCATTAATCACCCCGTATCTCCGAAACTAATAGCCTTAGGATACAAAATAAGCAAGTTTTCTGAAAGGCCTAGATGACCTGCATTCACCATTGGGCTATGGCCAACGATTCATGAAACACCCTGTATAATTTTATATGAATATTATCCTTGTTTATACAGTGCTCTCGAAAATCAACGAATAAATTCGTTATTGCTAAGAGATTTCCGAAAAAATCCTCTGATACGTCGATTTTGTTTTAACAAAGGCATTTTTTGATATCGATCCATATTTGTGAGGTAATCGTTATTCGGGATATGACGTTATCGATAATTTTTTCAAATGGCAACAATTTCGACCGTGCCAATTGAAAGAGAGTGTCATTTTACGCACACATTTTCAAAAATTACCAACTAATATAGGCAGAAATGCAACCACTTCAGTTCGCCCTTCAGCCGGTGCGATTCTATTCGGCCGAGAATTAATGAATGAAATACTCTCCTGATGACAGATTTATTCTGGCGAGGTTTTTTATTATTGGAAATGTTCTTATTTTTTCAATAATTTGTTTGACTCGTGGGAATCATATACGTTCTTCCAGTTCCGTTTCTTCCTTTACTGGTAAATGATTGGTTTTTATATAATTATATTTGAGCAATCATGGAAGCTTGGAAATTGTCCACTCAACGATGACTTGAGAAAGTATGATTCTTCAAAGGAATATTGAATTTTAACACATTGAACGTTGACTAGGTTGTAGGGCCAGTGGTTCGATTGCACCGCTGTCTCGGAAATCACTCACTCCAACTCGATTGTGGCCATTCTTTAGATATCATTACGGGGCGCTTTTCCATACGGAGTGCTATTTGGTTTGTCAAAAAAGTTGAACAATATGATTCTACACTAGGTATATTCATTCGAAAAAATAATACCACTGAGCTGAACACTCAAAGAAAATACACAACCAAGCGTTTTACTTGAAAACTCTACTAATTTCAGATGAGGTACAGTTTTGCAACTTCGTACCAACTTATTTATGGATGTATTTTTAGTATATGAAAACTCAACATTACTTCAACAAATTTTTCATGAAAATGGATTACCAGAAGAAATAGAGAGTTTACCGAAGAGAACACTCCGAAGATCCAGCGACTACTCCTTTTTGAAGGGGACAAATGATTAGTTGAAATTTCAATTTGATTTTCTTAGAATGATGAATAAACGTATACGATAAATGTGATTTACTCTGAAAAATAAACAAAAATATTGGAAACTTATAAAAATCTGATTTGCAAAAAGAGGCGTACATCTATATTTGGAGAGGGTGGTCCCACCCTCTGTAATCTGTGACTACGTCGGACCGGTTAAAGGTTAAAAATAACAGCTGCCACAGAGCAGCAGTTCCCACGTAGATAGAGGAAGGGGAAGATAACGTAAACAACAAGAAAAGTGTGTCCAACATCTCTATGTTTTTGTTGACATTTACTGTGCATCTACTCCATGTTTGTTTACGTTTACCCCAATATTTGAATGTTAATTATCGTATTTGTGTTCGATGTAATAGTGTTTCGTTCGTTTTTAAGACTTGAGTATCGAGAATTTCGTTATCGGCATGCCAGGAAATTGTGTAATTTGTGGCAAATATGCCGAAAAAGATAAATTCGGATTGGGGTAAACGTTAACAAAAAGTTGATGTTGGACACAGAGAGCTCTCCTTCGTAGCTGCGCAATGCGGTATCTTCTCTTTCCTCTATCTACGAGTTCCCATTTCGCCGGTGCGATTTGGAAGTAGCGCTGCGCTAGAAACAGTATCAAATCACAGCCGGCTGTGATCAAATCAAAGAATTTTAGCACGGGAGTTGGACTCTTCTCGTTTGATATTCCTATGTTATGGTTATGGAGAGTAGAGAGAAGGAGAACGATCGCCGTACTAAAAATGTGTCTCCAAAAACGGAGAACATAGGAGTCGCTGCGATCGCAATGTTGATCGACAAGGTGTGGGGATTTAAGCGTCAATTTGAAATTAAAGTGTCTGTCACTCATAATATATCTTCAGAATAATATTCTTCAAAACATAAATGGTACATATTTTAGCGGATAAAAAATCTGTGGTCTCAAAGCAGCGATCGTTCTCCTTCTCTCTACTCTACATAGTTACGTTATGGAGAGTAGAGAGAAGGAGAACGATCGCCGTACTAAAAACATAGACATAGAGACATGGACTGTGTCTTCCCTTTTTATCTATGCATGAAATACGGTCAAAAAAAGTGACAGACAGAAACGCACGTCGGGCATGCAGTTGTCTTTTTCTAGAATTTTGATTGGTCCACACTCACCTCTATGTGAACAAAAAAGAGACAGGTAAATGCCCGACGATCATTTCTCTCTTTCTATAAAAAAGACAATTTCATGCTGACATTGCTCAGTCCATGTCTCTATGAATATGACTAAAAATGTGTGTTCAAAAACGGAGATAATAGGAGTCGCTGCGATCGCACGGTTGATCGATAAGGGGTGGGGATTTAAGCGTCAATTTGAAATGAACAGTCTTCATTTTATTTTAGGTTATATGTCATCGTTTTTCTGATGATTTTTCAAATACGTTTCTTCAAATCTGTATTAAATATGAGTTCTCTGAATTATATGCAATAAAATACAAGTCATATTATAAAGAGGACTATGTTATCAGCTTTATTCATTCATAATGATAAAGTAATCAATTAAATTCAAAAGCAATCACTGATCAAAAAAATTATGCGCACGTTTGTTAATCATTGTTTATTGAAAACAGGTATGTTAGTTGGTTTACTGTAATCTTCAAAATTATACCTATATGTTTGCAGTGAGGAGTAGAATTACTAATAAAACATTTTTGAAGTGAGATGAATATGGAATACCATTCATAATATCAAATTTTCCAAATTTCTCACCTGTTGGGTCCACAAAGTACAACAACAGTTGGCCACTGATGTGAATTCTGTGGTTGCAATCGATGACCTCCACCCATAAGTGCAATTGAAATTTCTGTCGCGGCTCTCCCCATAAGTTCTACTCTCCTATCCCATGTGAGCCCAACTTTTTCAGCACACTCAAACAATTTACTTCTCAAGGATGGGCTTATACATGGTACCGCAAGCCCCCCATCAGTAACATATCCGCTAAATTCATTTTTAGGAACTTGGATTTGATTGTATGAGACAGGTCCAGAGGTGATAATATTTTGATCATGCCTAAAAAAATATTATAAAATTATAAAAGTTTTCTCAGAATCCTGTTATTAATTGTTGAGATAAATTCATCAGAGTAAAGCAAAACCAAATCCCTTACTCATTCAGAATTCTCGACAAATATAAATATGTCAAATGCGATTGGTTTATTAGTCAACAATATTAGTGCTGGCGGTCAAAGTGTCGAATAACATACCCCAGCAGTTTTCGACTGTGAGAGCATATTATGTACTTTGCTATTGGAACCTATATACTGTATATAAGCATCTTTTAGGAATAAGATATTTCTCTCTGTTTGAGCTAGTTCTGGTTTGATATTCATTGAGAGTATAGATCGACCTCCGTTAAATCGATTGAATCAATATACAGATTGTTTCACAAAGTGCGTTTCATTGAAGAAGAATTTATCCTAAACCAACCTAATCTCCAACATTAATATTTCAAGAATGTTTTGGCTATACAAAAGTAGCCCATTAGAATAAGCATACAATTGTAACTAGAAACCATTCCTTTTAGGTTTATACATAACTGACCACACTCATTAGAATATTGCTCAAATACGACGTTGAACACCCTATATCCCGCTTATGCGTCGAAAACGGGTTATATGTCATGAGGCAAAAGTGATTCTCCCGGTATCACCTACCGACCATATATATTTCTCCAGTTTATTATGAAACACCCTGTATGTCCCAATATAGATATCCCAAGTTTCCCCTCTCGGCGAAATTGTGGGAGGGGGTTCAGTGTAGCAACGAAAATTTCAAAGAAATGGATGTACAGAGTGGGCAAAATTTGTTATCTACTGAAGGGATCTCGAGAACTATAGCAGCTAGAAGAAAACTGATAACACATTCTTTAGCTCTTTTTTCTTGACTAATCCAAAACTGAAAATAGATCTAGCCTAACGTTACAGATTTTGAGTTATTGAGAAATTATCATTTTCAGTGAAGCTGAATAACTTGTTTATTTGAACTCGTATTCGAAATCCGTTGTTACATTCTACAGGCACTTTTTTATGAGGAATTCGAACATGATATTATTGAATTTTTTGATCCAGTCATTTTTGACTACTACTATTTGAATGAGCAGACCTGAATTCTAAATAGCACTTCCTAAACCCATCTTCTCCCTTTTTGAATCATTTTTGGCATTTTTTTAATATTAATTGATATTGGTTGTAACAACGTAGTGTTATCTATGGTAGTGTTGACATTAATGACATTTCATGAGTGCCAACCTTACTCCGTTCTAGTTACAAAAACATTAGAAAATTATTTCATGGCCAACCAAGTGCTAAAATAAAAGTGAATGGAGTATATTTATAATGTGCGAAGTAATGCAATTATAGTCCATTCAAGAATGATTGACAATTGCGAGTGTGGCTATGGAAAATTTAAGTTGGTAATAGCCCATAAGTCAAGATTTTGTGTTGGGTAATTCAGGTTGGTATTGTGAATGAACAGTGATAGATTGTATAATATATATGTGAATCAGTTAATGCCCCACAGCAATCAACCGTCAGCTGATTTTGACAAATTGTTAGAGTACCCTATAGTTCTACTTTTCAAATACTTTTGTAGGTTAGGTTGGGTTAGGTACTTTTATAGGTTAATAGGGAACTCTAACGATTTGTCAAAATCAGCAAAGCGTTCGTTGCCGTGGGGCACACAAGCTTTTCCCTCCATTGATTCGCATGCTGTTTTGGTCGAGTATTGTGTATATTGTGCATTATGAGCGATTAGACTATAACTTTCTCAGAAATGCCTCTCTACCGTGATAATAAAAAGCTTTGTGTGCCCCACGGCAACGAACGGTCAGCTGATTTTGACAAATCGTTAGAGTACCCTATATTTGAAAAGTTAAGTTCTGTGATTAAAACTACAGAAATTATTAAAGTTCTTTTGTGACCAGATATTAATCTGTGTCTGGACTTTCAAGGCCTACTGAGATGTCAATCATTCTTGAATGGACTATACATGGAATGCGTTTAATCTGCCGCGGCCGCTTATGTGTTCCCCGCTTGACAAATAACTAATTTTCATCAAAAGATTCCCTGGTTTTCCAGAAAACTCAGGAAAATCTTTTAATTTCAGTAGGATAATCCTCATATTTTGTGCCACAATAGACTGCTTTGGTTGAGGTGGTAGGTCTGCTGGTTTCGACCAACATACCCAACAATCTGTAATCTGTAAACCTTATACAGAAAAATCAGTAGATTCAAGAATACAGATCAGGAGGGGGCCATGACTACAAGAAGGAAAGGGAGCCCACAAAAAGTAACAAGACTGTATGAGCTGAAGAGATAACTCTAGTGGTCACATTTTGCCCCTCCCTCCTAATGCACAACCTCGCAGAAGGGGAAAACCTTGAATATTCATATTGGGACACATCTTAAGCTATTCCAACAATGAATAAAATAAATTGCAATATTTTCATAATTTGTCAATATACCAAAGCAGGGTTAAATTGGTGGTTCATTTATGTTAAATTCATAGTTCACAAATGAAAACTACTTTCAATAACATACCTATAATTAGTTGGTCTTTTAGACTCGGCTTGTTTGATTATGTCAGGCTTTTGGTTATTACTTAGCTGTTCCCAGAGTGCCTGTTTATCAAACAAAGCTAAGTTACTCTCAAAATCAAAATCTTGAGTAATTTCCTCAGTGGTTGGTGCACCAAAACATTCCTCATCTCTCCAACCCTTTGAATATTTTCCTTTAGGGTTCTTATCCCTTTTATTATTCATATTATTCATTTTGAAGTAAGTGTCATTTTGTTGTACTTTATACTCTTCCATATGTTTGGTTCTATTTGGGACAGAAGTATTTCCAACCCTGTTATTAGATTCCGAGGTGTTCTGACTTCTATTACCAGCTTTTTTTGCTACTGGTTTTTTGACAACAACTGTGCTATTCTGCTGTGGTGAAGGCATTTTTCTCTCAATTAATTTCAAAGACTCGATAACACTTGAACTGAAAAAAGGCAATTTTTGTGGCTGTCACAAAATTATTTTATGTTAACTCACCTTATTTCTACAGCTTCCTTAGTTGTTTGGGGAATTCCATTATGGAATGCTCTTATCAAAGATATAGTTGTAGGGGTAACAGATATAATTTCTCCGTTATAAGTACCTAGGCCTCCAACTAATTTTATAGACACAAGGTATCCAATCCAATCTGCCATTCTTCAGTTTTTTATTAAGTTTTTTTACAAACAGAAAAACAAAATTCTTTCTCCGTGTTTCGTCTACTGTCGCGAAAGTTAATTGATATGCTCACAACACAATGTAGAAACTCAGTAAATTTTAATTTCTATTTTATTCCGAGATCTGAGATGTCATTCTAAACGGTGAAAACTTCCTTTTCCAGATGTTCAATCAACAATCACAAAATAAAATTATAGTTTTTCTCTTCTTCTTGAATATATCGCAGTTTGGTTAAAGTTCTGGTCTGTGGTTCTGTTTAAACTTCGAAGGACCAAAATGGAATCTCATGCGAAGTAAAAAAAATGAATAAATAATAATAGTTATGGTATGAAGAATAAGTAGACTAGAATTTTTTAAACACTAAACTTTGAAGCAAAGATTAGATCTTTGCTTTGAAGGGTGTTCCCATAAAAGCTAGTGGCGTAGAACGTAGAAAGACCCTAATTTTATGTGGCAACACCGTAATTTGATATGGACACACTGAACTCAATAAATAATAATTTATTATTATTATAAGAGTACCATTTAGGTGTAAAATTGAATGATGTTTAATTATGTTAACTTGAAATTATAAACGACTAGGTACTTAGGTACTAGAAGTCCACTAGTTCTTCCAAAAAAAGGATGGTCTCGGTCTGATAGCACCAGTCAGAAGTTCTACAGTGAAGCAAAGCTTCCTTGTTGTTTTTCATTTGAAGGTAATAATATATCAGCTGATAATTTTAGTATATACTTATATACATAAAATTCACTGGCTCTTGCCGATAATGCAAGAGCCAGTTGGTTGGGAAAATTGTCGATAGACCTCCGGATTCTGAAAAAGTGGCCCAGATTGATATCGAAAATAATGATTCACATTTATTTCGAATGTTAAGTCCAGTTTTGGGCGAAAAAGCGATACAAAAATGTTTCAATGACAAAAACGAAAAAAAAAACAACTCTGTGATTTGCCCAAATCCTTAAGAACAGAATCAAAACAAATCCTCTTTCTAAGAGGTGTTGTTGCATATCAAGGAGAGTACTCAACAGCCATTGAATACTTTGTTGGGTACTTCCTTAGACCCCCTATAGTGCGTTATTACATAAGGAGGGCACTTTTAATTATCTATATCTCGGTAATGATGAGAGGTAGACAAAAACAAATTGCAGATTTGAAAAGAGCAAAAAGCAGATATCCCACAAGCTAGGGTGAGAAAAAAAGTTTTTTTTCTCCTCCAAAAACTCGTAAAGTATTAATGAGCAGAACGAACGAACTGGTGAGCAAAACGGAGCAAAACGATAGCTTTCGAATGATACCAATATCGGAAAGATCCGTTGAGGTGCCCTACTAGTGTAATATTACACCAGCAGGGCACTTTTGATCATATATATATATCTCGGTAACGGTAAGTGGTAGAGAAAAACTAATTGCAGATTTGAAAAGAGCAAAACGAGAGCAAAACGAAGATATCCCACAAGCTAGGGTGAGAAAATAGTGCGGAAAGTGATACTTGCCCGCACGAAACTGCCGTTGCCCGAACGATGCGAAGCAGAGTTCGGGTAAGCAGTTGAGTGCGGGCAAGATACTTTCCGCAAGAGTTAGGAACAATATTTTTTCTAAAAGCGCTTGAAATATAGAAATGTATCCATTTCACGAAACAGATCATATCTCATTTGATTAATTCATATAATGACAGGCGTAATTCTGCATATCATTACTATGAGTTTCTCATCGTTGACGTTCTGTGCATAGAAACATGATAGAATTAAATTTACTCTATAATATTTGCGTGCGGGAAAGTGACTCTTTGCAACTTGGAATGCGTACGGGAAAAGGGTTGGACGCGCACGCTTGTAGAAAAAATTTTTTTTTTTCTCCTCCAAAAATTCGTTAAGTATAAATGAGCAAAACGAACGGACTGGTGAGCAAAACGGGAGCTTTCGAATGATACCAATATCGGAAAGATCCGTCGAGGTGCCCTGCTGGTGTAATATTACACCAGGGCACTTTGAATTGTCTACAGCTCATTGTATATAGGTGAGCAAAATAAACTGAGTAGTGAGCAAAACGAAGCAAAATGGGAGCGAAACGAGGGCATAAAAATCGTACAAATTCTTTAAGGTGTCATGCTAGTGTAATGCCGCTACAGACGTCCCTTGATCAGTGTGTGACAAGTTGTGGTCACTCATTAATTTTTACTTATTTCCTTTATGTTTTATTACATCCTTCAATATTTTTCCATTGTTTTCCGTTTATGTATTTTATTGATCGGGGTTTTCTTCATAACCTTATGCGAAAGATGGGAGATTTTTCTCAACAATCATTATTTCAGTAAAATCCATCAGGAATTGAGAGTTTTTTGTTTAAACAGAAAGATGGTGAAGAAGACGAAAACAAAAATGTAAGTATTCAATTGTAGAAAAATATGGAGTCATAGGAAGGAATGATAAAACTACGTTTAAATAATAATCTATTTATAAGAAAATATTTGTGTACAATTTGATCATTAATATACACAGTGGCCCGAAAATCTGGAAACAGTGAATTTATTTCGCGCACGGGTGAAAAAACGTAATTCTGATACTGGGGTCTTTAGTAATTTCGTCCATTTTTGAGCCCTATGCAGAGTTTTCTGTTAAAAAATCCGGGGGCACAAATCGATTATGGCATTACATGTGCGTCGAATCTTATTTGTGCCCATTTATTGGGCTCAGGAAGTCAGGAAGATTGTGTTTGTTATTTAACAAACACAATCACTTGTGTGTTATTTGGGCTTCTGATTAGAAGTGGTCAGTCAGTGGGGCAACAATGTGGGTCCTCAAATAGTACAAAAAAATTCGGGTTTCAAGCAATTCGGATGTAAAATTTCCCGATGAATCGGAATCTGCAAAAAAAAATTATGGGTTTGCATTTGAAATTTGAAATTTCAATTTTGGGACTCTTATACCACTATCAGAATTCCGATTTTCCACGCGTGCGAGACAGTGATGGATTTAAGGGGCAGGGAAGGTGGTCTGCCCCCCCAGATGTCCTCGGTGCCCTCCCCAGAAAAAAAGAGAAATTAGAAAACAGCGATGAAAAACAGCAATTCTGGAGGTTTTTCGTTGTTTTTAGCCATTTCTAGAATTTTCGGACTTCTTCTCGAGCCAACCTCGGGTGCGATTACCTCAGACCTTCCTAAGGGGTGCCCCCCCACAAAAAATGTTCATTTCCGCCTATGCTGGTCGGCAGTACAATTCACTTCTGTCCCGCTTGACAAAAAAGTGTAGATACGTCCCTGGTGCGAGAAATAAATTCACCGATTCCAGAGTTTTTGGACCAGCCGATATAATAAAAATAATAAAATATAGATTAACAGCAGTTTATATACCTTGGTACATCTTAAGAAATTAAAAAATTTTGGTTAATTGAGGATTTTATTATAATATCGGTCATTTACGAGTCATTATATATTATCAGAGTTAAAATTATAAATATCTATATATTAATTAACTAATATAAATATACAGGGTGATCAATTTTTAAATTTCAAGATTTGTCATGTGGTTATGCAGTGAGATTTTATTATACCGTTGTCAATTCATATGTGCGGTTGGAATTTTTTTTAATTAACTAGTTTTTCTTTTTTAATTTGTTCATACAAAACAATTAATTTTATGATAAATAACTTTGAAGTAGGTTCTTTTCATCATGCCCATAAGCAGAGGAAGCTCTTTTCAATTTCCCCAGATAAATTTCTGTAATGAAAAAAACGAAAAAGATAAAATATTTCTAGTTTTTCGCGAAAATCAATTTTCTGCAGAGAAAAATGTATATTTTGATCCCTATTGAAAAAATCTACTTGACCTTGACTCCAAAGTCAGATTGGAAATGTGCATTATTTGATATACTCCTGAAGACTAAGAAACTTTCATTTGAAATATTGTTTGATCCAGGCTCTTCCCAATGAATTATACATTGTTACACATGTAACTGTGAATTTTGAATTGTTTGTTTGCATCTTAAAAAAAAATAAATTGGTTCGTTATTTGTGTCCCCATGAATACTCACTTCTTCAAATGTATCAATTCTGAGCATAAAAAACTTCATGTCTCGACAAAGATTCTGGAAAAAAAATTTCATGTTCCCAATTCAAAAAATCTACTTCGTCTTGAAATGACCTTGAATACGAATGCAGCCACCAAAGTCAGTCTACTTCCGATGTACCCCTGAAGACTAAGAAAATTATAAAATGGGTCACCCTGTATATTAATAAAATAACTATTGACATCAGCTACTTTTGGATATCTTAAAAAAATGGATAATTGAGGAACTGAATATTTGTCATCAAGAGTTGTTATATCAGTACTTGTACATTTGTTCAATAAAGGAAGGAAATGTGGAAGATAATAAAGTGCGTTCAAAAAAATTAGTCGTCAAGTAGGGTTAATGTAATGTAGCACTTATCTTGAACCAATTGGTAATTATTCGTAGAATGAAAATATCAATGGCATTAACTCCTATCGTAATTTTCAATATGAAAATTTTCAAGAGAAATTTCTAGCAGATTCTCATAAAAATTCGAAACGTTTACTTCACGTTTTATCAAGTTTGAAATGTATGTATAACCATACAATAGAAGCTAAGAGCTCAAAATAAGAATACCAACCTTCAAAATTCCTCAGATTTCCCTTGACGACAATTTTTTTTAACGCACTTTACATGATATAAGTAATCAGTGAACTTTAATAATTTTGAATTTTTGGCTTGAAATAAATATAATTTTTCCCTATTGAAATCTCAAAGGAAGGATGCCAACTATCGTCTTTATTAGGTCGGTTTTTCTTGTTATATTGAATATTGGTATATTTTCATTCGTTATTGGTAACTTTTTTATGGTCAGAAAATTATTTATATTTAAGTCATATAAAAATTTTATTATCAATGCAATTTTATTGATTTTCAAGTATGTATAGAGAACTATTTCAAGATAACAAATTATTCCTTGGCAGTAAGTTTCTTCCAATCCCAATTCCTTCGAATTTTATCTACAGGTTGTATTACCGTATAAACGACAACACCTATAACCAAAAATAGCGCAATACATAAGCTAAGAAAGCTATGAGCGGTTCTCATTGCAAACCATTTTGTATAGCAGGCAAATACTAAGGATAGACCCCCGAAAAAGAATCCGATAGTGCCTGTCAAGATGTGGATAAATTTGCTCAACCTTGGCGGAAAATAGTTCTTCAATTCCTTTCGGTACAAAGCTACGATACCATTCAAACCACTCATTATCGAGAACAAAATACCAGCAAAACCCAAGACTGCGTGCCAAGTAATGAAGTGTTCCCATTTGTAGTTGTTCTTTGCTTGGTATATACTAATTAAACCCATGGTGGCACCAATCAGAGCCATAGTTTCTAAAACCCAGTGAATGAAAACTGTGTCTTTTCCCAAGAATTTCCTTATGATGGGGTTGATTCCTCGAAAAACTAATATACCCTGTACCATCAGCAACATCCACTGAAAAGAAAAATTAATAAATGACTGCAGGGAAATTTCTTCTAACGATCATACGATATAATTATTATGATGATTATTATAATTTGACAAGAGTAGAGGTAAACACTTATAAACAAATTCTGAAAAAAAAAACCAAACAATAAAAAAAATCTGAGAAGCTATTCAAGATGTTTTGTAAACAAACATCATTCATTGCTGTCGGTTACACCACCTATCTAGGAAATTTTTGAAATAATAGTTCACTGAACGCGATTGCACTAGGTATACCTCACCCGAAAGGTAATAAACTGCTCAACATGAGTTAGGGATATTGACTTAAATTGCAAAAAAAATATAGTTAAAATAAGATTTTTCTGATAAAAATTCATATTAATATGATTTTAAGTTGCAAATTAATTTTAGACTGTAGGTCTGCAGCGTATACAGGGTGGTTAAGAAAAATCGAGTAAAATAACGAAACTTTATTTCCAGAGAATTCAAGCATCTCAAGACTATCAATACAATGTATGGCCTCCACGGGCATCAATAACAGCTTGACATCTTCTTTGCATACTACACGCAAGGTTGTTGAAATTTTTTTTAGGAATTTGGTTCAATAAACGGGGCAGAAGCTCTCTCAGCTCTCAGATCATTTAAGGAATCTGGGGTAGGTTGATGATTATCTAATCTTCTTTGGAGCATATCCCATGCATGTTTCCATGCAATTCAAATCTGGTGAGTGCGGAGGTATTGGTAAATGTGGAATACCAAGCTCCTCGCTCGCATTCTCAACTATGGCTGCACGGTGCAGTCTAGAAGTGAGTGTTAAATTGAAATTTCAATTTCTAGACGATAACACTAGAAGAAACTTTAAAGTTTCACCAATAGCAGCGTGAAAATTTGGCACAACATTGTCAATGACATGCTTCCTATAGTGTAAGGCGGTCATATTCGCAGGACAAATGTGTAGATCTGTGCGCCCGTTGGAACATATCCCGGCCCATACCATAACACTACCCCCTCGGAATGGATGGACTTCTTGTACATAGCGACGATTACGGGGTATGCGTGGGATTGTCCATACCCTTATTCTTCGAGAATCTGAGAATCGTCCATATCTAGATTCATCAGTGAAAAGGACACTACGCCATTGATCTTTCCATGGTCACGTGTTAATGGAACTCCTCTTAATGGACGTCTAGAACCTAGATCAACCTCTCTCAAACGTCGTCTGATGGTTTCGATGGAAACTTGGACCCCATCTGCATTTTGAAGAGTATTCCGTAGCATTCTACACGTAGATGTAGGGTTTCTTCCAGAGATATATCTCTGGTTTCTTCTCGCCGAAACGGTGATGAAACGATCCTGATCACACTTTGGCTGACTTGGAGCCTTTCCGCTACAACAACCTGAGTTAGGCCACCATGTAGCATTCCGATAGGCCTATTAGCCTCAGCGTTTGTTAATTTACGTCTTGGCATTTTCAGAAAACTCTTTTCAAATCGAAGTCATTGATAAACTGACGTCATTTCAAAATAGAACATTCAAGAAGCATATACAAAGAACCAAACTTCAGAAAAAAGGCGACCAGATTGACGAAATGTCTCGCTGATTTTTATTGGATCCATTCAAGTTGTTATTGAGTTTTAAATGATTTTACAGCGATTTTCTCGAAGATTACATACTTTTAAAAACGATTGAATACGATATCCCTAACACTTGTGGAGCAGATTATATAGATGCTTGGCGACGCAACGCCGACCTTCCGAAATAAAATTTGCATAGTGTCATTGAATAACGTATATTACAATATACTCAACTATAGTATATATGTTACGGCTAAAGATAGGTGTGAGCATTAATTTAAGGTTAGTCGGCTAAACAGATCAACAAATGAACAAATGTGCCGTTTATAGGTTGACCCAAATTGCCGCCTATCCTATATTTCTTACAGAACTAAGAATGGGTAGTAAAATATAAAAATACCTAATATAAAATATAGCCTATATAGAAATTCAGCCTCTGCGGCTAAACTTTCACGTACGATAATATTCATAAACGTCAGGCAATTTCATCTTCAGCCCGTTAATGTGCACATTACCCAAAACGAAACGGATAAAAACGTAGTCGGAGAGAAGTGATGTCTCTTGCTATTCAATGCTATTCTGCATAGCTATAATGTGTGTATGGGTTTACATAACGACCATAGGTTTTAAAAAAGCACTTAATGTGTACGTTTTATGCCCTTCAAATCGAGCCTAAGTTTTTAAAAGTCAATTCACACATACAGAAGTTAGATATACAGTTTTCCACAGTATAATATAGGAACCAAAGATTATAATCTTTGATAGGAACGTGGATGGAAATGAAACACTAGACATTATAGAGATAGGATAGGCAAAGACATTAGAGTTAACTCTATAATCTTCGGATACATGTGCAGTATTTTTTATGTAAACAAAAGTATATTTTCACCATCATTTAACAAAATTGGCTTTATGGAAAAAATTTCTACGAAATAGAAACGATATAGTTTTTAATTGTATTGAATGAAAGTGATCTCTAAAATCTCTCCATAACCTGACACAATTTAGGAGCATAAAATTCATTATCATATTATCAATGAAAATGACCTGCTAACTTCACCGAACTAGTTTTTGAGTTTTATTTATTGAAAGAACAATTAGAGACAGGACGTATGTTATATATTCTGAATCAGAAAAAAAATATGGGACTGGAATATGTAAGAATAATACAAAGAAATTATATTAAAAAAAATAAAAATTATCATTATATCACACTGCAGTGGCGGACTGAGAAAAATCTTTGACTACGCCACTGTATTCTACATGAAAAAGTGTCTGTAGAATGTAACATTTGTTTTTCGATATCACTGATACTTTACGCAATCCCATCGAATTTTGCCCACCCTGTACACAATAAAATTAGACGATCAGAAAAGAATAAGTATCTTTTTTTCGCCAATTTATGGACCTGAGAAACTCGAGTTGAACATTTATAAAAAAGGAATTTGAAATGCGTTGTCACTTTGACCATATTCGACCCCTGTTTCTACTCAAATTCTTGTAGCCCCTCTCGCAGTGGTTTACTTCTAAGTACCGTGTAAAATGTGCCCCCTACGAACATAATTAAACATATTTCATAAAAAATTTCTACTCATTGTACTATGAGAAATGGTGGCTCATTTCATTGGGACACCTTGTATATTTAATTGAATATGAATAAAACATCATCGCTATTTCAGACATACGTATGATATCGATTGATCAGAATTAAGATGTCTAAAACACATTTTAGACATCTTAATCAAAATCTTGCCCCAAAGGGTATGTTCAATACAAATTGACAAGTTTGACAACTATTTGAAATCACAAAATTATGATTGTAATTTCAAAAATTTTCCAGAGTCCGTCTCTGATGATTTGGCTTTAATCTTGTCAGACGTCCTTTCTGAAGTGAAATTTCTACTTTAAGAAGCAGAAATAAAATCGGGCCAGAAACGCTGAAAAATTCAAGTTCCCAACTCTTTTCTTTCGAGTTACGAGTATTCACGGACCGACAAAGCTGATTTGACCACGAATATTCTTCATCAAAATGAGCTAATCTAAAATTGTTCAGGACTATTTCCGGTTCAGGATTTGAAAATCACATTTGGACAAAATTATGATGCTCATTACATTCCTGAAACAAAGATCGCAAAACAAATCAGTTCAGTGAGATTTCCCCTGAATTTGTGTAAAGATACTCAAATGAAAGCAATACTTACTCCTATGTTAGAGAAGAACACGTGGATATCCAAGAGAACTAATTCACTTACAGAAGCTACCACTAAATATATAATCAATATAACGAAAACAATCTCGAAGAATTGTATCAGATTAAAAATGTCCTCTTTCTTATTTTTTTTCAATTTTTGTTTCTTCACTTTCTCCATTCTTACATCAAGTTCGTTATTGAACTTTTCTTGAATGAGTCGACATGAAAATTAAATTGTAAAATTGAAAAAGGGTAAAATAATCTTTTTATCTTATCTTATATATCAATAATAGTCAGATAATTACAAATGAATGACTGTGCCAATTTTCTAAACTAAACTAGTAAACCAGAATTCGAATTAAACGGAATTTCCAATGGATCAAAAGAAAGAACATTATACTGCACACTGATTACTGATGGTAGTATTCCCATTCATCATCAAATCCAAGGACGAATGGGTTTATGGTTTATTAAATGTTGAACGGTTGAACTCTTATTCCTTGTATCTTATGTATTTCCTGTTATACCTATATATCATTTTCAATTATTGCAAGATTTTGTGTTTTTTGTTGAGGTACGATATTAATGGTCAAGTACCTACACCAAATTAATAACGAAGAAAACCAAATTTTTAAATAGATTGGCTGAGGGACAAAATTATTGAATTTTTGACATTTCACAATCTTTTTATGCTGTGATGAAATGATAACTAATCTAAAATCAAAGAGGAGTTTCCTGAAATTTTTGTGAGCACCCGGCACACCCCGTGGTCCCCGTGCCTTGTGGAAGTATTTTTATTAGATCTTCATTTGCGTTTACCAAAGATTTATCTACTATCCAGAGACAATAACCTGAGTTGTCTCTGCTACTATCTGAGACATGTTTCTGCTACTGATTAATTGACATTAGGAATAATTAAGTAATTAGCGTAGAACTAATATCCTCGAAACAATGTTCCAAGCTTTTATTAGGTCTACGGACTCTTTTTTTACTTTTGCTTTCATTTTGACGAGACTTTCAGTTATTTGGAAGTTGCTTGTGTTTATGGGGCTATGGGCTGATTTGAAATATAAGGAAAAATCAATAATGTAATCCCCTCATTTCCTCATTATGTTGATCCAAAGTTGCGAATTTTTCGCAACGCAACGCGAAACCACAAAACTTCCTCTTTTTACAGCAAGAAAAGGATTTTAGAGCAAAATAATCGATTATTTAATTGACACATGTGCTCTGTGATTGACACTAGCGATGTTGTGACTTGTGACGGATTGAATCATATCAAGAGTGAAATGTCAACTGTGGAAAGTTAGTTTAGTAAACTGTGATAATATTTTGGATTTCTTTTAAGTTAAATCTATTTTCATAAATCGGTTTGTTACAAATGGCTTCAGATAGAATTTATGGATATTGTCCTCAAGTAGGAGTAGATGGATATGTGAGTAAATTGATTACAATTTTATTTGACATTTGGGATTTACACCAACCAGTTATAAGGGGTTGATAACTTGTTATATTCGGAAATATCCTAATTTCATTATAATACATTTAATCTTAAATAAGGGAATTCATAATTACGCATTCTTCGGTGCGTTATTATCAAACATAAGCATTCATTTATGTTTAAGACTGAGGAACCAACAAGTAAAGTAAGACTAAGAATAATAAGAGGAAAAGGATTGATGAAAAAAGATATATTTGGAGCAAGGTGAGGTTAATATACTTGATTCCCAAAAAAGTAGATGAAACTTTTTCTTCTAGCGATCCTTATGTCAGAATAGATCTGAATACAATAAGTGGAGATGAAACGATTGATGCAGTTCTCACTAAAACCAAAAAGAAGGTAAATGAATAAAAATGAGCATTCATCAAGATTTTATGTTCTCACAATCTGTTTCAGACCCTCAATCCAGAATGGAACGAGGAATTTGTATTTAGTGTAAGTTCACAGTGGAGAACATAAGCCCTTTGTTAATTTTGCTTTTATGTAGGTTAAACCAACAGAGCATAAATTAATACTTCAAGTATTTGATGAAAATAGATTAACCAGGGATGATTTCCTTGGAATGGTGGAAATAAGCCTTATGTCCCTACCTAAAGAACATGAAAACCGAATAATTCCACCTATCAAATATTTACTAAAGCCTAGAAGGTAACCAATTTACTTTTTGTTCCCCATGATAATTGAATTGCTGAATTCTTCGATATAAATTCATTCATATTTATTCATTTCTAAATATTTTCTTGCTGTTTTATTTAATTATGCGAAATTCTTGGGTAGATAGCAACAAAAATTTCTTAAATAACTTACTCCAACCTTCACTGAATACTCTTTGAGGGGAGTTGAAATGAGCATTCAAGCTTGATTACATATATGCAAAAAGAATTAACAACAATAATTACTGATTCATTATGAATATCATGATCAAATTTTTTTCATTCAAAAAATCAGTCCTTCTATTTTGTACTTATATTTCTCTTAATCTTAGTCTCTATCTCATTTTAGTCCTCTTCATCTCCTTTTCAACAGAATTGATTATAATTATAACTTGTGACATCTATTTCGATTAATTTTTGCAATGTGTAATTACTAATTTGTAAAATCTCATTTTATCAACTCTTTGTGTGTTCTGACTCACTCTTGAATCATATTCTGAACATAATTATTTTATCTGCTTGTGCTACTGTCACTTTTCTGATAGCTCCTTTGTCTTTATATCTATTTGTCGGAATTGGACACTCAATTTAATTTTATACATATCTTTTACCTTCCTGATTAGGAAGCATGGCTTCACATTTGAGGGTCCTGAAATTCTATGAAAAAATTTGAGAAAAATACTTGCCACACTTGTGGTAATTGGTAATTGAATCTGAGTAGTTTACTTATTTCAGTTGTTATAATCAAGAATTATTCTGAATGTTTTTGAATTGATCACATTTCTACAACCAAGTTCAAACACTTATGGATTATCAGTATTGGCTGACTAAAACCTAATATAATGTGGTAATTCCTAAGAATTATTGGAAGTTATCATTTCAAAACTGAGGACCATGGTTCAAGCTTATTGTATCTTTACAGTGTACCATAGTAATGACACTGGATGTGGAGATATTGATATTGCAGAATCGCAACTAGGACTAATTTTTTTCCACCAACTCATACAATCTGTTTGATCACAAACAGAAGCATATCTATGTTCAGGTCTTTAGATTGAAATCATGACCACCATGACTTTTTGGACTTAAATTTGGTCTGAAAAAAACCGATGTTTTATGAGAAATTACAGTATTAACGATAATTTTTCTTTTGATGTTGTAGGGTCCAATAATTCTTCTTAATTATGTGACACCATCTATTGTTGTTATGGCCATGAACACTTAGTATATTTTTTAATTTTGGACCAAATTTCAACTTCTGCTTCTGACATTAGGCCTGTTTTGGTTCGCTTTTAGGATGGTTCCAGAACGGTTCAAAACAGTCGCACATTTATTTATTCAGCGTAAGCTCGCGCGTAGCATGCGTGTAGCTTCCCACACCATTGCTGCTCCACTACTTTGAACCGATTCGGAACCGCCTCAAGTGCGAACCAAAACAAAGCTACTGTTGTATGATTACTATATATTAGCTCAGTATTATGTATAAGAAATTAGGTTTGGGCTTCATGACATTAAATCACGTGAATTTTTAGTGCCAGATCAAGAGTCAAAGGGTATCTGGAAATTTATCATGCATTCTTTCCTGATAGTCCAGAAGTTGCTCCACCATCTGGAGAAAGTTCGATGGATTCAACAGAGAGGGAATGGGAGATCATACATGATGGAAGGGAAGAAAGTGCAGCTGTACGTAATTCTAATATTCCCTTATTTGTATTCATTACAATACTTTTTTCAAACTAAATCTCGTCCATTTGATTACAAGATTATTGTATAATATATCTATGTACATTTGAAGTGGATCAGAGGATCGGTAGATTCAATACATTGGCTTCGACCCAGAAGATTTATAAGCTCTGGAAGACGGCGCTTCGTGAGTTCATGAAAACTCTTTTTAAAACACCAAAAAATCTGCGTTTTTTGATGTGAAGAAACAACCAAATACCAACCAAAATGGACACCAGGTGGCGCACCGTACAGTAAATAGTAAAAAAAGGAATATACCTATTTGTGAATTGGAGAAATCTATTGAAGAAACGGCTAGCGTTTCGTCGAGGATAAACTCTCAAATTATCGCGTTTTTTGCGAAAAAAAAATTTTCTCTTTCATAACTTGAAATGAAATCGTTTGAAAAGTACCCCCTTCATGACGGGTGAAATATTTCTAAAAAGCGACTCGAAACTCCGGTAAATTTGAAAAAAATCGAAACCAGCCAGATCGAATCTGACGAAAAAACGATTCTGACTCAAAAACCATTTTTCCGATTTTCATCAAAATCAGTAGGCTGCTTAGCATAATGCTGCTAAAATTGACCTTCAGAATAACTAGCTACATCTGTGACAGTACATATCTGTGGATCTTAACAGAATTGTATTCTGCCAAGGTACTCAATTTTTCAAATTTCATAGATACTTTTAAATTTTAACATCAAAATACTCGAAAATGGCGCTTTGTACAGGGTATCCCAAATTGCTTGATTTTGGCTGTTTCTGGTACTTCTAGGCTAGATAGGTAAAAACGTTGAAAGGAGTCCTGGGCTCGATTTTCGTGAAAATTCCATAACTGAAAACCGTTTAACGATATCTTTATTTGTCTTGAAGATATGACCAAATTTGGATATTTTGTCGATATCGAAAATGTGCCGTATCTTCTTTATTTAAAAAAATTTGAATATATTATCGTATTTCCAATGAAAAAGTGGCTGTAGAAAGTTTTTACCCTTTTCAGATATTTTCGATAATAAAGAACTTACGGTACATTTTCGAAATCGACAAAATAACAAAATTTGGTCATATCTTCAAGACAAATGAAGATATCGTGAAACGGTTTTCAGTTATGGACTTTCACGAAAATCGAGCCCAGGACTCCTTTCAACGTTTTTACCTATTAAGTCTGGAAGTACCGGAAACAGCCAAAATCAAACAATTTGGGATACCCTGTACAAGAAAATATAAGTAATACTTTTATTTCATAAAATGTTCAAATATTCATTAGATAGCGTCGCAAGAGCTGGTTTATTTGATTTTTTGGTATTTTCATGGTACGTAATGATCATAATGAGAAAACTGGAAGACGTGGATGATATCGAACAAGATTCATCAAATAAATGAAAACCTATATGTATTCCGAAATTCATTTCATTCGATAGAACCGTTTGTGAGATAGAACTGAATATATTTTTTTTATGGTTTTTCAACAGCCTGTATCTTTTAAACCGAGCCGATTCGGAACAAATGGTAAAAAAAAGTGTTTTTTTTTTCACTTCAAGAAATATTGTTGAAATATTTGTACGAGTTAAAAACTCACCCTGTATCCTGTATAAGATCATTTCATCGATCCAAATTGAGTCCATTTTGATCAATTTTTAGGGGGAAGTAGTACAAACGATTCGAGATCAAGACGATCGACATTAGTTTCGTCAGTTGAAAAATAGAAAATACCACGCGAAAGGTAATAATGGTAATATTAGGAATATTGAATAATTTTCAGTTATTCCTGAATTTCAGCGTAATTTTGACATATATTATATAACTATGAAAATTTTTGCAATATATAAAAAATTGAATCGCCGATGTCACCCCGCCGCTACTTTTATCGAAATACATATGTTGAAAAACCGCCGAAAAATGATTGAAAAGACAAGTTTTATAGACACTTATGTTCAACTTTTTTTTCCTCATAAAAAACCAACTGAATTGAAAAAAAAAAAATTAAAAGCGTAAATTGAGGACTAGTGAATGCTGTTTTTGAATGAAGATTCTTGAGGTATTACTTTCCCTTAAGGTTTGAAAATTGCGAAAAGTACAGTGTGTAAATGAAGTAAGGAACAGAATTCATAACTGGAAATTCTAACGTCCTGTCAGAAGGACCCGTAATAATAACAACGATAATGGACTAATATAAATTCTGAATTGAGAAGTGAACTGCAGGGAACGTGTTGTCATTGATCGAAAGAGCAGGCAGAGCGGTGTTTTATTTTAGACTAAAATTTGCCTGTCCGAGCGTTCTAACTGAAAACACTTATAACGCAGTTATTAATTCTGTTCCTCACTTTATACTCACACTGTATAACTGAATTGATATTCAAAATTTTTTTGAATGTTTTCAGCCAATATTTACAAATTCGTCAACTGAATCTCAATCGGTGTTACCTCCTGGTTGGGAAGAGAGACAAGATGCCAATGGAAGGACGTACTATGTGAATCATTTGGCCAGAACTACCCAATGGGAGAGACCTTCTGTCAGGTACGCTTTTCATTCATTCATATGTTTACGAAGGTGTTTACTAATATCATGTCTCAATTAAAAAAAAGTGGAGATCAATTTTTTGTGAAAAAAGTGAATGAAAAAAAAAATTAAGTAAATTTTTAATCTTTTATTGAAGCATGAGCGTAGATACCCGACAAGAGGAACAAGAGGAGAGAGAAAATAGCGAAGCTCGTACGTTCCAGAGAAGGTATCATATAAGCGATGAACAGAATCGGGATCGTGGGGACACTACCAGCATTGCGAGCCAGGTATGTGACTATGGCATACTTTATTGTATAAGTTAAGCTTATATTATTCAATGCATGCCTATAGGGACTGGCATGATGCTCTTATATCGGATATGAAGTTTAGTTATTTTCTCATTTACTGAAACATTATTATATCATACACATGAATACACAACATAAAATGGGCAAAATTCGACTTTCAGAAGTTTTCTATTCTACTAGTGCTAATTTCATGTGTCCACTAGAAGTATCTATAGACTGAATGAAAATTTGTCTATTCCACTAAAATATTCTTGGTACTTCCAGTTATACCGTTATACCGTCAAATTACATGAATTGAAAAAAATATGCATTCTATTGCTACCTGGTCATTTCACTGCAGCTCAGACAGTCTGTCCATCTCCTTTATTCTATCCCCTTTCTTGGATTCTCCACAATATTTCAACTATGCTTCACTAATAATTAACCGTTTCCTGTGGTATTTTACTGATTACTGATTGCTGGGTGTGTTGGACGGATAAACCCAAACCTGCCACTGCGACCAACGGTCTATTGTAGCACACAAGCATGCTCAAAGAGCTAGATCTCTTCCTCTAGTCCCATCCTACCCAAAAAGGAGATGATGTCGGAGGGGGAGTGATTCTTGAGTTCCTCTAGGATCATCTTCGGAGAGCCAAAAACTCCAAGTCTGACCCTGTCTGCCGCCGGGCAGTCACAGAGGATATGCTCAATTGTTTCGTCTTCCTCTAAGCAGAGTCTGCAGAGTGGGTCATTGACGATGCTGAGTTTTTTGAGGTGGGCTCTGAGTCTGCAGTGTCCTGTAAAAACCGCTATTATAGATCTCAGATTAGTTCTAGAAAATTCTAGCCAGCGACTGGTGTATGGGCTGGGAGGCACTGAAATAGCCCTATGGGAGTGACGCAATCCAGGACGGTTGCGCCAGTGCTCCAGGACCTTTTGCTTTATCCAGCTGTTGTTTCGGTCCCTGATTAAGGAATTAGAAATTCCTATACTGGGTTCCGGGCCAATAAGCGTTGATGTCGCGCCTTCTCTGGCTAGAGCATCCGATACATCGTTGCCACTGAAGCCAGAGTGTCCAGGTATCCAAATCAGTTGCAGTCTGTTTGAACTTCCCAATTTGGTGAGTTTAGATCTGCATTCAAATACCTGTGCCGAGTTGCATTTGTCTGCCGCGAGAGATTTGATCGCAGCTTGACTATCCGTAAGGATTTTTATTGATCTGCCCGCCCAGCCACTGTCAAGTAAATGGCTTGCGCACAGATCAATGGCGAAGATTTCTGCCTGAAAAGCTGTCGCCGACTTTCCCAGACTAGCACTGAGTTTAGTCAGCGGTCTACGGCTGTAGACTCCGGCTCCAGATCCCTGACTGGTTCTGGAGCCATCAGTAAACCAGCAAGGTCCTTGTAAATAGAAATGCTTGTGACGGAGCCATTCGTCTCTGCTTGGAATCAGAGAAACGAATGTTCCTTCAGTGCTGGTTCTTGTGATTATTTGATCAGTTCTCATGCCCATCACCTCGTCAGCCTACAGTTGGGCCGACAGACGACTGGACACGAAAGTGAGTTTGTCAGGCTCGTTTACGGTAAGGTGGTGGAGCCTGTGGGTTGCTAGTCTTGCCTCTCCCTGGACAAAAATGTGAAGGGGAGGGAGGTCTAATAGCATCTCCATGGACGCAGTTGGAGTAGAGCGGAATGCCCCCGAAATCATGAGGCAAGCCGTTCTCTGGAGTTTGGAAAGTTTGTTTTGGGTTAGAACGCGTTCAGTGCAGGACTACCGGGCGACACAGCCATAGGTGATCAATGGTCTGATCACCGTGACGTATAGCCAGCGGAGCTGCTTCGGCGCTATCCCCCATGTCCTTCCACAAAAGTGGAATTGTGGTATTGTAAAACTAACTTGTGAAATTTCCCCAACCGAAATTTAACCTTCGATTCTAAAACCGGGCGGTAAATTTTGAAATTTCCTGTGGAATATTCTGATGAACTTACTTACGGACGTTATCAATTAACCTAACTATCCATCGTTTCAGTTTCTGAGGATAGAAAGGATATTCTATGATCTATCTGTAGTTAAGGATGAATTTCTCTACCATTAGTAACTGAAACGATGGATAGATGGTTCATTTAAAATGGACTTCAGAAAACAGATAGAATCTAGAGAGTATTTTCTTAGGTTAATACAATTCTCAATTCTGTAACTTTTGTTAGTAGGAAGTTCATCAATTCATAAGGATTATGTCAACTATGATACAAATGTATTGATAAAACTGAGGTTTGAACTTCCTCATGGAAGTACTTAAAAATTTGTGGAGAATCCTAAAATGTAATAAAATATAAGGGTGTTTATTTATTCACTTATTATTACATAATCAATAGAACATTTTTACGGGATCATCCCCATTTACAAATGAAATATTAAGAAGCAAATAAAGCAACAACCATAAGAATAGAAACGAATACAGCCAAAATAACAAAAATCGAGCTGTAACACTTAAGTAAACTAAAGAACATTCATAACATCCCAGCACATGGCGAACACCTATATAGTATGAACACAAATCACTTCAGAAGTTCACTTCCTTTTCTCTTGAACTGACTAAGGCTACAACTAACAAAAATCTAAATATACACCAACTTTGAAATAACAGTTTTCTGGTATAACTGGACAGGAATATTTTAGTCGAATAGATCTTGGGCATTCATTATAATCGAGAAATAAAAAAAAATGTAATTCAGTTTTCTAGTTACTTCTAGTGTGGACACTTGAAATAACTTGTATGTTAATATGTATATTGAACATTGAAATATAGGTACGCCAAATTGCTCGGATACATGAAGAATTGGATGATTTTCTGTTCAAAGAGTTTTCACGTTATCTTTCATATTGGATTGTTACCTATATTTTTAAATTTTTTGGATCTACACCCACACATGAAATGTAGATGCAGGCATTCGAATAAGTCTGCATATTCGTTTTTTATAGTAGTTTATGTGGTAGAATATATTTTACAACTTTTCCCCTTATTTTTCGCTTCACATCAATTTTATTGTTTTTCTATCAATATTGTGTCATCTAATATCACTAATATCATCCCATTTTGTTTCTCCTTCTCCATTCCAAAGGTTCATTACATATTCGATAAATGATTGTAACATCAGAGTGGCTGTCAATTTTTAAATTATACGATACTCAAGAGTTATGGAATATCGGTTGGTATTGGAAATGAGCACTGACCCATGGACTGATTACTTTCAAGGCCATGCACTGACCAAAGATATTTTACATTTTATTTTGTGGGGTATCTCATTTTTAAAATTTGTCAGTTTTGTTTTTACGTGAGATGGGGCACAATTTATAGAGACCCCGTAGAAGTACTTGGAAGCGATTGGACGCTACCTCAAATAAATTTATTTAATTTTGAAAAACCTCATCAACGTTTCAGTCAGTATTTGATACTTTGGCAATACATTATGAGAAACAAATCTTAAATGCTTATATATAAGGAAAAAATGATAAATAAATTCCACCTCTTAACCAACTATTATCTGCCATGTAAGTTTAGGAAATTTTTAACTGATGCTTTGAATAATTTTAAATGTTATTGGCTCTAATGAGGAAATTAGTTTTTTTTTAGCCAATTATCACTACTATTAAAATTTTCTCCAAGCCACCTATTATTTTATCTGTTTTGAAGATTTAAATCTTATTTATGAACTCCATCTCAGTCCATTAGAGAAATTAGTACCCCCTTGTATACTATATTTTCAACTACTATTCAATCAAAACTAATGAATCTAGCGCTGGAGTCAAATCAATTTGATAGCTCTTAATTTTTCTTCTTTTATAACCGATACGAAAAACACTATCACCTAGTCATATATGCCGATCAGTCTTCAAATCATCAATCATGCATGTGGGCATTTTGTTTTGCATGTGACTCCATCATGGGCAGGTCGATAATCTGACCGATGGAGAGACTGACCCCAACTTAAACGCGATGGAAAATCGCGATAACGCAGAAGATGAAAATCCCGTTACTAGCGAACAACACACCGACTCGGAATACAATGCATCGGCCGAGAGCAACGCTAGTAGCAGAAGGGGTTCGGTAGAGTACCCCGAGTTTAGGATACAGTTGAATACGGACGATGGTGGGGAGATGGCAAGCAACACAGAGGTGCGTAAAAATTTGTGTGCCCCGCTTCCAGTGTCTTTCTGTGTACCAATTTACGCTAGCTGCTTGCTTGTTGGAAGCATACACCATTTTTGATTAATCGGGTTTAATCAGTGAGAATTTTCAGTTGGGTTCAAATATTCTGTATTGGGACGATTCAGAATCACAGGGATGTTATAGATAGAGGATGCAAACCTTTGATTTTAAGGTTCGGGTTGCAAGTCTTATTCGGACGATAATGAAGTATTTTTTTATGCAATATCTAACGACGGGTTTCAAATTTATCAATTTGCTCCCGAAAGTTCATAAAAAATAAGTATTGGGATTTTATATTTGAACTGCTTCGTTCTATTCGACCAATTGATCAATTTTCTGAGAAAAGTGCGGTATTATCATATATCTATTCTATATAGATAATTGGGCTTCGAAAACTGAAGCCAGACTGTGTCTCATTCTGATATATGGTTTTATCACAGCCGTCTATAGAGAGAGTACTTCAGAAGGGTGTGATTTTATGAGCTGACAGGAATGAAATAATTTTGCTTCACAATCATTTGAATATTTTCGACCGTACCCTAAGGGCTTGGTCCCACCAAACCTACGCAACAGCGACGCCACAGCGACACGATTTAAACGCGTTCAAAATATGTCGCTGTTTCATAGCTTTGGTGGGACAACATGGTGGGAAAACATGGGATGAACACGAAAGATACACGCTGGGGATATCGGATCGTTGTCACGTCGCTGTTGCGTTGCTTTGGTGGGACAAGGCCCTAACAGTGAGAAATTAATGTATCAATCATAAAATAATTTCAATTACGTATCACAAAACATAATCTGTCCAGAAATTTTAGCCTCTGTAAATCTGAGAGTTCCCCAACATGGGACAAGGCCGGGCAATATAATTCAGATTTGTTTATGTAGAACTGAATATATGTATTCTCCATTGCTCAGGATGTTGAGGTTGGCGAACTCTAGTGATAGGCTCGATTTTTCCACACTTAATATTTCAATATTTAAAAGAACGTTTTCAAATATTTTGTTGAATTTATAAATTTCTCGCACTTAAAATGGGTTGTATTCCGTTAATTTTCAATAAATAAATAATACTACATACCCATTCAGATAAGATAATGAATTCACACCTGTATCATTTCATTTTACACTTTCCCGGCAGACCAGCAGGCATTCTATATAATGCCTAAAAATTGTATACTATGCCTTGGTAAAGTATGGAATGGACAAAGGCATTCTTATTATTTCATACATTGTCTAGAAGACCTAGGCATTCTATACATTGCCTAGGCATTGTATAAAATGCCTGAATTATACCCATTGCCTGTAACACATACACCATGTTTTTGACATATTATCAACACTCAACAACTAACAGCCGTCAGGTCTATATCCACAGAAAAGAGAAGGTTATGGTCGTTCCGTTGCTTTCTCTCTTTGTAGTGTACGGTGCATCCCATTTTGGGTGAGACAGCCAGGTTTCTCGCTTGTTATTCAAGATAGAGCCTTACGGTTTTCACGTTCCTGTCCTACTTTCTTGTGAAACCCAAGTTGGACTAATCAGATTTTGCATAACTGTTTCCGTTTATGAGATACAGGGCGATTTTGGAAATTTATACTTTTTGGACCCTTCCTTTATATCCGAAGTTATTAGAAATAATGCTGAGCTAAAAACTGCGTCTGATACAGAATTCTGCATGGAATCCAGGGGCGTACTCAATATTTTTTTCGGGGTATGATTTTGAAGATTCGAAACAAACCTATATTTTTTTCAATGGAACACCCTGTATTTTGTTACTTCGTTGAATTTGTTATTTTTTTTTCCTTCAAAATGATGTATAATATTATATAGGTATGATGTTCAGAAATGCTAAAAAACAATAAAACATCACATAATGATGATTTTCTGTTAGTGGGCCATGAATTTCCCAAGTTTCAAGAAAAGAATTATTACTTTTGATTATTAAAAGTAATAGGTCATGGATGATGAAAACATCCTTGTTATTATGGCTACTATGCATTGGCAGCATTGTTTTATCAAGTAGGCATTGGAGAGAAAAAAACAAATCTGATCTAGCTGTCATCGCTATAAATTATTATTGTCTTTCAGACACAACAGTCCCGAAGAACTTCGTCAACAGAGCTTTCCAGGATTTACAGAACCGCCCTTTTTTAATAATAAATGCACTCAGCCGTATATTGAAAAGGTTTGTCAATTATGTATTAGGAAAATGGACAGCACTTTGATCAGTTTAACTACTAAGGTATTATGTAATGGTGGAAATTTGTATCAATGATAAATATTTCATTGGGTACTTCTTCTGTATCTAATTTGTATTATGATTTCATCTAGGTAGGTTTTTCGTGTTAGTGATGAGTGTATTATCTTTGTTCGCTTACTATCCTATAATTAAAAATCACAAATGAGAATTATCCAAATGATTCATCTTTTATATAGGAAATCCATGGCCCACTAACAAAAATCATCATTATGTGATGTTTTAGTGTTTTTTAGCATTTCTGAACATCCTACCTATATAATATTATACGTCATTTGGGAGGGAAAAAAATAACAAATTCAATGAAGTAATAAAATGCAGGGTGTTCCATTGAAAAAATATAGGTTTGTGTCGTATCTTCAAAATCATACCTCGAAAAAAAATATTGAGTATGCCCCTGGGTTGTACGCAGAATTCTGTGTAGTTTTTAGCTCAGCATTATTTCTAATAACTTCTGAGATAAAGGAAGGGTCCGAAAAGTATCATTTTCCAAAATCGCCCTGTATCTCATAAACGGAAATAGTTATGCAGAATCTGATTAGGACAACTTAAGTTTCACAAAAAAGTGGGACAGGAACGTAAAAACCGCATGGCTCTATCTTAAATAGCAAGCCAGAAACCTGGCTTTCTCACCCAAAATGGGATGTACTGTACAAAGTAGACACTTTCTGTGGGTATTTCTCTGTTCATTTTCAATGTCTATGGGTTCTAACTCCGTTTCAAACCGATGCGACTCTTCTTCTTATTGCCGCAGCCGACAGTGTTTCCTTCCACTTTCTGTATTTATCATGTTATTGTTCTTGTCGTTCTCAGCAGTACCGCTTTCTGCATAATTATTTTCGTGCAATTAAAGCTTCCTCAAATTTTCTGAAAATTTTTTGGGTATCAGATCCGTAGATGAAATGACAATTCTGATGGTTTTGATATCTTTCGATTTCCACTCTCTCTTCATTTTTTTATCAAGATCTCTATATTTTGATACATTTTCTGCGTGTCTGCTCAATAGGTTGTTGTTATGTGGAATCGCAAAGTCAATGCGGTCAATAAGTATTGCTTTATTTTCATCTGTACTAAGTAGAACCACTAGGCCAGTAGGTCATGAGTCATGACTCCGAACGAGTAGCGCTATGCAAATTCAGGTATTGATGCTTCGATTGAATTTTTTGGTCTTTAGGATTATTTTTATTTGTATATCATTATTACTGTTTTATATATTTGCGGATAATTTATGCCATAACTTGATTATATGATAAAAGTGATTCCAAAAGCTATCGTATTTTAGCGATTTATATTCGGAAGGGTAACACAACTCAAGGAGTTGGGTCCCATAGGAGTTGAACCGAGTGATGACGATATACGATGAGCTGGAGCGGACCAAAAAAAAAAGTTTTTGCATCGTCATTAGTGATGAAGAGAACATATAACCATAACGATAAGTCCAACCACAGAATATCCAGGGTTAGACCACACTAACTAATGCCGGCTACTAACCCGTCTGATGCAGTGGTCATTTAGTGAGTAATAAAATAAATCATAAGCTCCTAGATTAGCAGCTAGACGACGGCACGTGTATAGACTTGCAGGGAAAGTTATAAAAGAAAGCTTGCCATGTGTGACCTAATTTCCTTGATAACCGTCATTCGCTCTGTATGTTAAAGGTCTGTTTTGGTCCAAAAAAGTCGCACATTCTTGTATTCGAAGTGAGCTCTCGCGTGTAGCTTCCCATGCCCATGCATACTTTGAACAGATTCGGAATTGACCAAAACAACATTATTTGTGGACAATTTCGCACTCGGTTCGGCAACGACTACTATTAGGATGTCAGATTGTCAATATCACGTGTATATACTTCAATACATATAAAGTGAATTCTGGGTACTAAAAGAAGGGTTGGGTGCGTATGATTTATTACTCGCTAGATTGCCCCTGCCGCATGTGTGTGAGTAGCTGACTTTATCAACACCACTGACTAAGCCAAACACACAGCTTGAGTGCATTTATTGTAGACTAAGGGAGAGTGCCCACCAAAGTAGCGTAGCACTGACATGGCACATAATATATGACAAAGGCGATGCATAATTTTCAGATATCGCACATCTGAATGAATTCAATTGCGCGAAATATGTCGTTCTCAGTTCATATCTGAAAATAAAATATCGCCTTTGTCATGTATGTGTCATGTCAGTGCTACGCTACTTTGGTGAGCGCTCCCACTAAGAGCGCTCATAATACATCTATCTATTCTGATACCAAAAATTTGCTACTGGTCTACAATTAATGCAGCTGAGCCGTGTGTTGAATCAAAAACACCCGAATACTGCGAAAGACAAGACAGCTATTTTGCTGATCAAGAGTAGGCTGGCCGGAATAGATTTCGATCAGCTGGAATGGGAAGTGCTATACCTATACCGTATTCTCTTAATACTGCATCTGAAGATTTGGCCTTCTATGGACGAATAATCTGAATAATATGTTACGAATTAATTCCAATTCCCAATATTAACGATAGCATAAGGTTTGTTTCGAGGAAGTTGACAGAAGAAATATAAAGACAAAACTTTATATATGGTATATGTGAAAGAACTTCTGATGATCTACCATATATTATATTATCCTTCAGACCATGAAAAACAGTTTGGTTGCATATATTGTAGTACGAAATTCACGCAGCGCCTACTGAAGTTGATCGTAAGGATGGTGAAATGCAGAACTTCTCATTATTTTAGTGGTATTCCCAATAGCACGCGAACAACTGAAATAATGTATTATAGAAAATTTCGTCATTTTCTTAGAAATTACCGGAAGAGAGGTTAAATGAATAAATTCAGTATTCTTGAAGTAGCTATTTCAACTTATTTTCTAGAAAGGGTATTAATTTGAAAAAGGTTGAATTGATTAGTGGAATTTCTCTTCATGAAGGAAGAAGAAGAAAATTTCTTTGCAACAAATTCCTTTTTTTAGTTATTCGAAAGGAATTACCAGTTCATTTTTTGATTCGATGAGATGAATATTCAGCCTAAGAGTCATTAACTGAAGAAACAAAAAATTTACATTACAGTGAAAATTCATCTTTCACTTCATGGGAGAAATGAATGGCTCATGGATAAAAATGCCACGGTCCCCCCTTGTTATCCTGTAATTTTGTTGAACTTTTAGGGGTTCAACACCCCCTCCCAAAATTGGAAAAACAAAATCTGATCTTTGCATACACCATGTTTTTAGACATCTTACATGAAACATAGGCTTATTACTTCAAACTATAAGCAATAGAACATACAATTAGGGTACCTACCGTTCCGAAAATAACAAAACAATTTTAAAGGCTAGCTGCACACAGGTCAAATTCAATAATAAAATAAATTCTTCTCGAAAACGGTTCATCCTACGGATATAAAACCTTTTTTTCTTTTGTGTGCAGAAATATAATTTCTACAAGATTTTCTATTGGAAAATACCGAAAATATCACTAGCAAAAAATATGGAGCATTTCATAACGCCTTCTCCGGTACTATGCGCCACGGCTGAATTTAATTTCAAAGAGGTCCGGAATCCGGGAAATGTACATAATTTCAGCCGTTTTATATAAAGTTTTCATCCTATTTTTGGCGTAGAATATATTATTACATTTTGGGTATAACTTATGCAATGAAAATGAGCGCATAAGGACTACTCTATTTTCATCTTTATTCGACACTTAAAACAATATTTTTTTCCAGTCTTTCTCATACACTACCTTGAAATTGCCAGTTCTATTGGCAATTTCAACAAGAAACTAGAAGATGGTAGAGCCTGTACTTTGTACTGCATAATTCTGTTTTATGGTGTTTCAATTGGCTTTGCTGATTTTTCAAGATTTTATGCTATGAAATGACAAGTCCACTTGTTGATGAAGTTTGTTGTCGCACTATCTCACACATTCACCTATTTTATGCAAACTTGTATGTTCATAACTACTGTGACACATAGCATAGTACTATTACTTGCTGACTTACTGACTTCTTGCTTGGAAAATACTGATTTCCGGGTTTATAGACATAAGATTTTTTTAACGATTAATTATGTATCTCAATGCGATTTCATGTTAACAGTTCCCTTATTAAAAGTATAAAATTATTATTGTTTGTGCCACATATTACGGCAATGATATGTGGCACAAATTATGTGTTTCCCTTGAGTATTTCGGTTTCCCATCTTTTCAAGAGTTCTTTTAGTCTCCGGGAATGGAGATGGATCCAGGGGAGATGGGATTTCTTGTCCCAAGCTTTCATTATGTCAAAGGACTTTTCAGTTATGACGTTCATTAGATATAGAATATCTGTCTGTGATGGGTCTTTAAAGCATGTAGAGTGTTGCTAATTATTTTCCTTTTTCAAATATAATACTCTCATTCTCATTTTTGTGCCTAGGCAGATGAAAGAGGCGCGAACTTATAAATGATTAGAGTAAGCTATCAGCTATTTTACTGTTTCAGAGCGACGACTTGACAGATAGTGGCTCGACGAATTCCTCCCGCAGAGAGTCAACAGATTCACAGACCAGCAGTGCTCGAAGAGCAACATTGGACGCCTTAGGGCAAGGACTTCCCCCTGGATGGTCCGTACAGGTAGCTCCGAATGGGAGGTTGTTCTTTATTGATCACAATACCAGAACCACTTCATGGGTTGATCCGAGGACGGGAAGGGCCAGTCCCATGCCAAATCAGCCTCAGGTGCCGGTTTATAATAAGAAACCAGACGATGACCTTGGTCCGCTTCCGGAGGGTTGGGAGGAGAGAATTCACAGTGATGGAAGGATCTTCTTCATCGACCACAGTGAGTAAATAGATAATTAATAACAATGAACAAGTTTTGTTTTAATCTGAAAGGAGAATAACCTAAAATATCACTCTATAATCTGCCTAACCAAGAAAATATTGAAAGGAGTTGGAATAAGAGATCGGAAGTACTAGGCAGAATATTGGTAGTACTAAGCTACGTCAGACTAGCGCGCAGTAGCGTAGCTCTATGAAAAGAGAAGACGGTACCGAATAATGAGATCTACAAAAGTAGTCGGAAGTACACGAACTTCTACTATTCCAAATTACTTGCCACACAGGGGTCGTTGTGGCTCGGTCAGCCTTTCGAGAACTCGACCATGTAGATCTTTTGTTTTTGTAGGTGTTCACCACTAATGTCAGCATGATATCCGCCTATTAGGTAAATTTGAGTTAATCCAGACTATACGGCTCACGCTACGTACCTGTTTTTGCGAAACAAATTTAAGGGGTGCCTTACAATTATAGGGAGAAACCTTAAAATTATTTTTGACTAGCTGGCCCTCCAGACGTTACCCTGCCATAGTCAGGGTCATTTATGGAGGATTCCTCCTAAAAACTAAGACCCAAGAAATGGATCAATCGAATGGGGAGAAGACAAACGCGTAAACGCTGTCTGCCAATTAGATCGTACTCTTTCTCAGGTATTAGTTCTTAGTAACGCTGTGTGAATCCTCAATTGGTAATTGGATTGAAAAAAAGAGATACAAAAATTGAGTGAGAATAGTATAAAATGTAAAAAAAGTTTAGAAAGATTAAAAGAAATCTCGACTTCGTTAGATGATGTGATATTAAATATCGGGAAAAGAAGTCAAATTATTGAACGGAAGCTAGGATAACTTCAATAAAGAATATTTAGAAGACCCAGTAATTTGATTTCTTTTTCCGATATCACAATGAAAGTTTTTATTATAAGCTTGTTATTGAAAAAATGGAATATCTATATATTTGTGCATATATTATGTACCATTTGAATTGAACATTCCTTTTTTTATTGCACCAACCTTTTTGTGAAATAGTTATTTTCCTATCAAGTGCGGAAAGTGATACTTGCCCGCACGAAACTGCCGTTGCCGGAACGATGCGAAGCAGTTGAGTGCGGGCAAGACACTTTCCGCAAGAGTTAGGAACAATATTTTTTCTACAAGCGCTTGAAATATAGAAATGTATCCATTTCACGAAACAGATCATATCTCATTTGATTAATTCATATATAATGACAGACATAATTCTGCATGTCATTACTATGAGTTTCTCATAGTAATGACCCCTCACCCTGCTA
The DNA here is from genome assembly GCF_907165205.1 of Coccinella septempunctata. Taxonomy (NCBI): domain Eukaryota; kingdom Metazoa; phylum Arthropoda; class Insecta; order Coleoptera; family Coccinellidae; genus Coccinella; species Coccinella septempunctata. Next base: position 29,871,072 of record NC_058190.1, read on the forward strand.
ATCCATTTCCGCACGCAAATGCGTGCGGGAAAGAAATAGCAGGCGTTTTTCCCGCACCTTTCGGGAAAGTGACTCTTTGCAACTTGGAATGCGTGCGGGAAAAGGGTTGAACGCGCACGCTTGTAGAAAAAATATTTTCTCTCACCGAAATTTGATGTGAATAGAAAAGCACAATAGACCTTGAGGTCGCAGTGAACTGTAACCCCTTCTCACTATAACTATAAAGCCCAATCGCTTTGTATACAATAATTATTGACTGAGATAACCAATATGGTGGATTTTGATAACGTTAAATCAATTCAGATCAGTTCGGTTGACAAATGAACTGTATTTGTCAACAGTCAATAGCCAGAAAGTGTCAATCACTTGTCCGACTAGAGTAGACTATGCAAAATACACTTGCTTGCGAAATTTGAATTTTCTTAAGTTTTCTTGATTTTCCCCAGCAACTTTTTCTAATTTTTCTTCTTTCTCGAAGTATGATGATGGTTAAAAATTTGAAAAAAATCTGTTCAGCCGTTTTTACTTGATGCGATGTCTACGAAAACATTTTTATTTATAAAGAATGCCCTCTCGTTCCCATAAAATGTCTGCTCAATTTAATTTCTCTCAGTTTTCTGGTCTCTAAGAAAAAATGAGAAATTGCTTTTCAGGTGCTATCTTAAGGGAGCTGTATCTAAGCAGGGGCTGCTAAAAAAATATATGGGACTCATACACTATTTTTTGACAAGGTATCACCCCTATTCATCAACTATTCATTTCGGCTCCTCCATTCAGGAAACAGAAGGAACTGTTTTTCTATATTGTATAGGGTGTTTTTTATGTGGGAGAGTTCCAACTTTGTTTGACTGAAATGCAGCCAGTATTTTCCATGAATTTTTCGGTTTCTTCACGAAAAATTGAAGATTTCTGAAGAATATGTGCACCGAAAATAACGAACTTTTTTAATATTCGACACATAATTTGAAAGTTGTACAAAGTCCCTCTTGAATTATTTAAAGGTTATTCTTTCAAACAACATATCTTACATTGACCCGTGACATGCACAGTTTGCAGAAATTCTCCTTGCTTAATTAAAATGTACATGTAATACATAGATTCCTATGGCCCTTTTTCTGGTATAGGATCAAAATTTTCAAAAAAGTAGAGTTCTGAAATTATAGGGGTGAAATACGAGTACTTGCAATTTGTCGAAAAAAAAAACAGCAATGCCATTCTATCAACATCTTTCATTTGTTTTATTTACATACCTAATTATACTGTAAATTTTCAGACACTCGTACAACTCAATGGGAAGACCCACGCCTGTCCAATCCAGAAATTGCAGGACCTGCTATACCTTACTCGAGGGATTACAAACGGAAATATGAGTATATGAAAAATCAGTTGAAAAGACCGGTAAGAGTAAAACATCAATATGACACAATGTATTTTTTCTGTTCGCGTAGTTGTGTCTGGTAATTAATAGTTCTAGGTACAGGGTACTACATCTTCTGTAAATGCACAGCTTCTTAGCTAATCTTGAGTATATGATAAAGATTCTGGTTAATCGAAAACCACGCAAAGAAGTTATCAGGAAAATTATGATATCCCAGTTATAATTCTTATTATTTTCAGACAAATGTGCCCAACAAGTATGAGATTAAGGTGAGGCGCAGGTGCATTTTGGAAGACTCCTATAGGGCAATCATGACCAGTCTGCCAAAAGTAGATTTACTGAAAACAAAGTTATGGATTGAATTTGAAGGAGAGGTTGGCCTCGATTATGGTGGTCTAGCTAGAGAATGGTTTTACTTGATATCAAAGGAAATGTTCAATCCCTATTATGGTCTTTTCGAATATTCTGCGATGTGCGTGTTTTTGATGATTAGAAAATAACAATTCTAAAAAATTGTTGAAGTGAACCTTGTTTTTGATTTGTGTCTATTTTCTTCACAGGGATAATTACACTCTTCAAATCAATCCGTTTTCTGGGCTGTGCAATGAAGAACATCTAAGCTATTTCAAATTTATTGGTAGAGTTGCTGGTATGGCTGTATACCATGGAAAGTTACTTGATGGTATGTATTGAGTAGAAAAATTTCATATCACTCATTTCATTATTGATGAATCATTATACGCAGATTCATGAAAAAAATTTTAATTGCCGGCTGCCAAGTATGGCATTTCCCATAAGTGTTTGAATTATTGGGTATTTTATAAATCGATGGATTCTCACATTTTGATAGAAGAAATATTTCATCCACTTTTGGATTTTCATCCACTTTTGGATTATTCAAAGATCAGCTTTTTATAACAATTTTCGCCTGATAAGCCTTTTACTTACAATATCTCTTTAAAATTAAAAATTAGCCCAACTTGAGGGTACGACATTTGACTTGAGACAATAAATTATCCCAAGAACTATGTACTTTTGAAAAATTTTTCAGAAAAAAGTTGTTAGGTAGAAAGGGGGAAAGAAAATGAACATATTTTGTTTTAACTCTGACCTTAAACTCAAGGTCTTTTATTTGGATAACTTCCATCATATAAAATCCAGTTGCAAAGATGTTTTTGGAAAACAAATCAACCAATTTTGGTTATTTGAATTGAATATTTCAAAATCTAATCTATGCATATTAACCTAACTGATTGATTTATTCAAACCTTGTTATTACCTCTTTGGGGGTAATTATCCCGAGGTTCATAACACAGGATCTAGAATTTCAGCTGTTTAGTATGGTAACAGATCTAGATCAAAAGCAGATTTGTTACCATAGTAATCTGCCGAAATGATATCCAATCTGATTTTCCTAATAGACTCATATCTCATATTATAAAACTTTGTGAATGAGTCTCCCTATGAATGAGAAAGCATGACATAATCGATAATTACATAATGGCCTTATGGCGTCAATCTGCTTCATAATCGATAATAGTTTTCTATATCTATTTTCAGCTTTTTTCATCCGACCGTTTTATAAAATGATGTTGGCAAAGGCCATCGATTTGAAGGATATGGAATCAGTAGATTCCGAGTACTACAAATCGCTACTGTGGATAAAAGAAAATGATCCGTCCGATTTAGATTTGACATTTTCAGTAGACGAGGAATCTTTTGGGCAGACTTCTGTTCATGAACTCATTCCAGGTGGTGCTAATGTTCCTCTAGATAATTCAAATAAAGATGAATACATCAAGTGAGTTTTATTCATATGTTACATTTCAAATCAGGATGAAGAGAGTTAGATATTCTTGAGAAATATTTTTGATGAAATAACAATATTGATGCAACATCAACCATGCTGCGAATTTCAATTAATTTTTTTCAGATGTATCATACAATGGCGATTTGTGGGGAGAGTTCAAGAACAGATGAACTCATTTCTGGAAGGCTTCAGCGAATTGGTTCCTTTGAATATCATAAAAATATTCGATGAAAACGAGCTAGAATTATTGATGTGCGGTATTCAGCATATTGATGTAAAAGACTGGAAATATAATACAGTATATAAAGGAGATTACCATGCCCACCATGTTGTGATATTATGGTTTTGGAGGGTAAGTTCTGGGAAATTTACCTTTTGTTGAACCTCATCCAGCTGTTTACTTGTTAGTTATGATAACTTCAATGAATGGATAAACTGTGGTTAACTTTGCGCTAGTTTCTGAGGTCTGTTTGAGTGTTCCGAAAACTGTCGGATCGATAACTTGTGAATATCTGAAGATTCGTTACGATAAATGCAGTTGTTGACAAAATCATGTTTCGATTAGAAATTCCATATTTCCTCATAAAATTACCATGCAAACTAAAATGTACAAAATTATTGAGTTAAAAAGGTTTCTTTTTCTATTTCCAATTAATCTTCTGATTGTTTGATGGATAACATTAGAAAGTGGAAACTTCGGCGAACGGGATAAACTATTACTCGTTGAAGGTGGATGTCGACAAAGAACTCCTAGACGTAAAAATTGAAAGAACTGACTTATGTGTTTGTTGCTGCGTTCTACACCTATCTGAGATAAAGCTCCTGCAAACGGAAAGTCAGATAGTTATCGAATAGATAAACGCCCGTCAGTTAACTTAAAAAGAAGTTATTGGGAGTTTAACTTTTCGAGCGGTCTAAATTTACTAGTTATCGGTCCTTTAAGTTTGAATCAAATTGATAACCTACCTAAAAACCTCAGAAACATAGCATAATTGGTAGAGTTTGCGTTCGTTGGTGTGGACACGGCATGCAAACAGAATATTACTGTTTTATTATTGAATGAATCGACTTATGTTCTCTTATAGGCTGTGTTATCCTTCAGCAACGAAATGAGATCCAGGTTATTACAATTTGTGACAGGCACTTCAAGAGTGCCAATGAACGGATTTAAAGAGCTTTACGGTAGTAATGGACCTCAATTGTTCACTATAGAAAGGTGGGGAACTACAGATAATTTTCCGAGAGCACACACATGGTAAGTTATTCAATAATATGTAGTAGTTTCAATTTTAGAATGAGTTTGGCTTTTGTGATGCACTGAAAAATATAAGGGCTGTGGTCCGTATATACACATTTGGTAACCGAAAGTTACCAGAGCGGTTACTCTGGTGACAGATATTGAACTGAATTGTCAGGAATTCGACATTTACGGACCGCCCACTTACTAACCAGAAGAAACCAAAGTGTATATACGGACCACAGCCAAGGTTTTCCACATTGAGTGTGTATTGAACGTTTGTAGAAAACGGATCAATCTGAAAATTTAATGGTATGCTTAGATTGCAATGATATATTTACTAATTTTAAATATTCTCATTGAAATGAGTATCATCCCTTCTACCAGAAAGTTGTAGCAACTTTGTGTACGCTTAAGATTTTCCTTTATCGAGAAAAAATCATTTTGCTTCAAAATTTTTCAGTTTCAATCGTTTGGACTTGCCTCCATATGAAAGTTATGCAACATTGAAAGACAAATTAGTGAAAGCAATAGAGGGATCTCAAGGATTCGCAGGGGTCGATTGAAGTGTTGAACTTGAAGTTTTTTAAAGAACATGTTATTCTGTCCATTCTATTATGAAATTATACCTTAAGAAAATTTTACATCTCATATAATATTACTCAATTGAAGATATGGCGTTTATGTGAAATATCTTCAGGATCTTATCTATACACTTGTATTATGTGAATGCTTTTGTAAATATATGTTTTCATTATAATTATACTTTTTGTAGGTTTTTTAGGTTAACAGGCTGTTGAATGTTAAATATTTATAAAATAGAGGGGACTTCAATATATTGAAGACCCCTTTACAATGACCCAATTGACAAAGTCATGAAATTTTAAACATAACTTTGAAATATCACACTTTTGAAACTGATTATCTCATTTTGCTCAGAGAAAAACGACAAAGTGAGTTATTTGAAAATAGAATACCTTTACTACATTTTAACTATGGTTATTATTCATTTGAGTCCCTTCTGAAATTCAAAATATATTCATAATTTTTGATGAACATCTGAGATGTATATATTTCACATATTATGTGATTAATTGAGATAGAGCGATTGTAAATTCATGAGATTTTTTTAAGAATTCGGGATGTAAATATAGAAATGAAACTCTTAAACACTTGAATGACTGCTAAGATAACATACAAAATTCAGATTCTAATATTTTCATAGTACAAATAAACATAAATCTCTCATTGTTTCACAAGTAAATAGTTATGTATCATTTTTTACTAACATTTTTGAGGAATTCTTTCAAACAAAGTAAGGACTGTAATTTTTTTATTACCTACACGTTGCTCAATAGTTTCGTATCCGATATTTTGAATGATCCACAAATTACCTTAAGTCTGAGATTTTTGAGATTGTTACTTAAATCTTTGCATTTATATTTTGAATTACTATTTCTTACATTTTTAAATATAATATTATTTTAGTAGTCTACATATATTTGAGGTACTCTTAGTGCAATATTTATTCCAAAGTACTTCAAATTATATGAGTTTTAATTTAGTGATATTTCAATTATTTCCATTTGTATTATAATGTTGATATATATTTTAGTTTTATCTGTACTCCAGGTTATATTATGGGTACATTGGATATGTTTGTTATTATAATTTATTTTAAATGAGATTCAGTCTGTTTGAATGGAAAGAGAATATATTAAAATTTTTAAAATCTTTGGAAAGTATGTATAATTTGTACAGCTTATAACAGATTCCAAAATATATACATTTAAATTATTAAACTGAGTCTTATTAGATTTCTATTAGTTAGTGGTTATTTACAATCGTTCCCATATGAGATGCTATCTACAACATATTGGGCAACTGTGGATTGTCGTGCTTCCAAGAAAAACAGTTCATATAATTGTAGAGCCATACTATTTATATTACAAGGGGTATATTGAATACTCCGCTTCCAAAGTGTTGAGGAGAAGGTGAAATGAGTTTCTCTCGTGCTGATTGGCATATTAGCAGTGGTAAGTACAATCAACTGGAGATACCCAGAAATGAAATTAATTTATAAAATAAGTAGAGATTTTTTTAGAGAATGCCCAATTTTGATCCGAGTTTTCATCAAAAACTTATTTATTTCAAATGGGAATCCATAATTTTGTTTTTTCTAATTATGGTTGAACTATTAAAATGTCCCATCCACCCAATATTGACCATTTTCAAGATTTTAACGTCAATCAGCTCATTACCAACAATAAATAAAACTGCAGTTTTGGAAACAAATTTTATATGAATCGATTTTTAACCATATGACTTATAACAATACTGACTCTCTTATTGTATTCTTCAGTGTTCGTAATATCACCGTCGAAAAGTGATAAAACATTCTGGTCCTTCTTGGTATAATCCCTCAAATCACCGGCTTCATCTTGTTCAGACAACATGATTTTCAGTATGAGAAGCGCCATGTACATTCCATATTTCGCATAAACCATCCATTGTAACTGCAGTTCTCTGAAGGTCATAATTTCGTCAGGGTTTATATTGAATTGTCGCAGCATTGCTGAGAGGCTTTCGTAGTATATTTTCAGGTAGCTGTTGTGGGTGTCAAGGACCAGTTTGGAGCTGCACGAGTAGAAGAAATAAGAGAGATCTTGGATTGGACTGCCATAACCGGAAAGTTGCCAGTCCAAGAAGTAGACCTTTGATGGTTTCTGGCACTTCGTATCCTAGAGGAAACAAGTACAGTTATTAGAAATGTGCTAGAAAAAAAAAAACTGTAGAATGTTCTACAAACTAGCCTAAGTAATCAAATATTATAGTTAAGTACAAGTTTAAACTATTAATTAACCTAAAAGTGGGATTTCCGGCTACAGGACAGGCACAAATAAAACAAGTTAGTCGTAAGCCAACAATTTGCCACTTTCTATTATTTCGAGGGATGATAATAACTGTTTCATTCGTACTTTTACCATTGTTCTTTGACAAAATATGGGTTTCTAGAGCGATATTTAGTTGTTGGGACTAATTTGTTTTATTTGTCCCTGTCCTGTGACCGGAAATCCCACCTTATATAAGGTTACCTGAATAGTTTCAACTTGTTATTATAATCTTTGATTATATGCACAGGGGGGCATCCGCATGGGGGTACTGGGGGTAATTACCCACTTTCACAACAAATGTTCAAAATGTTGTCCATTTGCTTCACGACCTTTAACACACGTTGAGCCGAGTTCAATGATATTAGAATCTCGGCAAATTGATTCTCCGGTAGCAACAGAAGTCGTACTCTGTAGTTATTTTCTTTGAAATTTGACTTTATTTCCGAAACCATGAGATTTTCGGATAGGAACATCATACATCCTTTAGATGCGTATTTTTATTTTCTTAATTGAACTTCCCTATTTTTCGTCGTAGTAATTCTGTGGTGGATAATTGACCACTAATTCTGGGACAGCATTTATACAGCCTGATTGTACAGGCTTTCAGGGCAGATGCAGGACATTTTGGTGAGCCTGAATCAGTGTTCGAAAATGTCCTAACTAAATTCGTTCAAGAGATACAGGATGTTTTATGTATTTTGTCAAAAACTTTCAATCGGCATAACTCTTGAACGCCTGTATGGATCTTGATAAAAATTTGAGGGCATGCCTATGGGACAGTGCTAAAGATTTGCACATAATGACTTGTGAAGGTCCGGACTGAGAAAATTATATTCTTTATTCCACTTTTTGTAAAACATCCTCTGTACATCAAATCTTCGAAAAGCGAAGTGTTATGCCGATTGAATGTTTTTGACAAAATACATAAAACATCCTGTGTCTCTTGAACGAATATAGTTATAATAATGTATATTTGAATTCGTTTTTTCAAGCTATACCCAAATGTAGAAATGGTGACTTTCAGTTGCTACCTTGTATACAGGGTGGCCAAAATTCGTTGTCTACTAACAGGATCTCGAGAACTATAGCAGCTGGAAGAAAACGGATGACGAGCTCTTTATCGGAGAAATGGTGAAAACCGCAGCCTCCTCTTCGATACTTCGTTTTTGAGTTTGACAATTTCGTGAAGTTCTCATAACTTTTTTGTCTTTGAAGTTACAAATCTGAAACTTGAACCTTCTACGGGCACTTTTTTACGTATAATATCCACTGACGAGCTCAAAATATTTTTTCATTTCGGATCATTAGGTGAACTTTAATTTCTTTAATGCAAACTTTTATTGAATTTGTTATTCTTGAATAGGAAAAAAATCTTTTGTCTGTAAATTCTACGTATGAAAGTGCCTGAGAAGGTTCAAGTTTCAGATCTGTAACGAAAGCAAAAAAGAGTAATGAGAACTTTTCGGAATCGTCAAAATCTCAATTTTCGTTTATAACTCGAAATCTAAAAATGAAAGGGCAATTCTGTTTTCAGATTTGGATTAGTCATGATTGTGTTATCCGTTTTCTTCTAGCTGCTATAGTTCTCGAGATCTCCATTTCATGAGAGAAAAATATGTACTTTTTCTTTCTTTTTATTTCACTATTGATTAATAAGTTCCTATTACCATAGCGACTGATTTATTATTCGTGGACCCAATACTCTGTGATCGGAATTACCTATTGTCAAATCACTTTCCCCATGCATCTATTTCTAATTCATCATTATTGAAAATGGCGCAGTTTCTCGATTTTTGTTCATACATAACTCAAAATCTAGAAATGATAGGTCGATTCTGTTTTCAGACTTGGATTACTCAGGAAAAAAGATCTCGTGAATGTTTCATCCGTTTTCTTCTATCTGATATAGTTCTCGAGTCCCCTCAGTAGACAACAAATTTTGCCCACCCTGTACATTATAGCTTATATATTATTGAATCATTGAGGATCTATTCATTCATCAGAACAGCTTCATCTGAAAATTTTGTTGTTATACCTAATCCGTATGGTTCCCTGACGAACACGCACGGTACGGTACTAAATTCTCAATCAAATTAGATCGAAATATTATTTTTGATGATGCTTGTGAAAAGGTTCTTGATTTATTTTCTAGCTCGAGTTCTTCGCATCACGACTTAATTATGAACAAAAAATGGTAAACACAATGACGGTGGTTTATATAAGAGTTGAAATTGAATTTAATTTAGCATTTTCCCCAAAACTTTCCTTTCAATTTGGAATGGAAACGAGCTGAAAACAATAAAAACATCAAAATAGATCATTGTTGGAATCGCTATCAGACTCGTGTTGTAAATATTGATTTATTATTCGTCATTGAATTATAATTTCAGCGAAGGTTGCACTTGCTCAAATGAAGAGGTACAAAGTAGCAACAAGATTCAGCATAGTCAACACCTCGTTATCTTTTTCGGTCAATCTATATTATCTAATGTAACGTATTATTTGCCGTGAATCAGTCAAGATTGTAGGGAGGATTGTTGGGGTTTTAGCTATAAGAAAAACTCTCGAGCTCGATCTTTCGGAAATTTTATTTTCTCTTCATCTTAGAAGCAAGCAGTCGTGATTTTGACACATTTGTAGGTTTTTATGAAAAATTCGTTGATATCTTATGAAAATAGTAGTTTAAAATGACTTAGAAAGACTGAGGGTGTTGTATGATATATTTCTGAAACGGTAAAGAATATTTTCATAGGAAAAAACACCACTTTATGTTATATAGCTCAGCAAATAAACCTGTAGAAAAAAATCATAGTACGCCACTGGATTGCTATAAAAAAGTGTCGGTATAATGTCTTCATTTCAACATCCTAGCACAAACAGAAAAGAAACGGAGATAATGACTAAAGTTTAAATCGCCTAAATTTAAATTTTCTCTTATAACTCAAAAACAAAAGAAGATAGAGAAATGCTTGATGGCGTTATTAGTTTCTCAAAAGAAGACGACATGAATTATTAATTAATTGCCCTACGTAGCGGCGTCATTGATCTCTTATTGATACAAAGTGAGTGTAGTTGTGAAGTGTATTCTAGTGTTTTGTTGTGTGTAACTGTATTTACTTTCCTTTCTTTCTTTTTTTTCATGTATGTTCGTGTAGACCATAGGCTAAATAAATAAATAAAGATACAATATAAAGAAAGTGTCAATATCTGTACTCCACGTGGTTTCATACTGCATTGATCAATTTAACGGTATTTTTGTGGACAGAAGAAGAATAACGAATGCAGAAAGACACTTCCTTCGTTTAATAAATTAAACGGATTTTGAATTTAATCATTCAAGGATTCTAGAAAATTCATCTGAAATGAAACGGATATTCAACGGAATATCCAAATCATACTGAAATTTTCATCACACGGGATTGCATTGTCTCATGCGGAAAATTGTAGGAACCTGATGTCTAAAACGAGACTTGCATTTTATTGCGAAAACCAAGCGTCGTTACACTGTAATAGGATATCCGGTCTTGTATTACCCAAAAATAAAAACGCTTCATATTTTACACAGAAGCATTTCGCGAGTCAAGAAAATAAGAAATACTTTTAGCCCCAGTTTCACAATATATGGTTAACCCAAAGTTATGTAGAGACCAGTGGTTAAATCAAAAATTCTGTTTCACAAAATGTGGTTTATCGTTTGACCTAAAGTTAACTTGTGGTTGACTCATGGACTGAGCAATGTCAGCATGAAAATGTCTTTTTCATAGAAAGAGATAAATGATCGTCGGGCATTTACCTGTCTCTTTTTTGTTCACATCGAGGTGAGTGTGGACCAATCAAAATTCTAGAAAAAGACAACTGCATGCCCGACGTGCGTTTCTCTCTGTCACTGTTTTTGACCATATTTCATGCATAGATACTGGAAAACTGAAACACGGACTATTTTTAATGATACGGTTTATTCTATTTTCTCTCAGCTACTAGGTACAAACAAACAAAATTTTAAGCTATGTAAATTTTAGTATAGGTAAATAGATTTTCTTTCGAACTCCTTTCCCATTATTAAGAATACTAAACAAAAACAAAGACTAAGAGCAAAGAATTTTGACGAATATATTTCCGGTTCATATGAATAAACACGGTCCCATCATTTGAAATTCAAATATATTCAAGTCAAAATGTGAAATGCTTCAATGGTTACTACGACAGACTATAAAGTGAAAATAAACGTTTTGCATTTCACTTTTCTCGCTTCACTCGTTTATAATGCTTGTGTTTAACCTGAAGCGCCTCAGAGTAAAAACCCGTACAAAGTTTATCACGGAACTCCAATATGACTCCGCACTTATCGCTTGCAGCCCAGAGGATCTACAAATAATGTTGGACACCTATAAACATATATACGAGGCTTTAGGGTTTAGACTCAATATTGACAAACCAAAATCCTGGTAAGTCCGCCAGAAAACCTTCAAACAGATGGATCTCTAGAACAGGTCGAGCAGTTCAAATACTTGGGAAGCTTCATTAGTACTAGGGTTAACCTGGACACGGAAATATACAACCGTATCAGTTCAGCATTCTGGGAGCTAAAGGACAGAGTGTTTCAAAATCACGACCTCAATCTGAAGACCAAGAAAGCTGTTTAAAAACAGTGGTTCTCCCAATGCTTCTTTAAGGAAGCGAAAGCTGGATTCCCTACAGGCGTCACATTAAACATCTTGAACAAACGCAACAACGTCATCTAAGACACGTCACAAAGTTTCAAATGCAGAAGTCTTGTAGCGCGCGAGTTGTATACCAATTGTGACTCAAGTAACGAGGGCCCGACTCAGATGGAGCGGCCACATTCTGATATCGATTGAAATTTATTCTGGGAGGATTCTGCATTTCCTAATAAAATTTTGAGGGTTTTCACTCCCAATCTCTGAAACAAAATTCTGAGGATGCAAAACCCAAAATAGCGTACGGCGAATTCACAGAGGGAGCTCGGAAACTAGTGAATATCCATGCCCAGAGTGTGGAAGGATCTGTAAGTCGCGGTTGGGTCTCTTCAGTCACAGGAGGGCACACTGCGTATTATTTGTGTTCTGTGGCACACAGCGTATTATTTGTGTTCTGTGGCACACAGTCGCAAGTAGTAGAAAGTATGATCGCATCGATGGTCTTTCTGTAGATTTATTCTCAGTAACGAGATTCAGCAATGAACGAATGAATAAATCCTTGTGGCACACGAAATGTTTACGAATATGGAAGCAAACATTCTGTATTGTCAAAATATTCACAAGACTACTACCAGTATCTCGCACGAGACGAGAATGAGAAAAGTCTTTATTTCGACTAGCAATGAATAGTGTCGTCTCGAAAACGAAATGCGACGAGACAAGATTCGTTTTCTTCACTAGTTGGGCCAGCATTCAACTTAGGGTATAACCGATCAAATTATTATTTATTTTCAACTGATTGTATACTGTTGTATTGTATTATCCTGATTCTCTCTAGGTACAGAAGTACCCCTGAGAAGCTCTGGGAGCTTGGGCGACTAAAACTAGGTACTGCATAGTGCATAGATAGGATAATTTACTCATTATAGTAGGTACATCAGATTTCGATATAATAAACCTAGGTTTAGCCTATGTAACCTGCAATGGGTAGTCATAGTTCGAACCCGACTTGAAATAAAAAGAAACTGTGGCGAAGGAAAATTGAAATTTTTGCTCATTGAAGTGCCATAATGTTAGAATACGTCACATGTTTTAGTTACTTACGACGATAAAATGAATTAGTGCTATTTTTTCTTAGTCTTCTTTTGACGACAATCAATCAATATTGACTACTATAAAATTACTTGAAAATGTTGTAGAAAAATTACTTACTTGTAATCAAGGTAGTACTATAACTGAAATAATCAGAATTATTCCTTTAGATGCAGGAAACTAGAATGATTTATTGTTATATCAGTTTTTATTCTGTCTTCGTTTATGTACCCCAAAAACAAGTAGCCATTCGCCATTGAATACTCAAAGATGGTACTCAATGTACTGAAAATTTCATTTTATCCTTTTCGTTATTTCATATATGCCTGCATCAAGAAGATTCAGAATAATAAATAAGAATTAATTCATTTTTTCGAATAGAATGATTTGTTCTTATTTCACACAGACAGATGGCAACATCTGAACGGAAACCTGCACCTTCAGATTTTTTCCTCTGGGAACATTTAATGTTGGTTTTGTTTAATACAGTACAGAGATGTAGAAGAATTGAAAGTAAGGGCCGAATTATATCTTTGTCTTAAAAAAAATTCTCGACATTTTGAAAATCTTTTATAGTAAAAAAGTAACATATTCTTGATTTTAAAAAGGTAATCGAATTACCTTTTAAACATGTTTTCACTCAACCCTATTCCCATTTGAGACTTTAGGGGTTGCTGCTCATGGTTGATACAAATAATTGATTGGAACCAATCGCATAAAATGTCCACCTACGAGCCAGTGTTTACCTTTTCAAATTAACACCGTATATTAATTATTACTAAACTGAATAATTTAAAGCACCGAAAACACAACAATTGACGTCAGAAGTGAGATTGATGAAGTGACTTGTTAATTGAATTGTGAACATTATTGAATGCCGATTGTACTGATAGAATATTTCCATTCATTTTTTCGAATAGTTTACATTCATATGGAAAAACCATACTATTTTTGACGTGGAATGGCCCTTTAAATGTTTTCGAAACTATTCATATCCAGCCTGCTATAATGCTTTGCGTCTGCCGAACCAGACGATTTCAAAAAAATTTAAAATTCGGATCGGTTGAAAATATACAGCCTGTTGAAAATCCTTAAAAAAAATGCAAAATTTAGTTATATCTCAAAAACGATTTTGTTGAATGGAATGATTTTCAAAAAATAGTTTTTTCTCTTCGGACACAAAATTCCACCTTCCTAGTTTTTTCATTATGACCATTATGACATTCCATAAAAATACCAGAAATTCAAAGACCTCAACTCTTAAGAGTAAGATGAACGTTTACTAATGTATAGTGCGCCGTCTTTGTAATTTGATAATCAAAAATAAAAAAGGAATTTTTTTCGTTATCTATTCTTGTTATCCTGGCAAAGAAGGAAATGGGTTATCTTAGAATCTGGTTACTTTTGTACGAAATGAAATAAACAATAACGATAACAAATAACTACATATTCGAGATGAATGCAGAGCTGATATATGCTGAATTCCTTATAATTATCGAAAATGAAATTATTTAAATCAACGAAATCAGTCACTCATTTATTGTATGATAAATACATCTTCGTTGACCAAATCGAATGGAAAAAGTGAGTTGCTTATTTTTCTAATATACAGGATAAGTCAACATGTGTACCGAACTTTCTGTGGGAGATAGTACATTGAAAAATAAATATAGTTTGATAAATAAACTCATAGCCCAAAATGCATATTAAGGGAGATATATCCTTCCGAAGTTGATAAAATTTAAAAAAATTCTCCGCATAACTTCTTAACGGTGAAAGCTACCAGATTTTGAAATTTCGTGAATAAATGTATGCTGTTGAAATACATTTTTTTATTCCATTTTGACGTTTATACACGACATTACTCAACCCACAGAAACAAGGGTAAGTTAACGTTTATCCATTCAGTGAAATAAAATTTTTTTAACTCACAAGTGAATTGAAATAACATGAACTTGACCAGATAAACGTCATCTTGATCTTGTCGCTATGTATTGAATAATGCCCTAGCAACAATCAATCGAAGCGATACCTTTCATGTCATTTCATAAATTAGATAATTCTTTGGAAAGTGTTATCATTCGAATCCTAATCAAAATGGAATAAAATTTTGTACACAACACGTGAGTCAAAAATGTTTATTCATTCGAAGAAATAACCCTACTCGCCTTTCGGGCTCGTGGGTTAAACTTTCTTCTCATAAATAAACATTCATTTAACTCACTTGTTGTATTAATAACTATTATTACACTTCTACATTTCTGATATTTTTATACAGGGTGCTTTTAGAGAGTGAGTCATTATTTTTTTCGTTGTATCGTTTTGGTGAAAAATAATAGAAATTACAAGAGAATGGTACAACTAAGAAGTTGCCGCAAAAAAGTCATGTCCATCCTCTAAAAACACCCTTTATAACAATATCAGAAATGAAGAAGTGCTATAAATTTTTTTATTTAAACAACTTATATTTATGCACGAAATTTCAATCTTGTGGCATTCACAGTTTAGAAGTTATGCGAAAAACCTTTTTTTATCAACTTTGGAAGGATATACCTCCCTCACTATGCATTTTGGGCCATGAGTTTATCCATCGAATTATACTTATTTTTCAATGTACTATCAGCTTCAGAAAGATCGGTGCACATTTTTGACTCACCCTGTATATAAATTATAATAGCTTATTTCGAAGGCTAAAATCTAATATTCAACGCTTAGAGAAACTTCAGTGTCAGGTTTTCAGAGGTGAGATAGTCATTTCTGAAAATATCTCAGAAAAATTGGGCAAATTTGTTATTTGATTATCTTTAATGAAAATATTCCGCAAAATAACGTACCCATATATTGAACGTTTTTGATCTTCAAGAAGTAGATTGAAAGGACATTTATCGATTTTGGGAATGATTCTTGCGACTGGCAAATATTTTCCAAACTATTTGTGAAAAATTCCTATGAATATTTTGTAAATAAAATTACGAATAATTTATTGAAAGTGTTTTTAACGAACCTGATATTTGAACATAATGTTGTTGCACCAGTTGTCTCCGTGTTGTATCACACTGTATTTATCTCTAGTTTTCAGAGTTTGATTGAAAAAAACGTTCGCCGTTTCCATGAATCGCTTCAGTCCCGCCACAGCTGCATCATTTCCCCTTACGGCTTTCAGGGCCCTGTCCATCGCATTTACCATGGAATCCCCCATTTCCGTCTTCGACATATTTTCATTGAGGACATTGCGATAATTTTCGGTGAGTTTGGAAAAGACGCCAGGTTTCAACTTCTTCAAAGCGTACGAGAGAGCATGGAACTTCCCATACTGGGCCATTACTGCACCCACATGGTGGGAGTCCATGGGTCTTTTTCTGTCCCATAATTTGAAACCTTTTGTTTTCAGGTTCTCCAAGACTAGACATTCCTCATTTATGTCGTTTAAACCCCCGTAAAAACGGGCAGTTCCGTCAAAGACATCCTTCACTTTGTGCTCCCTTTGAAGATCGGATAATTCTCTTAGAATAACTCCATAAAAGAAATTTTCTCGCTCGTAGACCTGGTGTACGGGGACTTTCTTTCTCAGTTCTTCTCCTTGAAGTGCCGATTTAAGGATGAGGTGCAATTCATTCTTCGTCAGTGTTTGTCGGATGGTTACCACAGTTATTATTCCGAAATAATTATCTCCTTTAAGCGAACCTTGGTCCAACTCTAAGTTGTAATGTTCGAACCCTTCTGATTTTGCTATTTCGTCTATGAATTGCTTCTGGCGATCGGATATTGTTGGACTCATGTCTGTGTTTGACTTGTTACCACTGCTACTGAATCAAAACTGAAGCGCTTTGAACTTTAATTATACACGTTCCTACACCACTATTTCAATATATGCCTTCAATAATATATGCACTATTATTGTTTCTGTATATGGCGGGACACATTAATTAAGAGCAAAAGGTAGGTCGATCACACTCAGACAATAATATATCTGTATGCCCTTTTCGATCGCACAATTGCAATATGATGAATACGAAGTTGAAAAGTTCAATGATTTTCCTGCTGAAGTCGTTGACAAGAAAACCGACAAAATCACTTTCGTTCGCGGTTAAAATTCAATGAGATTCCTGCAAACCTTTTCAGACTATACTCTAAGTAACTGAGATTCAATGAACTTGAATGTTCTTTCTAATCTCATTCAAGTAATGAATAACAATTGAAGTGAATTACATACAGAGAATTAATTATTCCTTATACCTTACGAAAATATATTGAGAAATTCTTATCCTACTATAGAACCAAACAAAATTTCAATGTCAAAATATTTTATTACTTAACATATTCTCCTCTTAATTGGATAAATTTATTACAAAATAAAATCATGTCATGAACTGCATCTATATTTTCGGGGACAGACACAGAAACTGGCCTTCCCGATCGGTCATCATCTTGAATGGAGAATTTACCTCTTCTGAAGCTTGCAGTCCAATTTTTCGCGGTCGCATACGAAGGACACCAAGGGTATTAAGCTTATCTCCGTAAATCTGCTTACCTCTCATCCCTTTTAAATACGGGTACTTCATGATGGCTCGATACTCCAATTTTTCGATTTTCACAATTTCGGTGGACATCTTCTTTCTTTTAATTTATTGCGTATTGCGTAACTCTTACATCCTTTTTTCCTCAAACTTTACACTGAGACTTCTAATGAGTTATTGTTCGTTGCTATGGTAACGCAATATTTTTTTATGCATGGTACTAGTCTAGGCTAACTAGATATCAATACATCCTCGTACTTCAGTAAAGTGATTTTTGATGGTTCCATTTTTTAATTACAGAAAACAGAAAAAACAGTTCATCAACTATGGTCCCAGAGAATGGTTTTGAGTAATCATTTCCTAAAATTCCTAAAAATTGTAACTTTTCTGGCTCTCGATACTTGACCCAACGAATTCAATAAGCATAATTGCATTCTACCAATTAAGAGGGCTCTACACCGTTTTAGTAGTCAGTTCATAAAAAGAAAATGAATATCTTACGTCAGAAACCACTAATTTATATGGGGTTTTCATTATGATTCAATTCAATCAGTCCCATAGATCAGTCCGTCACCTCGGAAAGTCAGAATTTTTTTTATTCGTCAAACGGAAAAAAAATAAAATTATTCATTCATTTTATTAACTATCCGAGGGGCAATTATCTGTTCCATGAATTTCCATATGAAGAATTTCCTCGAAAAGTCTCGCCATTGGCTACAATTCGTATGAAATTGAAAACGTTCGTTAAGGGGAAGTAGTACAAACGATTCGAGACCAAGACGATCGACATTGGTTGCTTTACGGATGCTACCCCAAATACGGAAATGTGCCACATTTTTTAGCAATAGTATGAAAATAGTATGAATTACGAACTGATACAGTTGAAAAATAGAAATTACCAAGCGAGAGGTTATATTAGGAATATTGAATAATTTTCAGTTATTCCTGAATTTCAGCGTAATTTTGGTAAATATCACTATGAAAATTTTTGAAATTTGAAAAAATTGAATCGCCGATGCCACCCCGTCGTTATTTTTATAGAAATATGTTGAAAAATCGTCAAAAAATGATTGTAAAAACAAGTTTCATGGACACTTATGTTCAATTTTTTTTTCTCATAAAAAACCAACTAAATTGGAAAAAAGTGAAGGGGTGACATCAAGACGTTCTTTAATTTCAATTTAATGAAAGAATCAAGTCTTCAGGTACAAAATTGAAGGCCGTTTTTGAATAGAGATTCTTGAGGTAATTATTACTTCCCCTTAAGTGTTGCCATCTACAAGAGGAAACTATTGTACTCGTAATATCCGTAACTTTTACTTATCGTTCAAGTGTTCCGGCAACACCCCACATTCTGGTAGTCTCTTTATATTAGTGGTGTTATGTGGTCTTTCCCCCTTTACGACTTACACGTATTATTTATATGTGGCGAGAAAGTCCCGTGGTATAAACTCCTCTTAACTACAGAATATTTGCATTTCAGTAAATTCGTTGAATTGGCATGGTGTACCAGGCTACTTGTAACAAACTGATAGGGTAGATGTTATTATTGAAAATAGGAACGAATTTTCCTCACCAAGGGAGCCAACTTTTCACTTCCGCTACACAGGGTGTCAAAGTTGAAAAAATAGTTGTTTTTAAACGAAATTAATTTATATACCGGGTGTCCCAGAGCTTTTAGGCCAGCAGATATCTCAGTTACCTGCGGAAAAAAAAAATTGAAAAAAATACTTGTCGTAGGTTGGTGGTTTTGGTATAATAAAAGGTCAACTTGAGGCGATTACTTAGTTTTCTTGACTGTATAAATATAAAAATAATTGAAGGGAAGAATGCATTCAGCCACAACGAACGATTTGCCAAAGAATAGATTCTTCATTCTCTAAGTACTTATTACATTAATTCATAATTAAAATTTTAAGGTTGATTCAGAGAAGGTAGAAAACATATACAGGGTGAGTCTTTGACTCGTACAAATATATTAACGGTAGATTCTTGAGGTCAAAAGAAACACCTTTTTCCTTTACCATTTTTTTCCGAATCGGCTCGGTTTAAAGGATACAGGGTGTTGTAAAACCATAGAAAAATTAATTTTTAGTTGTATCTCACTAACGCTTTTATCGAATGGAATAAATTTCGGAATATAGTTATTCATTTATTTGATGAATCTTTTTCGAACACTCACGTCTTTTAGTTTTCTCATTATGATCATTTCGTACCATAAAAATACCAACCATTCAAAAAACCCAACTCATGAAACTAAGTTGGCCGCTATCTGAAGGATATTTTAACTATGCAGAACGTTTTGTAAAATAAAAGTATTCTTCATTTTTTTCGTATAATGAGCCGTTTCGAGTAATTTGATGTTCGAAAATTAAAAAGTATCTGTGGAGTTTGAAAAATTGGGTAGGTATTTTAATTGGCTGATTACAACACTGTTTAAAAGATCCACAGATGTGTAGTGTCACAGATTCAGCTAGTTATTCTGAAGGTTTTTTTAAGCTTAATTGAAATTTACAATGTACTAATCTTAAGTATTAAGTAAATGTGTTGATATATTACCTGACATGAAGAAGTTATCAAACATTGATACTTCTGTACAATACTTCAATTAAAGTCAATTGGTAATTCTAAAGGTAATTTTGTTTTTTCAGAGGTGGCACAGCTCATTATGAAAACTTGAAATGGCTATATCTTTCTATCAGGGCCGAATCGAAAAAAGTGGTATAAGAAAAAAGCGTTTTTTTTTTACCTCAAGGATCTTCTTTGAAAATATTTGTACGAGTCAAAGACTCACCCTGTATAGGTACGATATTTGAAAAATAATAATGCTTCGTGAAAAATTTCAATATGTAGCGTTTCAATTCGTCTGGAAATATTCTCGTCCCATGATTTGTAACTATGCAGTACGAGGTAAAAATCATGGTTGTTCAATTTCACTAATCTTTAATGACATTAACGACCAAACCCGTAGTTCAATACGCATACTACTTACTTATTTTCTATCGAATTGAATTGAGCGAAGAGCACAATTCGAATGCATGCATATATGCATGCATTTGAATTGAACGAGGAGTGTTATTGTAATCGAATTCGTTACAAAGTTGCTTTGGAAATCTACATATGAAATGTATCTGATCGCATAACAATGTCGGATTCAGCTTTTGAGACTGGGAGGGTCAGATGAGATGTTGTGTGGTGGGTGAATGAGTATTTATTTCTATGAAAATTATAGAATTTTAGTGACCCTTTTAGTCCATGATGCATGATGCCCTTTTCGCATAATAAAAGGTCCTTTCGTTTGCATAAAAAGTGTAACACTTTTCTACACTCGATTTTAGTATTCGTTTGCTGATTGAATTTACACCAGGGTAGAGGAAAAAATGTTATTTATTTAACTATTATAAACGTTGATAGTGTGTTTCATGA
The DNA here is from genome assembly GCF_907165205.1 of Coccinella septempunctata. Lineage (NCBI taxonomy): Eukaryota > Metazoa > Arthropoda > Insecta > Coleoptera > Coccinellidae > Coccinella > Coccinella septempunctata. Next base: position 29,892,084 of record NC_058190.1, read on the forward strand.
AACTTTGATTGCCCGATTAATGATTGAATAGAAATAGATGTAGAGATTAGAGAATCATTGAATGAACATATAATAGGTGTTCCTAAATTGAAGGTACAAACGAAAAGAGGAGATTTCTTGAGTAATTTTGAGAATAAAAAAAAATTTCATTAACTTGGGACCGCGAACGATTCGTTTTCGAGATACAGGATGTTAAAGTTAGAATTTCTCTCAATTTTTTCTCTTATAGTATCTATCTACACTTCACAAGATACTCAACGTGAAATTTGGCTAAAGTATTATAATTAGTAGTTCACACCATGTGACATGCCAATTTCGATAGCAAATCTACAGGGTGATTTTTCTGGAACACTGTCCCTGTTTTCCTCCAGGTGAGCCACTGTCAATTTGAATAATATGAAGAGAAGCTTTGTTGTTATACTTTACTTTAAGGTCTCTTATACAGGGTGTACCAAGTTCGAGGTCCTATTAGATTAGACGTTTCTGGAGAACTGGACTTATTTGAAAATGTGGATTATGATATTGTTCGACATTATCTACTGAGATAAAATATTCTTGAAGCATAAACACTTTCAGTTATACAGGGTGTTGGCGCCCCGTATAATTATTTCACATTTTTCAGTTCACTTATAAATTAAAAGGACCATATGCGTTATTTACGCATATGTACATATGTCTGTTTTTCTTCTCAGTATTCGTCTATCTATGAATGAAATGGCTGTTATTTTCGCTTCATTAGATTTTTCCGCCGCTAAAATTAATTACTATAATTTATTAGTTTTGTGAAATCACAATTAGTGTGGTGTTACAACGCTCATTTAGAACTGTTGAAGAAGGCTTAGGAGACAACATCTATTCTCCAGTTTCTGGTATCAGTGGGTATATCTTATCATCTTTAATCCTTACTTTTCCTTTCAAGCCTTCCTAATATTTCACCTAGAAATGTCGTAAGAGTACCAGAAAACCCACCAGGAATCATACCAGAGGTCAAAAGTAAGTGGTCTATTTGGGCATTGAACTGGTTTTTATACATACATTTTTTGCATTTCATCTTTTTTCACATACAGTCTGCTGAATTTTGATTGGTTGAATTCATTATCGCTAAGGTCTCTTGGATTAAATTCATTTTAACATTAAATAAACCAAGGCCTCATCACAGGGAATGAAAGTAAATTTTTCCAAAAACTTTTTTTAACTTTGCCTTTCCTGATAGAATATTCAATTCTGAATATATTTCTGTTCACATGGTTGCATTTGTCCTAATGGTTTTCAAAATATTGGGGAAAAACTGAAAAGAAAAGGAGATATGCTTATTCAGTATTAATCCTTGAGTATTAACCCCCCTTGAGTATTAACCTTGAATTGAATACTCAAAAGTATTATGTTCGATATTCCTATTCTGAATATCTCAAGCACAAACCGTTATCACATTTTTGAAGTCGAAGAATGTGGGAATATTGTACATTCTCTGAATTTCGAAAAACTTGCCACATGGTGTTTCAAATTTTGTGTCACAAATGACGATAAAGATTTGCCCATAACTTTAGTTTTTCAAATTAGAACCCTAACTTTTTATGATTGCGTTGGGTTCTGCGAATAAAAATAATGATAGTGTTTTAACATGTTTATGCTCCTAAAATAAAATCCTAAATAATTCAGAAATTATTCATTTTTAGAGCATTGACATATTAGAATACTGTCATTATTTTTCTTCGCAGAACCCAACGCAATCATAAAAAATTAGGGTTCTAATTTGAAAACCGAAAGTTATGGGTGAAGCTTTATTCCCATTTTTGCACAACATTTGGAACAGCCCGTGGCTAGTTTTTCGAAATTCGGAAAGCGTGAAAACGCTTTGTGCTTAAGACATTTAGAATAGGAATACCGAACATAATACTGAATAAGCATATCTTTCTTTTTTTCAGTTTTCCCTCAATATTATGAAACCATTTGGACGAATGCAACGATTTGAACAGAAATATATTGAAAATTGAATGCTGAATCATATCAAAAACGAAAAAATAGAAAAATATATTTTTTTAATTTTATTTCCATTCCCTGTATAACTGTAACAGCTCACGCTGCAAGAATATTTCAGCTCAGTATATAATGTCGAACAATATCATAATACAAATTTTCAGATTTCAAATAGGTCCAGTTCTCTAGAAATGTCTAATTCTAATAGGCCCTCGAACTTGGTACACCCTGTAGTTTGGTCGTATTTGCTACCGATTCTAAGAAAAAATTTTGAATGATACTTTCGAAATCCTCTGAAATATCCGAATGGGCATAAAAATTCAGTTAGTAAGCTGTCGTTAATAATTTCATTGTTAGTTTTGACGCATCAAATGAAACTCGGTATTTCTAATAATGAATGTATTTTCACGTCTTGTTTTGATACCAATCCAAAAATTCAAATTTCAACACTGCGTATCTCGAAAAAAAAATGTGTGCGATCCCATGTTTATGGAACTTTTTTTTCTCTTCTTCGATTATAACTCCAATTTAGGAATACTCTGTATATTATAGATCATAATTTGATTAAAGAACGATATTTTGAATGCTCATGACATAATTATTAGTTGAAAACAAATTGATGTTTATCCGTCAATTAATCGTTGATTTCCCGATCAAGCTTTGTAAAACCGGGGGCTCTTTTTTTGCTTTTTTGGAAGGAAAGGAATTATTACATTCAAGTCTGTTTATTTTCGAGATATTTCTATTATATCTCATAACAGATTTTATAGGCATATGTTGATAATTGAATCCGAGTTTAGATGTCTCTCGAGATTACCAACTTTATTGGAGTCTCGGGATTCAAAATGGAATAACTACGTGATCCTTCTACGCCTTCGTAGACTTGGGACCGGTAAGAGTAAGTTTATAGAGATCTCCGGAACGGAAATTAATTCAAAACGGAGTATTACGAACGAGCAGATGATGCACCTTTTAGCTCGAATAGTTTCTAGAGGTATGAGGATAATGCAAAATTTGAGCAACTCACAGGGGCGGATGGGCTACCTCGAACCGTCCCGGGAATTTTCTTGCAGACCGGCCCACTTCAAGAACGAAAAAAGTAGTTTTAAGGTGGGGGTTCAGCGGAGTAGCTAGAATGAAAAAGACTTTTTAATGAGCAGCCCCTAAGGTTGGCATCTGAAAAGCAATTTTTAATTTTTTTTTACAATTCAGAAAACTGTCAAAAAATTGAGCTGACATTTTGTGGTAGCGAGAAGGCAATGAAAACATTAGGTGATATTTCCATATAATTGTGAGGGGTAGAAAGACGTTTCGTATTCAAGTAATACTTTTGAGAAATTAATTTTTGATAGCTTGATTTATTTTGAACAAATAAGATCTCTCGTCATTTCCTGCTTTATGTGACAGTTTTTACCTAGTTGGGGGATATCATGCTGAAATTATAGGGAAACACCACTACTCAATTTGATTTCTGTCCGTTTTCCACTTTCTTAGAAAAAAATTAACCATTTCTTTTCATATGCCATCTTCACTCTTCAGGGGGCTGTTTATAAGCAGGGGCTGCTCAAAAAAAATGAAAGACCCACTAAAATATTTTCGCAGGAATTTGGACAAATTTTTATTCGTTATCCTTTTAGTACATCGCCAACGTTTCGAATCGGTTGTGATTCTTTCTCAAGGCTGGAATGTCAAAATAAAACTAGAAACAGATAAAAAGGACCTAGAGACGATCTACCACTCACCTCGTATTTCATCGGATTGAATATCGTCAATTTTATTAAAATAATTGTATAAGTATCTCGAATTAAATTTCATTTAATCTTCAAGTGGTTCATGTGTTGTTAACACGACATGGGTAAACAGAATCGTCTCACGGTACGTTCCACAAATCGCAATGAGTGACATGGAGATGACATTCAACTCTCCCATAAAACATTATATATGTTCGTTAAAATATCACATCTCGGGTAAAAAACAATAAGGTAAAAACAACAATGGTAATATACAACTTAAAAACTAAATCAAAACATTTTGTTCTTGGTGGATGCACCTTAGACACATTCAAATGACTTTCACCATAAAATACCAAAATGAACAAACAACACAAACATCGAGGCTCCGAAAGCTCTCAGTTGTATCCATAATTAAGAACCACCATTTTGAGTCACTGAACCCCAGCATTGCCCAATATAAGACCATCATACACCAAACTGAGATGTTGGACGTCTTCCCTATAGTTTACTGTGTTGTTGGACCTTATGTGAACCATTTCGCTAATTAGTCGTCTACCGTAGATAGGTTCGTAATCCAGAACTGTGACCTCCGAGAAGTTGAATTTATGTCCTTCAGCATGAACGTGTGCAGCGAGAGCCGTTCCCTGTGTTATGTGAGATTTTTCTGCATCATTTTTATGTTGTCTTATCCTCTCCTGTAGTAGTTGTTTTGTCTGGCCTATGTAGCATTTTGTGCAGTTATTGCATTCTATTTTATAAACAATTTCTGATTGCTGTAAAATTGGTGTTCTTTCTTTTAGTTTTGTGTAAAATTTCATCTTATTATTGAGAACATTATAGAATGCTGCAGCACCATTGTATTCGCGGAAAATTCTTTCAATCTTATATGACAATGTAGGATAAAATACTAGTTTGAAATATTTTTTAGTTGTTATATGTTGTGATGTTAATGTGCTCTGTGATGTGCTCACCGTCTCTACGTCTGTGTCGATGTTCGATCTGATAGTACGTTTCGCTCTATTGTAGATGTTTATACAGGTTTTTATGTAGTATGTTGGATAGTTGTTCTGTTTCAGGATTTCAGTCACTTTATTCAAGTTATTTATTCTATATTCCTCATCGCTCAGAGAAATCGCTCTATTTATCAAATTTCCTGCTATATTCCTCTTTTGCGAGAAGCTGTGATTGGAATGGAAATTTACGCACCTACCCGTGTTGATCGGCTTCGTGTACCAATTTGTTTTCAATCTATTTTTCTCTCTGATGATTAATATGTCCAAAAATGGGATACTCCGGTTCCTTTCTCTTTCTAGGGTAAACCTTATTTTCTGGTGGAATGAGTTAAAAACGTTCAGAGTCTCTTCAATTTTTTCTTTAGGTATCAATAGTAATGTATCATCAACATAGAGTTTTATTAGAGGGATATGGAAATTCAACTTTGATATCACATACGTAAACAAAGCGAGCATAACTAATTTCGCAAATGTCGAGCTCGCCGGGGAACCCATTGCTGTACCCTCTATTTTATCATAGAAAACACCCTCAAAAACAAAGTACCCTCCTTCAAAACATAAATCTACAAGATAAACAAATTCTTTCCTTCTCAAATTCGTGAAGTTTTTAATATAGTGCCATTGATCTTTGATTGTTTTGATGACCAATTCTTTCGGAATGTTTGTAAACAAAGAAATTACATCCAGTGACACTAATTCATAACCATCCGGTACTACTGTTGATTTCAGTTCTTCAACCAACATGAATGAGTTTTTAACATCGAACACAGAGGTTGATAGAACATCACTGAGTATTTCGTGTAGGAACTTTGCAATTTTGTAGCTGGGAGATTTTATGCTACTAACTACAGGTCTTAATTTTACTTCTCTTTTATGGGTTTTCCTAAGGAAGTATATTTTCGGTGCTACATTATTATACGATATTAGCATCTTGTACTGTGATTCTGTTATGATCGAGTCTTTCTTAAGTAGTTTTAAGTAATTATTAATTTTGTTCTGGATTCTTTTGGTTGGGTCAGATGGTAATGCCCTGTATGTTGCTCCATCATTCAGCATTTTTTTAGCCTCTGTAACATATTCGTCTTTATACATTATTACCGTGGTGTTACCTTTATCTGAGTTTCCTATGATTATTTCCGGGTGTTCCTTGATGAATCTTCCAGTTCGTATAAAGTGTTGTCTGAATGGGTCTTTGGGTTGTCGGTTCATTCTCACGAAGTTGTTGATTATTCCAACGCATCTTCCTCTGACCTGGTTTCTCTCATCCTCATCTTGAAACGTTGTTTGTGTGAAATTTTCTATATCTTTGATTAGTTGAAGTTTTGGAATGTGATCAGGTATAATCCCATGTTTCGGTCCGAGTCCCAAAATTAGTTTAACTTCTTCAGGAATCGCGACGTCGGTGTAATTGTTCACGAATCGGTCTGACTGTATAGCACCCACAGGGTGTCTCTGGTCTACAATTAGTCTATCGAGCTTTTTAATATTTTCGGTTTTGACTCTCTGCGTAAATTTCCATTCCAATCACAGCTTCTCGCAAAAGAGGAATATAGCAGGAAATTTGATAAATAGAGCGATTTCTCTGAGCGATGAGGAATATAGAATAAATAACTTGAATAAAGTGACTGAAATCCTGAAACAGAACAACTATCCAACATACTACATAAAAACCTGTATAAACATCTACAATAGAGCGAAACGTACTATCAGATCGAACATCGACACAGACGTAGAGACGGTGAGCACATCACAGAGCACATTAACATCACAACATATAACAACTAAAAAATATTTCAAACTAGTATTTTATCCTACATTGTCATATAAGATTGAAAGAATTTTCCGCGAATACAATGGTGCTGCAGCATTCTATAATGTTCTCAATAATAAGATGAAATTTTACACAAAACTAAAAGAAAGAACACCAATTTTACAGCAATCAGAAATTGTTTATAAAATAGAATGCAATAACTGCACAAAATGCTACATAGGCCAGACAAAACAACTACTACAGGAGAGGATAAGACAACATAAAAATGATGCAGAAAAATCTCACATAACACAGGGAACGGCTCTCGCTGCACACGTTCATGCTGAAGGACATAAATTCAACTTCTCGGAGGTCACAGTTCTGGATTACGAACCTATCTACGGTAGACGACTAATTAGCGAAATGGTTCACATAAGGTCCAACAACACAGTAAACTATAGGGAAGACGTCCAACATCTCAGTTTGGTGTATGATGGTCTTATATTGGGCAATGCTGGGGTTCAGTGACTCAAAATGGTGGTTCTTAATTATGGATACAACTGAGAGCTTTCGGAGCCTCGATGTTTGTGTTGTTTGTTCATTTTGGTATTTTATGGTGAAAGTCATTTGAATGTGTCTAAGGTGCATCCACCAAGAACAAAATGTTTTGATTTAGTTTTTAAGTTGTATATTACCATTGTTGTTTTTACCTTATTGTTTTTTACCCGAGATGTGATATTTTAACGAACATATATAATGTTTTATGGGAGAGTTGAATGTCATCTCCATGTCACTCATTGCGATTTGTGGAACGTACCGTGAGACGATTCTGTTTACCCATGTCGTGTTAACAACACATGAACCACTTGAAGATTAAATGAAATTTAATTCGAGATACTTATACAATTATTTTAATAAAATTGACGATATTCAATCCGATGAAATACGAGGTGAGTGGTAGATCGTCTCTAGGTCCTTTTTATCTGTTTCTAGTTTTATTTTGACATTCCAGCCTTGAGAAAGAATCACAACCGATTCGAAACGTTGGCGATGTACTAAAAGGATAACGAATAAAAATTTGTCCAAATTCCTGCGAAAATTATTTTAATGTTTATAATATGGACGTAACCAATAATCGAAAGACCCACTGTTTTTTGGCTAAAAATCAACCCTCAAATTAACTACTCATTTACAAACTGCATGAATATATTCCTAATGTTTTATATTTATTTAAATCCATCTCATTCAAAACAAATCTGAGTAAGTAGCATCAACAGAAAACGTATACATGTTGTGTATAGGTATGGTTGAAAAAATAAAATTTGTCAAATAAGTTTTATCCATTTTCTCACATTTGACATGAAGTATTTTTTGAACCATACGCAACATGGATGCATGGTTTTCGAATTTCGATTTCAAATTTCCTCAGGGTAATTTTGAATGAAATTGGTGAAATCTTAAATGAAAAAAAGGCTAGAAATAGTCTCTATGTACCATTAATTTCTAAGCCAGTCGTCTCTGAAGAATTTTTCTAATTTCAAAAATGGTTTTTTACCATAATACCTTTCCAGTTTTCATGCTTATGTTAGATAGTTCTTCAGATATCATATTTCGATTTATCTTAAAATATCATCATATTGATTGTTCACTTCAAGATTTTTCTCAACGAATGAGGTATAAAATCCAGTGACCCGCTCAAGTGAAACACATACTGTATACCTACTTACGTAAATTTTGAAGGAACATACTCATACAGGGTTATTCAAAACTAAAATATAATCAAGAAACCATTGATATTGCAACTAATTATATGGCCATTAAGCTAAACACTCCTTATGTTATTGCTAGTTTCGGGATGTGGAAAAAACAAAATTGATAATAATGATAATTTTGAGAGTAGAAACAAGACAATTTAGTTGTAGGGGTTTTTTGTTGAGAAATAAGAATACTAATATAACTCGTTTCAGTGTAGATTATAGAAGGCGCTAGATCTCAAAGCAGGGACCTATCCTGTTAGAAAATGTATTTTTGCTCAATATTCTCAACCCTTTTTCGGAGATTTTTGTTTCACATAATTGAATTGCAATTTATGCATCTTCAAATACTAAGTCTAGTGTTTTTTGTTACGTTTCAAGTCACCCTGTTTATGTCAGTTGTTCAGGAATAATTTTCTTTTATCAGTATTATTTTCAAAACTTATTGAACCATATATTTCTTAGTAGTTTTCACAACATTGATTTTGAATTGGTTTTCAAGATTTGTAAAAATAAAGTTATCGACATAAAACATGTTCAGCCGAAGACAAGAAAAATTGTACGAACTGACCAGCCCTCTGTCCAACAATCGACCGGCCCACCGGGAATTTTCCCATCCGCCCCTGGCAACTCAAACAAAATATTCAAATATCGCATGGTTCTCAAATTCATATACGTTTCGAGAAATTTAGTTCGATACCTCCAGAGGAGATTTGCATTTATTGTCTATTAGACACAGTAGAGATCATTTTCTTTTTTAAATGTTGGAGTTATTCAAACCAAATTTACAAATGTTCTCTAGTTTTCATATTGAGACTCGTTTTGTGAAATCAAGTTCGTTATCATACCCAGTATGAGGGTAGATTTTCATGGTACATCCGACAAAGTATGAGATCATTTCCTGAACAACTATTGAAGAATTTCAGACCAAATAAATAATGTGTAGTTGATATGGTCCATACTTGATGAAAATCCATAATTGAACTTAAAACAGATTATCGATTTTCACAAGAATGAGTTTCAAACCACGACGACACACGTGTTTCGTTATCACAATGAAATTTTCATCAGTTTACCTTCAACCACCTGAAGATGCTATTCTGATAGCGAAACACGTGTCGTGGTTTGAAAACTCATCTTTGTGACAATCGTATTGAGTTCTAATGTGTAGTTCTTAATTTAAGATGCATTATGATATCTCCAGTACAACACGAAGTGCGAGATTATGTATTTTCTAAATAACTGTTGGAGAAATTCAGAGCAATTGAATACTTAGTTAGTTTTTAATTTGGGATGCATTTCAATATCCCCATTACGAAGAGGAGTCAACGAAATATAAGATAACTGGTGAAGAAATTCAAACCGAATCTTCAACTATAGGATATTCCTCAATTTCAGATACATTTTGGGAAATTTTAGTTCAATATCTCCAGTATACGAAAAAATTTGCATTGTCGATTGTAACAAGAGAATGAGATCATTCCCATAAAAAATTTTGGAAACAAATCTTAAAATGTAAATTTACAAACTTAAATGCGTTCTGAGAAATGAAATTCGATATCATCAGTAGAAGAGGAGATTTTCATGTACGATCCGATATAGCATGAGCATGAGATCATTGTCGGAACAACTATTGGAGCAATTCTGAACAAATCTTCAATTGACACACATAAATTCAGTATAATATCCCTAATACGAGGATGTATTGATATCTAGTTAGCCTAGACCAGTTCCATGCATAAAAAAATATTGCGTTACTATAGCAACGAAAAACTCATTAGAGGTTTTAGTGTGAAGTTTGAGGTCCAAAAAGTAAACCAGAGCAATGAATTAAAGGAAAGAAGATGTCCACCGAAATTGTGAAAATCGAAAAATTGGAGTATCGAGCCATCATCATGTACCTGTATTTAAAAGGGTTGAGATGTAAGCAGATTTACGAAGATATGCTTAATACCCTTGGTGTCCTTCGTATGCGACCGCGAAAAATTGGACTGCAAGCTTAAAAAGAGGTAAATTTTCCATTGAAGATGATGACCGAAGGTCAGTTTCTTTGTCAGTCCCCGAAAATATCGATGCAGTTCATGACATGATTTCATCAGACCGTCGAATTGGGCTAAAAGGGATATCTGAAGCACTGAATATTTCATACGAACGCGTTCATCATATACTTCACGTCAATTTGGCATGAGAAAAATTGCTGCAAAATGGATCCCCAAATGTTTGAATGATGACCAAAAGCGTGCGCAAAGGTAGAAGCATCGCGTTCGTTCTGTGGACTCTGTGGTCGATTTGAAAACGATATAGACTTCTTACACCGAATTGTTACTGTGGATGAGACGAGACTTCGGTACATTTCTAGGATCCAGAAACAAAGCAACAATCGATGGAATGGCGATTGCTCTCCAAGACCTTAGAAGTTTTGTGTCCAAAAATCTGCTGGAAAAGTACATGCTTCAGTTTTTTGGGATTGCCATGGAGTAATCATTAATGATTTTTTGGATGAGGGAGATTACGATTCGACATTACTGACATTAAAGAGAAAAGACGCGGAAAGCTATCCAAAGATGTTTTGTTTTTGCAGGACAACGCCCCTGCACACAAATCTCATGTTGCCATGCAAAAAAATTATGATTTAGGGTTTTAATTACTAGAACACCCCCTTATTCACCAGATTTGGCTCCATCCGACTATTATCTCTTTCCTGAACTGAAAAAAAGTTTAAAAGGTGGTAAATTTTCTTCCAACGAGTAGGTAATAAAAGCTGTTAAGGTCTGGTTTGCAGAGCGAGAAGAAAAATTTTTTTGAAAGGTCTAGAGACGTTGCGGGTTCGCTGTAATAAATGTATCCAATTAAGAGGAGAATATGTTGAGTAATAAAATATTCTGACATTGAAATTTTGTTTGGTTCTATAGTAGGCTAAGAATTTTTCAATATATCCTCGTACATTAACGAAACCCTCTTGAAGAAACTATTGCGATAGAAATTCTGAAAAACTATCTTGTTGAATATTATCTCGTCCAGAACTTCCTATAACGATGGGAATGCACGACAGACAAATCGATCGAGTTTTGTTTGATGTTTGGTGCACCGACGCTGGTAAATAGAAAAATCATAAAATTAAGGCAGGTGAACAATAAACGAAATCTACTGAGATACATAATACCTGTAGATATAAAATCAACAAATTTTACTATCTTAATCGAACTAACGAACCACAATTTAGAGAAGTACCATTGCATCCAGAAACAGTAGATGCTTGTATTATTCACCTATCTTAATCTTCTTCTTCTCGTGCCCTGTCCTCGGCGGACGTTGGAAATCATCAGCGCTATCTGAACTTTGCCGACGTTGGTTAGTGGTGCTCACTCTTCTCTCAAATTTTGAAATCAGGATAGCTACTAGCACCCCTTCGTCCTTCGATCTTTCCCTATATGATCAGTTTTAACGATAGGTACTTTTCATTCCTTAGGATGTGACCAAAATACTCCAGCTTGAGCTGTTTTAGTGTGAACAACACTTCCGTTGGTTTACTAAGGCCCGGTACTTTCACCTTCGAATAAATTTTATTCACTGTCAATAAGTATCCACAGATAACTGTACGTATCCGTCAAATAATTTCCTATCTGAAGGATACCTTATTTCGGTGCTTTCAGATGAAATTATTTGACGAATAACAATTCTATGAAAACACGGTACACTACTTTTCACTGATTAATGTGAAATAAGACACCGCATTGTAGAAATTGCCATGATTCCAACTTAAAAGTAAATATTTCGTGAAAATCACACAAAAAATAACCATACATCAAGAATTAAAAAAAATTCAACCAATAATGACGTACCGACATTCGATCTATGACAAATGATTAAGTTTCAATGACAGATTTATTCGATGAATAACACTATCTGAAAGTGAAAAGACTGCATTTTCAGTTATCCTACGAATAAGACTTATCTATCGAATAAATTTATTTATTCGCATGTGAAAGTACCGGGCCTAAGACGATTAAGTGACTCTGAAGGTGTTATTCATTTACGATTCCGATGCCTGGGATAATGATATATGAGGCGCCGTTTGGGCCAAAAGTGTTTCAACGAATTATTTATTTTTTTAGTCCAAATATACATATATCCTCACCCAGAATAGTAAATATCACCTACATTGACAAATATATCAACTAAAATAATTTATATATTTTGAAACATACTTTTGACCCAAACGGCGTGAAATCCAAATATATTATAATTTGAACTATTTTATGTCGCCAGGAGATGGCGCAGCCTATGCGAGGTTCAAGAAAATAGATCATTCGGCAACCCTGTCAGACGAGGTCAGTAGTAAGGAAAGTGGCTTATAGATAGCACTAGCAGCGGTACTGTTATCGTTATGCAGATAGCTGATAGCTCTTCTACAACACAGATTACAGAGACAGAGTAATCTGTGTTCTACAAAGAGTAACAGTTGGGGTGCATCCCAAACGGTGATGAAAGCACTTATTTAAATGCCGAAAGCGTAGCGTACTGGAAACGGGAGGTTTCCCTTTTTAGTAGACTATTTTGGAATTTCGAAACGAGTACTTTGCTATTTCAGTTTCCGTAAAGCAAGCTCGAATACAAAACAAATTCAAAATTCATGTTTTTTGTTATGTTAACAATGATTTTGGCGGGGTAATCATTATTTTTCAGGATGCATCTTATTTTATTCAAGTTAGTTGTTTAAAATTCATCTGATGACAACAACAAACTTGAATGAAATAAGATGCATCTTGAAAAATAGGTCGGCATTGTTTTAAGAAGTGGTTTTTGTTCTATAAACTTGACCTTTTTCCTGTCAAACAACTGAAAAATATAAATTTCCTCATCACTGATTGTTTTTCGGGCTTCAGGAGTGCACATTAATTGTCTATGACGGTATAGTGTTCTCCTAGATACACTAAAAATACGATTAAAGTCCTGAACCTCTCGAAAACATATTTTTTCTTGATTTATATCGTACCTAGGACAAAACCATTTCTTTGCACATAACGTACATATAAATTGTGATCTGATTCATTTAATTTCGATTCTATGTGTTGGTAAAGATTCCATAATTCCTGATAAATAGGAATCGAAATATCTTTCAGGACATTATCTGTAGCTGCCCCGATAAAAATGTTGAAAATTCGACAATAATTTTCAATTTTTTGGTGCTGCAAATTCAATATATCTATTTCTCCGCTATAGATGCGAGATTTGACAAATATTGATAGCAATCAATCACTTCCCTGAAAAAATCATCCATCGATACAATATTAGACATTATTATTATTATTATCTGAAAATGATGCTGAAAATCACTCAAAACAATCTCAGGAATAGAGACAACTTCTTGCCTTGAGTTTGTCTATGCTTGAGAGGGTGCGAAATAAACAACGCGTCTAGAATTTACGCGCGTATATATGTTTTGTATTCGAGCTATTGAAAGTATAGTTTGCTTTACGGAAATTGAAATTGTAAAGTACTCGTTTCGAAATTCCAAAATAGCCTTTTAAAAATGGAAACCTTCAGTTTCTAGTACGCTACGCTTTCGGCGTTTTAAATAAGTGCTTTTATCACGGTTTGGGGCGCAGCCCAACTGTTACTCTTTGTAGAAGAGCTATTAGCTATCTGCATAACGATAACAGTACCGGTGCTAGTGCTATCTAAAAGACACTTTCCGTACTACTGACCTCGTTTCACAGGGTTGCCGAATGATCTATTTTCTTGAAACTCGCTTAGTCTGCGCCATCTCCTGGCGACATGAAATAGTTCAAATTATAATATATTTGGATTTCACGCCGTTTGGATCAAAAGTATGTCTTAAAATATATAAATTATTCTAGTTGATATATTTGTCAATGTAGGTGATATTTACTATTCTAGGTGAGGATATATGAATATTTGGACTAAAAAAATAAATAATTCGTTGAAACAGTTTTGGCCCAAAGGGCGCCTCATAATGATAACTGCCATGAATTCGGAGGTTTCCGCGCATTCTCTTTGCTTGATTACCGCAATGTAGGTATGGTTCTGCAATTTGAGAATTTGAGCAAATAGATATATGCTGCCATCGTCACTGTGAGAGTTGGTAAGTCAATTGAGTTGGTCCTCGTTTTCTTTCAGGTGGCGCTTGGGTGTATTCCATCACTGTACCGACTTCTGTTGTTCTGATGAGGTCGAATGAGTCCGAAACCAAGGTCAGCATCTACTCCTTCTCGACGTAATGGTATTTCTGTTAATACTTTGAGTGATGATGGTTGGCACTTAAGATCATACTATTAATAAAAAAATATACATATATCTATATACATATTATACATATAACAACGGGCGTTATACGTATGTATATAGATTTTTGCAGTGCGAGATGCCCTTAAATATGGAATATTTCAGTTTATTTTGTAAACAGTTTCATCTCTTACAATCCACTACACTCACTGGGAGAAAGGGATTTTACTGGGGTTTTTTCCTGAGTTCTTGTATCATATTCAGAATTGTATGGTACCCCATTACGCTTACCTGTGATAAAACTATATCCCATATACATGCTATAATTATTGTTAAAATGTTTAAAATTGTAATGCTAGCCTTTTTATATATAAAAAATTTGCTTTGTAGAACAAAGATTTGATGAATCGATTGTCGACACATCGTATAACAAACTTTGTGATTAATTCTACTCACCTCACACAAAATGCCCAGGAAAATTCCTATTCCCAGTCGAATACTGAAAAATACAAACGTTTCTTTGTCATTTTCTGTTGGTTGGATTTGGCAGGTAGATATTGTTACAGCTTGAACAGGAACTACGTTCGGTGATGGTTATGTCGTTGCTGTCATTACGTGGTTTCCGCCATGACACAAGACAGATAACTTCCGGTCTTTCCCTTATACTGCTTCTGTCTGATAAAACTACCGGAGCCTGAAATGATAATGAATCAATCACAATCTTTCCTCAGGTTTGCAACATACCTGCCACAAATTTATATGAATCAGAACCACTTCCAAATATTCGTCGTTTCATTGAAAAATTTCGATTAAAAAAGAAATTTCAAGATTTTTTGGGTTATTTTTATCATTGTTGATTACCCTTCGCAACTTTTCGATAAGCATCCACCAACCATTTTCAGATCTTATCTTGTTTTAAGCCGAAAAATTAACTATAGACAAGAAGACAAGAAATTCAAATCATGCACTTATTAATTCATATCAACATAATTTTTTTGTTCATATTACAGTTCCGATTGTAAAAATGAACTATTCATTCTACGATGAAGCGCCTATTCCTCATTTTTCAAGTTCAGAATGGCCAGCCAAGAAAATTGGTGGATAGAGGTATGTGTCAGAAATCAGAATGTACTAAAAAAAAATTGTTTTCATTCTGACAGCCCTAGAACGCCACCTTCAACGATCAAATGAACCGATTTTTCTCTATTCAGAATTTTTTAAGGATTCCTTCTCCAGAAGGATGACTCATATATCCCTAACATAATTTTTTGTTCATACTACAGATCAAAATGAATTATTCAGTCTACGATGAGGCGCATATTCCTCATTTTTCAAGTTCAAAATGGCCGGCCAAGAAAATTGGCTCAGAAAAACCACCGCCAACGATGAAAATGAACCGATATTCTCTTTACGACGGTGCGCATGTTCCTCATGCGTTCAGTCGTTCTTGAAACTGGACGGCCGGGGGTAAACAAACATCACTACAGTGTATAAATCGGGTTGATTTGATTGATTATCTTATTTTCGCTTTTGACTTTTTTATTGATTTGGTGGTAAAAGATGGATCCACCGAAAAAAAGATCGTTGGGCTTATTAGTTGAAATTATTTTGTTAAAACTCTTATGTTGAAAATATCTTGTTGAAATTTTTTTGTTAAAACTCTTTTGTTGAAATTGTCTTATTGAAGTTTTGTATATTTGAATATAATGGTACTGTCTCCACAACGTAACCATCATTTTTGGGCTAGTATTAGTTCTAATAAAATTTTAGGAATTAACAAGTTTGGTACGATATTTTTATCAAATTCGGCAAGGAACTCTTCATCACTGTTCGAAGAGGACGATGAAGAACTATTATTATCAACCGAATGAATGAACTCCATAATTCGCAAAATTAATGAAAACAGAAGAATAAAAATAAATAGAACACAATTAGAACTTTTAAAAACAAAACTTGGTTAATCTTCAGATTACCTGTCCAAAAATTAAGATTAGGTTAGGTTGTTATCAACAAATTCTCTTTCATGGACATGCGTCGAAAATATCCCAGATCAGCTCAGGTAATGAATTTGGATAGTTCTAGGATCACCCCCAGGATGATCCTAACAAAACCCTAACACGAAGAAGTAAGTCCTAGAACAGTCCAGAAGGAGACTTGCAGGAGACTTTTTTTTAACCAGAATTGAATGAAAAACCATAACAGAATTTTATTTTTTGGAAATCTATCTCACGAAAACAATTATTGAAGGACAATCATAAGGGGTTGCTATTTTCAACCCCTAATACTGAAGTTATGAAATCTAAAAAAATGTGTGAGTAACATCTACTTAGTGCTTCATATTATGTATAGTTTTATGACTCTTAGAATCCGTAAAAAAAATTGAAAACTGTTAACTCGTCATCGCCTTCCAAAGACTGTATTTTGGAAGCCAGGTCGATTTCGAAAAAAATTTATAAGAACTACCCCTGCTTATTTTCATCAAGGAATAATCCCCCTAAGTCCTTCGCATTTGTTTACAGACACCCTGTATATTAATATATTTATTTTAGTTCTATGATTGAAACTACATAAATTATTGGAGATATTTTGTGACCAGATATAGCTGCATCTAGACTTTTCAGGTCTCTTGGATGTCAATAATTCTTGAATTGACTATATAGTCCCAGTCCCATGTACTATAATCCACACTCAATCTCCCTATTTTGAGTTCGAAAGTTCGTATCTTATTTTGCTATTTTCATACAAAAGCTCAAACTCAGTTTTTGACATCGTGTTGTTAGAAAAGTTTTCGTGGAACCCATTCTTGTAGAAGCCGTGAAGTTCTAAAAAACAGTTGTACTGAAAATCTGAATACTTTTCCGTTGTATGATATAGCCAATCTTCTAGATTTGTATGTACAGGGTGGGCAAAATTCGTTGTCTACTGAGGGGATCTCGAGAACTATAGCAGCTAGAAGAAAACGGAGGACACATTCTCGAGCTCTTTTTTCTTGACTAATCCAAAACTGAAAACAGATCCAGCCTAACGTTCATAGATTTTGAGTTATGAACGAAAATTGAGAAATTGTCATTTTCAATGAAGCTGAATAACTCTTTTATTTGAACTCGTATTCGAAATCCGTTGTTACATTCTACAGGCACTTTTTTATGAAGAATTCGAATATGATATCATTAAATTTTTTCATCCAGTCATTTTCGAGATACGACAGGGATTTCCGATTTTTCAAATGTAAACTATAGTTGAAAATTCTCTCATTCTGCTGCAATTTTTTTGCTGATTTCAAAAATGTATCATATGTTGCTATTCATATTAATATAACATAAGAAAAAAAATTCAATACTTTTTCCTGCTTTTCGATTCACTGTTGAATTTTTAGTAGGCTGGCGTAACCATAGCAACCGTTGAATATGCATTATATTTTGTGAACCTGAGCCTCTATGATTGAAATCACGGATTGCTGAATAAATATTTCGATGATTAATTTGCCATCGTTTGTTCTCTCGATATTTGGCATGCTTATCTTACGATGGTTCTCAATTCGAACACTACCGTGGACAAACGTATCTATTTTTCATCATCTTACTTTTGTGAAAATCATAATTATAGATAGCTTCATTATTTTATTTATTTTACTGACTCTTTAAGTTTCTTTCATGAATTGAAAAACGATAATTGAATAAATTTTCTTCTTTAATAATCAGACGAAAGTCTTTTACTCTCTTTTAAAGGATATCGATCTCGATATATAAAAGAAATAATTATTCGACAGTCTGTGATTCCTATCACACAAGGTTGAGTTCACATAGGATTAAGTGGAGTTCACAAACCATAATGCATTTTCACCGGTCGCTATGGTTACGCTAGCCTACTAAAAATTCAACAATGAATCGAAAAACAGGAAAAAGTATTGAATTTTTTTTTATGTTATATTCATGTGAATAGCGACATATGATACATTTTTGAAATCAGCAAAAAAATTGCTGCAAAATGAAAGGACTTTCAACTATAGTTTACATTTGAAAAATCAGAAATCTCTGTCGTATCTCGAAAATGACTGAATCAAAAAATTTTACAATATCATATTTGAATTCCTCATAAAAAAGTGCCTGCAGAATGTAAAAACGGATTTTGAATACGAGTTCAAATAAAAGAGTTATTCAGCTTCATTGAAAATGACAATTTCTCAATTTTCGTTCATAACTCAAAATCTATGAACGTTAGGCTGGATCTGTTTTCAGTTTTGGATTATTCAAGAAAAAAGAGCTCGAGAATGTGTCGTCCGTTTTCTTCTAGCTGCTATAGTTCTCGAGATCCCTTCAGTAGACAACGAATTTTGCCCACCCTGTTCATTATCCGGCAAGGAGTCCCTTTCATTTACAACGGGGCATACATAATTATCACATATAAAACGTCGTTCTACCCGTTCATCAGCTTGACACAATCAGAGACATGACACAATATTCAGGGTACATTTTCGATACTCAAGCGAAAATCAGAAGAGGAAATCTGAAAACTGCTGACTCGCGAAGGCGGTGATACATTCCCTAATTTCGTTATCGCGAACGACGTGAACGTTCATTTCACATGAAAATTTCATCAAATTGACATAACTACAGTTAACATTCTGTAATCCTTTGATTCTGTGTCAACTCTTCTCGTTACATTCGAGCTGAAATACTTCTTTTCCAACATCAATTAGCACGCTGCTGCGTTAACGAATTCTGTCAGCTACAGTTTTACGGGACTGAAAAGCTCTGAGAAGTAGGCTTCAAGCTGCGAAGTTGGAGGACTTATCGCCTGTGCTTCTATAATCACATCGATAAGTACGAATAAGGTTTCAGTATTCAAGCAGAAAATAGACCAACGCAACGGCTGCTCTAATATAGAGTCTTCATAAACATCGCAGTTTTGTTACGCAGGTTACGCTGTGTAATGATTCTTGGATCTTGTAATCTATCACAGTTTTTAATGAAATATAAAAAGTCGAGTATTAGTTATATTCTTGAAATATAATATTGATAGTTGTGTCCTTGGTAAGGTTGCGGAATGAAGGGACCTTGTTGTATTGTTCGATCAAAATCTGTTCCATCTTGAGAAATTCTAAGTGGTTTCAAGATACTAGAACATTGTTCCTACTGAACTGAGCAGGAAATGAAGTGGGACACCTGAAAAATGACTAGCTTTAGCTATTACTCTGGTAATGCTATATGCTGCCTTTGGCCGTTCGACACTGACACGCAAGGTAATTCTTTCAATTCCTTCTTGTTATATACAGGGTGTGAATGCAGGACAACTATGCATAGAGGTCGAAAATGTGCCCTCCGATTTTCCCCTGCTCTTACGGTTATAGATCTGCCATTTAATCCCAATTTTGACCGCCCTGTAGTAGGTACGTTTTTACTCGATAAATGAAATACTTAAGTTATTTTGTTATGAAAGATTGAATAATTCATTAAAGTCAGTATCAAAGTTCAGCTGATGTTCTCTAAATTTGTGTCTCCAACAGATATTTCAACAATTTCGAGAGTGAAGAAGTTTTTTCTTAGAAAATCGAGTATATACCATATTAGAATTGAGCACCAAAGAATACCGAGATGTGACCAGAAACCGTTTTTCAAATTTTTTATGGAAAATTGCATGTGAAATAAAAGAAAACTCGTTGAAATTTAAGGGAAGATGATAGTTTTCACTGCCGGGGAATATAGATTCCATTTTGCACTAAAAGTAAGTTTTTAGAAAATTTCCTATATTATTTAACGACCGATCCTCCGGTTTCTTCCTGCTCTGTATTTGTTCTGAATGTTCTGGAAACATTACCCCCTTTACATATTTTAGAAGTAGGGTTAAATGCTTGTTTATATATCTTCTCGTTAGGTACCAAATATTCCAGATTAACTTTTCCGACCTGAAGCCTGAAGATGCTATTGTGATAGCGAAATACGTTTCGTGGATTAAAACTAATGTTAGTCAAAATCGTATAATTCTGTTTTTAGTTTAATCAATTCAATACAAAATATTGAGGATAATATTTTGTTTGTTCATTTTTAGAATACATCGAGAGAGGTTCTGAATTACAAGATTCTCAGCTCACTTCACCACCTCCAGGTCAATGGGTATCTACAGAAAACTGTGTGAGACGAAAGACGAACAAAAAAATGAAAAAACTCAATTATATTATAATTCAGATAATTTATATCGGATGTTTTCAAAGGCAAGGTTCTTCTTCACAGAAGGTAGAACTCATCAAAATAAGTCGTTTAACCAAAAATTTTCTATATAAAATATCCAAGATGTCTGAGATACAACCCCTAGAAGTTCGACAAAAGTTCATTGAATCTCAAGTACGGGACTGTGGAAGGTGACGCCGGCATCGCAAAAACGAAACAAAACATAAACATATGGCTGGACAATGAATGGTTCAGTACCAAGTTCATTGGATTAGATGCATCAGGTCACTTTTGAGAGAATCATAATTGTTGTATCGTGCAATTTAGGATGAAAAAAATGTAGAAAATCGAGGCAGTTTCTTGAAAGTGCTTAGAACCCATTTTGACGACGATTGTTGGAATGTTCGAACAAGAAGATTGTGATGCCCATTGTAAAGAAATTAGTGGATAATTAAGACGAATTTTATTGGTGAGATTTTGAAGTATTACTCTATTTTTTACACTTGTGTCCTAAGTCTCTTCTCTGTCAGTTGGTATCGAAATGAGCCATTTCATAAAATCGTGTAAATTACTTAAAAATAATGAGAAACATTCGGCAATCCTAAGTTTCCATTTTCATTACCACGTAAATATCGAACCAGCCAATATCCTAAACGAAATCACATAGTCGAATCAGGAGATAAATTTTTTCCCACTGCTTTGCCAAAATTCAGCTAAGAAACAGTCTAGGGTCGTATTTCAGTAATCATTTTCAATTTTTTCTTGAACTTTGTCATTTTGAAAGTTTTGTATAGGTGCTTTTGGTGAAACGCTTCATTTTGACCAGTCTACCTTCTGTTGAAAAAATAGCCTCACCTTCAAATACCCCCTGTATATGTAGACCTGACTTTAATTTCGAAAGAGATTCCAAGAAAGTTCATGATGGCACAATTGAATAATTTATACTTAAACACCGGTTTGAAAGTAAAAGTCTAGACGGTGAGGATGAGAGTTGTTCGAATATTGTGCATCTGTAGACAAATTATCTTATTCTCTGGTGAAACGTACGCCTCTTATATTTCAGAGGTTTATTTTTTCCAAATATAACTGTTGTGCCAACAGTAAGGTTTTCAACAGGATATTAATAATTCCAGTTCAGAAAATTGGACTGAATGGAAATC
This sequence comes from Coccinella septempunctata, assembly GCF_907165205.1. NCBI lineage: Eukaryota > Metazoa > Arthropoda > Insecta > Coleoptera > Coccinellidae > Coccinella > Coccinella septempunctata. The sequence continues at coordinate 29,913,884 of NC_058190.1, forward strand.
TTGCCGAGTTTCCTCATTTTCCATCCCCTTGCCGTCTTTGAGGATTGACATAGAGGAAGTTGAATTTCCGATATTATTACAAGGTATTCCATTTCAGCCACTGTAGAAAATAATTATATCGAAAATTATAATACTGCGTCTTCGAAGGCGGAAATTCGATATCAAATCAGATTCGTTGATTTGGAATGTAATTCGCTTGGATTTGAAAATTGAAAGGTTTCATTTTGAACGGCCCGATATTTTGACAGCTATCACATTTAGAAATGTAATTTTTTGACAGACGCGGCCACTGAAACCTATGATAAAAGGAAATGGAATACGTTTAACTATAAACAGGGTGATGAATGTTTAGAATTGAGTCGAAAGCAAACATAAGCAATAGTAGAGGTATTTTTTAAAAAAATTATGCCATGCGGATTATGCTATTTTAATGGTGATCTACAGCGACTGCTACATCGATTTCAAACAACAGCCAAAAATTTCAATATAATCATCGCATCCCATCAAACTATGCAGTGTACAAATTTAGGAGCAGAAATTTCTTCTGGAAAAACTTGTTTACTTGTACCAAGGAGTACGAACTGAGTCGAATAAAGCATCACGAATATCTGAATGCTTAAGAGGAATAATATGGAAGAACAAACATATGACAGCAGAAAGCAAAGTCCTCATATACAAAACCACGTTGAGGCCAATATTGAAGTACGCAGCAGAAAACCCGCTCTTGACCTTCGAAACAACGAGTCTGATGAGAAGTAAGGAGATGAAAATCCTGCGAATAATAAAGACAACAACACTGCGGGACCAAGCAAGAAGCAAGGTTATACCGGAAGAATTGGAAATATAGGTTATTGTTTAGTTTGTACGGTCAAGACGCTGAAACTGGAAAGATCACGTGGAAAAAATGAGAAATGATCGATGAGCAAAGTGGGCATAGCAAAGAACGAAAAGCCAAATTCAAAGCGCCCTACCGGCCCACAACCAAAGAGATAGTATGTAAGTTGGATGTCCACATCACAAGAGGCTGGATGAACATTCATTCATTCATTGCTGTATCCCGTTACCGAGAATAAATCTACAAAAAGACTCAAAACAAAACTTATAATTTCTTAGGGTTACTTGCGGCTGTGTGCCCTCCTCTGACTGAAGAGACCCAACCGTGCCTACAGATCCTTCCACACTCCGATCATGGATAGTCACCAACCAGATCTGGCTGCCGCTGTATTCTTCTTGATTCCCCATTATTACTTTGGACAAAAGACCTCCACTTTGATCTGTCTAACGCTAGTTGTTGCCAGTTGTGATTGGCATTAACTGATTTTAGGGATTGATGCAGTATAATGACCTCCACTTCCGAGCTCCCTCTGTGAATTCGTCTTACAGAACTATTTTGGAGAGTCTTTTATCTTGCATCCTCAGAATGTGGCCGCTTCATCTGAGTCGGGCCCTCGTTACTTGAGTCTCAATTGTTATACAACTCGCGCGCTGCAAGACTTCTGCATTTGAAACTTTGTGGAACCATCTGATGTGCATTATTTTTCGTAGATTACGTTGTTGAGTTTGTCTAAGCTGTTTAATATGTCGCTTGTAGAGCGTACAGCTTTCGCTTCCGTAAATAAGCGTTTAGAGGACCACTGCTTTGTAAACAGCTGTCTTCGTCATCAGATTGATGTCGTGATTTTAAAACACTTTGTCCTTTAGCTTCCAGAATGTCCGTGATGCCGAATTGATACGGTTGTGTATTTCCGTGTCCAGGTTAGCCCTAGTATTTATGAAGCTTCCCAAGTATTTGAACTGCTCGACCTGTTCTAGAGCTTCATCCTCCAGGCTGATATCCGTTTGACTTACGGACTTACCAGGATTCTGATTTTGTCAATATTGAATCTAAGGTCTAAAGCTTCGTACATATGTTTATAGGTGTCCAACATAATCTGTAGATCCTCTGAGCTGCTAGCGATAAGTGTACTGCATATGTCTGCATATTGAAGTTCAAGTTAAACAGGCCTCCATCAAATCTGAATCTTATTATGTCAGCAATTGTCGAGACAGCTATGGCGAGAATATTGAACAGTAAAGGCGCTAACACGCAACCTTGTTTTATTGCAGAATTGGTTAAGAAATGGTCGGTTGTAGAGCCATTATGCTGTATTCTAGCGGTGTTGTTGGTATGGAGGCTTTTACACACTGCTAAGAATTTTTCGGGCATTCCAAGGCTTTCCATGATTTTCCATAGCGCTCTCCTATTCACCGGATGTACAGATGATAAGAAGAAATGGTCTCAAATATAAAGTGGAACAAGAAGAAGAAGAAGAAGATTTTATCAAGGAGTTATAGGTGTAAAATGTACTCTTTTTCGAGATATTTACTCCAGTGTATGCTGTTCAAGCAACTAATGGCTCCCCTGGCTTGGATGTGAACAGTTCAAGAACTGTCGAATATAACTCCCAGGTACGACTACTTACATATATTCCTCACATATTTTTTTTCTACTGGATCGGTGACTTGAGAATTATTTTCTTTTCATATAGAGGCAAATAAATATTTTGTTTTTTCTACATTAATTGTAAGTCCTCATTCGTCCAATGTCTCCTGAGTTGTATGTATGCAAGATCATTTTTGTCCCCCTCAAGGGGCTGCTGCTGCTAGTATCTTTAGAAAGTTGTAGACTACATATATTTATTCCTCAATCACGGATACAAACAGACCTAAATCAAATATATTATCCACAAATCCACATGATATTATCCAAAGCAACTAAATGTAGGGATTTCTCGTTGGTCCACGTACGAGTATACACGTGCTACGACAACGGGAAAATTAATTTCATATCACAGGTTTATGCAGTATTTCTGGCATGAATTGGAAATAAGTGTTTAGATCCGAAATCATTTAATATTTCCTGGTGAAACTGAAATTGTGAATTAGTGATTATTCTTAAGAGTGAGATATTTTTTCTATATTACCAACAATAAGAGCAGACTACTCTCAGGGACATTCCCACGAGGGAATTTCCAGATGTTTCTTATCAGAAACTCCAACTATCTGAAATTAATCGATTAGAGATAACAAAATGAACACACCTGGTCAGTCTTCCTCTGAGTACAGGGGTGGACAATCTTATGTAAACGCTGCTAAGAAATCCCGAAGAGTTAGAAATCCATCAAGAGATCAAGCCATTGTAATGACGTTCAACGACAAATTTAAAATAGTGGACTACGCCGAAGCAACAGCAACATTCGTGGGAGCAAAAAACATAATACATATATCAAGAATATCAAATAATAGAATATGCATATTTCTGAACAGTAAAACTCTGGTAGACAAATTTCTCATTGAAAACGAAGAAGAAGATCACAGTGAGAAGATTGATATCACCAGCAAAAAGACTCATTGTTTCAAATGTATGTCCCTCAATTCCCAATGAGATCATAGAAGAAGCGTTGAAATCTATAAACTTGAAACTAGTTTCCCCAATTCTACCACTTCGAGCTGGAATTCAAGGAGATGAATTTAGTCATGTACTGAGTTTCAGAAGACAAGTATATATAGACGAAACCGAAAACATTGTCAATACATCATTACTAATCACACACGATAACACCACTTATAGAATTTATATATCCACTGACACTATGGAATGTTTCATATGTAAAAAAACAGGTCATATATCTAGCAACTGTCCAGAAACTAAATCAAAAACACCACATGAAACTGAACAAGAAAAAGAAAACAGCTCGTATAATGCAGTGATGGAAACCCCTGCAAAAGAACAGAATGATAGTGATATTCAACCGAACATTACAGAAGTCGACATCACATCTAATGAACAGAAATCACACAAAGAAGAACCTTTCACGAAAAAGAGACAACGCTCACCATCAAATTCAATTTTGTCTAATCAGCAATCAGATATTCAACAAGGATCCCCCAAAAATGATACAAATGATCAAACTATGAAACCACCAGACTCAGCAAAATTGAAACATTCAAGAAGAAAGAAAAAACCAAAAATATCACCATATTCAACATCCGAAAAAACAGAACAACTTATAGACCACAACTATTTAAGCTCTGTTATAAAAACACTTCCCGGAAATCACACCTTATCAGATATCAATCTCATAGGGTTTTTAGAATCATCATTTGGAAAAAACGACATAATAACAGAAGCGAAACGTTATACAGACGACATTGACGGTTTAATACAAATGTTACACGATTTATATCCTCATATACAACAGCGTTCTCTGAAGTATAGAATCACAAGAATAAGTAAAAAATTGAAAGGATACAGCGACACAGAAACATCAGATGAATGTGAGTCACTTCGAAATTCCCAAACTGAATTGAACCAAACTGAAGACATTACCACATCACAATCCGACAACGACATTCAAGATACTACAATGGAATAGCTGTGGATTTTATCCACGCCTAGAAAATATCCAAAATTTAGTAAAGTCAACCGACCCTCACATCTTATGCATTCAAGAAACCAACTTCAAGGAAAACAAAACAGGTAAATTGAGCCATTACCATGCTTTTCACAAGATAAGATCCACGAACAACAAAGCAAGTGGAGGATCATCAATATTTGTGAAAGATAGTTTACATGCTGAGGAGATAACCATAACAACGCAATTTGAAGCAATAGTAGTAAAAGTATGGGCCCCAATCCAATTACAATATGTAATGTATATATACCAAATGACAAGACCTTCACTAAGAATGATATCAAAAACTTAGTAAATCAACTGTCGAGACCGTTTATTTTAGTGGGAGATTTTAATGCTCACAATACCTTATGGGGATCCGCAAAGTGTTGTCGTAGAGGACGGTTTATTCACTGGGCCATGGATGAGTTAGATATTGGTCTCCTGAATACAGAAGCCCCAAAACATTTTAACCAGGCTACAGGTACATTCTCAAACATCGATCTAAGTTTCTGCGACCCACGCATATTGCTTACACTTGAATGGGAAGTCTTGGATGATCTACATGATAGCGACCAGTTCCCTATCTTAATAGAAAAAGAAAATGTGCCACAACCAGAATTGAAACAATTAGGATGGAAAATCAAACATGCCAACTGGGAAAAATTTAAGGAACAACTACAACTAGTACAGGATCACGTAATCACAGGAGACATAGATTATGATGTCGCTAAGTTCACAGAACACCTGATAAAGGCAGCTGAATCTAGTATAGGAAAATTCCAAGCCAAATATAAATCAAAAATAGTTCCATGGTGGACAGAACTATGCTCAGAAGCAATTCAGCTGCGAAAAAAGGCACTTAACAAATATCGTAGGCAAAAAACTCTAGATAATCTCATAGAAGTGAAGAGACAAAAGGCAAAAACAAAGCTAGTTTTGAAGAATGCGAAGAAAGAGAATTGGCAAAATTTTATATCATCGATATCCTGTTCAACTCAACCCAAGGAAGTGTGGAACAACATCAAACGTGTTCAAGGAAATCATACACAATTCAATATAGCTGCTTTAAAAAATGAGCATGGAAATATTATAACAAGCCCCAACTTAATAGCAGAAGACCTAGCTGATACTATGGAGAAGCAGTTTAGCGAGAGCAGCCTCAATGATGAATATCGTACAAGAAAAGAAAATCTAGAAAGCATACCTCTAGACATAGACGATAACAACAATCATAGCATCAATAACCCCTTTTCCAAAGAAGAACTACTAACACCTATACAGAATTAAAAAAACTCAGCAGCTGGACCAAATGATGTTCCCATGATATTTTATAAACATCTCCCAGAAAAACTCTTGACACACCTGCTAGAGCTAAATAACAAAATTTACACAGAGCATATTTTTCCCCGAAAATGGCAAGAAGCAACAATTCTACCACTGCTAAAAAATGACAAACCAAAATTGAAAGCGGAATCATATCGTCCAATAGCACTCACATGTACTGGCTGTAAGATCCTGGAGAAAATGGTTAATGAAAGACTCACGTGGTATCTAGACTCCGAAAACAAACTTAGCAGAACACAAACAGGATTTAGGAAGAACCATTGTACACTCGACAACCTGATACTCCTTCAAACAGAAATAACAAATGCCTTCGCAAATAACGAAATAGTTGTTGTTGTGTTTTGTGATGTGAAGAAGGCGTATGACCGATGTTGGCGCAGAAACATTCTAAATAATTTACAAGAAGCTGGTCTTAATGGTAATATAATGCATTTTATGAATAACTAACCAAGGATCAGCCCAATGGAGTACCACAGGGATCGGTCGTAAGCCCATCTCTATTCAAAGTAGGAATAGACAAAGTGGACTCGGAAGAAAGAATATGTAAACCAGTCAAGTGTAAGAAGTTCGCAGATGATAAATGTTACATGTGTAGAGGAAGAAATCTGGAAACCGTCAGACTACAGATGCAGAACACGTTGAATAAACTGGAAGAATGGTCAATGGAAACAGGATTCGTTCTCTCTACACAAAAAAGCAAAGTAATGATATTCACAAGACGCCAAACAAAAGATAAAATAATTAATATCCAAATATATGGGAACACATTAGAAACAGTCAACCAACACAAATTCTTAGGGCTAATATGGGACAACAAACTAACATGGCGATCACACATAGAGTATTTAAAGAAAGAAAGTACAAAAAGAATTACCTTACTACGTGTACTTTCACACAGATCATGGGGTGCAGACGAGGACACATTGTTGAAAATTTACAGAGATATTATAAGGTCCAAACTATAATATGGCTCAATAGTCTACTCATCTGCTAATAAAACAGATTTAAAAAAATTGAATTCAGTACACAATGTATCCCTTAGAATTTGCTTGGGAGCATTCCCTACCAGCCCAATAGAAAGTATTTATAGAGAGGCAAATGAGCTTCCATTGGACCTAAGAAGACCATACAACTTATTCCAGTATGCAGCGAGAATTTCATCACATCGCAATCACATAGTCTACAGTGAACTATTCAATACAGCATATGTTGAGAAATATAACTCAAAAAAAAACGTACCCCAAAACCACCAGCACAGATTCTTGAAGCATCGGACATAAAACTATTACAGAGCACAACACAAACTACACCCTTGAAAGTTCCTCCATGGAAATTGAAAAGACCAATAATAGACTTATCACTAACGACACACAGAGAATATAACTCAACAAAACAGGAAATGAAACAGAGAACAATGGAAAAAATTTCTAGTTATAGCTCTTTGGTCATATATACAGATGGATCAGACTGCCATCACAACGTTGGAAGCGCGGTGTATTCAGAAAATATGGAACTGAAATATAAACTACCATCAATATGCACAATAAACACTGTAGAATTATTCGCAGTCTGGAAAGCCTTGGAACAGTTAGAGACAACAAGCACAGACAATCGACGCATATTAATTTGTTCCGACTCCTTGGCAGCTCTCAAATCATTGAAGACATGCAACAGTAACTCTCCACTTGTGATCCAAATACTAAGCATAGTACATCGGTTACATGAGAAAAATGTTTCAGTGGCATTTTTGTGGATCCCATTTCATATAGAAGTGCCAGGAAACGAGAGAGCTGACATCTTAGCAAAAACGGCATCTGAAGAATCAACACCATTGGAGAACTATCAATCCTCGGAAGATGTAAAAACATATTACAAATCCAGAGCATACGAACTATGGCAAACCCGCTGGTCACAAACAAATTCAAAACTACATGAATGTGAAAAAACAGTAAAAAAAGCTCCGGTAACACCACTCAATCGTAAGGAGCAAATCAGTTTGAGGAGACTACGAATAGGTCACACAGCCATAACACACAAATACCACTTAGAAAACACTGAACCACCAATATGTACCACCTGCAACCACAACCTTACCGTGAAATACATCCTAATAGATTGCCCCAGATTCGAAGAAGAGAGAAGAGCTGCAGCAATGGGGGACAACCTAAACGATATTCTGAACGTAGATCCTATTAGCGCTAGGCGATTGTATCATTATTTGAATGCAATTAACGTTGTAAATGATATTTGAATTTTTTTTTAACCAGTCAATTTTTTAATACGTAGTAGGAGATGCAAATGACCTAGAAGTCGAAGCATCTCAAATGCTTAGCATTGTTTTTTTTCTGTAAATAAAAAAAAAACTAAATGTAATGCACATATTCCAAATACAAAACAAGACAAAACCAAAAAAGCAACAACATTACATACTATCAGAAAAATAAATAAAAGGCACGAATGAGACCAAATTAAGTTATCTCTGAGCCAAATTATCATGGTGGTTGGTACTGCAAGCGAGTCATGTAGCATAAATATGTTTGAGAATATATTATTTGAGAAACTTGTTCTGAATATTCTCAAGTTGGTTAACATACATAGACTTTATACTGAGGGCACCAAACCACACTGGCAAAGCAGAGCCGACTAAAATATAGGCATTATCCAGGGTGTCCGGGAGGAATGCCACGTACGGATACGGAGTTTTTAATCGCCCAAGTGCCTTCGTTTGGGATATACAGGGTGATCTTCATCTTATGAGTGAAATTTCACAGTTCAATAACTCTTGTACTAATCGACCGAATGATTTCGAATTTTGTAGTTTTGTCACCTTTTACTATAGCCTTTCTTCAATATTTCTGAAACTGAATAAATCAGATATGTCCTGGGAAAATTTAAGACTTTTCTATTTTCGTGAATAATGGATCACCCTGTACGTGGACATCATGATTTTTATTCGTTTTCATAACCACAAAGAATTACTGCTTGGTCATATAGGGTGACCATTTACATTCCCTCCAATAAATCTTGAACTCATGGGTTATAGGTAAAATTATTTCAAATTTTACAGTTTTCTCACCTTATGCGAATAAGGTGCGTGAATAATATGATTTTTATAAATGAAAATAAAAACTAGTGTTTAAGAAGTGAGTTCAGATCAGAACATCAAATCATAAAAAAAGTTTTCATAAATAAAACGAATTTATTTGAGAAAACTTACTGGATGATGAAAATAACAAAAAACAGCAAATGAATTGAAAGGAAAAACTTTCAGTTTAGGAATTGTTAAAAATGGTATCCCTCCACCTCAATACTTTTTTGAACGCGTTGATATAAAAGTGGTTTCACAGCTTCTTCTTTGGTATCCATTTGTCGCATTCTTCCCGGAACACCCTATATAAGGAACGGATAGGGCCAACACCAAGAAAAACCTTAGAATGACGAATAATATAGCCCAATAGTTTATGTGGCAATTAAAAATTAATTTGGAATCGAATGTAATTCCAAGGTCTCTGTCGTGGTCATTGCTCTGAATGAAGGTTTCCTCAATTTTATAAAGAATTAGTTCTATTTAGATTTCTCGTGAATGTGATGGTACTGCTTTTTGACAAGTTCAGGAAAAAGCTGTCTTCTTTACATTATTCTACCAATCTTTTAATATCTGACTGCAATTCGAAGCTCTCAGCCAATGAAAGTATTCAAATGAATAGTTTTATGTCGTCGGTATATTTTGTAGGCGGCAAAATTTGTATTCGGCAAATTCCGAAAGAGAGCTTCGCCAAATTGTTAATTCAACCATCTTTGAAACAACGTGACTCTTCAACGGATCGTTTCCGGGCATGACTCCATAAGTTTTCAACGTATTTTGAGATTTTAAAGATATACAGGGTGTTTCAAAACTCGAGGCGAAAAATTAAGGAACATATAGAGACTGATATTCTTGATTAAACGTAAAAAAAATTTTTGGCCGTTGGGGCTTCGTTTCCGAGTTTTTGAACATTAATGTTTCTGTATGCAACCAATTAAATTTCATAAATTACAGTAATAGTTGGGGAGCCGACGATGCTGAATAGGAATTTACTCGAGAGTCGTGGAGACCTAGTGGATTTTGAAGATTTGATGGTAGAAAGAAAAAAATGTTCTATGATGTATGCACTTTCAGCGGTGGGCAAAGCGTCTGCCGGGTCTCAAAGATGTAAAAACAAAATCGTCAGCTGTACATACTCGAGCGTGTCAGATTAAGATACTGTATATGCCCTATGTGACTCTGATAATGAATTCATGCTTATCTGACAGTTTGCGCGGTGGGACTGGACGTACGGAAGAGTTGAAAATGGCAAAAAAATTCCAACGTGTCAGATTTTTGGAGAATATGTAATTGGACCCAAAGGAAGCTACTTTTCAAGGGACTGACAATTTGGACGTGACGCAAGGTCACAGCAGTCCTTTGAAAATGTAAAAAAAATCTTTACTTGTACATACTCGAGCGTGTCAGATTTTCATACACATGGTTAATCTCGGTGTTGTAAACGTGTTGACCCATTAATCTGACACTTTGAAAAAGATAAAAATTATTTTTTTCGAATATTTCCCTGCCTGTACCTCTTATCGTTTTTGTATTCATTATGAAAGTTGTAGATAACAAAATTCTACATAATTTTTGTCTGAAGCAATTTTACTTACTCTCAACCGTTCTCGAGGGCGATAAGGGCGAGAAGCTTAGCCACACATGCGAAAGGGCAAGGTCAATGTAGAATCACAGGCTAATCTATACTTCATTCAAATTTATTTTAGCAGTCGGTTGGCCATGAAATAATTTTATCAAGTTTTTGTAACTAGAACGAAGTTAGGTTGGCACTCATGAAATGTCGTTAATGTCATAACGCCGTTGCCAGAACTATATCAATTTTTATTACGAAAATGCCGAAAGTGATTGAAAAAAAGAGACAGGGTTTCTGGAAGTGCTATTTAGAATTCAGGTCCGCTCATTCAAATAGTTATACCCTGATATTCTAAAATCCACAATACGTCAGACGGTAGCGAACATATTCAATGTAAGAAAATATATATGAAGTTTCATCTGAATCTGAACGACTTATATTTCAGCTGAATATTTCCACAATCAGAAAGATTGTGAATGAAGAGGATGACGAAGAATTTCCTTCTATTGGGAGACCCAAAAAAGTGATGGCATTTGAGAATTTTATGCTTGAGTGAATCAATGCGAAAAGTTTACTACAGGATTTTCGATAAATGTCATCGGAGAATAAGTTCCCGAAAATTGATTTTTCTATTTTTCATTTGACTTGTCCTATACAATGTAAATGTCTTAAGGTACTAATAAATACCTAATTATTATTAGTACATCAACATATTAAGATGAATAGCCACAAATACGCGCAAGTTGCCCTGTTACTTGTTTATTCATGAGAAATTTTTGTTCAAAGGTGAAGTTCATCTTAATTGAAACTTCTTTCAATTCCTTTTACTTATATTGATGCAAGATGATTTTTGTTGAAGAATTTAACATTCTTGTAATTATCTGTTAATTCCTTCGGGAGATACCCATACCCCAACCACTGCATCATATGCATTTCATCTTCGGGTTAATATTTTTGAAATCTACATATGATGTAAGCCAAAGAAGATAACGAACATTAACTCTCCTCAAGCTAGTCCATATTATGGTATTATACTGATCTCTTGTATTTTCCATGCAAATAACTGGATTTGGTATGCCTTCAATCAGTTTGTATAAACTTCAGTTATGTTCGTCACATATCTCCCGAAGAGATTCGACATTGTGATAAAATACGTAATAACAGAAACTTTTACGTAGAACGGGCAACATAGCGTTGATTTAAAACCCAAAAATGTTTTGACAAGCTTCATAACCCCACATTTTCGTACTATACAGAGTGAAATGTGTCAAATTTCCATGGCCAACCGACTGCTAAAATAAAAGTGAATGAAGTATACATTCATCCAATTGTCAAAATGACAAGGTATTTCTATGAAGACAATTTCGAAATTAGTCACGAAAATTTTATTATTGTCTGACTGATCTTTAGAATGTACTATTTTCCAACGAGTGAATTTTCGCTTCAGCATGTATCGCTAAACACCTTGCATTAATCGCCATATATCATATCTCAAAAACTTTTGAACGTAGAAAAAATTGCTTGGGATAAAGTTTGTAGAAAACCTTATGCTCTACAATTTCTATAATGAATGCGAAAAAGATTTGAAGCCCAGGGAAAGAGATAATTCAAAAAAAAAAGATTTTCGTGACCTTTATGGCGAATGCTTATTGTTTCGGCTTGCTAAAATTGTCAGATTATATTTTTTCCGTTATTCTTGAATCATCAGCTTCAAAATAAGAAAAAAACGCCAACACGCACGAGAATGTACACGTGACGTTTTTTTTTGCAACTTTGGTGCCCTCCCCCACATTTTCGACACTCTTAAATTGTCAGATTAAGAGAATGTATACTTTTCAACATGTAATTAACCACATATATCTTAATCTGACACGCTCGAGTAAATCCCGTGGTGACAGGTGACAGAACACTTACTGTTTGCCAATTTAAAAGTTGCTTTGCTGGTTTAGTCCTTCTGTTAAACATAGAATGATAGATTGTGTGATCGATAATCCGGAAATTAGTACTAGACATTGATGTACGGGGCGGAGTCTTCAACGGAAAATTACTACCAATCAAGTCCTGCCTGATCATTGGAATGCCGATGAGTACGTGCAGTTTTTGGAAAACAATCTCGATAATTTGCTAGAAGATTTTACTCTGGATTTGGTATACAATCGTATGTGGTATCAGCACGATGGAGCACCACTGCAAGTTGTTCTCGCCTGGTTGAACCAAAATTTCAATGGTAGATGGATTGGTCGGCGTGGTCAGGTGCTATGGCCAGCGAGATCACCTGATTTGAATCCTTTGGATTATTTTGTATGGGGACATTTGAAACAACAAGTTTACACAGTGGAAATTAATGATGAAGAACAATTAATGGAACGAATTATTAATGCAGTCGAATCCACTCAGAATAGGCAAAACATGCAATTATTAGTGTACAATACCCTTATTTTCCTTTGCCAAGCATGTATCGATACAATTGGTGTTATTTTTGAACATTTGATTCAATTTTATTTGTATTTTTATCAGTTCTTAAGTTTAAAATATAATATCTCGGAAACAAGGCAATATCCAAAAATTTTATTTTACTTTTTTTATCAAGAATAGCAGCAGACTGTATACGTTCCTCAATTTTTCGCCTCGAGTTCTGAATCACCCTATATACAAATTTATTCTCATTAATCCTATATATTATTATAATATTATATTCTACTACCTATTCTTAGTTTTTTAAGGAAAATATGATAGGCGGCAGTCTGGGTCAGTCTATCTTGTTAATCCGACTCTGCACTTAGTTCTATACTTTATCCTTTATCCCAACCCTGTATGATAGGTATTCCTGGATTTTTCTGTTACTATGTGCACATTTAAACAATAATCTCTACTAACATTTCCTTCATTGCAGGTATTTGAATAGATTCGATATTATCCCACGAGAGTATGAGGCTGCAGCCCTGTTGGAAATTTTCACGGGTGAATGCACTCGCAATCCTATAATTTATGATATCGACTATTTTCAATTGACTAGAGCTCTGTAATGCAAGCTTCGTGCTCTGTTGTATTCCATAAAAATCTATTGAGTGTAGTTTATTATTGTGCAGGCACTGATGAATGTTCAAGTTCAATATCACACCTGTTTCCAAATCCGTCACTTCCTTTGCCATCAGTATGACGTCATCTTATTCTCTGCTATTCGTTTTGCGAAAAGATTTGAATCGCTTCCAATAATGATATATCCGCAGCAATATCGATCGATACTCTACCAGGGGTGAGACGTTTAGTTTGGGAGTTTATCCATCAAAAAATTTCCAGGAAATTTTATGATCCCAGCTGCTTTACTCAACAGACCGTCCGTCAGTATGCTATCTTTTTTTGCGGTAAGTTATATTTTTTGATCCTTATACATCACGGTATACATGGTGTTCTACCAGCTCTATGACAAACTTTGACAGATTGTAGCTGTGCTTATTCTGAACATTTTTTTTTCCTGTGAACATATATCCGTTTCGTTTTTGTTTAGGAGATACAAGCATTTGAACAATCATACTTTTATGTTCAAATCATAATAATAAATGGAAATTTTGAGATACATTTATAACATGTACTGGATCATTTTCTAAAATCCCCACTGAAACGTTGCTGAAATCGTCTTTGTCTAATGGTAAATGGATTCTGCAGCGCCCCTACAAGTGCATTATGGTTATTGTTGATACCATCCTTAGTGAATCAAGTGTCAAATGAATAATTAAAAAAACCGATATTTTCTAACGGCCTACTTGATCAAAGTATAAAAAAAATTTCAAATGCTTGTAGCTCCTAAATGAAAACGAATTGGACCTACGTTCATAGGAAAAAAAATTTTCAAAAGGAGCGCAGATACCTTCTGTCAAAGTTTGTCATAGAGCTTGTACAACACCCTGTATAGCCTAGGCAAATTAGTGTCGTGCTTCCTAAAAATTGACAACAAGCTGGAAATGGTTTCAAAAGACACATCTTAAAAATGGAGAAGTGAAGTTTCAGACAATTTTCTGCTAGGGCTCAACTTTTGGAATCAAGAATCCTCTAAATTTTCGCTCTTTTTTTTTCGCAATTTTGATCGTGGAGAGTGAATCGGACAAATAAGTTGTTCTTACTTATTTTATAATATAAAAGAGTAAATAACCTTTCAAATGACATCAAAATCGTTTGTATCATGCAAATGGTTCAGCCATAATCGATCTCCAATATTTTGTACTTTTTTCCCACTCAGTTCAAAAGAAGGAAAAATTGGCTTCCCTCGCAATCATCTGTTTTCATCGACGAATGAACATTTCTTCAGCTTTGGCAATTTTACAGCCGATGCGAGTTCAGGATTATATATGTATATTCATCGGATTTCTACAGCTGTCGCCGTCTCTCCGTCCACAGCTTCCAGTTTTTCCTCTCATAACACAGACCTTCCTCTAAATTTCTTGCAGTCATGGAGTCTTCTACACCATTTCGCAAGCTTCTCAGAGGTCGTCCCCTTTTTCTTCTCTCGGGTAGTATGCATCCAGCACTCTTCTAGGCCATCTATCATCAGCCATTCTCTTAAAGTGTCCGAACCATGTCAATTGCCGCCTCTCTATTTTTTCCGTTATTGGCCTACTCATATTAATTTCTGCCCCTATAACGTCGCGTCGTTTCTGACTCTTTCCAATCTTGACCGTCTGCAGCTTCTTCTGAGGAAATCCATCTCTGTGGCCATTAGTTTTTTCTTGTTTGCACTGGATACATCCCATACCTCTGAGCCATACAAAGTGACACTTTGTACCATATTTTTATAAATATGGATGGATTGCAAAATTAAAAAAAATGAGGAAAGCTGAACACATGTGTTTATAGTCCGAACGACTGTGAGTTCTCTAAAGTGAAAGAAAACAAATATGTTTTGTTCACGCCTTCAGTGCGTGCACATCACGTAAGCTTTCTGCAGGTAGGGAAATATGATACTTCATATTTCCTATTTATATACTTATAAAGACATTTGAAAAAAAGCTCAGACCTCCACAACAATCTTTCTTTTTTCATGGACCACAGCTGAGGAAGTTACTGAGGCGCACAATGCATTGCTGCTGCCTATTCAGGTGCCAGCAGGTGCCTATTCAGATCCGTTGAGGTGTCCTGCTAGTGTAATATTACACCAGCAGGGCACTTTGAATTGTCTATAGCTACATGTACAAAGGTGAGCAAAATAAACTGAGTGCAGGTCAGCAAAACGGAGCAAAACGAAGGCATAAAATGCGTGAAAATTCTCTGAGGAGCCCTGTTAGTGTAACGCCGGTTACACTAACTGCTATCCACCGAGCCAGCTACATAATGTTTCTTGAACAGGATTGAGGAGGTGTTTTAATTTTGATTACTTTCTTGCAGAACAATTAGATGAAGTATTCTTCAGAGTAATTGCTTGTGTAAGTACTTACTTCGTATTATCTTTCTTTATCCATTGGGACATCAATAAAAACATGAGTGGTGGGTAAACACATATTTCAACCTTGATATAACGTTTATTACACGCTATTGATTTACAAGAGTGAAGAAAATCCAGTCGATTATCGACAAACTCAGGACCAATTCACTTGAAATCAGAAAACTAAATTAAAGCTGTGACTATAGTCTCAGTAAACCAGCACTTAAAAAAGAAATAGAGAAAGAGAAATTTTAAGGGTTTGAAAGCGCCGTTGGTAATGTTCATTATTTCGGTAATGGGCATAATACAACCAATAGTTTCGGAATTATAGGCATTTTTTTTTCAATATTTGATGAATTGTCTAGGTGAGCTCTATAGCATATAAAACATTGATGATATGGATAGAATGTTCTCAACAGTGTCATTACTGAGTATTATGCTAACCATTGAAAAAGTCCAATAATTTTACTTCTTCTAATTTCTTCATATAACCTGGATTCACCCAATCCTTTACAATCAAATATTAAATGGAGGAGTGGAATGAATTTTAATATTGAAAAAAACTGTACATCGAATGAATAGAACAGAAAATAAAATGAATAATTCGAAAACATTTGAAAACATGAAGCAAAATATTAAAGGCGGAAACACAACCTGATGAAACGTGATGAGCGTTGAGTCGAATCAAATGTATTGTTTTCTATCGACCAGAATCATACTATGAACACCCAACGCGACGCAACGCGCGTACAATTTACGTGTCAGCTCGTGTCGCGTGTTAATAATGTGTTTCCGCCTTAATTCTAACAACTTATATCTTTGGTATTCAGGAATATCCTTGGAATTTATCATAACTAGTTTACCAATTGAATGTCAACCACTGATCAACACTTTTTGTCTATTTTTGAAGTCTGAAAGAAGTATATCGTGAAATGAATAACGTTTCAATGAATTATGTTCCATATTCCCTCTAAAACTGTTTTATCGACTCGAATTTTGAAAAAGTTTCATATTTCTTGTCATAAAATCATTTTGTTTTATTATACATTAGTCGACTGTTTGTAGTCTTTGTATTCATCTGGCGGTATTGAGAAAGAATCAACTTTATGCCTTTGTTCGTCAGTGACATCGTCCTAATTACCGTCATATTATGACCATATTCTCGTCATGTAGTTTTGATTACATGAAACTCTCAAAATACTCTTCAAAATGTTAGATGAAATTAAAGTACTTATATTCTTCTAGAATCTAGTCTTGAAAATGGTCTAATGTCTCTGAAAGGAAATATCACTTATTTGTCTCTAATCTCGTCGGTAGTGACGGAAATATGGTCAACCGGCTTTTCTTGACCCAAATGTCGTATCCCCAGTGTTTCCATGAATTTTTCCATTTTTATGGAAAAATTCATTCGAAATCATTTTGCAAGCAAGGCTCTATGTACTTTTTTGAACTGACATGCATTTACCTATAGACAGTGTGATTTTGAGGTAATTATGGAACCCCATAATTCACTTGCCTTATTGGGTTATACCTACTTCTGAATTTCTTGAGTCAAATGGTAATACATATATATTTCATTACAGTAGAATTCAGTTTTCTGTGGAAAATCAGAGTTAAGGTTCAAGTAAGCGTTTAGATTTTAATTGAAATTTACATTTTCTGTTCGGCGAAGCTTAATTAGCTTGATTAGCAAGAGTAAAGTGACTTTTTGGCATTCGATGTTATGTCAGTAGAAATGGCGTGAAATTCGTGAAAATTGTGGTCGAATGTCAATAACGATGTGTCTGTGTACAGTGTGTCTCGCTAGATTTTGTGATTTTTGTGTGCAAAATCAGAAGGTGAGCCATCAGTAATAAAAATTTTTCTATGATCAAATATGTTATCGAAGAAACTACCGATATAGAGTTATTAAAAAGAAATGAATTCTAATGCTTCTCGTCAAATATGCACACCTTCCGATATATGCGACATGGGGTGTCAAAAAATGGGAACTTCTATCAGGTTTTTGCTGTTTGGAAGGGAATGAGATAGTTCATTAAGGTTTTCGATATCTCATTATTTTAAACGATAATTATTGAAAATTGGGAAGGAGTTCATTTCTGTCCAGCTTTTATTGATGACGCTGAGAAAACTAGATAGAGAAAAATGACCATCTAGAAATTTGTAGAGCATTTTCCTTCAACGGATAGCTCGCGAGATATTGCAGGTTGAATGTTACATATTTTGGCAAAAAATTAATTCAAGCGTGAGTCTCATGCGTCATCCACTCCCTACCACTCGGCCGACAAATCGGCGATATAAAGGCGCCCATACAAGTAACGTTTATTTATCTTGAGAACTTGGAGCCCACACACCTATGGAGTTTTATCGGATGTAGAAGTAGTGGCACAGACACCTCTTGAGGCGGAAAAAAAGTTAAACCTATAAGTGTATGGCCAGCCTAACGCGAGCGACAGCAAGTGTGTCTTCCTGTTCAAATCGAAACTGTCGCAGCGAATGTTTATAAATGTGCTGTTTAAGTAATTATATGAATTTTTTTTTCAGTGTTGTTGGAAAGTTGCGATCGCGATTATTTTCAAATTGAAAGATGCATTTTATTTGGGTTCAATTTACTTTTTCAAGTAAGTCTGAGAAAAGAGTCCGTCAAATCAAGAAAAATGACGAAAAGGTGGTTGTCCGTTAATCCTTAGATTATGACAATCATATTTCACAAGGATTACGAGAGTCGTTATTCATTGGACCTTGAGACTACATATTTCTCAATTAAAAACGTTGAAATGATCCCCTTCTTTTCTGAGTAAACTGTAAGAAATTCCAATCTTCAAATTCCAACTGTTAAAGATTGTGGTCTCACTTACCCCACCTCACCTTATTATTAACATATTGAAAATAATTATCGAAATTGATTTTGCCTCATCAGTTTTGTCAACGAAAACGTGAGCCATTTAAAATTTTTTTCACCCCATTTCTCTGAAAGATTGACCTCCTGCATTTGCCGTAGGTATCTTTGGTGAACACCGTATATTTGACCCCGTACAGAGGCAAGGTGTGTTTTCCAAAATATAATAGTGTATTGGGGATCTGTCGGGCTTTCAATATGATCATGGTTATGCATGATATAGCTGATTCAAGATTGGTCGGATTGTAAATGAAACGATTGTCTTTGACATAAAAAATATACTATTACAATCTGTACACAATTTGATTAAAAACCCCATTCTCGTATTGATTTATGTTTTCTTTTCCAAGAAAAGTACAACAACAAAAAATGCTCTAAATTATGTTGACTTAAATATACATTATTTCCATAACTCGAACTACAGTCGAATCTAAAATTATAATCGCTTTTCACAGTTGAAAGTGCTACAGTTTCCCGGATAATATTATCCCTCGTAACTGAATATGTTCCATTTACGTTATCAGTATTAGAGGAGATTCATGGTGGATGGTTTATGTTCAAAGGAAGGTCTTATATGCACATCGTCGGTTCCTGGGGTGTTGACACAAGTGTTATGTGTGCTGAAAGTAAATGTTCTTCCTCTCACCTCTCTTCTAACTGCCTTTCTCAGTACTCTAATGTTGAATGCTCCATAAACCAAGGGATTCATGCATGAATTGGTACAGGCGAAAAGAAACAGGCACTTCTGAATACGTTCGTCGACTTGTTCAGCTGACTTATTATCGATCCAATACCTGAAAATTTCATTCATATTATTTTAAAACGTCAATAGGTGTGTCTCTTTTTTATTATTTCAAGTTTGGATTTTTCAGGATGATGAATATGCACAACTTTCGGTATATGATATCCGTAAAATGAAGGTTTTGCTGAAATATGGATTCCTGAATCATATCAAGAACAAGGATTATAGGGTAAAAATATAGGAAACGCCCTCATATCTCTAGTACTAAAAACCGACATTGAAAACACACTTGACAATGAGACGTCGGTAAAACGTACTTTCAATACAGAAAAACACTTTAATAACAGTTTTCTGTTTTATAATTGAGGAGCGCGAAATTCGAATTCTATTCCTTGTATTGAATTTTAATATCGACTCTGTTGAGACCAGAAAATAAACATATTGAACGAAAACACAAAAGTAATGTTTTGTTTTGTGATCAGGATGTTAGTTTTCATCTGAATATTGTTTGGAATCAATTAATATCAATGGAATACACTGTTGGATGTGCTATATTTTTAATTGCAATTTATGAAGAAATTTTCAAAAATTCAAAATTATGGACAACAAATAGAGCTTTGATGCTTTTAATTAGAACACAAAAGTATATGGGTATCGGCTATATCTTAAATGTGTTATTTCTGTGCAATACGTTGTTTTGTATTAATAACCTTGGTTGAATTTTTACAAGATACAGGGTGATTCAGAACTCAAGGCGAAAAATTGAGGAACGTATACAGGCAACTATTCTTGATAAAAAAGATACAATAAAACTTGTGGATATTGCCTTGTTTCCGAAATATAAGTGTTTCAAAATTTCTGCATGTCATCAATTTTAAACCAGAGCAGATACACAAAATCTGATACCCCATTCTCGTTCTCTTTTTCTGAGAAACTAACAATAGTAGAAGTCATTTTTGGCCACTTTCTTTTATTTTCGAGTTATAAGCAAAAAGTGGAAAAATGGCGATATCGAAATAAATTTATATCTCCGCTAATGTTGATGATAAAGCTCTGAAATTGAAACATTATACAGGCACTTTTTTACGTAGAATCCAGTGGCGTGCTCGCCATTTCAGCAGGACTTTTAATTACGAGGCTATGACCCAAAGTTATGTTTTTTTTTGAATGGGAACACTACTTTTCTGTGAAATTTTTTGGAAGCTTAATTTTTACTGATTCCAAAAAAATTTAACATCATATGGCTTGTATCAATATAAATAATAGAAAATGGTCAAAAACCTTTTTCCTCAATATTTCCATGGTTTCAACTTTTGATGAGCATAAAAAAATATAGCATCGTATGATTACCACTGTCTCCTTCTATAAGTCCTTTCATTATTATGAAAATTTATGAAATATATCTTGATTCAAATTTTGTGAAAATTGGTGAAAAGCATAGAAAGAATGATATTGCCGGGAGGAGACTGCTTTTGTTATGGGAAACTCTATTTTTCTGTGCTCGTCAAAAGTTGAAACCATAGAAATATTAGGAAAAAGTGTTTTTGACCATTTTCTATTATTTATATTGATACAAATCATATGATGTTATATATTTTTGAAATCAGTAAAAACTAAGCTTTCAAAAAATTGCACAGAAAAGTAGTGTTCCCATTTAAAATACATAACTTTGGTTCATAGCTTCGTAATTCAAAATCCTGCTAAAAAGGCGAGCACGCCACTGGATTCTACGTAAAAAAGTGCCTGTATAATGTTTCAATTTCAGAGCTTTATCATCAATATTAGCGGAGATATAAATTTATTTCGATATCGCCAATTTTCCACTTTTTGCTTATATCTCGAAAACAAAAGAAAGTGTCCAAAAATGACTACTACTATTGTAAGTTTCTCAGAAAAAGAGAACGAGAATGGGGTATCAGATTTTGTCTATCTCCTCTGGTTTAAAAGCTGTAGTACTAAAACATCGAAATTTGCCCACCCTGTACACTAATTGCATGATTTGCCTATTCTAAGTGGATTCGACTGCATTAATAATTCGTTCCATTAATTGTTCTTTATCATTAATTTGCACTCCGTAAATAGCTGATACATGTGTCCCCATACAAAATTATCCAAAGGATTCAAATCAGGTGATCTCGCTGGCCATAGCACCTTCGATGATCGTCAGAAAACACCCGGCGAGCATTTTGTCGTCTATTAGGAAATCTCATGTTGTACTCCCGACAAGCTTTCAATGAGCTACCATCACAAAAACCGTACACAAAAATAATATCTGGATATTCTTCGTTAGAAAACTGCACGTTTAACAGAAGGACTAAACCGCAAAGCAATTTTTGAATTGGCAAACAATAAGTGTTTTGTCACCAGGTGACATTCATCTCATTTATTTCTAGGCTTACTGTAATTTATGAAATTTAATTGGTTGCATACAGAAACATTAATGTCCAAAAACTCGGAAACAAGGCCTCATCGGCTAAAAATTTTTTTTACGTTTAATCAAGAATATCAGTTTCTATATGTCCCATAAGTTTTCGCCTCGAGATTTGAATCAGCCCGTATATCAGAAATTAATATGAACCAATATTCACTAGACCATCATAGCATAAACATTTCAGTTCTTTACATATTATCAATAGAATTTTCAGAACCGCACTTGAAATTTTATCCACTTCGGATAGATAGAAATCCTATGGTTTAAACGTGTTTTAAGAATTCAATCATTGTTCACTGCAACGGTGCATACGGTTATAACCTAATGTAACACATGTGTAAATTTCACTGTAATTTTTTTATATTTTTCAAAGCGTGAAAATTTTAAACCTGAATTTACCTAGCTTTACATAATGCAACACAGTTTTTTTTCAGAAACCATTTTCCGAATATTCGAATTTAAATATTTCACATAAAAAAAAAGAGTAACTCTCGTCCTAATGTAAAGGATAGACTAAATTCGGCGTCTACTGAGAGGATCTCGACAACTATATCAGTTAGAAGAAAACGGATGAAACATTCTCAAGCTGTTTTTTCCTGAGTAATCCAAATCTGAAAAAGGAATCGGCCTATCATTCCTAGATTTTGAGTTATGGACAAAAATCGAGTAATTTTCAATTATGCTGAATTAGAAATGGATGCATAGGAAAAGAAATTCAAAAATCGGTAATACCGATCACAGAGTATTGAGACCACGAAAAATAAATCAGTCGCTTTGGTATGGTAACAACCTAGTTATTATTCAATAGTGAAACAGAAATCAAGAAGAAGTTCATATTTTTCTCTCAAGAAATGTTTTGGTGAATAGTTATATATACATTTTTTAAATCGGAAATAAATTTCCAGTAAGATGAAAGAACTTTCAACTATAGCTTATATTTATTATTATAAAAAAATCAGAAACCCCTGTCATATATTGAAAATGACTGGATCGAAAAATTTAATGAAGTCATATTCGAATTACTCGTAAAAAAGTGCCTGGTGAATGTCATAATCATATTCGAGTACTAGTTGAAATAGCATTATTGAAAATGGAAAATTCTCAATTTTTGTTTATAACTCAAAATCTAAAAATGATTCTATTTTCAGATTTGGATTTGTCAGGAAAAAAGAGCCCGAGAATGTATCCGTGTTCTACTAGCTGCTATAGTTCTCGAGATCCCCTCAGTAGACAACGAATTAAGCCCACCGTATACATTATAATAAAGAATTTTTCTTTCATTAAAACATTATTTTTCTAAAAAAATAGAAATTCAGGTTTTTTAACAATTTCAGCATTGTATGCATTTCGTCCAGAGTAGATATATTTAAAAATCCATGAAAGGAATCTTAAATAGTTTCCATCAAGATCATTATATCTTCATTATGCCCACATTGTAACAGAATATTGGAAACATTTCCTTTAATGCCTATTTTTCTAGATCAGTGTTCAATGTTACACTAGTATAGAATATATAGGACTCAGTTCAGCATTAGAAATTCTTTCAAAAACGTGGCCAACTGAAAAAACATGGGAATATATATATATATATATTTATCCCACTCCAAATCCAATTTATATCGAATAATGTGTGTCAAAAATAATACGCCTCACTGGATAAACCAATGGGAGCAATCAATATGTTTATGTTTTCAATCGCGAAAACATGCCTATTGAAGGTCACCCTTGAATTGATGAAATGATAAAAGCTAACAATTCGAGCACCAGGGTGTTTTTCAGGAAAAAATCCCACAATTTGACGATGTTCCCTAGTTTGTAAACATGCTACTGATGATTGCTGAATTAGATAAAGTCCAAGACGTGTTCGGTAAATTAAATGAATTTTCACCCTCGACATTGTGTCAATCGAATGATTCTCATTCTTGCCGCGTGCCGTTAGAATTCCTTTTCAAGGGAACATCAGGAAAATATTTATTTTTGTAAGAGTCCGAGGAAAAACATTCGATAGAAGTGCGAGAAATTTCAAGAAAATCTAATGATGTATTAGTACCTTCTATTCAAAAACAAACTCCAGCTTCAAAATGAATATTTCGTTCCATAGGACGCTATGGGTTATAATTACCGTAAAAGACAAAAAAACGTTTTGTAAGTGATTTCACTTCCTTCTGAAAGATGAACAGAGGGAAACAATTAATATGCTACAGAACACCGAAAAAATAGGAAAATATATTTTTTACACAAAAATGAAATAAATCAAATTCAAAGTTATTTCCCCAAATTGCAAATTAATCGGATGAACCCTCAAATATAATTTATACGAAAATTAAAAATATAGGTATAGAATATATTATAGGAAGCAATGGAAAAGCAGATTACAATCATTTTTCAACATTTACAAATCGTATTACAAAATTCAATTACAGATAAGTATATCGTTGTTGACTGAAAAAATATTTGGTAATCTTCCGTGCGAATTATTGAAACTTGAGAAATACCGTAGAATATATTTTTATTTTATAGCATATTCGCGTTGCGAAATGAGATTGAAGCGCTATGGGTGAGTAGTTACGGAACCATAGTATTGCTGTTATTGTTATTGTTTTCATAACCTTAAAAGCTTATCGCTTTTTGAGGGGTCGAGTTTGGATGCGTGTTTTGTTGTTTAAGGACTGAAAGTGAACATAAAGACTTGTTGCTCAGTGACCTATATTATCATTCGAATCTAGGTGCTCCCCAGACATAGACATAAAGACATGGACTGTGCCTTCCCTTTATATCTATGCATGAAATACGGTCAAAAAGTGACAGAGAGAAACGCACGTCGGGCATGCATTTGTCTTTTTCTAGAATTTTGATTGGTCCACACTCACCTCTATATGAACACAAAAGAGACAGGTAAATGCCCGACGATCATTTCTCTCTTTCTATAAAAAAGACATTTTCATGCTGACATTGCTCAGTCCATGTCTCTATGTCTATGTCCCCTGAGGCTAATTTCTATGGTTACAGCCATATTCTTTTTACTCTGGCTGCTACTTGAGGGCGTATATTTTGCAACTCTTTTGTAACTGCAGCTTAATAAAATTCTTGGAATCTTCCATGAAAGTGCTTCAATTCTTTATTGATGAATTTCTCCATGAGTGTGTTCAATTTCATCATAAGGGTATTGTAATAAAACACACTATAAGATAGTTATTCTATTGCCAATAGAATAACTATCTTATAGTGTGTTTTATTACAATACCCTTATGATGCTTCAATTCTATTCATGAATCCCTGATTAAAAAATAATGTAAGTTATGTTTACTACAATTGAAATAGTAGATTGGTCTTATCATAAGCATTTTTTCATTCATTATTAATTAGTTATAGTCTCTGATTCATAAATCTGTACTTAGTACCTAGACGAAAAAGTGAATTTTCATACTTCAAATAATATCAACTATTTATTGAGGTAATGGAAGTTTTCAATGTTTTTATTAATCAGTACGTACTTTTAACTTATTTTCAATGGATTTCCATTATTCCTTATTTCAGTCAATAATAGAACTGGTCAATATTCTAAGTGGAATGATATTATGTTTGATCCGTTGTATTTTATGGTATTTCGACAAGTTCTATCTTGTGTTAAAAACTCGCCCTTAATAAAATGTAATTCATTCTCTTCGGTGCAGGATATTATGAATGAGAAATTTTGATGATGGCGATTGAAATTGGTGGATAATCATTTTGGCTCTGGCTGTTTTCAATATCTTTTTGTTCTGGAAATGTTGGAAACAACTCTAATAATTATGCCAGATATACACGACTATTTACATTTGCCCTATATTTACATGTAATCGTCGCTTCATTTTCAATTATAGACGGGAGCTGCTCTCTTTATTCACACGGAAAACAAATATCTAATCAAAACTCCCTCGATAATTAAATAGCTCGAACAAACACCCGGATATTGCAATACTTTTGTTATATGAATTTAATGACAGAATAAACTATAACAGCTAAAAATTTGCCTAAGTTTGACTAGCTATAACTTCAACATTGCAAAGTATTGTCATTTGTTTGTATGTTACTGACGTAAGGTATTTTTTTTCTTAATCCCTTTTTTTTGTACAGGCTGTCATTTGTCAATGTAGGACAGCCAAAAATTTCCGTTTTTTGACTAAGAATTTGGAAATAGGGCCTTACAAATTTCTTTTCGATGCTGGGTAGATTGATTTTGACATTTCCGCTCAATTCTGTCAGATTAATCTAGAATCAACTCAAATCTCGGCTTAATCTTGAACTGAGCAACCTGGTCTAAGAGGATTTTCTGAACTCTTATAATAGTTGGGGAGCCCAAGAGGGAAATTCAAGATTTACTCAAGCGTGTCGAATTAATATAAGGGGAGATAACTTGGACCCTGTAGTTCCATTTAAAAAAAATGACGGTGACGTCATTACTGGAAAGTAATTCACCCTGTATATCAGATTATTATTTTAAAATACGGTGAATTAAAATCAAAAATCTACGTTTTCAGGATTATTTCTTAAAACGGTCTGTTCAGCTTAAAATGACTTTGTTCCATACTTTACGGACACAGTGTATAAATATTACCTGAAAAAGTATATGAATTGAAAAAATACTCGAATTCAGAGCCAATGAATCAGCGTTCAAAATTTATACAATTATTTTTACAATTTCCTCGATTCAATCAAACAAAACATAAACAACATTCTTCTATGGGTAAGTGTACATTCCCAGTACTAACCTGAATTTCGCAACTTGAAATTTAACTACCAATACAGTTTCCATTTTCCACAGACGCCCGAGAGGTTAATAATTCTTGCGAAGCGAGTATGTCTAACTTCCGATAGCAGTTCATTGAAATAAATCGAAAAAGTTTGAGAATCTCTATCTACGTGACTTCTGTATTCCACAGAAAAAAAATTCTCATATTCAGGCAGAAGTATTCGATATTCGACATAAGAGCGCCTGCACATTCATGGTTTCCTTGTTTACAACAAGGTCATATTTTGACTGACATGATCATCAAAAAGTTCTAATTCTCCTCCGCCGGAGGCAAAAGTGCTGCTATGTTAACGATAACAACCGTTACTAGCCATATTTTCCAATAATCACGATTTCAAATATAAATCTCATCATTGAATTTCAAAGCGTTCGAAAAAAATAACATATATCATTCGGGGGAGAAGTTACTTTTTATGCCTCGCCTTCAATTAGGTACCCGCCGAACTTTTGAGAGCAAACACAGGCTCGATATGAAAAGGGACAGTTCTCCTTATGAAAAATACACTATTTCTAAGCGATCCTGTAATTTTCTGATGATGATGTTATGCTAAAATTAAGAAAAAACCTGAAATAGAGCAGCATTAATGCAAAAACATTTTGGAATGCAAGAAAAGTATCGCGTCGGCGGAATCGTGGGTAGGATTTGATAGATATGATATTTAATACATATACTCCGTTCAAATTTATTTTAGCAGTTGGTTGGCCATGAAATAATTTTATCAAGTTTTTGTAACTAGAACGGAGTATGGTTGGCACTCATGAAATGTCGTTAATGTCATAACTCCCATAGATAACGCCGTTGCCACAACTAATATCAATTTTTATTACGAAAATGCCGAAAGTGATTGAAAAAAAGAGACAGGGTTTCAGGAAGTGCTATTTAGAATTCAGGTCCACTCATTCAAATAGTTATTCCTTGATGTTCTGAAATCCACAATACGTCAGACGGTAGCGAAAATATTCAATGTAAGAGAATTCATATAATGTTTCATCTGAATCTAAACGACTTATATTTCAGCTGAATATTTCCACAATCAGAAAGATTGTCAATAAAGAGGATGACAAAGAATTGCCTTCTATTGGGAGACCCAAAAAAGTGGTGGCATTTGAGAATTTTATGTTTGAGTGAATTGATGCGAAAAGTTTACTACAGGATTTTCGATGAATGTCATCGTAGAATAAGTTCCCGAAAATAGATTTTTCTATTTTTCATTTGACTTGTCCTATACATTGTTAATGTCTTAAGGTACCAATAAATACCTAATTATTATTGTTATATCAATGTATTTAGATGAACAGCCACAAATACGCGCCAGTTGTCCTATTAATTGAAATTTTCGTTCAAAGGTGAAGTTCATCTTGACTTGAAACTTCCTTTAATTCCTTTTACTTATATTGATGCAAGATGATTTTTGTTGATTAATTTAACATTCTTGTAATTATCTGTTAATTCCTTCGAGAGATGCCCATTCCAAACCACTGCATCATATGCATTCCATCTTCCGGTTAATATTTTTGAAATCTACAACTGATGTAACTTATTCAAACTTTAGCCGAAGAAGATAACGAATATCAACTCCCCTCAAGCTAGTGCGTATTATGATATTATACTGATCTCTTGTATTTTCCATGCAAATAACTGGATTTGGTATGCCTTCAATCAGTTTGCATAAACTTCAGTTATGTTCGTCACATATTTCCCGAAGAGATTCGACATTGTGATAAAATACGTAATAACACAACCTTTTACGTAGAACGGGCAACATAGCGTTGATTTAAAACCCAAAAATGTTTTGACAAGCGTCATAAAGTGAAATGTGTCAAATTTCCAACCGAGTGCTAAAATAAAAAGTGAATGGAGTATAGCTGACTAGCTTGTACAGGGTGGGCAAAATTGGTGATACCTGAACTACAACTTTTTAACCCAACGAGATAGAGAAAAATGAATGTATCATTCATGTCGTCTTTTTTCGAGAAACTAATAATGCATTCCTCTATCTTCTTTTGTTTTTGAGTTATAGGCCAAAATTTAAATTTCAACATTGGTCAATATCTCCGTTTCTGTTTGTGCTAGGATTTTGAAATGAAGACATTATAAAGACACTTTTTTTATAGCAATCCAGTGGCGTACTATGATTTTTTCCAACAGGTATATTTTCTGAGCTATAAAATAAAGTTGTGATTTCTCTTATGAAAACAGAAGTTTTAAATGACCTTAAAAGAATCGCCATTTTTTTGCCGTTTCAGAAATATATCATACTTCTCCCTCAGTCTTCTAAGTCATTTTTAACTACTGTTTTCATAAGAAAAAATGCATATTTATGTTATCGCTCAGCAAATATACCTGTTGGAAAAAATCATAGTACGCCACTGGATTGCTTTCGAAAAAGTGTCTGTATAATGTTTTCATTTCAACATTCTAGCATAAACAGAAACGGAGATAATGACCAAAGTTGAAATTTTAATTTTGACCTACAACTCGAAAAAAGATAGAGATAGAGTTGATGACATTATTAGTTTCACGAAAAAAGGCGACCGTAATGTGCCATGCCTTCTCCTCTATCTCGTTGGGTTGAAAAAGTTGTAATTTAGGTATCACGAATTTTGCCCACCCAGTACATTATAATAATAAACGCAATTTATTGACCAAAGGCCAAATGGACATCGACAGTATTTAGTCCTACAGCAGGGTAAGTTTATAATATTGAAATGTGAGATTGCACAATATTTGGAGATTGACGATTTGGGAATTCAACATTTGGACAGAAAAAAAACTCAATATATTATATTGTACATTATTATATTGAACATTATTTTTATAGCAAATTTCACTTTGTCACTTTGCAACACAATCCGGGCACTTCATGTTTTTATTTTAAAGCTCTGAAATATGATCATACAACAATAAGTATTAATTCAGATGCATACCACCCGCTGATATGAATATCGACAAGTGTTATGATCTTAATTGAACTAGCCAATTTGCCATCGTCAGGGCCCCAAATTGTCTAGTTCAATTCAGACTGTAACACTTGTGTATTCATATCAAATGGTATAGGAAAAAGTATTTCTTTTGACCTCATCAAAAATCTACAGTTCAACATATTTGTACGAGTCAAAGACTCACCCTGAAGAATAATCTTCACTGCTCAAAAAGAAAAATATCAGTTATCAATTATTAATCAATACGGTGGTTGAAAATATGGTACAATGTACAATTGTGGATTTTGTATGTGGTGCTTGGGAAAGCCGAATAGTCTATTCATTTTTTCACGAAAACCTGCACCCTATCTAGATCCGCAAGACTTGCGCATACACTTAGTGTATGCGACTCTTCTGAATACTTACCATAAACACATGATGTAATATGGAGTCCAACAGATGAAAAAGACACAAACTATAATAATAGTCATTTTCAGTGTCCTAATTTTTGCTTTACTCAGGAACGGCAAGCTCGATCTAGTTATACTATCTGAAAGAAAAAGAAAGACTTTTAGTGAGAAAAGTTATTTCGGTAGTTTGCAACCAGCATCCTCTTTCATATTACAATTGCTGTGACAAGTTCTATTCATTATTGGCAAACCAAAATTGGAATAATTTAGAAAATATTTCCACTTCCACTACCCTCGGGCGAATAAGAATTAATCTTAATTGGAGTACAAATTAGTTCGGTCCGTTTTGAATAAATAGCTGTATTCGGGTTCGGCTTTTGGACGGTCCGAGGATGGTTCTAGAACTGCGCAGAGGATTTAATACTAGGGCGCAAGAGTTTTGCGCAGTCCTAGAACAATTCTCGGACTGTCAGAAAGCCGAACCCGAATACGACTATTAGCTCTGACTGTTATTAAATTTTCTCATAGAGTGGTAACTGATTTTGGTGGTTTCAGAAAGGTTAGAATCATCCCGGTCTGGATTTATTGTTAGCCCTCGGCTAGATGCTGATTTGAGCCCCCCAGGAAATGAAACGAGAACTATAGGCTCTTCCCACGGCAGCTAACGTGGTTTCGAATAGTTTTGAATTTAAACAACGTGGTTCGAGTGAATTGCAGAAGGTTTTATTTTTATATCAGTGGCAAATTTACGATTCATCAATTATTCTTCCTATTTGAAAGAATAAGATTAATTATGCAACTCCACTTAAGAGTGGCCATAATTCAAACAGAACGAGATAATACAATAAGGGGTCTTTTACGAGTAAACCAAAAATAAAAACGAAAAGCAAGGGAAACAATGAAATTTAAGTAAAATTTGTAGCCACACTCTTGTGGTAGAGTATTCATTGGGAAATTCGCATACAATCAGGGTAGATAGAGGATACCGAGGCACTTCTAAACAACCTAATTTTATGGGTCTACCGTTCTTTGCTCCCAAGATCCAGGATGATTTACTAATTGTTTCAATTAATCTGAACTTATTAACCATCTGACACATTTTTGCACTATTTAATTCCTATATTCTCTGTACCGAGTGTATTGAGTCAGCAGCACGCAATTGTTGACACCTTTAATTTGGGTTGCTGATTCATATAAGCTGCCAGGCTGCCTTGAAATTTGGAAATAATTCCCTCTAACCGATAACTTTGTGAACCTCTTTTTAGATTGATAAAAAAACAGCGGCTTAAAAAAAGCGGCGAATATATGCAATGAATTCGCATCGAATATTGCAGTGCAGCATATCGCAAGGTCATAATTGAGAAATTATTATTATCGCATTAATTCTTTAGGGTAATTATTCTAGGTGTAATAACTGATAGAGACTGTGGTTAAGTTAAGAGGGGTCTACACCGTTTTACTGGTCAGTTCGAAAAGAGAAAATGAATATCTCGTCAGAAACGACTAATTTTTATTGCTTTTTTCATTATAATTCAATTCAATCAGTTCGTCATCTCGGAAAGTCATAAATTTTTTTATTCTTCAAACAGAAAAAAAAATTAAAATTTTTCTCACTGAAGAACAAATATTCATTCAAGTTATTAACTTTCCGAGGTGAAATTATCTCTTCCATGAAGTACCACATGCAAAAATTTCTCGAAAAAGCTCGCCATGGGCTTCAATTCGTATCATGGTGAAATTGAAAAAAGACGTTCGTTAAGTACTGCCAACTTTTTGACGAAAGTGGAAACTGTTGTAATATTCGTAACTTCTACTTATAGTTCAAGTGTTCTGGCAACACCCCACATTCTGGTAGTCTTTCCCACTTTATGCCTTATTATATTATATTATAGGTACGGATGACGAGAAAGTACCGTGGTATAAACTCCTCTTAAGGTAAGGTATTGAGTATCAAACTTGATGGTTGAAGCTAAGTAGAAACTCGATGGTTTAAGTTTACGAACATACTGTGTGCGCCTAACGATTTGTGTGCCTTCAATGAGGGATTCCTCAAGGCCTGCGAGCAAAGAGAAAGCCCCATAGAGTTATTACTTATTATTTAATATGTCTTGAGGAAGCCCCCAACATCTACGGCTAATGGCAAGAGCATTAATAATAAGTTTCCTACTGATAGGGACTCTGTGAATTATGTTTGCTATTTTAACGCAACATTTTTCATAGAAAAAATATACACTCCAATCTCCATACTTGCTCGCCGTTTAGAAAACGGTTAAGGGACTACAGACAGAGTGCTATGGATTGACAAAATGGGAAAAACTTTATTCCAGGTCCGGCTCCAAAAAAAATATTAATTAGGCCGAAAAGACATATTGTACATCATTTATTTGAAATTTCATTCGAAAATTTGGAAAGAGCAGCATTATAAAATAAAAATAAGGTTGAAACAAATCTGCATTTTAAATTTTAAAGATAAAACTTCTTAACATTTTCTTAGCTGGAACAAGACAATGATCATCTCAAAGGTCTTCTGATATATTCTTGATTTTAATAATAAAATAAAGCAGTCTATATGTATTGTTAAATTCGGTGAAGAATACACATTAGGTTCGATATTGGCTATCCCAAATTGTTTAAACCTGAAGTGTATTATCCACTAGAGTGGAAGAGTGGAAAAATGATAGGATATAAGAATTCTAGTTTCTTGATTTTCTGTTTTGGGTCACACTTAAAATGAAGATTGTATCCATCTAGTTATGCTTTCTTTGAAGTCAACATTATTCTCATTTACTTTCCATTTTTCAAGTAGTGTAATGTTCTTTCGCACATGGGTTATTTGAAACTCACCAATGAGTGAGTTTCAATAGATAATAAAATTTTGTCTCAATAACAAGCGTGTCCTCTCGTTTTGTAAAAAGATTAGGATTCAGTAATTAGGGGAATGAGGGATAAGGGTTGATGAAAAGTACCATTGGGAAAAGACATTTTATTTGTTTTTTGATTTTCTGTCACCTCATTATCGAAACATCTACTAGGTTTGACTCAAGTTAATATAAAATATAATAAGTGAAAATGTATTATATATACCTACATTTAGTCTTACTCATCTTTTCCGGCCTTTAATTTAAAATTAATTGAGTTTAATTTCATTAATAGAAGTGAAGTTTTACTGAACCGTTAAAATTATTATTAGAGGGAACTAACTAGCATCAACCTTCACGAAATCATATACCGGGTGGCCCACCCCAGACCCGGCGCTCATTTTGAGGGAGTAAATAAAGATATTTTGAAAATCTTTTCTTGTGGTGTGTGTAGGGTGTTCAAAAGCACAATTTTAAATTCTTGTCATATATACAGGGTGTTCTAAAACAAAGATATAGACCAAAGTTACATTTTTATTGAATACAACACCCTGTATTTGACCTCAAAAATGGAAGAACAAGCTCAAATTATGATGAGTTTCTTCAGATCACTTTGTACCCTAGAAGTACCCTTTACGAGATAATGGCGAAAAATTGAAAATATAGAGTTTTTTTAAATACGTACCAATTAATGAAGAAACTAGTTACACCAGCGATACAGACAGTATTTTTTCGAGTAGAAAGTAAAGTTGGCTAATCCTACTCCAACACAAAAAAAAATTTCAACTCTGGATTCAGAGTTGAAATTTTCACTCGGTATATTCGAATATACCGAGTGATCATAATTCATCAAACCTGATAGTTTCTCAGCAGTTTTTGACGATTATTTGTAGTTGATGTAGTGAATTAATTATGATCACTCTGTTATATTCCAGAGTTGAAATTTTCTCTATGTGTTTTTTTTTAGGAGTAGCCAATTTGTCTAGTCAAATAATTATTGTCTGAATCGCTGGCGTAACTAGTTTATTCATTAATTGCTATTTGAAAAAACTCCATATTTTCTATTTTTCGCCATTATCTCGTAAAGGGTGCTTCTAAGGTATAAAATAATCTGATGAAACTCATCATAATTTGAGCTTTTCAATCCATTTTTGAGGTCAACACCCTGAATATATGACAATTATTTTAAATTGTGCTCTTGAACACCCTACAAACACCACAAGAAAAGATTTTCAAAATATCTTTATTTACTCCCTCAAAATGAGCGCCGCGTCTGTGGTGGGCCAACCGGTATATTTCAAATCGCAATAGCCAATAACCGCTTTATACGAAATCCTACATTACATGGGGATAATCCCACTTAAATGTCTAGAGTACTTCGAAACTTGTTTCAGATCGGTGCTGGGGGAAAACTCTGTGAAAGAAACCACTCAACCGCTCCTGAAAACTTTTCTCCATTAGAAAGAATGAAAACTCGAGGACATTTCCACTAGTTCTTATAACTTATTTCAAAAATGCAATCAACAAGTGAGTAAAGAGTTAATTAAGTATAGGTACGTTGAATTTATTCTTCTAAACTCCTAGTATTAAGTGAATATAGATAAACAAAGTGGTGACAAATTCGATGCTATCCACTACTATCTTCCATACCAGATAAAAATTCTGTTTATTGACGGAAAAGCTCTGCCTTTGTGAGTCCTCATAAATGACGTACCCCAAATATTAATATATTCTTTTAATCTAGATTCAGAATGAAAAATTGGGAATATTTGATATCGAGAATTGCTTATATCTTTCTCATGAAATTGTAAAATCATACAGTGTTATCATTCAATTAAATAATATCATTCTTTTTGATATCGGCATACAAGATTTCAAAATACAACCTCCAGCTTTTTTTTTCTTATGGCATCCATACTGAATTTTTCCATTGAAAAATTAATAATAATATTTGTATTCAACATAAGACTCCACTTCGATAGTTTCATGCAGTCAAGTAGCACTTTGCACACTTGTTAGGAAAATAACTATTTCATATAACCTATTGAAACATCATCTTCCTGTCATCTTCCTCAAGGGTTCAAGGATGTTGAGATAAATTAACATAGATGCATTTAAGGTGTGAGCCATTGAGACGAAACAGCGGCTTCTTAGATCAAATACAAAACCGTATCACTTCAACCCTTAGTGTTACAACCCCAACCCCTATATTTTGAATAGGGAAGATGGGAGTTAGTGATAACTAATTTGAAAGGCCTTTCTATTGGGATTTGTAAGAATCAATCAAATTTCCACTAATTCATTCTATGGTTTCGACGATAATCTGCCATACACCAGACTTCAAAATATTAATGCTCTTTCTTTAACACGTTGAGCGCCATCAAAATATCGATATATTTTCTTGTGGGGCCAAATTTTTTGTGTCGATATTTTGTTTTGCTCTTATATCATATAGATAATCCCTTTGGTCAGATTTTCCCTAAAAGTGCAATATCGCCTGATATCAAGAATATTGATGAGCGGTCCCACGGGACCGCTCTGGTCCCCAGAAAAATAGAAACACACAGTAGATGCGGTACAGGATAAATTTGTCGAGTCCAATCTCCTTATCATAACCATAACAACACCTGTTAAATTTTTTTCGAATAAAAATTCGAAAAAAATACTACTGAAAAGTAGTCGTAAATTCCAAAACAGCGGTCCCTACAGACCGCCGTGGTCCTACAAGTAAGACTATCAGCGGTCCCTACGGACCGCTGTGGCGCTCAACGTGTTAATTGGCAATACAATAGGAAATACTCCTTCTGACGAAAATGATGTATTTTTTATGAAATATCTTTGAAACGTCACATTTTGAAATAACAATTCCAACCGTTTCTCAAAAAAAATTATTTTAAGCACCTAAAAATGAAAAATATAAATGGGTATTCAAAATTTAAAGCGTTTCATCTCAATTGTACAAGTTGGCATCATCGAATGAAATTTGCCTTGATAATAAAGGACAACAAATACATTATCTTGATGAGATAGACAAAGATGGCTGTCTATGAAGTCTGCGACGAAAGCGAGAAAGGTCTTAAAATTTTATGGGATTTTTATGGCCGGTTGCAGTTAAGGCTCGCCAATAAGTACCTACGCGCCTGTAAATCAACAGTTGTTCTTTTAAGCCTGTTTGTAACAGCCAATACAAGAATTCTCTACAAAATTAAAATTCTCGCAAGAAAACGGCAGAGATTATTTTGTATGCAAGTGAACAGAGAATTCTACCGAAAGTGCGTATGCAACGGTAAATAATTCACGGCGCATGAAATCTCGAGTAAATTTTCTAGAGAATTCTCGGCTGTTGCAAACGGGCTTATTACACAAGAAGATCGGATATTGTTAATTTTATTTATTAGTAGGCGCTGTTGCCAAATCGTGAACTTGAAACCAAGCGATTTAAATATTAAAACTCCATATTTGAAGAATAATTTTGAATAGTTTCCGCCGTGCATTTGAAAAAATCATGAATGAAACTCATAATTATTCAGTTTAAACTTGCATATTATGCTGTGATAACTAAATTGAGTAGAATTCTCCATTGGTGAAAATAGTTTATTCATTGGCAGAAAGAATTGAAATTATTTTTGATTTTTAGAAAACAACCATCTGTGCGGGAACGTACATCAGATTTACATGAAAATTGCATTTAGGTACACAGTATGCTTGAAGGGAAAACCAACGTTGTTTAATTTGAATTGAATATTTTGAAAACAGATGGATTGAATTCAAATATTCCGAACTCAGAATAGAAAGGACCTCAAATGAGGTATCACTTTCACCATTTCCCCTTTCAGAAATATATTTTGAGTTGTAACACGCGGGATTGAAGCGTTACGGTTTTGAATTGTCCCCCTGGAGTAAAAAATTGACATTGTCATGTCCTAGCGATTTTATATAAATCGGTTCTGCCGACAGCTGTAGGTATGCAGGTTTGTTCTCAATGGCCAATCTGTATACATTCTTTGTTGATTTTAATAAGGGTTATTAATTTATTATTTAATATGAAAAACAATTTATTTCATTCTCAAAAGTAATTCATTGGTGTGGAGTTTTGAAGTCAACTTGATCTTTTATACATGGTGTTCTACAAGCTCTATGACAAACTTTGGGAGATGGTAGCTGTGCTTCTTTCAAACATTTTGTTTCCTATGAAATGAACATAGGTCAGATTCGTTTTCGTTTAGGAAAATTTATTCTCAAGTTTTGATTAAGTAGGCCGACAGAAAATATCGGTTGATATGGTAATTGACGTTATTTAAATTATTCATTTGATATTTGGTCTACGTTTTGAATAACAATGCATTCTTTAACGACTCAGGAGTATGCAGATATTGTAGGTATTCGAATATGGGTATTCCAATGGAAACTCCAGAAGAGCAGCTCGAGAATACCGATAGAAGAAAATATCCTAATAGAAATCAACCTGCTCACATAGTATTTTGTGCATCATTCCGAAGACTTCCATAAACAGGCAATCCTGCTCCAAAGAAAACCATTCGGCCAACTGAAGTGAATGTAGAAAATGAGGAAAATGTAAAAGATGCTGTCCTTCGATTGGTGTTCGACGTATAATAATAATAATAATATAATAATAAACTTTATTCGCAAAAAATCATCGTTACAATATTCACAATGAAAATGGGAAATGTCAAAAACAGAAAATACACAAGAGTGATTATGCTGAAGTTTGACTCATTCCTGACAAAAAATCAAGTATGGTGTAGGGTTCCTGCTGTATTAAGAGTTCATGAATCTCTCTGCGAAAATTTTTGAATTTATCAATCTCCCTTATGCGTCTTGGCAGTGCGTTGTACAGTTTGATACACATATAAGTACAAGATTTTTCGGTGGAAGAGAGGTTATGCTGAGGATAAATGAAGTAGTCGTTCCTTGTGTTATATGAACGGGTCTTTTCGAACTTTGTGAAGTATTGAGGTAAAGTAAGTATATTGTTTTTTTTTTAATACACCTCTACAGGTCTCCCTATACTTCATCTTCAATATACTTCTAATGGCGAATTTCTGTATTCTGAATATAGATAAAGCGTGTGCAACTAATCTTCATTTATCACGAAATTTCGTACGGCGTGTCTAAAAAGGAGAAATGTAGCATCCATTTCATAGACAAAATGTGCAAGCTTTACCTGCTGACATTGCTGACGATGGGTTACGAAGGTCAAAATTTTGTAGATGGTTAGTCCAACAACATGCCCAATATAATAGATTTAGTCATGTGGTATGACGAAGCTTGTTTCACTAAGGAAGGTATCAACAGTACGCATAATAATAATATATATAATAATAATAAGCCATTTATTTCCTACAGGAAGAACCCAATTACAGGAAATGAATAAAAAATGAACATTAAAGCAATATGAACTGAACCCAGAAAAAAAAAAAAAAACTCACAACCGATCATTACACCACTCGATGGTAACAAAGAAAACTCAGTCTACTGTTCACACTCCAAACTGCATAAAAGTACTTCAATAATACATGGTAAAGTGTCAAAATTAATATCACAAACCGCAGAGATCGTATTGAAGGTCCGGCACATAAACTCAATCGGAGATTGCAGGAGAAGATTGGTCCTGGGAGTACGCAAGTAAAAAAGTTCCTGTGATCTCGAATGT
Organism: Coccinella septempunctata; assembly: GCF_907165205.1. Classification (NCBI taxonomy): domain Eukaryota; kingdom Metazoa; phylum Arthropoda; class Insecta; order Coleoptera; family Coccinellidae; genus Coccinella; species Coccinella septempunctata. The sequence goes on from NC_058190.1 coordinate 29,952,466, forward strand.
TGCCTTCTCACTAGGAAGTTGACCATAGCTAGTAACGATGGACAATCCGTTATGTCATTCACTACATTGTACAAAAATTTCACCGCCAGTACTTTTCGTCTAACTTCCAAAGAGGAGATTCCAAATCTGTTCAAAAGCAAGCCATACTCTGAACCTCTCACTGGGTAGACACCATCCTCCCTCCAAACAAGGTACTTCAGGAAACGCTTCTGAATTGATTCAATGCGCTGTCTGTGACAATTGTAGATGGGATTCCAAGCTACAGAGCCATAGTCTAACCTGCTTCTTATTAATGCATTGAAAAGGCACAAAAAGGTTGATGTGTGAGTAAAATATCTGCAGTTGCGTATTATGAAACCATAAACCTTCGAGACAGAAAGCACTAACTGATCAACGTGCGGGATGAAAGTGAGTCTACTATCAAAGATCACACCCAAATCCCTAACCTCAGATACTCTCGCCAACAAATTACCGCACACTGTGTAGGGGAACACAACAGGTTGCTTACTCCTCGTGAAAGACATGACGCTACATTTAGAAATATTTAGGCTGAGCTTGTTAACAACACACCAATGATACAACCGCTCTAAATCCTCCTGAAGCCCCTCGCAATCACCTGAACTCATTATCCTGCGTAAAATTTTCAAATCATCGGCAAAGACCAGCTTTGCACTCTCTATTACATCGATGATATCATTTAAAAACAATATGAATAAGAGAGGGCCCAGATTAGATCCCTGAGGTATACCGGATGTAGCAGCATACTCTTCTGAACGGAAGCCTTCGATCTGAACATATTGCCGACGATTGAACAGGTAAGATGCGATCACTGCCAGCAATGTATGTGAAAAGCCGAACTTACATCTGAGTTTTTCAATAAGGATTTCATGACAGATCCTATCAAAAGCCTTCTGGAAATCGGCAAACATAACATCCACTTGATGACCCTCATCCAGGCTACGAGTCAAAAACTCGGTAAAGCAAACGAGGTTACTGATGCATGACCTCCCACCCATAAAGCCGTGCTGCTCAATACTGATCAGGTGTTTCACAACTGGGTAGATCTCGTTATATAAAATAATCTCGAAAATTTTCGAGAAGTTGCACAACAGAGATATAGGCCTATAATTCCCAATCTGTGATCGATCTCCTTTCTTCAACACAGGCACAACCTTAGCGAGCTTCCACATATCTGGGTATATTCCAGTATTTAATATTAAGTTAAAAATATGGCGTAAGGGTGTCAACAGCGCAGCGATACAATCTCTTACCAAATAGCTTGGCACACCATCTGGCCCAGCCGTTGCTTTGTCGCCCAACCTCTTCGCAGCCCTGAGAATCTGAGCATCCGTGATTGAATCGACTGAAACCTGTAATCGAGAAATCTCCTGGAACAGGGGTACGCTCACAGAACAAACATCATCAAAGACGCTACCGAAGTAAGTACCAAAAGCATTAGCGATATTCTTCGTCCCCTCGATAACCTGAGAACCATTTACCATCCTTCCTGGAATACGAGAATTACCTCTTTTATCGTGCACAAACTGCCAGAACCTATCGGGCTGAGTGCTAACATATTCTTCTGAGTGTCGAATAAAACTTCCATACTCAGTGTGCAACAAGGCCTTCAATCTGCGGCGGACATTGCAAAAATGTTGAAAATCAAAATCACTTCTATACTTTTTATAGTTCGAGAAGGCTTTTTCCTTTAGGAGTATACATTCAATAATTTCCGTAGTGTACCAGGGAGGAAATCTCCTCTTTCGTTTTCTCTTCAAAGGAACAGTGTCCTGAAAAATTGCATCGAGTACCGAATAGAATTCCCCACACGCAACATTGGTATCAGCTATATTTGTGATGAATGACCAATTGACCTCAGAAATCATCCTATACATCGAGATGAAATTTGCTCTCCTGAAGTTGTACTCCCTGAATTCATTATTTCCGCCCAAATCAAGGTTAGAGTTATTCTTCTTCACGTCCAGCCTAAGCAGAAATGGCGGATGGTGAGAGTCAACAGAAACATATGCAGGGACCTCAGAATCCATATCACATGATACATTGGAGAACACCAGATCTAAGAGCCTGTTGTTAACATTAAGCTGCGAGTTGAACTGAACTAAGTCCAAAACACTCGAAAAAACTCCGAGTGCTGAAGTTCTCGGATCGGAAGATGAAGAAGAAACAAACTCAGGAGCGTTGAAGTCCCCAAGTATTAAAAGTTGTTTACCATGAACAATATCAAGGGATGAGAGAGCCTCAAGAAATAAATCATAGGATGGAACATCAATTCTAGGCGGAATATACAAGCATACAACCATACAACTTTATCGTGCAACCAACGACATCAACAGTGGGCACCAATTGGTGCAGTATTGAAAGATCTACTCGCTGTGCATTCAAATAACTCCGAAAAGCCAGAAGGGTACCTCCTCCCATGGTCGCATTCGCATATAATGTACATGTATGGGCATTGCAGACTCCATATATGCCATTAGACAAAGACGATTTCAGCAACGTTTCAGTGTAAACGTTTGGGGTGAGATTTTTAACAATGATTTGATGCCAGTACATGTTATAAATGATCGTTCAAATCTTTTTGACTTCATTGATGACTTAGAGCTCAAAATTGTTGAAAATATTTGGTATCGTATCAGCACGATGGTGCACCACCACATAGTGGGAGACAAGTAGTAGGTAAGTTGGCTGAATGAACATTTCCTGAATAACTTGATAGGTCAAGTAGGACCAATACAATAGCCACCTCGTTCGCCTGATCTTAATCCCTTAGATTTAAATTTATGGGGACATATGAAGCAGTTTGTTCATTACCCTGAAATCCAATCTCATCAACAATTATTTCATCGAATTCAAGATGCATCAAACCAAATACGAAACGATCCAAATCTGATCCGCCGAGTGACGTCATCTTTAGTTCGTCGATGTGAACAATTTTTATAGTCTCAAAATTTTCATTTAATATTATGATTTGAACATACAAATATAATTTTTCAAATGCTTGTAACTCCTAAACGAAAACGAATCGGACATATTTTCATAGGAAAAAAATGTTCAGAATAAGCACAGCTACCATCTGTCAAAGTTTGTCATAGAGATTGTGCTTGTACAACCCCTGTATATTTAATCTGGCGATGTTTCAGATTTATAAATTTTAAGTTTACAATTCTCGACTTTTAGCTGTAGTAGAATTTCGTAATCCTTGTTGTGCTAGGCGTTCATTAAATGAAACCGTATTAACCAACATGAAAACTAAGTTAATGAACACCACCTTCATTTAATTTATTTTTTTTATTATCTCGAGTATACTTCAGGCAAATATACGAGGAATAATAAACATCAAATGAATAAGTTAGATGAATGTGAGGTTTGTGAAAACTTACCAGTAATGACTGTTTCATATAAGGTGCCCCACGGTAGGTGGCCTGTCACACGTTTAAGGAAAACGGTAAATTTGGGTACAAGAGTTTACCCTTCTAATTTATCTGACTAACATATTTCCAATTTTGCGACATTGCAGTTTTCACGAAAAAATACTACGAACATGGTTTTTTCAAATGGGCTACCCTATTTATCAGAACTTTTTTTAGTACTTCCCTATCCATATTCCTGATACTTTCGTATTCGTTTTCCACATAAAATTGTCAATAACATTGATATAAAGAAATCGGCACAGAAAAAAATATTTCGTGGAAGCTGAAATTATGAAAATATGTTGCTGAGATCCTGAGGATGAGTTTCCAGTAGAAAAACCTTGATTTGTAATATACAGGGGGTCCGAAATTCTTAGTCTTTTCACTCGAAAAACGTTCAAAATTTAATTTTTTCAAATGGAACATCCTACTTTTCATTTATTATTTTCAGAAAAAAACTATTCATCTAATGATTTATCAAGTATTCGTTAATTACTTGTTAGTAAATATTTGTTACACCAAAATTGTCGATTGTACCTCAGGAATGAGCTAACTTAATGTGCATCTAAAAATAAAATTCAGTTGGAGAGTCCATCGTAAGTAACTATATAATTTGTAACACAAGTTCGTAACCTAACATCCCGAAAATGCGAAGTTAGCACCCATTTTTTCGAAAATTCTGTATTTCTTTTTTGCTTCTAATAGTCCTCCGTTGGTTACTAAATATTTATGGGATAACATTTTTTTCTACTCAACCATTGATGAAAAACTTACACCCTAAAATTGTGAAGAGTGTGATTACAAGAAACAGTATGTTGGGAAATTCTCGATTTCGCTTTTGCTTTCGGTAGTAGGTACTCTGTCACTAGATGTTCCACACAAAAATTTTTCATTAATAACCTAATCTGTAATGGACAAAGTAGTTCCCCTTAAGTGCAAATTTATTGCTCGCTTCCGTAAAATACCTGATCTGTAACCACATATTTGTGACATATTTATTTTTTGCTTTCAGTTTTTTTTTTCATGAAAATTTTCGACTGGTACCGATGCTTGTGCTCGTATTTGTATTTGTATCGATACAAATTCCACATCCAATTCATATTGACTCAAGCATTTCGTTCAATATGGAAAATTCAGTATTTCCGAGATGAATTATTATATTCGATTGATACTTGATTTTGAGTTAGCACCCAACAGAATGCGGTGTTTTTCTACTACTATCCTCGAGGCAAAAATTTTGGTGTAACGAATAGTTAATTACGAGTTACTAACGAATAAAAAAAATTCGTTTTCGAAAAAGTGGGTGCTAACTTCGCATGTTGGGGGTGTCATTTTCCCATTATGGGTTAGGTTAAAATGGAACATTTTTGTATTACAGATGCATAGTTACTAACGATTCTTCTTCAACTGAATTATATTTTTAGCGAAAAATCGATAAGACGATAAGTGTATGCCAGCCGAGTTAGTTCCAAGCAGTTTTCTACTATTAACTTTGAGATACAAACGAAATTTTGGTGTTTCAAATAGTTATTAATGAGTTACTAACGAATACAAAAAAATTATCTTCATTTTTGTGAAAGTGAATGATAACTTCGCATTTTGAGCGTAACATTATTCCATTCAAGGTTACAAACAAAATTTTGTCGTTACAAATAGTTACTGAAAAAGTGCTATTGGAAGTAAAAAAATTGGGAATTTTCGAAAAAGTGGGTGCTAACGTCGCATTTTGAGGGTGTCATTTTCCCATTATAGGTTAGGTTGCAAACAATAGTTATTTGTGCAACCAGTTCAGAAAAGCATTATTTTTCGTAATGAGCGTATAGTGTTTCACACAATATTTTTTTTAATTTTGAATAGAATGTGCTATGAATTCAAATTGAAAAGTACTAAAACCGTCTTTGAAATGAAAGCTTCTCTCGCAGATTCCTTCAAAATCGTCTACTGACGGAAATAATTCACCCCGTTACTATGGAAGCAAGTATAGTTTCATCATCATCAGTAGCGAAATATTTTACTTTGCGTAACTGGTTGCGAAAAGTAAAAGTAAAGTTTTAAAAAGTGTCATTTTATATGCCAAAATTAGAAAAAGAATTCTGTGCTAAAAATCGCTGCAATTTCCAACCGTACTTTATTTTTCGGGAAAAATCGAACAGTGCGGCACCCGTAAAGTTAGCACCCAGCGGAATACGTTGTTTTTCCACCACTATCTTTGGTACTACAAATAGTTACTGACGAGTTACTAACGAATGCAAAGAAAGTTAGAAGTACCAAGTCAAAAATTGAATATTAAATGCATAGTTTCTAAGCTCGTTCAATAACCATTATAAGTATTAGTTATTAAATCGAAGACCTTAACGAATGGAACTGTCGTTGGCTTTGTGTCAGTTTCTCAAGTAACTTTCAATGTTTTGACAACTTTCGATCAAATAACTGGCTGATTTCTAGAGATTAACCCATTAAGTATCCTTCCACTTATCCTTCCATTACTACTAACTAAAAATTCTAAATACTAGTATGGTATTTACTAAAGTGAGGTTAAATGCATGTACCTAAATAAGAACGTCGAACCAAAGAGTAACAAGTTGATACTCTTTGGTTTAACTTAATCAAAGATTATTGAAGGTTTTCTTTTCCAGTGGTCCTCAGTAACTAAAATTATCAGTTATTGGTCTATTAAATCTATCGATTAGATTAACTTCCGATAAATGGAGTTCAAAAATCGGGCGTCAGAAAATTTGGCAGTCAATAAATGTAAGTCATCGTAATTCCGTGCCACTCACTTCTAAAAAATTTGGGTACAGCTACTCCATTATATGTAGGTAGTTAGTTGATTTATCTTCGAATTATCTATTGCCCTATAATACTTTATTTTACTTACTTAAATATGAAAGTCTTTGTTAATGAGATGGCATAACGTGAAAGTCTGGTATACGACACTCACGCCGGTAAAGAAATTTTATCAATTTAGATTTGGCATGAGAAAAATTTTGATAATTCGAAGATTTTGGGAACGCAAAATCTTCGAGTGAAATTTTCTACTAGCGTTCTATTACTCACCTCCAGTGGGATTTCTTGTTCTTCTGCAAATTTCCATCAGAATGGCTGCGTAAGAATAAATAATAATGACAAGCGGAAATGCGTACATCATCACCATTCCAAAAACTGCATAACAGATTTCTATGGTGTGGGATGGAAATGAGTTGAACGTCACACACTGTGTATACCATTTCACATGAGGGTGCGTTTCGACGTGGAAAACAACGGCCTGAAAGCAATAATTTTCATCAATCAAAGGCCGAGCATACTTGTAAGAAAAGAAAATTTTAAGCAGTATAGCTAGCTTCCGGTTATACCGAAAAAGGCTACTACTTTCTTATTTCAAATGGCCCACGTGAAATATCTTTGCATCGTTATAGATAGCTCATTCAATCGTAATTCCAACAGTTTTACCTTGGTTAAAGAAATTAGTTTATGAGTTATTGAGATTCTTATGAAAAAAATGGCGAAAATTGGGGATCACATTTATGAATGCCTTGTCTATGCATATAATAAAAACAGGGATCTTCCAAAATATGATACAGGAATAATATAAAATATGCGACTCGAAAATCAAAGAATGGTCCCAACTTTATTTCTCATAAATTTCAACAAGTAACCTGAAGAGGTGAAAAGGCTCAATCTTAAGGAATTCAAAAAAAGTATCAACGAAATATTGTACCAGAATGCATTTTGGAGTGTGCAAGAGTTCCTGTTCAGTAATTTGAAACTTTAATCTTGGAGTAATTTATTGAATAATTATATTGTTTGTTTTGGATATGGAATGGTATTTTGTATCATTTCAAATTTGTATTTTTATGTTTTTTTTTCTCGTTGAATGTTTATATCTTATTCTTAATGGAGAATGGCATTCTATAAGTATCATTCAAAATATGAAATGAATAGTTCAAATGAGAATTTTTTTTATGTATATTCTGACAATGATGTGAGATGTATCAAGTATCATCCTAAAATTGTTATATTCTGTTTTGAAATTACTGACTTGTGCAATACAATGTACTTTATATAGGAATACCAATAAATCATCTTATTTTAACTTTGAATCGTCTCAACCTTATAAATACTGGATGAATAAAACAGTGTAATTCCTGTATTTCTATTTGCCGAATCATTGACAGCAATCTGACATACCGCGTCATTACGTAACGGGATTGATTCACTTATAACACTCCTTTTCTGCCGAAATTCGTTTGATATCTCACCTGTGGAATACTGCACAATACAGCCCCTAACCATGCTCCTATAATGAGGACTCTGCCTCTTCGATCCAAAGCAGCAAGAAGGAGCGGCTTCAATACAGCGTAATATCTGAAAAACATGGCTGTAATGAGTATGTTTCAGGATTCAAGATCGTCGAGAAATATCATGAATATTTCCGATTTTTTGTCACAAACAGCAAATGAGCTAACCTTGGTGTGAGGTGATTGATCGATACATAGGAATTTGAAATATTTATGATCATTTTGTAGAAACAAAACATTCCATACATTTGGTGGACTGTATAGATACTATACACTCCTCATCAATTATTCCTCAGAGTTCGTGTCCATGTTGATAAAATATTAATATCAATATAAAGCGAAATACGAATTCCGCAATCCTCCAATTTTGGAGAGAGAACATCACTATTTCAGACACTTTTTCAACGAAATGATGAATATAAAGATACATAACACAGTTCAGTATAGAAAAGGCATAAAAAATCTACGTACAATAACTCGATTTCTAATATAAAATACCCTCCAGATAGATAGAATAGTTTCATGATTCTTCCTATTTCATTGATGTTTGTTTATGTTCTAATTCATTTTATCTATTTTATATACATGGCTTTTTATATTTCTCCATTTTTATATTGTTTTTCCTTAAAAGAATTGGCTAGGTGAAAATGCCAACAATAAAAAAACAATTATATTCTTTAGACATATTTTAACAGCATCTGTAGGTTTTTTGAAAAAGATTTGATGTATTCTTTTGACTGTTTGTGAATTGTATATGATTGAAGTCGGGGGTCATATTGCACATTTTCTTCATTTAAGACTCCAATATGCGACTACTAAAAAAAAGATTTTAGCCTCATTTGAAAATAAATTTCCTGCGATATTTTATTTTTCTGATTGATTATATCAAATGAACATTTCTGGTTATAACCGGAGAATCAAGTGACAGGCTGATCCTTTCTAAAATCTTCGTCATTGGTGCAATAGAAAATTTTCAACAATGCTCCGATTCTCTTAGACCTTTTTCGATAATATAATTTTTTGTAACTATAGTCATTATTATTATTTATCTGGTTGAATATGCAATTGCACATATATTTTGATTTTAACCTGTATTAATTAGGTATGTCTTTGTTGTGGATCATTGGATGGTCTTCATTAGGCAAATTAAACTCCATATCAATGAACACATTTATTGAGAGAAATACGAGGATATATTGAAAAATTCTTAGCCTACTATAGAACCAAATTTCAATGTCAAAATATTTTATTACTCAACATATTCTCCTCTTAAATGGATACATTTATTACAACGAACCTGCAACGTCTCTAGACCTTTAAAAAAAATGTTTTTTTCTTGCTCTGCAAACCAGACCTCCACAGCTTTTATTACCTCCTCGGTGGAAGAAAACTTACGACCTTTTAAAATAATTTCAGTTGACGAAAAAGATGATAGTCGGACGGAGCCAAATCCGGTGAATATGATGGGGGGTGTTCTAGTAATTTAAACCCTTATAATCACGAATTTTTTGCATGGCAACATGAGATTTGCGTGCGTTGTCCTGCAAAAACAAAACATCTTTGGATTGCTTTCCCGTAGAGTGGTCAGTAATGTCGAATAGTAATCTCCAGTTATTGGTATACTCTTATCCTAAAAATCAATCACTATTAGTCCTTGGCAATCTTAAAAAACTGAAGCAAGAACTTTTTCAGCAGGTTTTTGGACACGGAACTTCTTAGGTCTTGGAGAACCAGAGTTCCATCGATTGTTGCTTTGTTTCTGGATAGTTAAAATGTACCTAATTCTCATCCATAGTAACAATTCGGTCTAAGAAGTCTACATCGTTTTCAAATCGAGCATAGATCGAACACGATGCTTCTACCCTTGCACGCTTTTGGTCAACATTCAAACATTCGGGGATCCATTTTGCAGTAATTTTTCTCATGTCCAAATTGACGTGAACTATATGATGAACGCGTTCGTATAAAATATTCAGTGCTTCAGATATTCGTTTTAGCCCAATTCGACGGTCTGATAAAATCATGTCATGAACTTCATCGATATTTTCGGGGACTGACACCGTTTAAAATTTAAAATTTAGATCTTTTGAAGCTTGCAGTCCAAATTTTCACGGTCGCATACGAAGGACATTGATCACCAAGGTTATTAATCATATCTTCGTAAATCTGCTTACCTCTTAACCATTTTAAATACAGGTTTTTGATGATGGCTCGATACTCAAATTTTTCGAATTTATTGCGTAACTCTGGTTTACTTTTTTGACCTCAAACTTCACACTGGCACTTGTGATGAGTTATTGTTCGTTGCTATGTTAACGCAATATTTTTTTTATGCATGGAACTGGTCTAGGCTAACTAGATATCAATACATCCTCGTATAACCACCATATAACTAGTGGAACTCATAGAGGAGATAAGTTGATAAAGAAGATAACTACTGTTATATTTACACTTTGCTGACTTAGCCCGATAGATCATCAATTTCTATGGTTGCAAAATGGCGAAAGCGTAGGTTCACCTTTTTTCACATATCAAATATTTCCGTACTGAAATTTAGGCTTGGACAAACTGACTTACGAAAAAAGTGTTGAGAATTATGGAACTGCTTCATTCCACGGAATGATTTTGAAGTGGAAAAAAGATGTTGATGAGCGAGTATCCAAGAATAGGATTGGCATTAAAAAGTACAATTATGAGTGTCGGCTCTTTCATCAGAGGTATAGAATAAACTGTGACATAAAAGTGTCACAAAATGTTCGTAATGGTATTCAAATTTCCATATATTGATGAAAGTCATGAAATAGTGTTTTACGTAACATACTATCTCTATGTAAAATGACAGTCATTCTCTTAAATTGTAGGTTTTTCTTATTGGCAAGAAAAGTATTTCCTTCAAGACCACACCAATATTGGACACCATATTGTGTACATCAACTACCTAGTCAATTGTCTCCAAACCAAATTTTTCAAGTTTTTTTTCAGAGCAAATATATTCATTATTTCCACATTCATTTGTCCTGGGCGAATCTAATATTTCTAGTATAACTAAGTTGGTATAAATCAACTCCGATTTATTTGAACATTCAATTTCTTCCATGATGTTAGATTCAGTAAGAAAATACGTTGTTCCCGTTCGGTCCTCATAAATCTTCTTTCTATTCATCACCATTTCATGCTCAACTGAATGTTCAAAGTTGCTTTTAAATTGCTAGAATTCGAGCCGATGCGATGGTGGGAGTTGAAAACGAGGTTGAAAAGAAGCTCAAATTGTGGGGAACTTTAATCTGAATGACATCAGAATAAGTTTTTCTTATTTCGGTGGCTCCTAGGACTTAATATTATTGGTTTTACTTCACTTTTCCTGAACCTTCCAGGTAGAATACAATTTTTTACCGAAACTTGGGTTCTAACAAAATACGTTTTAACGAATTTGTACAGGTTGTCCAAAATTCGATGCTCACTGAGAGCATATCGAGAACTATAAGACTCAGAGAAACAGTCTTCAAGGATCAGAAAGTAGATCGTAGATATCTTGATTCGTTCTCGAGTTACAGGGCGTTTGTGAAAAACGATTGTTTCAAATATTTCGCTATATCTTGGGTTATGTTCGAAATATTCAAAAAATTCCAGAACATATTTTTCAGTCATTTTTATGTTTCATATGACACTCGTAAGGCAGGCTGCACACTGACGAAACTGGTTTCATGAAACCGGTTTCATGAGATTTGAAACTCAAGTTTCGTAAAACCAGTAGATAAGAAAATTGAAAGATGAGTACACTGAGTTTCAAGAAACTACAATTTCATAACGTTGCGCAACTGCATTTCACGCAACTCCGCTAGCACGGTTGCATGTAACTACAGTTTGTTGTAAACCTCCGTTGGCATGAGTTTTGTATTTAACATTTGCAGCAAAAAGCGATGCCTGAAGATCAAGTTTTCAACACAAAACTCGTGGAAGCTGTAGAAAAGCATCCGTGCTTTTACAATTACAATTTGAAAGAGTACAGTAATAGAAACAAAGTTCAAGCTGCATGGGAGACCATAGCGCCATTCTGCAGTTGGTGTCCTTTTTCGTAATGTGGGGACCTACTAACTGTATCAAGTGATTAAAAGCAGACTCTGACATTCCATAAAAATTTTGAAATTTCACTGGGTCTTGATGCAGTTCTTTGGCCACTACATAATTGCTGTGACATCTGTTCTGTATTAGGGAATGAACCCAGTACTTCCGCTTCTTTTTTCTGTTTCGATACGACCACCACAACACTACAACGTCCCCATCATCCGACGACATCTCAGAAACTGCTCATGTGGCAGTTGCGTCAGTGTACTGCCGAGTATGAAACCAGTTTTATAAAACTAGTTTCATAAAACCGGTTTTATAAAACCAGTTTCGTCAGTGTGCAGCCTGCCTTAGGGATCATAGAAATTAATTACCATATAGAAGAGGGACGGTGTTTTTTTAAATGGCACACCATATATTTTTAACGCAGTTTTTTTAGTCCCAGACTCATCTAAAAGTATCCAGTAACTGTCTTTTCAAAAATGTCATCCGTTTAAAAGACATTTACATAGTTTAAGAGTCTCATAGTGTTCGAGATGCTCTCAGTGGGCATCGAATTTCAAACACATTGTATCCCAACAAACACCTATTCATTTGACATACTCATGTAAAAATGAAAACAAAATTGGAAACATAAGAAATAAAAAGAGAAAATTGTTGTTTGTTCTGCGTTGAAGTTATACACTCCCCGTCAGAAGAAAAATATAACAAAGAATATAGAAGCAATATGAATGACTGTTTTCCTCGAAATATATAGTATTGAGATCCTAATATTAAGTTGTCATCAGTTTTCATCACCATAGATTTAATAATTATTGAGTGACATTTGAAAAGACAAACAAATACAGGGTGATTCATAACTATTGGGACAAAGGCTAAGGGCAAATTGTTTGGACCAAAATATGGCGATGGGACCAAATATACCTCAATAAAATATTGCTGTGGAAAAAGATAGAGGGCGTTAAAGTTGAATTTTTTTTTCGTTTTTTGCTAATAATTTAACTGTATATTTTTTCATCCATTTTTAAGAAAAACACAATTGAACAGTTCAGAGCATCGGAAGGGGATTTGAAGTAACGATTTATTTATTTTATTCATTTATTTCGACGATAAAGCATAATTAAAAACAATGTAACATAAAAAGAATAAACTTAAATTAAATGTTCTACGTGGCCTCCCCCGACTTCTATACCTTTTCTAATTCTATTAATAAAGGACTTTCGAACTTCCAAGAAAATATTGTTCTGTCCCCTTATGAAAAATTCAACTTTAACGCCCTCTATCTTTTTCCACGGCAATATTTTATTGTGGTATATTTGGTCCTATCGCCATATTTTGGTCCAAACAATCTGCCCTTAGCCTATGTCCCAATAGTTATGAATCACCCTGTATATGTAATGACTGAAAATGTCATCGGTTTCAGGAAGATAAAGAATTCTACATACATATATTATTATATTGTATAACGTTTGTTTTTTACCTAGTATTTTATATGTATCATTCATTCATTATGTTGGGTATCTAGGTTAGGATAACTTTTGTATTGTTCATTTATTTCGTATAAACGTTTCGGCGTATGCCTTCTTCAGTATATATTACATTTTATGTTTTCATCATCGTTTTGGTTTCGTCGTGGTTCAGACGAAATATATGTATATATTATTATATACAGGCTGTCCCAGGACCAATAGGAAAAAATTCGGATATAGGTTCAGTCGAGGGTTCAGTGCTTCAAAATAAGACGAAAAGTTCCTATTTGCAACTTGTGTAACATCAATTGTTAATATGAACTATTATCAAACTAGAAACAACAATTCCGAAGAATTGTCCTTCCAATTTCCAATAATGCGAACTATTAAGTACCGGTAGATTCGGGTCACTTGGAACAGTCCTGTAACAATTACCCCCCTTGCAGATTTTTTTGTTTCTTACCATTTATGAGTGAAGGGACAAACTTATAAGATTGTGTAGCGTCTTTTCGGTTAGTTTAACAATTAATTCCCGTTGAGTTTGCAGTGTCCAGAGCGTTTGAATTGACAGGAAAAATTAACGAATTCAGGAGAAGATTAAAAGCGCGTTTTTTATGGCCCTTATACTTTGTAGTGTTCTGTACATGTGTTCCACTTTGTGCATGTGTATTTTTTTTCTGGATACTTGGGATATTAGATATGTCATGAAACAAGGTTGTTTACAAATCAAACGGCAACACAGATCTCATTCATTTATTTTGTTTTTTCATAGGGTGACTTGGGACAATGCCGAATAGATACATGCGGTGCATTGGCAGCAGGAAATATGCGGATTTTTCGCAGGATATTATTATTTACGTTATTTCCACATAGAAATCACCAAAGAATGAAAGAAATTAAAGTTCCCAGTTTTGTTTAATTTTTTCACATTTGAGTTGCAATATATTTACTTTCGCTGTAATAGGGGTTTATCATTTAATTTCCTTACCAAATTTCAACTATATAATCGCAAATTCTAATTTTTCACACCATCCCAAGTCACCTATTTCATTTGAGAGTTGAGAAACCGATAGATTTTGACTTGTGTCCGAAGCCTCCCAAATCGGTCGGTGACTTAGGAAAAGTATGTTTTACTTTTTTCAAAATTTTTATCCGAATTCTGAAGCATGGTATATATCCTAATCAATAGTCTGAGTCATAAAGCATAGTCGAACCTCTTTTTCAGATAAAAATAGGTCATCGTTTTGAAAATATGACAAGTTGAATACAACAGTCGTCACAAACATGTTGTTTGATAAATTATCATCAATGAAAATCGTAGAATGTTTTCATTCTGTTCAATATAACCCCGTGAATCGATACCTATTCTATCAAATTTATGGAGTAGTTACGTATACTTACATCTCTACATGAAACACAAGGAACTATACAGCGAAAAAAGTTCTGGGGTGAAGAATCAGGGACTTCGCACAAATTAGAGAGAATGCTATCGGCACAGCCTTCTTGAAGATAAAGACGGCTGTGCTATCTGTAATCTGTGAGGATTTGCCTCAGAATAACCAGCCGCTCTTTGATCTTAATGCATCTAAAATTCATCACACGGTCTTTAACCTTCTCAGTTATATTTATGTCGAATGTCTTGAATATTCATCACAGGTTGGCAGATATGAAGGTTCCCTCAGCACCTTGAATTTGTCTCTGATAGGAACAATATTTTTACCTATCAATCAGTAAATTCACGATGTTTGGATTTCCTGAGAAATCAATAGATTCTTCTTACTATACTCCATTCACTTTTATTTTAGCAGTCGGTTGGCCATGGAAATTTGACACATTTCACTCTGTATAGTACGAAAATGTGGGGTTATGAAGCTTGTCAAAACATTTTTGGGTTTTAAATCAACGCTATGTTGCCCGTTCTACGTAAAAGTTTCTGTTATTACGTATTTTATCACAATGTCGAATCTCTTCGGAAAATATGTGACGAACATAATTGAAGTTTATACAAACTGATTGAAGTCATACCAAATCCAGTTATTTGCATGAAAAATACAAGAGATCAGTATAATATCATAATATACACTAGCTTGAGGAGAGTTAATGTTCGTTATCTTCTTTGGCTTACATCATTTGTAGATTTCAAAAATATTAACTCGAAGATGAAATGCATATGATGCTGTGGTTGGGAATGGGTATCTCCCGAAGAAATTAACAGATAATTACAAGAATGTAAAATTCTTCAACAAAAATCATCTTGCATCAATATAAGTAAAATGAAGTTTCAAGTTAAGATGAACTTCACCTCTGAACAAAAATTTCACATGAATAAACAAGTAACAGGGCAACTTGCGCTTATATGTTGCTATTCATCTTAATACATTGATGTAATAATAATAATTATATGTATTTATTAGTACCTCAAGACATTTACAATGTATAGGACAAGTGAAATGAAAAATAGAAAAATCAATTTTCGGCAACTTATTCTACGATGACATTAATCGAAAATCCTGTAGTAAACTTTTCGCATTAATTCACTCAAACATAAAATTCTCAAATGCCACCACTTTTTTGGGTCTCCCAATAGAAGGAAATTCTTTGTCATACTCTTTATTCACAATCTTTCTGATTGTTGAAATATCCAGCTGAAATATATGTCGTTTAGATTCAGATGAAACATTATATAAATTCTCTTACATTGAATAGGTTCGCTACCGTCTGACGTATTGTGGATTTTAGAATATCAGGGTATAACTATTTGAATGAGCGGACCTGAATTCTAAATAGCACTTTCTGAAACCCTGTCTCCTTTTTCAATCACTTTCGGCATTTTCGTAATAAAAATTGATATTAGTTGTGGCAACGGCGTTATGACATTAACGACATTTCATGAGTGCCAACCTAACTTCGTCCTAGTTACAAAAACTTGAGAAAATTATTTCATGGCCAACCGACTGCTAAAATAAATTTGAATGAAGTATAGTTGACCAATTGTGTTCAATGAAAATAATTCTTGTTGTAGGAGATTTTCGGATAATGGACACTCTACTGTCGAAATTGACAAAACACAACAACGAATACTCTGAGTGACTAAAAACAGAAATTGAGGTTGCAGTAAGACAAAGGAAGTTACGACGAACGAGATAATTTCTCTTTAGAACCCAAGATGTCAAGTACGTAAAACGTACAGTGTGTAAATTGGAAAAAGTATAATAAATACCACCTTCAATACCCTTTGAAATCAGAAATATTGAAAAAAAAGTGCACTCCGGTTCTTAGGGGAGCATTTTATATATGGTTCGTTCCAATTAATTTGTATCAACCCTGTGAGCGTGATGACAGAAATCCCTTAAATCTCAAACTTCGTTTAAGGTAATTCCACATTGCCTTTTTAAAAATGCTATACACTCAACATACGGTGTTTGTACCCCCGAAAAATTAAGAATAAAAGAGTACAATTGTATAAAGCAAGACTTGCAGTTAAACATGAAAATTATGAAATTTCTACATATTTTACTGTTTTTATTTCAAGTACTAAGAGGAGAAGTGAAGTGTATGGAATTTTTGAGAAGGCAATCGAATTACCTTTGAAACAAGGTGTCAGTCAGCCCCCATTTACATTTAAGATTTCAAGGATTGTTGTCTTGTCATCACACTTACAGGGTTGATACGAATTGATGCAATAAAACATAGTACAAATTGACAAGTTCGATTCAGATCGAAACACTTGTTGATATTCATATCAGCGTTTGAAGTAATTTTTTTTATAATAAACAGTTTTAGACTCATAGAGCCTATAAATGTGGAAAATAATATTCTAGTCCGATACTGCTAACTCTGGTGTTACTCTTGTAACAGTGATTACATTCATTTACAAGTTAATTCTTGAGGGGAAGTAGTACATACGATTCGAGATCAAGACGATCGACATTGTTTGCTTTACGTATGCCACCTCTAGGAATATTGAATAATTTTCAGTTATTCCTGAATTTCAGCGTAATTTTGGCATATATCGCTATGAAAACCTTCGCAATATATAAAGAATTGAATCGCCGATATCACCCCGTCGTTATTTTTATCGAAATATGCTGAAAAACCGTCGAAAAATCATTGTGAAAACAAGTTTTATTGACACTAAAATTCAAGTTTTTTTTCTCATAAAAAAACAACTGAATTGGAAAGAAGAGACGGGATGACATCAAGACGTCCTTTAAGGGTAAATTAGGAACTAGTGAATGCCGTTTTTGAATGGAGATTCTTGAGGTACCTATTACTTCCCCTTGATGAAATAATTTTAAACTTGATTCATTGCCTGTTTAAAATAGAATATGTTATAATAGACCCTTTAAACTTGATATTAATGAATAAGATAAATCAGCAAATAGAAGTACAAAAACACAAAATCAAGTACAAAAATATAGGATATGGATTTCTTAATTGTACCTACTTCTTCTAGGTGTCCAAAAATCATATTTGGCCTTGACTTAAGATGGGATCATGTCTCAAATAGCTTTATGCCTTATCAACTCTTATATTGTGTAATCAAGTAATGAATTGGGAGGAACAAAACTCTTCATAATAAGTTCTTCAATCTCTTGAACGAACATTATTTTCCAATGAAGAAAACGTTTCGAATTCATCCAACTTTCTATATTAATCACTCACCTATCGATACTGATGCAAACAAGAATGAAACTTGACAAGTACAGTCCAAACATTCTGAAGAAGGACATTATCCTGCACATGGCATCTCCTGCTGTCCACATGACAGTTATGGACCAAGCAATCTCTAAAGGCATCATGAGAAACGTAACCTGAAATAAAGAAAGTCCAGGTCAATGCTACTCAGCACATATTTTTTGATGCTATATCACATCCCTGAAAGAATTTTAGATTCCATAATTACAACATGGATCGTTAGAGCTGCGTTGAAATTTTGCTGTCCAGTAATTTTTGTGTTGATAGGATGGTTCAATTTGATATTAGCCGGGTAAATACACGAGATGGATTGGGATTGCGAGCGGGATTTGAAGCGAAAAATTGAAATATCCAAACTTTGTGCTGCCAGTTGCGTTCAGTAGTGCGCAGCGCACCTTTTTAGGTAAACATTATGAATTCGAAGTCATTTTAGGAAGATTAATTTTTGTTGCACCTACTCTGAAATACAATAAATTGATAAAATGGGATTTATTCGGCAGAAGTTTTGTAGTTGCTTGATGCCTGGCAGACGCAATTTTTTATGAAGAACAAAGTGAAATTTCAAACCACTTCATAAAAGCTGAAATTTTAATATTACTCGTATATCATTTGGATATTCAAGAGAACAAGAGAAGAGAAGGCAGACGACCACAAAGTTTCAAAATACATACTACGTTATCTGTCTGGGCACTTGCGCAGTTAATGATGGCAAAAGAGTCAAGAAAGCATTTCACGGAGGCTAAAATATTGATATTATATCATTTGGATATATCCTTGACAAATTAGGTCGAAAAAGAGAAGTACTTCCAAAATATTGCTAAAATGCTGGAAATGGTTCCAAAAGGACACCTAAAATATGGGAAAAATAAAGTTTGCCCCAATTTTTTACCAGGGTTGAAATTTTGTGGTCCAAGAATCCTCTGAATTTCCGCACTTTTTTGTTTTCTCGCAATTTTCGCAGAGCAAAGTACATCAAAATACATACAAAAAAATTTATTGTATGAATAAATCAAATCAAATTTGATCTGTTTCGAAAAACGGATATATTTATATACTTACTTCAAGCGTTTGTGAAAAAAATATTGTTCCTTACTTTTGCAGAAAGTGTTTTGCCCGCGCTCAACTGCTTGCTCAAACTTCGCATTCGACAGTTTCCGTCGAAAGTAGTTAGGAAAATAACTATTGTCCAATTCATTTTTTACAGAACATTATTCATTAATCTAGGTTTTCAGATTATTCACCTCGCTTATGAAATGGTCCATAAATTCTACAAAACACACCCATGAATATCCATTTCTATTCTAGTAGAAGCCAGATTATTACAACCCCTTCAGTGGGTGCGACAACACGTCCGTATTTTTCATTTGAAAAGAGCCCACACCTTCAGAACACTTTTTCTATTTGCATGGACCCCAACGCCACAGCTGAGAAAATTACTGAGGCCCACAATGCATTGCGGCTGTCTACTGAGGTGCCAGCAGCAAAAGACTGAAAACATTCGGCTGCAACTGTTTGAGAAGGCCCGCTTCAAGCTGGCAAGTATGACACAAATTGAAGAAGCTGCAGAAATGCACTCGGGCATATTTGCAGGTTGATCGCTTATTATCTCAATTCCATTTTAGATGCAATATATTATAAATCATATTTATGCAGACATGAGTATTGTATGAGTAGCTCATAGGACAATTCATTAACCATTTTTTTTTCTACAGGTGCATATGTGGAAGTCCAAAATATCATATCCAAAAAACTGGGGCTGGTATACAATCGAAACTGGTCTCAATCCAGTGACCACTCACCTGTTTGCAGCTTAGATACATGTAATGGAAAATAAACATTCCAGAAACTGGAGTGAGATAGTTGCTTAGTGTCGCCAATCAAAATTGAGACAATTGACAACAGGTAGGATAAGATATAAATTTTTCAATATAACGCCACTGCCTTAGTGTCGCGCTAGACAAAGAAACATCGAATGTGTGTACTACAAAACAACTAAGGTTTCCAGCCTCAGAAGAACCACTGAGGAAAATCGTCTGAAGGAAGGTTTGTTTAGCATCATGCTCCTGCAAAATTCTTTCATTAAATGATCAGTCATATGTTCATATTGTCAAAGACCAAGAGGTTTCAAGTAACGAAGAATTTGATATTCTGGAAGAGAATTTGGTATACCTACAAATCTAACAAGGAGCTTGACGACAATAAATAACCTAAAAATCTTCTTGTTCCTGCACATCTGAGCACTCTGATCCGAAACGTGCAAGAATGCACCATGGATGCATGGATATTTGTATTAACGTACAGGGTGGACAAAATTCGTTGTCTACTGAGGAGATCTCGAGAACTATAAGAGTTAGAAGAAAACAGATGACACATTTCCAAGCTTTTTTTCAGAGAAACAAAGAAGGACGAAAACCGAAGCCTCCTACGATTCTTCGTTTTTGAGTTATTAGCAAAAAAATGAGAATTTGACTGTTTGGAAAAGTCCTCATCAAAGTTACAGATCTGAAACTTCAACCTTCTTAGGCACTTTTATACATAGAATCAACTGACGAAAAATTTTTTTCCAATTCAAAAATATCAAATTCAATAAAACTGTGCCTTTAAAAAAACGAAAGAGAAAAAAGTTCGCCTATTGATTCGAAATTAAAGAATATTTTGAACTCGTCAGAGGATTCTACGAAAAAAAGTGCTTGTAGAAGGTTCAAGTTTCAAATCTGTAAATTCAAAGGCCTAAAAGTTAAGAGAACTTTTAGAAATCGTCAAAATCTCATTTTTTTTCAAATAACTCAAAAAAAACCGTAGATGGCTACGGTTTTCACCTTTCTTTGTGACTCTGAAAAAGAGCTAGTCATCCGTTTTCATCTAGCTCTTATAGTTCTCGAAATCCCCTCAGTAGACAACGAATTTTGCCCACCCTGTACATATATATTTTTGAGTTCACAGTTTCTTCATTTCCATATGAGTCCTTATTTATTTGTTCATTTATTTACACAAAGAATAGAGGCTAAACCTATAAACTCGATAAGAAAAATCATAATAACGGATAGCGGACATTCTCCTAAAATCGTTTAATGAATAGAAAAAAGTATACATCGTTGAATACAAATGATATGGGCATCGCAAGTAAATTTTTCCTTCTTTTAAGCTGAGTTAGGAAAATATCCTAATTTGGCGATCTTTTATGATATTGTGTCATTTGAAAAGTTGTCCTCTTTTCTACAAAAGAAGTAAGAAACAAAAATTCTTGTCGCATACTCTCTTCTGATTGAAAATTGCAAAAAAGGCCATCGATTTCAGAGTTTCTTGGTCCTCAAAAGTTAATCGAATGGAAGTGCAGTACAATAGATGGAAAAAGTAAACAGTCTACTATATGCAGTTGAAAGATTCTCTCGGTATTATGTCCAAATACCAGTGAGAAGTAGTTATTTTACAGAGTGAATTGAATGGAAAGAAAAGGGGATCCGATCTCGAACGTTTCCTGGATGTTCTCGATTCATTCAACCGAGACTTTTATTTATCGGACAATGTAGACGAAACTCAACCTCAAAAGTTACAGGCGTGAATCGCACTCGTACTCCATTTTTTCAACAATATCTACAGGTCTTAAAAAGCGAGCAAGAATACGGAATCAATTGAAAATATCAAATATTATATCGAAAAACATTTATAATGATAATCTGGAAATATTTTTCTTTCTCAGGTTAATTCCAAAGGTAGACCCTGAAATGATTCAAAAATTTTGAATTATCATCTCCAGAATGGAACTCTAGACATTTGTAGGTGCATTCTCAAGTTATTTTCAGAAATTTGCAGACCCTCAAGTATAGTTTCCAAGTGTAGTCATAATGAAAATCTGTAAAATTGTACTTTCTCAAGTCATTTCCAAAAATATTCATACCCTCAAATGATTCCCAAAGAATGACTTTGAATTCTCATCTCCAAACACAATCATAATGACAATCTGGAGATTTTTAAGTACATTTCTAAGTTATTTCCAAAAAGATGCATAGTATTGTTCTCGAAGAATGGTTTTGACTCATCATCTCCAAAAACATTCACTTGAATTCTCAAGCTACTCGATACTTGATCAAATGAGATAAAAAAGTACAAAGTTCTGGACTTACATACCTATATGTTGTCAACTAAAACGCAAAAGTGACAAAATAATAAGATTTATTGCGTTAGAAATGTGAAAATTGATAGGTATTATTCGGGAATCGTTTAGTGGTATATTGTTATAATACTGTTCATTTTATTTTCTAAATCTTTACTGGTGATCTCTACCAAAGTCTATTTGTTTTGGATAGGTTCTATCTTTCAGTCTTTGGATTACAGAGTATTTGCTTGTATTCAATAGTGTATTTTGAAAGTATGTCGAGTTTTATTGTTTTTCACATGGTTCGATTAATTATTGAGAATTTTGTATTAATTATTAGGTATATGCTGAGTCTTAATAGACTCTTTTCTGTGAATAAATAAATAAATCGTTCATGTTGCATTCTTGTGCAAAACAATAACCAAAATTTAAAGGGCAAAAAATCGGACTTATTTTAAGCCCCTACCCAACTTTTGCACACTCTTGAATTGAAATTCATCATTTGATCAAGTATTAAATCGCTAGACAATGTACATATTTCCAGATTCCCTATAATTAAATGGCTTTATTTTTCTTGGAAAACCATTAGGAGCTTCAGTGGTCAGTTCAAAAAGCGAAAAGGCATGTCATACGTCAGAAACCATTAATTTATGTGGAATTTTCATTATAATTCAATTCAAACAGTTCGTCATCTCGGAAAGCCAGAAATATTTTATTCGTCAAAAAATTTTTTCATTGAATTTTCGTACATTTTATTTACTTCTTGAGGTGAAATGATATTTTCAATGAATTTCTACATAAAAAAATTTCTCGAAAAGTCCCACTATTGCCTACAATCGAAATCTGCTGCAATTGAAACAAGACGTTCGTAAAGTGCTCCCAACTTTTCGATGAACGTGGAAACTAATGTAATATTCGCAACTTCTACTGATCGTTCGAGTGTTCTGGCAACAACCCACATTCTCGTAGTCTTTTCCCCCTTACGGCTAATAAGGATATGGCGAGAAAATAAAAAAAAGATTCTCATTTTTTAACTCGCTATATGCTCGCAATCCACAATTTCTGACCACCTATTATTAAATCATAATTATTTATCTGTGCGAGTTCATTTATCGACATTAAATATCTCACGCAGAACACGCAAAACTCAGGATAGTCCCAATTGATTTCTCAAGTTAATGTTGAATTGATGTGGCTAATACTTGATGAAAATCCATAATCGAAATTAAAACAGATTATACTATTTTCACAAAATGAGTTTTTAAACCATGACACGTGTTTCGCTATCACAATAGCATCTTCAGGTGAGTAAAAGTAAACTAGTTTAGATTCCCTCACCTTAAGTTTGTGGAAATCGTATAATCTGTTCAAGTTAATGTTTATGAATATCGAGCATTAGTAGATTATAGCACAGCCGTCTATAGAGACCTTAAAGACGGCTGTGGTTATAGCTTCTCGTAATTCAGTTTGAAGAAAAGTATCCTTTTCGTGCTATAAAGGGCCAATATCGGACCCCTATTTATTGTTCCACGGAACCCATTTTTTCAACAAAGCAGAGTTTCCTCGAAAAAGGAGACTTCAGTAGTTACGCTTATAGAACTGGCTCGTTAACTCCACCTTACTCTGATGTATGTATAGCATGTTGATAATAAATCATATTCCTCGAAGAATTCACTACGCAATCAGGTCCAACGATATAGAAAAACAAATTTATGAGGATCGATTATTATTGAGTCGTTTGGCGTTTGGCTCATGGCTCAACAATCCGATTGAATATTGAATCAATTGGCATTTTACTCCATGATAGAATGAATCGACGTAGAAGCTAATAGGAGTTAGTTTCAAAACCGTGAAATAAAAATTGAGCCATATATTCATCGATTCTTTCGTTGAAACCTATCGATTACAAATATTTTATGATCTACCACGCAATGATGATACGATTCAACCTACAAATCTTGACGTCAAATGGACTATGGAATTTTTATCGTTATATATTCAGCGTTTGAATGTATTGCTTAGCCTTAGATTTTGAGATCACATATGGACCATGTGATGGAATACGTAAAGGATGACACAGCCTGGTTTTCATTGTGAATTAATTTTTAGAATGATTGCTGGCTGAGAGTTTTTCATTTATGGAGTAAGCTCTTGGGAAGAGTTAATAAATTATGGTATAAATTATATGTGAACGAATTCCGACAATAGTTATAAAACATTATAAAAGCACTGAAATTTTATGTTGAAAAGAAATCCTTCCTCTAGTCTCGGTCGCAAACATAAGATGCTTTTTTGTGCACTGCCTGGGGACGAGATCGCTATATTATAAGGTTATTCAGTGGTAAATGGGTAAAAGGTGGAAGCTAAGGGTAGATAGAGGACACTGAGGTGAGTCAGAATAAGTATATTTGAAGGGTCTATTTCTCTTTATAATCGCTCGGGTTTGTTTGTGATTGAAATCAATATACATAGTATTAATATATATTAAAGACTCAAGAATATTCTTGAGTCTTTAATATATGCTCACAAAAACAAAAATAACCACATTCAAATTGGAAGCAGTCATGAGTACAATACAAAAGGTACAAATCTTTTGAAGCAAAATTTTTGTAGACTAACTTTATCCCAGAAGGGACATATTTATATGTCAGTTAAACTATATAATCAGATTCCAGTTCAACTCAAGCATATGTCCGTGAACCGTTTCAAAAATGTAATTAAAAATATTTTGATTAAGTGTGCATTTTATGACATTGAGACTAGGAAAAGTCAATATCTTGTGCGCATAAATGAGGATTTATAAGATTCTCTATATTTCAAACCAGCAACGAGTCTAACAGCTATCCTTCGACGAGCAAAAATGCGGTTTCGAGAGGAGCAGTCACCCCATGCTTAAATTCCATATCGTAGTAAAGATTCAACCAAAGAAAAATAAGTTATCTTTAACACTTCACCTGACAATTTATTCGACAGTGATTTGAGCAAAAATATATCACTGGATAATTTTCCAACCAGTCGGTCAGCGTGAACGTCCCACCGGAGGCAAGTATCAACTGTAACACCTAAAAATCTTGTCGATCCTGTGAGATCCACATCGGTCTTCTTCAGGGAAAAAATTAACTTCACTGTCGTCTCCTCATTTGTCACCAGCTCATTTGAAGTGAACCATTCAAAGGCTCTTGACTCTGCGGTGGTACTATCCTCCAGAACAGTAACAAATTCAGACGAGCACGTAGAAACGGTTATATCATCCGCAAAAATTATGGTGGAAAACATATTTGAGAAATATGGAAGGTAGTTTATCAAAAAATTAAAAACAATAAAGGTCCCAAAACTGACCCCTGCGGAATACCTAATGAAATTTTTTGTTCATCGGAACAATTATCACCGAAAAACACTGATTGAGTTCTACCTGAGAGGTAAGAAGCTATGAGAGCACAAGTGCTCTCGGAGCACCCATACGCAGCAAGTTTCCCGAGCAGAATAGAGCTGGAGACTCAATCAAACGCCTTTGCTAAGTCTAAGAACAATGATATTCAACCCAAAAAAATACAATTGAAACACAACGAATGAACAGATTTGTACTTGGATAAATCTGCGATAATTACAAGTAATTTTACCACTGAAAACGATAAGATTTATGTATAAGATATCTAAATTTGGAATGAAAAATGAAATTAGCACATTCGCATCTCGAAAAACATAGCATCATTTCGAAAACCTTAATTCTATACGAGGATGTATTGATATCTAGTTAGCCTAGACCATATCCATGCATAAAAAAAATATTGCGTTACCATAGCAACGAACAATAACTCATTAGAAGTGTCAGTGTAAAGTTTGAGGTCAAAAAAGTAAACCAGAGTTACGCTTTAAATTAAAAGAAAGTGGATATCCACCGACATTGTGAAAATCGAAAAATAGGAGTATCGGAGCCATCATCAAGGACCTGTATATGACCGATCAGGAAGGCCAGTTTCTGTGTCAGTCCCCAAAAATATCGATGCAGTCCATGACATGATTTTATCAGACCGTCTAATTGGGCTAATACGGATATCTGAAGCACTGAATATTTCATACGAACGCGTTCATCATATAGTTCACGACAATTTTGACATGAGAAAAATTGCTGCAAAATGGATCCCCAAATGTTTGAATGTTGACCAAAAGCGTGCAAGGGTAGAAGCATCGCGTTCGATGTGTGCTCGATTTGAAAACGATGCAGACTTCTTAAACCGAATTTTTACTATGGATGAGACTTGGGTACATTTCTACGATCCAGAAACAAAGCAACAATCGATGGAATGACCTAGGAAGTTGCGTGTCCAAAAATCTGCTGGAAATGTTCTTGCTTCAGTTTTTTGGGATTGCCATGGAGTAATCATGATTGATTTTTTGGATAAGGGTAGAACAATAACCGGAGATTACTATTCGACATTACTGACCACTCTACTGGAAAAAATTAAAGAGAAAAAACGCGGAAAGCTATCCGAAGGTGTTTTGTTTCTGCAGAACGACGCCCCTGCACATAAATCTCATGTTGTCATGCAAAAAACTTGTGATTTAGGATTTGAATTACTAGAACACCCCCCTTATTCAACATATTTGGCTCCATCCGACTATCATCTCTTTCCTCAACTGAATAGAAGTTTAAAAGGTCGTAAATTTTCTTCCAACGAGGAGGTTATAAAAGATGTGGAGGTCTGGTTTGCAGAACAAGAAGAAACAGTTTTTTTGAAAGGTCTAAAGACGTTGCAGGTTCGCTGTAATAAATGTATTCAATCAAGAGGAGAATATGTTGAGTAATAAAAATATTTTGACATAAGAATTCTGTTTGGATCTATAGTAGGTTAAGAATTTTTCACTATATCCTCGTACATATTCTCAATTCAGAAATCCAATAAATGAATATTATCCTCGATGTTGCCATTTTCAGTAGTGGTTTAAGTGAAACCTCTGCTTTGGTAGTGTTTCAAGTTTATGACTCAAAAATTATACTTTTTTAATTTTAATTAAAAAAATTTAAATTTAATTTAATTTTTGAAATTTATAAATACCGAATGAAAATTATTTTTTTCAAATTTAGTTTCTGTGTTGTCTGAATATTCAGATTTGACTAGACTGATTGAATTTAAAAATCGCTTGAGGAAGTACGAGAAATGTCCCCTTTAGTTGTTGCTTCTTTTTTCTATTTCATCTACCTTATCGAATTCAAGGAATTTAAGGAAAGGTGTTCTTTTGGTGTTGAATCTCATTTATCAATTTTTCCTATGGCGGACATGAAGAAAATTCAGTTACTATTCAGTATAGAATAGTTATTGCAGATAGTAAACGTACCAAATATCATCGAAATAATATTAATCGATCATTTACCAATGAATCACCTTTTATATCATTTTGTCCAAATGTATGTAATTTTCTAATTTAGAGCCGAAAATAAAATGGTATGAAAGGATTGGCTGGAACTCATTGAGGTTCGTCTCCAAACATGTGTAAATATACTTAGATAACAGTGTAAGAGCTAGAAGGACTTGAAATTTTCAGGGTTCAAAAATGCCGATTTACTCCATAATGGGCAAGATTCATCCAATTATTTCAGAGTTATAAGCATCGAAAGATGTTCTCAATTGGTTTGCACTCAGAACTGTGCAGAATCGGTTCAAAGTAGTTGAACAGCGATGGTGTGGGAAGCTACGCTCACTCTGAAGAAATGAATGTGCAACTGTTTTCAACCGATCTGTAACCATCCAAAAATTGAACCAAAACATGCATATGGTCACTTTCATTTTAGCACTCGGTTGGCCATGAAAATTTGGCACATTCCACTCTGTATAGTACGAAAATGTGGGGTTATGACGATCGTCAAAACATTTTTGGCAAAGATTATAGAGTTAGGTTAGGTTATAATCTTTTATTTTTGGGTTTTGAATCAGCGCTATGTTGTCCGTTGTACGTAAAAGTTTCAGTATTTCCGTATTTTATCACAATGTCGAATCACTTCGGAAAATATGGAGTCGAAAATATGTTTCGAACATAATTGACGTTTATACAAACTGATTGAAGGCATACCAAATCTAGTTATTTGCATGGAAAATACAATAGATCAGTTTTTAAATCTATTTATTTTTGCTATAGAAGAAAATTGAATTATTGACACATAATATGCAGTAGCCTGGGGAGAGTTAATGTTGGTTATCTTCTTTTGCTGAAGGTTGAAGACGTTACATCAGTTGTAGATTTCAAAAAAATCAACCCGAAGATTAAATGCATCTCATGCAATGTTAGGGAATGGGTTTCTCTCGGAGGAATTAACGAATAATTACAAGAATGTTGAATTCTTCAACAAAAATCATCTTGCATCGATATAGAAGTCAAAATAATTAAAGGAAGTTTCAAGGCAAGAGGAATTTTTTTGGAAAAAAATTCGAAAATCATGTAATCAAAAATCGAATACCCAATTATTTTTGAAAGACGTGGTCATTGATTGAGACTGAGCTTATACGTTATTTCAATATACCTGGTTGGTGACAGAATTGATGGCTAAATTTTCAGAGGATAATTTGTCCTCGAAAAATATGTGCGAATTGTATATTACGTGCCCTTACATGTATAGGGCAGCCTCAAACATATCGATATTGATGATTTGCAGATTGTCATTTAGACCCTTGTTACGGTTTATGTACACACATAATCTGTTAATATTGGTATATACCTGGTTAACGATCACACAGTACATCGAGAGATACCGTATTATTAATTCATACCGAAATTGCGCTTGTGAAACTGATGGGACTTGGATGTGAGTCGATAATTCGATAATTCCTATCGGACTAGAAGAACTATTTCAGCTGAAAAAAGAAGCCAAAGATTGAGTTTTCCTCAATAATTGTTTCATTAGCTGTAAAAAGCTACTCTAAGGAATGATTTTCTGGATTGGCAGTTTAGCCCTGACACCGAACATGAATTTCCTCCATGATCTCACACTGTGTGAATTTTTCCTAAGACCTCATTTGAAAAATTCAATATTTCAAATATCAAGAATAGAATCATTGACGAAAAATCGTTGAATTAACAATGATACTCTCATTTTTCACGATTTTCTATAATGTTTCGAATATGTCAGAAGAAGTATTGGGAGCAATGAGGGGAACATTTCTCAATTACTTCAATTATGTAACTATAGAGAACCTGAAACTAGTACTAGTGAAACTTAAGTTATTCTTTTTTTTTAGTTTAGTTATGGATTTTCATTATTGACCAGGTACATAAATTCAATATTTATAGAGAATTAAATTTATTAAATTAAAAATAGGTAAAACCCTTTCACAAAAAACTTAATACCACGATTCATTCAAGATTCATGTCTCTCACGTATGAAAATTGTGGACTTGGTTCAAAATGTTTCCAACCACCTCGAATTGTTTGGATTCTTGTGATCTGACTCAGAGAAAGGAATGCTTTTCGTACGTTGGGAGAAATTTACAGGTGAGTTTTTCTTAAAAGTTCCTATTCCCTTTCCATACGATATACAGGGTGATTCCGGAGGAGAA
Source organism: Coccinella septempunctata (assembly GCF_907165205.1). Classification (NCBI taxonomy): domain Eukaryota; kingdom Metazoa; phylum Arthropoda; class Insecta; order Coleoptera; family Coccinellidae; genus Coccinella; species Coccinella septempunctata. The sequence continues at coordinate 29,982,073 of NC_058190.1, forward strand.
GGCCAGATTTAAGGAAAAATTTTCACCAGTTATGACAGTTTCGAAACAATGTTTGATTTATAGCTGAGGGGCATGTATCGAGACTATATAGGGAGATTTGTCTGATTCGGCTGTTTTTACTTTTATCAATTACTTTGGTAGAGCTGATTGAATTTCGATGAAATTTTCATTTTACTACAATATCGATGAGTACATTCGATGATACAAACAAGATTCTCAAAGTACCAGGTGGTTATCATGGTAATTTCATATTAAGTGTGCAGGTTGAAAAAACACTCTGTGTAATGTGTCGTTATTCCAGTGCTATAAATTTTTTGGATTCAAGTCCGGTTTTCCGAGAAAGAGTTTTTAAAAAAGAACAATAGCTAAATTTCGCTCCAATGCAGTGGGAATATTCTGAACTAGGGAGTAAAGCTGTATCGTCAGAGGCTGCAAGATGCAAAGCCAAAGCTGTTCCTAAGTTGCGAAATACTTCTCTCAAAATCCAAATCCATCTTTGATTGCTCATATTCTATAATAATTTGTTACAGCAAACTACTCCAAATGCACATCTATCTACGGGTTTCTTATAGAAAGAATTTATAAAGATGAATATTAAGAGGAGTTTATACCACGGGACTCACCATCCGTATAAAGGGGGCGTAAAGGGGGAAAGACTACCAGAATGTGGTAACAATGTGCAACACTTGAACGATAAATAAAAGTTACGGATATTACAATAGTTTCCACTTTCGTAGAAAAGATGGCAGCATTTAACGAACGTCTTTTTTCAATTTCACCAGGATACAAATTGTAGCCAATGGCGAGACTTTTCGAGAAATTTCTTCATGTGGAAATTCATAGAATAGATAATTGCACCTCGGAAAGTTGACAACATGAATGAATATTTGTTCTTCAATGAAAAAAAATTATTCAATGTGAATATATTGTTGATCCTTAGTTTCACGTTTTATGCCTCGTATATCTCCATTTATGTAGATTTTTCTGGTTTGTGTGCATATGAAGTAATTTCCTATCGCGATCTGGAAAAAACCTGGAATGTTGTTTATAAGGTGGATTGTCGTGATTGTTATGTTGGTCAGACTAAACAGTATTTAAAAACCAGAATGAGCCAACATATTAGAGATTGTCGTAGTTTATCGTATGCTACTGCACTTTCATCGCATGCAGTTCTTAATGATCACTCGTTTGATTTTGACAATGTTGAAGTTTTATGTAGAGAAGAATGGAACTTGTCTACTGGAATTGCCTGTAAATTGAAATCCTGTTACATAAAAACCACTTTTGTAACAGAAACTTTAAACATACTGTCTACCTAAAATTTCGATTCCTGTTAAACTGGAGTATGTTTGAACAGGAAGAAATGGAGGGTTTGCAGGAACCAAAACTTTGGTATTCTCTATAATGGATTCCTGTTATAGGGAAACAATATTTTGTGGATGCAGCTAGACTGAAATGTGATAATTACAGGAACTGTTGCAATAACAAAGCTTTTGCGCTACACTTTTGTTAGAGAAACTGGAAACATACTGACGAAATAACATTTCGATTCCTCTTAAACTGGATGGAGTATGTCGTGTGAACAGGAAGAAATGTACACTGAGAAAAATCTTGAGGTTACAATGTGAAATTACCCACATATTAGCTGGACAGGTTACAGTTACACGGTTGGATTATTTTTTTCACAACTAATATCTGGATGTTTCTACAAGGGTGTTGCGAAATTTCATGAAAAATGTAAAACTATCTTGTATATTTACAGTGAATATGAAATTTACAGAAAATATGTGTTAATTCTCTGTGATATCACAAGGGTTGTAATATTCACCTGAAAAATTACAACTGCAATGCAATATTACAATAAATTTGCGAATTTCAACATGAAACGGTAATTTCACAAACATTATTGTGATCTAAATTTTTTTTGAATCACAATAATTTTGTGAATTATCACATGAAAATGTGATTTCACAACGTTATTTCACAAAGTTATTGTGATTTGAGAATTTTTCTTGTGAATTTGCAAAGAAAAAAATGTTGTGTTGTAGAATTACAATGCAGAACCCTTTTAATTTTAAAATTCCTTCACAAATGTGCTTATACAATGTGTTATTATGGTGGTTGTGAAATTACCACGAAAAAATATAATTGTACAACATGATATCGCGGCACAATTTCCTTCAAGGATAGAACACTTTTTATAGATCAACCGGTTTCCATTAGAGCGTTCCAAAGATGCCGCTTGAAATTTAATAAACAACTGATGATCTTACGAAGGCCAAAATTGTGCCGTTCTTTTTCCGATCCACGAAGAGTCTCATCTGAAGCTGACTTTTCAGAAGCTTATCTAGTGGCAGCTCCAGGAGCTTTCCGGTGTAGATCGGTGAAGGAAAGAATATTTTTGTTGTTATAACTATTTTGTGCATGTCTAGGAGTGTGTGTACAGGATTTTTTTTTAATGCTTCCTCCCCTCCTCATTTTGGACTGCTGCCTTATACTGATCTGTGTCCACACACCCCAATGCCTGTACCTCTTTCTAATTTTGATCCATCAGTACAACATAGAGTCCATACAGATGACTTTTTGTCTAATTTATTCATCGCATTGAGACAGTCCACAATGACGTTTTTTGTAGAAATTTTTCTCTCGACTTGTTCTTTATATGAATACATTTCGGAAGATATAAATAAAATATATTTTATTCTTTTCTTTGTATAATTCATATTGGAGATTATAGGTTCCTGCATTCCTCATCAACCATAATCGAATAACAAATTCTGTCACTTGGTCAGAAAATATTTCGAGTAGGTACCTACTGCTGACAAAACTCGTAAGTCTGGGTATTTTTGTAAAATATCTATTTTAAAAATGTGTTAAACACATCCATAGCTTGAGCGTAATATTACAATATGATTGCAAATATCAAGTCATTTTCCACCTATGCGGTACGTGACGTCGCTCGGCTGGATCCGAATTCACAGCTTCATCTTCAATGCAATTTCATAATGCAATTGTAAAATCACAACTTTTATCTGCTTCTAGATTCATTCTGTGGCCAATCAAAACCTTTCCTGCAACTGGCACCTGCTCGTTGCCCAATCCCATATCCTATCGTAGATACTCACTAACTTACCCCATAACCCAATTCATTCTGGAATGATCCACTGTGTCTTCAAGAACTCTGAAGTGCGAAGAGTTATACATGGTTCAGTTTTTTGTTTAATATGATTTAGTTCTTTCAAGTTCCAAGTATTTCTGCCTTCCAAGTTCCTTCAAGGTTTCAAGTGTGTGACTAACGAAATATATACTGGAATACTGGTAAGTAGATAGTTCACATTTTTTGAAAGCGATGTTTATTTTTTCGATTTGTGGTTTTCCTTTGGCAGATACTAATGAAAAAAATTGAACACCGCATGCATACAACTTATTATTCATTAATTCTGTATCGAAATATTGCCTATTGGATTCCTACTTATTTAATTTTTTTTTCAGGAATAAAAACCACCGATACGAATTCTTTATGGAAAAACGATATGTGTTTACAACCTATGTATTCAGGGAGGCCCTCAATTTAATCTATGAAGATGTTCCGAAGGATGCATTTCAACATTCATCCGGATTCTGGAAGTAAGTCAAGCACGACAAAAGCAAGTTTTATAGAAAAAAAAATTCATAAATTTGTCAATTCCAGAAGATTGTGTCTTTTTTGTTGAAAAAAGACTAGGTATACTTTGTTTTTGAATTTTAATTTCATACTCTTATGATATGAACCGCTAAATAAGCGCATACTTATATCAATATTTTCAGAAGCTGATATTTCACAGTTGAATGCTTCACAATTATGTTGATTTTTTTTTATATTTTGAAAAAAATGTTTAATCATTTTAGATGATATTTGTGGTTGTTGTTTTTGTTTGATGTAATGTTTCATATTGTTTTTTATATTGAAGATTATATTAATTTCATGTTGTGGTTGTTTTTTAACTGATATAATGTTTCATATCTGTTGTTTTCCATATTGATGACTATATTTTATGTTGTAGTTGTTATTTTTAATTAATTTAATGTTTTTTTTCCATATTGATGTATATTTTAGGCAGTGATTGTGCCAAATTTAGTTCTGTACAACTACTTTGATCAATTACAAAATAAAGACAATTATCCAGTAATTTTCATGGTTATTTCACGAAGTAATTTTAAAAGGGTGTGGGGTATTTCTACAATGAATTTCGGAATTTTAACAAATACTTGAAATTTACAATTAAATTCTGTGAATCTGCTCTGTTTATTCACAACATTATAGTATTTTACGGTCTAATTGATGCTAAATTTCACGACTTATTTTCGCGAGAACAAGAGGTGATTCCACAATGAATCCTGTAATTTTCCAAAATTTTTTAATTTTACAATTTATTTCTGTGAAAATCCTTTGCGAATTCACAGAGCAAATGTAAATTTATAGTTGATACCATAAAATTCCATTGTGATTTCACAATGAGTATTCACAGGTTTAGTTTCTAGAAAAATCATTAGAAAAAATTTCATGTGAAATCACAACCAACTTGTGATTTATATTTTCTGTGATTTTACAAGGTTTTCGTTTCAAAATATTTCTTGTGAAATTCCAGTGATTATCGTTGGTCACAAATAACCCAAGATTTTCACTGTAATTTCACTATTTCGTTCTCTCAGTGTAGGATTGGCAGGAACCAAAACTTTGGTGATCTCTTTAATGGATTTCTGTTATTGGGAAATAATAATTTGTTGATGCAGCTAGACTGAAATATGATCATTACAGGAACTGTTGAGTTTATACGTAGAAGGAATAACAAAGCTTTCTGCTTTTGCGTTAGTACAAGGAACGCGTTTGGGACGCTGGTTACTTGAGATCGTTTCGCCTGTGAATTAATTTTAGTGCTAATGGGTTTTCTAGGATGTTTTCAAAACTCGGATACTCGGAGAGCCAGCATTTCAAAAATCGATTATTCGAATAAAAATCCTTGTTTGCGTTAATAGGTCGTTAAAAGTGATGAAGATCGAAGCCCATACCTATTACTAGTGCGTGCACTTTGAAACTTTCACTGGATGACAGAATGTGAGTATACAATAATAGACTTATTCATTTTTTTTTTTGAGCATTCATAGTCTTGAATGGCTTTAGATGATTACCATTCATTCTTTTTTCTAGCCGGCAAAGAACAGATGAACTTAGCCCTTTTCATGGAAATTACATTATTGCTGAATTTGAGCAGAAGGGGAAGAAAAGTTATTCATAAGGGCCATCTAGTATAGAGGCAGCTGAGAGCTTCATAACTCACATCAAGTCCACTACCGCAATTGAAGAAACTGTCAGTAGACGTCGAGAAAAATGACAGCTTTGAAAAACCATTTACAGCCATCAGCCATTTATTATATTCAAGGGAAATGAGCTCAACAAAATTACCAATTATGAACCTGTCGATAAATTTTTCTGCAAACCTTGCTTTTTTACTCATTTCAAAGCACTGATATTTCTTTCATTTTCAGTCTGCATCACTTCACACATGGCCCCAGATAACGTGATATGCATAGATTACATTTACTTATAGTAGCTATAAATATTTTATGGAAAATATCTTATTTTTATTTTTGCCTGATTGAGTATTTTTCATTACCCATGAAAAATATGCAACATTCAATATAATGTGTTGTATAAAATAACAACTTATTCCAGGGAATTTAACAGAAAGTAGGTTGAATGGTAGAGGAAAGTCCTGGTTCATATAACAATTATTTCCTTTCAAATTCGAAAGAACAAACTGCCGTAAAAGAAGTTTTACAATATCAAGCATAACTACATATATTCCAGTGTAGTTTGAGCTTTCATTGCTTATACCTAACTAGAATATTTAGTTGTATAAAACGAATAATACTATGAATTCAGTTCAGTAGGTACCTACGTTTGAATTTACAAGAACTTTGCAAATGAATGAATTCCTTTATCTGCAAAAATTGATTACCATTGTAACAGGAATTGTTCATCCTACATGAATTGAGGTAGGTACTATAAATCATTTATTGAACATAACAGGATATTATTTCTCTGTCTATTTATATTAGAATTTCCTGTTCTCTCTACTCTATTTTTGTAATGGTTACAAGATTAATCTTCTGAGTTTTTTACCGCGAATCCTGCTTTCACCTATTTGACATCCAGCTGCTGCGTTTCCGTCAAAGCAGCTCGAAATAAGAGTAAACAGGCTAACCTTTTCTGTTCAGGGCACCAACTACCAACTTTCTGACGAATATGAAAATAATAGAATTATGAAACAATAAACTGTAAAAAATACTTGTGCCAAACCACCGGACAAAGAAGTGTAAGATGCGCATGGAATGAAAGTATCGATGACTTAAAATGAAAGACATTACATTAAGGAAAAGGCAAATTGCATAGTCAGAAGGAGACCGATTCTATTTCTTTCTGCATTCAAAAGCGCAGTTTTTTGATATTTCAGGAAAAAACTTCATCCTTACCAGTAAGTCCGCGATCGCCAAATGTATCAGCATAGTGTTTATTCTGGAAGGGTTCTTTCTTCTCCTTCTCGCCAACAGCACTAGAACAGTTATATTCGCGATAGAAGAAAACACGAACAGACAACTATACACTATTATTGAAAGTTTGTGCCCATCATTGAAACGCATGTTGATTGGGAGTTCGTAGTTTCCTGACGTGTTGTTGTAGAACACAGGTGTCTCCATGACATTTTTGGCATCAGGAAGGGACTCAATGCCATCCAGATTATCATGAACATCTCTCATCTTGTTAAACGTTGATCAGTCGGGTTTATCTGGAATGGAAAAAGGAGCAATGAAAACTTCTTCAAATGTTATGATGTAAAAGGGCCGTTTGTCGATTTTAATTCGGAAATGAAACACTGTGAAACGAGGTTAATTTGAAAAAGGTCTTCAAGCGAAGGATTCTTCAAACAAACGGATCCCCAATTAAAACGATAAAGTTGTGTAATGCCAGATTCGCAAAGTTCTCTTTGTTGTTTGTTATCACAGCTAATAACAGGATAAAATTACACCTTCTTTTTCCCCTAAAAAATTCTTCTCTGTTTATAATAATTATTAACGGTGGTTCTCACAAAACTCTGATTGTGAGATCAATGTTTTGACAGACACTCGAATTTCAGAATGAAATGATTGAAAATTTTTAATTCGTAAATATATCGGAGAATTGGAGAATTAAATGGTCGTATGTAGATCATAAGTTGATATTTTAAATAATCCTAATTGGATTATTATCAATTGAAAACAAATCAACATTATTTCGTCAAGGAAGCATTGATTTCCGGATCGAGCTTTGAAACGAATGAATCTTCAATTAATAGATTTCAGGACGGGGAAAAACTACTTGCAATTGAATTTCTGACTAGTCATAAAACATCTGAATTCCAAATTTCAGGGATAGTTTATGCTTATTTCATATGGGGTTTTACATCCGAAAACCTCAAAGTTAGGAGGCAGCATGAATTAACCTTAGTAAAATCTGGAATTTTAAACGGATTATCAAGGTGATCAAGGCCAGCATATAAACCAAAGAGCTGGTTTGCTGGATGGTAGCTTATACCCTAATCACTTCAGTTGCAGAAATTCACTTACTGGCTCGTCGAAAAACATGAAAACTACAGATTTCAAGGCTAGTACCTAACATCAACGTTTATACGCAAGCGTTTTATTGTAGTTTTTCCAACAAAAATTAGAAGTTTGATGCAAAAATTAAAGAATTGGGAATAAATTAGAGGACAGAATAAACCTGGACAAAAAGGTAGATTATTCAGGACAGTGACAGATGCCCTAATCACTTGAATAGTAGGAATATATTTTCTGACCTGTCGAAAAACATAAGAATTTCGGATTTTAAGGCTAGTTTATGCTAGCCCATATCTACAAATTTCATACGCGAGCCTTCATCATACCTATCATGCACTTTATAAAAAGAAAAAACATGGAACAGAAATTCCACACAACCTAAAAATCATAAATTCACTAATGGCCGTATGCACCGTTGCATTAAACCTAGTTTAAATTCTTAAACGACGTTCAAGCATAGAATTTCCATTAAATAAAGACGGTTTAATACATAAGACCATAAGTCAACTATGAAACTACACAAATAAGAACGTGAAAGTCAGTCACTCAACAATATTTCCTCCTCTTGAGAACACCTAGAGGCTCACGAGAAATCCCCATATCATAGTATCTAGAAATTCTAGATTCTGATTTACAGGGTGTTTTTCGAGTTTGAATGAAAATTAAAACCACACCATCTTCTGAACGGAATCACCGATTTATCCGAAATTTGGACTGAAGATAGCTTCCATGAGGTTCCAGAAAACTGCAGTCAAATGTCATTTGATTTGCAGGACCGTATCCAATAAATTTGGACAGTTCTTAAAAGTTCGCGAAATCTCCCTGGACAATGAATTTCATGATTTCCTCGATATGTGCGTAAACTGTTAAGATTCATTTATTCAATTCACCTAACAATATTGCATGTCACCATACAGGTTACATAAGGACTGATTTCCTTTTCTTGTTACTGACAATAATTTTTCCTCTAGTGTCTATATTTAACATCCTATTCATCTCATAACGAAGTGAATATTGAATCTTTATGAATTTAATCAATTGAATATATACATTATTGAATGTTAATTTCAGTTTTTTTTTTTTATTAGAATATGCGCTTCGACAACTAGGCCATTAGCGCCTGTTACTTTAATCTATTACACTATTACATTCAGATATAAAATAAACCAATTATACTCTAATGTTGATATCCTTGATAAAGTTGAGGGTATTTGCCACCTGTGGGTTGTTAATGTTGAGGGCCTCTTCTATCTTCTGGGGAACATTGTGGGCTTTTCTTTCGGTGTTTAAACCTGGACACTGGACCAAAATATGCAGAACTGTGAGATGGACACTACAATGGGAGCATACAGGAGCGTCCTCTCTATTAAACATGTATGCATGTGTAGTCAAGGTGTGCCCGATTCGTAGCCTCCGTAGTATAATTAGATCTCTCCTGTTAGTGATACAATTCGAGGTGTGGTTTTGGATGGTTGGATCTATCAGTCTCAGCTTGGAAGGTGTTTGATTCCATTTTACGTTCCACTCACCTATGACGGTTCTCCTACAGAAGCTTTTGAGGTCATAACTAGTTATGTCGTTTACACATGTCCCTGAATATCTGGCATCGTTTGCCTCTCGATCAACTTTTTCGTTACCAGGTATTCCCATATGTGATGGGATCCATAATATGACAGCTTTTTTACCTTGCTGAGAAATTATTGTGTTGGTGTCTAAAATTTTTCTGACTAATGGATTGAGGAGATCGAGGGCAAGTCGAGAAAGAAATATGGAAGAGAACAAAAAATTTTATCTACTCCTATTAAATTATATATTCATTATTCAACTGCTTTTGAGCAATTAATAGTATTTGTAAACAAACAACGTGAGTTGTAATAACTCACTACTATAACTCACTATAATAAATCGTAAAAGATTCTTGGAATTAATGAAAAAGACGAAATTTTCGTGTCTGCTCCAAATTCTTTATTAAAAATTGCTACATATGTTTCGGCCCTTACAAAATTAGGGCCATCTTCAGGCATACGTTTAAAATTATAACCGGAAAAAATTGAATACTATTATTATCTTATTAACAAAATCGAAGAAAAAACATGAATGAATTCTTTAGATCGAACGTGTTAAGTCAATTGTGTGTAGATCAAAGCAGTATTCATTAGCATCTATAACATCTTTATGATAAGAACTGTTCAATTTCAATTGTCAATTCTCCTGATAGTTTCTCGTTTGATGTTGTCCTTGGTGTATTTGTTTCAAATCATTCATGTTTCTGACATAAAAGCCACGATAAAACTGTAAGTAATTGAGTTTCCTTCAGTATTAACTGAGGGAAACTCAACTACTCTCAATTACTTGGTTATTTAGCCAAATACCTGTATACCTAGTCAAATTTTATCCAATTTTCTGTTCCCTCATTGCTCTTTTTTTGTGTGAATTTTAGAGTAGGTACAGCTATTCATTAAAATTATACATTATATGATCGTTATGTCGACTTTTTGTTTCTTGCATGTATATTAGTGATCAAATTTCTGTAATTCGTTTCAGAAGATTTTTGAATAAAATCGACTCATGTCGGCGATGGTGAGTTGTTTCTGTTCCAATAATCTGACCTTAAACCTGTTAATTTAAAATTAGTCAATCAGCAACAAAGGTCTCAAATCAACAATGCATAAATAATATAATTTGATTTCATGGTGTCCAAAAAAACCTTTCATCTCCTATTTATTATATCTCCGAAATTGAATCAATTCGATCTATGTATAAAAAACCTTCCCAGGAAAACCAATTCTAAGATAAACTACTTCAGTACATCTTAATTCTCTTGTACGTCCCCCTGGGAGAAATTCATCAAGATTGCCAGCAAGAAACGTTTTATCCCTACACATATGTCCATTTCCAGGCCAATTAAGATATTGGTTCATAATTCTCTTTCGGGAATGGAACGGATAAATCCTTGACACAGAGCAATTCAACATTCGAACAGATGCGTGTTTAACGTCGAATTCAAGAAGTTATTTACACACAACCGAACTTACACAGTACAATTCTCTAACTTGGAATGAATTTGATAAATCAAAAAGAGTTTTTTGTTCTTAATAGTAATATACTCGGACAGGTCGATAAGTATTTTTAATTGTGCTCTTTTTGATTCAAGAAAATGTTAGGTATAAATCGCGTCATAGATTTTAGTTATGACCTTGTAGATAATATTTTCAAAGGGCAATCCTAATTTTTACTATTACTCTTGAAGGGTATATCAATTTACTCATGTGTACTTAATACTTAGTAGGTAAACAAATTGTATTATGTTCGAAGATTGAAGATATCCGAACAATTAACTGATCTATCTGATATCAAATCAAAAAAGTTTCTAAATAAATTTTCGAAATGTTATCCATTAACTAACTGACAATATCCTAAACTGAAACTGCATCCACATCGAAAGCGGCTACACACTGCCCAACTCGGTCGGGCCAACTGTCGGGACGACCAGATTGTGCGTTGCGTACAGACGGCTGCCGACCGCCGTCCAACTTGGTCAGTTGAATTTCACGAGTGCTGGAGTATACATCGCTCGGATCAATGGTGACGGAAATTTTTGAAGCAGCGAATACCTCTCCAGTCGACATCTGAATACAGAATGAGTTCGTTGTTCGTTTACACACGACAGCGCTCCACACGATCCAACTTGGTCGGTCGGTCGTACGGTTGGATGGCTAGGCCGTACGATAAGACCCGACAAATTCTCTGTCGGCGGTCATAGCTACACACGGACCGATTTCACATCCAGCCCAACCAAGTCGGTTTGTCGGCCCGACCGAGTTGGGCAGTGTGTAGCCGCTATAATAGTGGTTAAATTCTGCTTTTCATCTGTAATTTACAAATCTGTAGCGTCCGATCGATCTGTCATCAGTATCTGATTGACAGATTCGTAAATAATGCAATTCTGGAAATGTTCCTGTAACTGTCTTCTTTACAGTGTTACGTTTGAACTACTTTTCGTAAATAGTTGCCGCTCGTCAAAGCCGATATGTAAGTGGATGCACCGTCGGCTTGTGCCGACATGCCGCTGTATGCCGATGAAAAATTGCTCAACTGTTGGTCTCCATCAAGCTGCATCCACACTTTGCCAGCATACACTAATTTCTCCCTGATGCGAACCAATCAGGAAACAGCACATGTCATGCGACAACGATAGAGAGAGAGGGAGAGTGGGAGTTGTCTCTGTCTCTGTCGTATTCTTCAACTTGAAGAATTTGTAACGGTCTTTCCACTCTTTCCGCCATTCAATTCTGAATTGTTCTGATAGTTGCTTACTTGCCCAAACATTTGTGCTCTGAAAGCTGCTACTGAATATTTTGAGAATATATTTGGAATATCTTCAAGCAATTTTCATTGCTCTAATTTATATCTATTATATTTCAGGAGTTTCTTCAAATTAAAGCAATTTTTATTGCTCTAATTCATATCTATTGTATTTCAGGAGTTTCTTCAAATTAAAGCAATTTTTATTGCTCTAATTCATATCTATTGTATTTCAGGAGTTTCTTCAAATTAAAGCAATTTTTATTGCTCTAATTCATATCTATTGTATTTCAGGAGTTTCTTCAAATTAAAGCAATTTTCATTGCTTCAATTTTTAACTTGTAGTTTAGCTTTCAGGAAATAGATTCTTGAACATGGATGGGGAAAAGTATGTATTCACTGTTATGTTATGTTATTATACATATTATTGATTCATTATTAAAACCTCATATTTCAGCGATAAACTGATTTGTCAAATCTGTAAAAAGAAATACTCTAGTGTTTCGGCGAAATATCGCCATTTGCGAGATGTTCATAATGAACAACCTATTGCAAAACAGACAGTGCATATAAAATGCCCCATTTGCCCTCAAGAAGAAAAAGTAGCTCTTGAGTCTCATGATATGCTGATTAATCACTTACAGCAGATTCATTCTCTAAGTATCAAGACATCACTTTTTACTTTTAAGAATGAAGAAGAATTTGAGACTTGGAGAGCACTTGATAACAGAAATGTGGATTACGTAAAACGAAGAGATCGTAAAATCAGCGATGGACAGGTGGTATATTATGAATGCAATCGTAGTAATTTTTCAGGTTTGTACCTATTTGTTATTCATCATAATATTTACAAGTGAAGTATTATTATTTCACCAGCGATAATGTAATATCATCTATCTGTTCCATTTTTAGGATATACTAGCCAATGTAGCAAACGCAGCATGAAAACTGGGGGAAGTATCAAAATCTCTGGTTTCTGCCCTTCTAGAATTCGTGTGAAGATATGTAATACAGGTAAATATTGTAATATTTTAGTTGTATTCTCTAGAGCGATATACTGAATATGTTCAAGGGGTGGATGTTAAATTTGTTGAAACACATGTTGGTCATGACGATCTACTGCGATCTAAACATTTGACAAAGGACCAGCAGGAAATGATTGCTAGTAAATTGGCAGCTGGAGTCACAAAAGAAAGAATTTTGGAAGATGCAAGAACTATAACCGGCAATAAGCTAGAAAGAATTAATGTGCTTAAAAGGGCAGATCTTGCTTATATTATAAGAAAATTCAACATAGAGAAGAGGAGACATGATGATGACATGGTTGCCACCACTTTGAAAGTGAAAGAGTGGAACAGTCAAGGAAAAAATTATGTTTTTTTGTTCAAGCAAATTGGTATGTATATTATTCAAAATTGTGCCTTCATTCCTATTCTTTCTTTACAAATTGTAAAATTATCAGGAGAAACCTACCCAGGATTGAAGGCAGAAGACTTTGCTCTAGGATTCATGAACGATGATATGGAGAGAAAGCTCAAACAATTCAAAAGGATAATATGCATCGATGGAACCCATGGCACAAACTCAAGACATTATGATCTGACTATAGTTTTAGTCAAAGATGAGAATAAAATCGGTTTCCCGGTGGCTTTCTTATTATCGAATAGACTGGATCAAACCATCCAAAATATTTTTTTTGATGCTTTGAAATCTAAGATTGGAGAGCCAGTGGACGCAGAATATATTATGACCGATGATGATATAAAATATTATAATGCATGGTGTCAGGTATTGAAGAACATAGCTACATATTGGATTTATGTTACAGCTATTAAATTTTTAATACATTTTCCAGGCAATGGTAACAGAAAGAAAGCCAAGAAGGCTCCTCTGTACTTGGCATGTTATTAAGAATTGGAATATACAGGGGAGAAACAAGTTGAAGAATGTGGACAACAAAAAAGAGATGAAAAATAGAATGCGAAAAATTTTGAAGGAGACTGATGTATCAACATTCCACAAGATGAAAGACGAATATTTCAAGCATTTGGAAGAAGGACAGGAAAATGAGTTTTTGAAATATTTAAAGAAGTGAGTTGTTTTAAATGTGGAAGAGTATAATTGAAGATTTTCATAAATGTTTTTCAGTTATTATTTCCAAAGTGAAGAAAGAATCATGATGTGGGCTCACTGCCACAGAGTAAATGTTGGGATTAATACCAACATGGCTATAGAAAGCCTGAATAAAGTATTGAAGTACAATAAAATGAGGGGAAATCAGAATTTACGGTATTGTTTTGAAGGATGCACCATGAATAATAATCATATTCTATAAAATGTATTGTAGGGTAGAGAAATTACTGGACACTTTGGAGGAATTGGTAAATGAAAAGATGTGGAAAAACATTATTGACACAGAAAGACCTTCTGCCAATCAATACCAGGCCAGAGTTAACCGAGAAGCTCATTCGAAAGCAGAAAATGGACTGACCGATAAAGTAGTATGCTTAGAAACTGGTGAGTTTAGAGTACCATCGGAATCCGTGAGTAATAAATTTTATATTGTGTCATATAATGAGTTGTGTGATAAGGATTGCACATCTCTATATTGCATTAAGTGCAAAATATGCATCCATAGGTTTAGATGTCAATGTGCAGAGTTTACTATAAAAGCTGCCATGTGTAAACATATACATGCAGTTGCTCTGGTCGCAGAGAGAAGCGATTCTGTTTTAGGTGTGAGAACTGTAAATGATGATGATGAGGACAACAACTTATATATATGTCAACCATCAACAAGTAGGGCTGCTTATGAAATGGATGTCCAGAGTGTCGTAGGTGGATCCAGTCAAATTACAAATGATCCAATAGATTCTACTACAAAAGATGTAAGTCTTTGTGATGATTCATGCATATGGTTCTTCATAGTTTATTATAGATTGTATTAGAACAAGCTAGAATGCAGCTTGGTTTATTGGATGTGGGTACCCTTCGTAACATTGCAAAAATTATTAGAGACGCTTATAACTTGCAATGCAATAATGCTTCTACCAGCAGAAAAAGAAAAATAGAGAAACAGTTGTATTTCCCAAGTAAGAAGTAGTCAAGTTGCACATCATGTTGGTGGAGTCAAAAGGTTTATTGTCTATGGAATAAATGTATGTTTTCTAATGTATTGGGGCTTGGTATGATGTGTAAATGTAGCTTATTTTGATTATTCCAGATCAATATGAAGAAGACTCTTTGCCTTTTCAGTTTCTTTTGAAATACTGCATGTCATTTACTCAAATCTACTAACTAACAGGTGATATAATGGAAGGTTGTAAGGTTATCGACAAATAAAGCATGTTTTTTAACACCAAATAAAAGTACGATTCAAGGTAGTGGTAATAAAAAAAATTTCAAAAAGGAAGTATTTTTTCTATAATTTATAGAAGCTTGATGTACATTTGAATTTTATTTTTTGAGTATTCTAGATCTAAATGAGATAATTAAATAATGTTAGAAGAGGAAAATTGGAATTGAAAGAGTCCTTATGTATTTTTCTATTGCAACATGTTGGTATAAGGATGGTTTTAAGGCCATACTTGAAAGAGGTTGGTCAATTTTTAATTGATTTGACACATAATTAATTTTCAATCTTGTACAGCTTTCTATTTCAGACTTTGAATTTCAACCACCTCGGAGAAGACTCTAATTTCCCTTTATGGAAGAATCAAGATAAGATGTCCTTCAGTATTGAATATCTCCTGTTAATTTCGTTTGGTTTTTTTTTGTAAACACGGGGAGGCAGGGTTTTTTCTTCTGAGGTTTTTCCCTGAGCTCTTGTATCATACGCAGAATTGTATGGTTCCCCGTTGCACTAACCTCAGCTAAATATTAACATGAATAAAGAAGCATGTTAATCAAAGCAAGACTTTTTTTTCCTTTACTCCTTAGAATGAAACTGATTTAAGTTTTTCCAAATCATAATACAAAATATAAGTATGTTCTGTACTAATCAGAGAGAGATGATCAAATCTTAGCTAAATACTAACATAACAATAATGAAGCACATTTATCAATAGCGAGACATTTTTTCTTTTACTCCTCAGTAGGAAATTAATTTCAGATTTTTTGAGCCTTTCCAATTATAATACAAAGTGACTTACTGTCGGTATGTACGAATCATAATTTTTTAGAGATGATCAAATGAAATATACAAAAAAAGACAATATTATTTGTGGCATTATTTTCACTGCTTCACAAATAATGGATCATGCTTATTCGTAACTCGCTATCGAATTGCTGTAATTAAAATTTCTTAATTTTCACTTCAGAGTTTTTGAATTGTACTCGAACTGTATGTAATTTGCGAAAAGTTGAACTCGTAATCGTAATGCCCAAATGAATTACTACAATATTTCTGCTTGTTTTTTATTACAAAATTGATGACAAATCTATATATTCTAACTTTAAATTCATTTGATAATCCGCGAGTCTTCGAAAATTTAGAACAAAATATATGCACACGAACAAACAACACGCAAACATCTTTGCTCTCCACAAAAGTAATTAAATTTAGGCCTTAAAATAACACGCAAATATGAGAAAGAATAGCACATTCCACCTGCTACAATCAAAACATTTTTGTTTTGATCATGTCGTTGTCACTCTGTCACTATCGGAATACAGGTTATGTTGTTTATGGTGCCCTTTGGATTTCCTACACGTCGACGACCTAATCGTCGACGTGGGGAGGAAATTAGTGGTATACAGTGCTGTTTCCTGATTGGTCGAGAAATTTCGTACCAGGGAGGAATTAGTGTATGCTCACTTTGCCGATGTATGCCGAGCGACTTTTCCTATCGACACTCTCGTCGGCAAAGCCAACGAGATAAGACGCATCCACATTACATTCGTGTACACAGTCTAAACTGAAACTGAAGCCGCTCGAAGCCTCTGAGACCAACGGTTGGCACATCCTCACTATGAATTTCCGTTGGCTTCCTTTGATGGAGACCGACAGTTCGGCGATTTTTCAACGGCATTTCTGCACAACCTGACGATGCATCCACATACACAGCGGCACAGTGCGGCATAATGTGGATGCAATGTAAAGCTTCTCTCTTTGGCTTTGTCGATGAGATTTTACTGATCGGTAAAGCCGTTAGGCACACAGCGGCACAATGTGGATGCAGCTTCAAAGGAAGCCAATAGAAATGTATAGTGTATACTCCATTCACTTTAATTTTAGCACTCGGTTGGCCATGGAAATTTGAGTAATTTGACACATTTCACTCTGTATAGTACAAAAATGTGGGGTTATGACGCTTGTCAAAACATTTTTGGGTTTTAAATCAACGCTATGTTGCCCGTTCTACGTAAAAGTTTCTGTTATTACGTATTTTATCACAATGTCGAATCTCTTCGGAAAGTTTAATGAACCTCTCCATTTTAGTGTGTGTTATTAAGTGAACAAAGACACACTATAGTTTTTTATACAATTTATTAGCGATCGATTTCGGCTAAATAGCCATCTTCGGGCTGTCTGAAAGTACAAAGTTCATAAGTATCTCACCATGTGGTCTGAAATAATTCCTATACTTACTCGTCAATCAAAATAAGCCAAGCATACATTCAAAAATATAGATGTCGGAATTTAATCATCAACAACAGTAAAAAAAGTTTAACAAATCAATTCATCAAGTCTCCAGAATATTTTAAAGAATTTTTTACGATGTAACTTGCATTCGAAATGATGACAGCTTTTGATCTTTTCTAGGTTAGGTTAGGTTAGGTATATGCGCCTGAAATCTCTTTCGTGGTGTAAAATTTCCATATTTTGTATTGAGGTCTGGTGGTTATTGTCTTTCAAATGACTTCCCATAGCTGAAGGTGGTCTATTTTTTGTATGTTCTTGAAAGCGAATTTTGGCTGCTCGTGTTGTCATACCTATATAATAGTTGTCGCAGTTTCCACATTTTATTTTATATATCCCACTTTTTTGTTCGTTATTGGTTTTTGTCTTATTATTAATTAAAAGATTTGCAAGGTTTTTGGTTTTTCTATTAGTGAGGTGAAACCCACGTTTTTTTAGGATATTCGGAAAATATGTGACGAACATAATTGAAGTTTATACAAACTGATTGAAGGCATACCAAATCCTGTTATTTGCATGGAAAATGCAAGAGATCAGTATAATATCATAATATGCACTAGATTGAGGAGAATTAATATTCGTTATATTCTTTGGCTAAAGTTTGAAAACGTTACATCGATTGTAGATTCAAAAATATTAACCCGAAGATGAAATGCTTATGATACGGTGGTTGGGAATGGGTTTCTCCCTAAGGAATTAACAGATAATTACAAGAATGTTAAATTCTTCAACAAAAATCATCTTGCATCAATGTAAGTGCAAAGAATCAAAGTTTCAAGTCAAGATGAACTTCACCTTTGAACAAAAATTTCACATGAATAAACAATTAACAGGATAACTGGCGCTTATTTGTGGCTGTTCATTTTGATACATTGATAAAATAATAATAATTAGGTATTTTGTTGGTACCTAAAGACAATGTATAGGACAAGTCAAATGAAAAATCAATTTTCGGGAACTTATTCTACGATGACATTCATCGAAAATCCTGTAGTAAACTTTTCGCATTAATTCACTCAAGCATAAAATTCTCAAATGCCACCACTTTTTTGGGTCTCCCAATTGAAGGAAATTTTTCGTCATCCTCTTCATTCAAAATCTTCCTGATTGTGGAAACATTCAGATGAAATATAAGTCGTTTAGATTCAGATGAAACATTATATAAATTCTCTTACATTGAATATGTTCGCTACCGTCTGACGGATTGTGGATTTTAGAATATCAGGGTATAACTATTTACATGAGCTTACTTTTAGTGTACTAAAAGATGAACAAAGAAGTTTCTTGATCTGGCTCTTACCCTTTATTAAAACCCACCTTGAATGAATGATGACGAAGAGATGCCGATGAGATTTCAGCTCGGCACACAGCGGCATAAAGTGGATGCAGCTTAATTTGTGCCGACATACCGTCGTGTGCCGACGGTGCATCTGCATACACACATCGGCACATAGTGGGATAATGTCGAAGCAGCTTTTTACGCAAAGTTTATAATGTTTCTATTTGGTACGTTCTAAACGCACGATAAAGACAAGAGACACGTTTCTTATTGGAGGCCATCGAAACCAGTTGAATCACTTACGTTGATTATAGGTGAAATCAACGTGTGGTTGAATATGGGTTTCGAAAAACTCAGACATATTGTATTTTCAGTATCTTCATAATGATATTGTTTAAAAAAAATTGTGTTCTCATGATAAACAGAGAGTAATAAAATGTCAGAGCCTTTTTGTGGGTCATATTGTTTCACTCTCTCAATGATCGCACTAATATAAAAAAATATTTCAGAGATCTTCCCACTCATTATACCTACCATATAATAACTGTTTATTCATCAGAGTCAACACGGTTTGCTGAAATACAATATTCGTATGTTGCGAATCAGAATTGAGTCGTGCATATTAAACCTTAGTTGGTATTCAACGCGGATGTCAAGCAGAAAGTGAAAGGTCAAGTAAACTCCGGTTCAGCTTGAAGGAAATATAGACTTAAACTTAATTAATATACGTTTTCCGCCAACAATGGGCGATTGCGAACACTGAACAATTTCATCTTAAGGCTTTGGGAAATTGTGTTTTGTTTTCAAACGAACCCTGATTTAAGTTAGGAAGAAAACCTATACAGGCTGTCCGGCAAACCTTATATCATGTTTTTCAGTTTTTCACTATAAATTTCTCCCCCCTCCTTTGAATTTGTTACAGGTAGAGATAAAAAACATGTTTTCCATGAAAGTTATACGAAATCAACAAATTGTTTTCAAAATGATTTCACAGGAGGAAAATATCCAGGGTGGACAACAGATTGAGTGCAAAATCTTTTCGAATGTCACAACCTGTGTTTTTTCTAATGTTAGCTAGCTGCTACTCTTCTGACCTCCGAAAAAGTAGACCCCTGGGTAATTTAATTCTGGAGAAGCATACCCCTCAAAGCAGATGTAATTCGAGTCCTCTGGTGGCTGAGTAATTGAATGCAGTTCACACGAATTCGCGGGTTCGAGTCCTGCCCGAAGGTGTACTTTTCCGGAATCCAATAATGTGTCTGTATGCCTTCAATTTTCCTTATACAGGGAGGTCCAACGAAAACTTAACACCTCGATTTTCCGACTTTATATTAAAAATGTGGAAAATCGTTCAGATCCGACAATTTCTGGTTCGACGGGAAACAACTTTTTCGCTTACATCCCCGTAACTTCAATCCCCTAACGGGGGTGAGCACAATTCCTTGATTTTGAATACAGATGTGGGGTGTTACGATAACTAATTCTGAAGATCGTATCGAGTACAATCTGACCCCAAAATTTCGCTTCAAAATATCCATCGATGATGAAATAACAGCGTAAATAGTGTAAAAATTAATGTGAAATTAACTCGAGAATATTCGGTATTCGAATCCGACACATTTCAAAGGTATTTAGTAGTTATGTTGTTAATTATTTGTCCAAAAATGTAGATTACCCTCAGTTTATCTCTTTTAAGAAAGAGTTAAAATGATAAAATTATTTTTTAGAAATAACGACTCTGCGCGAACAACAGCGGCTTTGTATAACGAACAACATCCTAAAAAAAATATATCCACTGCTTACGTTGTGCAACTGGTTGCCTTTGACGATATTGGTTCAGACGGAAACAAAAAAAAGGTTCGTGTGGTGCATATTCAGCTTTCCCAAAAATTGCACCGTTGGGCGGGTATTTTTGGAAATCACATAATCGGCCCCTTTTTATAATCTGTAATCTCACTGGCCAAATTCATTCAGATCTATTGGAGAATGCTATTTATCCAGCCCTCGTGCAAGTATTGGAAAATGCAGAAGACCATCAAACATCATTTTCCAAAAAGATGGCACACTACTAACACCTCATTTCGTTCAACCGATGAGTCAGTTCTTAGATGAAAATTTTCCTCATTTGACATTTGACATTATTGTCTGTAGGAACAATTATATAACTGTAGGGCAGGAAGACCTAGGTCGTTAGCCTTTTGAAACATTGTTTCAATAAAGTTTATTCCAACTACTACTATAACTATTCGGTATTTACTCGAGCGTCGTGGAGACCTAGTGGATTTTGAAGATTAGATGGTAGAAAGAAAAAAAGGTTCTATGATGTACGCACTTTCAGCGGTGGGAAAAACCCCTGCAGGATCTCAAAGATGTAAAAAAATCGTCAGGTGTACATACTTAAGCTTGTCAGATTAAGATATTGTATATGCCCTACGTGTCTCTGATAATAAATTCATGCTTATCTGACAGTTTGCGCGGTGGGGCTGGCCGTACGGATTGTCAGATTTTTGGAGGATATGTTAATTGGACCCAAAGGAAGCTACTTTTCAAGAGACTGAAAATTTGGACGTGACGAAAAGTCACAGCGGTTTTTGAAAATGTGAAAAAAATCGTTACTTGTACATACTCGAGCGTGTCGGATTTTCATACAGATGGTTAATCTCAGTGTTTTAGACGTGTTGACCCATTAATCTGACACTAATCAGAGGGGGTTTTCTCAATCTGACATTTTGAAGATGATAAAAATGCATGCTTTTCGAATATTCCCCTTCCTGTAAACTAATGGTTTTTGTATTCATGATGAAAGTTGTAGATAATAAAATTCTTGTCTGAAGCAGTTTTTCAAACTCTGAACCGTTTCCGAGATGGAAAGCGATAAGCGATAAGTGCGAGGAGCTTAGCCACACATGAGAAAGGCCAAGATCAATGTAGAAAACCTGTCTAATGTAAATTCATCGCCATATATCTCGAAAACATTCAAACGTAGAACAAATTGCATCGGACAAAATTTGTAGAAAATTTTATGCCCTACAACTTTCATAATGAATGCGAAAACAATTTGAAGCCCATGCAGGAGAGGAGATAATTCGAAATGCCTGATTTTTGTGAACTTCATGGTCAATTTTTATTGTTTCGGCTTGCTGCAACTGTCAGATTATATTTTTTTCGACATTCTTGAATCATTAGCTTCAAAATGAGAAAAAAGCCACCGCGCTCGAGAATGTACAGGGTGGGCAAATTTCGATGTTTTAGCACTACAGCTTTCAAACCAGTGGAGATAGACAAAATCTGATACCCCATTCTCGTTCTCTTTTTCTGAGCAACTTACAATAGTAGTAGTGATTTTTGGCCACTTTCTTTTGTTTTCGAGTTATAAGCAAAAATTAGAAAAATGGCGATATCAAAATAAATTTATATCTCCGCTAATACTGATGATAGAGCTCTGAAATTGAAACATTATACAGGCACTTTTTTACGTAGAATCCATTGGCGTGCTCGCCTTTTTAGCAGGATTTTCAATTACGAAGCTATGACCCAAAGTTATGTTTTTTTAAATGGGAACATTAAATTTCTGTGCAATTTTTTGAAAGCTCAATTTTTACTGATTTCAAATAAATAATAGAAAATGGCCAAAAACACTTTTTCCCAATATTTCTATGGTTTCAACTTTTGACGAGCACAGAGAAATTGAGTTTCCTATAACAAAAGCAGTCTCCTTCCTGCAATGTCATTATTTCTATGCTCTTTACCAATTTTCACAAAATTTGAATCAAGATATCTTTCATAAATTTTCATAATAATGAAAATAGGTACTTATAGAAGGAGACAGTGGTAATCATACGATGCTATATTTTTCTATGCTCATCAAAAGTTGAAACCATAGAAATATTGAGAAAAAAAGTTTGTGATCATTTGATATTATTTATGTTGATACAAACCATATGATGTTATATATTTTTGAAATCAGTAAAAATTAAGCTTTCAAAAAATTGCACAGAAAACTATTGTTTCCATTTAAAAAAACATAACTTTGGGTCATAGCTTCGTAATTAAAAATCCTGATAAAAAGGCGAGCACGCCACTGGATTCTACGTAAAAAAGTGCATGTATAATGTTTCAATTTTAGAGCTCTATCATCATTATTAGCGGAGATATAAATTTATTTCGATATCGCCATTTTTCAATTTTTGCTTATAACTCGAAAACAAAAGAAAGTGGCCAAAAATGACTACTACTATTGTTAGTTTCTCAGAAAAAGAGAACGAGAATGGGGTATCAGATTTTGTGTATCTCCTCTGGTTTAAAAACTGTAGTGCTAAAACATCGAAATTTGCCCACCCTGTACACGTGACGTTTTTTTTCTGCAACTTTGACGCCCTCCCACACATTTTCGTCACGCTCAAATTGTTAGATTAACAGAATATATACTTTTCAACATGTAATTAACCACATATATCTTTATCTGACACGGCTCGAGTATGTACAATGATCTTTTTTTTCTTATAGGCTGTCCTAGACAATTCCTTCTATATACATACAGGTCTAATTTTTGGTAGAGGTACTCTACTACAGGGTCCAAGGTATGTCCCCTTATATTAATCTGACACGCTCGAGTAAATCCCGAGTTTCCCTCTCCGGCTCCCCAAGTATATGTGGAGGTGTCAAAGTCTCGTAAGAAAATAAGAGTTCTGACAACACTCTGAAATGGTTGAAAATGGGTGGGATGAAAACCTGGCTTTTCACCATTCTTTCTTGCAAACTATTCTATTTTAATGTTCAGCAGCAATGATACTTGAACCAGTCTATATTTGTAAACATTGCGAGGTGGGAGAGCGCTTCTATAAAAATTTAGAAAAACCCAATTATCTCGGAAACATAGGTTAGTTTTCCATATTCAGCTGAACACCATGTATATCAAGGAATATGAAATAATTGTAATTTTTCATACATTATTACTTTTTCAAACAATAATAACCATCAACCAAAATATTCGAAGAAAAATCCTAGCTTGCCACACCATATGATGACAATATTCCCAATTCTGTTCTGAAAAGTTGTATTTCATTAATTATCAACCCACTTACATTCATTATAAATAACTCGATGCGTTTTGGTATTTTCCCTGATCCATTGAAAATTGCTTTGGTGTCACTCGTACACAAGAAAGCAGACACCAGTAATATAGATAATTATCGACCAATAAGTCTTATTTCATCATTTTCAGAAAT
This sequence comes from Coccinella septempunctata, assembly GCF_907165205.1. NCBI lineage: Eukaryota > Metazoa > Arthropoda > Insecta > Coleoptera > Coccinellidae > Coccinella > Coccinella septempunctata. The sequence continues at coordinate 30,006,161 of NC_058190.1, forward strand.
TTTTGAGAGAATTATGTGAACATGGCTGAAACATAATAACACTTTCAACAAATACCAACATGGATCACAGAAAAGTAAATCCACCCAGACTGCTGTTTTCAACTTTTTGTTGAACATAGTAGATGCTCTGGAGAATCGTGAAATGGCTATTGGTGTATTTCTCGATTTATCAAAGGCGTATGATTGTCTTGACCATAACATACTTCTAACAAAGGCAGAAAGATATGGTATCAGGGGTCCTGCCCTGAAATGGCTTCGATCATTTCTTCACAACAGGAAACAACGTGTAGTGATTAAAAAAAACTTCACTGATTTCCGATCTGAATTGCAAACATTTAATATAGGAGTACCTCAAGGAAGTATCGCTGGACCACTGTTGTTCATAATTTACATAAATGATATAGTATTAAGTATCGATCCAGCAGTTTTTAATCCGATTTTGTATGTGGATGATTCCAATTTTCTGGTTAAGGGGTTGCTGCTACCTGACGTGATAGACAGTCTTAAACTGTTGTTACAGCTTGAAAGTAGATGGTTTCATATGAACAAACTTAATCTCAATAAAGAAAAAACTCAAGTAATGCAATTCATCTCAAGTAAATCTCAACGTCACAATACGATTTCAATAAACATTGATGACTTTCAAATAGACTCATCGGAAAATGTGAAATTTCTTGGCCTACATCTTGATAACACCTTATGTTGGGATCAACATATAATCCATGTCCTTAGTAAACTCAACCAAGCTAGCTATGGTCTTAGAATCATTACTCGATACATGAACTTCAACTCTCTAAAGACTGTCTATCACTCTTCATTTGAGTCTATAATGCGATATGGAATAATTTTCTATGCAAATGGAAGATCGTCCAATTCAGTGTTTATAGCACAGAAAAGGGCATTGAGAATAATATTAAAACTAAATACGCGGGAGTCCTGTAGAGGCAAATTCAGGTCGAACAAAATTCTTACTTTCCCTGCAATCTTTATTCAAGAATGTCTCTTGTATTTCCTCAAAAATAAACAACAGTTTGAACATCTAAAACCGCAATCAAACTATTCCACAAGAAATCTCTGCTATAACTTTCCACAACATAGACTGTTATCCACAGAAAAGAGTGCCTATTACAACTGCATAAAATTCTTCAACAGATTACCACAACCTACCAAAATACTCAATTCTCTACATTCGTTTAAAAAACAAATACATGATCTTCTCTTGAAAATCGAACCTTACTCATGTGATGAGTTCCTGGTGTAGGGTTCTTATGTTTCCTGTTTCTGTCTCGACTATTATTTCAGTTAATGTCGCTCATATATGTATGTATTGTGTGATGTTCCTTGAAATAAAATTTTGTTTTTTATTATTATTATATGACGGAAACGTCACAAATGGTGATAGTGAGATTTTTCGTTCCATTCATTTCTCGAAAATATCGAAAGTGGATTGCTTTAATTCAGGAAGAATGTCTATAAGCTTTACCTATGCTCGCTCAAAATGTTCATACAAGGGATTATCTAACATAACTGAGTTGAATATTCATGTATTCAGCATTATTCAGGGGACCCTAATCAATAAGCACGATTCCTTGAAAACCCTTTTCAATTTTTCATACGACTGATTTTCTGTTCGTAATAAATCAAGTCTCAAACTTGAATGATTATGGTGAGAGGGTATCCGATTAGTTCCAATATGGACCTTTTATACATTCATTCAAATTAATGAGATTTCGAGTTCAGCATATCCGACTGTATCATTCAATATCAATAGGGAATGTGGGTCGAGGATCTCTTCTATCTAAAGTAGTGTGTTACTTTGGAAACCAGAAATTTTATTTGGAAATTAAATTTTATACAATTAGAATCATCTTCTAGATGTCCTCCCTATTCAAAGTCAAACAATGCATTTCTCAAATGGTATCTTATCAAAAATGTTACCTTCATTCAATTCACTATCATCATCCCTGATATCAAAAATAAGGATTGATGAAATTGAGGTGAAATACTGCAGGTCTCCATTGATCATTTCAAAATACAAAAGATCGAGAAGAATTCATAATGATTAATGAAAGTTTCGCTGATAACACATATAATTATTTCTGGTACCAAAACTTGAACTTTGCTTGTCTTGGACCAATTGTTCGTAACAAACTAGCGCCAAGTAATTTGACAGTACTGTTATGGATTGTTAGTGAAGTTGGGAATCGGTAGAAATCTCACTCTAAACTTCTGTACTAATTATGAGCTTTCACTCGCAAATATGGGTTATTCAAGCCTCAAGTAAGAGTTTATAATTGGTGACCTATGAGATTCCGTGCTTCACACAACTTGGCGGTCTATGGAAGTGCGTTTATACGAAGGGCTCAGCTCCTGCGTAATCCTTGCAATTCAGTCCTCTTGTGATGTAAAAATGGCATTACAGCCGCTGGTTCCATTCAGTTTCTATAGGATATAATGATAAAAACAGTTTAATATGCGTAAAATAGGTCTATGGAATTTCAACCTCATATAAAGGGTGTCTATAAACAAATGCGAAGGACTTAGGGAGATGAAAATAAGCAGGCGTAGTTCCTATAATTTTTTTTCGAAATCTACCTCCCTTTCAAGATACAACCTTTGGAAGGCGATGACGAGTTGACAGTTTTTAATTTTTTTACGGGATCTAAAAAACACTGATTCATAAAACTATACATAATATGAAGCACTAAGTATATGTTACTCACACAATTTTTTTAGATCTATAACTTTATTATTAGGTTGAGTAGTGGAATTAGTGTCTGTGAATTAAATATCAATAAATAAGTTAACGGCATGCATAATAATAACATGTATTTTAGCGAGAGATAGTCATTCTATGAAACACTTATACGATGAAATGGAATGAACAGTGATCAGAACTGTTTGTAACTTTTTTTTTAAATTATTAAATTTTTATTTAATCCGAGAAAAGTATCGACTGTATCGAAATTTTGCAAGAGACTTTTTTCCTCCAGAATTGAATGGGAAACCATGGGAGAATTTTATTTTTCTAAAGGAAAATCATAAGGGGTTGGTATTTTCAACCCCTAATAATAAAGTTATGACATCTTAAAAAATTGTGTGAGTAACATCTACTTAGTGCTTCATATTATGTATAGTTTTATGACTCCTATGCGACTCACTCAACGTTCCTGTTCATAAATTATCTTTTTTTCTGAGAAACTGTTACTTTTAACAAAAAATTACATTAGTCCTTACTCTCTCAAAACGAATCGAGCCCAAAAATTAATTCCTCAGTTGTAAAATATGAAAAACAAAAAATTCCCAGCGAAACAAATTTTAGGGCTGGCCTTTTACACCATTCAAATTTTTTTGATTGCCTTCTCGCTCCCATATAATTTTTAATTTCATTTCTGTCAGTTTTCTGGTTTCTAAAAAATAATTTCACTCCATAATTGAAAATTTACAAAAAATATAACACCTCGATTCATTCAAGATTCGTCTGGCGTATGAAAAAAACTTCGGTTAAAATTTCTACCAAGAATTTATCCAATTGTCCCACATTGTTTGGTTTCTTGTAATATGACCCAAAGGAAGAAATTATTATTGAATCTACTAGTATCGGGAAAAACGAAACAAAATATAAACATAGCTGAACAATGAATGGTTCAGTACATACGAGTCTATCTGATTAGTGGCATGAGGTCACTTGACAAAATGTTGTATCGTACGGTGAAAACATTGCTGAAAATTGACACAGTTGAAAGAACTAATATTGACAAAGTTCTATTATTGTTACCCTATTTCACCCCAATTTTAGGACGATTGTTGGAGGGTTCGAACAAAAAGAAGATTGTGATGACCACTGTGAAAAAATTTGTGAATAATTCAGAATTCAGAATTTTATCGGTCAGATTTTGAACTAATATGTATACTATACTGCATTGACATTTATTTTAGCAGTCGGTTGGCCATGAAATAATTTTCTCAAGTTTTTGTAACTAGAACGGAGTAAGGTTGGCACTCATGAAATGTCGTTAATGTCATAACGCGGTTGTCACAACTAATATCAATTTTTATTATGAAAATTCCGAAAGTGATTGAAAAAAGAGAAGACAGGGTTTCAGGAAATGCTATTTAATTCAGGTCCGCTCATTCAAATAGTTATACCCTGATATTCTAAAATCCACAATACGTTAGACGGCAGCGAACGTATTCAATGTAAGAGAATTTATATAATGTTTCATCTAAATCTAAACGACTTATATTTCAGCTTAGGGTTGTTGAAAAAATATCGATACATCGATATATCGATATTTTCAGTTCGATATATCGATATCTTTTGGCGATATTTTATTTTTCGATATATCGATATAAAATTCGAACTATCCAATCTGTATACAAAATCGTTATTTTTCCTGTCCAACAAAAAATTCTTCGTAGAAATATTGGTTCAATTAATATAAATTATTAATATTTGTTTATCCTTGTTCTTCATTTCATATAATTATTCGGTTCATCTGAGATAGAGTCTGTTGTCTGTTGACTTGTATTTACCTATTCATGTTGCATGAATTCTCAGAGCTCTAATATCCTGTTAGAAATAGTACCGATATATCGATATTTTTTTGTAAAAATATCAATAAGGATATCGATATTCCTGAAAAATATCGATACGATATATCGATATTTTTTTTCATTTCCGACATCCCTATTTCAGATGAATATTTCCACAATCAGAAATATTGTGAATGAAGAGGATGTGACAAAAAATTTCCTTCTATTGGGAGACTCAAAAAAGTGGTGGCATTTGAGAATTTTATGTTTGAGTGATTTAATGCGAAAAGTTTACTACAGGATTTTCGATGAATGTCATCGTAGAATGAGTTCCCGAAAATTGATTTTTCTATTTTTCATTTGACTTGTCCCATACATTGTAAATGTCTTAAGGTAACAATAAATACCTAATTATTATTATTATATCAATGTATTAAGATGAACAGCCACAAATACGCGCCAGTTGTCCTGTTAATTGTTTATTCATGTGGAATTTTTGTTTAAAGGTGAAGTTTATCTTGTATTTTCCATGCAAATAACTGGATTCGGTATGCTTTCAATCAGTTTTTATAAACTTCAATTATGTTCGTCACATATTTTCCGAAGAGATTCGACATTGTGATAAAATACGTAATAACGCAGAAACTTATACGTAGAACGGGCAACATAGCGTTGATTTCCATTCCATAAAATCGTTTATGTAACTGAATGATGAGAAAAATTCTTCAATCCATCCATTCCATTTTAATTCCAACGTAAAAATCGAACAGGCCGATATCCTAAACGAAACAAGATAACAAATGATCTAGGGTAGTATTCGGATCTATTTCAGCAATCATTTTCGAAATTTTTTCATATAGGTGATTTTTGGTGGAACGCTTTATTTTCGCCAGTTCTACATTTTGTTGAAAAAAGCCTCACTTTAAATACACCCCGTAAGGGTTGATGTCATCATATTGTTTACATATTTTCATTGAGAGAAAATCAAAAATGAAATGATTCTAGGAAAGAAATACGTTCAGTTACAGAAGATCAACCTTCAAAATTCCATAGCCTATTTGACGAAGAATTTTTTTGAACGCACTTTATATTGAACATGCCTTTAATTTTCAACTCAGGGAACTCAGGGTACATTTAAACATATATTCAACAATAATCGTTTATATCTCTGAATTCAACTCATCCAAATTTTTTTCGGAATAAATAAATGAATGAATATTTTATTGTGTACATGAAGGGTACATGAAATGAAATGGAATTATTTTGTGGAAGTTGTAGTTTCAATTTATTTCCAATTCAACCATTACTGAAACACATTTTGGCTATCAGCCAAAAATACATATAATTGTAAAATGTTTTCAATTAATGAAAGTCAGTGTCATTTGTCATTACTCTTAGAGCAAATATATTTCAACGGGCCGTCTCCATTGTGCTATTATAGGCGTTGATTAAACGAAAAAATAATTTTCCCGCATCATCTGCTTTGTGAGGAAAAGAGAAAAATGAGATTCGTTCTAAATGCAGAGAGGTTTCAGAAAAGCTCATTGCATAGAAATGAACCTCGGGAGTCACACATGAAAATGTCAAAAACATTTTCCAGTCAACCCTCATGGCAGCAAAAACCAGGTAACAGTCGCGAATTGGGAGAATTCTTTTCAACAGATATCTGATCATATATTTTCACGGTCAGTGAAACCGGTGAAACGAAATTACATAGTCTGGTTTTGGGCTTTGATGATGAAGTTTTTATCAGCCCGGATTTGGTTTGGAGGTCAGAGGGTTCTCTAGATAACTTTTAAACGAGCGACTGTAAATAATCGGAAAAAGAATTTGTATGGAGTTCATTCAATTCAGAAGCGAGCGCCCAATTGAAAATTTTTCAAATTTTTATTGAAAGGCTGATTGAAGAATGTAGGTACTTACCTTACTCACATATCCATATTGTTATTTGAAAAATATGTAAATACTCAAAATCCTTCTCACCATCAATATTTGTTCGGAAGGTAACTACGTGACTTCATAATGATTTCTCTAAAGTAAATAGGAATTGAGGAAAGCATAATGGCAAAAGTGAAATAATTGAAGGATTTTGAGGAAGTTGTAGTTATAATTTTTATCTAATTCAACAATTTCTGAATCACATGATTATACAATTTTTTCAATTAATAAAACTCGATGTCTTTTGACATTAGTCTAAAAGAAAATATATTTCAACTTACCTTCCCCATTGTGCTGTTATAAGCTTTGATAAAACGAAAAATAAATATCATCTGCTTTTTGAGAAAAAGAGAGAAACCATCTATTATTGAATCCTACTTCAGAAATGAGGAGAAAATAGTGGGCTAGTAGAAATATTCTATTGACAAATGCTTTAGCGAAGCGACTGCAGGATTGAATATCCAAATATAGCTGTAGATTTCATTATCAATTCAATCTTTAAAAAGCACTGTCTCGTCTATGTCGCGATGTGTTAGCATTTTTCGTGAGACGAAGAGGTTGGCCAAAAAAGAAAACTCCAGAGTAAGCATTGTTTAAAACGTAATTGAAAAATATCCATGAACCTATTTTCAGGTTTTATATGTCACACGATTTTGAAAGAAGACTTTGTTTGGCTCTTGTTCATATTAGCGCCCACCTCATATTGATTTTTTCATCAATTTCAATAAATTTGTATATTGTCCTCAAGAGAGCTCAAGGAATTTAAGTTTTCAGTCACTTAGTTTATTTGGGAGGCGTGTCATAAATTGGTTTTATATATATTCTTTCAGATTTCTCGACTCAGATGTGAGATGTACAGGGTGGGCAAAATAGATGATACCTGAACTTCAACTTTTTCTACCAACGAGATAGAGGAAAACGCATGGCACATTACGGTCGTCTTTTTTCGAGAAACTAATGATGCCATCAACTGCATTCCTCTATCTTCTTTTGTTTTCGAGTTATAGATCAAAATTAAAGTTTCAACTTTGGTCATTATCTCCGTTTCTGTTTAAGCTAGGATGTTAAAACAAAAACATTATAGAGACACTTTTTTGATAGCAATCCAGTGGCGAACTATGATTTTTTTCAACAGGTATATTTGCTGAGCTATAACATAAAGATGTGTTTTTTCTAATGAAAAGATTAGTTTCAAATGACTCAGAAAGAATGAGGACGATGTATGATATATTTCTGAAACGGTAAAAAAATGGCGGTTCTTTCCAAGTCATTTTAAACTACTGTTTTCATAAAAAAAAAACACAACTTCATGTTATAGCTCAGCGAATAAACCTGTAGGAAAAAATCATAGTACGCCACTGGATTTCTATAAAAAAGTGTCTCTATAATGTTATCATTTCAACATCCTAGCACAAACAGGAAGGAAGATAATAACCAAAGTTGAAATCGCCCAAATTTAAATTTTGGTCTATAACTCAAAAACAAATGAAGATAGAGGAACGCAGTTTATGGCATTATTAGTTTCCCGTAAAAAGACGACATAAATGGTACATTCATTTTCCTCTATCTCGTTGGGTTAAAAAGTTGTAGTTCAGGTATCACCCATTTTGCCCACCCTGTACAGTGGTATCGGCATGTCTATGGCATCCGTCATTTATTTTGTGACTTTGTTGTTTTTTTGTATGAAATTTAGAAAATATCATTGAAAATTTTCGATATTGGAAATGTTTTTACGTTTTTTGATGTTAATTTTGTAGATGATGTCTCCACTGACGTATGGAGTTCTTGTTGTTTTGCATTCTCACATTGATTAGGTTAATCGGTTAATGTATGGTATGAAACATGGATGAGATTTGATCTTTTCCTTTTTTTGTATACCTCTGAAGAAGCTTCATAGCAGCTATTTTTATTTTTCTGGATATGTCAACCCCTTGAAGTAGAAGGATGTGAATCAGCTTAAAAACTAGAGGATTTTTCCATTCTTCATTCTCAAAGAATTGAAATTTGGTGTGATATCAGTCAGAGACGAATGGTGGGACCAATTTTCTTTGATGGAACTTTCTCAGCAGGACGTTCTGGAAAGAGAAGTATCGCCTTTTTTATAGCTGAATTCAATTTTGATGAATGACAAGATTGTGTGATCCTACACCGTGTGATTTTTTCTGATAACGCCATTTGAAGAATTCTTATTTTAGAAATACCTATTTCTGATCAAGTCCAAGTGTAGACTATGGCATTATTGAAAAAATTCATCAAATTATGGATGATCATAATCAAAACCCGTTTACATAATTAAGATTAGGAATAACGTTATACCTCGATTCGTTCAAGATTCATGTTTATAACTTCACAGTTCATAGTTCACAGGAGGCTTGAAAAAGTTGGGGAAATGCTTGGAGAAGTGTATAGAGCTAAAAGAAGATTAGGTTGAGAAATAAAAAAAAATTGTCAAAATCATTTCTTTTATTATTTCTTTTTTTTTTTTCTAAGGGCTTATTGAACGACCCTCGTACCGAGAATGTTTGTACTTATTGCAAATTGCAGGATGCGCCGGTCTAGAAATTTTGCTTGCTCTTCTAGATCCTTGATATTTCAAAAAGTACATGACGTTTATTTTCGCTGCGGGATATAAAAAAATAATCAAGAATATCGAGCACATGAGAACGCTTTTCGATGAATGAAAATTCGTACATGTGTATATGTATAATGAAATAGTAACCTATACTTCATTCAATTTTATTTTAGCAGTCGGTTGGCCATGGAAATTTGACACATTTCACTCTGTATAGTACGAAAATGTGGGGTTATGAAGCTTGTCAAAACATTTTTGGGTTTTAAATCAACGCTATGTTGCCCGTTCTACGTAAAAGTTTCTGTTATTACGTATTTTATCACAATGTCGAATCTCTTCGGAAAATATGTGACGAACATAATTGAAGTTTATACGAACTGATTGAAGGCATACCAAATCCAGTTATTTGCATGGAAAATACAAGAGATCAGTATAATATCATAATATGCACTAGCTTGAGGAGAGTTAATGTTCGTTATCTTCTTTGGCTTACATCATTTGTAGATTTCAAAAATATTAACCCGAAGATGAAATGCATATATTGCAGAGGTTGGGAATGGGTATCTCCCGAAGGAATTAACAGATAATTACAAAATGTTGAATTCTTCAACAAAAATCATCTTGCATCAATATAAGTAAAAGGAATTAAAGGAAGTTTCAAGTCATGATGAACTTCACCTTTGAACAAAAATTTCACATGAATAAACAATTAATAGGACAACTGGCGCATATTTGTGGCTGTTCATCTTAATACATTGATGTAATAATAATAATTAGGTATTTATTAGTACCTTAAGACATTTACATTGTATAGGACGAGTCAAATGAAAAATAGAAAAATCCATTTTAGGGAACTTATTCTCCGATGATATTTATCGAAAATCCTATAGTAAATTTTTCGCAATACTTCACTCAAATAAAAAATTCTCAAATGCCACCACTTCTTTGGGTCTCCCAATAGAACGAAATTCTTTGTCATCCTCTTCATTCACAATCTTTCTAATTGTGGAAATATTCAGCTGAAATATAAGTCGTTTTGATTCAGATGAAACATTGGTATATAAATTCTCTTACATTGAATATGTTCGCTACCGTCTGACGTATTTTGGATTTTAGAATATCAGGGTATAACTATTTGAATGAGCGGACTTGAATTCTAAATAGCACTTCCTGAAACCCTGTCTCTTTTTTCAATCACTTTCGACATTTTCGAATTTTCGTAATAAAAATTGATATTAGTTGTGGCAACGGCGTTATGACATTAACGACATTTCATGAGTGCCAACCTAACTTCGTTCTAGTTACAAAAACTTGAGAAAATTATTTCATGGCCAACCGACTGCTAAAATAAATTTGAATGAAGTATATATAGCTACTTTATTACCTTCAACCTTTAACTAAGATTAACTTCAACCTGGACCAAAAAATAAAACAACCAATTTCTATATAATTTCAACAGCTCCAATATAAAAGCAATCTGTTTAGAATTAAATATACAGGGTGTGTTTCTGAATTGGTGCTAAAGATTTCAATGGGTGATTCTTAAAAATTAATTAAGGGGGGTCTTTCATGTTTTTATTATTATTATTATGAATACAAAAAGAGAAGAGGACGTAGCCTTTAAATCTCAGAAAACAATATAAAGCAATGTGTGACTTCAGCAAAAAAGATTTACAATTAGGGTGTCACAAAAAAAACAAACAAAAAATATTCTCCTGAATTCTGCTAAGGAAGAATTCCCTAGCAGAAGACTTGAAGTTCTCGGGATAATGTTTGTATTGGTGTCCTCGCAAGTTGTTAATGTTTAATCGAAATAGGTTCGATAAGTCACAGCCGAACAAGTTGTGCAGTGCACGATATGTGACTATTAAGTGACCGCGAGTACGTCGCGACAAAAAACCAGAAAAAACTCTCCAGACCGAATAGTTTGAGTCTCTCCTCTTAAGAGGGACACTGCGAGGCGTAGGGTAACCTAGTCACACGACGGTGAACCAACTCCAAGAGGTTTTGGTTGCTAATCAACTGTGGACACCACACCGGGCCTGCATGTTCAAGAATTGGGCGGATATATAGACCAGGAACAAGATTGGCCCCACCACTGATCCTTGGGGAACACCACTAGAGGCAGTTCTAAAAGAAGAAGCAGATCACCCACATTAACGGAAAAGAGCCTATGAGACAGAAAAGATTTGATCCAGGCAAGTAGCTCTCCTCTCACTCCAAAGTGCTCCAGCTTGTGCGGGACTCTATCGAAGGCCTTAGCAAAATCGAGATAGATGATATCCAAGGGGTAGTTGGAATCAGTTAATTTGGTCCACTCATTAACACACTTCAATAAACAGGTGATCACTGACCTACCGGGTACAAAGCCATGCTGCTCATCAGGTATGATCCTATTGGAGGTTAGAAAGGACATGAAGGACTTAGCAACAATCTTCTCAGCAATTTTTTTTTTCGTTCAACAACCTTTTCCCTTCAAGTCACAGCCCTTTAAAATTAGGTAAGAAAATTGTTTTCATTCAATATATCCAATTTGGAAACATTTAGAAAAATGATATTTGGCAGATAACTGATGCTAATAAAATGACAGTTTTTGAATGTTTTTGATACCCTAAAATTTAATCACATAGGGCTGAAAAAAAAACAACCTCTATAATACCACAATATCATGATATCACAACTTTTAATGCGCCTATCAAAATTTGATGTGAAAAGACAGGCTCAATCTGCAGCTTTTTTTTGTCGTGGCTTTCTATCATAAAGTTGTTAGTTTGATCACAAAAACTTGAAATACTGCTCATATCAGACTCTTTTCCGATAAATTCGGATATTTATTCATTTATTTATTCATTTATTTATTTACTTTCGCATCAGCTCAGAAACACCTTCCTGTATAAACGCAGATTGTTTTGCATAATAAAAATATGAATTTATGACATAATCTTTAGGTTTCTCATCTTCCACCTAAACATTATTACGCTCATTCGGCATGCCCCAGAAACGTACAAAACTCTCTAGAACATTCGTTGGATATATTTATTTCAATAGGAACTTTTAAATTGGAAACCTCATCTGAGAATACTGATTTTCCCTTCACTAAAGTATTCAAGCTGCTCTTCCATATTTCCTTGAATTTATTTGTCATAGGTTTGTCCTGGCAGATCAGAATTCTGATCGTAATTGGAGTTTAAGAACCTTCGTTCGACTGCGTAATCATTATAATAATTATGAGTAGTGGTCGTTATAATAATATGTGCGAAAGGGCTTAAATAATTTTATGAATTCATGAAATAAGTTATAAGTTAAGAATTCTGACAAGTTGAAAACAGATAAATAGAATTGAAACAATTGAAAACGCATCATAAATTAAAGAAATAAAAATAATCCTAAATAATAAATCCTTTCTGTTGTAGAACTTTCCTCATAAATTCTCTATTTGATTATTCAAACACATGGCTTTGTTTTGACTGTAATCTTCGCTAAGTAGACAATTGTTAAAATTCTGCAGATGCTCTTAACAATCCAACTCTGCTGGAGGAAAAAATGTTTTTTCGTTCCAGAATTGGAATTCGTGGAATCCAGCCTAAGCCGAAAAAATACTTCGTAATCGGATTTTCTCGTTCCATTTAATCGAGTGAAAATAGTTGGAGCTATTCTACGATCCATAAGAACTAAAGTCAATTTTCCACAGGGAATGATGAAAAACAAAACATGTTGTCATCAAACTCCAATAAAAATTCGGAATACATCTGCGTGTCTGCAGACACAGTGGATTCCTTCAGACAGATGTAATTTTTCCGCCCTTTTACGAGAGCATTATCCATTTGATAGCAGATAGATGGAATCTACGTGCACGATGGTTACGAGGATAGGTTTATGGGCATCTAGTTCACGTGAAGCTCATTTATTGAATTGGGTTAGAAAATCGAGTTTTTGTAGTGTGGATACTTTCGAATGTGTAGATGAAGGATGAAGTTTTGGGAGCGAATTTGTTGTTGGCATGGCTAAGGCTATTATGAACTTCCCAATCTGATTGATTTGAAAAATCCGTTGGAAGCGCAGGGTCGTACAAGTTTATTTTGTTTTGGATTTTTCAGGGGTAACTTGAATGAATGCTCCGCACCAATGAAGCTGGAATTTTCAGGAATTATGACCAGAGGATTTAAAATGGTACAGGAGGGGTAGACAGATCACTCTTGTTTCATATGTGTCTTATTATACCGACATATATCAGAATATCCTGTCTTGTTTCGCTAGAAGAAAAAAAATACCCAGAATTTTTTTTCATTAGGTACATATTTGGTTTTCAAGTTACCATCACAAAAGTCTTATAGGAGAAATTCGTACGAAAACGACCGTTTTTCAAGTGACCTCACACTGGGCTAACTCGATAAAGTGCATATTATTTTTTTCCAGAAAACAGGGAAACCTTAGATTTTTTCAAATAGTATCGAATTGATGGGCATAACATACAGAGAAAGTCACAATATAGGAACCAGGTTCATCCTTTCGATATTCACTATTTTGTGAGAAAATGCTCGAACAGGTCGGGGGTTTTCTCAGAAGTGGCGACGCCACTTCTTATCTTTCGTTAGAGTCACTGTACGACTAAAGTGATGTGAGCGCCATCTGTGTTTCGAAAGTGTTTTCAAGGCCCTGAGACTGGTTAAAATATTAATTCGAGGGACATTTGTAGAAGTATGTGAAATTTTGTGGGATTTCAGACGGCCATTTTGATCAAAGAGGTTTTGAATGTTTTGATTCTCGTACCGCCTTTTGTTTATCAAACTCGTACTAGTTTGTGATTATTGAAATTTTAGGCTTATTTCTTGGTGAAAACCTCAAAATATCGTTCGAAAATTATTGTGAATGGTGGATCAAATATAAAGAAAAATGGGAATGTAAGTTTTAAAACTGGTAACAAGTGATTCGGTCATTCATTGGTTTTTATTTTCAGTGCTATATAGTGGATAAAATTTTCAGGGTATAAAGGCCTGCAAACACTACTGACTACACCATGTGCAATGCAATGAACATTTTACTGCAAGTCAATTAAAAACTGTTCATCCACATAAATTGTTGTGTGCATGAAGTATCCCTTGCATGAAGGGCCTATTTAGGGAAAATTATGAATTTTATACGTCCATAAAAAAATTCCCAATTGCTACTCCTTCAATATATTCAGAAATGCAAAGGGTTATGATTTCGTACTGGGCATCGAGTGATTGTCGAATTGTTTGGAAATTAAAGTTTTATGAAACCTGCTGTGTCATAAAGAGACCATATCATGAAGAATGTAAGGTTTTTTTAATTGTGGTTCCGAAAATTCTGTAAATAATAGGTATGTGAGTAACTGAAATGTGTAAGCTATGATGTTATATTGAATATTGGTTCATATTGATTTCTGATACAAATTGTACAAATTCCACCAGTTATAATATCTAAAAAACGTATTGCGCAGAAATAAGACCTTTGACGTACAGCAGATTATATGAGTTGTCCTAGTCGAAGCTCTATTTGTTGTCCATAATTCCAAATTTTTGTAAATATTTATAAATTTCAAATAAAAATATAGCACATCCGACAGAGTATTTCATTGATATCAATTGATTACAGTGTTCAGATGAAAACTAACACCCTATTACCAAAATAAAACCATACTTTTGTTTTGTCGCTCAGGTTGTTTGTTTTCTGGTCTCAACAGCGTCGATATTGAAATACAATACAAAGAATAGAATTCGAATTTTGCACCCTTCAATTATAAAAGAGAAAACAGTTATAAAACAGTTTTCCTGTATTGACAGTACGTTTATAGCGCCATCTCATTGTCAAATGTGTTTTTACTGGCCAAAATGTAGTCGGTTTTTAGTACCAATGATATGAGGGTGTTTCCTACTGTATAATCTTTGGTCAGCACTAATATCACAACTAATATCAATTAATATCACGAAAATGCCGAAAGTGATTGAAAAAGAGAGGAGACAGGGTTTCAGGAAGTGTTATTCAGAATACAGGTCCGCTCATGCAAATAATAAATGTTCTAATATCTACAATATATCGAACGGTAGCGAACATATTCAAAAAGTGAATTTATATAATGTTTCATTTGAACCTAAACGACTGAAGCTGAATGTTTCCACAATCAGAAAGATTGTGAATGAAGAAGATGACAAAGAATTTCCTTCTATTGGGAGATCCAAAAAGTGGTGGTACTACGGGATTTTCGATTAATGTCATCGTAGAATAAGTTCCAGAAAATTAATTATTTTATTTTTCATTTGACTTATCCTATACATTGTGAATATCTTAAGGGATTAATAAATATATAATTATTAATCTTTGCATATACTCCGGCTGTACGCGTATCATTCCCGCACTCCCGCTCTGATCGGATTGCACACCACAGCACACTGATCTCTGCGAGACATTCTACACTCGTCAGTGACGCGAAGGGAATCAAGCAGAGCTTATCTATGAATATAATATGCCAACCGCGTAGGCAATATTCTGCGTAGATATTTCCCGTTCTGTCTTTCCTTCCTGTTTCTTTCTGTTACCCGAGGCCTTCCATTTCTCTATGAGAGCCTTCCCTAAGGGCCCAAGAGAGTGAATAGTTTTAATTGTTTTCCCACCCACCCTCATAATGCCACGAAATTGCTCGTTTTGTTCTAAAACAATTGCAACCAATCGATTTCTTCGTTCTTGCTTCAAATGTAATAAATCTTTCCATCCTGAATGCATGAACCACACGGAACAGGAATTAGAGTTCCTTAGGGAAAGAAATGAAAAGTGGGAGTGTCTTCCATGCAATTATAGGGATCGTTCCCTATATATAGTGCATCTGATACTGCACGTTCCTTAAGGTAAATAAGGAAAGTCCCTACTCCAAGGCACTCAAAAAGAACATTATTTTGAAAAATGTCCAAGAAGTGAACTTACCGGTTCAAAAACAGAAGATGGAGGTGGTCAAAACCCCTCAAAACAAAATTTCCCCACCCGCCAAAAGAGTGAGAAAGGATAGCTCCTCGTCCAATGAAGACTCAAACAAAAAAAGAGTCTTGGAAACCCCAGCCCAAGAGAAAACCACTCCAGTGGAGAGAAAAGAAAAAATCCCCCCAGTTACCCTGAGAGGTACGTCCGAATGGACGTCAATTTCAAACGCCTTGATGCGGAACGGTATTAAATACCAAAGAGCGACGACAGTAAAGGACGGTATAAAGGCGCGTATACATCTGAGCAAAATAGCCGAATGAGCACGCCGCACCGAATGAGCGTTTATGCGGACAATTTTTCTTTCCGACGCACGGAACAGCATGAGCATGTGTTCGGAGCCGCTCCAACGGATGTGTCAGTTCAGTGCTTACGAACAGAAAACTTAGAAAAAAGGAATCATTCTATGTTCTAAGGATGAAAAACTTGTGCACTTGTGTTGATGCACACTTGTGTGTGTTGTGCTAGTGCCTCTTTCATAATTCTGTACGAGTTGCTAAAGAAGAAGAGGCGACGGCGTA
Source organism: Coccinella septempunctata (assembly GCF_907165205.1). Lineage (NCBI taxonomy): Eukaryota > Metazoa > Arthropoda > Insecta > Coleoptera > Coccinellidae > Coccinella > Coccinella septempunctata. Next base: position 30,022,718 of record NC_058190.1, read on the forward strand.
CTAGATGGTCTTCACAATTATATCTACAAAGAAGTCGAGACCGTAGCCTCAACAGCACATTTTTTTTGCACGACATTCAGAGTGAGGGCGACAAAATGGGGCGGTTTTCATACTATTTTATTAAATTCAAACACGTTTCTTGCGAAAAATTCATATTTAAATGTGCTCGTTCGGTTCGAGGAAACATGTGAACTAAACCCGTCCACACCGAGCACGAATTTTCTTTGATGGACCGACAAATTGCGGATCGGCTCCGCGCAACATGAGCGCGTTCGGTGCGGTGTGTTTTGTCCGTCCACATCTGAATGCTCATTCGGCGCGATGTGCTCATTCGGCTGTTTTGCTCAGATGTGTACGCGGCTTAAGAATCGTCCCACAAACCGCCGATGATCATCGAAGGATGACTGAATTCCTCCACAAAATCAACAGAGAATTTTACACTCTCCAACGAGAGGAGGAAAAGAAAATATATGCGGTAGTGAGATACCTACCGCTGGATGCAGATATCCCGACGATCCTTGACGACCTCAAGGATCAAGGGATCGTCGATGCTGAGGTCATAAGGATGACCTCAAATATAACAAAAAAGCCTATGCCCTTATTGCTGGTTAAAACCCAGAATAAGGGTATCTTCGAGGTGAGAAGGCTCTACAACATGAACTGTGTTGTTGAACCTAAGAGAAGGACGACCGGGCCTGGACAATGTTATCGCTGTCAGCGATATGGACATGCCCAAAGTAAGTGCACTTTTCCATGGAGGTGCGTGAAATGCTCCGGTAATCACAGCTCCAAGGAGTGTACGCTTACCAGGGAGAACGAGGAGCGAAATGCTTCTTGTGTTCTCTGTGGAGAGCAAGGACATCCAGTCAGCTACAAGGGATGTAGCGAATGGAAATTGGTCACAAAAAAGGCCAAGAGATCGCCAAGATCAAACCAAACCAGCTCGAGGCCAACACAAAATACTCCGAAGCCAGCCCAAAACTCTTCGGAAGTGAAGAAACCCCAGGAAACTGCAACCAAAGCAGTCAAAGAGACGAAGAAACCAGAGAAAAAGACGGAAAAGGCAAAAACCGTCAAAAAAGCCGAAACCAGAAACGGAATTTCTGGAATCACTGAGGAACTGGATAAGTTCACGAAAAACCTCCTCAGCACGATGATGCAGAATCTGGAGAAAGAGATTGAGAAGAAGATGCAGCAAATTATTAAGAATATTTAATGGCTGATACGACGATAAAGAACAATCTCATAATCGTCTCTTGGAACGTCGAAGGATTGAGAGCCCGCAGACCAGAATTCGAAGAACTGATTGAAGAGAAGAGACCGGATGTCATAGCTCTCCAAGAAACAAGACTTAACCCCAACGTTCGGATAGCATTTCCCAATTACGATATCTACAGAAATGATAGACCTAACAGCACAGGTGGCGTTGCTATACTGGCTAGAAGGAATATGGATCACCATTTCGACCAAATATTCAATGGTCAAGAAGTAGAAGCAATATCGATTATTGTGAATACCAATCGAGGACAAGTGAAGATTATTTCGACTTATAAATCACCGGATAAGGACATGCTGGAAGAGGATCTGAAAATGCTACTAGAAGGAAGACACCCGAAAATCATAATTGGTGATCTTAACTGCAAATCGCAGGAATGGAACAGTAGGGTGGAAAATACCAACGGGAGAAGACTGAAGATTTATGCTGAAAAACTTAATGCAGTTGTTATAGGACCTGATATACCGACCTACATACCAAGAGTAAATGGACTACCCGATGTACTGGACATTGTCGTAATGAAAGACATCACTGAAGAAATCAGCATTGATACAATAGAAGACGGAACTTCAGACCACAATCCCATAGAATTCATAGTGGGACATGGCCCAAGAAACGAAGAAGAGACACAAACCAAGGATCGCACAGACTGGGAGAAATATAAGAATTTACTTCAGGAGAAAATCACGGAAATTCCCCAAATAAACACCCGGGATGAATTAGATGAAGCAGTTGAAATATTGGAAAATCAAATAAAAGAAGCCTATGAAAAAAGCACCAAGAGAATAAGGAAACCAATTCCGAAACATTCACATGGAGATACGCCAAGGGATATAAAGGAACTTATAAAAAAGAACAGAAGACTCAGGAAAATCTACAGAACAATAAAAAGAGAAGAAGACAAGAAGAAACTGAATAAGCATAGTCAGATATTGAAAAATGCTTTAACAGAACTGCGTAATAACAGATGGCACCAGAGATTAAGGGAACTGAATACAATAGATCACTCGGCTTGGAAAATGCAAAAACGCTTACGACGAGAACAGACAGTTATACCTCCACTGCATGGAGCAAACGGAATGGTATATACGAGACTTGAAAAAGCCGAAGCACTTGCCGACTCGATTGAGAGAGAAGCCAGAATAAATTACAGAAATGATGATGACAATGAAGATCTAGAAGAAGAAGTGGAGGCAAACGAAGAACTGATGATGGAACCACCGGAAACCGAAATCATTCCAAAACCGGCTTCACCAACAGAAATCAAAGAGATAATAATGAAACTGAAAAACCGGAAAGCACCGGGGGAAGATAGGATAACGAATTATATGTTGAAGAAATTGCCTAGAAAAGGAATAGCAGCCTTGACGAATATAACAAACGGAGTGATGAGGACCGAATACTACCCAAAGAGATGGAAAACTGCAGAAATGATAGTTTTCAACAAGCCTGGAAAGGAACGGAAATTTCCTCAAAATTATAGACCAATTAGCCTACTATCAGCACTAGGAAAAGTCGTCGAGAGGGTTATCGCCAAAAGGCTGAATGAGGAAACAGAAATGTTGAAGATAATTCCACCCGAACAATTTGGATTTCGACGAGAACACTCGACTGAACTCCAATTACTACGGCTCATAGAATACGTCACCGAAGGAATGCAGACCAAACAGGCCACAGGATTAGTTCTGATGGATATCGAGAGAGCTTTTGATAGAGTATGGCACGAAGGCCTAATCTACAAAATGAAAAAAGCAGGATATTCGACCAAGCTATGCAAGATTATAAGGAACTATCTGAGGAATAGAAACTTTTATGTGAAGATAGATGGAGCAACCTCTCAAACCAGACAATTGGAAGCGGGAGTGCCTCAAGGATCGGTACTTGGACCTCTGCTTTACGTAATATACGTTTATGATATCCCGAAGAATGCTAGGAATATGCTCACCTTGTACGCAGATGACACAGGAATAGCGTTCAGACATCGACGCCCAGAGATCATACACCGGAGACTGCAGGAAGCCATAGATGAATTACTCAAATGGTGCATCAAATGGAAAATCCAAATCAATGGAAGAAAGACTCAAGCAATATTACTGCAAAAGAGAAGATTGAGGATGGAAGAAAACCTTGAAGTTGATGGAGAAGAGGTTGAATGGAAAAATGAAGCAACATACCTAGGAGTGACGCTTGACAGAGGACTTACATGGAAAAACCACATCAAATGTGCTGTTGATAAAACAAAAGCCGCAATGAGTAAACTTTATCCACTCATAGGCAGAAGAAGTCATATGAATAAGAACATCAAGTTGACGATGATTAAAACTATTGCGCGACCACAACTCACATATGGATCGGCGGCATGGGGCTTCGCAGCCAAGACCCACATCAAGAGAATACAGGCCACTGAGAATAAACTCCTTAGAATGGCGATGGACGTACCCTGGTTTGTTAGGAACAAACAAATCTACAAGGACTTGGAATGGGAACCAGTTACAGAATTTATGAAGAGAAAGGCGGAAAGGATATTCGACAAAGCCAAACAACATCCAAATGAGGAACTACGAAGATTAGTCGACTACGATCCAACGGAAGAAGCTAGAAGGTCAAGAACCTACCACCGAAGACCGAGAGATCAGTTAAGGATTTAAATGTAACCAAAGAAGATCTTAACCTATAAAAGCTATAGGCAGCATACAACAATCAACACGACTATGATCGTGTGAGAGTCCAGAAACCATAAGAGTCAACTGGTTAATAGGCAAAATGCCCGGAACCTATGAAGAAGCAGTTAAGGGTTTTTAGTGGGTCTCGAGCTCAGAGAGTGAGAATCCCCACACTGTTCCCCCTCAGCAGAGGGTGTGTTCGTCTGTTTACAGATTTTCCCCCTGCTACACCAAAAAAAAAAAAAAAACGTTCCTTATCCCCTCGCACCAACACTCAGACACCAGCTGAGACAACCTCCCTCGAATGCTTCTCTGAACTCTCAAGAGTTCAATGCAATGCTGGAAAAACTGAGCACTCTCAATGTTTCTATGGATAGAATAGAAAAGAGGCATGATGATGTACTGAATGCACTGGCAGCTTGTACGGCCAATATCAATTATTTCTAACCACCAGATAGATATCCAGTTCTGTGAATATGACATCTCCGATCGACCGAGATTGCGTTAGCAAGTCGTCAAGTCGATACATCAACAAGATAGTACGTTTACCTTCAAAGGACAAGTCTCGCCCTCGTTGGACCAGAGTTGTCTTTTCCGACACCAGCACAGCTTCATCCATATTGAAAAACAAAAATTCTCTATCTGGCTTTCCTCAGTATCGGCACATCAAGATCCAGGACGACAGAACGAAATGGCAGATTGGGAAACTGGATGCTCTGAGAACTGAACTCAGCATAAAACGAAAAGAATTTGACAACTAAGTATGTGCACGATGCTCCGAAAATTGTCTGCTAAATTTTATGAATTGTTAGTATATGTCGAAGACAATAAACCTTTCCTAGTGTTCATCAGTGAATCCTGGCTCCAGCCCTCCCCGAACAACAATATGTTCGCCATACCTTCCTTAACACTGTACAGAGATGATGACAGCCTTTCTGTGGGGTATAGAGGAGTCTGCATATTAGTACACAACGAAAAGAAAGGTATCGACAATCTTTTCCTCGAGATATCCAGCGCACAACTTTCAATCATGGTCGGCTGCATATATCGCCCACGTCCGTGTGCAGCTGATTTTATTGAAACTATCTCTACCTCTTCAACTTAAAAAACAATATTTTGATTACTGGTGACTTCAATTGCCCTGACCTCAAATGACCCTTACTACTTACTACAGCTGCCAGCTGAATCTTCCCCCTCATTCAACTCTGCCAACTTCCTCCTCAATTCCGGATTGCAACAGTTGGTAGATACCGTTCTGGTCAGATAACATCGCTACTCGACCATCACGTTCAATGCATGACTTTGGAACTTTCGTACCTTCCACAGGTACTCAGTATTCGGGAGTTATTTTACCTGTAGTCCTGCATTATTCTTCCAGAGCCTATCCTTTCCGGATGTTGGCTATCATAGATGCTATCTTTACCTTGTTGACTGCTGCTCGGAATAGCTCGGTAGTGTTCACATCATACCAGGTTCTGAGATTTTTCAACCATAAAATTCATCTTCTTCCAAACATACGCCCGATTCAAGAAACACCTGGAAGAGTTTATACTGACCAGCCTGCGCTTGATGCCAAACCCTCACCGAGTGTGGAAGTAAGAGGTTCAATGATATTGTGGTATTGTTGTCAAGGCATGCATTTTCATTTTTTTTTTTTTGTAATTTTTGTATTTGCATGTCTAGAATCCGACAAATGGAATTCATTTCCCTATCGGTAACCACCCTTTAAGTTAACATTCTATGTAAATTATTTCATAATTAATGTTAAAATTAATGATAAGCAGTGACCAGATGTTTAGTTCGCACTGGAGCACAATTTGATCCCCAAAGAGCAACATGGATTTCTGCCTCAGAGATCAATTCTCACGAAACTGATTTCCTGCATTAACGATTGGAGCAGATCACAGGATCTCGGTGTGCCCGTGGACGTGGTGTATCTTGACTTCGCCAAGGCCTTTGATAAAGTCCCTCACTGTCGCCTTCTGCAAAAACTGGAGCATTTGGCATTTGAGGATCCGAGGCAGACTCTGGTTAGGATGTTTTCTGTCTGGGTGGAACTTGCGGGTGAGAGTCGGCGATGGGCTGTCCAGGCTGATTGGGGGGATTACGAGTGGAGTTCTTGGGTCCACTTCTGTTCATTCTGTATACAGCAGATTTACCAGCATCTATTCGTTCCAAGTATGTACTTTCCGCCGACGACACGAAGATTTACAATTACTCCCCTAGTAATGCACGAATTCTTCAAGAAGTGATTGACTCCCTCTGAAGGTGGTGTGAGAGGTGGATCTTGCCCTTGAATTTGGAAAAGTGCTGTGGTATGCACTTGGGAAAGAATAACCTCAGGGTACCTTACTCCATCAATGGAGAGACTAACCGTGGTGGACGATCTCAGCTGGTTGGATTACATTTCCTCAGTAACAGCAAAGGCGAAACAGATGATTCTCGTCCTCAGAAAAGCATTTTGCAAATGTGATTTTACTACCTGGGGAATCATTTACAAAACCTACATTCGACCTGTATAATGGAAAATGCTGGACCGGCTTGGTGGACTTGGCGGGGAGAGGTTGACCGATTGGAGTCTGTTCAGAGGTGGAGTACCAGAGTTCCTTATGGTATCACTAGACCTTACTATGCTGCCAGGTTGAGGGTGTTCGATCTTCCCACCTTTGAGCAACGACGTTTGAGAAGTGATCTCATATTTTCTTTTCGGCAATTCATGGAAATTTCGGCAGGGATATGGCGGGCATCAGATAAAGACGAACAATTTGCGAGGCCACAGAATTAAGCTCGCCAAGGAAAAGTTCAAGACAACACAGCGACAAATGTTCCTATCGAACAGAATAATCACTCCCTGCATCCGTCGTAGAATCAACGTCCGTGAATTGTTTCAAGAACCGCTTCGATACATGGGCCAGCCCGGGTTGAATGAAGACGTCCACAATTTATTTCAATTTTTTTTTCTCTTTTGTATGCGATCTATTGATTTCAATCTTTTGCTCTTCTTTGAGAGTATTATTTAGTGTTTTTTCTTTTGTGAGTTTATAGAAGTATTCCCCAACTCTAGTCTAAATTTATTATAATAATAATAAGAGCCAGTTGTCCTGTTAATTGTTAATTCATGGGAAATTTTTGTTTGAATTGCTTGGCTCTTGCCTTGAAACTTCTTCTAATTTTTTTGGCCTCCATTGATGCAAGATGATAATTTTTTTGAAATCTACAACTGATGTAACGTATTCAACCTTTAGCCAAAGAAGATAACCAACAGTAACTCTCCCCAAGCTACTGCATATTATGTGTGAATAATTCAATTTTCTTCCATAGCAAAAATAAATATATTCAAAAACTCATCTGTCGTATTTTCCAAACGAATAACTAGATTTGGTATGCCTTCAATTAGTTTTTAAAACGTCATTTCTGTTTGTCACATATTTTCGACTTCATATTTTCCGAAGTGATTCGACATTGTGATAAGATATTTAATTACTGACACTTTTACTTAGAAAAGACAACATAGCGCTTATTCAAAGCCCAAAAATATTTTGACAAGCGTCATAACCCAACATTTTCGTATTATGCAGAGCAAAGATAGAGTTAGGAATGTGTTAAATTTCCATGGCCAACCGAGTGCTAAAATGAAATTGAATTAGTATTATACCTAAGTCTAATAATTCTGAGTTTATTATGCTTTGCATTGATACTCGTATTTTGTAAAACGTAAAGCTAAGAACATCATTAGCATTTGAGATTGTAGATTTTAAACAACAATAAACTTAATATAGTAATAACCAGTAACGAATTTTTGACTAAGAAAGCTTTGACATATCTATGGTAAGCTGAAAGGATTTTTTTGAGGAAATTATCCATTCTATAGTGATAGTGAACTCATAAGAAGTATCAGATATGTGGTTTCAATTTCACAAAATTATTTTCAAATGAAATTCAATCTCAAATTAGGACAAGAAGTCTATCTCATGAACACACAAGACACGTTTCATGTTTTGTGAGTCTCAAACAGGTTATGTAATTTCCTTAATTATAGTAAAAAAATTTAAAATACTGTGATGAAACACATTCGATATCAAAACAAGGAATATACTGAATATAGCACACCATACATTGGAATATTGTAAAGAAATATGAACGGACATTTTCTTGTCAGAATCCTGCGATTCTGTTAACCATTACTTTGTTGTCTAGCTTAGTATCCTCTAGAAAAGTGTTTCTTTGTAAAGTAGAGATGATAAAGACAAAGGTCATAGATTAAAACTCTATAATCTTTGGGTTAAGGAATACTAATATATGAATATGAATACGATTTAAGGCCGGTCCTGATTCTACTCAAACCTTCGCATCCAGAGATATGTCATGAAAACTAAGATTAAATTTCCTTTCCCTCAATTCGAATCAATCCAATCTTTAATATTCAAGGACACATACGATGGGGATTCTCAGGTCCCCTAAATTTTCCTTATTGCTTTTTGTATTGAAACTATTGAACCTTCCATCTCGAATATCTCCACGGAAATCGTCAAGTTCCAGTCAGGGTTTCATTATTCAGAAGTAGGAATCGCCACTCGAATATCCGAACAGCCTTTTAGGTCTTCTGAAAGAAAAGTTATTTCGAAATATTCTTTCAGAAGGGAATTCTTGATATCAATTGAATCACTAAGTGATAAGAAATAAGTGTTATTTCGTATGAGAAAATTTCAATTGGAAATGAAGTACATATCTAGAGGAGCCGGCTTAGTACATAGTTGTTTATGAAAATCAGTCGCTTTCAGCACAACAAAAGAATATTGAATATTATCCCAAAATGAATTGAAAACAGTTGAGCAATCTTTCAATGTTGGTAAGAACTGTTATTTAGGTACTTGATGAATCGGCGGACAAAATAAAAATAGGTTCAAATTGATTCAAAATTGGGGGCAGGAAAATTTTCTCCAAATTCTCAAATTAAAGATGGCACCTCCAAGATGTCGAGCGGGTTTTGTGAATAAAGCTCTCTTCGAATCAAAATTGGCATAGGTATACTCCATTCACTTTCAATTTAGCACTTTTATTTTAGCACTCGGTTGGCCATGGAAATTTGACACATTCCACTCTGTATAGTAGGAAATATGGGGTTATGACGCTTGCCAAATCATTTTTGGGTTTTAAATCCGCGATATGTTGTCCCTTCTACGTAGAAGTCTTAGTAATTACGTATTTCATCACAATGTCGAATCACTGCAGCGAGACAGAATATTTTCAGATAAAAAAATGATACGCCACCGGTTTTTTCGACAATAAAAATTACTACATAAAGCAAATTCGGTTTCTTGACTTTTTGCTGTACGAGACACCGTATCCGGTTGAAAAAATAAAACACATTCTCATGCATGAAGAAATCGCCAAACTTTGATATGGTAGGTACATAATAATAATAACTATTTTTGCGATATCAAATTTTGGCGACTTCATGCATGAGAATGTGTTTTATTTTTTTAAACGGAAACGATGCCTCGTACAGCAAAAACTCATGAAACCGAATTTGCTTCAAATTAAATAAGGATTTAAATAGTAATTTTTAATGTCGGAAAAACCAGTGGCGTATTATTTTTTTAACTGAAAATATTCAGTCTCGCTGCAGTACGGACGCCACTGGTAAAATAAAAAAGAAATTATATTATGCAAAAAGCTCCTTGACGCTCAAAACCTATTTCTCAAATTTCATAAAAATATTTCAAGCAGTGTGAGAGTTACAAATAAAAAACTTTTTTATTCTATAATTTTAACACCCCGTATCTCGGAGAGGAAACATTTCTCGACATATGTTTATATGACGAAGTAGGGCTTATTTTTGATGTAGAATACATGGTTAAAATTTCTTGGTTACGATCTGGACCACCCTGTAGAATATCAGCCTACTTTTTTGAATGAGCGGACCTGAATTTTAAATAGCATAATGATCTGTGCCACCCCTGGATAAACAAAATTACCTTCAGAATAACTAGCTTAATCTGTGGCACTACACATCTGTGGATCTTTTAAAAATGTACGATGTACCCAAAATCTCAAATTTCAGGGATATTTTTCATTTTTGAGCATCGAATTAACCGAAAACGGCGCATTATACGAGAAAATGTGAAGAATACTTTATTGCACAAAACGTTCAAATATTTATTAGATAGCGTCCAACTCAGTTTCAAGATTTGGCTTCTTTGAATTTTTGGTATTTTTATATTACGTAATAGTCATAATGAGAAAACTGGAAGACATGGGTGATTTCTTGTGTTCGAAAAAGATTCATCAAATAAATGAAAAACTATATTCCGAAATTCATTTCATTCGATGAAACCGTTTATAATTTTGGAATGAGTAATACAATAACTCAAAAGCATCCTTATTAACATTTCAACTAAAAATTATTTTCAAAATTTTTGTTCATATTACTACTGAAACGTGTTTTTTCAGTTTAAAAACTATTAAAAAAAAACTGTGGGGTTTCTTTGATTGTGAAGTTTTTATCGACAAATTTTTTGGAATCTTTATATTGGGATGTATTGGTCGGATAACAATTAACAACGAACAATTTGTTTCTTCAACGATCATCGCTTCTGGTTTCAATTTACTAAACTAACATATCATTCTTTTTCTTGTTGATCTTCAATACATCCCCAACTAATTATCTTACTCCAATAATAATAATCATTTGTTTGCAATTCAACACTTTCCTGTTTAAATGAGAAGGTACCTTCCATGAAAATCTGGAGAGATTTTCTGAGCTAGAACGGTTCGAATTGTGTTCTATTTCAACAGCCCGAAGGATACAACATTTAGTTCGATGAATTCAAACTCATTATACTATACCTCTACCTATATTGCGATAGGAGTGTAAGAGGTTGAGAAGAAGAGGTAAATTTCAGCGGTGTCTAGACTGCGTATTTGATTTGATTTGCTATTCGAAGAATCGATAACAAAAAGAGCTCCATTTAATTGCTAAATGATGGTTTCATAACATATTTTCTTCTTACATTGAGGGAGACAATAAATTATTGAGCAATTACCCGAGATATATTTCCACACCCGCATAATTTAAAAAAATAACTTGTTTATAAAGAAAAAATCTGAGGAATTCTCATTGTAAATGAGAAACATTTCAAGATATTTATCGGAAAATTTTACGCAATTTCGGTGATATGAAGATACAAACAAATGAAGATACCCATTTCTTATCCGAGAACAATGAAATATGAAATGGTGAATATATTCTAGTCTTGAAATAGAAATGAGGGTTCACTCCATGTAAAGCACTTCCATTGAATATTCAATTAATAGGCTTGTTCCTGGTTCACAAGGATTGTTAACTGTACAGGGTGGGCAAAATTGGTGATACCTGAATTACAACTTTTTCAACCCAACGAGATAGAGGAAAATGCATGGCACATTACGGTCGTCTTTTTTCGAGAAACTAATAATGCCATCAACTGCATCACTATATCTTCTTTTTTGTTTTCGAGTTATCGGAAAAAATTTAAATTTCAACTTTGGTCATTATCTCCGTTTCTGTTTAAGCTAGGATGTTGAAATGAAAACATTATACAGACACGTTTTTGATAGCAATCCAGTGGCGTACTATGATTTTTTCCAACAGGTATATTTGCTGAGCTATAACAAAGAGATGTATTTTTTCTTATGAAAACAGTAGTTAAAAATGACTTAGAATGACTGAGAGCGATGTATGAAATATTTCTGAAACGGTAAAAAAATGGCGATTCTTTTAAGTCATTTCAAACTACTGTTTTCATAAGAAAAAACACAACTTTATATTATAGCTCAGCAAATAAACCTGTAGGAAAGAATCATAGTACACTGGATTGCACACTGGATTGCTAGAAAGTGTCTTTATAATGTCTTCATTTCAACATCCTAGCACAAACAGAAACGGAGATAATGATCAAAGTTGAAATCGCCCAAATTTAAATTTTGGCTTATAACTCAAAAACAGAAGAAGAAAGAGGAATGCAGTTGATGGCATTATTAGTTTTTCAAAGACGACATGAATCGTACATTCATTTTCCTCTATCTCGTTGGGTTAAAAAGTTGTAGTTCACGTATCACCAATTTTGCCCACCCAGTACAGATCATGAGCAATTCCATTTCAGGGTAGGGAAAATCTGTCTGCGCTTGCTCTGTAAAGGGTGGGCAAAATTGGTGATACCTGAACTACAACTTTTTAACCCATTTCGAGTCTTTTTTTGAGAAACTTTCAATGCCATCAACTGCATTCCACTATCTTTTTTTGTGTTCGAGTACCTAATAAGCCAAAATTGAAATTTGGACGATTTCAACTTTGGTCCTTATCTCCGTTCCTATTTGTGCTAGGATGTTGAAATAAAAACATTATCGAGACACTTTTTAGATAGCATTCCAGTGGCGTACTACGCCTGTACAGGGTGGGCAAAATTGGTGATACCTGAACACCTGAACTACAACTTTTTCAACCCAACTAGAGAGGAAAATGCATGGCACATTACGGTTACCATTTTTTGAGAAACTAATAATGCAATCAACTGCATTCCTCTATCTTCTTTTGTTTTAAGGTTATAGGCCAAAATTAAAATTTCTACTATGGTCATTATTTCTGTTTCTGTTTATGCAAGGATGTTTGAATGAAAACATCATACACTTTTTTTATAGCAATCCAGTGGCGTACTGCGATTTTTTCCAACAGGTTTATTTGCTGAGCGATAACATAAAGTTGTGTTTCCTTATATGAAAACAAGATTTAAATGACTTAGAAAGAATCGCCATTTTTCTCCAGTTTCAGAAATATATCATACATCGAACTCAGTTTTTCTACGTCATTTTAAACTAGATACTTTTTTCATCAGCAAAAACACACCTTTATGTTATAGCTCAGCAAATATACCTGTTGGAAAAAGGCATAGTGCGCCACTGGATTGCTATCAAAAAAGTGTCTGATGTTTTCATTTAAAAATCCTAGCACAAACAGAAACATAAATAATGACCATAGTTGAAATTTTAATTTTGGTCTATAACTCGAAAACAAAAGAAGATAGAGGAATGCAGTTGATTACATTATCAGTTTCTCAAAAAATGGCAACCGTAATGTGCCATGCATTTTCCTCTATCTCGTTGGGTTGAAGAAGTTGTAATTCAGGTGTTCAGGTATCACCAATTTTTCCCACCCTGTATTTTCCCAATTTCGGTTAATATTCATGAATCACCCCGTATCTCCGAAACTTATAGCCTTAGGATACAAAACAAGTAAGTTTTCTGAAAGGCCTGAATAACCTGCATTCACCATTAGGCAATGGCCAACGACTCATGAAACACCCTGTAGAATGAATTTCTGCGGAAATATGAAGTGTTTCATGCTTGAGATGGTTATGATAAAGTAGTTCAAAGTCATTTCCCATAGACTCATTTGGTTTTGTATTCTCCTTGAACATATTCGGAAAGAAGAATTAAACTAAGCAGCAAATGAATTGGAATACTTGAAAAATTGCCCAAGTTTGTCTAGCTATAACTTCGACTTTACTTTGGTGATGCTGGATTTTCACTCCGAAATGCAGATTATTGTCCTTTGTCTGTACGCCACTGACGAAAGGTATTTTTTTCAATCGCTTCTTGTTAAACAGGGTGTGAACGCAGCACAGCCAAAAATGTCCGTTTTTTGGCTAAAAATTTGGGAATAGTAGAGGACCATTCGCCTCACAAAGTTATTTCTGCTGCTGCATGGTTGTGTCAGATTGTTAGATTTGGGCGATCTCGAATGCCATATGAAACGTTCGTCAATCCAAAATTTAAAAAAAAAAAACAATTTATTCTCCGATTAATCTTCTCGAAATTGAAAGTCAATTAGACAACGTTTTATATAATGAAGATTTTTAAAATAATTTTCTTTCCATTTTAACATTGTTTTGCAATGAGTACTATATCAGATATCAGAAATTCTTCTGTTTCTTCACGAGCATACCTTAATTCTTGGGAAAAACAAAATTGTGTTTATTCACATTTCAGAATCACCTGAATCACACTTGCAATTTAATTCCACACCAATAGCGATAAAATCAAACAAACTGCTGAGTTTATTTTCAGTAAAATAATATAAACATTTTTTTAAAGATTCTTCTTCGTTCTTGGGAAAACGAAAATTATTCACCTGTGGTTTAATTCCACAGCAATACCTATAAAATCAAACAAACTTCTAAGTTGATTTCAATGAGTAAGATATTAGAAATTAATTATTTTTTCAAGGGGGAAATATTTCTTTTTCAATGAATACCTTTATTCTTGGGAAAACTAAAATTGTGTATATTTCAAAATTACCTGACTAATTCACCTGTGGTTTAATTCCACACAATTATCGATAAAATCAAGCAACTTCTGAGTTCGATCTACGTAGAATTACTGGGAGATATAGAGTTTCTCATTACGAAAATTTTCGGAAAAATTCTTGAAACAATAAATATCATCGCACTTATCGACGCGTTACGGGATATCGGAACATCCATCAGGAAAACCGTTCGGGGAACATATAGCGGCGGGAAAAATAAGAGGGTATTTTCATGGAAGAGGGACGCCTGCGTCAGGAATACTCATGAATGCGAAGAAGACCTCATGTTCATTCACACGATATAAAGGGTGTTTCAATAAGAGAACAATATTTGAATTTCGCGCCACTTCGTTTGTCATGATGCCAAATCGGTATGGAAAGCCAGATACGAGGATATATTGAAAAATTCTCATTCTACTATAGAACCAAACAACATTTCAATGTCAAAATATTTCATTACTCAACATATTCCCCACTTAATTGGATACATTCATTACAGCGAACCTGCAAAGTCTCTAGACCTTTAAAAAAAAAATTTTTCTTCTTGCTCTACAAACCAGACCTCCACAGCTTTCATTACCTCCTCGTTGGAAGAAAATTTACGACCTTTTAAACTTTTTTCAGTTGAAGAAAAAGATGATAGTCGGATGGATCCAAATCTGGTGATTCACCGGGGGTGTTCTAGTAATTCAAACCCTAAATCACGAATTTCTGCATGGCAACATGAGATTTGTGTGCAGGGGAGTTGTCCTGTAAAAACAAAACGCCTTTGTATAGATAGCTTTCCGCGTCTTTTCTCTTTAATTATTCCCATAGAGTGGTCAGTAATGTCGAATAGTAATCTCCGGTTATTGTTCTACCTTTATCCAAAAAATCAATCACGATTACTCCATGGCAATCCCAAAAAACCGAAGCAAGAAATTTTCCAGCAGATTTTTGGACACGAAAATTTTTAGGTCTTGGAGAACTAGAGTGTCGCCATTCCATAGAATGTTGCTTTGTTTCTGAATCATAGAAATGTACCCAAGTCTCATCCATAGTAAAAATTCGGTTTAAGGAGTCTACATCGTTTTCAAATCGAGCACAAATCGAACGCGATGCTTCTACCCTTGCACGCTTGTGGTCAACATTCAAACATTTGGGTATCCATTTTACAGCAATTTTTCTCATGTCCAAATTGACGTGAACTATATGATGAACGCCCAATTAGACGGTTTGACAAAATCATGTCATGAATTGCATCGAAAATTTACCTCTTTTGAAGCTTTCAGTCCAATTTTTCACGGTCTCATACGAAGGACATTGTTCACCAAGGGTATTAAGCATATCTTCGTGATTCTGCTTACCTCTTAACCCTTTTAAATGCAGGTACTTGATAATGGCTCGATACTCCAATTTTTCGATTTTCACAATTTCAGTGGACATCTTCTTTCTTTTAATTTATTGCGTAACTCTGGTTTACTTTTTTGAGCTCAAACTTCACACTGACACTTCTAATGAGCTATGGTAACGCAATATTTTTTTTTATGCATGAAACTGGTCTAGGCTAACTAGATATCAATCCATCCTCGTACATAGAGATAATGGCAATAAAATGATTATAATACGACTAGGGAATAAAATGCATGTTTTTTCCAGAACTGCGTATGTCATGGATTTTCAGTTATGACCAAATCAATCCAATATTTATATTGATATTCTTACTATGATTTATTCATATTACTCATATAGGTAGGAGCTTCTTACAAAAAAAAAACATAATACCACGATCCATTCAAGATTTATGACTTCCACATATGAAAATAATTTTTATCAAGAATTTTTGTAACCACCTCATATTGTTCTTCTTCTCTTTCTTGTGATCAACCTCAATGAAAGAAATGCTTTTCGCACGTTGGGGTCGTTGTGTGAAATTTACAGATATGTATCTACTTCTCCAAAAAAGTGCCTTCCCGTACAAAATTACGATATTTGTATAGGGTAATGTCATCATTGTTTACATTTTGGAAAGATTCAAAGAACGACATAAGTTCAGCCACCTAACATCAACCTTCAAAATTCCTTAGCCTCCTTGAAGTTTTTTGAGCGCAGGTTATAAAAGTTCAAAGTACCCTCACTGGCTTCACTTCGCACAAACATTCGATGATAGGTATTATAAATTAAAACTGGTATTAAATGTAATGGAAATGAAAGGAATTTGTTTCTCAAGTATCTTACATTAGTGTCCGGAATCAACATTCTGAATTCTGAATGTAAAATTGAAAATAAAAATCGTTTTTGGAATATCAAAGAAGCCGCCTAACAAAACCTTGAGATGAAAAGGAGAGTATCAGAAGCTTTTCCAAGAATTGTTTTGGTAATTTTTGTCCCTCATGTCCCACAAACACCTGTACTCATACTCCGTATTGATCGGTTTTTCGTTGTCCATGAAGAAATTTATATTTAATCGGACGAAACACCCAAAGAGACGCAAGTAGACGCAAATTCGCACAAAAAATCCAACTAGTTTGTACGCAAGAACGGCAGTCGTATAGTATACGGACGTCCAAAGATTGTAGAGTAGGTAGAGCTAACTCTATAATATTTGCGTCCTTTGCGGACGTCTAGGTCCCATCCACTGTAACCACTTTATAACAATGAGGATTTGTTTCTTCCTGCGAATGTGTCCGTCAAATTTCCGGAATTCCTTTGCCGTTGTGAGTGTACGACATTTGTAAAAAAAATTGTAAGTTAGTTTTTCACCAAAATTTCAATTTCATCTAAACTGAGCAGCAAATGAAGTGGGACAGCTGAAAAATTGTTTAAGTTGACTAGGTATAATTTCGACATCACTTTGATGATGTTCGATTTTCACCCCGAGATGCAAAACCTTATCATTCACTTATATTCCGATTCCGCTGGCACAGGGTAATTTTTTCTCAAACCTCTTCTTGTTGTACAGGGTGTGGACAGCCAAGAATTTTTTTGAAAAAGAATCTGGGAATAGTGGAGGTCTTTATAAAGTTATTTGTGATGCTTGTTCGCTGAGTGGATTATTAAGTCAACACCTCGGCCGTCTTTACAACATTACGGTTACAATGCGTTGCTAAGGAAATATCGCCATTTTATGAAATCACTTTTTTCTTGTTATTCTAGCTATAACTTGAACATTTCTTCGCCGATGTTGGTTTCTGTTGTTAATCATTGTAGTTCCTCAGTTTTTATTAGTCTATTTTTGTTGTTTATTTCTGTTATTGATTCCTTTTTTCTCTGTGTCTCTTGTTCTTGATTTTAGCCTGTGAAGATGTCAAAAAATGTGACGAATCATCGGCAGCTAAATTGAAGTTTATTTTTGCTTTTTGTTCCATTAAGCCAAAAGAATACACGAAGATATCATTCCTGGAGCAATTAATTTAACAGTCGTTCTGGATTCATTTCCATTATAATGGTTCATTTTGTTGTTCACCTAATAGACCAAATACATGGGTGTCACAACTCACTTTAGTATTTGTAACAACTTACCTCGACCTTAGGATAGTTGAGGGTCGAGAAAAGAAATTTCTCCTTATGTAGAATTCCTCAGAAACAGTTCTCCTTTCATCCCTATTTCAGGAAGTTGTTGCTGTAAAAGCTTCAATTCTATTTCTTGTAGCTTGCTCTTTATACGATAATGATTAATTAAAATCACTTTCAATAAATGCCCTAACTAAAGAAAAAGAATTTCTCTCGGAATTATTGCTCATTAAATTTTTTATCATCCTTTAATTTCATGCATCTCTTCTCGTATCTTTCAAAGGAAATATCAGTAATATAACATTTATTTATGAGAATATCGCCTCTTCAACATGATCGTAGCACATTCCATCTAATCTACTCTCTGCTATTTTACGACGTATTCCGAGGGACATAAATCATTGCTGGAGAAATATAATGAAGATAAATATAATATAATAAGCTGAACTGTGCACAGTGTGGGTGATAAAAAAAATTTCTTGAACTTCTGAGCGTTTGGAAGAATGATAAGGATATATGGATAACGTCCAACACTATTGCAATTAATTGAGACAATTTTATACTGCCAGAAAAATATATATTTTCACCACTAAATGTACCTATATTTTTATAGTTCCAGATTATACCTCCTTATTGTGGGACATGAGACTCGTGAGAGGTTAGGAGAAGAATTGATACTTACAACTTGATTTCCTGATGATTGTTCATCTTCAGATGAGTATCCCTGAGGTTACTGTTTCTATGACCTTGCGAATTTTCAATAATTGTGTTCAAAGCGAAAACAACAACCTGAAATGTTCTATTTTCTCATTTTCTGATGTTGGATCATGATATTAACATTTTTACATACATACCTATAGTAGGTATCTGTCTTATATCGTCTATGTCTATATCGATACTTCAGCACTTACTATAGAAACTGTCTAGGTAATTCCTTTCCAATTACTGTTGTGAAACCATTGAATGAAGGTTATTTTTGGATTTTAGATTCTTCTATACTTGTTTTGACTGAATTCTCTTATCAGTTAAATTATTCATTCAACGATAAACTGGTGAATCCAAATATAATGGAATTGAATAATGTTGAAATTTACTCCAAATCATGTATCGTTTCAGATGATCTATTATGAAAACTTCTATTTATCGGTTAAAATTTACAACTACGCGCCTCAAAAGTGAATTTGCGTAAGATTTGGCATTACAATTATGAGAATCAAAAACGAGTAAAAATTTTATTCTCATCCATTACAAAATACTCTCGTTTGAGAAATTTTTGCAGTTCAACCATCTATCATCTGCTGTAAAAAATACTACAAAGCATGAACCGATGAACCCTTGAATTCAATCATTCAAAGATACAAATTTCATAAGTTCGGAGCATAATAAAATTAATTGGGTTAAAAAATTTTTGTGAAGAAATTATAGTTCCTTCACATAATTTTAACGACTGATATGTTAAAACTACAAATTACATCATTTTCACATGGGTGAAGATATGTTTGAACATTTTTTCGCTAGCATCATTAGATGGATAATAAAGAATTGAGAAAGCACTTCAGCTTTGAAACGAGCCCACACATGGTATATGTTATTGGATTTTCCAAAGACAATGACGGTAAATAAAAATCTATTGACGGGTTTCATAGTTTTCATTTTTTCATTGGTTCTAGACTTATGTTCAACCCTGTATAAAGAAACTGCAACACTATCCATATTAAACTAGGAAAAGCACGAAAAATCACACCTTTACAGTTAGATTATACCATTGAATATGAGGGTTTAATACTCGATGTTTATACACAGCCACCTAAAGTACCTACTCTATAGGCGGCTGTGGTTTATATAATCATTATGAGTATTAAACCCATTATTTAATACTTTTAATATTATTATTTTTATATTATTTAATACTCAATGATATACGGTACGGACATAGGAACCTAATGCATATAATTTATGCGATTCATCTGTTTCGTCATTGTTCGATTCATATCTTCACTGAATAATAAAAGGAATTTAATAAATTTTTTACATAGATAATCGCATATTATGTAATAACTCAAAAATGCATATCCCAGTAATAATTTTTTCCGTACTACTGATTTTACTGTTGGAGCTTGGAGATACCTACAAAATGAATATTCCAACCTTATTCGGTATGAAAACCTAACAACAAAAAGCCGACCTCTGGTTTCAACATTGAATTTAAGAGGATGCTTCAGTTCGTTTGGATGACATTGCAGAAGCCCTTCATGTGGAACGATAGGAATATTATGGAAGAATATGACAGTCAAGAGTTTAAGACTCAAGGCAAGGGACAAAGGAAGAGTTATACCTATAGGATTTTATATTATTAGAAATGACGTTGGTTGAATATGAACTACTTACATTTACCTATTCATAGCTAGAATTATTCTAGAGATTTCGTTTGCGATAATTGCATCCATCATATCCATAGTGAGAAATGGTCCTAATATATAGAAATTGGAAGATGTGGGTGGAATGTTTGTCTTCGAAGAAGATTTATCACATCCTCATCTTATCCTGTGTACCAGTGTAGGTATACGTCCATTCAAAATGATAATTACTGGCTAAACTCGCTCTTTCTTCAATGTATTAAGACACGAAAAAAATTGAATAATGTGAAGGGGGTGACTAATCAGATCCAGATGCAACATCTTTTTTGTAATCACTTTAATATAATATATACAACAGTTCTTTTAACGACTCTCGTACTTCTTGAGAAATATGATTTTCGTATTCTAAAACGAAGAACTCCCTTTTCGTCAATTTTATTGATTTGACTCTTTCGCAGACGACAGACCTACTTGAAGAAGTAAACTGAACCCAAATAAAAAGCACATATCAACCTGAAAAAAATAGCGATTGCAACTTTCCAACAATACCACAAAAAATACATATAATTACATAAACAGCAAATTCATAAACATTCGCACCGACAGTTTAATTTAAACACGACGACACACGCGCTATCCCTCACCAAAGGTGGCCATACACCACAGATTACAGAGTAGAATACATGCCATGCCATACACTGTGTACTTCAAAGGTTTAATTTCTTTGTCTGTCTCAAAAGACTCGGCGTATGTGCCACTAGATCCGATGAAACTCCAGAGTTGTAGAGGCTCCAAGTTCTCAATATAAACAAACGCTACGTGCAAAGATTATAGAGTTATATCTCAAAGATTATAATCTATATATCTATATCTATAATAATAATCTTTGGCTACGTGTATGGGCTGCTTTATATTGACGAGTGGTGGGGACTCACGCTTGAATTAATTTCTTGCCAAAATATATGTAACTTTTCAACCTGCCGGACCTGCAATATCTCGCGAAGTATTTGTTGAAGGAAGATGCTGCAAAGAGCATTTTTCGTCAGGAATAAATGTCGAAGATGCGGGTCATATTCTTTTATATACTGATTTATTTATTTCAAGACAGTCAAAAGACCTCCTCAAATGGGGCATATTTTCGAATCAAATTATCAGTGTTAAAATTCTCTGAAGAATTCTCTACCAAATTTTGGTAAGAAAACGGCAGAAATTATTTTGTATGCAACTGAACAGAGAATTCTACGAAAGTGTGTATGTAACGGTAAAGATTTCACGGCGCATGAATTCTGGAGTAAATTTTCTAGAGAATTCTCGGCCTTTGCCAGTGGCGGATTATCCCAGAAGCGCACTAAGCGCGCGCTTAGGGCCCCCAACTAAAGGGGGACCCCCCCGGCTCTCCGAAAAATATCCGTTTCCGTCAGACCAAAAAAATTTTTGTCAGAATTTCATTACAGATCATAAGAATTGTTCTCCACCCGACCCTGCTTTCTTATCCGTTTGGGGCCTCCAACTATAGCCCTCTCCGAAAAATCCCCGAACTTTTTCTCATATTTTTTAACATTTTTGAGTGTGTGAGTGAGAGTGAATATGAATATAAAGTATGAATCATGGGCTGAAAAGCGAAGAAAACGGAGACAACGAGAGGAGCAGAAGAATTTCTCATCTTCATTTTTAGTGCCTGCTGCTGAATCTAACTCTGTTTCAAAACAGGGAAATGAAAATTGGAACCCAGGGAGTACCGAAATGCAGTTGAAGGAGAAGGAAGGAGAAAATGAAAATTCTGTACGTGACAACCCCAGCACGATTATTCTTGTCTATAAAGTGAGTGTACCATCAATTAATGAAGCAAATAATGCAACCTTTTCTCATGACAGCTTCATGGCCGGTAGAAAACACTGCTAAAATGATTGAATATCTTTATTTTTGTTCGTATTGAAATAAAGATATAAGTAAAACGTAGCCTAACTCACTTCATAGACAATTGAAAAAAACAGCCCTCGGTATGTATTTACATAAGATATGTCTGTATCCTACATTGTTTTCTTAGTAGGGGCCCCAGATTTGTCTTGCGCTTAGGGCCCTCAGTTAGGTTAATCCGCCACTGGCCCTTGCAAACGGGCTTTACCCTACTAAAAATGACACTAGAGGAAGCTTTAAGCATTAAAATGACTTTAAATTTGATTATGAAACTGGACGTTATAGTTTTATCAGCGTCGTCCATAATCGATGGACAGAAATGGGCTTGATTTTCGATATTCCTATAGTCCGCCTTTAAATAGTTTTAACCTTGTATAGTGATAAAAGGTAATATTCAGTGGTATTATTAATAAGCATCGGTGGTTCAGTGGTAGAATGCTCGCCTGCCACGCGGGCGGCCCGGGTTCGATTCCCGGCCGATGCAGTTGTTTTGTAATGGTACCCTTTCACCGTGTGCAGAAACTTGTGTTAAGCCCGTTTACAACATTCACTAGAATATTCACTCGAAAATTCATGCTTCGTGAATTCTTTACCGTTACCCTTGAGTATTGAGGGTTGAATACTCAAAGCCGTTACATACGCACTTTCGGTAAAATTCACTGTTCAGTTGCATACAAAATAATCTCTGCCGTTTTCTTGAAAAAATTTGGTAGAGAATTCTCGGCTGTTACAAACGGGCTTTAAACAAGAATAATATTAAAGAAATTCAAATTCAATATTTTCAACCATTTCATCCCTATAATAAGAAAGGGTTGATGAAAAGTTGGGTGCCACTCAAAAAGACTCAACTACCCTCCATTCCTCGTATAGGAGTGATAAGGGAGGGTTGCGTAATTTAAAGATAAAATTGATCGGTTAGACCATTTTTCTACGAAAAAGTAAATAACGAATATACAGGGTGTCTGTAAACAAATGCGAAGGACTTATGGAGATGATTCCTCTTTGAAAATAAGCAGGGGTAGTAATTTTTTTGTATCTTGGAAGGCAGGTTGATTTCAAAAATAATTTATAGGAACTACCCCTGCTTATTTTCATCGAGGAATCATCTCCTTAAGTCCTTCGCAGTTTCTAGTGAAAATTTATATTTAGTATTTGTAGTAAAAAATTAGTTCAATCAAAAAATTTCAAAAATCAAGTTCAGTAGGTAAAGAGTATTGCCTTGAACACCAACCTTAGCCTTCATTTTGCATACTTTCGATCAGATCGTTGAAGTAGCCTCGATCACAGGGGCCTAGCTACCGCCGTATCAGCCAGATCAATGTTACAGGACCCCCATTTATGAATCCTGCACTGAGAAAATGTTTAGACCTGCTGAGCATATCTCAAACCAAAATTCAGCAGTTAGCCAGATAAGTAGAAGAAAAAAACGTGCAGACAAGATGTCATGAAATAACAAATCATTACAGATAGTCTCTGTAAGAAACATCTGGAAGAAAAAAGCGCATAGAAGAAGAAAAGAAAACGAGCAAAGGAAAGGTTCTAACAGCTTTGTTCCTAACTGATTCTGCTAAGAAGAGGATAAAAGATATCGAGAAGAAAAAGAGACAATACGAAAATATTCATAGAAGCAAAAAAAAAGCCTTCTATTTCAAGAAAGAAAGAACCGTATTACCCACTATTGTCATTTTTGTTCAAAAAAATTATTATATTAGTCGTCAACAGAAGAATGGATCAAGTAACACTTCACATTACCACACTCGTGGTTTGTACTCCCGTAGCACGAACAATGCAATGCTTGTGAAAAGGCGCATTTGTGTTGACAATAAGCAGCATTTTCCTAATATTGTTACAATTTCATGACATTATTTTGTTATTTGTATTCTTTGTGTGGTTCATTAAGCAGTACGTTCACTTATCCGAACATGCGTTCGCTTACCCGCATGTCATGTGAATGCATTCCGAATTTCTCTATTCAATTGTATTTTGCAGGAAGAAATCGTTTATGTTTGTTGTTACTTTTGGTACTTTTTTATAGTGCTCTATCCTATGAATATGTTTTAATTTCCCTAGCTTCAATATTTGAAACAGAGTATGATTTGAAAGGCAATTGTGCATACAGTTGCCCCGAATGACTCTACGGCCCTCCAAACTGACAATGTATTTTCGTCACCTTGCAAGAGGTGACTTAAAGCGTCAAAAAAAAGTGAAAAATACAAATTTGGGGGTCTGGAGACATGGACTCCCCCAAAGTACAGGTCAGATTCTAAACAACGAAGAATTATTTTAATTAAAGTCTGACGCTGAGTAACCAGTCAGGTGAAAACGGTGAAATGTGAAATATTGAAATTTGAAGCATAGTAAATATAAACAACTTGCAATCAGATGAAGAGGTCACTGCAGCATATTTTTTACAAAGCACTCCTCCCATCTGTTCAAAGCGTCCCAAATATTTTATTATAACTACCTATGTAGGTACTAAAAAAATCTTTAAATCAGAAAACACACACCTGAACCACTACCCTCATGCGACTGCCTGATGCGTTCTTTCCAATGGCTACTTTCTCATTATAAGAAACTGTCACCTCAAAAGTCTTTCCCTTATCAAAATAACAAATTCCTGTATGGTCGACTCGCCGAAATAACACGCATGTATATTATGTTTATCTAGAATTTGTAAGATCACTTTACTCGAACAAAGTGTAACGCGGACTACTTGATAAAGATGCTCCAGGAATTGGTTCAAACAAAAAGGTCAAGATTTAGCGGACGGGTTCAATTATTTATTATTTATTTAGGAATAGTAAATGTGTTGTCGAGATCTTATCTAGGAGTGGGCCTAGAAGAAGTAAAACTTTTGTTACTGCAGCATCCTGAAGGTGAAACAAATTTTAGTACAAATAGAAGAAAACTAACGGACGTAACTTTCTGAAAGATTTCTTCTCAAAGGTTACGTCCGTTAATTTTCTTCTATTTGTTTCAAACTGTTCGTTCACTATCCTTTATTCCAAATTTTATTACGTTTATTCCTTTCCCAACTATTGTGGAAAGATATAACTCTCTGAAGTTCGGACCTATGTAATCTTTCTCAATTATTTATAACTAGGGAGTAAGGACAGTAAGGTGTTACTTTATAAAGACGAGTTTGTTTTTATAATGGTTTCAATAAATACATACGAATGAAATATACTTATATACTCATTATAATGAAATAAAACCCTTAATCCTCCTACAAATGATTTTTTTAGTATATGTATATATTACGGCTAAAGTAAGGTGTGAACATAAACTTAAGATTAGCCAGCTAAATTTAGGTTTATCTTCGATGGTACGCTAATGTTAGTTTCTTTTATCTTAAAGCCGACTGAACTTAAGAGGGGTCTACACCGTTTCAGTTCAAAAATCGAAAAGGTACTTATACCTTACATCAGAAACCTTTATTTAATATGGGGTTTTGATTATAATTCAATAGAATCAGTTCCTCATCTCGAAAAGCCAGAAATATTTTTATTTGTGAAACAGAAAAAAAAAATAGGAAAATGTTTATTCATGTCATTCACTTTCCGAGGTGAAATAATTTTTATCAAGGAATATCTACATAAAAAATTTCTCGAAAAGTCTCGCTATTGGCTACAATTCGAAATCTGCAGAAATTGAAAAAAGACATTCCTAAAGTGCTGTCATCTTGTCGACGAAAGTGAAAACCATTGTAATATTTGCAATTTCATTATTAAAACAATGGATTTTTCTATGAATTTCACATATTTTCAATTGCAGAAAAGCAATCTGTTGAGCAGTTAAGAATAGTGTGCAGGGAAAAGGAAAGGATATCCGAAATAAAACTTTTGTTTCTAACTGTGTCCCAACGCATTTTTATTGTTATTAGCCAATCCTAAAATCTAAAAGCCTGATGATAAAACTTGAAAGCATTGAGTATTAAGTTGATTATTGAGTTTGAAAGTCATTCATTGTCGGGAATAAATCTACAAAAAGACGTAAAAAAAAACAGACTTATAATTCCTTAGGGCTAATTGCGACTGTGCCCTCCTGTGACTGAAGAGACCCAACCGTGACCTACAGATCCTTCCACACTCCGGGCATGGATAGCCACCAACCAGATCTGGACGCCGCTGTATTCTTCTCGAGTCTCCATTATAACTGTGCACCATAGACCTCCACTGTGACCTGTCTAACGCTAGTTATTCCCAGTTATGATTGGCATTAACTGATTTTAGGGATTGATGTAGTGTATCCATAGACATAGAGACATGGACGGAGCAATGTCATCATGAAATTGGCTTTTTTTATAGAAAGAGAGAAATGATGGTCGGGCATTTACCTTCTCTTTTTTGTTCACATAGAGGTGAGTGTGGACCAATCAATATTCTAGAAAGAGACAACTGCATTCCCGACGTGCGTTTCTCTCTGTCAGTTTTTTTGACCGTATTTCATGCATAGATAGAAAGGGAAGGCACAGTCCATGTCTATATGTCTATGAGTGTATCCTTAAATAACCGCTTATACTGGCCTACTGATTTCCGGGCTCCCTCTGTTAATTCGCCGTACAGAGCTATTTTGGGGAGTCTTTGCATCCTCAGAATGTGGCCGCTCCATCTGAGACGGGTCCTCAATTGAGCCTCAATTGTTGTACAACTCGCGCGTTGCAAGACTTCTGCATTCGAAACTTTGTGGAACCATCTGATGTGCATTATCTGTCTTAGATGATGACGTTGTTGCGTTTGTTCAAGCTGTTTAATGTATCTACCTCTATGTATATTCGTGTTCTGTGCTCTCTACTATGTCGAGTGTAGGGCGTCCAGCTTTCGCTTCCGTAAAGAAGCGTTGGTGGACGACAGCTTGGTAAACAGCTGTCGTGATTTTGAAACACTCTGACCTTTAGCTTCCAGAATGCCCGTGATGCCGAATTTATACGGTTGTGTATTTCCGTGTCTAGGTTAGCCCTAGTATTTATGAAGCTTCCCAAGTATTTGAACTGCTCGACCTGTTCCAGAGTTTCATTCTCCATGCTGAGATGTGTTTGGAGGCTTTCTGGCGGACTTACTAGGATTTTGGTTTTGTAGATATTGAGTCTAAGGCCTAAAGCTTCGTATATATGTTTATAGGTCCCCAGCATTATCTGTAGATCCTCTGGGCTGCTAGCAATAAGTGCGCAGTCGTCTGCATATTGAAGTGCCGTGATAAACTTTGAATGGGTTTTTGCTCTGAGGCGCTTCAGGTTAAATAGGCCTCCATCAAATCTGAATCGTATTTCAACACCACTTACAGGCATACTCATGTCAGCAATTATCGAGACAGCTATGGCGAAAATATTGAACAGTAAAGGCGCTAATACGCAGCCTTGTTTTATTCCAGAGTTGGTTAAGAAATGGTCGGTTGTAAAGCCATTATGCTGTATTCTAGCGGTGTTGTTGGTATGAAGGCTTTTACACACTGCTAAGAATTTTTCGGGTACACCAAGGCATCCCATAATTTCCATAGCGCTCTCCGATTCACCGAGTCGAAGGCCTTATATATCACTTAAATCGATGTAGGCTGTATAGATCCTTGATTGTTGTTCACGGGCCATCTCTTGCAGTTGTCGCAGTGTGAAAATTAGGTCCACCGTACCTCGATTTGGTCGAAAGCCGCACTGGGACTCGGGTAAAAGCTTTTCTAAGAATAGAATTTCCGACATTGAAATTTCGTCCTCAAGCGATGTCATCGGACTATACGAGGGGAGCAGCAGTGGTACCACGATCGATCGACAATCTATCGATAACTTATCGATGTCGAATTCGATGAGGCGTTGTCGGCAATCTAATTACACCCGACAGTTTTCATGTTAACAAGATGTTCATACAGAGAATACTGATCATCTTTGGTACAAATTTTCAACTATTCGACCTAAAGATAAGGCAGGAATAAAGAGAAAGAATGGGATTATTGTCGAGTCGTGCGTTTGTCGTGAGCTTGTCGTACGTGGGCTGGTCTAAAATGGATAAATCATAGAGTCTTGAGGTCAGTGATGAGTCTATCATCAGTTAGTATAGCTCCATGAGCATCTCTTATATGAAAGTTAGCTTTTCTGCTTGGACCATAAACAGTTTTAATAGCTTCGAAAAAACGCCTGTAATCATGGTAATCGGCTTGTATTTCCAAAGCTTTTTCTTTCCACCAGCTGTCCTTGATTTTTCTTATTTCTTGACGGACCTCGCGTTTTATGTTTATAAGACTCTTTTGGGCTGCAACATCGCCAGGCTTGTTAATTGCCGTTTTCATCGCTTTGTGTTTTGCCTCCAAAAGAGGTGCGATATGAGTTTCGCTGTCGGCGAACCCGTCTGGGGATTTTTGGGAGCGTTCTGTGCCCAGTATTTCTTTCGCTGTATTTGTAACAGATGACTTGAAGCGGGCCCAATGACTCTCAATGTCGCCGTTATAATCCGGTTTTGTTAGGCTATCTTTGACGGCAGCTGAGAATCTTTTTTTTTAGAAGGGTTTTGTAGTTTGGAGATTTGAAGGCGCTCTCTAAGATACTTTGGCTTGCGTTGGTATTATGGGAGCATTGAGATTTTAATTCTCGAGATTACCAGGCTATAATCAGTCCAGACGTTCTCCGTTCGAATTGATGCTGTCTGTGCCGCGTTTCCCTATTATTCCCGGCCACAGTTCTTAGTCTTGACATCTGCCCTCTCTGGCGTTGAAGTCTCCAAGGAGAATAATTCGTTCCCGTTTTGGGATTTTACTTAATGTAGGATGCTACACACTCGATGGAGTGTTTCGTGGAAAGTGTTCTTTAAGTTGTCAGAAGAGTTCAAAGTGGGTGCGTATACTGCAATGATGTTCACAAACGTGTTATTCGCTGCGGGAAAGCGTAGGGTTGAAAGTAACCTGCCCACAGTGCCCACGTACCACAAGCGCACGACTCGACAATAATCCCGATTCCCGTTTTTCCCCTTTTTTCCTGCCTTATCTTTAAGTCGAATAGTTGAAAATTTGTACCAAAGATGATCAGTATTCTCTGTATGAACATCTTGTTAACATGAAAACTGTCGGGTGTAATTAGATTGCCGACAACGCCTCATCGAATTCGACATCGATAAGTTGTCGATAGATTGTCGATCGATCGTGGTTGCACTGCTGTTTCGAGTGTGACGAGTGAAGTGAATGAGCAAAATCAGAGTGACAAGAGCCTAATTCTGAAGAAATATAAATAGCAGTCACCAATCTTCTTTGTAGCTATCTGGACTATGTGGCTGATAAACTTTACGAGGACTGCACATCCAGCTTGTAAAAAGGAGCTTTTGTATTGACAATAAGTAGCATTTTTCTGATGTTGTAACTTTTTGATGCCATTATTTTGTCATTTGTATTGTTTGTATCAGAGACACTATGGTTTGTGTGGTTCACTAAGCAATGCGTTTACTTACCGCACATGCGTTCACTTATCCCGTGAGGGTGCGCACGCTTACCCGCAATACGGGGCATGTGAAAGCATTCCGAATTTCCCTACTCAACTTTTTTTGCGGGGAAAAAAACGTTTGTTTACTTTTTGATTTTTTTCATAGATCAGAAAATGCTCTATCCTATAAATTAATTAATTTTTCTATCTTGAACATTTGAAATAGAGTATGGTTTGCAAAACTGCATACATCAGTAGCCCCGAATGACTCTACTATTGACGCATGAATAAATATGGTCTTCTATTCCTGAAGACAGTATATAATAAAATTTAGTAACACTGAGCAAACAGATGGTGGTCAAAGGAACATGAGTTGGTGAAAATTTTTGACGACTCTCTTTTATATTTAGATGCTTTTGAGACCCTAGACTTCATTTCTAAAAATAATGAACTCTAACATTCGTTTAACTGCTGAAAATCTAAAGACTTCTGGAGCACGAAACAATTTTTATTTCTCAAGTTTTCATGAAAATATAGTTTGTTAACTGGTACACTCTCTTGAAATTTTTTCAGGCTGAAGGTACCTATATATATATTGAAAGCTTCTGTCATGATTAGAACTAATAACTAATATTAATGAATTGAAACAGCTACAGCGAGATTTTTGAACGGTTTGAAAAATCGGTAAAGAATTTATTATCTTGGGCTGATGCCGGCTTATTGTCAAATCAAATAACGAGGGGTAAATTTTGAGAATGAGTTTCAAAATCAAAGATCAAAGGTCGTCAAAGGAGTATATATGCGCTGAGGGTAGAGAAAATTCTTGTAAAAACTGTGTATACTGTTGTTGTTTGATTATATTGAAATATAGGTAATATGTATCAAAAAGCTTTCCCTCATTTATCTATATATTATTTGTTATTTGTCAGTATGTTTTGGTTTTGCCAGTTACACAAGAATCATTTGAGAGAAGTTTTTCAATTTTAAAAGTGTTTTTCATTAACATTGAACATTTTGTCTGTTTTTATAACTTATAGAAATAAGAGGGTGGGCCGGTCGATTGTTGGGCCCGAGGGCTGGTCAGTTCGTACCATTTTTTTGTCTTCGGCGGAACATATTTGACGTCGATATTTTTATTTTTACAAATATTGAAAACCAATTCGAAATGAATGTTGGGAAAACTACCAATAAATATATGTTTCAATAAGTTTTGAAAATAATATTGATAAAAATAAATTATTCCTGAACAACTGGCATGAACAGGGTGGCTTGAAACGTAATGAAATACAGAAGTTGCAAAAAACTCTACACATGATTGTATGATTATTATGCTGAACTTGCCTTATACGAATGTTTTAAGTTGCCAGTCCATGGGGCACGGGGTGTGAAAGTAAAGTTTAGTTATGTGATATCAAACCTCTGTTTTTAATATCACTCTACCAAACTTTACTTTATTACTTTATTTAATATTATTTGACAGAAGCTTGATCGCTATAGGTTTGAAATCGAAACTATGCATCCATGTTGTGTATGGTTCAAAAAATACTTGATGTCAAATGTGAGAAAATTTGAAAATTTTCATTTTTTCAACCATACCTATAGACAGCATAGATACATTTTTCGTTGATTTATTTACTCAGAGTTTTTTGGAATAAAATGGATTGAAATAAATACAAAACTAACATAATGCATGCATTAACTACTTCTTTACAATCTGCAGATTGTAAAGAAGTAGTTAATTTAAGGGTCGATTTATAGTCGAAAAACAGTGGGTCTTTCATATATTTTTGTTTTTTGAGCAGCCCATGTTTATATACAGCTTCCTGAAGAAAGCATATGAAAAGAAATGTTTAATTTTCTTCTCAGAAACCAGAAAAGGTACAAAAACAAATTGAGTAGTTGTTCTATATACCAATTTTTTGGTGTTTCCCTATAATGTCTGCATGGTATCCGCCAACAAGGTGAAAACTTTAACTTAAAGCAGGAAATCAAAAATGAATTTCTCGAAAGTATTGTTTGAATAAGAAAAAAAAATTCTCGGAAACGATTTTAGAGGTGTTCTTTATTATCCCTTGCAATTATATGGGAACATGGGTCAATTTTTTCATCGCCTTCTCGCTCCCACAAAATGTCTGCTCAATTTTTTGACATTTTTCTGAATTGTAAAAAAACATTTGAAAATTGTTTTTGGTGCCATCTTTAGGGATGTCTTTAGGGGCTGCTCATCAAAATTTTTTTTTCATGGTAACTCATGCTAGCTACTCCATTGAACCCCCACCTTAAAAGTACTTTTTTCGTTCTTGAAGTGGGCCGGTCTGGAAGAAAATTCCCGGGCCGGTTCAAGGTAGCCCATCCGCCCCTGAGAAATAAAGACCAATTTCTTTCTAAAAAAAAACAGCGTTGCTTTTACATTCGACATCTCATTCGTAAAGCATAGCCAATTTAAATATTTTCTATCTGCTATATGTATTAAACCCTTCTTAGGTGAGAATTTTTATATTTATTACAAACCCCTCCTATCCCCCCTGAAGCAGCCACTGCTCCAGCAGTATTGCCTGCATGTAGAGATTTTCGTTAGCTTCTTCAAATCTCGTGAATGTTTCTTCGGTATTATTGGTATTATTATCTTTCCTTATTAATTATAATATTATGTAGGTTACTGTATTATCAGGTCTACGATTGATATCGTATTAAAAAAGAAAAATTAAACGTTATTACGATTCTGTGATAATAACTCATAACTTTTTGGTCTATGCTCAAAGTCAAAAGCTTTCTATGCTCAAAGGCAAATAGGTTATGGTTATGGTTATTTGTGTTCTGTGGTTATGGGGTAAATTAACCTTTTCTTTAAGTTAAATACCAAAAAGTTAATTGTTATAAGTTACAATGAAAAAACCAAAATCCTTATCTGCAAATATTGCAAGTCTTTTGAATTCTGTACCTCAGGAATTTGATGAAGATGATGAGTTAGACGATACAACTGCAAAAGTCTTAACCGCAGATAGTGAAGATAGTGATCAGGACGAGATACATGAACGAAGCAAAATTAGGGCACAAAACGTTGATCTTTTAGAAACAGCAGATGAAAAATATGCAGGAGAAATAAGCACTCGAAAGCATTTAAGAGATTCAGATTCTGACGATGAGCTGGAAGGTAATAATATTTCACTTGAATATATCGAAATTGACCATTCAACAAGAGGAAATTATATCGAATATGTGTTACATAGCTTTGACTCATCTCATCCATATTTACATCAAATATATTTCTGTATCAACCCCGTAGATAGAGGAAGATAACGTTAACAACAAGAAAAAGTGTGTCCAACATCTTTATGTTTATGTTTACTATCTACTGTGCATCTACTCCATTTCTGTTTACGTTTTCTTCAATATTTGAATGTTCATTATCATATTTTCCGACATGCCTGGAAATTGTGTAATTTGTGGCAAAAATGCTGAAAAAGAGTATTTTGTTTGGATCAGGGTAAACGTACACAAAAACATGTTGATATTGGTCACAGAAAGTTCTCCTTTGTAGCTGCGCAATGTGGTATCTTCTCTTTCCTCCATCTACAGTCAACACATATTATCTCACTCATAGTCACACCAAATAGATTTCTATATGTGTCAACCCATGTTATGATTGTTCAAAATTATTTTACAAAATTTCAGAGGTGACTGAGGAAGTCGATCACAGTGGCAGTGAAGAAAATATATGTGAAGAGGAAGATTCAGATGGAGATAATTTGGATGAGGAAAGTTGCGATGAAAGTGAAATCGAAGAAGGAAGTGATATTTCGAATGCCTCTGGTGCAAGTAGTGGTGAAGATGATGATAATTTCAAACATTTCACGGAGTCATCTTCAAAATATGAAGACAATAAAGGACAGAGTGTTAGAAATCAATTGAGTATTTGGGAAAGTTTACTAGAGATACGTATCAAATCAAAAAAGGCTTTATCAGCAAGCAATAAAATGCCTGTTGGAGAAAAATTCAAAGAAATTTTCAATAAATCAAATGAAGAAAACATGATCAAATTGTCACAAACAAAGAAAAGTGTGATGAATCTTTTAGAAAAAATGACGAATCTTCAAACTTTATTGTTGAGTAAATATCCTGAAACAATGAAGTTATTATCAAAAAAACATGAAAAAAAGGAGAATGAAGACGATGAAGAAATTTCAAGTGAGGTAGACTCTGAAGACGAACCTGAAATTAAGCGTGCTAGAATTCAAGATTATGGTAAAGGTTTATCAGAATCTCATGAAGTTTATAGGATATACCGAAATAAAATTATTGAAAAATGGTATGATAAGACTAGGATTAAACATACGGAATCCAATTCACATACAATTGTGGATCAGATTGATCATATTTTAATGGATAAATCAAAATTATTGAAAAAAACTCAGTTGAAAAGATCAGATTTTCGAATAATTGGTGAAACTGAAAAAGAAGAAGAAGAACAATATAATGTGAATATTTATGATGATGAGGATTTCTACCACCAACAGTTAAGAGAACTTGTGGAATTTAAGACATCAGACATAACTGACCCATTACAGTTGAGTGCCAGATGGGTTGCATTACAAAACGTGAGAAGTAAAATGAAAAGGAAAATTGATACCAGAGCAACAAAGGGACGTAAACTAAGATTTGGTGCGCATTCCAAAATGGTGAACCTTGGTCCAACTCAAGATATAAGTTTTACTACAGAAGATGCTAAAAGAGAGATATACAGATCAATATTCCAAAAACCCACTTCAAATCATAAATAAATTTTTATTTATATATCACTTGCTTTATTTCTTGTGACATCAAACCTGCTTGACATCTCCATCCGATTTATTATAAAATTCCCAAAAAAAAAAGGCTTTATTGTTTAAACTTTATCTAGAAACAATTCTGAGATTTATATTTTCAACAATTATTAATTAATAGAGATAATAATAAAAATATATATTTAATTCAAATAATTACTACAAATAATAAAAATTGAATTAGTCAAATAAAAATACATTACTCAAATGTTTTACAAAAGGCAAAAAATTCTTGCCAATTATAGGGCTCGCATTCCATCAACAGGGTGTGTTAACTCTTCTTGAACATATTGCAGCTAGTTATCAACTTGAGTTCTCTTGGAAGAGCGTTAAACAACTTGATTCCCATGTATAAAGGGGACTTCTCTGTTAAAGAAAGCGAGTGGTGAAGATAGAGAAGAGGTTCAGCATGTCTTGTTTTGATTGTAGTTCTATAAGCATCAAAATAATTTGGATGTTTTTGCATGAATAATAACACCTGATAGACATACAGACCATACAGTGTCATTATTCGATTCTTTTTAAATTGTCCTCTACAAGAGTCTCTAAATCCCATATTGAGCATGGTACATAGCACTGCCTTCTGACATAAAAATACAGCTTCCCCAGAAGATAACACCATAAGAAACAAGTGACTGGAAGTTAGAAAAATAAACAACTTTAAGTGTTGAAGAGTCCACTCTGCACTTCAATACCCTTATCGTAAAGATGACTGAATTCAACCTTTTGATCAGGTAATCTACATGCCTATTCCATTTTAAATTTTCATCCAAATGCAGTCACGGAAACTTCGATACTGAAATGTCGTTATTGAAGTTTTGTGGAATCTGTGCCAATGAACGGTCACAATGAAAAATTAAGCAATCAGTCTTTTTTATATTGAGCATTATTTGATTTTCTGTGCACCATTCCACAACACTATTCAGGACCATATTTTCATAATCCATTGTTGTTTTAAGGGTTGGTGAGGACAATAATACTTTGGTGTCATCAGCATACAAAATGAGATCAAACAGCAGTTGAAGGAACTCTCTTAGATTTGGAAAGTCATTAATGTAAATTAAAAACAGTGGCCCCAATATACTTCCTTGAGGTACACCTTTCTTAGTGAATTGTCTGGAGGATCTGCACTTCCTACCATTTACAGTAACTTCCGACTATTTGTGTTCTGTTTTTCAAATAGGTTTCAATAAGCTTAAGCTGTTTATCTCGTACTCCATATTTGTCTAATTTTCGCAGTAAAGTCTCTATATCATCCACACAATCAAAAACTTTGGTCAAATCCAAGAAAAGCCCCAATGGCAATTCGCTGTTCTCTAAAGCTTTCATTATTGATTGTTGTAATTCAAATATAGCTGTTTCAGTGCTATTTCCAGATATTGATATTGTGAGAGTATCTTGAATATTTTTAACACGTTGACGGACAGTTGCGTCTATAGCCGTCAAGTTCAAGTTCACTATGTGACACTATACTTCTAATATTCTAAAAATTACAAAAACATATATTGTCAATTTTCGAATTTCACTTGTTTCTACTGTCCGTCAACGTGTTAAAAACTCGACAACCCAGTACTCTGATAAAAAGATAAAAACAAGAATCATTCAAAAAAATATTTAATAAAAAAACATAAGGAGTACAACATGCGATCAGGGAAAGTACTAGATCAATTTCTTTTTTAAGAAGTTGACTGTTTGTCAATTCGAATGAAATGATATATTTTTTATTAAACTAATTTAAGTTGGCGAGATAATTGGTCATATATTTATAATGAATTGCCTAGAAACAATCCTGAGATTTATATTTTGAACAATTATTAAATAATAGAGATAAAAACAAGAATCATTTCAAAAAATATTTAATAAAAAAACATAACGAGTACAACATGAACAATCAATACTTCTCCAAACAGTATCAACTCTTTTGTGCTTACAACTAGATAATATAAAGATTGAAAAAACAATACTTGATATGGCAGTGTTCAATCATTCGTCACTTCTTGAAGTTTTTGCTTCATATATAAATCCATGTGTGAATAATCTAATAAAGTATTACAAACAATTTCTTGCAATAGTGAAGGCCCTTGTTGGTCTAATAAACGTAATTTGTGTACAGTGTGACTCATTTCTTCTAACAAAGATGTTATGTGACTTCTGGCTTTTTGTCTCATCACCAAATCTTCCTATAAGAAAAAAACTATTCTGTTGAATGAATAAAAATTGCTTGAAACGATGGAGAAAGAAGCAGATAACTACGTGAGATCAGAGAATTCAGAGAAAGTACAACTTCACAAATGTCAGCATGCAATGCATGCATACAGGGCTGGTCGCTCAACAGAGACTGCTGTGTGCTCTGCATCATCTGACTGAAGTTCCACTACAGACGAAAATCCGTGGCCACAAGGATAGAGGTGGTTTAGAAAGAAAAGCCTTATAAGAGTCAAAAGACCAAAGCTCAAAATCCTGTCAAAATGTGGCTAGAAATGTCAGCTGATCGGCTGACTTCACTTTTCCTTTTTTCCCCAAGTGGATAGATATACAGGGTGTCCCAAAACTAGTGAATCAAACCTCAGACTACGATAGAGTAGATCAAATACTATCGAATGACACCAAAATCAGTTTAGCGAATATGAACAGCTTCCAAAAAAACCTAACTTGAAATTGCCGATTTTCGGTCTATTTTTCTAATCACAGGGCCAATTTTTGATTAAGGACAGCGTTTTTCTCTCATATTATCACCCCTATAGAGGGGTTTATTCTGAGTAATGAAAGTTATGTAGAAAAAACAATTGTTTTAATTTGCATTTACTTAGGTTTTCGATTAACTACTTGAAATAATTTTAATTAGGTGTGATAAAACAATAATCTAGGATTAATATGATTCAAAATCACTATTCTTTTTCACAAACTGGCCCTGTGATTGAAAAAAATAATTCGAAAATCGGCAACTTTGGATATTTTCAAAAAATTCTGATTATTTTGGAAATGGTACATTTTCGGTGAACTAATATTGGTGTCAGTCAATAGTATTTGGTCTACTCTATCGTGGTGTGACGTTTGATTCACTAGTTTTGGGACACCGTGTATAATGTCTGTTGAAATATTGTGGCTTTTTGTTTTTTCTGAGAGTATGGTCTATTGATTTGAGGGTTTTTTGCCACTAAGCAGGTTCGTTTGGATGGTATATATTCTCGTCTTATTGAAGCAACTTGTGGGCTCTTATTCTGGAGCTCATTGGAAAAGAAATAGGCATCAGAAGAAAGTTAAGACAAGTCCATTGAAAGACTATTGATATTCCAGGTGTTTTCTTGTCTTACCGTAAGGGGAAGTAATACCTCAAGAATCTCCATTCAAAAACGGCATTCACTTGATATACGCTTTTCATTTTTTACGTAAAGCCTTGATTTTCTTTTTAAATTGAAGTTGAAGGACGTGAAGGAGTGATATATGCCAAAATTACGCTGAAATTAAGGAATAACTAAAAGTTTTTCAATAATCCTTATATTACTTCTCGCATAGTAATTTCTACTTTTCAAATAACTCAGTTCATACTTCAGGTTATTGCTCAAAGATGTGCCACATTTTCGTATTTGGAGTAGCATGCGTAAAGCAACCAGTGTCGATCGTCCTGATCTCGAATCGTATGTACTACTTCCCCTTAAAGAACCGATTGAAGATATTACTTTTTAACCAAATCTTGTATTTCTTATATTTTATTTTATCAAGGTGTTTGTTGGGATATAATTAATGTAATGTTACAATTCGCAGACGATACAGCACTAATAACCCATTATAACACAGCAAAGCAATGTATCGAAAAACTCCAACAACTTACAGACGTGACAGTTGCATGGATGCGACGCTGGAGAATAAGTCCAAACCCATCAAAATCAAAGCTGATAATATTCAACCATCAAATCAGGACCCACTCCCCATATATAGAAGTAGACAACAACATAATACGTCTCACAAATTATTGCAGATACCTAGGAATTCTCATAGACAATAAGCTTAGCTTCAAGGCACACATAAAATCCCAAAAGACAGCAGCAATCACTAGAGCCGGAAACTTCAGTTCGCTCACATACAAAAATTTGGGCATCAATGTGAAAATGGCTAGTACGATATATAAAATGATATGCAGGCCCCTTCTAGAGTATGGACATACAATCTTTCAGAACACTTCTGAAACTAATCTCAAAAATCTCGAAGTGGCTGAAAGAACTTGCTTGA
Organism: Coccinella septempunctata; assembly: GCF_907165205.1. Classification (NCBI taxonomy): domain Eukaryota; kingdom Metazoa; phylum Arthropoda; class Insecta; order Coleoptera; family Coccinellidae; genus Coccinella; species Coccinella septempunctata. The sequence goes on from NC_058190.1 coordinate 30,061,214, forward strand.
GAAAAATTACTAAGATCAGACACCCTAACAATCCGTTACACAATCCTCCAAATCAACTTTTGTATGAAGCAACAGAAATAGAGCCTATATTGTCAAGATTGCGGGAACAGAGCAAAAAATTCATCAAGGGGATTACTAATAAGACTATAATAACACCACTAGTGCACCAATATGACACAGAGAGCCCACCAAAGGCCAAATTACCAGCACTACCAATTTATGAACATCCAATATCATTGGAATAACTTTTTTTTTTGGTTTATTTTTGAATTACCTGTGAAGTGGTTCTTTTTTTCCACTGTAGTGCTTCTTTGCTGACTACACTCTTCAATTCTGGATCTGCTGATAACAACCATTTTTTTGCGCTCTGTTCCGGCTGTTTCATGTCTATTCGTAATCTACTTAGCAAAGGCTGCAAATGTATATCTGGTAGTGACCACAGAACCATATCACTCAAACTTTGATAATCTTCATTGGCTTCCTCAATTTCTTCTTTAGTAACCTAAAGCGAAATTGAAGCTTTTAGTTGATTATTGCAATTTCAGTATAGCATTCTCACCTCAACATCATTGATATACTTGAGTCCCCAATGCGATAATCTAAAAATTGCATAATTTCTCCATTTCTTAGTATAAATAGGATTTCCCTCTTCCTCAATAAAAAGTGAAGATAGTCCCTGAGCCTCGGCTAATGCATTCAGTTGACCCAAGCAGTGGATGTTTGTTTCTTTAAATACGAAATTTTCAATATTGGGAAACCTAACCTTTAATTTATGCAAAACTCCAACAATACTATTGAAATTGAGGTAATTGAATTTTGCAGTTATTATATCTCCGGCTTTCGAGGCATTCCATGCCTTATCTATGAATCGAAGGGCGCCTTGTCCATAAATGTTCAGATATCGCCCACAAATTTCAATCAAATAATCTCCACCTCAAAAAAAAAGGTATAAGTTAATCATATGATTTTAATTATTTTTTTGAGAGAGGCGCTAGTGTTTATAGGGTTTCTTTCAAAAAGTGCTTATGCTGACTTCATGCAGAAAAAAACACCATTGTGTACCAAACTTGTTGCTCAATAAAACTGAGAACTACTACATATTAATAAATTAATATCACTGTGCATTTCCAATATCCAGTCACCTTGTTCCCTATCCTTATTTGCTACTGGTGGAGACAATCGTTTTTTCGGCTTAGCTGTTGAAGCTCTTGTTCTCAGTTTCAAAACTTGGGAAGCTTTCATGGGATGAGCACTCTTTATATTTCTTTGAGTTTTTTTTAAGGGAATGCTTTCGCCCTCAACATTACTGGGCAAGGTTATACTGGAGAGAGATGAGGACAGGTTGCTTGAGGAATCAGAAGTAGATTTACTTTTTGTCCCTTTATCCAATACTGGGGAGCATCTTTCAATAGCTCTAAGAAAACATGATTAACAAGTTTCATGACCAACAAAAGGACAAAAAATGTGCAAATGAAGAAACAGATACCGATGAAAAATATCTCGGTAATCTCGGAAAAAATGTGAAAAGTTACAGTAGAATATTAGAATTTTGCATAACTTTACAATGAAGAATAAGTGGTCCATACTATAAAAAACTTTTTTCTTCCAAATTGACTATAAACCATTCTGTGAAATTTTGCCAGATATTTTGCCCAACCTATAAATAAATCATGAGGATAGTAACATAACGATTTGGAGGAATTCATTTAAATTTTTACAGAATCTCAAGATCACTCATAGCAAAGAGTAACTCTTCGCTTGTAGATTCTGCAGGTTTATCAAGATCTCCCATGAATTTTAAGCATTTCAACAAAAAATGTTCCAATGAAAAATGTTTTTATGAAACTTTTCTCTTTGAGATTCACAAGAATGTCATGAAATCAATGTGAACTACTTCATTTTATGTATTTATTTGTTAAATAATGATTTCATCTTTATTTTCGATAAAATGCAAACCACTTCTTCAGGATTTTTGCATGTAGGATATTATTATTTTATATTTTAGGTGGATGGAGACGTTTGAAATTTGGAAATTTGAGTGACATCTTGTAAATTATTCATCTGCCGATTTCAGTGAAAATTTGTTGATTTCTAGTTTCTAACCAATGGAACTTTTCATGGACTTTAGTTTAAAGTATGTCTGGTAATGTCACTCAAGAATTTTCTTCTATTATCTCAAGTATAATTTTTCCATTATCTGATAAAAAGTAGATATGTGATGTTAAGTTCATCAAAATTAGATTTGGTATCATTGTATAAATTGTGCTCTACGGAACTTGAAAGATTGTTTCTGATGCACTTGAAGTGCCTTAAATATAAATCCACTACTCTTCGATTCTATATAATTTTACAATCGATAGTTATGGTGTTCTTATTGGTAATTATCGACTAAGGAGCGTACAGATAAGGAGAACGATCGCCGTACTAAAAAGTGTCTCCAAAATTGAAGAAAATAATTTTTTTCATGAAAGCCAAAAATCGGCCAGAAGTGAAACAAAGGAGACATTTTATGTGAACAAGAAAGCACTCAAAAAATGTTATGATTGCTAGGGGAAAAAGCTAGAATACGCCAAAAAAATAGCTGAATAAAATCTGCTACAAATTTACATCATCAATTATTTCATGTCAACAAATGAAAAGGTCAGTTGAGCATTAATTAATTTAATATATTTTCATCAAGAAAAGGAAATCAATAGAATACTATTATACTCACTTTGCTAAAGCATCATCATCAAATTCGCTAGTTTTATTTCCAATTTCTTTAATTGTTGCGAATTCGCCATCATCATCCATTTCCTCGTCAGAAGCAGAACTGTCACACGATTGGTAGTCACTCTCATAAGAGCAGGATGACTTGTCTAAATTTTCAAATAAACTTGATAAACTACCAGATCTCTTCAGTCCATCATTTTCTTCTTCCATTTTAGAAATTATAGGAACCAAAATGGGGGGTAACTTGAAATATTCACTGATAGAAGTATTTGAAGATGAGGTATTCTGAGAATTTTCTGTATCTTGGGAAGAGCTCCTGAAAAAACATTTTTTCAGTTAAGTAAGTTGAAAAAAGTTATGATTGACTCTGTAGAAGTGAACAAAAGCAGACAAGATACATAAAAGCATCAGATGTTTGTAATTATTAAAGTTGCATGTTTCAGGACACACATGCAGGGCGTTTCACCATAAATTGGACATGCAAATATAGATGTATAGATTAGGAGCCTTATTATATAAGGTGATTCAAAACTCGAGGTGAAAAATTAAGGGACATAGAGACTGATATTCTTGATTAAACGTAAAAAAAATTTTTTGGCCGATGAAGCTTCGTTTTCGAGTTTTAGGACATTAATGTTTCTGTATGCAATCAATTGAATTTCACATTGTCACCTGGTGACAAAACACTTATTGTTTGCCAATTTAAAAGTTGCTTTGCTAGTTTAGTCCTTCTGTTTAGCATGCATTTTTCTAACGAAGAATATACAGACATCATTTTTGTACAACGTGGCAGACGACAACCATCTTGGATTTTTTGGAAAATAATCTCGATAATTTGTCGATTTCACTCAGAATAGGCAAAACATGCAATTAGTGTACAGTGGATCCCATTTTGGGTGAGACAGCCAGGTTTCTCGCTTGTTTTTTTTCAATGGAACAGCCTGTATTTTATTACTTCTTTGAATTTGTTGTTTTTTTCCCTTCAAAATGATGTAAAATATCATATAGGTATGATGTTCAGAAATGCTAAAAAACACTAAAACATCACCTAATGATGATTTTTTGTTAGTGGGCCATGAATTTCCCACATTCAAGAAGAGAATTATTACTTACTTATTATTAAAGGTAATAGGTCATGGATGATAAAAACATCCTCGTTGTTATTATGGCTACTATGCATTTGGCCGCATTGTTTTATCGAGTAGGCATTGTAGAGAAAAAAACAAATCTGATCTCGCTGTCATCAGTATGAATTATTATTGTCTTTCAGACACAACAGTCCCGAAGAACTTCATGCATCAACAGAGGCAGCTTTCCAGGATATACAAAACCGCCCTTTTTCAGTATGAAATGCGCTCAGCCGTATATTGAAAGGGTTTGTCAATTATGTATTAGGGAAAATGGACAGCAATTTGATCAGTTTAATAAGTAAGATATTATGTAATTGTGAAAATTTGTATCAATGATAAATATTTTATTGGGTATTTCTTCTGTATCCAATTTGTATTATGATTCCATCTAGGTAGGTACCTACGTTTTGTTTTTCGTGTTAGTGATGAATATATTATCTTTGTTCGCGCACTATCCTATAAGTAAAAATGACATATGAAAATTATTCAAATGATTCATCTTTTATATGGGAAATCCATGGCCCACTAACAAAAATCATCATTATGTGATGTTTTAGTGTTTTTTGGCATTTCTGAACATCCTACCTATAACATTATACGTCATTTTGAAGGGAAAAAATATTAAATTCAACAAAGTAATAAAATACAGGGTGTTCCATTGAAAAAAATATAGGTTTGTGTCGTATCTTCAAAATCATACCTCGAACAAAAATATTGAGTACGCTTCTGGATTCTACGCAGAATTCTATATCAGACGTACTCATACAGATACAAAAATATAGAAAAAAATAAATAAAATACAAACTCACCTAACAAACTGTAATTTTTTATCAGGCAATACTGAAACTTTGAGCTTTTTTGCCCTCAACCTGCTGTGATGTTTGATTTCTGATTTTGTAAGGGGTGTTAGGAAAAAATCTGTATCAGGCTGTACATTATTCAGCACCTTAGGGATGCCATTCACTTTAGTATTCAAACATCTTGTTTGCGATCTCAATAATTCCCAGTTAGTTCTAGCATTAGAAATAACTTCTTCCCTCTTCACATTGAGGCATACATCACTTGTTAAGTCCATAAAAGCTGCATTGGAAGTTTCTTTATTTCTCCTCCAAGCCATTGCTGCTTTTCTCACTTGATCATTTATTTGCATAGAATTTAATTTTGCTAACTGAGGTAAATATGACACAAGAAATGAGATGCAATCTCCTCCTTGCATTATTGGATTATTTTCCATGCATATTTCTTTAATTTTAAGAGATTTGGCAAGACTGCTTATGTCCTCAATACTGAAAGGAAATTGGTTTTTCATAAAATGGTACTGTTGTAAAAACCATTACATACAGGGTGTCTCCCTATAAACTGGAAAAACTTATATAGTCATGTGAATGAGATTGGGGAAATTGTTTTTGCTTTATGATATATTTATGATATGTTTTCCAAGAGAGATAGCTTAAGGTAATTTTTCAGGAATATATTGTATTCAATTCTGGTGTTTTTAATAAGTGATGATTTCTAGTTTCACCTTGGTATTTTTTGTTGCTCAAACCAAAATCGATTTCAAGCGAATAACCCCTAATAACCGCGGTTATTGCTAGTTTTGCCCTTGGTTATGTCCCTTCATAACTTCTAACCTCACTTCAATATCCAGAAGTATAACCCAGCTTTCGAGTATGGTTATCTCTGGTTATCTGCGGTGCAAAATGATGACGTTGAAGGGCTAGTTCATGACGTCACGATATTATAACCAATAATGACCCAAAGCGCTTGAATGCAGTTAGTCATTGTTGGTAATAAGCAATGATGACCAGGTTATTCGCTTGAAATTGATTCTTATATGGTATAGCAAACAATTCAAAATATCATATATGAAGAGTACAGGATAACAAGGGCACAATAGACCTTAAGGTCGCAGTGAACTGTAACCCCTTCTCACTATATACTATACAGGATAACAACCATCAATGTCAATTTTCCTTATAGCTGAGAAAAACGCGTTTTCAACTTCAAAATCCGTTCATATTATTTGAAATATGACAAATTAAATACTATTGTTCTCAAAATGAACATTATTAATATTATTATACATAAAATGAGTGCATTACGTGAAATGACTTAGAGATTTTTCTTTCCGTATATCGATCAACATCGTTAGTTCTTTCCCTGCACAGTAAATCTTTGGAAGCGATTTAACGTATGACTGAGCTAGTTCCATGCCTGTTTTAATATCGAATGGTGTTTCTAACTCATTTTCGGACAAAAATTAACATCAATGGTTTTTTCCCTGTACCCTTCATATAAGGGTTGTATTCGGAATCAACGTCGAACGTTGCCCAACGCGCTCTTTAACGGGACGTCTGACGCACACCGGGTGATGATTCAACGTTGATTCTGAACACAACCCTGTATATGAAAAATTTACCTTTTCAGTTCATTATTACTCAGGAATAATTTTATCAAATTTGGAGTGTCAGCAAAACCCAACAATTTTTTCAATCTATTCCTCCTTAAATTCAATTCCTGCAGAGCTGTTAAGCCATTCAAATCCAGTACACCTATAATTCGTATTTGATTACCAGCTAAATTAAGAACTTTCAATTTATTTAGATTGGAAAGGCCACTTATTTGATTTATTTTATTTCCATGTAGATCTAGGACTTCTATTTGTCTGAGACATTGAAATCCATCAATTTTTTTCAACCTACAAGTGTATTTTGAGAAAAATTTCATTCTTTATTAAAATAAATAAGCCTACCTATTTTTACCCATAAGAATTACCCTAAGGTTTTCAACATTTTCCAAGCCACAAACCTTTTCCAACTGGTTATCATATAAATCTAAGAAAACTAAGTATGGAAATCTTTGACATTTGAAACGATCCAAATTGCTAATTAGGTTGTGTTGTAGTGACAATAATCTCAATCTTTCCTCTCCTTCTATTACAGGTATGCTCACAAGACCTCGTCTATCAAGAGTTATTCGATCAGGATCCTTTTCCTTTTGCTTTTGACTACGTATGACAAGAACAGAACCATTCTGATCAGTTTTGAAGTTGACTGAATCATAAAGATATGGCGATTCCGGAGTTTTTGTTACAGCCCCAAAACTCAAAGAGGTGTTGGAACGTTTATATAGTTTCTTCCTTTCGTCTGAAGGAATTGCAGGACCTATTTTAAGAAAATTTTCATCTGAGGTTTCTTGGTTTTTCACACTTGTATCATTCAATTCCACACTTTTTGTGCGAGTTTGAAACTTCAGCAGCTTCTTTTTTTCCTGAAAAATCGAAACGCATCAATCTTGTTATAATTTCTAATTGAAAAAAATCTCACAATCGAAACACTGCTGCTAATGGGGTTGTACATTTATCACTATTTAACATTAGGTATGTAGAAATATTTTTCAACAGTTTTCAATAAATATTATCTCTTTCAAGTATTATCAAATCAAATTATAAAAATATAAAATTATTTCACTTTTCAAAAAAGTGGCAGGACAAATGACAACTGAAAGAACAGAATTGATTTGACACTTTGACAGCGCAGCCATAGACTTAAAATAACTTATTATAAGTTATAATCATTGAACTAACTTTCTTTAGTTCAATGGTTATAATATTATTATTATATTATATTATATTATTATTATATTATATATATTACGTCTATGGCTGTGAAGCATTCATTCCTAGACATAGAGACATAGATTCTCTATGTCTCTGTTATAATATATTTGATGTTCTGTGGTTTTAATTATAATTTACTCCATAGACAAAGGAAGGTCTTCTTTCTCTATGGTTTACTCTGTGAGTGCGACAGTTGGGTTTTGAATTTTCACCTTGGAAAAAACTGTTGGATGCAGAGACTGAAGAGGATAGAATTTTAGTTAAATGCAATATAGAAAAATTGTTGGATATTCAGTTATATTATAAAAGTATTTTATTGATATTGTCTTTCAGCAGAGGATAATGGATGTCGAGAATATGGATTCTTCCATGTAAGTATATTTTATACTATGTGGATATTGAGAGTTTCTCAAGAATACTCAAGATATACTTATGAATATCTGAATTTCCAATATTTTCACGATTGATAGAAAGATGCAGTGTCTTCGTTTCTACATCGGGTTGCTAATAGTGATACGGCAATGATCTATTATCAAAATCAGAAGTTTGTTTTTGAAAACATGATATCATCTTATAGCATATTGAAAATGGAATTTATTCACATATACAGATACACATGGATATTTTGTTGAATGTATAACTTTCGAAATGCTTTAAATGCCCCTACTATACCACATTTAAATCGAACAGGCCAGCTGTAAACACGAACATGCAGTTATAACGTATCCAAAATGTTATTATGCAGAAATGTATTCATAGATGATATTAAGAAGCTGTAATATTCCCCAAAAAAAAATCAAATGTGTATGTAGCACTTTGAGCACTTCTGTTTAAAAATATGATATAGTTATGCAGTTTGTTTTTGCTGGCCTCTCAGATTTGGAATCACTATGAAATGAATTTTTATGTTTGTGTTTATGCATATTATAGTGTGTAGATTGTGCAACCTTCAATTAAAAAATATGGGACTAATAAATTATGAGAGGTTCTCACTTCACATGCCTTGAAATTCTCTTTATTTGGTCATTCATCCACAAGCAAAACTTTGAAAATTCACTCGAAAAGATAGCCCTCCCGATGCCAGTAATTGGATAATCAACTTCAACTTTGTAGTCTGAATGATATATAATAGTCATAAGAACCCCCTTAATGAAAGAATTTTGTTTTGATCTATAAATTATATCCACGTGTTTAATTGATAGAAAAAAGAGACTTCATCATGAATTTTTATTGGTATACAAATACTCAATATTAAAATATAAATTATCATGTTTTAATTCAATATCTCTACTCACTACGCTTTTTTTATTTCAAATCTAGAATCAGTGTGAAATATCTTTTTTTTGCTTAAGTATTTTAGAGAGAGAGAAAAAGTTTATTTTATGGCCATCGACCTGAGGTCCTTCAGCCCTTCCTTAAGTATTTTAAAAAGAGTCAACTTCCATGCCAACTAGGACTCTTTGAACCAATCAAAGTTGTTCTAAGATTCCTATGTTGATGTTCTATTTTTATAATAATTTTTACAGTTACATATTTGTATAGGTGTAGTGAAAAGAATTAGGCAAATTTGTCCAAAGTATGAATGAACCTTGTATATTGATTTATTTAATTTTATTTATTTTCAATAATAATTGAGCATTCATATTTATTTGTTATTTTGGTGTTAAGGAAACATGATTTTTTCTATACATATTTTGATATATTATATTTTTAATTTGGTTTAGCCTAATTGCTACATTATTTGATAATATATATTCCATATGAGGCTTGCTGTTTGCCTCATTGATTGAAGAATAAATAAATAAATTTTCTTGTCTAATGCTTGGCGATTAAATGGTATGGTATATTTTTATGCTGAAAGCATGTATGTTGTTTATTAGAATTTTTCTGAAAAACAGTATGCCAAAAGTTTGAAAGAATAAAGTATTCCACAATGATTTTCAAAATGCAGAAGTTTGTTAATAGTGGCTAATTTTGAATTGAATGTGTTTACAGCATAAATGGACATGAGTGGGCTCAGGACCTCAAAAAATTCCTTGACTCTTGCACAGAAAAATATTTTCTTCGCTGGAATAATGTAGTTATTGAACTAGGAGTGAGTGATCAATATATTGACAAGTGGGTGGATATTTTTAAAAGACAAATCGAAGAACGATATGAAGATTTGGTTAATGATGTCATTGATATGAAAGCAAAAGTACTTGATGAAATTAGTGAGTTATTGGAAAATGCACAAAAATATGCAAATGAACTAGGACTTCAAGAAGTTTTGCATGAAATAAATCCTAAAGGAAGATTATATCATGTGAAAAAGGATTTAGTTGAAAGGACAGAAAAGTATGTATGCTTATTATAATCTTCAACTTCAAGGTATTTTATGAACATAAGATTTATTATAGTCTTAATATAGTTTAGGAATGATACTTTTACGTTATACTAAAACTATTTGAAATTAGGTACCTTTCGCTTTCGTTTGCTGTTTTCAATTATAATTTTAGGAATAGGAGGCAAGGAGGAATTCTGGCGTCTTTGAATTGACAAATATTTTAATCCCATTGTAACAATTCTTAATGTATATTTATTTCATTTTTTGGGTTTGTAACTAGGTTTGGCCAAAGAGGTTTCACTCATGAACTTGGATAGAACGCCAATGACTTTGAGTTCTGCCTTCCTCTCTAAGTTATACTGGGAAGATCCTAACAATGCATTACATAATATATATATTCTAACTTCTTCATGTACAAATATATTCCATATATACTCTTCAATAGCATTTCAATTAATATCGTGAGTTCAAATATCTTGTTTCTTCATTCCCATTGAAAGAAACATTGCAAATGAATTTTATCATTAGCAATTGAAATTAGAAGCAATGAAATACTCTAAAATGTTCAGAATCGGTTCAAAGGACTTGAATAGCGATGGTTTAGGAAGCTGCGCTCGAGCTCACTCTGAATAAATAAATGTGCAACTGTTTTGAATCGATCTGGAACAATCAAAAAATTTATGTAAAACAGGCATTTTATTTATTCGGTTCGAGGTTGAATTTCTATGAATAAGGTCTTGGCTTGTGAATTGACAGAATGAAACCTCTTATTGCTTTCTTTATTTTCAATCACTACTGTTTCTATATTTTTCATTTTTAAACAATTCTGGCTAGAATACTGATACATAGGTACTATTTTTGATATTTCCGATTTTCTGTGAAATATGAAATTGAAATGTTTAAGGTAAAAAATTAATCTCCAAGATTTGATATTCCATGAATAGGGGTGTTTTAAAGCAAACTGCCTACTGTAAGGGGCACTTGTCTTGAATGAATTGTTAGAGCTTCCTACTGACAAAAGTTACAGAGTTGAACATTGTAGAATACTTCCTAGATTCTACTTGTTGGCTAAGTTCATCAGAATGTTTCTTGAAACATGAAAAGTCATTTTTTTTTAAATACAACATTTTAATCGACTATAAGATAGGACACAAAAATCTATCTAACAATATTCCACACCTTATGCCCGCATCCGAAGAGAACTTATAACAATTCATTTAAGACTATCATTCTTTGTGTCACATTTGAGACAAATGAATTTTTCCAACTATAAACAGAATCATATGATTTTCACAAACATGAGTTGTTTAACCACGACACATATTTCGCTACAACAGCATCTTCAGATGGACGAAGATAAACTGTTTGAACTGTTTACCTTGTCTACCTTCAGGTTAAACAGTTGAGATGCTTGAGGTGATAACATAACAAGTGTTGTATACAGGGTGAGTCTTTGAGTCGTACAAATATTTGGAGCAGTAGATTCTTACGGTCGAAAGAAATACTTTTTTTCTTCACCATTTTTTTCCGAATCGGCTCGGTTTAAAAGATACTGGCTGTTGAAAAAAATAAAAAAATATATTATCAGTTCTCTCACGAACGGTTTTATCGAGTGAAATGAATTTCAGAATATAGTTTTTAATTTATTTGATGAACCTTTTTCGAACACAAGATATCACCCACGTCTTCCAGTATTCTCATTATGACCATTGAACCTTGAAAATACCAAAAATTCAAAGTACCCAATTCTTGAAACTAAGTTGGATGCTATCTAACAAATATTTGAACGTTTTGTAAAATAAAAATATTCATAATTTTTCGTATAATGCGACGTTTTCGAGTAATTTGATGTTCCAAAATTAAAAAGTATCTGTGAAATTTAAAAAAATTGGTTGCTTCGGCTGAATACAACCCTGTTTAAAATATCCGCAGATGTGTAGTATCACAGATTTAGCTAGTTATGAAAACTAAAAATGGCTATATCATTTTATCAGGCCGAATCGGAAAAAATGGTATAGAAAAAAAGTGTTTCTTTTGACCTCAAGAATCTACTGTTGAAATATTTGTATGAGTCTATATATTCTTTTGAAAGCCAGCAATACATTTTCAGTTATCAAACAATATAGCATAAGTATGAGTTTTAACAGAGGTTAGTGTAACGGGGTACCATACAATTCGGCGTATGATACAAGAGCTTAGGGAAAAACCTCAGCTTCTTTTCCATTGACATAAAAATTTATTTTAACCTCAGCGAAGTCAAGCTATAGCTTCTCCACCTAACCAAGGACCATAATCATGTACATTGCGAACTATGTATATCAATATACTGCAGATTCACCACTTGGTACTTCATTTGTCCAATTAACTTCAATCTTTCTGATGTTGAAGAATATAACTCCTAAGGTGATGTTTGAAGCTAATTCTAAAGCTATTAATAATTTTCTAAATCTTTCGTTTAAATGGGTGGGCCTTTTGACCAGGTTCGGTCTTCCAAGTGATGATTCTTCAGTTGTTCGAGGAACGCTACAGGACCCCTATATTAGGGAATAATCTCCCATAGATAATATCAGTGGTTATTCAATAGAAAATAGGAAAAAACGAAAAGAAATTCAAAAAATTTCTGACACATGTTATGATCAAATAACTCGAGTTAGTGAAAATCAAATAATTCTGTTTTCAGTTCAGTTATAGGTTTTCATCTAGAATCACCCACATCAATGCCTGCCTATAATGTTACATTTGTTTTTCGTTATTACTTAAACTTTATGAGATAGGGGCTCTAGTTTGAAGAGCCGGAAGTAGAGCTTCCACTTATAACTTGAAAACAAAAGATGATTGAAAATGTGATGTCCATTTCTCCCAGCTCTCACAATTTGAGCTACCATTTAATCCCATCGAATTTTGCCCACTCTGTACATAAGCGAATTGAAAAAGTCAATTTGGAAAAGACACTTTGGAAATCATAAACAGATATTTTGAACATACATTATGTATGCATTTTAATTAAAATTAACGAAGTTTTACTTGATGCTCGGATCATTTAAAACGCCAGTGTTAATATGATTTTTCTTTATTGAAGATTGAAAATGATCATGGAAGAAAGACAGAATGAAATAAAAAATCTCATGGAAAAACAGAAAGAATTGTGCAATATTTTAGAAAAAACTCCATATGAACTACCACTATCGCCATTACCCCGAAAAGAAGAAATTGAAAATGTCCAGAACTATGTCGATTCTCTGGAACAAGAAAAGTTTAATAGGGAGGAACGCTACCTTGCTCTGAAGGAAGCAATAGGTAGATTATCCCACGAATTAGATTTTGTACCAAAAACCGATTTTGAAAGGGACATACTTTCTGAAACAAGAAGGAACTTCGATATAACTGAAACTAATATGAAACAGCTGCAAAAATGTCATGATGACATGGTTCAGCAATTGGCTAGTATGAAAGAAGAGATTGATAATCTCAGAAGTAGTATAGATGAACTGTGGAATATTCTTGAAGAGAGTATGTCCAAAAGGCATTTGTTCCATGAACAATATAGTGGGTACACAGTTGGAACCTTGAAAGCCTTAAGGGAAGAAGTTAAACGATGTGAAGAACTCAAAAAAGCTAATATTAAGGTGATTATTTATCTTATATTCTCAATATTATTGTAACATTAGTTGGTTATTGTAGATGCTGATTTAAAATTTGGGTCATTGAAATATTAACATTATCAAAAAACAGAGTAATAGGAAACATATATTAATTTATGACATCCTAAGCTACTTTGCTGATTTACTTAATATTGGATCAATATTTTTTTTCAGGTTTTTGTGGAAAAATTAAGAACTGAGCTCCATGAACTGTGGCGTAACTGTTATCATCTGAACGAAGAAAGTCAAGCAAACTATCAATGGTTAACTTCTGATTTGTACACAGAAGACCTCTTATCTTATCATGAATTAGAAGTGAGAAAATGGAGAAATTTCTACACAAAGAATGAGTGAGTAGATTTTGATGATTGACCCAATGGAATAAATCAATATGCTTATATGGAGTAGGCACTAAAAAAGATATATTCATAAATTTGGTTCCCATTGTGTTATCAGGGATGACAAGAAAATCTAAAATATTTTCGAGTTTTTGTCTCTTCGAGTTATACCCAAAGTTGCTGTCAATCGGTTTTTTCAAATGGCATGATCAAAATCACATGAAATTTCGATGGTGAATACAGAAATGTGATAATTTATGGGGCATGCCATTTGAAAAAAGAAGTTGATAATAGTTAAAACTGATAGTAACAGAATCACCCTGTATATCACATTTCTTCATTTCAAAACAATTCTCATTTATCAGTTCACTAAAATTCAATCAATAGCACTAGTCACTAAAATACAATTTTTTTTTTTCAGAAAATTGATCAAACTATTCGCAGAGCATCAGGAATTATGGAATAATCTTTTGGAAATGGAAAATCAGGATGCAGTTGGTCCTAACAGATACAAAAACAGAGGGGGTCAATTATTAAAAGAAGAAAAAGAAAGAAACAAATTGTCTAAGAAAATACCATTGATTGAAGAGAAAATTCAACAACAAGCAATGAATTATGAAGATTTCACTGGAATACCCTTCATGATTTTTGGAACCCCAATTATGGAATTTATTGAAAATTTGCATACACAGAGAGATCAGGTAAGTTCAATTGGTGCAATGTAGAATAAAACAGTTCAAATTTTGGGTTTTCATTTTCTTCTGGTTATCTCATTTATTCATTTTTTTTTTTTCATATAATTTTATTCATTGTAAGCTAAGAAGGAAAACTTTAGTCTGGAAGGACATTTCTCAACTTGCGAAATATGCTAAATTAAAACTATACTTTGTTATGGCGAAAATTCCATACAACAAAAAAAATATTTTTTTTTCTAACCAAACAAGTTGGTCTTCATTGAAAGCCCTTTGAGAAAAAAGTGATTTTGTGATAATATGCATTTTTACTGAGCCGACTCTTATCTCGAAAAATATAATAATATGATATTCGTCAGCAATAACATCATAATATCGTCTTCTACCATACTTAATTGTACTGAAAAAATAATTTAATATGAATTAAGTAATCCAAAACAAAAGAAAAAATTTTATTCAACGAGTCTGATTAAAGAACAAAATAAAAAAACACAAAACAACCATTATTTTTGTGTTTCATTATTAATAATAATTTGTTCATTTATTTTCATAATTATCGCACAACAAAACAATGAAAAGAAAATACGTCGCAGTTTACATCAGAGATTAGTTGGTACAACTATCAAAGTATTCGCCTATATCTATATCATAGGGATGCTCTATTTCCAACAAGAATATAAAAGCTTGCTGTTCGAATTTTTTGAAAATATTGACTGATTTAATTATAGATGGAAGAGGAGTATATGAGGATGTATTGATATCTAGTTAGCCTAGACCAGTTCCTTGCATAAAAAAATATTGCATTACCATAGCAACGAACAATAACTCATTAGAAGTGTCAGTGTGAAGTTTGAGGTCAAGAAAGTAAACCAGAGTTACGCAATAAATTAAAAGAAAGAAGATGAAATTGTGAAAGGCTGTGACTAGAGTCCCGACTCGGGACTCTTGTTCAGTCCCGAGTGACGCCATTAGGGTAATGTCAGACGCGGCGGTTTTGTCAGAGACGTTTCTCGAGAGTAGAACCGTATCGGAGAGTCGTCAATGGGTTTCAAATGGACCATGTCAGACGCAGCGGTATGAATCGCCAGGCGATTTTAAAACCGACTCGAAGGGTCGTCGGGACCACTATCCGCCTCGGTTTTTATGAGTCTTTCGTACAGTCATCAGTGGTATGTATATGGAACATGTCAGACGCGGCGGTTTTATCGTTCTATTCACGACCTCACACAGCCTTGTATTTTGGATATAAACCGACGCGATTAAATCGACGCGTGTGACATCGAACAGGCGATCTCTAGCGGGAACCGTCTCGGTCAAAACCGCCGCGTCTGACATTTGCCTTAAATTCGGGACTGATATTAAATGGTCCCGAATTCAACGATGCACTGCACTGGTGCTTTGAAATTATTGAGCAGTGACAGGAGTAGCAAAAAACTCAATTTTCAGTACAAATCATAAGCCTATACCCAGTCAAATAGAAACAATGATTCATATTTCAATCGTGCATGTAGTTGTTAAAGATGCATATGTTGTTAAAGTATATTTTATTTTCAAATCATCACATTTATAAACAGACAAAAGAGCAATCTTGAAATGAAACATCTAAGGTGAACATTTTATACACAACCACTACCTTTACCTTTTAAGCAAAATTTTCATACATTTTATTGAGGTGCCGCAGCATTGTATCGTTATTTCGTATAAAATATCACATTTCACAAATATATTTGGCAGCTTCCTTTCTCGATCACATTTTTTTGGTCAAGAATGGCCGTAAGGAAAAGGTTCACTTCTGAATAAAAAATTACATCTGGCAATTCCTCTGGATTAATTTACACTAAGCAATTCTCAACTTTCTCACCAGTTAGATTTGCACACTTTGCTGCTCCTTCCATTCACAAATTCCAAGATAGTATTTTCTCCTATCTTTTCAATCTTAATTTAGAAAAAGCCCACACTATTTTTTGATAAGGAATCACTCCTTGAATTCCGTTGCAATTATTCATAATATTCAAATTTGGACATGAGAAAAATTGTTGCAAAATGGATCCCCAAATGTTTGAATGTTGACCAAAAGCGTGCAAGGGTAGAAGCATCGTGTTCGATCTGTGCTCGATGCTCGATTTTAAAACGATGTAGACTTCTCAAAACGAATTGTTACTATGGACGATCCAGAAATAAAGCAACAATTGATGGAATGACGATACTCTGGTTCTCCAAGACCTAAGGAGTTTCATGTCCAAAATTCTGCTGGAAAAGTTCTTGCTTCAGTTTTTTGGGATTGCCATGGATGATTGATTTTTTGGATAAGGGTAGAACAATAACCGGAGATTACTATTTGACATTACTGACCAATCTACGGGAAGAAACTACTGAGAAAAGACGCGGAAAGCTATCCAAAGGTGTTTTGTTTTTTTAGGATAACGCCCCCGCACACAAATCTCATGTTGCCATGCAAAAAATTTGTGATTTAGGGTTTGAATTGTTAAAACACCCCTCTTATTCACCAGATTTGGCTCCATCCGACTATCATCTCTTTCCTCAACTGAAAAAAAGTTTAAAAGGTCGTAAATTTTCTTCTTCTTTATCCAATTAAGAGGAGAATATGTTGAGTAATAAAATATTTTGACATTGAAATTTTGTTTGGTTCTATAGTAGGCTAAGAATTTTTCAATACATCCTCGTACAGTTTCATGCTCATGAATTCAACATAATTTTTACTAAGAGAAAGTCTGACAGATGTATAAAGGTATGATAGAGTATGTCTAGTACAACTTTGGCTTTTGTACTGACTGAAAAAGTTACTATTTTTTCGAACAAACAGGAGACAATACACATACAATGCAGTCACTGTTAGAATATTCGATAATATAGATTGAAAAGAAGCAAAATAGACCACCTACAGATGTTCAGTCTCACATGCGTTACTTAAGCAGAAAGATTATTATTATTCTGTCAAAGTCACAGACGCTTGTTATGTATTTCGAGATACGCAGTCCGTGGCTCAATTAAAATGCATATCATTACAAAATCACTTGAGAATGGTGCTCTGTATCCCATTCAACGAAAGGTTCCTTTTTTTAAATTGTTTGAGTAGTATATTTCTTCAATCAAAATTCACTCAAAAATTAGAAGCAAGTTTATGAAAGTCGCCCCCATTATCTAAGCCATTGATGAAAATCAGAAAGTTTTTTATCACCAGACGATTGTTGAGAATTGTGAGAAAACTATCGCAAATTTATATAAAGTTCTGTTCATATTTTGACCTCTAGAATCTCCTCCTTAAATATATGAAGGTTAAGTCCGGACACCCTGTATTTTGACCTTAATCTGACGTCCTCCGTTGGTTTCGTCGATGACACGTTTTGTTAATTTATACAGGAAAAAATATTAATTTCTCATCATCTCCCACAGAACCGCAAAATTAAGCTGAGCGCCCGCAAACAGGTTAGAGAACAGGAGACTCTCTTAACTCCAGCAAAGTCTTGCATGAGTTTATTCCCTTCATCCTCAAAGATGTGCCTCACCCCACAAACTAACTCTGTGAAGCGAAAGTTGCTCAAACCATTAACAACTGGAAAAAGGCCAAAGTTAGAAGGTTTTGCCAACTCCAAAGCACAAGATGGTAAGTTAAACACCTTCTTTCATGCAGATTTCACCCTCACATATAATTACCTGAACCTTAAAGAATTAGTTCACATTTTACCTTCACCGCAGATAACAATCTCATTTATTAAGAAAAAAAGTTTCCAGTTGAGGTGTTTCAAAAAGTGAGGCTTCTTCGACACAATTTAAAACTTGCCAAAATAAATCATTCACCAAAAATCACCTTTTCTCTTTGCCACTACATAGTTGATTATTTAAAAAGTCAGGACACGAATACCAGTGATGAATGATAAACAAAGATATTATATATTCTTAAAAATGGCATAGGTATCATGCCCATAATGACGGAGTTAGACAAAGGGAAAGAGTTATATCAAAGTAATTGTTAACATGAAAGGTTGTAGCCCGAATGATGTTGAAATATGAATATGCTTTTTACAAAAACTTGGGGTGTCTTGTTTTCGGATCTGATCTTCAAAATTTCTTTGGTACTTTTTTTGGTTCACAAGCTCGGTTTATATGGATCAGGTAACTTGTTTATTCAACTTTAATATATTTTTGTAAAGACCATATGAGCAGTTCTTGTAGAGATATCGTTCTTCGAATGGAAAAGAATCATTTTGCAAAAAAAAAATATGATCTACATGAATTTGAGGAAGCAACAAAAAAATTATTTTCATAGTTTTTCGAAAAATCAAGCGCTTCATCGAAAATATCGATGGAAGACTTTTACCGTTTAAAAAAGTTGAAAAAGTTTTTTTTATTTTGATAACGATATGGACTTTCGGCAAAAAATAGCCAGATTGAACTGCAACTTTTTTGGAGATATATTAGGTTTGTTTGTAGAGTGGTTTGCAACGGTTGTGAACTGTACACAGCAAGCGCAATTCCATTTTAGGGTAGCGAAAATCCATTTGCGCTTGCTCTGTACAGGCTGGGCAAATTCGTTGTTTACTGAGGGGATCTCGAGAACTATAGCAGCTAGAAGAAAACGGATAGCACACTCTCTAGCTCTTTTTTAATGACTAATCCAAATCTGAAAACAGAATCGGCCTATCATTTTTAGATTTCGAGTTATAAACAAAAATTGAGATTTTGACGATTCCGAAAAGTTCTCATAACTTTTTTGTCATTAGAACTTTACGTCAAACTCAAAAACGAAGTATCGTAGGAGGCCATTCTTTGTTTCTCCGATAAAGAGGTCGGAAATGTTTCATCCGTTTTCTTCTAGCTGCTATAGTTCTCGAGATGCTCTCAGTAGACAACGAATTTTGCCCACCCTGTACAGTTCACATCTGTTGCAAACCACTCTACGAACAAACCTAATATATCTCCAAAAAAGTTGTAGTTCAAGCTGGCTATTTTTTGCCGAAAGTTCATAATTTCTATCAAAATAAAAAAAAACTTTTTTCCTTCATTCCGCATCAGTCACTTCGTGAATTTGAAAAAAAGATCGAAAATTAATTTTTTCCAACAAAATTTTTTTTCTAATCGGCTAAAATTGAAAAAATAAAGATCCCATTTCCTTATCGATTTTTCTCTTCGTCACTATAAGTTTCCTCATCAAAATTTATTGAATAAATGAACCTAATATTCGCTCCATGAACAATTCTGTTGTCTGGTTCTCGCAAAAAAAGCAGGTTAGTATTAATGAAAAATTCAATCGACTGGAGCAAAAAACGGTTGAATAGATTGAATTTAAGCTTTGTAGGGTTATTGGGGATATATTGAACGGTAAAAGGCACACATAAGTATTTTCCTCAATTCACCAAAACACTAAGAAAAGCTCTTTTTTGTTGCTTTTTCTCAAAGTCATACAATAATTGAACAACAAAATTTTTTGATGAATTAATGTATCTGCAATCACTGGATTCTATAAAGTTATTAATAATAATCAAAGACAGAATGCTCCTTTTTCTTTTCAAAAAAAAAATTAAAGCTGAATAAATAAGTTATCTCCTCCAATACAAAGTCAGCTTTTACCGCATCTCAATATTTGGTTCGTGGTCGATATTTTTTTATTTCGTTATTACTCATTCATACAATTTTTGTATACCAAAAATTGTATAGATCTTTCTTAGTGTTCATCAAGATTTTGTAATTTATTGTGTTGACAATGTTCACATGAGGATAAGATGATAGGACATGGCCGTTTTCAACTCTCAGAAGTATGGAGGTTCAGGTGGCCATTGGTTGACACTTATAATTAAGCAATTAACAAAGCATTTGTGTCAAATTATCGTGGCTTTCTTTAGGTTTCAGTTCAGTAGAACCTGAAAGATTGAGAAATTTTCGGCGCTTGTCTCAGGAAAAGGCTAAAAAGCTGAAGAAATGCCGAAAGTTATTAAACATGCAGAAGACTAGTAACAATAAGGAGAACCTTGATGATACTAATGCAACAAACTACGATGTTTTTGAGGTAATTTCACATATTTAATAGTAGATTGGAAAGTAAATTATTGGCATGAGCACGATTCCATCCGAATATTCCAATATATTCAGCAATATAATATATATTATATAGAATATCTTCACATATATACATATCTATGTGCATATCCATTTTTGGAATCAAGTTTTCTCATTGTAAGCTTTACAGTTCATTCGAACAACAGTTCAGGTGAACGCGATAGGTAATCAACTATTTGACCAGAACACCTAAGTATGTTTCCCTTTCTATTCTCAAGCATTTTTTTTAGACTACTACTCTACTACTATTACTGCCCTTCTATAGATAAAGTCTTCCTGATCCCTTTATTCAAAGGATAATAGTAGAAAATATCTTTGAATGAATAGGAATAAATAGTATACTCGGCCCACATACATAAAGAAATAAACAACTCATTTTTGTGAAAATCATATAGATATTCTAATTTTAGTTCAGATAGGGAAACTTTCAAATATATGTAGTATATATTATTTAACACTTAGTTTCTGAAAGAATACGCTATATGCAGTATCATAATGTATTGATGAATATCCTACCTGGAATCAGACATATTTCTATTTCTTTCAATTTAGGTTGAAGCATGATTGAAAAGTATCAGTTTTTATAATAACTTCTTAGGTTTTGCAGTTCAATGCATTGTTTCCTGAATATGCATGATACATGTTAACTTCCTGATTATGTTTGAGCTGTAGTTAGCATTAAAAAAAGCCAAGTCATAATTCCAAAGTGATAAGATACATACCAATTATCTCTGAAAATTTGAAGAATATGAGAGTTGTTAATTTATGTAAAAAAATTAATGTTAATGTCTATGTTAACATATGTACTTTCGATAAAATGGTAACAAATCCTTTTCCAAAAAAATGGCTTGGCTTTTTCTGAGCATGTTATGTTTTATAGACGTCAGCTGGAAAGAAAATCAAAATTTTGATTGAAGTATTGTTTGTCACAATCTATTCCCACTTATGTTGAATTAGATAGTAGCTAGTGGATGCAGCATTCTTTGGAGTTTAGTTTATTTGAAAGAGAAATATGTTTATTCCAGAGTGGCATATTCAGTCTCCAGGGGGGTCACCGTTCAACCCAATATGTACCATCATTCCATAAGTGAAACTTGAATTCTGCTCGATTGCATTGGTACTTGAAAATTATATTTATTCTATAAATATCTAATATAATATTAAAATTTTATTCAAATAAAGTTTATTCATTCACATGACATTTTATTTTTTTAAGCTAAATGTTCCGTTACTGGGTTATTAATCAGTATTTATGGAATTTTCCATTTCTCATTATGTTTTTCTGAAACATATAAAAACTAGATCAATATGGCATGTTTTAAAAATGGATACGTGTGACGTATGGGGAACCAAGAGCGGAGAACCTGACCCGGGCGCCAAATGCTGCCATAAACTTAAAAGTTAACGTTATAATGGAAATTCTAATCAATTTGGGTTATCACAGCATATGCAAGTTCAAACTGAATAATTATGGGTTTGATCCATGAATTTTTCAAATGCACCGCTGAAACTATTCAAAATCATTCTTCAAATATGAGGTCTTAAAATTTAAATCGCTTCGTTTCTAGTTCACGATTTGGCAAGAGCGCTTACTAGAAAATAAAAAGGACAATGGCTTGTTTATAAAATAACAGCTGTTGATTTACAGCCATCATAAAGCTCGTACTCACTGGCGAGCCCCAACAGCAACCGGCCATAAAAATCTCATAAATTCTTACGACCTTCTTCGTTCGTCACAAACTTCATAGACAGCCATCTCTGTCTATCTCATCAAGATTATGTATATATGTTACGGCTAAAGATAGGTGCGAACATAAACTTAAGATTAGCCGGCTAAACTTAGGTTTAGCTTCGGGTATTGGCTAATGTTAGTTTCTCCTATCTTTAGCCGGCTAAACTTAAGTGTAACCACAGCTCATCGGCTAAAAATGTAGAAGCTAATAGAAAAGAAGAAAAATATCGGAAAGGCTTGAGGGGTGCAAATTTTAGGCAATTAAGAATATGTAAAAAAAAATAGTAATTTAATCTAACTATTAATGCAATTCATCTTTTGTATGAATTTCACATATTAATAGCACAAAAGCTGTTAAGTAGTTGAGAAATTGGGAATGAACATATATTGGTTTCTATTGTGTCTCAACGCATTATTATTAGCGAATTTAAAAATCTAAATGCCTGATGACAAAATTTGAGACGAACATACTATTTTGGTATTTTGAGTGTGAAGGAAAACTGTAGAGTTAATGGTATCTTTCATCTTGTTATTATTCATAATTTGCAAAATACCGAAGGTCAAATAAATATCATCATAAATATAGTAGTAGAGTCATTCGGGGCAACTGTGCGCACTTTTGCCTTTCAACCCATACCCTGTTTCAAATGTTGAAGCTAGGAAAATTGAAACATATTCATAAGATAGACAATTTTCTAATCTATAAAAAAACGTCAAAAAACAAATTAACAAAAACGTTTTCTTTCCGCGAAAAAGAATTTAATAGAGAAAGTCGGAGTGCATTCACATGCCCCGTATTGCGGGTAAGTGTGCTCACCCTCACGGGGTAAGTGAACGCAGTGCTTAGTGAACCACACAATCAAAACAAATTACAAAATAATGTCATCAAAATGTTAATATATTAGAGAAATGCTGTTTATTGTCAATACAGAAGCGCCTTTTTACAAGCACTGCATTATTGTTCGTGCCACAATTCTTGGTCAACACAACACTTGATACATTCCCCTGTTGGTGGCTCTTCATATTTTTCTGAACAAATAGGACAATATTGATAGAGTCTTAACCAAGAAAATCAACAATGTCATAATTTATTCCTCACTGAACTAATGCCCATATAATGAATCTATGCGCACACTTACCCGCCCCAGTAAGCCAAAATTTGAATTGACGTTCCTATAGAGTTGAGCAGCTAAGAGAACCTAAAATTTTTTATTATATATTTAGATTAATATGCCCATGATCGAATAAAATATTGTTTGACACCGTGGGACTCGGAACTTGGACCTGGCAGAATTTGCAGAGATGCTAAAAATTAATGAAAAAACTAGTGAATTTTATTGATTGCAAATAAAAAGTTAAAGAAACGTGGCACGGCGCACTCCTATGAAAAACTAATTTGGCGATTCTGCAAACTTGCTTCACCCAAATGAACCCTTCTTTCATACATTGCATAGTCGAGATATACGCACTGCGCACACTTACCCACTGCGCTTAGTTACCCCGAATATAGGATAACCTTGATTGTAGCTAACTGGACTATTTGGCTGACAAGATTTACGATGACTGCACATGAATCCTTCAGGAAATTTTTAACAAAATCAGATAGAAAACGTGTTCTCAACTATTTTCCTGTTCATGTACTTTTTTTTGTTCATTCTAGCGAAAGTATAAAGGCTGATTCATGCTAGACCGTGTCGGGACACGGTAAAATAATTATATGAGCAATTTCAATTGACGCATCCACACTACACCGATTGGGACACGTGCCGTGCCCGTGTTTTCAGAGTGGCGATCCATTGCAACGGCCCGGAGTCGGTCCCGGCCCGGCTCCGACACGGTCTAGCATGAATCAGCCTTTAAGGTTGAAAAGAAACATTAGAAATGATCGTTTCAATTTCGGAATTGTTTTTCCATAAACCCAATTATTGAATGGTAGGGAAAATATACTTTTGTTCACAGAAAAAATATTCTATATCTAATGTCTAATATTTCATTTCCTTGTGAGGCCATTTCTGGTTTTTCACAGGACAATTGACTATCCACGTTCCTATTGTCCTAATGTGTATGTGAATTGATTTTAGAAAGGCTCGATTTGAAGAGCATTAATCTCCTAAACAAATGTTGAAAACCAATGGGCGTTATGTAACAAAACTTCAGTACAATAGCATTCGATGCTATTTTGCATATTTAAATTCTAAAAATTGAAACAAAAACGTGGCCGCGTACGTTCGTCTTCTCCTATCCGACTATTCAAAAGACATCACCCCTCCACGTGTCCATCGATTACATTTTTAGCCGTTCCGTTTTGGATAATGTGCACATTAGCCGGCTAAAGATGGAATTTCCTGACGCAGATGAATATTTATCGAACTTTAGCCGGTCCTCGAATATAAACCTAAGTTTAACCGGCTAATCTTAAGTTTATGCTGACACCTATCTTTAGCCGTAACATATATATTATGTCCTTCATTATCAACGCATATTTCAGTCGATGTTGCCAACTTGTGCGATAGAAACGAAACGCTTCAAATTTTAAATACCCATTTTCATTTTTAAGAACTTGAAATAATTTTTTTTGGAAAACAGTTGAAATGGTTATTTCAAAATGTGACGTTTCAAAGATATTGCATAAAAAATACATCATTTTCGTCAGAAAGAATATTTCCTATTGACATATATACGCATGTGGAATCTTCTGCTTCTTTTAGCCTGGGGAATCTTCTCTTGAAACATATGAACAAGTCAAAGACTTACTATAGTAAATCAGCAGTGATCAGGATTTCATTATACTCCTTTTTTGTTATCAGATAAATCCATTCAGTAAAGACATTTCTCAACAAGAATTCCTCAACCTTTTCATCTTCAAAGTTCAAGTATTAAGTTATTCTGCATCAAGAACATCATTCTGTTTCACCTTCAATGAAATCAAATTGAAAACTTATAACGACTCGCATACCATAAAAATGTCTTCTCTATTTCAATACAATTCCAATTAATCCAATATGTATTATTTCGTTCTGTTTACGGAAAACAGCATATAGCAGAATACAAATTAATACTGTTAGGTTTAATGTCTGACGTATACATGGCAGCAACTCAAATTTCAGAATAACCTGTGAGTAACCGGTTATCATTGGTATTCAAGCGCTTTTGGTCACTTCCGGTTATTGAAGTGGGGTTAGAAATTGTGAAGAGTCGCAAGGGACATAACCGCGGTAATTACCAGTTGTTCGCTTGAAATCGCTTTATTTTGCAGGTTATTTCTCACGTTAGAGTTGACGTCCTGTGCGCACTCCAACTCTCTAATCATAAGATAATATGGCTAAAAAAATTGCTTCATAAAGCTTCCACCATCTAAAATTTTTATTTATCATTCAATATTTTTTTATTTTGAAATGCACAGTTGGTTTTCGAACACATTCTGAGGGCCATTCCACATCCTGTAACAACTTGGGGTAATATTCTTCAAGTAGGGGATATTATCAATTCGCACTATGTGGCTTCAGAACTTGTAAAGAATGCTAAGAACTTGCGTAGAAAGAGAGAAACACGTTGAGCCAGAGAAGCTGCACCCTGCACTTGTATTGGATAAGTTAAAAGTCTCACTAGCTCTTGAAAATGAACGCATTTCCAAAGAGAAAAGGGATAATGACGAATCAAGAACGCTGAATAAGACTAATGGTTTATTTTTCAAAGACATATTAAAAGCAGGACCTGAAGCATTGTTAGAAAGTGAGGGTCCAAATGAAAATTTTGCCTTCCTTAATGGCCTCGCGTTTTCAATATGTCGACTGGGGATCTGCAAGGAAATGTAGCCTATCTAGCTCAGAAATATGCGAAAAATTTGAATCGAATTGATTTTTGTCAGAAACTTGGCGTTTATTATGCCTACAGAATGTTGAAGACGGCCTTGTCCTAATGGCCTAGTGCGCATAAGCTGTCAAGATGCGATTTACAAAGGAAGCAAAGATTATAGACCTATAATCTTTGGAAGTTCAACTCGGAAATTCGCTTCTACTGCTTGTGAATGAATGGAAGAATTGCCAGCCCCATTTCGCACGTGCAAAATTGTCTTCTTAGGTCTCTCCGATCTAATTGTTTTTGAATAATTTTCAAACATTTTTTATCTCTTTTTGTCACTACTAATGTATATGCAATTTTTTTTGCGTTTAACACCAATCTTTCTGGAATAATACTATACCGTACACTTACGGTCTGCCACTACGTTTTTCATTTTCACTCGCTACTCACCGTGATGCTAATATTTCAAGGTCATGACGAACGTTTTATACGCGGTGACTCATTTCAAAAGAAACAGTGGAAAAACTCTTTGGGAAGTGCCTGGACCCAAAAATGTTTCAAATGAAAGTTGGATTTCAAGGTCGAGTAGATTTTCTGTGGAGATATAAAGTTGGAAGATCAACTCACTTTTTTATAGTTCTGAATCAATTATCTGAAAGACAGATATTTCCACATTCACGCAATTAATTTCTCATTTAACTTCAGCTAAATTTTTTATAAGGCACTCGGCTTAAAATACCTTTTCAAATCGTAACAAAGTATGTTCAATTCCATGTTTAGTCATTCTCAATCCTATAAATCCTCTTCAAAATTTTATTTTATTTTGTAGAGGAATATATCCACCAGGGATGATAATTGCAGAAGTACACTGAATCCCGGAGAAATACTACAGTCTGTGAAAATTATACCAGAGATAAAGATTATTCCACACACCCCTTCAAAATTGAAGATGCCAACTACACCCAGGCAACATAAAACCGAAACACCCAGAGGATCTAAACTCACAAGGGCACCAAGCAATTTAAAATTGATATTTTAACGTCGCTATTTGTTTTTAACTAGCCACGTTGAAATAATGTTTGATTCATCAATTGAACTACTTTCTATCGTATTATATGATGAAGACTTTGTGTATGTACATTTTTAAGGAATTATATCTTTCAATTCTTCTGCAATATTTTTTATAATAAGGGAAGAAGGTATTTTTAAATAATTATATTATTCACAATAAAATAACACGGATGTATGAATTTGTTTGTAATGTATGTTTTGAGAAATTGAAGGAATTCAATTATAACACATGGCTTTTGGGACAGTTTGGCCTCTTCTTACAAATACTTGAATGAATCATTGATTTTGTCATTGAAAATTTGTTTTTCCTCAAGAGTATATTGAAAAGTTATGTTTTTTTATAGTATTTGAAAAACCGTCCAACATTCCATAACTATTATTTTCTTCAAAGTGTTGTTAATGATGTGCATCAGAGCTCTCTTTATTTGGAACAACAACAGTATTAAGTTTTTTGTATGTTTATATTATTTAAATTCTCAGAATAAAATTTTTTTAACATTTCTTAATTTTTTTTTCAACATTTTCACGGTTAAACCCCGTTTGCCACAGCCGAGAATTCTCTAGAAAATTTACTCGAGATTTCATGCGCCGTGAATTCTTCACCGTTACATACGCACTTTCGGTAGAATTCTCTGTTCAGTTGCATACAAAATAATCTCTGCCGTTTTCCTACCAAAATTTGGTAGAGAATTCTCGGCTGTTACAAACGGGCTTAAGGATAAAATTTCCAGCCAGGTTAAACGTCTTCAATCGACGAGATTGAATAGTTATTATGTTGTTGTCACATCCGTCTCTATATACAGCTGTGCTTTTGTGACGAGCCCACTATATTGAAACAACCATAGACAATTTGCAATTCAAGTTCAAACCTTGGTGGTTTTTATATACGCGATAGATATGAAGCTGTTTTGCTTTAAGATCGTTTATTCACAGTCATTTGCGAGAAATCCAATGCTTTGAAGTTGCATTACGTTTTTGAGATACATTAGACTGGGTTTCTACATTGAGCTTGGCTTTTCGCTTGTGTGGCGGAGCTCCTCGCCCTTTAACTCGAAAACGGTTGAGAGTATATAAAATTGCTTCAGACGAAAGTTGTATAGAATTTTATTATCACAACTTTCATAATGAATACAGAAACGATTAGAGGTACAGGAAGGCAGATATTTTGAAAAAATGCCTTGTTACCATCTTCAAACTATCAGATTAAGAAAACTCCCCCTGATTAGAGTCAGATTAACAGGTCAACACGTCTGAAACATCGAGATTAACCGTCTGGTCCGTCTGTCCGCCTATTGTACATACTGTAATTTTCACTCGACTGATACAGTGCAAGTCTTTAACAGCGACAGCGAAGGAACCGAAAAATGTTGTCGTTATACCCGGATGTCGCAATGTCTGAAGGTAAGAAAACAAACGAAAAAATTATTAACCTATTAATTAATCGTATAAGGTTTTAAAGAACGCAAAAACAATAAAATGGAATGTTACAAAAAGAAATGCATGTACATAAACATAAGCACAATATGTCAATTTGGAAAAGTACCACCCTTAATATCTCGGCCCCCGTGCAAAAAGAAGTAAACTGCTTCGTAGGGGGACATTTTACACAAAAAGTTTGTCCATTATTTTGTAGTATGGAGGGTAGAGTCTTTACCCTCCATATTTGGTAGTCAACAACATAACCATTTTTTAAATTCGGCCCTTGTATTTTGGAAAATTTCAACTTTAATTTCTCGGCATCGGTTTCGGAGAAACTTGGAAGTGAATCAAATTCAATGTACAAAAACCAGTTGTTTTTTTTATTTTCAGTATCGGCAGTTAACAAGCTCACATATTAACCATTTATAATTCAATGGAAAAATAAACTTCAATATTAAAACAAACAAATAGCATTTCAAAATTTTCACCAACAAACATCAACATTCGCTAACATTTCTAATTGCAATAAACATTCACATTATGCTTCATGAAGTATTGCACATCTAACAGTTTTTTTCTTCTAGCAATTCAATAACTCGCTTCAGTAAACTTTCTGTCATTTCAATTTCAGTTAGAGAAGACTGAAGAGATTCCAGTTTTTTTGGTTTAGATAAAGAATCAATATCTTCGGCATCTTCAAAATGCAAACTAAACTCAAAATTAGGTTCAGGACTATCATTTTCAACATTGAAAATTTTCTGTCTTATAACTCTTTTTAATTTTTCTAAAGAAGATTCCAGACGATTGAAGAACTGTTCCCTCCAGGCATTGGAAACTCTTCTGAATTTCTCACAATCTTCTGTTTTAACTTGGACTACTGCAAATCTCATAAGATTTAACAAAGATACTATCTTATCGTATTGAAATGCCCCTTCAGAATCAATTGTTCCATAACATTTTTTTATGAAAATATACATTTTATCCCCTTCAAAATTACTGACCTCTGGATGCTGTTTTTGTTGCATTTCAAACAGAATTTCTTTATATTGTGTTATCATATATCCTGAGAGACCAGAATGCTGTATCTTGAAAATTAAATTAGTAAGAAGGAGATACTGGCCCTTAGGGACAAACTTATGCAAATAAAGTTTGAAAACATCCAAAGCTCGTTGCCGCATTTCTTGATATTGATTGTAAACTACAATTTTTTCCATTACCTCACACAATCCTTCATTAGCTTCAATCTCTAATATCAAATGAGACAATTTTGGTGTTCTGTTGAAGAGCATTTCTAATGTGCAAAAACCTTTGAGTATGACTAGATTACTATAAGATTTTAGGAGCTTCGTGATATAAATCAAAGATGCACGAAATATATAAGTGCTGGTATAAACTCTGGGAATTAATGCATAATCAGTATTTTCATCTAACAAGAAATGAAGAAACATACCATATGCAAATATGGTTGGGTTGAGTGAATCTTCTTCATCCATGCTCAGATATGTGAAAGGATCATTGCAAATTGACAATATTTTTCTTACTATATTTTCAGCCATTTTTCTCAATTTAGTTTTTTCATTGTGTGGGCCTAAATCCAAATATCCCATTGGCTTAGCCAATAATTGAATCAAATATTTGATTAAAATCAATCTGTATTCTTCATTTGTCAGGAAATATTCTGAATAAAATGGAATAATCAAATCATAGAAATGGAGAACATCTTGATAAAGAATTTCAATATAAAAAACATCATTGTCAGACCTTACTGAGGTTACACCATATTCTGGAATCGTGCACTTATTTAGACGTACTTGTATTGAATTGACAGACCACCCAAGTAACTTGGTTTTTTCTCTGGGAGCTCTTCGAAGAACTTTGAACACATTCGTTAAAATAATAGACAAGTTAGTTGAATCAGATATTTCAACCAGCTCAAGAAGTTGAACTAAAATATCTTCGACAAGAGCAACTTCGACAACTTTCTCAAGTAATTTACTACATGCAGTGAATAAGTCACTATTTTCACTTTCATACTCTGAGCATACATATTTTGCTATAACAGGTACGAGCTCAGATGAACCAGTCTTCACAGCAGCATAATTTTGAGTATCCTCTAATAGAGAAACTGCCAAATTGATATCGTTTCCTTCCAAAGCGGCTTTAACTTTTTCAGCCAATATACTTGAATTTTCAAAAAAAATTCTCATGTTTATAGTTTCCAAAATAATGAATTATAATAGAAAGTTGTACGAATATATTACGATCACTTGAAATTATTGACGATAGACATATATAGCAACGGTTTTACGGTCACGATTTTTCCAAGTTTTTCATCCAATTTTTTTTTAATTACACGAACTTCACAACAGGTTGTTGATCTACTCTGTAATCTGTGTTTGTTGTTGATCTTGGTTGATCATAGATAACTAATTGTTGATTTTTATCCAGAGATATAGAATATATCTCTGTTTTTATCACTGATTGATTTCCATCGACCACAGATTACAGATTACTCTGTGACATATACTACACAGGTCTATGACTACATTAGGTCTATGATCTCTGGTCTATGATGACCACAGGTCACAGCACAGAACCAAAAAAAGATTAAAAAAATTGCAATCTCTGTGGTCTACTATGTTATCTGTGGTTCATGAAATTTTGGAAGGTTATGTTTTGTGATTTGTATTTTGAATGTTTGGTTGGGGGTTGGGATGAGTTTTGATACTAAAACTTTTGTTCGTGTTGTTTCTCAATAGCTTGTTGATTTAAGGAACTAATTGTTTTTATAATATGGATTCTGATAGAAATACCGAAGATATTTTACCATACCTTGAGAAGTTGAAGATTTCTGCATTCAAAAAAGTAGATTTAATTAGAAATCAAGTACAGAATGTGACAATAGGACCTTCTGCAACTATTCCAAGAACTGATATTACCCAAGCGAAAAATGTTCTACCCGCACAAGATACCAAAGTGGAAGCTGAGGTCAAAATTAAAAGGAGTCCAGATGAAACTCAAACCCAGATCAAAGGGGCTGAAGAAAATAATTCCTTAATACCTTTTCGTCAAGTTCTCAAAGAGTATGAATATTTGCGACAGCGAAAGGTCCAAGAGGCTATGCAAAGTCATTCTAAAAAATTTGAATTATTTTCTGCTCAGCAAAGTATGAATAGGAAACAAAGTTGGCTGCTTCAACAGCAGAAACTTGAACAAAATAAACACCTTTATGAGGAAGAAGTGATAACTGCTCTGAAAAAATATGATGAGGAAAAACTCAATGAACAGAAAATAATAAAACAACATCAACAGAAGTTAGAGTCTGAAAAAAAAAAGATAGCTGCGGCAATAGAAGCAAAAAAAAAGGAGAATGAAATGCTCAATCATTGCTTAGATAATCAGAGTAAGTTTCAGTCAGCGTTTCAGGACATAATGATGAATATTAAAAATTGTCAAGATAATGCATTAAAAGCAGAATTAGCAGAAAGTTGGAAACACTGTAAGGAACTAAGTGATCTAATGGAAGGTTTGATGCAGAAGTGCAAAACTAAAGTTTCAGAACAAGAAAAAGATATGATTGAAATGGTTTTGAAAAGAATGTACGAGTTACAACTAAAAATAAATCAAATGATAAAGGGATATAACGAAAAAAAAGCTAAGGATGAAGCAGAGGTTAGTTATTCTTTGAAAAGTGATATACCTGAAAAGACAGTTACTGATGTTCATAGCATGTCTGTTCCAAAAGAACAAAAGGAACAGTCTGTTTCTCCCCTTACAGAATATATAGGTAAATCACAATTGGAAGTATACACTGCAATAATGGAATTCCATCAAAAATATGTTAATTCTTTTAAAGACTTCTTGAACTTGGAGGAATTTAAGCAATTCAGATTTGACTGCAAGAAAGCTGTTAATTTATCTGTGAACACAATTTCAGCAGTTAGTTCTCAACATCTTCATGACAAATATGTGAAACTTTCTAATCTTTTGAGTGGGAAAAATACAGTTATAGGCGACTTTCAAATTATTGCTTCAAAGCACCCTAAAGGTATATCCTATTGTATAGACTTACTCGCAAAAAAATTTGTACTGCAAGGTGATCTTATGGTATCTTGTAATCCAGAATCGGCATTTGCATTTGCTACAATTATCATTTCAATATGGAATGAGAGTCCTGATTTTGGTAAAATTCTGCTGGCATACTTTTTCAAAGATTGTGTATATTTGATTCCCTTTTACCCACCAAGAATAATTAACCAAACTGATCAAGAGTATTACAAAAGTCAGGGATACAGATACACTGATGATAAAGTAGAGGAGCAAGATAAATTCTTAAAACGAATGGCAGGAACAATGAGACTGTATTTTGCTATTTTAATATCAAATCCTAAAAGAAGTCAAAGCAGACATCCATATTCAATTAATCATGCTTGGACTTGGTTCATTTCAGTTTTGAAATTGAAACCTAGATTAGATATTACCGCCACCATGCTTCATACATTTTTTGATACAATTGGTTTTGAAATGCAGAAAGTTTATGGAAAGCAGTTTTCAAAAGTCATGAAATACTTCATTGAAGAATTCTTTCCTTTAATGAAAAAAATTGACAGTGGTGGACCTGTTACCCGATTAGATTGTTTGATGCAAGAATTTAAAGAAAATGGCAATAAATTCCTTGTGCCAAAAGGACTTTTATCTGAAAATTTTTGGTGAAATATAGTGCTTCTCATCCTAAATTTACAGAATTTTTCCTGCTTGTATATACATGAACATCTATATAAATATTGTATATTTTTAATTCTGATTTTTTTGATTGAGTAAAT
Source organism: Coccinella septempunctata (assembly GCF_907165205.1). NCBI lineage: Eukaryota > Metazoa > Arthropoda > Insecta > Coleoptera > Coccinellidae > Coccinella > Coccinella septempunctata. Next base: position 30,094,593 of record NC_058190.1, read on the forward strand.
TGAATGTGCCTATTTTATCTTCTACCTTTTTTTCTTATATTCTTATCATCTGATGTAGAAAAGTTCTCCCTACTTCTCAGAACAGTATTGAAGAAAAATGTTGCCAAGCTACAAAGAAATTCTACCCACCTGTTTCAATTTTATTTAATTTAAATTTAATTATAGGATTTTAGAATGAAAGAACAATTTTACGTCCTATTTGGAGGCTATACAATTTTTTTGTTGAGATTGATTTCAATAAATGAGAAAGTTTATTTTTTCATCAATGGGTGCAATACTTCATATATAACATAGGTGTTTGAAGTATAAATTTTTCTGCCAATCATTATGTAAGAACTCAAACAATTCATTCATTTAATTTCACATTCACTTATCATTGCATTCAGTGAGAAATTAGTTGATGTCTTATTAAAAATTTATTGTCAGATTTGGGAAATAACATAGCATCTAACAGCACTAAATCATACATTCAGACTCACTTTTGATTTGAGCCAATGACTCCAAACTTTAACATTGCCTGTATCCATTTGCTTTTCATTAAGAGAATTTAAGAACGATTTTTAATGTATCAAGTTTTGATTAGAAGAATTTTATCTGGATCTTTGTCTAAGGCTAATTCAAGATGATCTAATTTCCAAGCCTCTACACCATCAACTCTATCTTCTTTAATAAATATGTGAAGGATACCATTCTGTTTGCTACCTCTGAGTCTCACTTCAAATTGACCAATCCCATTTTTAACATAATTTTTCTTAGAATTAAACGTATCTATAGATTTATCCTTAATTGGCTCTCCAAGGTAATGAACGGCAGCTTTATTATGTCGCACTATATCTAATGCACTTTTATAAAATGTGGTATTTTTAACATTATCATTCAATTTTCTCTGCAGAGCGAAACCCATACCACATGTGATAAAGCCTCCAATGGCTCCAATCTTTACCAAAGTTATTGTTTTCATATTGCATCCAGAGACAAAATTAACCTCTTTCCTTAATGTAATAATCATCAAAGACAAGAGAATCTTTGGTAATCTTTGATAATCATAGATATATATGGCACCACAGAACACTAATATAGTGTTACTCTTGATATCTCTGAGGCTGAGACAGAGAAAGAGAATTTGTCTATGGTGGAGGTGTCTGTCGTGTTCTGTGGTGTCTATGCTCTGATCAAAGACATAGAGCATAAAGTAAGTCAAGTTGTGTGTTCTGTGACATAGAGAAAGTGTCTCTGTCAAAGAGGTTCATAGACCTAATAAATTATTAGGTCTATGAAGAGGTTCCTCTTTGCTCTGATTTCATAAATAAATAAATTCAATTATCCCCATAGACAAAATTATCCCATTGTTGGAGTTGGAAACGTTCTATTTATTGGAGAAAGTTGAAGCAGAGCAACTCCTTCGTTAAAGGTTGAATGACTTACATCGTTTGTTCGTTTGCACTAGAAACTTTTGGGTCACAATACTCACAATCAGCCATCTGGGTTCAGTTTAACCTAATCAGGCACCACAGGACAAAATGGTTCGAATAATATCACAAGAAACCTTCAATGATGCAGTGAGGGAAAATGTTGATGTGTTAGGAATGACTTTTGAAGAAGCTCTTGAAGAGACTATCAAACAATTTGAAGCTCAGGTTAAAAGTAACTTTGCAGAATGAACCTAAATTAAATTGTTTATGCTTCAGAGTGTGGATCTGAGTAATATATCAAAGGAAGTCATGTGTGAACCAATCAATGAAAAATTGGTTATTGATGTAATAAAAAAAATGGAAGAGTTCAATAAAGAAAAAAACCATAATGATGATACTATAAATACTTTAAACCTACTTAAAGAATATTGTGATAAAGGGATAGAATATAAAGTTTTAGCAGGTACACTCATGAATTACTTAAAATATATTCAATTGATATGGCTTTGTTTGAAGGAAAGCATGGGGCTTATCCACAAATTTTAACTACATTAGAGAACTGTGAAGATGATAAATCTTTGAAATTGTTATGCTTGAAGACAATGAATGCATTAATGACCAAACAACCCGATCTTCTTGACAACAAAGGGGTGGAAATAATTTTGGAAAATCTTGAACCAAACACTGATTCAGAGATCATTAATGTATGTCTAAAATGGGCTAAGGAGTGCTGTATTTACCATGAAATGAATAGGTGAGTATGTTAACTTGATTGATCATATTACTTCTACATTAATTCTCACTAGGCAAATGCTTTTCAATGCAAATATTTTGAGTAAGCTGAAAATTATGTTGGAAGGAGCTAGTAATGATATGCTCCGTAATATTTTATCATTATTCAGAGCTCTAGTTCTTGATGATGATGTAAGGGTCGAGTTTGGTAAAGCCCATGATCATGCTAAAGGAATTGCATGTGAAACTCTTCCTATCCTCACTGATTTGATAAAAAGTAAGTTTGAACTTATTTAAAGACAATATATTTTCATTCAAAAGTTGATAATATTCAATTTTTTTTTCATTCTTTAACCCATTAGCGCAGGAATTAATCTTTATTCATTTTCTGAAATATTTCTGTTATCACTTAGTCCTAAACGTTTTGAAGAAACAAAAAAAAAATTAAAATTTTATAAGTTTAGCAAATAGTTGCACCGAAAATGGAATTGAATAGACAATCGCCATAGAGACCAACATTGCATTTTAAACACATTGTTCTTATTGACTTGGTTTGGCTTCAAGCATACCATTTTTTTCCTTTTTTTCTGTGTGCATCACAAAATACTTGATTCCATCCATCCTTATTGAATATTATGGAAAAAATATGGCAAAGGGAGAGAACAAATAGAAAAAATTTCACTTACTTTGAATTCATATTTTACACAATTCACCTAAAACTCAATGTTACTCTTGTTATTGGTGTTAGAAGGTATCTTCTAGTAACAGATAAAGCAAAGATTATAGAGTTAGCCAACTCTATAATCTTTGAGATGAAGCATCCCTTAACTTTCTAGCTACGAAACTGCGGCAACGGTAGGCGCTAATGGGTTAAGTACATATTTCGCAGGTATCCAGCTGTTGATGTATCCATAGCATATTATCAGTAATAAATAGATATCAAGCGAATAACCTGGTCATCATTGGTAATTACCAACAATCACCAACTGCATTCAAGCGCTTTTGGTCATTATTGGTTATAATATCGTGACGTCATGAACTAGCCCTTCAACGTCATCATTTTGGACCGCAGATAACCGGAGATAACCATACTCGAGAGCTGGGTTAAACTTCTGGTTATTGAAGGGAGTTTAGAAGTTATGAAAGGACATAACCAAGGGCAAAACAAGCAATAACCGCGGTTATTCGGTTGAAATCGATTATAGTTTTACACATAAGTGTATTATTTTCAAATCCATATATTTCAATATAAGCTCTTCAATATTTGGTGAAAACCTTCACAGTCTTCTTTCTAACTGAACTATTCAAAATTGGATCAAAGTGGCAGATGAGAATGCTCCTTTTTTATGGAGCCTTACCTAGAATGGAACATTCCAAACTTGCATTTCTTGAAATCTAACTCTGCTTAATTCATGCTGAAAAACATTGTCGGAAAGTAGCTAATTTAAGAATTAATATTTTTGAAACATATACATATACATATTATTATGTATTACCCCAATGCTAATTATTTATCAAATAGGAAACACCCACTTTCATATTACAGCATACAATATCCTTGTGTCGATCTCCAATTAACTAGACTAAATAGTTTAAAAAAAAAGAACTAGGCAACAGCCTTACTAAAAACAACTGAAAAATCATCTGTATTTTGGTGTTAGTACATTTCCTCATTTATCGGCGTGTTCTTGTATACGAGATAGCTAAAACTTACCCAGTGCATATATTGAAATGAGAGCGTCCTGACCTGCTCGGTATTCACAATGCGGAAACATTACAAGGCAGTCAGGAAGCGATCATTTGAATTTAGGCTTTCGGTACGGCGTATACTGAGAAGCCGATACCGCACCGATAAGTAAGGGTACGTTCATACCGAAGATGCCTGGATGAGCGCGGTGGAGGTCGCGGTCGCGATCTTTACATCGATGTCAAAACAAACCTTCATATTCTAATGAGACCGTACATACCAAGGATGTTTCACCCGTTCACCCTCGCCGCTTATCATCGCGGTTTACAGCGATGTCGATCGCAGAACAAAATAGTTTGATTTTATATGGCGATCGGGCTGTTGCCGCGAGGTACCTTGCACGCATATTGGCACTCTTCAAATCACGTGACATTCACCAGGGTAACGTATTTATTTTTCAGTTCGTTTATGAGCTTTGACTGAAAGGAAAGCATCTACTCTGTAATCTGTGGAAAGCATCTTCGACATGTACTGCCAGGCATCGATGTAAACCTCGACCGCGACCGCGACCTCCACCGCGCTCATCCATGCATCTTCGGTATGAACGTACCCTAAGGAAACGGCCTTTAGGCGGAACTAGGAAAAATAAACTAATTGTTAAAATTTACAACATTAAAATACAAAATTTAGTTACTATCATCAGGTGTTGTAGTTTATGATTATTGACTAAAATTAAGCTTAAAAAATGTTTTAGAATATAGGACAGATGAAAATGTTGTAAGTGATCTCATATTGACAATATCAACTTTACTTGTGAGACATGAATTCTGCAAGCAAGTGACTGAAGTAGGTGCTTTAGATTCAATTCAACAAGTTATGACAGAATTCAGCCAATCTGAGGTGAGTTTGTTTGACATAATTCATAATATTCAAGCCTGGTTTCACGATGCTTGATCATGTAAAATCAATGCTTTACTCCTGTAAAGCATCCTCCTGGATCCACATCGCTTCGATGATTTATAGTTATTAGCGTTCTGAATACAATCCTTGCATCAAATTGTGACCCCTAGATTAGGTTGGGGAAAAAGAAATCGATTATTCTTTGTGAACTTCAAGACTTCATTTGACATCTTTTGGATTGTGTGATTAAGGTTAATGTGGTTCTTCAATTTGTTGCTATTTTGAAGGTAGCTCCATGATGCATCTCTCATGGAAGTCTTTGTCCTTGTTGGTGAAAAACTCTTGTAATTTTCACAATCTTTCTTTGATGTCAATGCAAGGAAAACATGATAATCGCTTGGTGGCAGGTCGGGACTGTATGGTGGATCCATCTTCCCAGAACATCCCATCCAAGCTCCTGTAGTTTCTAGGGAGTCATTTTAGACGTGTGTGGTATTGTCCTGATAGAAAACAACATCTCACCTGCTGGCCAATTCTGGCCATTTCTGATCAATCGCTTGCATAAAACGGTAAAATCGTTGACAGTAGAAATCTGACTTCAGTGTTTGGCCATAAGGAAGCAACTGATAATGAATTATTTCTTTCAATTCCCACTAAATGGACAGCAGGACTTTCCTAGTCGTGGGTCCTGTTTTGTCCAGTTTGAGCTGCGTCACCGTGCTTTGGTCACGGGGTTCAAACCCCCCCCGCATCAGACGTCGGACGCAGCAGTCGTCTCTCTTCAACTCCCCGGGTTGTTTTTGTTTACATCGTTATAAACCAATTGACAGAGCGCAGAGAGAGATATATTGCTCTACATCTTTCCTTTCGGTCTTTCTCAGTTTGCCTGCATCGAGATGCCATTCCAGTTCTTTTAGAGTTCAATGTCATAGGATAATCATTATGTAGAAATTTTTGTCGTCTCATCTAATAAAAAAACTGTTTTGAACTTCCCCGATAAACATTATGATCGACTCAGTCAACTATGGTAGAATCTATATAGAAGGTATCCTCTGAGGACGCAGTAGGGTAGTTCCCATATTCCCGAATAGCACTGCAGGTATTCCCAGAGACTATGACTAGGACTATGTGACAGTAACACCAGCAATATCGGAACTGGCCCAGTAACTATTGTCATCAGGAAGTTATAACAGTTCATTCAACACAATCGTTACCAAATTCGAGACAAATTAATTAATATCCCAAGAACTCCAAGGTTTGTGTATGGGAGCTTCAAATAAATCGAAGTTAAAATCTTATGAAGAATCCAAAAATGTATGAATAGATGCTGACCATGGTTTCGGTCTCATTTGACCTTCTACGAGCAGCACAACTCCTTCTCTGATGGAAAACGCTTGGAATTGACGAACCCTGATTAAATACTGGTAGTAGCTTCTGACCATTATCAAGTACTGGAGCGCCATCTAGGTTCAATTCCCCCTGGAATCCAGACGAAGACAATGGAATATGCCCCATATTTCCTCTATTTCAGTACGCTGGCGCTGGCCTGCTTATTGCAGACGACTTGCGTGTAATAGAAGAGGAGGTGGGAATGCGTTCGAGTTCACTACTAGAAGTAGGCCGAGTGAACTGTCTTCTTGGTGACAGGCGATTAGAATAATTATTAATTAGATACCTAATTTAAAATTTTTAGTGTCCAAAACAATTTGTGTCAGAAGCACTTTTGCGATGAATATATCAAAAAAGGTGATGGATTCATTATTAATGAAATCGAAATTGTCCTCCCTCGTGAGAAGTGTGGACTCTTCTGAATAAAAATATCATGCCAATAAAGCTATATGGTTCAGAAATGGACATTTCTGAAGAGTTTTGTCGGCATAACATAATATATTCTCATCTGAGTATCCAATTCTCAGAATACTAATGGAAGATTTAAGGGCATGCAGACAGGAATTGCCGTTAAATCTTCTATTATATTCTTTTTCAGACATTAAACTATCATCACTCAGAATACTAACAATATCTTCCCTATCAAGTGAGAAATCTAAGATTTCTTCCCTTCTACTCCTCACTGAATGTACAGGGTGTACCAAGTTCCAGGGCCTATTAGACGTTTCTGGAGAACTGGTCTTATTTGAAATCTGAAAACTGGGATTATGATATTGTTCGATATTATCTACTGAGCTAAAATATTCTTGAAGCGTGAGTACTTTCAGTTATATAGGGATTGGAAATAAATTTTTCCAAACATTTTTTTTTCGTTTCTGATATGATAGAGTATTCAATTTCGAATATATTTCTGTTCAAATCATGTCAGGAAAGAAAAAGTAAAAAAAAAATTACGTTCATTCCCTGTATAACTGAAAGTGCTTAGGCACTTTAATGGTTTAATGTAATCTTGCAGATTACATTAAACCACTTATTATTATTAACTATTATATCTTTATCCTGTTTTCAATAAACAATTATAATCATATTTATTATTTTTTGATCGGTGAATTCTCTTGAATTTCATTTATTTCTTCATTATTATGAATGAATGGAGCTGAACTTACTAACCTATATAACGTGAAACATGGTATTTTCTTGCATATAAAACGGAAAACTAATATAAAATATAGATTTGAAGAAACGTATTTGAAAAATCATAAGAAAAACTACTCCATATTACCTAAAATAAAATTCATTTCAAATTGACGCTAAAATTCCCCAACTTTTATTGATTCTCCTAGGGGTCGCAGCTAATCCTATTTTTCTCGTTTTTGGAGACTTATTTTAAGTACGGCAATCGTTCTCCTTCTCTCTACTCCCCATAATCTATATGCTGGATAAAAATTACCAATGAGTAATTTTTGAGGTCAGGTACATTTGGTTTTCTAGAAAACTGTCACCATCTGCTGAACGAAATTGTAATGAGACTTTTAATTTCAGAAAATTAATCGTCAATGCTTCAAGTTACTCAAAGCGTTGGCTGGAAATGATGATTGTAAAGTTCAGATAGTCAGTAAGGGTATTGCTCCCCTTATATCTTCAGCTTTAAATAACATTGTAAGCAGAATTTATTGGTAAATTTGTAGGCATATTGGAATGGTGTCCTTTTTAGAAATCGGCTGCGATAGCATCAGCTGGGCTTGGTTGTATTGCAGCTCTATGTTTAAGATGCCCTGAAAATAGTAAAGTAATGTTTGAATCAGGAATACCAGAGGTGATCATTCAAAATATGAAAAATTTCCCAAATGAAAGAAGTGTTCAGGTGAGGCTATTTGAATTAAATTCTGTTATCTCTTCTTAGTATATAATTATAATTATATACGAAATATTACAAAGTTGTTTTTGTATCATAATATCTAGACAACTTTTCGGTTTATGTGTACAACACTTTTCAGCCTTTTCATCATTTCGACCTCCCAGCTCCAAATCTTTAATCAAGTGATATTCCAATCCATGCAAATATCTTAATCTTTCAGAAAACTGGCAGCTGGGCTATTAGAAATATGGTCTCAAGAAGTAAATACCAATGCAGCCATTTTATTGAGTTAGGCGCTGAGGAAATACTCAAAGCCGCATTTGAGAAGTTCAAGGAATGTAACTATGATGTTAAAGCAGCATTACGAGATCTTGGTTGTGAGGTCCAGTTGAAAGAAGAATGGACTGGAAAAGGAGGGCTTCTTAACCATCCCCAGTGTTGAAAAAAATTCATATTTAATATGAATAGAATTGTTTCCTTCTACATGCATGCATTTTTAAATAAATGCATTCCTGACTTTCTAATATATTTATAAAGTTTAATAAGAATTTGTAATTCAGAATTCTTCTTTAATACAGAATTAATGCTTAGAACAAAAAAATCTATCTCTCAATTAAAAATAATGTGAATTCCGATTAACTGTATTTTGGCAATCTTGAATTTCTTTAACTAAATAGATACTCAAAGCTTGGAAGTATTAACAAAACAAGTCTTACGCATAGTATTGGATATAAGTTGTTCTGTGCTGAATTATGTTATGTTAAGAATGATTTCCCTATACTGTTGATATACAAATGATTCGTTGATATCTTGGTTGTTTGAAGATTTTTGATACTTTTATAACAATAGATATATTAACTATGTCTCAATTTTTTTATAATCCATTCTTTTTTTACGTTTTTAACATTGAAAGTACCCGAAGCGGAAGAAATTCTCTTCAGGATGGGACAAAAACCAAAAATAAGGAAAAAGAAGAGATGTCTACCATTTTTGCATCTGTCTAAAGAAAATCTATGGCAAATGTCAAGAAGATGCGAAATTTGTGGAACTTTTTGACGCCGTGTTCATGGAGGGTACCCTCCATAGCCATATTACTTCACGAAAAAATATTTTCGGAGAAGGAATAATTCCTGCATTTTTACATTATTAATCTTCGGCCAAAGATTATAGGGTAACCTAATTCTATAATCTTTTTCTTTGGCGGGGGTGAGTTCACGCTATTCGAGAAATGGCGTGAATGGAATAATTATTTAGAATAAGAATTTAGAATTGCTTTGATCTTATATATCAGATATTTGAAAATATCTTCAAAATTTCCCTTCATCTCGATTCGAATTCGAACAAACTAAGTCTTATATTGAATACAAATATTTTTATTCATTTTATTGAAAATGAATAAAAAGGTTAATATGGTTGCCATAGGAAAAAAAGTTGAATCATATCTTGAAATCTACGATGCCGATTTCAATAAAAAATGGTGTACTTTCCTTAAATGAGGATAACATTGAAGAATTTCAAAATTTCATGGTAATCGTTCGTAAAATAAAGAAGCAATTTTCGGGTATTATATATTTTTTATTATAAATCTAGAACAAAAAAAGATATCCAGATTCAGATTTGAGTGACGTCATGTTAGAGAACTGGGAAAGGCAGAACTTTTTTGTCAATAATTATTGGCGAAATTCCGTTTAAACGTAATTTGTCACCATTTGGCACATTTGTAGATACATATATGTAAGGTTGCCTTGCCAAAGTTGGTTGAATCCATGGTTGCCAAGATTTTACTAAAATGTTCGTTGCGAGCGCAGAACAGGGGCCAGGCGACAAAAAAAGATGTAAAGAGCAATTTCTGACGAGTCAGAAGAGCTTACTCAGAGCTACTACTCTGTAATCTGTGGAGCTTGCTCTGGTAACTTTCAACTCCAGTGTTGGGCAGAGGTAGGCAACTTCTATATGTTTCAAGTTCTTTGGGGTTTATTCTCTTAGCTCGATTTCGATAAATAACATATCATCAGAGACAAGAGACTCTTTCCCTTTCTCTATGCATATCATGAAAGTTCCAAAGTTCATCGAAAAAAGTTGATCCAAAATGTCTTTATGGTCTAACGCACACGAACGACAATCGGTGGGCGACTATTTTGTCAGTTGAAATGTATAACACGTATGTTAATGCACCAACGCACATCACATGACCGACTTTTAGTCGGGCCTACAAAACAGTCGTAGCGCGCTCCATTTTTGCACGCGACACGACTGTCGGTGAAGCAGATAGGCATTTAAGACACAGTATAGTTGGTGTCTTCACTGTGATATAAGTTTCTCTTGTTTCAACGCACACGAACGATGGTTTAGTCGGTTCTTGATCTCTGAATTACTGTATGCGAGCCTATTAATTAGTAAATACACGATCAAAAATGGATATCGACATTGAAAAATTAATCTGTGAGGAACAGAAGAGTAGACATTTATTATATGATAACTCAACAGCAGAGTACTCGAATAAAAAACTGAAGAAGAAACTTTAGGAGGAATAAGTGTCTGTTCAGTTGATTGATTACTGGGATGAATTCAAAGAGGGTATAAAATTGGCTTTTCAATCAATTCGGTACCTCAAATAAACCGCAAAACATCTCAATCTCAACGTATTCCTAACCATCTCCTGTTACAATCACCGATGAATGATCGTTTGTGTGCGACGTGCGTTGACCACCGACAGAGACAAGAGGTTGTCTCTGACCACCGATTTTATTGGTAGTCTGTCGTCAGGTCGTCTACTCGTCCGTGTGCGTCTACCTCCTACAAAATAGTCGTTCACCGATTGTCGTTCGTGTGCGTTAGACCTTTGAGTATTCAACCCTCAAGGGTTAGACCTAACAGATGAGAGTATAGAGTATATATTTCTTATACCGAATATCTTGTAGTACATGGCAAAGATTATAATAATATAATAATAACTCTATATCTTTGGTACATGGAATGGCCATTGCATAGTACTACAATGCTACAAACGCATTTTTGGTCGTTCACACATTCGATACTCTGTCTAGCGCGACACTAATAAGGCTAAGATGTCTAAAACATCAAGATGTCTAGACATCTTAAATAAGGCAGTGGCGTTACATACTTCCTATCTGTGTTCGCATTGAAAATTGATGTGATAATAAATCTCAAGTTTGATTGGCAACACCAAAAGTAACTTTCTCAATTCTCGACAACAACAAATGTTATCCATTTATATATGTATCCATTCTATATGTATAAGTTCCAAGATTTTATCAATGATTTTTCCATCTTCGTTATTTTGAAAGTTTTGTTTAGGTACCTATATACATTGTTGATATTTAGTGAAACGCCTTGTCGCCTTGTTTCGACCTCCTGTTGAAAAAGACTCCAATTCAAAAACACCTGTATAGTATTACATAGTTTAGTATAGTAGAATATGGTGAGGACTGTGAGGAGGAAGAATCGAAACTTTCTTCTCATTTAATTGTTATTGAATTTCCCTAAAGGGTGTTGGTATTAAAACTAAATTCCATCCATATAAAATTATATTTCCTTCGATATTTATACTTATTCACTAGTTAATTTTTCAATTTTTTTCTCATTTTCAAGCGCAGGGTACATCATCTGCAGCAGTGATGTATGGCATATTTTCCAAACGTAGACCGAATGAGTATCCTGGTTTCTCCCATAGTTTAGGATAATATTTTGGACCAGGAGTTATCGTCTTCGAAACTGGAATTTCCAAATATGGCCTTATGCTGTAGTTAGGATACTTTTGCTTGTACTTGTTTGGACTCGTAGGTGTATAAGTGGCTGGTCCAGGGGAAGTTGCTTTGGGTGTGAGATAATGCTTGTAAGACCTGGGGAGAATACAAATGAGAAAATAGTGCAAGTTTGATTGTACAAGTTTAAGAAAAATGACTAGAATGGTCAATTATATTAATATATTCATATTGAGTCATTGAGTGTCTTTCATAAAAGTTGTAGGGCTGTTAAAAAACCTACATATCTGTGATAAATTCGAATAAACAGAGTAGCCCACAAATTTTCATTGAATGATAGTTAGAGTGAGCTGGTACTTACATGGAATAGGCTGCATTAGAGTGTTTGTCGGGAACCTTCGGTCCAAGGGTGCTAGGAAGCAAGTATTTATCAGGTCCAGGATAATTCGGTATCTTAAAAGGCTTATGACGATCCGACATCGAGTAGCAAGGCATCACCTTTGGCCTTTGTGGTAAATATTCCGCAGGACCAGGGGATTTTTTCAAACCTGAAATTTTCAAAGTACATAATAAATTTTGATCGCTTATGTAACGGATTTTCCAATATGGGGAATCCTGGAGCTAACTAGTTACCTAACTCTATAATCTTTGGTTACGAGTATGTCGCAAGCTATTTACGATACCATCAGTAGCGCGAAATTTGAATTGAAATATTTGAGGTGGTTCCTCAGGTCTCCTACCTGAGCAAGTCTCCCGGACTCCCCCTATGTGGTCTCTTCACACCCTTTGATAAGAGCTTATATTGCTTTAAGGCAGTAAGAGTTTAGTCGAATATTTAGTGAATTTGATGCTTGTAAACGGCCAGTCAAGTGTTTAGTACGATGAGGTATGTATTCAATGAAGAAAACAAGTTTTTAGTAGCAAGTATAGAACGATTTTTATTTTTCAAGTAGCCCACATGCATGTGGGCTAGTTGAAAAATAAAATGCCTGTGGGGGCTCATTGTAAAGCTCACGCAATTTGCCATGGTATCCATTTGAAAAACGAAAGTTTGATGGGGTTGCAGCAAGGGTTCGAATAAAGCACTCAATTTTATTGCCAGAAAATGAGGATAATAAAAAAATGAATTGATGGGGTTCCGGGTTATTGGTTAAACATATTTATTTTATTCCATACTTATGTCCAACTCTTTACCTGTAGGTATGTGAAACATGAAACAAAAACATTTAACTTACTGAAAGGCTTAGGTCTTGAGACCATAGAATAAGCAGGTGGGCTTGCCTTTCCTACTCTTGTCATATATTCTAGTTGATACTTCGGTCCAGGGCTTCTTGATTTCACAGGATCATGCAATGCGGGTGCAATGGAATAAAACGGCGCCCTGTTTTTCGTACAATCATGGTCTTCGTATCCAACATTAGTAGGGAGGAGGTATTTCCCAGGTCCAGGGCCTAAAAATTATTTTTGAAATTGAAGGGATAAAAATTCCTTCTATTGTCGGCAATCTCGAAATGGTCAACTATTGTGCAAAGACGAAATATTTTTACCTATGGAGCTCAAAATACATATGATGGACCCAATGATACTCTCCATAGAAAAAATTCAGCTCCTCACATAAATTGTGTACCTATATGATGGAGTGCCCTTAATTTATTATTGTCTTGTGATTCTTGTGTTCCAGGCTGACAAGACAAGTTGGAATGCATCGAACTTTCAAAAGGATTAAACTAGTCCCCCCCCAAGGGTTTTGCAAGGGGTCCCTCATTATCATTCGACACATAGAACTTTCAAGTATTGTTCAAGTAAAATAAGAAAAGGCCCATCCCATAACATTATTATATGAAGCTACAAGTACAATGACATTGAATGTCAAGGTAATTCGCAAGAATTTTGTTCGTGCTGCCATCTAGTGCTTCTTTCGAGGTGGGAGGTGGAATATTCTCTACAGCCATCGGGGTGAATAAATTGGCATCCAAATATTCCTCACTTATCAAAAAAGTTTTTTCGCTGCAGGACATTTATTCCAGCAACGTAAAATAATCTTTTCGACAGTGAAATAGAGCAAGAAATATCTGGTATTGATGAACCAGACATTGACAAGGGTCTTCTTTCCAGTTAATTAAAAAGATGGAAAAAAAGTGCATCACTACAACACCGAATGATCCCGAATCATGTCCCTCATGAGCACTTTCATCACTGCGAAGATTTTTACCCAAATTTGTACATATTACTTCAAATATTTTGTGTACTTCCTGTAACAACCGCTGAAGAAGCAGATCGCAGTTTTTTTTTCTTTAGGGAGACTTAAGACCTGGCTCAGAAGCACTATGGCTGAAAACTGCTCGAATGGATTAGCTCTAATGCACATAAATTACTAGAGAGTCATTGATACAAAAATAGTTGCAACCAGATTTGCTAATGCTGGCTGAAAGCGCTTCGAACTTTCATTTAATAACTAAAAACTAGTAAACTTTTTAATATTTGTTTTTTCTTTTTTATAGATTTATATTGACAAGAAATTGATGTTTTTATATTATTTTATAACTAAAAACTAGTCAATCCTACATAATTTAATATTGTTTTACTTTGTTCTTCATAATTTTTTATAGTTATAAAAAATGAATGTTTTTGTTACATTTTCTTCCTTTAGTGGATGATAGCTGAGCCCCGTCAACACACCTTTCTGGGTACGCCCCTGGTTCGTAGAATACCTACTTTATTTCGGTGGGTATGTTTGGGAGGAAGTATAATTTTATCTATACCTCATACCTTCTACCTTGTCACTCCAATTATACTAATATTGTATAAAAGTCTCTGCCACGCACTCTGACAGAAATTTTTGTGAGAAAGTTTATTGGCACTCAATTAGACCCCTGCAAATATTGTTTTTGTAGGAAACAGTCAATTTAGTTGTATAATAGTAGAGGTAAATAGCGTTCCTGTAGAAGAGTACAATATCCTTATATCCATCTTAATGTATCTGTTCCTTTAATCATAGCCGTCTATATTACTTTTATTTAGAAGTTACAGATATATTTCCGTTATTCCTAATTTATTCAAGTGGTTTTGGAAAGGCTTTACAGAAGTACCTACCACGAAAAAATACTCAAACTCAAAATACCTCTCCTTTTCACCTAATTTTTTTTTCATGTAAATGGTAATTTGTTTCAAAAAATTTTTGCGTCTTCTTAGACACACAAAAACAATAATCCAAAGCTCTCACCTCCAGGGATCCGGTCAGATTTATTTTCTCGTGACTAAAGAGCATTTCTCAGCAATTAACTGTCGGCCAATTTATGGGTGTACGTGTTGATCAAAAGAAGGAGGCATTAAGTGCTTTTTTCCGCGGTAGAAACATGTATTCAGAAACCATAGAATAAGCTCATATCTCCGAAATTAGGTACTTAAGCTTCAGACTTTCAGACTGCCAGAAAATTCATTTAAATTTTTTGCTCATTGGATCAAAATAGATAGATAGATTTTTTCATGTAATAACAGTTTCAAATAAGTTAATCAAATACTGGTTATATTAAGATTGAAAAAAGTCATTTCAGCTCACCTATCTTCCCTAGGTTTCCAATGTTCAGCATTTTCGTCATCTTGTCAGATTTTTGTACTCGATTGATTTCTCATAAAAAATAGTTCTTCGTCATAGGAACTCACCGAAAATGATACATTCTACCTGACCGAATTACGATAAATTGAATTTTAAAATGTTTTTTGAGGATTGAATGATATGAATGACTGTTACTAAGATTTTTTCTGAGACAATAGAATATGACATAATGATTCTTGATTGAGCAGATTGACGGAAACAAAAAACATTAGAAAATTTCGTTAGATTTTCATGATGCTATTAATCAATAGGTACACATACTTGGTCGAGCCTTTTATGAAGACTCATCCTATTAGGATAAGGTAGTATTGGTTTCTATAAAGTCTAAAAGCGTAGGTGTTTAAATTTCCTTAACTGAATATCCAAGCTTTAGGTCGTTTTTTCGACCATCCTCAGGGTCTAAAATACAGACCTTAGTCAAAATTTCGAAAGATTCATGTTATGTTATAATATCTTATCACATTGATGTGAGATATTACAATTCGACTCGATATTTAGTCAACTTTCTCGAAACTTAAAACTAACAAGTACCGATCGTGTTACTTCCGACAATTTGATATCAAAACAAGTGAAATTGTCATCTGTTGTATTACGGTTTGATCTGTAAGAATGTCTGAAACCGCATACATATTTATTTTGAGTTTCAGGGGATTTGTAGTAGGTACCTATCAAAAAAGGATCAGAATTAAAGAGTTTCCATTTCGGAGAATCATAGCAAATAATCAAATTGATGACCATCAATGGCCAAACAATGGTGAAGTCTTTCTTCGATACTTCTATATAGGTACCCACTTACAGCCCTCAAATTTGATATACTAAAGTATATCATCTGATGTTTCGAAGACCTTAGATTTCAAATGTCCCCAGAGAGGTCAAGTGGAGTTAAATAAAGAACTAACAGAATGACCACTTTAGGTCATTCTGTTAGTTCTCTCTATGGAGGGTAGAGAGAACGAACAAACTTCGAGGATTTTTGGGCCAAAAAGTGTCCGCAAAAAACTTGAAATAGGCTAGATGGCGCTGGGATCCAATGAAAATGAACCATTCAACGATCAGTTGATTTTTAATGTCAAAAACGAATATATTCAGTGATTTTAACCCAGACAGTGTTCGTTTTCGTAAATTGTCTCCCGTATAATTTGAATTCATTATTTTTTTAAATTTTCTACTTGAAACAGATTAGAAGATTTTCACAAAAATGAGTTTTTAATCCACGACACGTATTTCACTATCACAACACAATAGCATCTTCAGGTGGGTGAAGTTAAACTTTCTTTTTTTAAAAATTCATTTTTTTGAAAATCATTCAATTATAGATTTTTATCAAGTATCGGCCACATCAATCCAATATTGAAAGTTTGTGTAAACAGTTATGAAATAACGGCAAATTATAATTTTTCTAACCGAATGTGAGAACAACTTTTCTAATATTGTAGTCAGTTCTAATTCATCCCATGTAATTTTTTTCAATATTATAATAACTTTGTTCACTATGTTTTATTCTAAAAAACGTCTAAAAAAGTTGGCATGCTTCGGGTTATACCTCATTGTGAAAACTGAAACAGAAATGTACCAAAAAAACATGATAAAACATGAGCGGGGATAACCAGAATTCTAATTGATCATTGACAAAATGAAACGGCTCGTATCGTCTATGATAAGAAGACGTTCCAAAAGGTTTGACCTTTTTCTTTTTTCACCTTCGTGTAGAATCTATAAAATGATTACACGTGAAGTGGTGCAATGGTTAGAGAAGCCCGTTGGGGGTTTGTTCTGTAAAATAGATTACCTGTGTTCATCAATAGGTACTAACCATTGATCGACCAGTTTGACCTATAGGGCATTAGTCACAGCATATTTTGTATATACCTACCACTGTGTTCGGAATCTTTCATCTTTAAAATTAGAAAATATTGATCTTAGGTTTTTCTTATACACATATGATATCAATCTTATTCTGTCTTAACCTATTAAAAATTTTGTCGCTTATCTGGGGAATATAATTAAAATATAAGTACAAATTTTTTTATCTTGTTCTCAGGTTGAGATGGATAGATAGATACATATCAATAATCTGTCATGTTATTTTTTGAAGAAATTCGTTATAATATCTGGAAAATAGTCATTATTTTTAGTTAACAATTCCAATAACTCAACTTCTTTTTTAAAGTTACCCTCTGACAAAGGAGTTGACATAGGAATGGAATGCTGGACATCTTTGTTCCCTAGGGTTGGGAACTACTTTTGTACTATTATGGATAAGAATATCAGAAAAAGTGGCTTTTCTGTAAATATCGAATTCAAGATGTTCATTTACCTTGTCACCTGAATATCTAAAAAGTTAAGTGTCATATATTATCGCCTTCTATCTCATCACTATATCACTAAAGTGAGTTGAACTGAGGAATATAATGAATGAATTAGTTCATTTTTTTTAATAATCATTCGTCTTTTTCAGTAAACAGCAGAACCCTGAGAGGCTACAAAGATGGTAAAACCTTCAGATATTCTAATGAAACCTGAAAGAAAGAAATAATGCATTCATTCATTGCTGTATCCCGTTTACGGGAATAAATCTACAAAAAGACATAAAAAAAGAACAGGGCTAATTGCGACTGTGTGCCCTCCTGTGACTGAAGAGACCCAACCGTGACCTACAGATCCTTCCACACTCCGGGCATGGATAGTCAACAACCAGATCTGGCCGCCGCTGTATCCTTCTCGAGTCTCCATTATTATAACTGTTTACCAAGGACCTCCACTGTAACCTGTCTAACGCTAGTTGTTCCCAGTTATGATTGGCATTAACTGATTTTAGGGATTGATGTAGTGTATCCTTAAACCCAGAGACAACAACAGGTTGTCTCTGCTTAAACCGCTTATACCTGCCTCCTGGTTTCTGGGCTCCCTCTGTGAATTCGCCATATAGAGCTAATTTGGGGAGTCTTGTGTCTTGCATCCTCAGAATGTGGCCGCTCCATCTGAGTCGAGCTCTCGTTACTTGAGTCTCAATTGTTATACAGCTCGCGCGTTGCAAGACTTCTGCATTCGAAACTTCGTGGAACCATCTGATGTGCATTATCTGTCTTAGATGACGTTGTTGCGTTTGTTCAAGCTGTTTAATATGTCGCCTGCAGGGCGTCCAGCTTTCGCTTCCGTGAAGAAGCGTTGGGAGGACGACTGGTTTGTAAACAGCTGTGTTGGTCTTCAGATTGAGGTCGTGATTCATGATTTTGAAACACTCTGCCCCTTAGCTTCCAGAATTCCCGTTATGCTGAATTGATGCGATTGTGTATTTCCGTGTCTAGGTTAGCCCTAGTATTTATGAAGCTTCCCAAGTATTTGAACTGCTAGACCTGTTTCATTCTCCATGCTGATATGTGTTTGAAGGCTTTCTGGCGGACTTACTAGGATTTTGGTTTTGCCGATATTGAGTCTAAAGCCTAAATCTTCGTATATATGTTTATAGGTGTCCATCATTATCTGTAGATCCTCTGAGCTGCTAGCGATGAGTGAACAGTCGTCTGCATATTGAAGTGCCGTGATAAACTTCGAAGGGGTTTTTGCTCTGAGGCGCTTCAGGTTAAATAGGCCTCCATCAAATCTGAATCTTATTCCAACACCTCTTACAGGCATACTCATGTCAGCAATTATCGAGACAGCTATGGCGAAAATATTGAACAGTAAAGGCGCTAACACGCAGCCTCGTTTTATTCCAGAGTATGTTAAGAAATGGTCGGTTGTAGAGCCATTATGCTGTATTCTAGCTGTGTTGTTGGTATTAAGGCTTTTACACACTGCTAAGAATTTTTCAGGTACTCCAAGGCGTCCCATGATTTTCCATAGCGCTTCTAGCGAATATCTCCGCTGGAATGCCGTCTAGACCTGATGACTTATCATTTTTCATATTTTTTATCGCACTTATGATTTCCGACATTGAGATTTCGTCATCACGCGATGTCATTATGTTACAAGGAATAGAAAATAGGCACCTTTACACTAACGCTCTTTCCTGCGCGACTAGAACGCCCCGTGCCAATCGCTTGCGAAAGAATGCTAGTGTAAGGGCAAATCATTCGCCTGGTTTTCGGACGTGTAAAAACTCGCGAGCGACTAGCCCGAGTGACTGAGTTTGTTTGGATTCGGGGCGATTGTGTATTCGCGCGGGTTTCTAATTGAAGAAGTATATACGTTCAAAATTCGTAAGTACATGTAGGTATGTATTAATTAATGATTATTTGTACAAGTTTTTAATTTATAAGGAACATGGGAGATTCAAGCTACTGGAGCAGGGACCTTATGGATTCGGCATTCATTCTCAAATAGTTCCTGAAGTCCATAGGAAAATTATCACGCAACTCATTCAAGAGAGGCACATGTCCATATGTCCGATTTTCCATATATTCTTTCGCTCAACATCCAAAAAGCCACTTTCACGTTTGCGTTTTTTATTCAATTTGTCCATTTCAAGCTATGGAGTGCCGCTAAAACCGTTGAAAACTGCGCGAAAAGCCGTTGCGATCTCAAGACACAAAATACCGCGCGAAAACACGAGTGATTGGCACTCGCGATTCGATCGCGCGCGAAAGAGTGTTAGTGTAAAGGTGCCTAATGTGCAGCAGCAATCCAGAACAATAATTAGCAATTCCTGGAACAAAATTATGCGAACAATCATTTATCAAACAAACAGGTGATATAGCATTGCATTAGGACGTTTATTGGTACCTAAATTCAACAATAAAGGTAATTGATTGAAAGCTCTCAATAACATTATTTTTATATATGACATTAGTTTGTCCATTGAATGTGAAGGAGTTATACTGTTAGAGCTGATGTGTGCTAGAGAAACCATCCAAATCCTTGATGTCAATAATGTCAAGAGACTGAGCCCCCTTAAAGCCCTCTCTGGTTGCCTATGCTCTCAGATACTAGAGGAGAAATATCGTAAACCCATGAATTTGCAATCAAAGGATGCTCCCCTCCAAGACTTGTCGCTGTTTCCGGCGAAAAGTCATATTATGACAATTATTTGACTGGACTATTTTATGTGAATATATATGTACAGGGTCACAGGGTGGGCAAAATTCGTTGTCTATTGAAGGGATCTCGAGAACTGTATAGCAGCTAGTAGAAAAGGGACGAGACATTCTCGAGCTCTTTTTTTTTTGACTACTCTAAAACTGAAAACAGATGCAGCCTAACGTTCATATATTTTGCGTTATGAACGAAAATTGAGAAATTGTCATTTTCAATGAAGCTGAATATCTCTCTTATTCAAACTCCTATTCGAAATCCGTTGTTAGATTTTACAGGCACTTTTTTATGAGGAAAATAAAAAAACTGCCTCTAGAATATAACAACAGATTTCCAATACGAGTTCAAATAAGCGAGTTATTCAGCTTCATTGAAAATGACAATTTCTCAATTTTCGTTCATTATTCGAAATCTATGACCTTTAGGCTGGATCTGTTTTCAGATTTGGAATAGTCAGCAAAAAAGAGCTCGAGAATGTGTCATCCGGTTTCTTCTAGCTGCTATAGTTCTCGAGATACCTTCAGTAGACAACGAATTTTGCCCACCCTGTACATATTTATACTTATTTTATTCAGCCGTACCGTAAGTGCTGTACCTAATCGTCAATGAATTTGTAAAAATAATAGCTATACATATTATTATTTGGAAACTGGTACATGCTATGATCCATGATATCATCAACGAAAGAATAAAAGGAATTTGGACGTAATCATTTTTAAAAAATTCCAAACTAAGCCGTCGTTAGTTTTATCATCTTCAACTCACCAATACCTATAGGGGTTTTTTCTTTAAAGGCCAGGATTTCCCCTTATTTTAGTAGAGTAATCAAAAGACCTGAATTTTTCGCCTTTATTATCAGTCTGTATAAAGGAAAAAATTGAATTGAATTGATCAATGGCTTTTGAAACTGGTCGTATTCATACTACAATTTTTTTAACGATATTATACCATAGATTAGACAAAATCCTATTATCTGATAAAGCTAACCGTTGCAATCTTTTGTAATTTAAGATGATAGGTATAAGTAGAAACAATTCACATAAGTGGTGCTTGCTGTTTACGTATATAAATGCCCCGACTTGGAGTGATCCATAGTGAAAAAGCAGTTCCTAGATTCACTCTTGCGCTGGAGTAATGGGGGATCGAGTGAAACAAAAAGTAGTTGAGTGGTTGAAGGACATATTCGAAAAGGAGAGTGTCGAGAATCTAGAATTCGAGTTTCCTGACTACGATAACAGTGGAGGATACGCCGCAGATATAATTTTCGTCGATTTGAGCGGAATACAAAATGGAATAAAAAAGAATTATAGCGTACTCGTCAAAAAGGGTAAAGAGGTCAGTCAAGCTCTGGATACTTTAGGACTGAAAAGGGGATATGCCTGTGAAGTCGAACTGTATTCTAAGACCATACCAATATTTCGGGAATTGGCAGAGGAAAAACATTGTGAGCCATTCAAAAATATACCGGAATGCTACGGGACCGTAGAACGTGACGAAGAGTTCATCATCATCCTGCAAAATTTGAAGCCTAAGGGTTTCAGAGTACACGACATCCTAAGACCTCACGATTTGGATCACCTCAAGCTAGTGCTTGAAGCGTACGCCAACTGGCATGCTTTCAATTTTGCGCTAAGAGATCAGAAACCAGCAATTTTCGAGAAACTGGGTAGAAATATGAGAGGAATCGAGAAAACTGAATTATTCCGAATTTACGTGAATACCCTTCAAAAGGAAATCGATTTCGTCGTTGACTTCTACAAGGATAGGAAGAAGCCTCATATTGCTGAAAAATTGAAAAATTTGAGAAAGAAAGTGAAGAACGAGAGCAGAAAATGTTTCGTCAATGAGGATGAAAAGTATTATATAGTGAGGCATGGCGATTGCTGGAACAACAACTTTCTTTTTCGTTATGTGAGTACATATTATTTTATAATAATAATAACAGCCCAGGACTTGCGAGTTTTTCGAACCGGAGCAGAAACTTAATAGTGTCATTCCCCATTTACATTAATAGTTAATAGTAATCCGTTTATTCACCAAAAATCATTGTCGAAATATAAATATATCATGCTCATATAATGAGAATGGGATACGTCAAACAAAAATTACAATCTTAATAATTGATGCTTCTACAAAATGAAACAAATTTTTCATGAGTGTAAGGTTCTACATCAACACGATAATTATGTATCTGTTTTCGAAAAAGCTTGTAATTTTTGATTTCCCTTAAGTGCATGGGCAACAAGTTGATAGTCTAATGCATGTGAGTGTAAGCTCTTTCGGTTGATGCTAAGTGGTGCTGTGGATAAAACAAAAAATAGTTTCTCGTGTTGTATGAGCCAGTCTTCTTATATTCCTCGAAGTAATTTGGGTTTTTCTGTATGAATTGTAGGCTTCTGTAAATGTAAAATGCTGGCAGTGTGAGAATGTTAGTTTGCCTGAATACTACACGACATGTTTCCTGAATTTGTATACAGAATATACAGGGTGAGTCTTTGGCTAGTACAAATATTTCTACAGTAGATGCTTGTGGTCAAAAGAAACACTTTTTTCCTATTCCATTTTTCCCATTCGGCCCTGATAAAAATATATAGCCATTTTAAGTTTTCTGAATGAGCTCTGTCACCCCTGGAAAATCAAAATTAACTTCAGAATAGCTAACTAAATCTGTGACACTACATATCTGTGGATCTTTCAAACAGAGTTGTATTCAGCCGAAGTACCCAATTTTTCAAATTTCACAGACACTTTTTAATTTTCAAATTACACGAAAAAATTAGAATGGAAATAATGAACTTGAGGTAGTGTAGGATGAAATAAAATAAATTTTATGTTTTATTGGCTTACTTTCATTCATTTATTGCTGAATCTCCTCACCGAGAATAAATTTACAAAAGGACTAAAAAACCGGACTATCAAGATCAAAGTTGTGATTTCTTAGGGCTACTTGCGACTGTGTGCCCTCCTGTGACTGAAGAAACCCAACCGTGACTTACAGATCCTTCCACACTCAGGGCATGGATAGTCACCAACCAGATCTGGCCGCCGCTGTATCCTTCTCGATTCCCCATTAAAACTGTGCACCATAGACCTCCCTGTGACCTGTCTTACGCTAGTTGTTCACAGTTATGATTGGCATTAATTGATTTTAGGGATTGATGTAGTGTATCCTTAAATAACCGCTTATACTGGCCTCCTGGTTTCCGGGCTCCCTCTATGAATTCGCCATACAGAGCTATTTTGGGGAGTCATGTGTCTTGCATCCTCAGAATCTGGCGGCTCCATCTGAGTCGGGCCCTCGTTACTTGAGTCTCAATTGCTGTACAACTCGCGCGTTGCAAGACTTCTGCATTCGAAACTTTGTGGAACTATCTGATGTGCATTATCTGTCTTAGATGATGACGTTGTTGCGTTTGATCTTTTTTTCTATTACCTTCTACATTTTTAGCCGGTGGGCTGTGGTTACACTTAAGTTTAGCCGGCTGGAGATAGAAGAAACTAACATTAACAAATACCCGAAGCTATACCTAAGTTTAGCCGGCTAATCTTGAGTTTATGTTCACACCTATCTTGAGCCGTAACATATATATTAATCGCTGCTTTCATGATAGAATATTCTTTTATTTGGCTACTCTTTCCTTTCTGGAGTCAGTTTGAAGATCAAAACGGCTCTTCTTGATCAACTTTTCGACTTTAGTCGATATTCTTCGATACTGTTAGGAAATGTAAGCAAATGTTGAAAAAACAATTAACTTGTTTAGATTGCTACGGGAATGTTTCATACTATATATCTTGCTGGAACATGAAAATGGCAGAAAAATTTTCTGGATATAACCAAAACCCTTAGATTTAGACACGTTTAATGTTTTTATTGCATAAACCTTTGAAGCGAGGGGCTCTCGGCCCCCATTTTGAACCCAGGTTCAAAATGGAGATTGGCAGGATAAGTAGTTATTCCCGTCAAGCTTATTGCAAGGGAATTTTTTATATATTTTTTTCTTCATTCGAGAGTTTATAAAATTTTCTGACCTGACCTGCCTTATTGTTAATTGTAGCCCGTGGGCATAGGGTTGAGCAGCCTGGCTTCAGGCCAACAGAGAGGGTGACCATTGTCGAACATTGGCCTACTGTAAAAACGCCTTCAATTGCATGTTGCTTTTTTTGTTGCCATGCACTGTACTGGTTGAATCTAATATGTTGAAGTTATAAACATTTGAAATTTAGTATAATTCATTTAAAAGTTCAATAGGTTAAACGCAATCGAACTTTGCTCCATTAGCTATGTTGCTATCTCATAATTTCTCAAAAAATATTTGTTTCAGAACGAAAATGAAAGACCAGACCAAGTTGTAGTAATAGATTGGCAAATGGGCTTGCTAGGATCACCTTTAGCTGATGTTTCTCAATTCATACTCTATTGCTCATCGAGAAAAGAACTCGAACATCTGGATGAATTGCTCAAACTTTACTACGATTCATTATCCAGGAAATTACAGGAATTGGGTAGTGATCCTGAAAAGTGTTTTCCATGGAAAGCTTGTCAGGAAGCGTTCAATAGATACGCACCTCTGGCTGTAGCAGGAATGACATTATCTATTAGGGCAAGTTTCAGAAAAGACACCGAACCGAGTTACAATATTACTGACAGTGTTGAAACTGGTGATTTTTGCGGTATACTTGGAGAAGGAGTAAGAGATCCCGAGGAATATTTCGATAGAATTGACGGTGTTCTGGAATTTTGCGTTAATAAGGGATACATCTGAATTTTGTCGATCGTAAATGCCAGGATGTGATCACTTCTCACTTCTACTAAAAGAAATCTTGCCACTAAATGTAAATGTATTTTTCTCATTTCTCATCCAAATTTCAGTCAGTCCAACTAAGATACTAGAATGTAATTTGAATTATGTAATATAGTCATGAGCCTTGAACACTTTCGTTCGAACTATACAATAAAAATTGTTCTTATACACCCACAAACTTTTTTTCATAAATTGACTAACAAGATTAAGAAAAGGGTAATAATGAGTACAAAACTAAGATTATACTGTTAAACTATCCAAACTCACAAACCGCAAGGTCAAATCTTTGAAGATATTATATATACCTATTGTCACTCGTCACTCCACCCCAAACAAAATATCAAAAAGACGTAGCGAATGTTACAGAATGGTTTACTATTTTCTACTAACGACCTAGCCATAGAATAAAAAGATAAAATCAATCAATGAAATTATGTTCTTTGTTAGGGAGCTGCTATAAGTATTATGTCAAAAATACATTATTCCTCAAATCAAATTATCACTTTGTTTTGGCATCTGAATCTCATATCTCCTGGAATTCTTGAGGATTTGTTCAATTTATTTATTTATTCATTCATGACCCATCATAAATTATTATTATCATTTTTATTGCTCTCCTAGACGAAATCCAATAAATTCAATTCTATTTTCTATTGATATTAGTTGGGCACGTACTATTCCTGATTCCTGCTCAAAGAATTTTCATCATTTTTGATTTGCTGAATATATCATTCATATCAGCATTCAGCTTCTGTAGAGATTCAAGAAATTGTATGGAACAGTAATAGGTATTGCATAGCCTACTAGAAGTTCTCTAGTAACTCTAGTAGGCTATGGGTATTGCTGTGAATACTGCTGTTAGATAGCATTTCAGCCTTCCGTTTCTCCTCATAATTTTTTATACAAAATTCGTTGATTTATTCAAATCAGGTAGAAATATGTGATAAAAATTGAGAAATTGAAGGAAAAGTATGGGGCCTATATCAAAATATTAACTGTGGAATTGGTCACACATCCGAATTAGTTTTTTCTTTTACGTCAAGTAAAGTTGCATGATGATGATAGAAAATCGAAAATTTCAATGGGTGAAATGAAACCATCGAAACCTTCTTCAATTGCGACATTATTGTACCTAGGATATTGTAGAAAATAATCATTTTGAATATTTGTTCCCTGCTTTGAAATCGGTCATCAGAGGCCAATTAATTGAAATGTTTTTCAACTTTTTTGATTTTTTCTTCGAAATGAAGATCTAAGCCATATGTTATTGCAATTTTGCTATCTTTGCACTTGAAAGATTCGAATTTTTATACCTACGTCTAAATATAAAATATAGTAATTTCAAATCATTTTTAGCAATATGTATATATATATATATATATATATATACATTTTTGGTTATCAAACAATATAGCATATGTATGAGTTTTAGCAAAGGTTAGTGTATGATACAAAAGTTTAGGGAAAAACCTCAGTAAAAAAACCCTGTCTCCCCTTGAGTAGTGTAGTGGTGACAAATTTGTTTACAGAAAAAGCTTTAAATACTGAAGGATTTCTTTTCATTGATATGAAAATTTCTTCATCCTCTTTC
This sequence comes from Coccinella septempunctata, assembly GCF_907165205.1. Taxonomy (NCBI): domain Eukaryota; kingdom Metazoa; phylum Arthropoda; class Insecta; order Coleoptera; family Coccinellidae; genus Coccinella; species Coccinella septempunctata. The sequence goes on from NC_058190.1 coordinate 30,121,339, forward strand.
CATTTCGAAATAATATCTGAAACAAAGAAACAGAGCAGAAAACGAGAAAACAAAAGAGAATAATAAATCTTTCATCAAAACATATTCAAAGACTTGATGATAAATGAAGAAAAAAATAAATACATAACTTGTCCTTCAATTGCACTGGGAAGAATATCATCTCTGCGTCAAAAATCTTCTGCTGATCTTGGTGGAGGATCACCCTTGTCGTAAGAAATGCCTTCAGTGCTCAAACTAATAATAGCCAAATTTTGATTTTGACTGGGAGGGTCTATCGACCAGGTCCAGTCTTCCAAGTGATGATTCTTCTGTTTTTCAGTTGTTCGAGGAACGCTACAGGACCCTTATGTTGGGGAATCATCTCCATAGATATACCAGTGGTTATTCAGTAGAAAATTGAAAAAACAAGGAAGAAATTCGAAAAACTTCTGACACTTTATTGACAGATAATAACAAAATAACACATATATATTTATAACATTTAAGAATATTTCTATTCTCCTTTATTTTGTCCCCACTTTGAAGTAGGATTCAATAGAAAAAGCTGATAATTTTAATTCAACAATAGAAAATGCTAACTTGACAGTTCACCTGGAAAATAGTACATGGCAAGCATGACTTTCAAAATTCCATAGCCTGCATCACGAATATTTTTGAACGCACATTACACTCAAAGATTATATATATAATCTTTGATTACACTATTTTACCAAATTGGTGGCCAACCGGTCGATCGAGGCATTGATTGTAATTAATACGTTAAACTTACAGTTTCTATGTTTTTCATATAGTATTTTCATTTTTATATATTATATCTTCATTCTTTTATATATATTTTTTTTCAATAAACTTATACAGGATGAGTCTTTAACTTGTACATATATTTTAACAGTATATTCTTAAGGTTAAAAGAATCACTTTGTCCCTTCACCTTTTTTTACGGCCTAAATAAAAATATATAGCCATTTTAAATTTTATAATGAGATATATCTAACGAATCTCGTTCAGGACTGCTTAGGTGAATTATACACTCATTTTCAAATTTTTGGAATCTGACTAAATTGTCGTGAAGAAGATCTCAAAAAGGATCGAAACGTCGATAATTTGAAAATGAGTGTATACTTAATTAACCCCAGCAGTCCTGGAGCCCACAACCCTTTCCTTACAATAAGCTATGCTGAAAGAACAAAATTCCTTTCAGAATAACAAGCTTAATCTATGACACTACACATCTGTAGTGTATGTGTGTATGTGTTATGTTTTAAAGTTTATTATTTCCAAAGTAGGTACCCAATTCTTCGAATTTCATAGATATTCTTTATTTTAGAATTTCAAATCCCTCGAAAACAGCACATACGGGAAAATATAAAGAATACTTTTATTTTTCTGAATGTTCAAATATTTATGAGCATTCAACTCAATTTCAAAAGTTGGGTCTTTGAATTTCCGGTATTTTTATTATACGTAATGGTCATAATGAAGAAACTGGGAGGATGTGGGTGGAATTTTGTATGTTAGGAGAAGATTCATCACATCAATGGAAAACTATATTCCAATAATTATTCCATTCGATAGAATCGTTTATAAGACATAACTTAAAATTGCGTTTTTGCAAGTGTTTGCTACTGTACATGTATATGTACAAGTCAGAGACTCACCCTGTATATTCAACTATAAGAACTCTTTCATTTGAAATTTTGACAATTTTAAAACTGGTAGGTAGATCTCGGAGGGTTCTGTGAGTAAATAGTAGATCTTGATTGTCATCAAGTTGGCCACCCCTGGTATACCAGATGTGTAATTCCTTTTTATTTTAATTCCAATAATCACTAGATTGTAAGGGTCATCACGGGGAAAGCTCCATGAATTTTTTATGAAATTAATTCAATGCAACTAATTTTATTCTCCTTTTCTCTGATGAGCAAGTATTGATTACATGATTACCTACAATTTATTCTGAATAATATTTTTTATTCATTTTGACGATTAAAGACGACATTATCCAACCCATAGCAACAAAGGTTAAGTCGACGTTTATCCATTAAGGCCCAGTACTTTCACCAAAGAGTATCAACTTGATACCTTCGAATAAATTTTGACTATATGGTGAATAAGTATCAGTCAAATAATTTTCTATCTGAAGGATACTTTATGTCGGTGCTTTCTCATGAAATTATTTGACGGATAAAAATTCTATAAAAACACTTTTCACTGATTAGTGTAGGATCAGACAATTTATTGTAGAACTCATCATTATTCCTACTGGAAAGCAAATATTTTGTACAAATCGCAAGGTGAATCACCATACTCAAGAACCTAAAAAATTCTACCATCAATAATGACGACATGACGTACCGACTTTCTATGTTCATATTTGACAAATAAACTCTTATTACTAAGTTTTATATTTCTATGGTTTCAGCGATAGATTTATTCGCCGAATAGTGATTACATAATATAAGATGATTATCAGTATCTGATAGTGAAAAGACATCATTTTTACTTATCCTAGGAATAAGAGTTATCTGCCGACGAAATTTAGTTATTCGCAGGTGAAAGTACCGGACCTTAGTGAAATAATTTTTTTTTCTAATTTTGACATATAAGTGACACTTTTCAAAACTCATTGATGTTTTGAAATGTTTTACTTTTCGTCAACAGTTACGGAAAGTAAAATATTTCGCAACTGATGATGAACGCTTGTATAGTATAGACGGTTTTGGTATTTCACATTCATTTACTACAACTGGCTGCACAGATAACTATTTAATTCACAAGTAAAATGAAATAACATGAGCATGCAGCATAAGTGGATGAAAGTAATATTGCTTCTGTTGCTATGGATGGAAAAAGCCCTAGCAACAAGCAACAATCAATCGAAGCGATTTCATGTCATTTCATGAATCTCTGTAAAGTGAATTTGAAACCTTATCAAAATTGAATTAAATTTTGTTACGTGACGTTAAAACGTGAGTTATAAAAATGTTTATTCATATAAACGTTCATTTAACATACTTGTTGTATAAATAACTATTATAACATAGAATTACAAGGTATATATTATACATATAAATAATCATTTTTTGAAAAACATGAACTAATCTGCCACGTTTTTTATTATCTAAAGATACATATAATGAGAGATTCTGGTAAGCAGTCTATATTCGAAGGAGGAACATAAGAATTGAATAAGCGCCTTTCGTTACCTGAAAAAAATTTTTCTTTTTCTACTATCGATACTCATAATTCAACTCACATTAGTTAAATGTTCCATACTGAGTGCTTGCAATGGTTTTACTTTCAGACGAATTGGTAAACTCACTTGTGCCTGAAAAATTTTGAAAGTGCTTCTCAAGGATGGATCCATTTCATACCATGTTGTGTTGTAAAGCTCAATTCGAACTAGCTCATTCTGAAAATCGAAGTGGTTTTTTTGAATTAGGTAGAATATAAATAAATCATAAACCCTGAAATTTTACTCATTATTCATTATTATTGTTACTAGCAAGCATATTCGTGAAGAAAAGAAAAAGCAGGGATTTCTCCTTTTTCCTGCACCTTTTGGGAAAGTGACTCTTAGCGACTTGAAATGCGAGCGGAAAAAGGGTTGAACTCGCCCAAGTGTATTTTTTCTACTGAATCTGACAAAGCGGACTGAATTACATGATTTTCAGTAATTACTATGAGTTTTTGACACAACATTGTGTCGCTCGTTATTTGTTTTTAGTTTGACGTTTCTACTGCAGCATATCATCTGTCCATTAGTTGACCAGGGATATTGACTCAATGTTTCCTTTCAAAAGGACAAAAGTTTGGATCTATATGTTCTACCTCAAACATCGAAAATTGAAAAATTCGTGTAGTAATTTTGTCGATTCTTGCAAAATATAAGGTTTTAAAGGAGAAAAATCCGCAAAAGTTGACTAGGAACCTGAGAAAACCGAACGAAATTTCAATTTCGCGCGTAAGTGTAAGCTGTCAAGACTACCCAAGTGATTGACACTTACTGGTAGTTGACAGTTGAAAAATGAATTTGATGAAGAACATTATCTCAATATTTCAGATTTTTCATTTTCAATTCATCCGGTATCTCCATTGAACTGAGGTTTCATGGATAATTGTTCGGTCCAGAATTGTTCAATGGCTTCCTTTGGTGGTAACTTTCCATTTTCTCCATCAGATGATATGAATGACCGGTAGGAAGTTTCTTCCGACTTTTCGAATGAATTATGTCTCTCCGTCTCTCGTTCTGTGTATGTCCTGTTTCTATCAAGTTTCCTCAAGTTCTCTAGTAGTTTCTTCGGTATCAGGCCTGTAGATGAAATGACAATAGGGATGGTCTTGATATCTTTCAGCTTCCACTGTCTTCTGGTTTGTTCCTCGAGATCTCTGTATCTTGAAATTTTTTCAGTGTGCCTATCTAGAAGATTGTTATTATTTGGAATTGCCAAGTCGATGAATAGTGCTCTGTCCTCATCCTTATTGAGCAATATGAGGTCTGGTCTATTGTGGGTTATTTTCTGGTCTGTGAGAACCGTGCGATCCCAGTAGAGCTTGTGATGTTCATTTTCCAACACAGCATCCGGATGGTAATTGTAATAAGGAACTTTTTTCGAACTCAGAAGTTGGTGAAGAATCTTGGCTACAGCATCATGTCTATTTTTGTAGTACTCCGTGCCCGCGAACTTCTGACATCCCCCGGTGATGTGCTGGATAGTTTCATGTGTTGCACAGCCATAACGACAGCTATCGTCCGCCACTGAGGCATCCTTGGCGATATATTTCATGTAATTTCTTGTTGGAATCACCTGATCCTGGATGGCGAGCATGAAGCCCTCTGTCTCAGCAAACAACCTTCCGGAAGTCAACCAGTAGTTTACTTCCTGCAGAGTGTTCGACGGTTTCCAAGTGATCCTGTTGTAGCTTTAACGGTGTAGAACTATCAGCAACACAAACTACTCGATGGAGTTCTGACGAAGCAGCCTTGCTCAGGAAATATTTTCGAAATCCTTCAGTTTCATGAGACATACGATTGGACAAATCAACAATTCCTCTTCCTCCAAGATGTCGTGGCAGCTCTGTCCGTTTTATTGAGCTTTTGGGGTGATGTTTATTGTGTTTAGTCAGCATCGTCCTTATTTTTCTCTGTAAAGCTGCTAAATCGGTGGTCGTCCAAGAGATGATACCAAATGAATAGCTCAACGCCGAGCAAGCGTAGGTGTTAATAGCGTTTATCAGATTTTTGCTGTTAAGACCAGTTCTCATTATCCTTCTCAATCTTCGGGTGAACTCCTCCGTTAATTCTTTCTTCATCTGGGTCTAATTGATTTTTCTTGCCTGTTTTATGCCTAGATACTTGTATGTGTCTCCTTCCTTTAATGGAGATATTATTATCATTATTATATCTTAAGATACTGAGAGTGCCATTTGAAATGAGGAAATAGTAGGTTGTTTCCGGTGTAAATGGAAGTTGCAGAGGTCTGATAACACGACTCTACAAAAAATTTTTCGTTCCTTGTCTTAACGTTTACACTAGGATTTTTCGGTTACTTATGCACAAAAATGAAAAGAAAATACCCTTTTTTGGTATAAAGTTTGCTTTTGTGAAAGTTATAGTATTAATACTCATTCTTCATTTTTTTTTATATAATTTTTAATAATTCAAAAACCGCTCGATGAGAGTGGGATGTTTACCTTTACAAAGTATCACTAGTGGGCACTCGAGTCATAAACAACGATAAGGTGTTGTTTACAAGCCCCAGACAAACTCCAAATGTCGTCAAGAAAGTGTAAATACGATGCTGATGCATTTTGTTTTATATGTGGTCAATTTATTATAATTCGTGACGTGAAATACGAATTAAAGATATTTCACGTTCTCTCTGAAGCCTATGAAGCATATTTTGACTTTCCTGTTTCGAATCAAGACAAGCCATGGGCTCTACATGTTGCTTGTAGTTATTGTAAATGATATCGTTGAATCAGTCTCCTAAACACAGAAGCAAACTTTTTCATGCCATATATATTTTTTTCGTCTAATTAGGATGTAAGCTATCAAAATTTTATGCTTTACAGTCAAAGTCAAATTTGGTGTTGACCCGTGTAATATTCAAGGGAAAAAGTTCATTATCGAAAATCCCAACATAAACATTTTCAGTGCGAAATAAACGACTACTTAAAAGGCGGCTAAGTGTTCTTCATCTCATGCAAGAATTACACTTGTTTATAGGGACTTTGACAAGAAATCGACTATAATTAATGCCACGTTTCTACCAATCCTTAATGAGATGCCGACGTTTCTACCAATGTTCGAGCGAAAAATTTCTGCGTCTTCTTGGAGATTTCATTGACAATAAGTGTACTCACCGCGTCTTCAACAGCTTGTCCAGAGTAACATGAAATCCATTGCAAAAAAGTCCACATTACTATTGAGAAAATGTATATATACCTGTCTTCCTGCAAAAAGATGCATTGTCATTTAAATTATTTGAGGCCATCTGAATTCTCACCTTGATAATTAAATATGCACACATTCCGATCATCAAATTGTTACAAGCATTCTGTGATGAAGCGGCTACATAACCCAGTGACTCATTAAATGCGTGAACCACGCTAGGACAAAATTATGCAATCAATATGATATTTTCATTAACGTCGGGTAAATTTTAATTAGGAAAAGTGGCCTTGGTAGATTTTGCTCAGTCAGATTTTCATTTTTCAAATTTGTTCTGAAAGCCCAAGAAATTGGCAAACTGTGTCGAAGCATTGTACTTAGAGCTTGTGAAAGCACTTTTATCATGTTTTTTTCCGAGCACCTCTGATGAATTAATATAGCACAGCTTGTAACAGTGAATATTGGAGCAAACATGCTCACATATTCACTTTAGGAAATTAATAATTGAGTTGAATCTCGTTTCCTGCCAAGTGGCGCTGGGGTAATATACGAGAGTATACAGGGTCTTTCACGAGGAACCTCACCCATATTTATACGAAAAACTACTGAACGTATTTTCATGAAATTCAGCACTTATAAGTATTTCACGATGCTGATGAAATCTAAAATATTTTCAAGGCATGAGCACCTCCGGTTTTTCCGGAAATGACGTCAACTTTTTTTTTTAATTTTTTCACCCCCTGTATCATGAATCGCGATTTCGATTTTTAAAGTGGATACATAAATCTTACATCTTGAAAAATCCCAAAAATGAAAATTTTCCATCCAAAAACCTCGAAGTAATTCTTGTTTCAGCGGAGCTCTATTTTCGATTTTTTTTTCGAATTTTCCCGCTCAAAGAGAATTTTCCAACCAAAACTGAAAAATGTTACATCAAAATAACTTGAAATTTTCTAAGGAATCTATTTCTGCAATAAAAAAATGGTGTTCTAATTTGAAAAACGGAAGTTGACGTCATTTCCGGAAAAACCGGAGGTGCTCATGCCTTGAAAATATTTCAGATTTCATCAGCATCGTGAAATACTTATAAGTGCTGAATTTCATGAAAATACGTTCAGTAGTTTCCCGTATAAATATGGCTGAGGTTCTTCGTGAAAGACCCTGTATACCACATATTCTACTCTGTTATCTGTGGGTATATTCATACACCATATCGATTACTGGCATCGGATAAAAGGACAATGCTCTTCCTCGACGGAATGGTCTTTCTGTTAATACTTTGAGTTTTGAGTGATAGATAGTAGTTGGCTAGTTCCATTTATTTCGTTAAATTTGTTAATTGTTTTGTTATATCAATGGATGTTATGTATCTTAATTAATTTTGTTCATCAAATGTTTTTCCTACCTATTAGTTTCGTAATTCATCGAAATAATATATGTACGTATACTCCATTCACATTTATTTAAGTACTCGGTTGGCCATGAAATAAGTTTTTGTAACTAAAATGTCTTTAATGTCTCTTAACACTGTTGCCACAACTTATATCAATTAGATAATAATACAAAAATGCCGAAAGAGATTGATAAAAAGAGAAGATAGGGTTTCAGGAAGTACTATTTAGACTTTAGGTCCGCTCCAAAGAGTATATATGTTACGGCTAAAGATAGGTATGAGCATAAACTTATGATTAGCCGGCTAAACTTAGGTTTATATTCGAGGACCGGCTAAAGTTCGATAAAGTATTCATCTGCGTCAGGGCATTTCATCTTTAGCCGGCTAATGTGCATATTATCCGAAACGAAGCGGCTTAAAATGTAGGTACCTATTTGAGGTCTTTTGAATGGTCGGGAGAAGACGAACGCATACGGCCACGTTTTTGTTTCAATTTTTAGAATTGAAATATGCAAAATAGCAACGAATGCTATTGTATTGAGGTTTCGTGATATAACGCCCATTGGTTTTCTATTTAACATTTAATGAGTTATTTTCAACTGTTCAGGAGATTAATGCTCTTCAAATCAAGCCTGAGTTTTCTAAAATCAATTCACATACAGAAGTTAGATACATTTTTCCACAGGACACTAGGAAAGTGGATAGTCAATTGTCCTGTGAAAAACCGGAATATGACCTCAGATGGAAATTAAATGTTAGACATTAGATATTAAGTATATTTTCCCTACCATACAATAATTGGGTTTATGGAAAAATTTTCTACGAAATAGAAACGATAGTTTCTAAAATGTTGCAATTTCTTTCTAACCTCAATACTTTTGCAAAAAAAAACAAACAAAAAATTATGAACATGAAAATAGTTGTAAACACTTTTTCTAGCTGATATTTCTTCCCAAGTCATTGAACACTTTTGATGAATCATCCCGGAAGATTCAAGTGCAGTCATCGTAAAGCTTATCAGCGAAATAGTCCGTTTGTTTAGATACGAAGAAGATTGGGTACTGCTACTTATATTTCAACAGAATTTGACCTTTGGTATTTTGATGAAGAAGTTCGCGACACATTTCTTGTCTTCATTCTCTTCTTTTGCTTATTCAATTCCCTTGCAAATCATGAATAATAACAAGATGTTTTCCCTCACACTCAAAATAGCATGTTCGTCTCAAATTTTGTCATCAGGCGTTTAGAGTTTTAGATTCGCTAATAAGAATGCGTTGAGTCACAAATAGAAACAAATATAATATGTTCATTCTCAATTTCTCAACTGCTTAACAGATTGCTTTTCTGATATTAAAAATATGTGAAATTCATAAAAAAATGCATTGCATTAATTGTTTGATTATATTACTATTTCTTTACTTTTTTTTAATTGCCCAAAAATTTGCGCCCCTGAATCTTAAGTTTATGTTAACACCTATCTTTAGCCGTAACATATATACTATTTGAATATGGAGTGGACCTGAATACCTATGGGTACAACAGGTAACCCCGATTTTCTTATATCTAATATATCAGAAAGTAGCGAATACATTCAATATAAGTGAATTTATATAATGTTTCATCTGAATCTAATCGACTTACATTTTAGCTAAATTTTTCCACAATCAGAAAGATTGTGAATGAAGAGGATGACAAAGAATTACCTTCATTTGGGAGACCCAGAAAAGTGCATTTGTTAATTTTATTTTAAGGTGAACGAATGCGAAAAAATACTACGGGATTTTCGATAAATGTCATCGTAGAATAAGTTCCTGTTCCTGTCTCATACGTTGTAAATGTCCCAAGGGATCAATAAATATATGATTATTATTATTATCAATTTTGGATCTTTGAAATGGAAAAAACGCTCGGACGGGTCAAAAAATGAATTCGATATCACTACCCCTCTAGGCCTCTAGCCGCTACCCTAACAGCAATTATTTCAATTTAAACGAAAGCGCACGATTTACGACCTATCTTCTCTATTCGAAAATAATTGCTCTAAGTGGTAGCGGCTAGAGGGGTAGTGATATCGAATTCATTTTTTGATCCGTCCGAGAGTTTTTTTCCATGCCAAAGATCCAAATTCGGCGTGTGAAAATTATTGATGGAATACTGAGTCACTCTGTATAATAATAAAGCGATGAAAAAAATACACTCATGCAGGAAATTGAATTGCCTTTTCAACAGAGTGCTGCTCGACCCCTTTTCCCCATTCAAAAATGAGAGCTGTTAGGGGTTGCGGCTAGAGGTCAAACTCATTTGAACTCATACTCATTTGAACATCCTTATTTGTCCCCCTTTCAACAAAATTTGACCTGTATGAGAGTTTTTTCGTTATTCCATCCCAAAGCTCCAAATTCGGGTTGGAAAGTTATGGATGGCCCATCCTGTATGTATCAATAATTCAATTATCTTCTTGCTTTCTCTTGTATTTTCCGTGATAATAACTAGATTTGGTATGCCTTCAATCATTTGTATAAACGACAATTATGTTCGTCACATATATTCGACTTCATATTCTCCGAATTGATTAGAAATTGTGGTAAAATATACGTAATTACTGAGACAACATAGCGCTGATTTAAAACCCAAAAATGTTTTGACAAGCGTCCTAACCCCACATTTTCGTACTATACAGAGTGGAACATATTTGATGTTCCATGGTGGAATGTGTCAAATTTCTATGGCCAACCGAGTGCTGAAATAAAAGTGAATAGAGTATATATTTCATCACATATAATCAGATATCATCTAACATAATGTTTTACTCACTTCCTAATTTCCATATGAATCTGCACACAACGGAAAATTTCAGACTTCGTTTCTTTCACCCTTCTGCTATTGAAATCCAGCTTTTTCAATAATTTCACTAGGTATCGGCTCCTCAAGCTGATAATTTTATGAATGTGGCAAACACTTAATCCTGCTATTGTTATAGGGATATAGTATATGCTGATTACAATTACAAGTATAACAAAATATAAATTCATTCTCGCATCGAATTTTATCGGATACCATAATGGAAAAATGGATCTACACACATAGCCTGGGTTATTATACTCAATATCATCACAAAATGGATTGTTTATATAGCTTTCAAAAGCAATAAATAAGATACATATCCAATTGAAATGGAACCATTTTCTCGAATAATCCTCAATTCCTTGTATCGTTTTCCTATATTCTTCTTGGATTCCATCTTCAAATTTACTCAGCATTTTCATGAACTTTAGCGTTTCTTTTCCTCTGATAAGAAAAAAAGAAGCCGCACTTTGGAATACTCCCATGTACATCAAGTAATAAATGTCGTAAACTAATTTGTTGTAGTTTTTATCTAAAAAAAAAACATTTTTTTTAGATGCAGCAATATTTACAAAAATACCTTTTATGGGATTAACGTCCAGTTGCAGGAAAGTCCATTAAAATTTAATGCTCCATCAAAATGTTAATCCTCCATTTTTCCTTTCAAAAAGGACAGTTTTAAATTTGGACGGGCATTAAATCTCAATGCACTTTCCTGCAGTTGGGCCTAAAGGGGCTGAATCCAAAATTTACCGAATACAGCTTAAATCAAACTTCGAGATTTTCAGTAAGTCGATTGAAGTAAGAAATTAAACCATAAATAAAAGAATAACTCGTATTTGTTTCCTGGAAAAAGACGTTGAACGAACGTTTTTCTCCTCATTTGTTTCTATAAAGTACGGTAAACAATAAATAAAATTCCAGAGAAGATTACAATTGCCCTTCCTGCTCTATTCCAAAGACGGATTATTGGAAAAATGCACTGGCAGATTTATATTAGGCATCTCATTATGCGTTGTAACGAATAGAGATATAAATATTCGACTTTTATCTAAAATTTTATCACAATAATCAGGAGCAGAAATTCTTCATTCTACTGCGATAAACATACTTAGACGAACGCACTTGGTAAAAACTTTCAGTTTCAGGCTACGTTTATGTGAAAGACGGTCTTTGATATATTTCATAAATATTCCATTCATTTGTGCGTTCACTCTGAAAAACTGCATAAATCGTAAAGTGAAGCAGCTGTGGCCTAAACAAATAATAGTACGTGGGGATTTTGCAGCAAAATCATCTCCACCAAAGATTATTATAGAGTTAGGTTACCTAACTCTATAATCTTTGATGTCCACTTGTTCACAATTTCCTAGGGAGCAGGGACAGTTTGTTATTCTCATTATTTTTGAGGAAACATTGTTAGTTAGCATTCCATGTTAATATACATGGTGATTTATAACACTTACAGCGGGTTTCATAAAACTTTTATTGCCCGATCAACGATTTGACAGTTACTCGATTTCAAAAACGAAGTCACTAAAACTTTTTCATTCCTACATATATTGAATAAGTAGCAACTGGGAATCATTGAATGGACGTATATAGATCATAATTCGGTGGGAGAATGGTCTTCCAAATTCTCCTGACTGAATTATAGATTGAAAACAAATTGACGTTTATTCGCCAATCAAGCGTTGATTCCCCGATCAAGCTTTATGAAACCGGGGGTCAGGATTTAAATATAGCGATAGAACTAAATATGCCTTGAAAAGTTTTTGATGTGGGACAAACATACAGGGTGTTAAAGTTGAACGACAATTTATCATAATGTCACAGCAAAAATAATTCACCTGAAAAAATAACATTCAGCAACTCATCAACATTTTCTGACATTCAAAAGCATACTTGTCATGTATTAAATAAAATTGAAATTTCCTTCTGAGACAATGATGCGTTTTTCTGGAAAACGGGTAAATTTTCGTGTTCATACAATATCACCAATAAGTGTCATGAAAAAATGATGTTTATATCATACTTTCTTATTGAAATTACTAGGAAGTTTCCATTTTTTTTATGATTAGAAATAATTGATGTGGCGGCCGCTATACCGGGTGGCTTACCCCAGACGCGGCGCTCATTTTGAGGGAGTATGGGAGTAAATAAGGAATTTTTCAAAATATTTTCTTGTGGTGTGTGTAGGGTGTTCAAAAGCAAAATTTAAAATTATTGTCATATATACAGGGTGTTCGAAAACAAAGATATAGGCCAAAGTTACATTTTTTTAAATGTGACACCCTGTATTTGATCTCAAAAATGGAATGGAAAGCTCAAATTATGATGATTGATGAGATCACTTTATATCTTAGAAGCACCATTTACGAGATAATGGCGAAAATTCGAAAATTTACAGTTTTTTTTTTAATAGCAATCAGTGAACAAACTTGTTACGCCAGCGTACAGGCAGTATTTTTTCGCGAAGACAAGTTGGCTACTACTACACATAAAAAAATTCAACTCTGGAATATACAGAGTGATCATAACTCAAACATCAACTACAAATAATCGTCAAAAACTTGCTCAGAATCTATCAGGTTTAGGTGTAGGAAAACCTTATAAAAATAGTCAAGAAATTAATTTTTACGTTCAACGAGATATAGAAATACCGGGTGTGCCATTTGAAATAAGAAAGTTTTTGACGAGTTTAGTTGATGTTTGTGAACTAATTATGATCACTCTGTATATTCCAGAGTTGAAATTTTTTTTGTACGTGTAGGAGTAGCCAACTTGTCTACTCGAAAAAATAGTTTCTGCATCTCTGGCGTAACTAGTTTCTTCATTAATTGCTATTTAAAAGAACTCCATATTTTCAATTTTTCGCTATCATCTTGTAAATGGTGCTTCTAAGGTATAAAGTTATCTGAAAAAACTCATCATAATTTGAGCTCGCCATTTCAATTTTGAGGTCAAATACACGGTGTTACATTTGTTGAACTTTGGTCTATATCTTCGTTTTCGAACACCCTTTATATATGAGAATCATTTTAAATTGTGCTACCCCTACACACACCACAAGAAAAAGATTTTCAAATTATCTATCGCCTTATTCCTAAAAATGAGCAGCGCGTCTGGAGTGGGTCACGTGGTATAACAAAATTTGAAGTAGGTAATACATAAAATGAGATTACTTTCCCAAAGTTATACCTCTGTGCTGATTTTGATGGCAGTGAGAAATAAACACTTTAATTACCAGCAAAAAACAACTTTGATTTTTATGCAACAGCAGTATTTCATTCCTACTCGATCCCATCATATGTATTTTGATTCAAATTATTATTGCTTAGGACGCTTAGGCTATCTCCCAGTGGTTATGAATCAACCTGTATACTGATATTTAAAAAAAAATCTGTTTCTTTCATACATTGATGTACCTATTATTCCTTATAAATTGCCTCAATTCATTCAATATTGTTAGATTTTAGGTATATTAAGGATAAGTTCAATTAAACACACTTGGTGAAAACAATCCGTATATTATTTCAATCAATTAGACGGAGGTCGATCTATACTTTCGATGAATATCAAACCAGAACTAACTAAAACGGAGAGAAATATCTTATTCCTAAAAGATGCTTATATATAGGTTTCAATAGCAAGTACATAATATGGTTCTCACAGTCGGAAACTGCTGGGGAATGTCATTCAACACTTTGACCGCCAGCACTTATATTGTCGATTTATATTGTCGACTAATAAACCAATCGCATTTTACTATTTATTGTAGTCGAGTATTCTGAACATGTAAAGGATTTGGTTTTGCTTCACGCAGATGATTTAATCTCAATACACCGCCTCAAAAACAAATCTCTTACAACACAAAAACTTAATAGCTATATCATTACCTACATACCCAAAATTACATGCAAAATATAATATTCATGAGTATAGAAAGATCCTCCATTTGTTATCTGGGGCAATACAAGTATGGTCCAATATTCATTGCAAGGATGTGGGAAACCCAGAAAAAACCACACCAGACCATTGCTATTAGAAATTGTATATCATACCATAAACCTTATACCTTATAATATTATACCTTAATTAAACAAAGTAAATTAAAATTGAACACTTTAATTTTCTATATCAACGCTGCGGTAAAATCCAAAAAACTAGTTGCTGGTAATGGTTTCGTCATGATATCAGCAATTTGATCACCTGTGGGAATATATTCAAGTCTTATTACATTTTTCTCAATTTGTTCTCGGGAGAAATGATACTTGATGTCGATGTGTTTCGATCGTTTATGGTTAGTAGGATTATTTCCCGAACTGTTGCAACCATTGTTATCTTCATAAATGATAATAGGTTCCATAATATTTAAATTAATACTTTTCGCTAGACTTTAACCACAATGCTTCTTTAACTGCTTCATATAAGGCCATATACTCTGCTTCTGTGGCTGAGTCTGCCTTTTAGTATTCCAAGAAACAGTATTATTTTCAAATAATTTAAATAAATAACCCGTTGTACTCTTTGTATCCGTATGAAAGCGTCCTCCCCAATCAGAGTCAACGTAACCCACTAAAATATTCTATATCATATACGTTATGTCTAACGTATGTTACGTATGTTAGTTTGTTAGTTTTAGATCGATTGAACCCTTCAGGTACCTCAATACCCTCTTCAAGCATTTCCAAAGTTCTTTATTGTTTTTATTCGAATATCTACTCAAAATATTCACCGATATACTTAAGTCAGGTCTGGTACATACCATCAAATACATGCATCCTATAAGGTTTTCACACGGTGCTTCGTAATCTTCATCTGAGTTTAATGCTTCATAATTTAATTTAGTTTCTAACTAACGGAATACTTATCGGCCTACAGTCGTGTATTTTGAAGAATAGTTTTTATGTACGAACTTTGATCTAGCGTAATTTCATTTTGTTTTCTATCGATTCTGATTCCTAAGGAGAGTTTTATTGCATTTAGATCCGTTATAGAAAATATATTCATTAAAAAGTTTTTGAAACTTATCAACGTTTCATTATTTGCAGTGACTACTACAACATCATCCGCATAAAGTACAACATATATATTTTTTGATATATTTTGCCTGTCTAAGAGATATATACAGCGATCTGCTAAAGAATTTTGAAAAGCGAATGCTTTCAGTTCCTTTTCGAACTTTTTGAACCAACACCTTGCCGCTTGCTTTAACCCATATATAGCTTTATTTAATTTACAGACTTGACCGTCTGCACAATCGATCCCTTCTGGAACCTTCATGAATATTTCTTCCTCTAATTCACCATTTAAAAAGGCAGTTTTGACATTCATGTGATGTATCAATTAATCAAATTGATTTGCGAAGGCTACTATAAATCTAAATCTTGAAATTCTGGCGACTGGAGCAAAAGTTTCATTATAATCTATCAAATATTGTTGACTGAAACCTCGGGCAACTAGTCGAGCTTTATATTTCTATGGATTACCAAATTCATCATTTTTAATGTTAAATACCCATTTACAGTCAACTATGTTTTTATTCTCAGGTCTTTTCAGCAAGGACCATGTTTTATCAGCAGAGAATTCATTTCTTCTTCAACTGCTTTTTCCCAGAAATAGCTATCCTGCCTTTCTTTTATTTCCTGAAAACATTGAGGTAATATCGCTTGCGATAGTTTGAGCGCAAATAATATAGTCATTTTCATTATAACAAACATTTTGACGATTGCTTATTTTTTCACTTCTTCTCAATTTTGGTTAAATTTCAAATTTAGATTTACTTTTATGATCTCCACTTTTAGTTACTAATTGATCACTTTGTTCTACCTCAGGGACTAACGATACCGATTTTACTTTATCAGTTTTCATACGTATTCCCTTCCTGCAAATTGTATCTGATTTATTGATATCAGATTCACATCCTGGTTTCGATACGAAATCAGAGTCACCAGTTTCTGTCTCAATCATTTTTGGTTCATCTGATTTATAGTTATCAGAGTTAACTACTGGTTTTGATACGAAATCAGATGCACCAGTTTCTATCTCAAATCTCCCTGTATCAACTGATTTATCGCTATCAGATTTACATCAGGATCTCTGTTTCAAGTGGAGTTCAGAAACATCAGTTTCACAATGATTTCCCAAATCATCTGATTTGATCATTGGTCTAGATTTCAAAAAATTAATTTCATCTATAATAACATCCCTTGCTACTATGAATTTCTCAGTTTCTATATCCAATACTTTGGAACCGTTGGCTCAAAACCTACTAGAATGCCCTTAAATGATTTATCATCAAATTTCATTTTTCTGACTTTTTGTGAATATACACTATGGAACTAAATACTCTTAAATATTGAATGCAAGGCTTCCTAATGTGAGTGTAAGGTGTTTTAGAGAATTTGAGAGCATTTGTTTAAGTCAGATTTATCAAATATGTAGCTGTTAATACAGCTTTTACCCAAAACCTTTTGTCCAAGTTGGCGCTATGAATCATGGCACGAGCTCTTTCTGTTATTTTTCTGACTTTTTGTGAATATACACTATGGAACCAAATACTCTTAAATATTGAATGCAAGGCTTCCTAATGTGAGTGTAAGGTGTTTTAGAGAATTTGAGAGCATTTGTTTAAGTCAGATTTATCAAATATGTAGCTGTTAATACAGCTTTTACCCAAAACCTTTTGTCCAAGTTGGCGCTATGAATCATGGCACGAGCTCTTTCTGTTATTGTTCTTATCATCCTTTCGGAGACACCATTTAACTGTGGTTTGCGAGGCACTGATAAATGATAACTTATTTCCTTTTTTACACAATAATCTTTCATATCATTCGACAAATATTCCCTCCCATTATCACTATATAAATTAACCAATTTCAGATTAAAACCATTATTACCTCGCAAACCATTTAACTGTGGTTTGCGAGGCACTGATAAATGATAACTTATTTCCTTTTTTACACAATAATCTTTCATATCATTCGACAAATATTCCCTCCCATTATCACTATATAAATTAACCAATTTCAGATTAAAATGTGTTTCACTTTCCGCTAAAAAATCTTTGAAGACTGAAAAATCTGATTTAAACCGTATTAAATATGTGACGCAATAGTGAGTGAACTCATTAATGAAAATAACAAAATAGTATCATATTTCATTGTTGTTGGATTGATTGGGCCGCAAACGTCAGAGTGTATGTTGAATAACGGCCTTCTTATATGACTTTTATCCTTGATTTTATTGAATGATAATCTGGCTTGTTTCCTACTTATGCAACCTTCACATAAATTATTGTCCGGTATGACTTTGTTCAATATCTCTATATCTTTTATCATATTTTTGTTTCTTAATTGCAAAAATTGACCTAATCGTTTATGCCATAATTCATAACTACAACTGACATTTCCATTCATTTTACAACATGAATTTATTGTTCTAGTCTCAACCAAGAGATCAATTCCAAATAAATTGTTCAAAGACTTACATGTCATGACAATCCTTTCATTCATACTTATTTCGACACCCTTTTCATTGAAAAAAATCTCCATACCAGCATTCTGCATTTTTCTCACAGACAGCAAGTTGTGTGGTACTTCTGGACAATAGAGGACATCTTTCAGTGTGCCTTGAACTCCCAAGTTGCTGATAACTGCCATATCACCTTTTTTCGTCGCTCGTATGAAAGCATCGTTTTTCGCAATGGATATTTTAATTGGATCAGGAAGTACAGCGAAGTTTCCGGAAAAATCTTCTCTATTGATTACATGATCAGATGCACCTGAATCTAAGAGGAATGTAATTTTATTTTCATTCCCAATTCTCCGCTTATATTCGACATTTTCAACCATAAATGCAAAATTGGAGGTGCTCTTATTGTCCTCGGTCGATTCTTCAGAATTTTTTATTGATGATTGATTTGTCATCTGCACTGTCTCAAGATTCTGATTGCTTCTGAATCGGTTCTCTCTTTTATAGAAAAAACAATTCTGCTTCTTGTGTCCTTTTCTGCCACAATGGTAACATTTATTTTTGAAAGTGTTCTGATTCCTTTTGAGATGTTTCATTTTGAAATGTTTTCTTCTATTACTCGGAAACCTGCTTGATTCTTGATTTTCAAAATGAAATACCTTCATACTAGTATCACGGTTTTCTTTCGTTAATTTAGTTTCGTAGTTTAGAAGCTTCATTTTCATCAGAGGTAGTGTTAAGCCAGTAGATAACGTCTCTAAGGCCATTATTATCCCATCATATGCTTTTGGTAGTGATAATAAAAGATATGAAACTTTTTCGGTTTCTGGCATCGATACACCTGCTGCTGATAGCTCGTGAACTAATTCTTCAAACTTAGCAAAGTGTATTAATAAAGGTGTGTCACCTTCCAATTTTAATTCAATCAGTCTCTTACGCAAGATTAATTGACTTGCCAAACTAGCACGTTCATATATTTCATCCAGGTTCTTGAAAATCTGCTTTGGTGAGATTTTTTCATCAACAAAATAAAGAAAGCTATCTGCAAGATAACCAACGATCACTCCCTTAGCAATTCTTTCTTCTTTTTTCCATTCATCAGTAATTTGGATCGGTGGTTCATTGTCTATGACTCTAATCACGTCTAGTTCAGTTAATAACGCACGCACTCTTAATTTCCACACACTGTACTTATCTCCGTCAAAAGGTTTAATATTTCTTTCATTTTTGGAGCCCTGCATTGTTCTATCACTATCGTCTATCGTTCACGTGGTGAAGTCGTTAACAAGGTACTGATCCGCACTAAACGAAATAATCCGAAAAAAAATATTTAAGCAGAGAAAGCTGGACACATAACCTGTTAGATTTTAGGTATATTAAGGATAAGTTCGCCTTCAATCAAACACACTTTGTGAAAACAATCCGTATATTATTTCAATCAATTAGTCGGAGGACGATCTATACTCTCAATGAATAGCAAATCAGAACTAACTAAAAAGGTAGAGAAATATCTTATTCCTAAGAGATGCTTATGTACAGTATATAGGTCCCAATAGCAAAGTATATATGGTTCACACAGTCGATACGTCTGGGATTTGTCAGTCAGCACTTTGACCGCCAGTCCTAATTTTGTCGACTAATAAACCAATCGCATTTGACATATTTATTGTCGTCGAGAATTCTGAACATGTAAGGGATTTGGTTTTGCTTCACGCAGATGATTTAATCTCAACAAATATTTTATAACATGAGCGAATTTTGAATTTACTTGATGGTACCTTCTAAATATGAGTACCTAATACGGTTTATAAATAACAAAGAATCAATAATTATAATGAACCACGAGAGTACGAGACTCTCACACGGGTGTCACGAGACGAGACTAAAGCCCACGAGACGAGACTCAAGACGAGACTTCATGTCTTAGCGGCAAGATGAGACGAGACTTCAGTAGAGTCTCATGGGCATATTTCATCGTCATATTCCAACATACACCTACCAAAAAATATATAATTTTTGAGATATTCTGATAAATGTAACTACTACAACCGAAACTATTTATTGAAAAGGAATCCCTTTAAAATTTTTCACAACTATGGACTTAAAATATTGATGATACTCAGAATTCTTTCAACCAATCTAAGTTACGATTTTGGGATAATCCGTAGGTTTTTCTGATATTTCCAAATAATGTGTTGTTGTAATATTAGATATGTAAATCTGAACTCACTCAAATACGACTGATGAAGATCACCGATTTGACCAACTGCAATCTGTAATACAATTAAAACGAATGGAATAGAATATCTCAAGTACAATTTCCATGAGTATGAGCCACCATTTCGGGGAAATAATGATATAAACTGAAGATATTTGATTGGAGTTCTGAATACCGTAACTTCTTCTTCATGGTAAGTCATTGTTGCACCAAACATGAAAACTTCAATTGACAAAAGTAGACAAGTTTATGCAAGTATAAGTGCAATTGTTCGATTCGAAAATTTACTTTGATATTCTTTGTTTCAGTAGTAAATGATGCATAGATAATATTATGTATATTTACCCGAATAATTGAGCTTAAATGTTTTTTAATTTGTTTCCTTTTCCTGTAACCTATTGTGGTAATTACTTTTTTCTATATTCAATATAATTCAAGTAGGGGATAATGGAAGTGTCATGGTCATAGCCAGAATAAATGCCTTAATTGAAGTTTAAAATTCAAATGAATTGTCTCATAATTGTTGCTCTTTTTATTCAAGTTTTATGTTTTCGATTCATTTATGCCAAGAGAGAGCTGAACCACTACTTAGATGTTGAAAACACATATCTCTCCAATATCATCAGATTTCTCCTCATCCAAGGTCTTTAGGAAAGAAGAGGTATCATCCGCGAACAAAAGGGTTATTAGATACTTATTCTACTCATCTTTTGTGAGATTTTAAGTCGGTTACGTTACGAATATCAGGAAAAGGAAGGTCCCCATCTTCTTCGATCCTTTTTAGAACTCCAGACGTTATGTTCCTGCTCTCATATAGTAAATTATTCTCTAGTACTTGTTGCCAATTCGATAGGAACTGGCAAATAATAACAAGGGCAGGACCTCCTAATGTCTTAATCCGTAATATCGTGGTTTTTTTAACTGTACAGGATATCGAATTTTGAAACAGTTTCTGATGGACATTTTTTATCCAGGGGCAGGGTGGGGGAAGGTAAACTAGTTTACCTTTACCCACCTGACGATGCTATTGTGATAGCGAAACAGGTATCGTGGTTTAAAAACTCAATTATGTGAAAATCGTATATTCTATTTTAAGTTTAATCTAAGGAAACTGTAGAACGCCAAACGACAGTTGCCACGGATTATGAAACAATTAAATTGTTTTGTTTGTCAAGAACATTTCTTTTCATTTATAATGAAAGTAATGTCACCTATACTGTATACTCATGACGCGTCAAACGTTGGTTTTCCTTAGTTTTTATAAAAACTGACACAATAGACAAGTCAACTCTTTCTACCTCAGAATATATTTTTTTTAATATACCAACTCTCAAATTATGAACAAAAAGTTATGTCAATGTCAAATAAAACAATTTAATTGATTTATTATTCATGGCTACTGTCGTGTGGCTTTCTACAGCTGTCTTTGATTTAGACGAAAAAATTTATATGTTCGACAACTGACAAATAGATAACCTCGATAAAATGAATATATTTGAAATCAGAAGATAGAGCCCTACCGATCAGGAAAATAAAATACAGTGTGTGTTCCATTCAAAAAATACCGGATTACATGAAAATTTTCGGTTTACGATGTTTTTTTGCATTTCCTAGTATTGAATTCTAAACGCCCATAAAAATACTTCATTTGCCAATTTAAACGTTTTTGTAAGACCAATGTTAAGGGAGATAGCTATTAAGTAAAATATAAACAATCACCCAGGATTTATACAGGGTGGGTCTTTGAATCGTACAAATATTTCAACAGTAGATTCTCGTCGGTTCGGTTTGTAAGATAGAGGCTGTTGAAAAACCACAAAAAAATATTATTTTTAGTTATATCTCGCAAACGGCCTTATCGAATGAAATGAATTGCAGAATATAGATTTTCATTCATTTGATGAATCTTTTTCGAACACAAGAAATCACCCACATCTTCCAGTTTTCTCTTTATGACCATTACGTACCAAAAATTCAAGGAACCCAACTTCTGAAACTAATTAAGTTGGACGCTATCTAATGAATATTTGAACGTTTTGTATTATAAAAGTATCCTTCATATTTTCCCGTATAAAGCACCGTTTTCGAGTAATTTGATGTTTGAAAGTAGGAAAGATCTGTGATATTCGGAAAATTGGGTACTTTGGCTGAATGTAACTTTATTTAAAAGATCCACAGATGTGTAGTGTCATTTAGTTTGTTATTCTGAAGGGAATTTGTCCAGCTCATTATGAATGATATCATTCATAATGTTCATCATATCATTTTATCAGGGCAGAATCGGAACAAATATGTAGTATAAGAACAAAGTGTTTCTTTTGGCTTCAAGAATCTACTGTATATCGTATATACTAATAAATCAACTTCTTCAACAAAAACAATGAAGAAAAAATATCGACTCAATTCAGACCAGAAAGAATTTATTTTGAATTATTGAGTTATTATACATAACCGGCCAAACATCAAATAACTTGGTCAACTTCTCCCATGCAAGAAAATGTTTTTCACGGTACCATAAAGAATTGATTGAAGAATTGAAGTAGAATCAAGCGAAGGAATAAGGAATCTCTAATAGCGTTTTCTATTGGTAAAACTAGTGCAGTGCGAGTGCATATTTTGATGTCACTACAATCATTCCAATACATCTGAAGCTAGTTTTACCACCGCAATTCGCTATAATAGCAAATTTCATTTGTATAACTGTGCGTATTGAGAGCATATTATAAAAACAGTGCAATAACTTCAAGATATCCTAATTCACATTTGATGTTCTGTGATCCAGTGCAACACTAGTTTTACCAATAGAAAACGTTATTATTAATATCATTATTTTTGTTTCACTAATATTATTTTTCAATTCGTCCGTTTGAAACTGTAGGTACTTATATTTAAGAACAATCGAACACTCTTTCAATTTGTTTGAAACTGCTCTTTTCCCCAACATATTTTTCATAAGGCAGTTCATTTTGTCCACTGAAATATTTTTATGCTTCTTTCAATCAACATCGATGAGCTCTTGATTTTTTATCGTACGGGTAAAGATAGTCCTGGATAACAGTGAACCACAAAGTCTTTCGTCATATATCATAATTTTTATTTGTTTTCTTATCAAGAAAATCGAATACATATTTCAGATTTTCGAACAAATAATCTTTGTCGAATTTTATATCTCTAACTGCATCGAAGAATGTGGAATCGTCGTTTGAACTGTAATTAACAGGGTCAATGCTGTGGTTTTCATCGAAGCTCCTTATTTTTCGTATCATCATTCCAAAAATGGCGGGATAGTGATAGTGTTGTTCTAATTGCCTCTGCATTTCTTGAAATGGATAAATTTCCTCCGCTTTCAAATTGTAAAGCATCAAAGTTTTTGTTAAACTCTCATAATAACTCTCGATGTGGGTGTCTAAGTTTTCAAATACTTCTTTGGAACAACTCGAAAAAAGGCAGAACATAATATCTATTACAGGAGGTCCGACGGACCATGCTTGCCAGTCCAATAACTTTATGTCTGACAGGGATCGTTGACCATTTCTCACCTGCGGAAAGAAAATATCATTAAATCCTTCAATTTGATGATTGAAAACACACGAATATTACAATAGTTTCCACTTCCGTCGAAAAGATTGCAGCACTTAAAGAACGTCTTTTTTTTCAATTTCATCAGGATACGAATTGTAGGCAATGGCAAGACTTTTCGAGAAATTTTTCTATGTGGAAATTCATAGAAGAGATAATTTCACCTCGGAAAGTTAATAACATTAATGATTATTTGTTCTTCAATGAAACATTTTTTATTATTTTGTGCGTTTGACGAATAAAAAAATTTCTGACTTTCCGGGATGACGAACTGATTGAGTTGAATTATAATGAAAACCCTATATAAATTAGTGGTTTCTGACGTAAGATATTCATTTCCTCTTTTTGAACTGACCACCAAAACGGTGGTATATTTATATGTATACTCTTAATTTGTATATGTGTCATAGAATTCACTTGATGATAAGATATTTCATATTAGGTATGTAAATTTGCTTTGAGACATTCTTTTATCAAAATTTTTACGTTTTCTCAATTTTCAGACGATTTGAGGATGATTCGCGAAAAATTTTCTAGATATCTCCGATTAAGGGGGGCAACTTCGAACATTCATATTATTCGAACGGGACGATGGATCCGAGAGGCATTCGTTTCGTGTTTTCAGAAGACTGAAGTGCATCTAAAACGCGAAAAAAAAATTAAAATCTCAAAAAATTGTGTCGTAAAAAATAGAAAAAAAAACATTGGTCCCTCAAAATGTCCCTCCCCAGACATGTTGGCTTTCCGACCGCACTTCCGTTTGCCCCCCACTCCTTCGAAAATAAGGGATGTGCCTCGAAGAATGACGATAATTTTTCGCACAACTATTTCCCGGAGGTCTCCATACCCTAAATTTTTTTTTCATATGTTGCTATGTGAAAAAACAAAAAATTAAACTAATAAGACGATGTACGATGTAAAAGGTGGGCAAATTTCGATGTTTTAGCACTACAGCTTTGAAACCAGAGGAGATAGACAAAATCTGATACCCCATTCTTGTTCTCTTTTTTTGTGAAACTAACAAGAGTAGTAGTCATTTTTGGCCATTTCTTTTGATTTCGAAATAAATTTATATCTCCGCTGATACTGATGATAGAGCTCTGAAATGAAAACATTTTACAGGCACTTTTTTAAGTGGAATCCAGTGGCGTGCTCGCCTTTTTAGCAGGATCGTTAATTACAAAGCTATGACCCAAAGTAATGTTTTTTTAAATAAGAACACTAGATTTCTGTGCAATTTTTTGAAAGCTTAATTTTTACTGATTTCAAAAATATATAACATCATATGGTTTCTATCAATATAAATAATAGAAAATGGTCAAAAACTTATTTTCTCAATATTTCTATGGATTCTACTCTGGATGAGAATAGAAAAATGTAAAATCTTATGATTACCACAGTCTCCTTCTATTAGTTCTTTCATTTCTATGCTTCTTACTCAATTTCTCAAAAATTAAAATTTTGTGGAAATTGGTAAAAAGCATAGAAAGAATGACATTGCCGGAAGGAGACTGCTCTTGTTATGGGAAGTTCTATTTTTCTGTGTTCGTCAAAAGTTGAAACCATAGCACCATAGCAGACAAGCACGCCAATAGATTCTACTTATAAAAGTGTCTGTATAATGTTTTAATTTCAGAGCTCTATCATCAGTATTAGCGGAGATATAAATTTATTTCGAAATCGCCATTTTTTCAATTTTCGCTTATAACTCGAAATCAAAAAAAGGTGGCCAAAAATGTTGTCTTGTTAGTTTCTCAGAAAAAGAGAACGAGAATGGGGTATCAGATTTTGTCTATCTCCACTGGTTTGAAAGCTGTAGTGCTAAAACATCGAAATTTGCCCACTCTGTACATCGTCATAGGGATCAAACGTGTTCGTGGAGGGGAAATGATTATTTGAAATGTACAGGGTGTTTTCAAAGGTGAGGCTTTTTTTGACAGAAGGTAGAACTTATCAAAATAAGTCGTTCAACCAAAAATTGTCTATATAAAATATCCAAGAGGGCTGAGTACAACCCCTAGATGTTGTTGGTTGAATCTCAAGTACGGCACTGTGGAAGGTGACTCCGGCATCGCAAAAACGAAACAAAAAATAAACGTACGATGGCTGGACAATGAATGGTTCAGTGCCAAGTTCATCGGATTGGATACATCAGGTCACTTTTGAGAGAATCATAATTGTTGTATCATGCAATTAAGGGTGAAAAAAAATTTAGAAAATCGAGGCAGTTTCTTGAAAGTGCTTATGTTAATTATATTGAAAAAGTGCTATGATGTTTCCATATTTCATCCCATTTTTACGACGATTGTGTTGGAATGTTCGAACAAGAACAAGAACATGGATATTGCTAGTCGGCAGATTAACACGCGTTTCTGGTTTTCTCCTCGAAATTCTTAAAGAGTGCTTACATTAGTGTTTTCTTTGCTACCAGCTTCTGATACTGATCAATTAAGGTAAAATACTATCGATTACAATCACCCTCATTACATCCGCAAATTTTTGTGTATGATTGTTTTTGACTTGATTGGAAATTAATTTTCGATTTCAATTGAAATAATCGTGTTTATCAAACGATTCATTCCACCGTATGTTGATAACGTATTCTGTTATCTTTCACGTGTTGCGGTGTTGATAATTTTCCGTTCTTAGGAACTGAAATAAATTGTGATCGCTGAATGCTCGCATTTTACGCCTTTCCTTTATTCCTCCGTTTCCGAGGTCCAACAAAATCTCTGTCTTGAGTCTTCCCTATCGACCCAGGGAAGTGAAGAGTCTCAACATAAATCCATCTCCTGTACATTTATCAGCAATGCCACGTAATTGCTCTTCGTGTAGTAAGAATATAATAGGTTCACATCTCTCGATTTCCTGTACTAAATGTTCAAAAGTTTTCCATGCATTATGCGTGAATGTCACTTCGAGCGAAATTAGCTCTCTTTCCGATAAACAGGAAACTTGGATCTGTCCTATCTGTCAGTCCATGGAGCGCCGACTTAGGAGTAATTCCTCCGGAGCTCGCACTTTGTCTTCTGATGCTGCTGCTACGAAACCATCTACGTCTGGAGTCGAGGGCAGCCAGGGTTCTCCTTTAACTCTGGAGCATTTTCATCAAATGATGAACAGAATTAGTGAGGTCGCTTCCAGTGTACATCGAATGGAAGAGCGGCAAAATGAAATTCTCAGCCAATTGGCTATCTGTTCTGCATCCATCAATAAGCATTCTGAGATTTTATCCAATCATCAGCAATCACTAACCGCTCTTGAATCGGATGTGTCAAGTTTAAAAGATTCACATAATAATCTATCTAGCGGAATAAAAAATGCCTCTTCTATGATTCTAAGCCTGGAGTCTAGATTGGACGACATAGCCGCTGATACTACCCCTGATCTGATACCTGAAATTATGAAACGAGTGGAAAAATCTCACAATATAATAATTGTCAATTTGCCCGAGAGTCCTAACGATGAAGATAATGCAGTTGCGGTTGTTGAGCATATACATAGGGCAGCGAGTAAATTCATGACCAACATCTCACGTATTCCTGGGAAAGATGAGAATAAACCTAGATGGCTCAAGATTTCCTTTTCCAATTCTGAAATCGTTAATAAAATCCTTAGGGACAAGAACTCCTTGCATGAAAACTCACGTTTCCGTGACATAATAATACGTGATGATAAAACGAAGAATCAGGTAGCTGAACTAAATGCACTCCGTGCTGAACTACGGAGGAGACAGGAGGGAGGTGAGAAGAATATCACAATTAAGTATGACAGGGGTCGACCAACTATCTCATCAACAAAGAAAAACCAACCCAAGTCTTCAACAAAAAACCGGACACCCTAAATTCGTGGCCTATCGTCTATACTAACGCCCAGTCTCTACTGTCCAAATTCAACGAGTTGCTCACTGTCGTCCAAATGAAGGAACCATTCATTATTTTCATAACCGAAACTTGGTTGCAGTCTTCCATTCCTGACGGAACTTGCCATATACCAGGCTACACAATATTTCGCCGAGACAGTCTACGAACTATCGGCTACGGAGGTGTCTGCATCTTCTTGAGGGATGATATCGTTGCTTCCTTCAAGATATCTGTTTTTAATAGAGACTGGGACGGTATAGATAATATCTTCATGGATCTGTCTGATTCGCATATATCTTTTACTTTGGCATGCATTTATAGACCACGACCTTGCATAGATGATAGGGCCCTTGGTGAATACCTGGAGGAGCTATCACTTTCACGACGAAACATTATAATTATTGGCGACTTCAACTGCCCTGATCTGGAATGGCCCCTCATCAGGCGCCCCTCCGAGAACTCACCATCATTTCCATATGCAGACCTCATCCTCAATACGGGACTACAACAAATTGTACAAAAGCCAACGAGGTACAGACAGGGACAAAATCCTTCTACACTAGATCTCATTTTCACATCGGATAGCAATCTTCTGTCTGAGCTGTCGTATCTACCTCCTCTTGGCAGATCCGATCACGTGGTCTTGAAGTTTGACCTGCAGTTTTTTTGTCCCTCTACACAGAAGAAGCAAACCAGGGTTTTTAAGAGGACGGATTATGAGGGGGTGTCGGCAGTGCTGGGGACTTATGATTGGTCAGACTTTTTTTCCGGAGATGAGGACATCGATGTTCTTTGGGAGAGATTTCATAGAATTGTACTAGACGCAGTTTCATCTAACACTGATTCCAAGCTAGTGAATCATAATCCAAGTAAACCATGGATAACAGGCAAACTCTACGATTCAATTAAAGTAAAGAAGTCTCTATGGCAGCGTTATGTCAGAAGTGGATCTGATACTGATTACAAAAACCATCGAAACTACTCCAATCACTTGTCATCTTTAATCCGGTCTGCAAAGGCCAATTATGAGAATGATTTGGTGTCTGGGGGGAACCGGAAAAGGTTTTTCAAATATGTCCGAGGTTCCTTTGATAGCAAGGTATCTGTTCCCCTGGTGAAGAATTCATCTGGAGAACAGTGCAGCACCTATTCTGAGTCAGCTGATGTTCTCGCTGAAACATTTTCCTCCCACTTCACTGATGAACCTATGTCGGCCATACCACCTTTACTTACTCCTCGATGTTCTGGCTCCCTTGATCATATACCATTGTCGTCAGACATTGTGGAAAAGTATCTTTCCAGCCTGAGGGTCGCTGCTGCTCCTGGTAGTGATGGAATTACTTGTCTTCTCCTTTCGAAATGTTCTGGTGCTTTTGCTGAACCACTTTTCTATCTTTTTCAAAGATCTTTCCTTACTTCATCACTTCCTTCACAATGGCGTTCGGCTTCGGTTACGCCTGTTTATAAGAATGGGGATAAGACCTCCCCTTCTAACTACCGCCCCATAAGTCTCGTGTCTACTGTATGCAAGGTATTCGAAAGAATAATAACCGACCTAATTCTTGATTTTGCCAAGTCTAATAAATTGATACCTGATGCTCAGCACGGTTTTCTTCCGGGTCGATCAACGATGACTAACCTTCTCATGGCAGTGAATGACTGGTCCAGGTGCTTAGACGATGGCATTCCGATTGATGTTGTTTATTTGGATTTTGCCAAGGCGTTTGACAGAGTTCCCCACCGTCGGCTAATTCATAAGCTGGAGCATATGGGAATTCGAGGAGGATTGCTCTCATGGATCAAGTCCTTTCTTAGTGATAGAACTTTTAGAGTTAGGGTTGGTGGTGTTTTCTCTACAAGTGATAGTAAGGTTACAAGTGGTGTTCCCCAGGGATCGGTTCTTGGTCCGATTCTTTTCCTGCTGTACATAGCGGACCTCCCACAATCATTGATCTCAAAGTGTCTCCTGTTCGCCGACGATGCCAAATTATACAATGTCCCATCCCTTACCTATAACCAGCTGCAGTCCGACCTGGATAGTATTGCTCTCTGGGTTGAAAAATGGTTGCTACCTCTCAACATCAGCAAGTGCTGTGTTCTGCACCTCGGCAGAAACAATCCCAGGCTTCCTTATACGCTGGCTGGAGAGTCTCTTACTGTGGTCCGGAGCCATCTTGATCTTGGGGTGATCGTCAATTCCGATCTTGACTGGTCGGAGCATATAACTGAGGCTTGTAGTAGAGCCAAGAAGGCCGCCTTCCTCATTCAACGGTCTTTCAGGGGTTGTAGTATACAGACTGCCAAATTGCTGTACACAACCTACGTGAGGCCTATTCTAGAGTACGCTGGGCCAGTTTGGTGGGTAGCTCTCAAATCTGACTTACAGCTTCTTGAGTCTATCCAGAGATGGTGCACAAGAATCCCGTTTTCCTGGTTCTCTCGACCAAGCTACGAGGCAAGAATGAGATTGTTTGACCTGACAAGATTCGAGGACCGGCGTGCCAGGGGTGACATGATAGTGGCTTTTAGGGCTACGCATGGATTCTTTGGTGTAGACCTTGAACATTTATTCCCTTTAAATACGAACCATCTTCGCGGACATAGTTTCAAACTTGCCAAGGAATCGTTTAAAACCACCTGCCGGATGAACTTCCTACCTAATAGAATTTTCGACGTTTGGAATCGTCTCCCGAATGAAGTGGTGAATGCTGATACAGTCAACAGGTTCAAGAACATGTACGACCGATGGCGAAATGCTTAAATTCATCTACTTTCTAGCATACATTGTATATATTAGTTCTGTATTGAGTGCATAGGTTTAACCTCCACTCTTATTGTAGTGTAATAATAATAATAATAAAGAAGATTGTGATGCCCATAAGCCCATTGTGAAAAAATTCGTGAATAATTCAGACGAATTTTATTGGTGAGATTTTGAAGTATTATTCTATTTTTTTACACTTGTGTCCTAAGTCTCTTCTGTCAGTTGGTATCGAAATGAGCCATTTCATAGAATCGTGTAAGTAACTAAAAAATAATGACAACAATTCCGCAATCCTAAGTTTCCAATATCGAACGAAACCACATGGTTGAATCAGGAGAAGGAGTTTTTTCACACTCTTTTCGATAATTCAGCTAACAAACGGTCGTATTAGGATCTAATTCAGTAATCATTTTCAATTTTTTTTTCAACTTTGTGATTTTGAAAGTTTTGTATAGGTGATTTTTGGTGAAACGCTTCATTTTCTCCAGTTCTACCTTCTGTTAAAAAAAGCCCCACCTTCAAATACACCTTGTATATGAAAGGAACTTTTCATGTTGGCTTAACCTTACGGTTATCTGGGATCTGCTGGTTTTATCTGCTATGAGGAATTTATTATCATTTTGAATCGGTTGTAATTTTTAATTGATCGATAGCGATCACAATTTTTTTCGTGCAGGATACCACAGGTAGATATATATTGGGAAATAATATTATGAATCATATGGTGTGTGAGTTGAAAAAAAAACAAAACTAGCACTTACTTCATACTTGAACATTATGTTGTTACTCCAACCATCTCCATGTGTAAAACTAACATATTTTTCTCCTCTGAAATCCATTTTTTTCTTCAAGATTCCAATCGTATCTTCCGTATATTTATTCAATAAAACATGCTCAAAACATTTCTCTTTCATCACATCTCGAATGGAAGTCATACTATATGCCACATCTTTAGAAATTTTCATATCGAGGATCAGACGGAAAACACTCACATTTTGACCGGTAATTTCTTGGAACTTCTTCGGATGTAACGCTTTCAAAGCCAATGAACTCGCATGCAACTCTCCATAACTTTCGAAGATCAATTTAACTTCTTCATTGTTCAATAAATGTCGGACTGGCAACATTTCATATCCCTTCATTTTAATATTTTCCATAATTATGTATTCTTCATTTTGTGTTTCGGAAGCGTGATAGAATTTGACTAGGGATTTGATGGGTTGGGAAATTTTGAAATCGTTCCTCATTTCTTGGAGAGCTGGGAAGAATTCTTCATAAGCTTGTATCTCATTCTTATAACTTTGTGCGATGGCTGTGTAATTTCTGATTTTCTCGTCTTTAAGGGAGATTTTCGCTATCAATTCTAACGATTTCTGCGTATCCTGATCTACTGTATGGATTGTTAGGATCTCACCCATGAAACCATCCAGTTTTTCGCTGCCTTTTCCAAGGGTTATATGGACATTGTCGGAAGAAAGTTGTTTCTTGACTATTTTCTTCACAATTTTCAGGAGATGATCTTCATTGTAGTTCTTCATCTTGTCAACGATGAAACTGTAAAACTTGTAAGTAGTGTTTCCTTCGGTTATATATGATCTGTGTATGATATTAATAAATTGTTTATGTAAGATAGCTATGATAAGAACGTAATGTGCATTTTCATTATTTAAGAAGTGAAATATTTATTTTGAATTAAAGCAGCTTGGAAACATTATTATTACCTATTTGTTTAATTCATTCTAAGCTTAAAGTCGTCACAGTTTTTCACTGGTTACCTAAAGAGTTGTGTAATATAAATGAGTATGATTAAGCAAATTTTTCAGACCTTGAAATGAAAATGATGCTCATTCCTCATTCTGTTTATGCTGGAAATACTTTTATCTAATAAAAATTGAAAATTTTCTACTAATCTGAATGAAATGTTTTCAATGTTCTGCCAACCCAGGGTTGAGCAGTAAGTATTTCAATTACTTCTCGAAAATGTAATTTGTAATTGGTAATTCAAATATGTACCTGACGTTGAAGTATTTTGTTTTACATTTGAACATAAAATATAAAATATATTTAGCGTGATGATAGTTTAGTGTCTGAATTGAAATAATATTATGAAAATTTCAATTCCTGTCTGCATGCCGTTAGAAATTTTCATAATAATATATTTAGCGTTCAACGATTCTACGGCTTGAGTCATTCAATCTCTGGAACAAAATCAATTGAAAAATTGAAATAACCGTAACTCCCCCTTTGCTCCTACGTGAATTCTCGCACTAAATTGAAGATGCAGAATCCTACCAGATTAAATTTCAATCGATACTTATTACGCATTTTCTGACTTGCAATTAAGAATTTTATGTTCATCATTGGCGCGCATGCGGGTAAGGATTTTTTAAGCAAAAATTGGTACGCCACTGGGATTCATTTCAAACTTAAAATAATTTTTGAACTCTTCATTCAATCCATGACAAAACTCTCTCGTCCTTTTTTTCGTTAAGCTGCGCCGTTTTTATGCAAAAAAATAAAACATCTTATCGAGTATTTATCATTTCTTTAATGCATTATCAAAAAATGTCTAATACAATAACATTAAACCAGAACAATAAGAGAAAAAAACACTAAAAAATAAATAGACGCAAAGCTACAACAAATGTTCAAAATGTCCTCCCTCAGACGTGATACAAAATTCAACTCATAAGTGGAACTTTAACTCCCCGAATCGAAAATAAGATATTTGTTTCGTGGCGGCGTCACCATGTTCTATCCTTGTTCTATCAAAGAAAATCTTACTCTCTCGTTTTATTTTGTTCTGCGTTGATATCGATCACAAATTAGAGTAATCTGTGATCCCGATCGTTCAACGAATCCAAAAACAATGAACTGGACTATTTCGTCAAATGTCAGTTGTTAACGAATATTTGAGATTTACACTTAAATTTTCGTTGTAATCTGCAGATATTTCAACACTATCGAAGGATTCGAAGGAGTACTTACCATTCTTCTTCAAGATGATTTATGTTTGACCAACTGTATTCATGAGGGGGGTAATTTAACATGATTTCAATAAAACACAGTTGATTGGCGAAATATCCAATATATTATAAATTATAAAGAAGAAGAATTATAAATACAGAAACTATGCAGTAACTGTACCTATATCTGATACGGCATTTTCAAAATGCCGAATTATTAATGCAGAAACTTTACAGCAACTGTATATCAAAAACTGCATTTTAAAAATAAAGAATAATCAATACAAAAACTGTGCAGTAACTGTATATCAAATAATAAAAGATTGATCACGCCTAAACAGGGAGGCAATGAATACAATAATAAGGATAAATTCATATGCATACCACCCGCCGATATGAATATCAACAAGTGTTACGATCTGAATTGTACTAGCCAATTTGCCATCGTCAAGGCCCCAAATGGAGTAAGCTCCATCGAAGAAAAGCAGATGCTGACCATGGTTTCGGTCTCATTTGACCTCATCAGAGCAACATAGCATTTTTCTACGATGGAGAACGTTTGTAATTGATGGAACTTTATTCAACATTGGCAAGCGCTACTGGGTACTATTGTCTTCGTCTTGGTTTCTATCTGGAGGGGATTGAATCGGACACCGTTTTATATTGGGTGGCGCTCTGGGTAAATGTATAGTACCCAGTAGCACTTGCCAATGTTGAATAAAGTTCCATCAATTCCAAACGTTCTCCATCGTAGAAAAATACTATGTTGTTCTGATGAGGTCAAATGAGACCGAAACCATTGTCAGCATCTGCTTTTCTTCTATGGAGCGTACTCCATTTGGGGCCTTGACGATGGAAAATTGGCTAGTTCAATTCAGATCGTTACACTTGTTGGTATTCATATCGGCGAGTGGTATGCATCTGAATTTATCCTTATTATTGTATATCAAATGCTGCATTTTCAAAATGCCTAATTATCAATACAGAAACTGTACAGTAACTGAATATCTAATACTGCATTTCAAAAATAAAGAATGATCAATACAAAAACTGTGCAGTAACTGTATATCAAATAGTAAAAAATTGATCACGCCTAAACAGGGAGGCAATGAATACAATAATAAGGATAAATTCAGATGCATACCACCCGCCGATATGAATATCAACAAGTGTTACGATCTGAATTGTACTAGCCAATTTGCCATCGTCAAGGCCCCAAATGGAGTACGCTCCATCGAAGAAAAGCAGATGCTGACCATGGTTTCGGTCTCATTTGACCTCATCAGAGCAACATAGCATTTTTCCACGATGGAGAACGTTTGGAATTGATGGAACTTTATTCAACATTGGCAAGCGCTACTGGGTACTATTGTCTTCGTCTTGGTTTCTATCTGGAGGAGATTGAATCGGACACCGTTTTATATTGGGTGGCGCTCTGGGTAAATGTATAGTACCCAGTAGCGCTCGCCAATGTTGAATAAGGTTCCATCAATTCCAAACGTTCTCCATCGTAGAAAAATGCTATGTTGCTCTGATTAGGTCAAATGAGACCGAAACCATGGTCAGCATCTGCTTTTCTTCGATGGAGCGTACTCCATTTGGGGCCTTGACGATGGCAAATTGGCTAGTTCAATTCAGATCGTAACACTTGTTGATATTCATATCGGCGGGTGGTATGCATCTGAATTTATCCTTATTATTGTATATCAAATGCTGCATTTTCAAAATGCCTAATTACACGGGTCAACACCAAATTTGACTTTGACGGCAAAGCATAAAATTTCGATAGTTTAGATCCTAATTAGACGAAAAAAAATATACGGCATGAAAAAGTTTGCTTCTGTGTTTAGGAGACTGATTCAACGATAGCATTTACAATAAAAACAAGCAACATGTGGAGCCCATGGCTTGTCTTGATTCCAAAGGAATCAAGTCAAAATATGCTTCATAGGCTTCAGAGAGAACGTGAGATGTCTTTAATTCGTATTTCCCGTCACGAATTATAATAAATTGACCACATACAAAACAAAATGCATCAGCATCGTATTTACACTTTCTTGACGATATTTGAAGTTTGTCTGGGCTAGTAAACAACACCTGATCATTGTTTATGACTCGAGTGCCCTCTAGCGGCACCTTATGAACGTAAACACCCCACTCTCAACGGACGGTCTTTTTGAATTATTAAAAATAAAAAAAAAATTAAGAACGACTCTTAATACTATAACTATCACAAAAGCAAACTTTATACCAAAAAAAGTTATTTTCTTTTCGTTTTTGTGCATAATTAACCGGAAAATCCTAGTACATATAAACGTTAGGACAAAGAACAAAAATTTTTTTTTAGAGTCGTGTTATCAATACAGAAACTGTACAGTAACTGAATATCAAATACTGCATTTTTTGTATGCAGAATTATAAATAGGTACAGAAACTATGCTGTCACTGTAGGTATATGAAAAACTGCATTTCCGAAATGCAGAATTATCAATACAGAAGGTGTACAGTAACTGTATAACAAATACTGCATTTTTTATGTAGAAATATCAATACAGAAACTGTGCAGTCACTGTATGTCAAAAACTGCTTTTTTAAAATGCAGAATTATCAATACAGAAACAATACAGTCACTGTATTTTAAAAAACGCATTTTTGAAATGCAGAATTGTAAAAACAGAAACTGTGCAGTCACTGTACATTAAAAACTGCATTGTCAAAATCATTTCCTTACTTGCTCAAAAATGATTATAGTGTAACCAACGCTTTCTTCGAGGCTTTTTATAATTTGAGTGAGATAGGGAGAGTCATTAACTGTTCGCCCTTTTCATTCCTTCGTATGGATACGTCTTTACCTGACTTAAATCCGTTTGTTTTATTTTACCGAGGAGCAGTGAACGACGAAGATGAACATTATTATTGTAACGAATGATTGGATGATGTCATGTTCGAGCAATTTTCTGGAGGTTTTTTTATCCCTTATTTTTTCAATTTGACATAATCTAATTTAGAAAATAGGTTGGGGCAATATTAACGAACCCCTCCCGTAGGTATATATATTACCTGAAGTTGAATTCAATCAAATCAGACAACGCTGATATCGCCGTTGCTTGTGACCTCGAATGTTTCGACTCAAACCATGTCATATTTTATTCGGCTTTATCCCCACCTTAAGCAAATATAACAAATCCCCACCGTGAGTTAATATAACGAAGTTGCCTTATTGAGTTTCACAGAAGTTTCACAGTGCACATCGTTGAATAGTTCCATCTCCAAAATGAAAAAGGAACTTGAGCAAGAAGTACATTCGTGGATCACTGATACATTCAAAGAACGAAACTATAACACTATTGATATTGAATTTCCTGATTATGATACCAGTGGCGGAGCTTTAGGTGATATAATATTCGTAAATGTGATTGGTCGATCAGATGGGTCAGAAGAAAGATTGAATCTATTGATTAAGCGAAGTAAATCAGACCATATAGTACTCGATGATATGAATTTAAGAGTGGCATATAAGAACGAAATAAATTTTTACTCAAAAATCGTACCGTTTTTCAAAAAATTTGCAGAAGAAAAAAACACCAGTCCTTTCGAGAATATACCCACTTGTTTTGGAACCGTGATCAAGGAGAACCTTTATGTTATTCTGATGGAGAATCTGAAACCAAAAGGTTTCAAGATGCACGAACTAGGAAAACCCCATGATATGGCTTGTGCTAAGTTGGTTCTTGAAGCTTATGCCAAATGGCAAGCCTTATGCTTGGCAGTCAAGGATCAAGTGCCAGAGGTGTACAGTGTTTTCGGTGCGAACAATCAGGATTTCCTGCGAAAGAAATTATCGAAACTATTCAGTGCATCTGCAGTGAAAGAACTGAATTTCGTTGTGGGATTGTATGAGGAAAAAGGAGATAAGATTATGGTCGAAAAAATCAGACAGGTCCAGAATAATTTCGAAGAAAATTATCTAAAGAGCATCTCAATTGAACACTGCAATTTTCCGGTGATTAGGCATGGGGACTGTTGGAACAACAATTTTCTATTCAGATTCGTAAGTATTTTCGTAGTTGCAAAAAAAAATATTAGACTTTGGTTTCATCACAGAACGCCTCAACTAACGTGCGTTCAAAAAAATTCGTCGTCAAGTAGGCTATGGAATTTTAAACATTAATATTCGGTGTCTGAACGTGGGTCTTTTCTTGAATCACACCATCTTCCCAAAATGTAAACAAAATGATGACATTAACCTATGTATGATGACTTTCATTCAAAATCGTGTTGCATAAAATATGCCAGCAGATACTCCAGCCACTTGAGATAAAACCCGAACATAGGTTCGTGGAGCTTCTGTCGTCATAGTTTGCTGAATAACTCTGTTTTATTTTTTGGTCGACCACTACTTTTTTTTTTCTTGAATATACCTGTTCCGTCAACGCATCGCAAAACAGTACCTACTTTCGAAAGATTGTTTCTTTCAGCAACAGCAGGGATATACATTGGGAATGTCGCTGGAACATTAAAGAATATTTCCACTCTCCTTCTATTTTCTCCACAATTTTGAAGTAGGATTCAACAATAAATGCTTCTTTCACGTCCGTAAAAACCATCTTATAATTTCCTGATAATTTTAATTCAACAACAATCCAAAATGCTAACTTCAAACTTCACCTGGGAAATAGTACAGCAAAAGCTAAGAATTACGTTTAGACACGAAATATCGACTTTCAAAATTCCATAGCCTACTTGACGACGAATGTTTTGAACACACGTTACTAATGTGCTGTGTGATGAAACCATAGACATAGAGACAGGTCTATATGTCTATGGATGAAACACATAGACGTAGTCTAATAATGAATAAATTATTCGTCTATGGATGAAACCATAAATATAATGCACGAAACACGAAAAAAAAGGCTGAAAAATGTCAAAACTCACCTTGAAAATTTAATATAATTTTTTCTTATATCACTTGGATTTGGAGGCCAGGGACATTCCAAGGTTCGTAAAATGATGAAAGCAATCGAAAGGCACAAATATAATTAAAAAAAAATACGTAACCATTGAAAGAGTTTTGCTATTATTTACAAGGTTGGCAAACGTTCCTGAACTCGTCCATTGAATTGATACTTAATGCCAATTTTCAAAGTATCGATATGAACAAAAGTGCAAAATATCGTAGAGATCGTTTAACGAAAAAATTAAAAATGAATTCTAAAAAAATCTCCATCTCATAAACTACCCACCAAAATTCGAGATTTTGCACGAACCTCCCAAACAATTTTCTCAATTCATTTTAATTCGTATTGAACTAAGTGATTACAGTACTCTGGAAACAATATGAATAGAAATTCGTGCTTTCACCGAAATCAACTGAAGCGGTCGTGATCTTGTCTCGTAACCGATTACCAGATAAACGGCGTATAAATCTGGGCAAATTAAAATCGATTCTGCAGATACGTCCCTGATGACAACTGATGAATTTTATGATTGAATTAATATTCAAATTAATTCTCCACAACACAAAAGCAACAATAAGATTTCCTTTCAAGCTTTTCTTTCTTATTGTTGCAGGAAACTGGATCAACAAAACCCAAGGAGGTGATCATAATAGATTGGCAAAACTCTGCGCTGGGTCCTCCTCTTGCGGATATAGCTCAGTATCTCCTGTACACTTGTTCTGCATCAGAATACGAGAATATAGATGATCTTTTGAGATTTTACTATAACATCTTATCGAAGGGACTGAGGGAACTGGGAAGTGACCCTGAAAAGTGTTTTTCCTGGAATGATTGTTACGAAAATTTCAAAATATGTATTCCTCCTGCGGTTTTCACTAAACCAGTTTTCGTAAGAGCAAGCCTCGCTAAAGAATTCAACACTTCCTTCGATCTCAGCCAATCACCAGACGATGGAGATTTCCACGGACTCTTCAGCGATGAACTTAAGGATCCAGACGAATACTTCAAGAGGATTGACGATACATTCAAGATTTTTCTGGAAAAAGGATTGATATGATGAAATACTTGCCATTACCTACACATATTCAAATAAATGTATGTTTTACTGAAAAATTTCATATTTCATTCCTGCGATCACTCGTTCTTTTAAAATCGAAAATGAAAACCAGATGAGTTCAAAAACTCCCAATCATTAATAAGAATTAGATGAGTTGCATACCACCCGCCGATATCAATAGTAATAGTAATAGTAGTAACAGTAATGTTTATTCATTTGCACACAATTATTGTATAACAATAAAAGGGAAATAAGTCAAACTGAAAGAACAAATTTAAATTAAAGAACAATATTCATAAAATTCTGTAATGTTGTAGGGTTCACAGTCTATGATCAGTTTCCGAACTTCATTCCTAAAAACCTTTTCACTGCCTGCTATACGGTACTGTTTGGGTATTCTATTGTAAAGCTTTAGGGACATAAATTCTACTTGATGTTGTGACAATGTCAGGTGGCATTTTGGCAGTAAATAGCTATCCATTTTTCTGGTGTTATTCTCATTTTTGAACTTAATGAAAAATTCAGTATGATGGTAAACGAACATTACGCACTTGTAAATATACAGGCCGAACAGGGTCATGAGACCCTGCCTCTTGAAAACACCACGACAGGTTTCTCTCCCTTTCATTCCACAAATTGTTCTGATTGCCCACTTTTGGTCTATAAAGATTTTGTTTGCTAGAGAACTGCTCCCCCAGAAAACAACACCATACATCATCTGTGACTCAAAGTTCGCCGAGTACACAACCCTCAACACTGACCCATCCAACCGATGTCTCAAAACATTTAATGAATATATAACAGACCGTCTGTTCCGATATTCCTGAACAGTACTGTCAGTATTTCAGAGACGATGCCTATTGGTCCAGTCGTTCGAGTTCTATTGTTATTCGATTGCGGGCCAGTAAAAGCAGCAATATCGGAAAAGGCCAAGAATGTAGACGCTTACTAAGGGATTTGCAATGAGTTTCCCATTTCATGTCACTATCAATGTAGAGTCCAAGGAATTTTGTCGAGGCGTTCACAGATATCTTTTGTCCATTTACGGAAACCGTACTTGGTTTTTACAGACGAACACACCCTCTCCTGAGGAGGAACAGTGT
Source organism: Coccinella septempunctata (assembly GCF_907165205.1). Taxonomy (NCBI): domain Eukaryota; kingdom Metazoa; phylum Arthropoda; class Insecta; order Coleoptera; family Coccinellidae; genus Coccinella; species Coccinella septempunctata. The sequence goes on from NC_058190.1 coordinate 30,161,957, forward strand.
GGGGATTCTCACTCTCTGAGCTCGAGACCCACTAAAAACCCTTAACTGCTTCTTCATAGGTTCCGGACATTTTGCCTATTAACCAGTTGACTCTTATGGTTTCTGGACTCTCACACGATCGTAGTCGTGTTGATATTTGTATGCTGCCTATAGCTTTTATAGGTTAAGCTCTTCTTTGGTTACATTTAAATCCTTAACTGATCTCTGGGTCTTCGGTGGTAGGTTCTTGACCTTCTAGCTTCTTCCGTTGGATCGTAGTCGACCAATCTTCGTAGTTCCTCATTTGGATGTTGTTTGGCTTTGTCGAATATCCTTTCCGCCTTTCTCTTCATAAATTCTATAACTGGTTCCCATTCCAAGTCCTTGTAGATTTGTTTGTTCCTAACAAACCAGGGTACGTCCATCGCCATTCTAAGGAGTTTATTCTCAGTGGCCTGTATTTTCTTGATGTGGGTCTTGGCTGCGAAGCCCCATGCCGCCGAACCATATGTGAGTTGTGGTCGCGCAATTGTTTTAATCATCGTCAACTTGATGTTCTTATTCATATGACTTCTTCTGCCTATGAGTGGATAAAGTTTACTCATTGCGGCTTTTGTTTTATCAACAGCACATTTGATGTGGTTTTTCCATGTAAGTCCTCTGTCAAGCGTCACTCCTAGGTATGTTGCTTCATTTTTCCATTCAACCTCTTCTCCATCAACTTCAAGGTTTTCTTCCATCCTCAATCTTCTCTTTTGCAGTAATATTGCTTGAGTCTTTCTTCCATTGATTTGGATTTTCCATTTGATGCACCATTTGAGTAATTCATCTATGGCTTCCTGCAGTCTCCGGTGTATGATCTCTGGGCGTCGATGTCTGAACGCTATTCCTGTGTCATCTGCGTACAAGGTGAGCATATTTCTAGCATTCTTCGGGATATCATAAACGTATATTACGTAAAGCAGAGGTCCAAGTACCGATCCTTGAGGCACTCCCGCTTCCAATTGTCTGGTTCGAGAGGTTGCTCCATCTATCTTCACATAAAAGTTTCTATTCCTCAGATAGTTCCTTATAATCTTGCATAGCTTGGTCGAATATCCTGCTTTTTTCATCTTGTAGATAAGGCCTTCGTGCCATACTCTATCAAAAGCTCTCTCGATATCCATCAGAACTAATCCTGTGGCCTGTTTGGTCTGCATTCCTTCGGTGACGTATTCTATGAGCCGTAGTAATTGGAGTTCAGTCGAATGTTCTCGTCGAAATCCAAATTGTTCGGATGGAATTATCTTCAACATTTCTGTTTCCTCATTCAGCCTTTTAGCGATAACCCTCTCGACGATTTTTCCTAGTGCTGATAGTAGGCTGATTGGTCTATAATTTCGAGGAAATTTCCGTTCCTTTCCAGGCTTGTTGAAAACTATCATTTCTGCAGTTTTCCATCTCTTTGGGTAGTATTCGGTCCTCATCACTCCGTTTGTTATATTCGTCAAGGCTGCTATTCCTTTTCTAGGCAATTTCTTCAACATATAATTCGTTATCCTATCTTCTCCCGGCGCTTTCCTGTTTTTCAATTTCATTATGATCTCTTTGATTTCTGTTGGTGAAGCCGGCTTTGGAATGGTTTCGGTTTCCGGTGGTTCCATCATCAGTTCTTCGTTTGCCTCTACTTCTTCTTCTAGATCTTCATTGTCATCATCATTTCTGTAATTTATTCTGGCTTCTCTCTCAATTGAGTCGGCCAGTGCTTCGGCTTTCTCAAGTCTCGTATAGGTATACCATTCCGTTTGCTCCATGCAGTGGAGGTATAACTGTCCGTTCTCGTCGTAAGCGTTTTTGCATTTTCCAAGCCGAGTGATCTATTGTATTCATTTCTCTTAATCTCTGATGCCATCTGCTATTACGCAGTTCTGTTAAAGCATTTTTCAATATCTGGCTATGCTTATTCAGTTTCTTCTTGTCTTCTTCTCTTTTTGTTGTTCTGTAGATTTTTCTGAGTCTTCTGTTCTTTTTTATAAGTTCCTTTATATCCCTTGGCGTATCTCCGTGTGAATGTTTCGGAATTGGTTTCCTTATTCTCTTGGTGCTTTCTTCATAGGCTTCTTTTATTTGATTTTCCAATTTTTCAACTGCTTCATCTAATTCATCCTGGGTGTTTATTTGGGGAATTTCCGTGATTTTCTCCTGAAGTAAATTCTTATATTTCTCCCAGTCTGTGCGATCCTTGGTTTGTGTCTCTTCTTCGTTTCTTGGGCCATGTCCCACTATGAATTCTATGGGATTGTGGTCTGAAGTTCCGTCTTCTATTGTATCAATGCTGATTTCTTCAGTGATGTCTTTCATTACGACAATGTCCAGTACATCAGGTAGTCCATTTACTCTTGGTATGTAGGTCGGTATATCAGGTCCTATTACAACTGCATCAAGTTTTTCAGCATAAATCTTCAGTCTTCTCCCGTTGGTATTTTCCACTCTACTATTCCATTCCTGCGATTTGCAGTTAAGATCACCAATTATGATTTTAGGGTGTCTTCCTTCTAGTAGTATTTTTAGATCCTCTTCCAGCATGTCCTTATCCGGTGATTTATAAGTTGAAATAATCTTCACTTGTCCTCGATTAGTATTCACAATAATCGATATTGCTTCTACTTCTTGTCCATTGAATATTTGGTCGAAATGGTGATCCATATTCCTTCTAGCCAGTATAGCAACGCCACCTGTGCTGTTAGGTCTATCATTTCTGTAGATATCGTAATTGGGAAATGCTATCCGAACGTTGGCGTTAAGTCTTGTTTCTTGGAGAGCTATGACATCCGGTCTCTTCTCTTCAATCAGTTCTTCGAATTCTGTTCTGCGGGCTCTCAATCCTTCGACGTTCCAAGAGACAATTATGAGATTGTTCTTTATCGTCGTATCAGCCATTAAATATTCTTAATAATTTGCTGCATCTTCTTCTCAATCTCTTTCTCCAGATTGTGCATCATCGTGCTGAGGAGGTTTTTCGTGAACTTATCTAGTTCCTCAGTGATTCCAGAAATTCCTTTCCTGGTTTCGGCTTTTTTGACGGTTTTTGACTTTTCCTTCTTTTTCTCTGGATTCTCCGTGTCTTTGACCACTTTGGTTGCAGTTTCCTGGGGTTTCTTCACTTCCGAAGAGTTTTGGGATGGCCTCGGTGTATTTTGTGTTGGCCTCGAGCTGGTCTGGTTCGATCTTGGCGATCTCTTGGTCTTTTTAGTGACCAATTTCCATTCGCTACATCCCTTGTAGCTGGCTGGATGTCCTTGCTCTCCGCAGAGAACACAAGAGGCATTTCGCTCCTCGTTCTCCCTGGTAAGCGTACACTCCTTGGAGCTGTGATTACCGGAGCATTTCACGCACCTCCATGGAAAAGTGCACTTACTTTGGGCATGTCCATATCGCTGACAGCGGTAACATTGTCCAGGCCCAATCGTCCTTCTCTTAGGTTCAACAACACAGTTCATGTTGTAGAGCCTTTTCACCTCGAAGATACCCTTATTCTGGGTTTTAACCAGCAATAAGGGCATCGGCTGTTTTGTTTTATTTGAGGTCATCCTTATGACCTCAGCATCGACGATCCCTTGATCCTTGAGGTCGTCAAGGATCGTCGGGATATCTGCATCCAGCGGTAGGTATCTCACTACCGCGTATATTTTCTTTTCTTCCTCCCGTTGAAGAGTGTAAAACTCCCTATTTATTTTATGTAGGAAGTCCGTCATCCTTCTATGATCATCGGCGCTTTGTGGGACGATTCTTATACCGTCCTTTACTGTCGTCGCTCTTTGGTATTTAATACCGTTTCGCATTAACGCGTTCGAAATTGAAGTCCATTCGGACGTACCTCTCAGGGTAACTGGGGGGATTTTTTCTTTTCTCTCCACTGGAGTGGTTTTCTCTTGGGCTGGGGTTTCCAAGACTCTTTTCTTGTTTGTATCTTCATTTGACGAGGAGCTATCCTTCCTCACTCTTTTGGCGGGTGGGGAAATTTTGGTTTGAGGGGTTTTGACCACCTCCATCTTCTGTTTTTGAACCGGTAAGTTCACTTCTTGGACATTTTTCAAAATAATGTTCTTCTTGAGTGCTTTGGAGTAACTTTCCTTATTTCCCTCCTGCAACTCGAGCCTCTCCCTGAGATTTTTAATCTCAGCAACTAAGCTAGATACGCATCTATCTAACTCATTCACCCTCGCTTTCAAACTTGCGTTCTCCTCTCTCAAAATATCGTGTTCGGACACGACATTAGCGATTTCTGGCGCGTCTTCTTCCATTACGGAATCGCAGTCCGAATGGTCAGACATTTTAGAATCTAATTAATAATTACTTTGCTACTCAAAGAAATTGAAAATAAAATTTTTCAAGACAAAAGAAAAATGTATCTCATGCATAAAAACAAAACGGCTCATCAAAAATTCTCTACGCTATGAGAAAAATCAGAAAGAAAGATACGAAAAATAAGCTCACCTGATGTTTTCTGCAGTACCAACGAGAAAAAAATCCCTGGACACTTAGGATGAACACCAACTTTGAAAATTTTAACGAATTAAAATTCTGATGACAAATATAGAACCTACAAAAACTCCACAGACGGAATCAAATATTCCGTAGCTTTGTTAGTGGGCACTTTCACCTCCGCTTTCACTTTTACGGCACTGTGACTTTCTCGTCCGCTTTCTCTTTTATAGCACTAGGAGCACTGTAGCACGTCTTCTCCTGTCAAGCAAATGACTCGGAATTAAAAATGACCGTACTTGGAAATGAGGTATTAGAGAGATATGCCGTCTGTTCCGATATTCCTGAATAGTACTGTCAGTATTTCAGAAACGATGCCTATTGGCCCAGTCGTTCGAGTTCTATTGTTATTCGATTGCGGGCCAGTACTAACAGCAATATCGGAACAGGCCCATGGAAGCATTCTTAACGTCATGCGGTAATAACGTCAAGCGCTAATAAAGCTACATTCACAATCAATTCACGGGCCGAAGTGCACTTCGGCACGGAAGCTTAGCAGATGGCGTTCTCCGTTACCATTCACAATGAAATTCAAGACCAAATTTCTTGCAAGTTGCAAACTATCACTTCGTCAAGGAATTTCGTGCCGGCTATAGATGATGCTGATGCTTATGTTTTGATCAGTTACATTTTTGATTCATTTGAGTATATGGTTCTAAGATTATTGCGAATGGTAAATTTCGTGCCGAAGTGCACTTCGGCCCGCGAATTGATTGTGAATGCAGCTTTACGTTACGACGCATGGGTATTTCCATTTTCAGAATAGCGGGCGGTATTAACGTTACCACATGCCGTAATTAGAGAGTTAAAGTGCAGCCATGAACGTAAACGTTAACGTTATAATTGACATCTACGCATGCTCATTCGTCCGTTATTAACGTTAACGTTAGCGTCAGCTTTACGGCCTACGTAAACTAGCGGTCTCCCACGTATACCTTAAACATCGACGTACGTTAACCGAACGTTAAACGAGTAGCACCGATGACTTGCGAATGGCCGAATTTTGATTGTTAAATGCAATTCTCGATAACCTCAAACTGTCATTGCTTACATTTCCTGTGTATTTTCTCATAATGAACGAAAATTATAGGAAATCAGCAGTGATTTGAAAGTTATCAAAAGGATTAAGTTAAATTACTGTGTTATCAGATTACATTCAGTACATAAGGAAATGGCTGAAACTACACTGCAATTCTGATGTTTCTAACACTTGAGCATTTTATTGATAATAAAATACTTGCAAGCTGAAAATTCTCTTTATTAGGCATACAAATCATTAAAACATCAATATTCCAAATGTTATTCCAGCTGTCGGAGCTCAATATTAGATAAAAGAGAGTTCACGCGAAACGAAAGCAAAATCAAATTGATAGGTTATGTTTAACGTCTGACGTTTCATGATGGCAGCACTTCAACTCAAATTTCATCACAACACGTAAACGTTATATCTGACGTTATTTCTCACGTTAACGTTTACGTTCAGGCTAACGTATTGTGCACACTTCAACTCTCTATTTACGGGTGGATAACGTTGAACGTTATCGTAATGTACGTTGTTTTCTTGCCTTGCGCATTACTATTTTTCCGTTTGTTTTGACAGAAGTAGGTTATGTTATGAAAAAGGGGCCTCTTAATCGACATTGAATCGAATTTTTTATAAGAGCAGAAGAGACTAAATGAGTTCCTCAAGAATAATCTAATAACCAAAGGTAAAAGTGTATATCTTCAATTAATGGGTCACATGAAAGGAAGAGTCGAATGAAAATAGAAATTTTCATCCTAGTGTTTAATTCTGAGTACCTATTTCAATCCTATATTTTCGATTATGAACTATGTAACTTGTTTTCAATAGGAAATAAAAGGGTTCAATTCGAGATTTTTTTATTAAGACTTAAAAAAGTAGAAACATCTAGATTGGACATTGGCCATTGGCTTATAGGTTAATGGCAGTAAAGCAGTACACAAATAATTCTACGTTATCTCTACATATCCTCCAGATGATATTCCAATTTTTTCTTAGTAACTATAGTGGCCACTTAAAGGTCCATGTCTATTTCAAAATCATGAAAGCATCACTGTGAACAGGTATTTTTCAATACAGTTCAATCCACCTCCACAAACAAAAATTCCTGTAGATATGCATCCATATAAACGCACATTATTCACAAAAACAGCATAAAATCAACCCAAAATGCATAACCTATCGACAACAAACTTTGACATTTACCGATCATCTGTTACTTACGCTAATAACGTAAATTCGTATCTTCCATACGACTAAAATCTGAGCCAGATAGCGCAAGACGTTATTCCATAACCGCATGACGTTATTAACGTACGTTCGCGTTATACGCTTCTTCCATATCTCTCTATTGGGTTTCTTGGTATGGAAAAATACTGCCATCTTTTCCATGTTCAGCTTTATTCGATTCAAATCGCACCACTCAATTACTTGTTTCAAGTAAGTTTGAGCAGATGTAATCACTCTTTCTATATTATGATCTATTGCGGTGAAATTTGAATCGTCTGCATACAGAAGAACAAGCAAGTTCTTAAGGAAATCGGGTAGATCATTTATATAAATGAGAAACAGAAGTGATCCCATTATGCTACCTTGTGGGACTCCACTGTGAGTCCGGACCTCCCCCGAAATGACGAAAGCACCATCCCCATCAATCACCGTTCTCTGAACTCGATCTTTCAAATATGACTCTATCAGTTTAAGCTGATTGTCTCGAATTCCATAGGCTTCCAGTAAAATGCTATGGTCAACACAGTCAAAAGCTTTGGAAAAATCTATGAAAACACTCAATGGTATATCTCCATCCTCCGTATATCAACAAGTGTTATGATCTGAATCGTGCTAGACAATTTTCCATCGTCAGGGCAACTAATTGGAGAACGTTCCAACGAAGAAAAGCAGATGCTGACCATGATTTCGGTCTCATTTGCCCCGTCAGAGCAACATAGCTTCTTCTCCGATGGAAAAACGTTTGGAATTGACGGACTCTTATTCAATACTGGCAGACGCTACTGAGTACTATAAAAGATTCCTCTTTGGTACTATCGAGTAATACAGAGCGCCACCCAGTATGAAACGAGATCCGATTCAATCCCCTCCAGATCGAAATCCAGACGAAGACGATAGCATATGTCCCAAAGATTATAAAGTTAGGTTATCTCTATAATCTTTGATATGTCCCATATATCCTCTAATTCTAGTTATTCCCAATTATAGCTTTCCATTTTCATCATTTTTTCCTAATCACTTATAAACCGTTGAATATTTACCCATAGTGTGGTACACTGTTGAAATTGACATCTAACGATGCAAAGATATAGTGATGGATATGTTATTTGAAATAAGAAAATAGTAGGAAGTCGCAGAGTTCTGAAAATATTTTAGGGAAAGAAAGAAAGTAGGTACATTGTCCAAAATCGCAACGTGCAAAATTTCTGCACAAAATGTTCATTAGTTCTCCATAAACGTACATGACCTATACTCCATCGCGGTGAATCACATTGAATTGCGAACAAAAATGGTCTATACATAATCTTGCTTCAGTTCTAGAGTTACAGATAGTCCGGGAGGTGGCGTCACTTTTGAACTAGTGATCGATCTTCACACGAATTTTTTAGGATGAGTAGTTCTTCACTTGTACATATGAGGTCCGCGCGTCAGTCAGTCCAATAGCGGTGGGCGTGGGCGTGGGCGTGGGAGGCGGTGAAACTCGCCGGAAAAATCTCAAAAAAAAGTGATTGATCTGCACGTGAAACTTTGTAATAAGGTAAATTATTTATGATTATGAGTGAAAATGGGCGTCAGTCACTTTCCAGTTGGTGGAAAGATCGTCAGTCAGGCGGTTGAAGATGGTCGGAAAAATCTGAAAATTGACAAGTGACCGATCCTCACTTGAAATATGATTATTTTAATCAAGTTGAACGTAAAAATGGACGTCAGTCACGTTTATAGTGGTGGATTCTGCGTCAGTCAGGCTTCCAAAGTCAAGGGCAGTGACCAGCTTCCTTTGGCGCGCTGCACCTTTTGCAGTTCGAATAACGCATATTCCACCGGCATCGTGCCGGCTGACGATTATTTATCGAGTGTACATAACAATTACTTGTTTATACAGGGTGTTTCATCATATAAATAAATAAACTTCATTGATTCTTTTGGACACTTAACAAATGTATAGGACAAGTTTTATATTATAACAAATACAAGAGAAAAAAAAATAGCAAATTCAACAAATGGAGTCCTCAGGGAACTCCTCCATACTGTAGTAACACCTGTTAGTTAAAAGGAACTTAACTTCTCTCTTGAAAGATTTTTCACTCATTGATTTCAAGCGACTGGGCAAATGGTTATATAATTTGATGCCTATATAACTCGGTGAGGAGGTCATATTCAACTGTATGATGCCTGGGGAAGGCTATGGAATCATTGTGTCATGTTTCGTACCCATGAAAATCAGAGCATTTCCTGTATTTTCCGATGTTCAGGTGGATATGAACAAGACAATTAAGGATGAATTTACAAGGGAAGGGAAGAATACGAAACTAACTGAAAATCGGACGACATGAATCACGTTGCCGAAGTTTGAATATAAGCCTTATGACGCTTTTCGGAGAAATGAAAACTCGAAATTGTTGAAATGTTTCCTGATTGTAGGAAACTACAAGGAAATTGTTCGAAAATTGTGTTCATTCAGAAAATGAAATTCAATTTGGAAACAAAAAAAATCACGGACATCGAAGGTTTTCCGCCATTTTGATATTTTTTTCGGAGTACTTCATCTTTAATGAATTGTGCACTCAAAAATACTCCGATGTGACCAGAAACCGTTACTTTGAGGTTTATACATAACTGAGCACACTCAATAGAATATTGCTCAAATACGACGTTGAACACCTTATTTCTCGCTTATGTGTCGAAAACGGGGTATATGTCATAAGGCAAAAGTGATTCTCCCGGTGTCATTTACCCACTATATATGTTTGTCCAGTTTATGATGAAACACCCTGTATAAACAAGTAATTGTTATGTACACTCGATGAATAATCGTCAGCCAGCACGATGCCGGTGGAATATGCGTCAGTTGAAGGTGCAGCGCGCCAAAGGAAGCTGGTCACTGCCCTTGACTTTGGAAGCCTGACTGACGCAGAATCCACCACTATTAACCTACTGACGGCCATTTTTACGTTCAATTTGATTAAAATAATCATTTTTCAAAATTTCAAGTGAAGATCGGTCACTTGTCAATTTTCAGATTTTTCCGACCATCTTCAACCGCCTGACTGACGATGTTTTCACCATCGGGAAAGTGACTGACGCCCATTTTCACTCATAATCATGAATAATTTACCTTATTACAAAGTTTCACGTGCAGATCGATCACTTTTTTTTGAGATTTTTCCGGCGAGTTTCAACGCCTCCCACGCCCACGCCCACCACGGTCGCGCTGACTGACTTCCGATTTCGAATACAGTAATAGTGCAACTCTCTAATTAATCACATTTGAGTTGCAGATAAATCACTGATAAAAAAGTGACACCACCTCCCGGACTAAGAGTCTGTGAAAGTAATTAATCGTATTTTTTAGATTATTTGGAAAAATATATTATCACTAAAGACACTAGTATTTTCTCACAGTATTGTGAGTAGCATGGATGGAAGACCTTAGAAAAGAACCAATGTATTGGAATTAGGATATATGGCGTTCACGTGAAAGTCTCTATATCAAGTCTTAACTCCTAGTAACTCTGCAACACCAGTTTATGATTTTCTCAGAAATATTGTTTATTTTTTTGAACAAAAACTATTGGTTGATCGAAATAATAAGATCAAATGATCAAATTTGCTGCAAAAATGATGGGAATTCCAAGCAGTTTTCATTTCAGAAGTAAGCAGTGGCATACCATTTTTTCTTTCAAAGATAATCAAATCAAAGCCCATAAGGTAGCTATATACTGGTAAAATAATTAACTACATTGTTTGTACACATTGAACTTCTTTAGTTCAATGTTTGTACATCAGAATTATCATCTTGATCCCAGCAAACATGAATTGCCGGATGCCGGCCCAAAGACGTCATTCTACAGGAATGCAAGCCTGCGGCGCTGGGCCCTCGGCATCGTAAAATAAACACCAGTGAATTATTTGTTTTTCATGTTTTAGAGGTTTTTGGTCCCGATCATAGACCTTCTGTCTGTTCCGATATTCCTGAACAGTACTGTCAGTATTTCAGAGACGATGCCTATTGGCCCAGTCGTTCGAGTTCTATTGTTATTCGATTGCTGGCCAGTAAAACCAGCAATATCGGAACAGGCCCCTAATAATACATGGAAAGGCCTTCACGTGGTTTTCCGTTTTCCCAGCGATATATCTCTGGGTTTTCCCGTTCACCGCATCGAGGAATACCCACGAGAGAGAGGGGGGTGGTAGAAATGAGAGATAACAGTAGCAGTAGCGTACCGTAGGGGGGGGCGGTGGGGCGGTCCGCCCCAGGCCCCGCACCAGCATAGGCCCCCAAATGATGGGCAAAAAAAACCAAACATATTTTAAAAAAAAATTTAAATAACTTATCAGGCCCCATGACGGCAAAGACCTCCACATTATACAAATGGTTAGTTAGTTATTGTTCCGTCAACATTCAAAATACATGTCAATTTTGACGAATTAATCCAACAATTTTCAGAAGTCAAGTCTCGCAAAAAAACATTTTAATATGTTCTTTGTTTTTACTATTCATTTAAATTTGTATGTCTTGTTTTCACTCGTTACTGTACAACATATAACTATGTAATTTCAGAGTAAAATATATTATGTAATTTTAAAATTAAAAATCATTATAAACATACCTATTTATGTCTGTTGTCTGCTACCTTCATTGTGCTTGATAGTAATTTATATTTGTTATCGAAACTGTTTGAGTGACAGTGAAAAGACTTATTAGTGTTACTATGTGGGGTGTTCATCACGATGCATTAAAACTAACCTTCAAAAAATTTTGAGGAAAAGTTTCATCTTTAAATATATTCTATAGGGCCCCCTCATCAAAAGCCGCCCCAGGCCCCGAACTATGTCGGTACGCCACTGAACAGTAGTCGTCAAGCTGGTAGCTGGTAGAAAATAAATCAACGTTGCCGCTTCAACCAAATTATGGAGTAAACTCGGGAATTCTACCAGTCCGCTGATCCTCCATGTTGCATTTTTGGGTGGTTGTCGGTAGATTTATAGACTTTCTATTAATTTGAAGCAATTTTTGTACTGAAATCAGAGACAACAACAGAGGTTTTCTCTGACTGAAATCAACTTCGAAAATGTTATCAAATCAACTATTTTTATCTCGTACTTGAAACTTTCAAGTGCTGATAAAATAATAGATTCCGTATGTATAAGAAAAATACTACCTGAAAATTTTTTTTCAGATTTTTATTAATGTGAAAAACTTGAGAGTTGTGTAAAACAACATTATTATCTCATTCGCCAGGGTCTGATTTTATATACACTGAAATTACTCGTGATTTGGGAAGATAAAAGGACCCCTGCTTTGCGTTCTGGCTGCACAGAGAAAAATTAATCGTTAAAGTGATTTTTTTTAACATTTCACCTTCCTTGAGCAAAAACATGTGTGGTATAGAGAAAAGGGCAATAATTTTAAGTATGTTTATTGATATACTTTCACAAATAATATGAAATTTCCTGCTGGGGAAATATTTATATGATGATTAATCATTCACAATTTTTTTTTCAATTATTTTGATAGGTTCTCCATCAGGTGGCTTAGTTGCTCTTCTCTGGCACTCCTGGCAGTAATATTTTACTTCTCCTGTTTCTTCATCGTGTGGCCTTCCACATTATTATTTCCAAAAATAAATGACTTTCGCTTTATTAGCACTGTAGCAGTCGATTCTAAAAACCTAGTTTTCTGCTAAAATTGCTTGTGGGGAGAATGAAATATCGATTGAAAACACAGTAGTTGAACAGTAAACAATAAACATATGATTTTGACATTTTCTACCATATGTCCATCTCTTTCTAACGTACTACTCGTGAAGTGACCTCTCTCTCTCTCAGGGCCTGTTCATATTTTATTAGGTCTATGGTCCCGATGCGTTCGGTTGGCTTGTGGCCTGTGGTCCCTGTGGAGGATAGCACCAAAGAGTATCAACTCTTGTTGATACTCTTTGATAGCACAGCCATTTGTCGAAGAATGTATCAAACGCGAGAAGAAGTGTTTAGGTAACGAGGTAACGTAACGTAAGTGCCTTCAGCATAATTAAAAAAAAAGTTGAGAACGATGATCATATTAAAATGGTGTCGATTTCCGCCTTTTTTACATTGAGTAAAGAGTAAAAAATGATTTTTAATGTAAGTAGTCACTCACATGATGAAAGAAGAGTGGGGTTCTGAAAATTAGATGTTTTGGGCTTATGAAAAATTTTTAAGTACTCAGTTTGAAAGTCAATGTTCACTTTTGTGTACTTCTCAGTCTTCAAAGTTTGTCTTACTATAAATTAATTGTTTTAGTGAAGCTACATTTGGCTTATCTTCGCCTTGGACGTGAATGGGTCTAATCCACTCAATATAAATTTCGAGTGAAACACATTTGAACTTTTTTTCGCTCTAGAAAATCATTAACGCCTAGCTCACGACTAGAACTATAGAATTCAAGTCAATTTTAGCTACTACTGAATATTTCAAATCAGTCCTGTAGAAAACGGTAGTGGAACGGTCCAAGCCGCTAGTTTCTATCTTTTAGCAATTTTGTTAACTCAACGAATAAGCTACAAATCGATGGAATGTATTCACTACTAAAAAATTTGAGCTTTTTTGAAGTTGTCTACAGTTCTAACTCAGAAAACCTAAAATTGTGGATTAGACCCATTCACGTCCAAGGCGACATTATGAAGAAATAATAATTATCTGTTTAAGCCATTTCTATAAAAAAACAGATCATCTTCATAATAGTAATATAATAACCATCAATTCACCATGAAGTATAATTTTAATATTCTCTGGCCAAATTTCACAGAGTGATTCTACGGTCATTTTGCAACTAAAGATCCTATAGAGTGTGGTCCAATACTCTTCCGTTGTAAGGTTATTCAAGATTCTAATATTTTTATCTTATTCAAAATTCATTGTAAACCATAGAAAAGATTTCGATTATGATTTTGCTTTTCAAAATATGCCTCGGCTTGAGTGATACAACTTGTAAAACGTTACAAAATATTATAGAATCTTGAATAACTTTGAATCGGAAAATAATCGGATCATACTCGAGAGGAACCTTTTTTGTTACAAATTTCCTGTGAAAGCACTCAATTCAAAGGCAACGGGCCTTAAAAATATGTTTGAAGAATCAGTATAAATTAGAAAGCGGGCCATTGAATATCACTTCAATAAGCCTTTAGTTGGGCCATTGAGGCATTCAGTTATCGTGCCAGCATCGGTGTTCCGGAAGGCCTCCTGCAACGTGATGAACGGCAAACTGAGGGCTCACAAGAGAAGGCCGGCTGCCGAGACACGAGGGATAGCCGGCCCAATGTAGTTGTACATTTAAGGACCATTGATACCATTTGCCGGCATTTTATATTTCGCCTTTGATGGGCGAAGATTCAGATTCAGATTTGATGGAGGCTTGTTTAACCTGAAGCGCCTCAGAGCAAAAACCCGTTCTAAGGTTATCAGGGAACTTCAATATGCAGACGACTGCGCACTTATCGCTGGCAGCCCAGAGGATCTACAGATAATGCTGGACACATATAAACATATATAAGAAGCTTTAGGCCTTAGACTCAATATCGATAAAACCAAAATCCTGATAAGTCCCCCAGAAAGCCTTCGAACACATATCAGCCTGGAAAATGAAACTCTAGAACAGGCGGAGCAGTTCAAATACTTGGGAAGCTTCATAAATACTAGGGCTAACATAGACACGGAAATACACAACCGTATCAATTCGGCATCACGGCTATTCTGGAAGGTAAAGGACAGAGTGTTTCAAAATTACGATCCAATCTGAACACCAACAGAGCTGTTTACAAAGCTGTCGTCCTCCCAACGCTTCTTTACGGAAGCGAAAGCTGGACGCCCTACAGGCGACATATTGAACAGCTCGAATAAACGCAACAACGTCATATAAGACAGATAATGAGATAATGCACATCAGATGGTTCAACAAAGTTTCGAATGCAGAAGTCTTGCAACGCGCGAGTTGTACAATTGAGACTCAAGTAACGAGGGCCCGACTCAGATGGAGCCGCCACATTCTGAGGATGCAAGACACAAGACTCCCCAAAATAGCTCTGTATGGCGAATTGACAGAGGGAGCCCAGAAACCAGGAGGCCAGTATAAGCGGTTTAAGGATACACTACAACAATCCCTAAAATCAGTTAATGCCAATCATAACTGGGAACAACTAGCGTTAGACAGGTTACAGTGGAGGTCTTTGGTACACAGTTATAATGGAGACTCGAGAAGGATACAGCGGCGGCCAGATGTGGTTGGTGACTATCCATGCCCGGAGTGTGGAAGGATCTGTAGGTCACGGTTGGGTCTCTTCAATCACAGGAGGGCACACAGTCGCAATTAGCCCTGTTCTTTTTTTATGTCTATTTGTAGGTTTATTCTTGGTAACGGGATACAGCAATGAATGAATGAAATGAAATGGATGGGCCGCAAGAATCATGTTTGCTGGGATTTATTGAAGACGTGTAGCAATTTTCATAGAGATATTTACAAAGGTGGCTATAAAAAATTGTCGAAATTTTATCACGCTGTATCTCAAACATCGAGACGTTTACGTCATTCATTCATTCGTTTTTTTAAATCGAGTCCCGGAATCGCCACCTTTTCGGCTAAACTCTTCCCGTTTACCTTCACCCACTCGATTCTATTCAGAAAACTAACTGTCCTGCAGAAACAGTTGTCCTGCAGAGACAGTTTTCTCTGCAGTACTGCAATCCGTCGTTCCGTCGATACATCCTTGTTCGGCAGCGCCGAAAGGCATCGCGATGTTTTCGAGCGACGGCAGGGACGTATTCAGGGGACTCGGACGTTACAATGTGAAAATGTTTGCAGTATATAGAGGATTAAATCGTCCAAGCCACTTCGTCGAGAATTATTCTGAAATATTATTTTTGAAAAACGTCGAAAATAATAATGAAATCAAGTATTATAGACAGTAAGAATAAAAAAATTTTCACTGAAAAAACAATTAAATTAAAACACACGGTGCAGTGACATAAATACGTCTTTAAACAATTCTATTTATGAAAAGTCTTCACGTAAAAATCACAACAGTAAATCATGGACTAGTGAGTGCATTTTTTGAATGGAGATCGACAAGGTGATACCTTAAACTTGAATCCACCTAGAGAAATTGTGGTATGGTGACAATATTACAATTTTATTAACGAGTGGAAGTAGTGGAAGTAAGGTTTTTTGTACTTATACACCCTACCAAAGATTATAGAGTAGAAAGATAGGAAACGAAGCGACTAGAGTGATGCGAGCGCCATCTGTGTTTCAAATGTGTTTTTAAGGCCCTAAGACTGGTTAAAATTTTAATTCGAGGGACATATGAAATTTTGCGAGATGTCAGAGTCATATGGCCATTTTGATCAAACAGGTTTTGAATGTTTTGATTCTCGTATCCATAGACAACCTCGTATCGCCTTTTGTTTTTCAAGCCCGTTCTAGTTGCTGATTATTGAAATTTGTGTCTAATTTCTTGGCGAAAACCTCAAAATATCGTTCGAAAATTATTGTATAGTGAAGAACTGTGGATCAAATAAAAAGAATTTTACTAAGGAAAATGGGAATGTAAGTATTAAAACTGGTAACATGTGACTCGGTCATTCATTGATTTTTACTTTCAGTGCTACGAAGTGGATAAAATTTTCAGGGCGTAGAGGCCTGCAAACACTACTGACTACACCATGTGCAATGAACATTTTACTGCAAGTCGATTGAGAACTGTTCATCCACGTAAATTGTTGTATGCAGGAAGCATCCCTCGCATGAAGGGCTCATTTAGGGGAAATTATGACTTTTATACGTCCATTCAAAGATTCTCAATTGCCTTCAATATATTCAGAAATGCATAAGTTGTATGGATTTCGATTTGGGAATCGGGTGATTGTCAAATTGTCGTTTGGAAAGTCAAAGTTTTATGAAACCTTCTGTGAGTGTTTTATTCATTCGTCAATCAATTTGTATATTGTGCCATAAAGAGACCATACCATGAAGAAATCATAAAAAAGCATGAAGAAATTATACTGACGGGCTTGAATACAGGTCTTGTATACCTCTGTAAGGTTTTTTCAATTGTGGTTCTGAAAATTTTGTTAATAATATGTAAGTAACGGAAATGTGTATCCTATGACGGTAAATTGAATATTCGTTCATATCAATTTCTAATATAAATTGTACAAATTCAATTTGTAAATTTTTTATAGATTGCAAATAAATTTATCACATCCAACAGAGTATTCCATTGATACCAATCGATTCCAAACAATGTTCAGATGAAAACTAACATCCTGGTTACAAAACAAAACCATCTTCTTGTTTTATCGCTCAGGATGTTTGTTTTCCGATCTCAACAAGGTCAATATTGAAAATCAATACAAGGAATAGAATTCGAATTTCGCGCCCCTCAATTATAAAACAGAAAACTGTTATTAAACAGTTTTTCTGTATTGATAATACGTTTTCAGCGCCATCTCATTGTCAAATGTATTTTCACTGGTCAAAATGTAGTCGGTTTTCAGTACTAGCGATATGAGGGCGTTTCCTATCTTTCTACTCTATAATCTTTGCACCCTACTAAATTATGACTTATTAAACCACCCATAATACTAGCGGTGAATTTCCATGAACAGAACAGTCAAAGATGTCAAGGGCGGCTCGTCAGAGGAGGCAAGGGAGGCTAAGCCTCCTCATAAAGCTTAGAGCTAAAATACATTCACTTCGGGCATGTCCTCATTTTCAGAAAATGATTTCTATATAATTTTCCGAACACCTGAACTAGATATTCAGATAAAAATTAGTTCATTTTTCGGTCCTCCGCTCATTAAAATCCAGCATAACAATCATACAATCCACCGGCTGCGTACGCGTCCCCCGCGTCGAATGTGAATATTTCCTTTCCTAGTACTGCCTATTCGGACGGAGGCTGTTGGGCCTGCTGCCTCCGTTGATAGTGTAACTCACGCATACGTTCTCTGGACTCACATACTAGCCGAACAAGAATTCAGCTGACTTACTGTGCCATATTCGCCCGTAAAATGTACCCAGAGGAGGCACAGCTCCCCTGTTCTCCATCGATTCTTTCGTACCGTCTTCGACTATACTCGCTTGATCTCCGACGGTAGGGGCGTTGTCCGGCGGTAGTTGTTATGATTTCAATTTTCAATTTGAATGTAACGATTTCGTGGAGAACTGGAACTTCGGGAAATTTGTGATATATTCTTGTTAAGATAGGTTATTATATATTGTTCATATATTATATTATATATTATATTGTTAGGCCGTTAGGGGTAAGTACTGATACGGATCAAAAAATAAAATGGAATTGAATATTGAGAATTAACTGTACACGTTGTTAAAACCTTCACAAGACCTCCACCAAATTTAATTACACTAAAGTCTACCGAAAATCGTCAGAATAGAAGTTTCAATGTTGTTTGGTACGATAAATGTGATTGGTTAACTGGATCGATCAAACGGGAAAAATTATTTTGCTGGCCATATTTACTATTTTCTCATCAAACAGAATATACTTCATGGTTCGAAACGGGGTTTTCAGATTTGAAAAATTTACCGCGATCTATCGAAAGGCATAACAAGTCAAAGGAGCATATAGCATCCTCTTGCATTCAAAATTAATCTTAGAACTGACAACTTTTCATTATGTTGAAGAAGTATACTTTATTGACTGATAAGAGTTTGTTCCAACACTCCTCGAAAACTATTAGCCTCCTCAGCTCTCATGACCACGAGCCGCCACTGAAAGATGTATATATAATGTACTTTTGAGTCTTGAGTATTGAATGGAAGTGATATTGTCACTAATTAGAATCTGGATTGATGATTGATCGCACTGCTCAAAATAAATTGTTGAATACATTCACGGAAACTATATGGGAGCGTTATCGCATTTATTGGCTGCATTAGTGATAGTAATTTTCTGTAATCACGATTCAAAAAGGAAAATAAATCATAAACCATAGTATCCTGACTAGATTTTGTTTCATTTCGATAGAGGGGATTTGGATAAAGTAATCCAAAAAAATCATCATATGTTCCTTATCAGGATGAGGGTTATCATATATGCTCGAATTAGAGAGTATCAGTTTAAATGAAATTCATACCTATGAAACACGTTCTCAGTGAAACATTAGAGAATGGAATCCAAAATTGAAGTAACTAAATCTTTAAGTAAAGCTCTGCAGAGTAAGAATTACAAAATTATAGAGTATGAATTTCCCGAGATAGAATTCGTAGGAGGATATGTAGCAAAAATGATAAATGTGAAAGTGACCGTTGAGAAGGATGGCGTCAAGGATCTTCTAGATCTCTTAGTTAAAAGCAGTGTGAACTCATCAGAAGATATGTTCACTGAAGCTTACCTAAACGAGATAGACGTCTACTCGAAAATTGTGTCAAATTTCGACAAATTCGCCGAAGAACGCGGGGTGGAAAAATTCAGAAATCTCCCGGATTTTTATGGAACATCGATAACAGATGATCGTTTTGTCGTGGTATTGGAGAACTTAGTACCGAAAGGTTTCAAGGTGCGCGATTTGAAGCCTCTGGATATGGACCACTTGAAGCTTCTTCTAGAGGCGTACGCCAAATGGCATGCATTCAGTTTCGCCCTGAATGATCAAAAGCCGGAAATCTTCAGACAGTTGGGGAAACGAAATATTGAACTTGAAGATTGGAAGATTGCTGATGCGACTCTTACAGCTTTTGAGGAACAAATAGATTACCTACTGAGTTTGTATGAAAAAAGAGATAGACCTGATATTGTGCGTAAACTTAGAGAATTAAGAAAGAGTTTTAAAATTCTTATGAAGGAATTTTTGAAGAATACGAATGAAGAATACCTTGTTGTCACTCATGCAGATGTTTGGAACAACAATTTTCTTTTCAAATATGTGAGTAGATTTTTGGATTTCTATTGAAAAGAAACTTTGTACAACAGTACCCTAGTACCCATACTTTCTGATCATCTTTAGAGGATATAAATATATTGAGCGTTAAAATTATGATAAACTCACAAATTGAAGCAATGCTTGTGAGTTCATTTCAAATGCACTTCCTGAAGACCAGGTTTCCAGAATATTCAACTCAAAATTAGTAGGTTCATTCGAAAATTAGTACTCACCATTTGAGACATCGTAAAAAACACAAACATTCTTACTTTCTGGCAATGTTCTATGTATTTTATGATCTCATAGTTTGTTGATTGGAAATGAAAAATATGATAAAGTATTATTTTTTCTTCAAGAATCTAAACTGAAAAGAGTACCTAATCTGTGAAAGTTTGGGAGGCACAACATTTTTTGCAAAAATCGAGATAACAAATATATATTGCTCTCTATATTTACATAATTTTAAATTCCATTTTTACTTATTTCTTATTTTCAAATAACTCCAATGCTCAATTGACCCTCCTGAAAATTTTGATTTTCCCCTTTTAAGATAAAGATTTCAAAAAACATTTTAGAATCTACCATCCTCGTATATCTTCCGAGGTCTATCTGGATACTTGCCTTTCTTTTCAGTTTCAAAAAATATAGATATAGAGTGTTTAAAAAGTAACACACAAAATCCATTTCTTCGATATTTACTATTTTGTTGAAAAATGCCCGAAAAGGTTAATTTTTATAATAAGGATAAATTCAGATGCATACCACCCGACGATATGAATATCGACAAGTGTTACGATCTGAATTGAGCTAGCCAATTTGTCATCGTCAAGGCCCCCAAATGGAGTACGCTCCACCGAAGAAAAGCAGATGCTGCTTTTCTTCGCATTATAAATGACTTGGAAGAGGAAAATAAAAATGAGACTATAAAAAGGAGTAAAAAAAATTTGAACGAAAGTTTAAATCAAAATTTTTCAAAACTAGTTGACAAAAACACAGAAACTAAAATTTTCATCCAAACGAAAGAACACGAGAGCAGGAAACTCATTTTCTCATTTGCCATGAATGTTTCGACGAAGACTAGATCCAGTGTTGTGAGCAGAGACAACCCAAGGTTGTCCCTGGTTGTGAGTATAATGGATTGGTCTAGGAGGGATGCTCTGACGTAGAAAATGGTCATACGTATTATAGGTGTGATAATTGTTGAACTTTACCTATTTTCAGAAGTATATACAATTATTTTTTCCTGTCTGATGTTACTCGTCTTGAAGTCTTGAAGAAATTCAAAATGTTCACTTCATTTTCTTTGAACGATGTATGTTTATTTTATGAAGTGTATGTTTGTACCTTTTCAGGACATGTGAAGTATATGTGGAATAATCATTTCAAACTAAGTTTTTGGAAAAATTCGAGAATAAATTTATGTTTTACTATTTTTTCGTATTATGTCCGGTACTACCCGACTTTCACCTAATAAACTCATTGAATTAGAATTTTAACTTTTTTATGGAATTTAACACTTTTAGTAGGAGGGATTAATGTTTCTGAACTGCTATTGAAAACATTGTAGGTAACAATTGATAAAAGATCAGATCAATTACTATCCTAATTATTCGATAATTATAGGTTCTCTTAAAGTAGGTACATATTCGAGTAAATTTGAATATTTCATATTCTTATAAACTAAAGGGTTTTCCAATAAGAGGTGTTATTTTGAATAGCCCGCTATTTCGGTAGCTGTCACTTTTGAAGCTGTTATTTTTTGATATTTGACAAGTAGAAACTACGCCATTACTAAAAATGGAACGATACACACTTCAACAACGCAATGAAATTATTAAAATTCACTACAAAAATGGTGAAAAATTTGCAGTCACAGTTCGCAAAACTAGAGCATTTTTGGGACGTCGTGAAACACCTTGTCGGACCGCAATACAGAAATTGGTGGAAAAATTCGAGCTGTTGGGACAAGTTAGTGATGTGAAGAATAAAACCCGTGCACGTCGCTCAAGAACAACTGAGAATATTGTTGCTGTAGCCAAAAGTGTTGAAGAAAACCCAGGTTTGTCCATTCCACGTCGTTCTTTGGAATTGGGCATTCCACAAACGTCATTACACCGTATTTTGCATAAAGACTTGAGTCTTAAGGCTTATAAAGTTCAGTTAACACAAGAACTCAAGCCGGCAGATCATCAACAACGTCGTGTTTTTGCTGATTGGGTCCTTGAAATGCATGAAAATGATCCGGAATTCCATCGAAAAATCATCTTGACGAGGCCCATTTCCACCTCGGTGGCTACGTCAACAAGCAAAATTGTCGCATCTGGGGCTCAGAAAACCCAAGAGTTATTGTTGAGAAGCCTCTTCATCCTCAACGTGTGACTGTTTGGTGCGGTTTATGGTCCGGCGGGATCATTGGACCTTAGGTACTTTTTCGAAAATGAGGTTGGATCAACAGTTACGGTGAATGGATTGCGCTATCGAGAGATGATTAAAGAATTTTTATGGCTGGAGTTGAATGGTATTGATCTGGACAACGTTTACTTTCAACAAGACGGCGCTACGTGCCACACAAGCAACGAAACCATTGATCTTTTACGGGAAAAGTTTCCGGACCGTGTTATCTCTCGAAGAGGTGATCACAATTGGCCACCGAGATCTTGTGATTTAACACCTTGCGACTTCTTCCTTTGGGGCCACGTTAAAGATAAGGTCTACGCCAACAGCCCAGCGTTGATTCAAGACCTCAAAGATGGAATTCGTGAGGCTATCGAGGACATAGGGCAGCCACTTTGCGATTTGGTTATGGAAAATTTCATGAGAAGGATATGGTCCTGTGAGCGTAGTCGTGGTGGCCCTTTTGCTGATGTTGTTTTTCATTATTAACGGCATACTTTCCTCTTTATTATGAAATAAATATCCGATCATTTATCTCGAAAAATGGCATTTTTCTTTGAATATCAATATAACACCTCTTATTGGAAAACCCTTTATTATGAAAAAAGGTTTATAAAAACACATTAATGACCAAATCATCCAACAAAATTTCCACTAGTTTCTGGACCGAAAAGTAAGGGTAGCCATTCAAGAGGGAGTCACCTATACCCTCCACCTATCGTACAGGACAGGGCGTGCATGACAAACTCTCAAGTATACATGAAAAGCAGTGTAATTTAAAATGAGAATTAAATTGTTCGAGCATTTAATACAAAATAATGAATATCGCTGATATAAATTTTGTGCATTTTGCTTTTTGATCTCCCTCTATACTATATTATACTTCGTTTGAAATCAAGATATAATGATAAGGAATATATAGCAAAGGAATTGGCCACACGCCACGTCACACTACTAAAGCGCCCGAACTACGAGTGAACTATGTAGGGTACCCCACAGAACACTAATATAGGGGTACCCTACATACAGTGAACTTATCTTTGTTCTTCTTTGTTATAATATTGCCTTAGGTTTAAATTGCATATTTTGATTTTCAGAATGAGAAATTGGAGCCTATCGAAGTTAAAATTGTCGATTGGCAAACTGCAGTTGTTGGATCTCCAATGATCGACATCGCCCAGCTTTTCTTCTTCTGCTGTTTCAGTCAAGAACTCAATCACATGGACGACTTACTGTTGTTTTATCACAATACTCTATCGGAAAAAATAAAAGAGCTAGGAAGTAACCCCGAAAACTGTTTTCCCCGAGAAGCTTGCTTGAAAGCTTTTAAAAGATACGCTGCTCTAGGAATTGGAGGCATGCCTTTCTTAATGAGAATGCAGTTCAATAATATAGATATGAGTCATACGTATGATCTTGTCGAGAATGACAGTGGGAATTTCAGCTCCATACTAGGAGATGGTGTATCTGACTTGGAAAAATTCTTTGAACAAGTTGATGCCATATTTGACCTATGTATAGAACGTGATTTACTGTGAAGATATGTGCTGAAAAAATAAAATTTCTTTTGTTCACTAATCTCCATTCAGTTCAGTCAATATAAAATGAATAACTGAAATGAATTGAACATATTTTTGAAATAACTAAAAAAAGCAATATCAAAATATGTAAATATGCAATCTTTGAAGAAATTAATACAGAGTATGATCAGAAATGTATGTATAACAATGTAATATCCAAAATCCAGAGTGTCATCTATATGTATACAGGGTGTTTCCTAAATGAATGTCAATATTTATGGGGGTGATTCTTGGGTCCATTTTAGGAAAAAAAATTCATATGAACATATGTCCTAAACGTCTTACCTCTTGAGATACAGGGTGGTAAAGTTTTCAAAAATAAATCAATTATTATAAATATATCTACAACAACACTTCAGATATTTCAACGAATTTGTCATACATGTACTAAAAAAATAAAATCTACGTATGTCTCTGCATGATGATATGTCATATGTATTAATCAACGATATTTTCAATTCAACGATCATGCAGAGAAACGGTTTTATTCACGGAAACCGTGAATCGGATTGAAAAAATAAGTCAAGTAATCAACTTTGGTAAGAAATGATTGGGAATTTCAAAAATAATTTTTATTTCAGGAAAAATCTGTGGCGTACCATCAATGTCTGCCAAGATGGGTAGGTCAAATTACGTACGAACGCTACTGGTGGAAATTAAAAACAAAGTGATAGGTACATTGAAAAATTTCATTGAAATATCTGAAGTGGCATTGTAGATATTAATAAATAAATTATTTATTTTTGAAAACTTTACCACCCTGTATCTCAAAAGGTAAGACGTTTAGGACATATGTTCATATAAAGTTTTTTTCTTAAAATGGGCCCAAAAATCACCCCCATAAATATCGACATTCAATTAGGAACCACCCTTTATAACATAGAGTACGTTTTAATTATCAATGTCTATAATAAATAAAAACTATTCATATTTTATCTAGAATATTTAGATCACACATTTTGAACAGTGTTTTCACCATAGCATAAAAGGACCACTTTAACTTTTAGTAATTTTAACTAATATTTTTTTCCTTTTTTAACATAGGTACCAAATAACTTTATTCTTCTTCATTATTCATAAAAGTTAAAAATGTCAACTTTTCAGTAATGATCGGGAATGTAGAGGGTGTCACATTCAATGTCCACTCAGGAAATCTCGGAAACTAGAAGAGATGGACTAAACAGAGGCAGTTTTCCTAGCTCTATTTCAGAGAATCAAAGAATGGTGAAATTCGTAGGCTCATATACGATTCTTCGTTTTCGAGTTATTAGCAAAAATTGAGATTTTGACGATTTCGAAAGTTCGATCATAAGTCAAGTGGAACGTATTTTTTTATCTACAGTGAAAATTGGCAATTTTTCAGGGTAAGTACCTCTTTTGATTTTTTGACCGGCTGTGTATACCTACTTTTACTTTGTAGTTTAGGTATTATGGTATTAAAGGTATATATGATTACGCTGCCAAGCGTTATCATGTGAAGTTGATAATTTTATTGAGAACTGGTACAAAATAGAATAGGTATTAGATGAATGTAACAAAACAAATAATTTTAAACTTTTCACAAATTAAATATCATATCAAATTATATAGGTAGAAGACCAAATGCAGTACATCACAAATAGCAAGAACGAAATACTCGATTGTAACCAACAAATTTATTAGTCATTATCCGTTTATTATTACTTTCAATAATTTACAAGGTGCGTCAATTAATGCTATATAGCAGCTATAGCAGTAGTTAGTAAATAGGTAGGGACAAGGGTTTTCTTTGTAGATATAAAAAAAGTTTATAGATTGTATTAGATGATGGTATCTGAACATGCAATACAGGCTGTATGTGAATATGTAGTTGCGAAAAAAGTTAGGGGGTGATTCCTTGTTAAAAAATAAAGATCGCGAGAGAAAAGCAGTTTTTAACATTTTTTTTTTAAATAATTAACTGACAAGAAAAAAATTAGGCGGATATATTATGCGAGCGAGAAGGCAATCAAAAAAATTTTTGGTGGTGTTCCTCTATATGATTGAGTGAGGTAGAAAAAGCCACCCCTAAACATTGTTTCGCAAAAACATTCTCTCCATATTCATATTTCACAATATTGTGAAATAGGTGGCTTTTCTACCTCACCCAATCATAGAGGAACACCACCAAAAATTTTTTTGATTGCCTTCTCGCTCGCATAATATATCCGCCTAATTTTATTCTTGTTAAGGTGCATGGGCTATATAGCACATCCACCATAGGAAGCATAACAGCAATCATGATTGTTCCCAATTTTTTCTGAATTTACCCAATATGTATACTTCTAATAGTATTTCACCACCTCATAAAGAATTATAACGACTAATGAGGATATTAAGAGCAAGCATAGCGGAACTGACAAAAAGAATTTATACCACAACGGTCTTCAGAGAGACTGTTTTGGAAGGCTGTGTTTATACTCACATGTTGTATTTTGTATTCAAAAAGATATAGCAATATCTTCTTGGTTATATCAGTAAAACTCAATGGTTTTTCACATGATCAACTTTTTAGATTGAGTTGGTTTTAGTCAAACCATTCTGGTCAAAAATAATACCAGACTGTCTGATTTTCAATTGCCTAGATGAAATTCGAGCAATTATTCCATTTTTATCTCTAAATTAACAAAAGTTACCCACATAATAACCAACAAGATATCTGTCCCATAGTTAAGCATGATTGTGGTCAAGTTACTAGATATTCTGTTTATTCAAAATAGACATTTCCTTTTGGGTATATCCCATAAAATTTTACTTTTTCAATGATCAATTGTATATGTAAACAGAAATTGAAAAAGCTCATCTGAAGAATTACATTTATTTCAATAATTTGAATAGTTCCATTATTATTAATACAATATATTTTTATAATCAATTATATATATTTATCATAACCAAAACCGGTCCACAATAGTACAATGATATATCACACTAGGTTTCAAATAAAGCTCAACTTATTATTAGTAGCTTGAACAATCTATATGATGAAATTCACCAGTACTTCTCCAAATCCTTTTCTAAATCCTTTGGACTAGTATTTGGACCATACCTTGCTACTGGTATACCATTTTTGTCAACAATGAACTTAGTAAAATTCCATTTTATACTATCCAACAGAAGTCCACCTTGCTTATGTTTCAAGAACTTCCATAGTGGGTGAGCATTTCCACCATTTACATCAACTTTATCGAACATATCAAAATTAACCTTCTTCCTTTTGGCAAACTCACAGATTTCATCGTTACCACCTGGCTCTTGTGATCCAAATTGGTTACATGGAAATCCTAGTATTCTCAGTCCTTTGGTTTCACTGTATTTATCATATAATTCATTCAATTCAGTGTAATGGTTGTCAGTGTAACCACACTTGGAAGCTACATTTACTATTATGCAAACATGTCCTTTATATTTCTCAAGAGACACAACCTCTCCTTTGATGTCGTTGACTGTGAATTCATATATGGTTTTAGCTTGTTTATAATCAACGTTTGTAGCTGCCATTGCTGATAAAATTCCAGTGATTAATCTACCTGTGGAACAGTTACATAAACATAAATCTTGAAATGGTATTGTTTATTTCACCTAATATTTATGTATATCAAAATTAACCAGAATTTTTGATAATAATGATAATTTCACTACCAAATCGTACCCCGTAAAAATATTGGCTTCGAACTTGAAAAAAGGGCCATCTTGACAATAAAATAATACCAAAACAAAAAATAAACTTACTGCCACAGAATAATATTTTTTAATGTGTAATGTACGTATATCTGAAATATGCACAATATTGCACAACACAACTTGGAATTGAGAAAATCAAAGCAAAACCGTATTATTTATACAGAATTATAAATTATAGTTCTTTGAATATAACAACAGAACACCAACTAGGACTACTAGTAGTAGGGATGTGCCGGATGTGCGATAAATGCGCGATGAGTCGATAAAATCCAAAGATATTACATTGTAATGTCTGTGTAATATCCTCAGATCAATAAAAAGCATTTTTATTGATCTGGGGTAATATCTTTGATAAAATTAAAGAAGAATATCAAATTAATCTTTGGTAATATCAAAGAGGTTAGAGAGACAAATAATCCTTCTTTGATATCAGATTCTTACAGCATTACAGATTTTCACAGCATTCCAAAGACTACCCGCTAGAAGGTGGGTAGTCCGTGCAGCAGGTGGCGAATGTAGTGATGTGCTATCATTGTTCAAACAAAGAATTGATACTCTTTGCTTCAAATCTGGAATCATGGAAATTTCAGATTTCCTACTTCCATTCAGATTTTTCTGTAGGGCCATCCATTTTACAATTTTCCCCAATGTTTTCAAAAAATATTTTTTTACCATCAATGATTAACTGATAGGTCTTGATCAAAAAGTTGATGAATATCATGGCAAATATAGGCAGATTACTTGAGATTTATCATATAGGATATAATAGTGTTCTGTCTCTGTGGGATGACTTAATATTGATTCTTGATTCAACCACAATAATCATTATTACTACGAAGGGTACCTTAAATTATATTTCCCTATCAAAATGTTCATTACTGTTAACCAAAATATTGTCATCAAGTATAAACCATTTCATTTGGCTGCATGATCTACTATGACACCACTGAAAAAGATGGATATATTCCAGAACAGTTGATGTTTTAAGCATTTACTCCACTCTGAAGTTAAATCAAAACAACCCTCGTAGTATCATATATTTATTTTCAGGGAAACAAGGTTAATAAAATATATAAATTTATCAGTCTCTGAAATTTAAAGAACAATCATAAACTTTAAAAATATTTCAGAAAATATATCAAACACCAATAAAAAATAATATATTGTTAAGAGAATATTCATCTGAATACACATACTCTTTTCACCAATATTTTTCCAAAGTTTTAATCAGACCTTTAGGGCTTACATTAGGTCCCTGCCTATCAACTGGTTGGCCATTTTTGTCAATAATAAACTTTGTAAAATTCCACTTGATAGCATCAAGCAAAAATCCACCCTGTTTCTCTTTCAAATATTTAAATAGCGGGTGTGCATCATTTCCATTCACATTTATTTTTTCGAATAAATCAAACTTGACATTTTTCTTTTTTGTAAACTCACAAATCTGATCACTATCACCTGGCTCTTGCCCTCCAAATTGATTGCAAGGGAAGGCAAGGATTCTCAATCCTTTGCTTTCAGCATATTCATCATACAGTTCATTCAATTCTGTATAATGATTATTTGTATATCCACATTTAGAAGCAACATTAACAATAATCAATACATGTCCCTTATACTTCTCTAGGGAAACTGGTTGACCATTAATATCATTTACAGTAAATTCATAAATCGACTTTGCTTCTTTCCAGTTCACAGTAGATTCCGCCATTTCGAAGTAAATTGCACCTAAAAAAATAGCAACGATTGATACAAAGCCGGAGATCATGATATGTTTCATAGATTTATTCATTATAATTGCAATTTCATATGGCTCTCTCTAAAAAAAAACAAACGCTAATTTTCACCAGAAATGTCAATTTTTACCTGTTGCTCGTTAAGTTGATAACTGACAATGTGTATAGATCCGGTAAAAACAAGATATTATATTTGTTGAATCATCCAAGGTAACGCCTATTGAACTTTGGTAAACAACAAATATTTATTTACTTTAATTTACGACGTATCATTCCCATAGACATTATCTATGGGATCTATGATCAGGACATAGAAATTATAGAAAAGTTTTTCTCGTATCGAATCAACCGAGACATAGCATAGACAACCTAGAACCGTAGATCAACCGTGGACAACCGAGACGGTTGTCTCTGGTTAGGAAGGTAGGATGCCCCTCAGATAAAAAAAAAACTGATCTGACGGACGCCCTCATATCTCTAGTAAAAAGGAACCTGCTTATGGAGGGTATAAACCTGCTAAAAACTACAGTGA
Source organism: Coccinella septempunctata (assembly GCF_907165205.1). NCBI lineage: Eukaryota > Metazoa > Arthropoda > Insecta > Coleoptera > Coccinellidae > Coccinella > Coccinella septempunctata. Next base: position 30,191,576 of record NC_058190.1, read on the forward strand.
CTCTATCAAACGTTAGAGTCACGGTACTAAAAACCGACTCCGACTATATTTTGGCCTGTTTCATATAATTCACCATAAGATGGCCCTGAAATCGCACTGTCAAACTGTTTACAGTTTTCTGTTTTATAATTGAAGGGCGCGAAATTCGAATTCTATTTCTTGTATTGGATTCGAATATCGAAACAAGAAATAACATCCTGACCAACAAAACAAGAGTAGGGCTTTGTTTTGTGATCAGGGTGTTTTTTTTTATCTAAACATTGTTTCGAATCAATTGATATCAATGAAATACTTTCTTAAATTTGATATACTTTTTATTTGAAATTCATAAAAAAATATGACAGAATTGAAATTTGTATTCAAAGGTCAGGCTTTTTTCTAACAGAAGGTTCAACTGGTGAAAATAATTCATTTCTGAAAATACCCAGTACAGAAGTAATAGAGCTTCGTATATTCATCTTGCCTTTTAGGAGAAGTTGAAAACCAATTGTAAGTTTCCCGTACAAGAAACTCGATATTTCTGGGCACAGTATTCACTGAGACATGTGAAACTGCAAATTGTAGGGAATGACATGTACATGTGCAACGAATTAACACCAAATTTTTCAAATGAAGTTCTCTTTTGAGTATTTCAAAAACACCATTATTTACACCGACCACCACGGAGGCATTATCTGTGCCGATTCCAACCATGTTATTATCTATGATTATCAAAGATCTTTGATGATTATACAGCGATTGAGATTTTGAAATTTGTCAATGAATTATGAATTTACAAGAACAGCAACTAGATTTTTTGCATCTGCGCTTTCTACTGACACGCGAGCTTTAGAAACGCTGACGTAATATTTTGGTTCTTAATACTGTATTATCGTACAACGAATCCTAGTGTTTTTGATACCGATACATCTATAGATTTATCCATGAGCACACTATATTTCTGTTCACCTATATATGTCTTCTACCAATTATTTTGTGAAATAAGGACTCAAGGAGCTAACACATCCGTTCTAATATTAGTACATTTTGTACGATGCAATCGCATGTTTTTAGCGCCCTCATCATTGGAAAGCACAATTTTACACAAATCACTTAGATGGTCAACAGCTAAAATGGAGCAATGTTCAGCTTAAGATTCCCAATAACTCCTGAACTGTTGACTTATTACCCAAGGTATGGAATACTGCCATTAAATAGGCTATATAACGGTGTGAAAAAAAGCGGGGTGTGCCATTTGAAATAAGGAAGTATTAGGCTGTTTCCGATATATCCGCAAGCTACGTAGGTTTGATAATATTTAAGAGGGAAAGTTCATAGTCTAAAACCCCAATATGCAAATTTTCAGTACTAAATTGTGATTAGTTCTCTACAAATGTTTAATGGACCATCAACAGCCTTTATATGTTCTAGTAATCTTGATAGTACTCAAAATCCAACCATTACTATTTAGAGATTCAGATATCTATTCCACATTTTTTTTGACAGACATAATATCTCATAGGTAAAATACTTTCACACTTTACACATATTCTTCTTCGAAGAATTGACTGTTAAGCCCGGTTTAGCCTCGCTTCCGGTACCTCGCATAGCGTAAACCTTTGAACCAGAGAATCAGTTTGTCCTGATTGAACTCTATTAGAGAGTTGAAGTGCGCACAGTACGTTAGCCTAGGCTGGTATTCTCGAGCATTCGCAATATATGCGATCGTACGCATCGAAAAACGTTGTGATGATTTTAACAGCAAATAGCAGAGTTTTCCAGAGTTTCACCAAAGAATTTGGTGCTTTCATATGGGCCCGGATCTCCGGGAGGAAATGTTTTGAGCAGTGTAATGAAGGTGAACAGAGAAGTGAGGATCGGTACTTGGAACGTTAGAACGATGGCGCAAGCTGGAAATATCAACAACGCAACAAAGGAGATGAGTAGGATGAAAGTTGACATCATGGGGATCAGTGAGATGAGGTGGCCGGGAGTGGGTTCGGTGGATGTGGACGAACACAGAGCGTATTATTAGGGAACACAAGATGGCAAGTTTGTGAATGGTGTAGGCGTTGTTGTCACCAAAGAGATAGCGCGGAGTGTCATGAACTTTGTCCCATTCTCGAAAAGAGTCCTTCTAATACAGATTAGCGCCCGACCAGTAAATCTAAACATCATCCAGATTTATGCCCCTACTGCAGATAAGGATGAGGGGGAAGTTGAGGAATTGTACAGGAATGTCGCCCAAATACTCGAAAAGCTACCCAAAAAAGAAGTTAACATCATCATGGGGGACTTTAATGCAAAGTTGGGAACTGGGGAAAAAACCGAGATATGCTGGAGAAATTTACAGACGAACACGACCTTGTAGTCCTCAACACACAGTTCAAACAACCACCGCGGCGTTTATATACATGGAGATCGCCCCTCGATAAACCTGGTAGAATAGTCAGAAATCAAATAGATTACGTACTGATCAACAAGCGGTACAGAAACAGCTGCTTAAGTATGAGAACCTTCCCGGGAGCAGATATGCAAACTGACCACGTGCCAGTCATCGGAAAATTCAAAGTGGTTATGAAGAAGATAAAGAAAACTGTTCCATTAAAAGTTAACCTTAGACAGCTGAAAAACGGGAAGATTAAAGAATGTGTAAAGAAAGAGCTGAATGCAGCAGTAGCAGAAGCAACAGAAGATAGCTCAGTAGAAGAACAATTGAATCACCTGAAAAGTAAAGTGGAACACATTAAAGAAACTATTCTGAAGGAAGACGGACAAAGAGTGAAGAAGAAAACCTGGATGACAGATTACATATTAGACCTAATGGAAGAGAGAAGATTGAACAAGAATAACACCATAGAATACAAAAGGATAAACAATATCATAAGGAACGAAGTACGAATGGCTAAAGAAAAGGAACAGAGGGAGAACTGTGAGGAGATAGAGGCACTGCAGTTGAAATATGACTACTTTAACGTCCACCGGAAGGTGAAGGAAGTCACTGGACAAAGAAGGAATACAAACTTCGGGAAGCTAGTTGACGCTAACGGGAACATCATTGTAGACATGGAAGAGAAAAAGAAGACATGGACTAGGTATATAGAGCAACTCTTTGAGGATAATAGAGAGAACCCCCCAGATCCCCGGAGTAACACAGATAATGGGCCAGAAATAATAGAATCAGAAGTGAGGGCAGCTATAGAGCAGAGCAAAGAAGGAAAAGCGGCAGGACCTGACAACATCCAGACAGAGTTCCTGAAGCTTCTAGACGAGAATGGGTTGAAGAAGATTACCAAACTTTTCAACAACATCTACAAATCAGGTAAAATACCACAAGAATGGCTAGTCTCAGAGTTCATTGCACTGCCAAAGAAACAAGGCGCAAAACGATGTGAAGAGTATCGAACGATAAGTCTGATGAGCCACCTGCTGAAATGCTTTCTCAAAGTCATCCATAGGAGAATATACAACCGATGCGAGAACCTAATCTCTCGAAACCAGTTCGGTTTCGTCAATGCGATGGGAACCAGAGAAGCACTCTTTGCTGTCCAAGTCCTTGTCCAGAGATGCAGAGACGTTAACCGTGACGTGTACTGCTGTTTTAAGGTAAGCGCACATACATCGGCATCGGACGGACGGCATGGAAGGAACGGCACGGCAGCGGCGGAATTTTTATGAAGGTATCGCACATATAACATCGGAATCGCCGGACTCCGGAGGAATAGATTAGTTGCGAATATGTCTTCAAGCGGTGAGGAACTAGCGTTTGTTCTGGAGGAAGAAGAGTTTCAAAAGCGAAGGAATCGTAGACGAATGTGGATACATGACATATGTAAAAAAGGGAGGATTTTGGAGAATATGTTCATTTATTTCCGCACTTGATGAAGGACGAAAAAAAAAATGGTTGCTATAATTTCTGTCACTTAAATTGTACAATTCATTATAATTTTGTACGCACAGTATTAAGTTCTCCTGAAAACTCATGCTTCTGCCGTGAATTCGTATTTCGTATGACTACCCGTACAAGCCGCTGCATGTAGAGACTTGTAAAATGACGCAGATGCCGCGGCAATCTCCGATTGGTATCGCACATATGCGTTACCTCCGAGAAGAAAAGGCCTGGGCGCTGTCGTGTGACGTCAGCACAGCGAGGCCTAAGACGTGGAACGTCTCATATCGGAGGTAACGTCCCGACATATGTCGTTACCTCCGATATGAATTTCTTAATATTTCTTAATATTTCTTCTCGGAGGTAACGGTCGGGATCGGCCGGCACAGCACGCATCGGTCGGAATTTAATTCTCGTTCCTCAATTCCGTAGGATGCGATGCGATGCGATGCCTGCCGTCCGCACATATGTGCGTTGCTCCATTCAGTTCCATTGAAAGTAATTTATTCCGATCCGTACCGTCCGTCCGATGCCGTTGTATGTGCGCTTACCTTAATTGACTACGTCAAGGCATTTGACCGGGTTCAACATGGCAAAATGATGGAAATACTGGGGAAGACAGGGATCGATACCGGTGACCTGAATATCATAAGTAGCTTGTACTGGGGCCAGTCGGCAACAATGAGAGTCGACGGAGAAACAACTGAGGCCGTCAAAATAATGCGAGGAGTAAGGCAGGGCTGCGTACTCTCACCCCTGCTATTCAACATCTACTCCGAACAGATTTTTAAAGAAGCACTCGACAACGAAGAAGAAGGCATCTCAATAAATGGGAAGAAATTGAGTAATATAAGATACGCGGACGACACCATCGTGTTCGCAGATAGCCCACAAGCACTGCAAAAACTTATCAACAAAATAGCAAGAGTTAGTAAGAAATATGGTTTGGACATAAACATACAAAAGACCAAAATTATGGTCATTAGCAAAAACAAGATCGACAACATCCAGTTATCCATCAACAACCAGCCAATAGAGAGAGTACCACACACCACGTACCTAGGAACACTTATAAACGAGAACTGGGACACAACTCAAGAAATCAAATCACGAATCGCCAAAGCCACAGCTGCCTTTAACAAAATGAGCAAACTCTTCAGAAGCCATGATCTTACACTGGAAACAAAAGTGAGACTTCTCAGATGTTACATCTTCTCTATCCTCCTGTACGGGGCAGAATCTTTGGACACATCAAAGAGAATAGAAGCCTTCGAAATGCGACTCTATCGAAGAATGTTGAGGATATCATGGACCGAACATATCACTAATGAAGAGGTACTAAGAAGGATGAATAAACGAAAAGAAATTATGAACACCATCAAGATCCGGAAACTGCAGTATCTGAGCCACATCATGAGAAACGACTCCAGGTACTCTTTACTCCAGACAATCATCCAGGGAAAAATCGATGGAAGAAGAGGTCCAGGAAGGAGAAGAATATCTTGGCTGCATAATCTTAGGAAATGGACCGGAAAAACATCAGCCGAGCTCTTCCGCATTGCCGTAAACAAAGTAAAGCTACATTCACAATCAATTCACGGGCCGAAGTGCACTTCGGCACGGAAGCTTAGCAGATGGCGTTACCATTCACAATGAAATTCAAGACAAAATTTCTTGCAAGTTGCAAACTATCACTTCGGCAAGGAATTTCGTGCCGGCTATAGATGATGCTGATGCTTATGTTTTGATCAGTTACATTTTTGATTAATTTGAGTATTTGGTTTCAAGATTATCGCGAATGGTAAATTTCGTGCCGAAGTGCACTTCGGCCCGCGAATTGATTGTGAATGCAGCTTTAGGCTTGCCATGCTGGTTGCCAACATCCGTAACGGATAGGAACCACAAGAAGAAGAAGAATATGGGCTAAACCACAGCCCTCTTAAACACATGCCGTGTTAAGAGGGCTGTGGCTAAACACAATGCTTTGGTGAAACTCTGGAAAACTCTGCTATTTGCTGTTAAAAACATCACAACATTTTTCGATGCGTACGATCGCATATATTGCGAATGGTCGCATACCAGCCCTGAACGTAAACGTTAACGTGAGAAACAACGTCAAATATATCGTTTACGTGTTGCAGGGGCGTAGCTACCGCGGTATCACTGATACGGGGCCCCCAGGCTTTAGGGGCCCCCGAATGTCTGTAAGCAAAAAATTCCTAAAAATGTTATCCAAAACCTCATATAGGTTTTACAATAGCATTTTTGAGAATAACTGCTAAGACAACCATTCATTTCAAAATCCCGTTCATTACACCGAATCGATCATTCAGATAGATACTAATACTTAAAATCTGAAATTCAAAAAATTCGTGCCATCAAAGAACTTTTAAAATTAGTCCTGATAAAATTCAATAGCCTTGCATACAGTTTTCCGGACGATATTACTGGATGCCTTTTATTTTAGACCCTTCCGGTTACAACTGCAATCGCTGAAAGGAGTTTTTCAAAATTAAAACTCATAAAAAATTATCTGAGGACTTCTATGGGACAGGAATGGCTGTCAGACATGTCGTTATTGTCAATAGAGGGGGAACAACTTGAAAAACTGAAATCGTCATCAGCTATGGCGGATTTGATAAATAGATTTGCTTAAATAAATGCTAGAAAAGCGTATCTTTAATTTTTGGTATTTTTTGTTTATTATTTGTTTTTTTATCATTTTATGTTGTTTGTATATTATTTGTTTGAATATTATTTTATATTGTTTGTATGTTATTTGTTTGTGTATTATTGCGCTCCCAGCACCAAGTATGAGTTAGAACTTTTAATTATAATTACATATAATCATTTCGATACTAACATTTTTTGCTACTTTTATTTTTACTTCACCCTTCCTTAGGGCCCCTCAACACATTTTGATACAGGGCCCCTCTAAGGCAAGCTACGCCACTGACGTGTTGTAATGAAATTTGAGTTGAAGTGCTGCCACCAGACGTTAAACATAACATATCAATTTGGATTTTGCTTTTCTTTTGCGTGAACTCTCTTTTATCTAATATTGAGCCTCGACAGCTAGAATAATATTTGGAATATTGATGTTTTAATGCTTTATATGCATGATAAAGAGAATTTTCAAATTTTTATTATCAATAAAATGTTAAAGTGTTAGAGACATGGGAATCGCAGTGGAGTTTCAGCCATTTCCTTACTGAATGTAATCTGATAAAAAAGTTTTATAACTTAATCCTTTTGATAATTTAGAATATCACTGCTGATTTCTTATAACTTTCATTCATTATGAGAAAATACACGGGAAATGTAAACAATGACCGTTTGAGGTTATCAAGAATTGCATTCAACAATTCAACATCAACAGTCCGTCCATTCGCAAGTCATCGGTGCTACTCGTTTAAAGCAGTTTAAAGGCGGCTACAGACGGCATGGCAAGCCTTATTGGCCAGCGTTTGAACGAACGTTTGTGGAAACGTTGGTATATTCTCGATATTCGTGCACCGACGACCATACACACCGCATGTTAATTTGGCAAGTCTTTTTGAGGCAACTAAGAAGGCGAACGTTGAACAAGCGTGCGTTAAAATGGAGTCTGATTTTTTTGATTGAGTTTTGTGGATCCCAAAGAATGGGGTACTTTTCATACAAATTGGGGAACTCTAAAATGTTGTCATTGCTCCAGTTTTCAGTCATTTTAGCTTAAAGAAACAATAATAATTGACAACAAGAGACATTATTAAATCCACTGCATTATTAACCATGCACGACGACACGAGGTACTTCACAAAACACGAACTTCCTTAATAAGGGATACCTACCACAAACCATTCAAGACAGATAAAAATTGTTAAAACAACTTATAAGGGTATAGAGACAGAGTCTCTGGTCGCGTATCAAAAAACTCAAAAAAGACGCGGTGTGTCGTTTACCATGCTACAGGATTCGATAACGGAGAAAGCTTTGGCTCATTTGCAAGCATAGATCTGTTTCAAAACTAGTACCTGATGAAAAAACAAAGTGTTGAAAATAACGGTATCATAAAATTTATTATATCTGTATGGTACAACAAATAAACACTCCGCCCCAAAGAATTTTTAGCATACTCTTGGTGGGTGGTTTCAAATTTCAACCATTTCATAAATAAATCGTATAATAAAGTGTAGGAAAACAAGGAATGATAAAAACTACAAACAGTACAAACCTTCTGGTATTGATTTCTCAATCCCACTTGGCCCGGCTTCAGAAGGTATTTTTCCCGTATCAACTCCTGTTATTACTTCAGAAAGTTTTTGCTCATTTGCAAGCTGATCTGTTTGAAAACTAGTTCCTGATGAAAAAACAAAGCGTTGAAATATCAAATCATAAAATTTATTATATATGGTGCAACAAATAAACAATCCACCTCAATTTCGAAGAATTTCTAGCTAACTTTTGAATCTTTGAATGATTTCAAATTTCAACCATTTCATGAATGAATCGTATAATATAAGACTGAATACAGATTTTGAGACAATTCAGTATTTAAAAAAGGTAGTGTTACCTGGTACACCTATTGTTGGAACTGCATCAATTGTGAGACCTCTTTTACTACCTGGTAAATGATAATTCTTGGAAAAATGTGCATGACACACGTAGTATCTATTGTAAATCTGTTCATCGGATAATTCTTTCCAATTTTGTGGATTAATAACTTTCAACCAAGTTTTGAAAATAGTCCGATTGGCTTTGGGGAAACGATGCCTTTGGCTTACTCGATCCATACATCCAGGCACACAACAATTCTTCATTTTTAAAATAAGGTATAAAATAGCTCACAAATAAAAAAAATTCAAATCACTTAATACCAACAACGTCCACTAATTCAAGATTTTTCGAAAAGAACGCACTTAACTGGTCGAACTTTCTCCGAAGAAGGAAGGCTCAACCATAGCGTTCTGGCATTGGCAAAATGATTTTTTTCTTTGAGAAAAAAAGTTCACAAACAACATCATTAGAACTTTGATATGATAAAACAGAATTTAATTTTTTTAGGTTCATGTTCAATTCAAGATTATTGTTTTTTATTTTTTCATCAACGGAAAACTGAAGCGTCTGCGCAATGAGAATGGAATCGTAGAATCTTGAATCGCAAATTCTAGAGCTACCCAGCGGTCGATAACTGCGCCACATAGCGCCGGTGGCGAGTAGCACTAAAAACATCAAATTTGGTGGTGGGGGTTAAGAGGTGTCCCATCTATTCTCTGTAATCGGTGATTACGGACCATACCACCATTCTACTCTGTAATCTGTGCCATACCATAGACAAAGATTATAGAGATATAATCTTTGACCATAGAGAAAGGGTCTCTGGACCATACATAGAGAAAGGGGGGGTCTCTGGGACCATACCATACCTTCATAAAGTCACTGTGCTAAATACCTAGTAGCGATTTATTCGCGTGCGACAAAATCGAGTATCGACTGTTGATCGATTTTGTCGTATGTATGGATGTGCGAGTCGCATGCAACCTGGGTGAGGTGCGAGCATTGAACTCAAGTTAAAGTCTTTCTTGAATTCAATGGGTGCGAGTGAAGGTGCCTACACCTACAGATTACTCTGACCTGAAGTGAGACCACGTCATAATGCGTATGATCAAAATATCTAACATAGGGTTGTGTGTGGAAGCGTTCAAACATAGAGGAAGGGAAGATCTGTTGTCTCTGGGTTCAAATTGTTCTGACAATGCGTTCCCACGACACGTCAGAACAATTTGAATGCTTCCTCGCAAAATCGTATGTTGCATTTTTGAATCGTGCGTATTATGACGTGGTCCCACGTCACGTCAGAGTAATATGTATATTGCTTTCACATTTATTTTTGCAGTCGGTTGGCCATGAAATAATTTTCTCAAGTTTTTGTAACTAGAACGGAGTACCTAAGGTCAGCACTCATGAAATGTCGTTAATGTCATAACGCCGTTGCCACAACTTATATCAATTAATATTACGAAAATGCCGAAAGTGATTGAAAAAAGAGACAGGGTTTCAGAAAGTGCTATTTAGAATTCAGGTCCGCTCATTCAAATAGTTATACCCTGATATTCTAAAATCCACAATACGTCAGACGGTAGCGAACATATTCAATGTAAGAGAATTTATATAATGTTTCATTTGAATCTAATGGACTTATATGTCAGCTGAATATTTCCCCATCAGAATGATTGTGAATGAAGAGGATGACAAAGAATTTTTTTCTATTGGGAGACCCAAAAAAGTGGTGGCATTTGAGAATTTTATGTTTGAGTGAATTAATGCGAAAAATTTACTACAGGATTGATTTTTCTATTTTTCATTTGACTTGTCCTATACACTGTAAATATCTCAAGGTACCAATAAATACCTAATTAGTAATTATTATTATTATATCAATGCATTGAGAGGAACAGCCACAAATAGGTACGCGCCAGTCGTCCTGCTAATTGTTTATTCATGTGAAATTTTTGTTCAAAGGTGAAGTTCATCTTGATTGAAACTTCCTTTAATTCCTTTTACTAATATTGATGCAAGATGATTTTCGCTGAAAAATTTAACATCCTTGTAACTATTTGTTAATTCCTTCGGGAGATACCCATTCCCAACAACTGCAACATATATGCATTTCATCTTTGGGTTAATATTTTTGAAATCTACAACTGATGTAACGTATTCAAACTTTAGCCAAAGAAGATAACGAACATTAACTCTCCTGAAGCTAGTGCATATTATGATATTATACTGATCTCTTGTATTTTCCATGCAAATAACTGGATTTGGTATGCCTTCAATCAGTTTGTATAAACTTCAATTATGTTCGTCACATATTTTCCGAAGAGATTCGACATTGTGATAAAATACGTAATAACAGAAACTTTTACGTAGAACGGGCAACATAACGTTGATTTAAAACCCAAAAATGTTTTGACAAGCGGCATAACCCCACATTTTCGTACTATACAGAGTGAAATGTGTCAAAGTTCCATGGCCAACCGACTACTAAGATAAAAGTGAATGGAGTATAGGCACCTTAAGGGGGTTGTTCCTCCAAAGCTACGCAACAGTGACACGGTTTTGTTGCTTAGAAATTGACCTGCCTGTTGCTCGGCAACAACAAGTCAACAAGACGACACGATGCTTTATGTAGCGTCAGTGGGAATGTAGTGTATATGTTACGGCTAAAGATAGGTGTGAACATAAACTTAAGATTAGCCGGCTAAACTTAGGTTTAGCTTCGGGTATTTGCTAATGTTAGTTTCTTCTATCTTTAGCCGGCTAAACTTAAGTGTAACCACATCCCATCGGCTAAAAATGTAGAAGGCTTGAGGGGCGTAAATTTTCGGCAATTAAAAGAATGTAAAGAAATAGTAATACGAGTATAATCAAACTATTAATGCAATGCATTTTTTGTATGAATTTCACATATTTTAATAGCAGAAAAGCATTCTGTTAAGCAGTTGAGAAATTGGAGAATGAACATATATTTGTTTCAACTGTGTCTCAATGAATTCTCATTGACGAATCTAAAAATCTAAACGCTTGATGACAAAATTCGAGACATGCTATTTTGAGTGTGAGGGAAAACTGTAGTGTTAATTATTATTTTTCATCTTGTTATTATTCATAATTTGAGGGGAATTGAATGATCAGAAGGAGATAATGAAGACAAGAATGATGCCGCGAACTTCTTTATCAAAATACCAAAGATTTTCTAGAAAAATATAAGTAGAAGTAACCAATCTTGTTTGTAATTAACCGGACTATTTGGCTCAAAGATTAAGGAGTTAACTGTATAATCTTTGATTTGGCTGATAAGCTTTACGCACTTGTATCCCCCGGGATGATTCATCAAGGGTGGCGAAAGGCCATATTTTGGAACCCGTATATTCAATGACTCGGGAAGAAATTTTTAACAAAATCAGCTAGAGAAAGTGTTTTCAACTATGTTCATGTTCATAGTTTTTTTTTGTTTTTTTTTTGGTTTTTTTTGCGAAAGAATTGGTTGCAAAAAAATTGCAACGTTAGAAACTATAGTTCCTATTTCGTAATTTTTCCATAAACCCAATTATTGAATGGCAGGGAAAATATACTTTTGTTTACGGAAAAATTTTTCTATGTCCAATATCTCATTTTCTTGTGGGTTCATATTATGGTTTTTCACAAATTAGGCTCGGTTTGAAGAGCATTAATCTCCTAAACAGATAAAAATAACTCGTTAAATCTTGAATTGAAAACCCATAGGCGTTATGTAATACAACCCGAATACATTCGATGCTCTTTTGCATATTTCAATTCTAAAAATTTAAACAAAAAAGTGGCCATGTGCGTTCGTCCTCTCCCATCCGACCATTCTTGAGACATCACCTCTCCGCATGTCCATCGAATACACTTTTAGCCGTTCCGTTTTGGGTAATGTGCACATTAGCCGGCTAAAGATGAAATGCCCTGACGCAGATGAATATTTTATCGAACTTTAGCCGATCCTCGAATATAAACCTAAGTTTAGCCGGCTAATCTTAAGTTTATGCTCACACCTATCTTTAGCCGTAACATATATAATAGAAAATATGGGATGAACACGAAAGATACACGCTGGCGATATCGGATCGTTGTCGCGTTGCGTTGCTTTGCTGACATGGCACATACATGACAAAGGCGATGCGTAATTTTTAGTTTGAACTGAAAACGACATATTTCACGCAACTGACATTTCACTCAGATGTAAGATATCTGAAAATTATGTATCGCCTATGTCATGTATGTGCCATGTCAGTGCTATGCTACTTTGGGGGCGCTCCCCCTAAGAGGTAAGAGGGGAAGTGATGGAAGCGTAAAGCGCATGGGTAGGAGTCTGGAGAAAACAGTCTCGCTTATTGCCGAACATGAGAAATCAATTATAATTTCAATAGTTTCAGGTGGGTATTTGAGCCAAAGATTATAGAGTTAACTCTATTGCTATTTTATTCACATGTGTAACAATACCTACCTTTAGAGATTTCCTATAGGTCACAGACAAAATCTAGTTTCCAATCAGACAATTATTGGAATATGTAGTTACATATTATATTTTTTCATATTGATTTCATAAGTAATTTTTTGGTTGTTTGTTCATCCTCGAACACACTTTACATAATGCTATTTTATTTCATTGTAGCCAGAGGAAGATGGAATATAGTCTCCGTAACGTTGTTCTAGGAATCCGAGTGATTCGTTGATTCCTGAAACTGCAATTTGTCGTCTAGGTGTATGGGAAAGAAAGAGAATAGCTCGTCAGAATTTCTAGATTCAATGATTTCTTCCCCGATCCCGATGATGATTATGAAAAGTAATGCGAAATACTGATTAAATTCCAAACGTAGGTACCCACACAAATAAGACGAGCCTCTGACTGTTTTAATCAAAAATTCACTTTGGCAAATAGAGCTCATATGTGGTTTTACCCATCAAAAACAGGATAAAATCTCATTCATGGAATTTGAGTATGATATTTTCGAAAACCCATATGAAATGATTTTAATGATCCTACTACATATATTAAATTCGACAACATCAATATTGTAACTATATGCATGTGTAATGAATCTTTAGAAGTGGTAATTTATAAATATTTAATATTAAAAGCTACATTTACCTACTCAATGAAAATATCATTACCTATATGCTATGCATAATATGCATACCACTTCATTACATAAATCACCTATGCAAATGATTCACTAATAAATCAATAATTTCATCGTTTTGTGCAATCCATATAAATCATGATTATTCGATCTACAAAATGCTATAAGAAAGCGTGCTTTTCCGATATTCTACCAATATTTCTCAAGCGATTCTAATAGTTCTTTTGGACTAGTGTTTGGTCCATGTCTCTCCACAGGCTGGCCATCTTTATCGATAATGAATTTGGTGAAGTTCCATTTGATGAAATCACCCAAAACACCCCCCTGCTTCAATTTCAGGTATTTCCAAAGTGGACTTCCATCGCTTCCATTTACATTCACCTTTTCGAAAACATCAAAATTAACGTTTTTAGATTTGATGAAATTTATAATCTCTGCTTTATCCCCTGGCTCTTGGCCAGCAAACTGGTTACAGGGAAATGCCAGAATTCGCAGTCCTTTCGACTCAGAATATTTATCGTAGATTTCCACAAGTTCTTCATAATGATTTTTCGTGAATCCACACTCTGAGGCTACGTTGACAATGATACATACATGTCCTCTATATTTTTCCAAAGATACTGGTTCGCCATTGATGTCATTAACGGTGAATTCGTAAATTGATTTCGCATTTTTATAGTTAACAGGCTCTTCAGACATCTTCCGACGAAAAGTTTTCAACAAATCAAAATTTTATCGTTATAATATTTGATCGACCCTTATTCGAAGAAAGGATCTACAAAAGTGAGTTATTGTTGGTCTAAAATTACTGAATGTTAACTAAAATGGTCCCATGCGCAGAAAAGGTTTATTATTTATTTAGTGGTGTAGGTGAAACACTTGGGAAGTAAGGAATAAAATAGCAGGTGTATTGATCAATGATTGCTAACGCAATTTGAATAAATGGTTTCCTATTACCAGCATCAGCATAAATGTCCGTTATTTTCTAACAAAATAAATACAATTATACGAGAACTTTATCATTGTTCTGGATCGAAGTAATCGTCAGAATTATTCTATTTCAAGCTGAGCATGTGTGAGTATATTTATTCAAAAGGAAAAAGAATAAAATTATCATTAAAAGGTTCAAAATTATTAAGGCGGAATTCAATAATTCAAATTAAATAATGAGTGAGAAAATGATATTGAGACGCATAACACCTTTCGATTTGCCATTATGCGTCTGAGTATCATTTACTCATTATCCAAATAATATAATACCAAAATTTCAGCCTTCCTGGTTTCTTGACACTTTTGCAATCATTTACTTCTTAAGTGCCCTGTCTGATGATCATGTAGTATATTGAGACTTTGAGGACATTAGCCCTCTTTTAGTATGCCAATTTCATGTTTGACTCTTGAATATCCCATTCCCAATATTATAATATTAAAATTTCAGCCCACCTGAAATGGTTTGAAATTTAACTTTTTCATGAAAAATTATAAAAATGAATCTTCCTGAACTAACTGCAAATCAATTATTTTTACCTATAATGTTGCGCTGCGCTAAGGCGCAGACTAATAGGTGAAGGTACGTTTACGAGAAAAATTCAAATTCCCACGAAACCGAAAAACTTTTCACAGTTTGTGTTTACAACATTGCTACGTTGCCGATGCATTACCGATTTATTCCAATCGTTTGGGTTTGGATGTTTTCGATTAATTTTCGAATAATCATAGTTTATCACAATCAGTGTGTTGTGATTTGCATTAATTTAATTTCCATATGTGTATCTTGTGTTCCCTGTGTGCATTTATGTATAATATATTTTGTCCCAGAAAAGAGTACAGTTATCCTATATATTTGCTCATTCCAAACTGGAAACAACAATTCGGAAAAATTGTTCCAATAATGGAATAATGAAACATCTGAACGCAACTGTAGACCGGATTCGGGATCATTGTCTCTCGTCAGTACAGTGTAGTGCTGAATATTCCGAGCGGAGGACATAGTTTTAAACTAAATCGGGTTGACATTTTGAGAAATTCTCATCACGATACGCCATCTGTCTCGCAAAGACTTAAGCAAAACCTCACTTTGTCTGCAGACTCCTACATCAATTCATAGCTCCATAATTTAACTACTACCTACTACTTTGATTATAGTATAACTACTAATTACTACCTTGTTTATATAACTATAAACAAAGCGCTACTACCTATAGTCATCGAATGTTCGTCAAGCGACCGCAGACGAGTCAATAGGGTTCGCTCGCCAGACCACATTCGGTTGGGAAGTACTCTGTGTACTCCATTATCATTATCATTGCTCATTATCCCTTGTGTTGCAAGAACGAAAGTTCTCAATCAGCATCTGGGACAATGGACCAATCCATTCAGCTCGATTGTAACGTGACCCTACATCCCAGATATAGCGGATATGCATTACTAAACTCATTTTTTAAGTAAAAAGGTTTATCGCTCCGACTAAAAATGATAACCAAATTAAAGTGAAATGGGATTGAACAATTATGAGGACTGTACAAGTAAAAATTATGTTTCGTATTGTGAACACTTACATGTAAAACCCTATAATTGAACCTTTGGTTTTACGATGGAATTACGGATTCCGTTCATTGTGAATGGCCATTAAGCTGCATCCACATTATGCCGCTGTGTGCCGAGCAGAGATATACAGGCTGAGCTTTTTAAAACGAAACAGACGAGATAAAGGGCGGAATAAATTTATTTCGAAAAAATGCTCGGACACGTCGATTTTGTTTCGAGGGGGACCACTTTTAAGGTGAAATTCACAACTATATATTTTGAATAGGAAAGATAGGGTGAGTGATACCTCATTTGAAAGGCCCTTTTATCCTGAATTCAGCGTAGGTATTAATTTTTTTCTCATTTAATGCATTCGTTTTCGAGATTTTCAATTTTGAATTTCGTACAGTACCAGTCATTCCGCTATACCATGCTATGTGAAATCATCAATGATTTGACAAATTCATTCTGAGGTTACGATGGTAACCGTTAATTGTGAACAGTGGACAACGAAATAATTATTATAAGTTATTACTTTCTTCAACAATTAAGGTGAAAATGGTTTATCCTTTGGTAGAAAAAATTGAAATTATTTCTTAATTTTTCAAGAATTAATAACGAATGCGGGAATCGTAGAGGAGCTTTATTCAATCGATTGCAGCCAGAAAAGCGCAGAAAGTACGTTTTAGAACTTGTGAAAAAATTTCAGTAAACTGGATCAGTGGCCAATAAGATGAAAAATCTCAACTGTGAGAACCGTGTAAGTAATGAAGATGATGTTACTGAAATTCTAGGAGAAGTTACGGCTGATCCGACCTTGAGCACGAGAAAACTGGCCGATATCACAAATATTAGTGGAACGGTTATTCGAAAAATTCTGAAACGTAACAAATTTTACCGTTATAAAATTCATCGCATTCATGAATTGAATGAAGATGATTTTGATCGACGTCAAGAATTTTGTGAGAATATGGCTGATCGTATAGCGGCCGATAAAAACTTTCTTTTCAACATCTGTTTCTCTGACGAATGTACCTTTTTCGTCAATTCAACTTTTAACCGCCAAAATTGTCGATATTGGTCAGATGGGAATCCAAGGATTTTTCATGAAGTCCATACTCAAACACCAGAAAAATTGAATGTATGGATTGGTATTTATGGTGATCGACTCATTGGGCCAATCTTTATCGATGGAAATCTAACAGGTGAAAAATATTTACAATTGCTGGAAAATATAATATACCCTTTAATTGTGGATATTATCGAAAATGACGATCGTTATTTGGATGATCATTTTATGTTCCAACAAGATGGGGCGCCTCCTCACCATGCTGGAGAAGTGCGAAAATTCTTGGACATTCATTTTGATATTATTTTCAATTGACTCATATTCATTGTTAAAATTTTAATAACTTTATATTCACTTTGTTTTCTTTTACTGTTTCTAACATAAAATTAAAATCCATAAACCTTTCTACCCTCATTGTTGATGAAGGAAATGAACATTACTTTGATGTCTGGGGTGGAATTTCATCAAATCTACAGAATAAATGAATAATCAATTCACTTGATTTACGGCCGTCTTCAATAAACCTATCTATCCATAGTTTCGCTTCCTGACGATTAGTAACCATTGGTAACAATTCTAAAATATATCTACAGATAGATCATAGAAACGAAATCACATGCATTTTCTATCTTCAGTAACTGAAACAATGGATAGATAGGATTATTGAAAACGGCCGTTAGACAGCTTTCTTGATGACAATACCATAGTTGGTTCAAATTCAAATGTCAATATTTCAAGAATCAATGAATCAAATGAAGAAAAAACCAATATGCTGAACTCAGGATGAAAAAAACCTTCTGAATGAGGTGAAATTAACCCCATACCCCATCATCCTCATTGAAAATTTAAGGGTTGTTGTTCTAACACTAGGGCTTGAAGCGATATAGTTGTGAATTTTACCTTAAAAGTTGTCCCCCTCGAAACAAAAATCGACGTGTCCGAGTATTTTTTCGAAATAAATTTATTCCGCCCGTTATCTCGTCTGTTTCGTTTTAAAAAGCCCATCCTGTATCTCTGGTGCCGAGCGGCATTGAATACTTCACTGCAAAGATTATAGAGTTATAACATAACTCTATAATCTTTGCTTCACTGTATTTCGATGAGATGTGTTTTGATTTTTGGGCGTCCCTATGTAGTAGACAGAGATATATTCTATATCTCTGGTAGTAGATCACCGATATTTATGCAGAGTACTCTATGCCAAAGATCACAGAAACAAATTTCATCATCATGTCTATGTCCATAAGAAATCTAGGTTAGAAACAGTTTGACATTTGTCCACGTGAGTTTTGAATTCGAACTTCCACCAAAGTTCCACCAAAGAGGTTCCTCTTTGGTTCCACAAACATTACAAATACAAATAGGACTTATGCAGCGACTGATAGTATCTAGTGAAAGAGATATCCAACCAGTTGAAGAAGTTAATTCTTTTCGTTTATCTGTCTTTTTATTGTAAGTAGCCAGTTTTGTATTATATTGTGTTATGAGAAATTTTGATCTTTCAATTCCTTTAGCTTAGCATAATGACCAAGAGGTATTTGGATTTGGATTCCTCTCATGGCTCTGCAGATATCCTCTCTTTTAAATTATTTTAGAACATAACATTTCCTTAATGTTGAAACTAAGATTGTATACAATCAAGAGTAACTTAATCAACATTCTTAATTTTAGGCGATATTCGAAATAATTGGGGACGTTCTGAATTCTTGACATCAGAATGAGTGAGAATAATGAACCTCAAAGAAATAAAAGGAAACGGAAGAAGTCTTTCCTGAAAAACGCACGAAAGTATGCCAAAAAAGGTCATTTCGGATGTGGAAGCCAGTTGGAAAGTGATACTTATCAATATTTTGTGAAAATTATGGAAGTTTACAGAGAAGGATTCGAAAATGATGAAGACAAAAGTACGTAGTAAATTTCTGTTCTGAAAATTATTTAATGATTTGAAACTCTTACAATACTTATTTCTTCTGTTGCTCCAATTAAAGTAAATACAGTTTCTTTTGTTTGAAAAAATTCATAATGATTACTATCAGTTAAAGGTAATAAGTTGATTTTTATAATGACCAGGTCTCCGAAAATAATGTGAAATGTTGTATAATCATGTGTATTAATACTGCACACTGGGTGTGCCCCTACATAATTTTAGTTTTCGAATGAAATTTATCCATTATGGCTAATTATGAAATGCTTCAAGTTTTTCAATATCTAATGTAGATGTTTCATTACTTGATAATTAATTTTTCAGAGATATTTGTGGACAATGTTTTCCAACAAACAGAAAACCAGGAGATTCAGTGCAGTTGTAATCAAATAGGTTGCAGGGTAATAGAAATGTTATTGCCATTTGCAAGTGATGATGTAATGAAGAAGTTTATGGATTCATTTGGTAAAGAATTACGTCCACTTTGCAGTGATAAGTTTGCTAGTCACATATTAGAAGAATTGGTTACCCAAAGCTGTAAACGCTCTTCTCAAAATATCGATATGAAGGAAGAATATAAAGAATTTACTTTAAAAATAAGCAAATTTTTGTTGAATAACCTGGAAGATTTCCTATGGGACCCTTATGCAAATCATATTATAAGAACTTGTTTGCAAAATTTATCCAATATTCCTAAGGAAGATCCTAAGTCAAAAGATAACGACAAGAAGAAATTGAAAGAAGAAGCAGAAGATGATTCGATTGTTCCTGAATATGCAGATGTTGTTATTGAGTATGGGGAACGTCTTTTAACTTGGCCCCAGTTTCCAGATCTGTGTAAAAATGAGAAAACTTCAGGGTTTCTTCAGATTTTGTTGAAAGCTCTGAAGAAAGTCAGCTCTAAACTACTAAAAAAGTATATGAAAAAACTTTTAGAATGCTTTGCTCCGGAAGATGACAATGCAGACCTAAACAAATTACCACCAGTATTTTTAGCAACAAGTTCCCTCATGGTTCTAGAGGTTTATTTGCAAGTTGCACCAAAAAAATATTTTTCACAAATTTATATAAAATGCTTTGCTGGAAGATTGTTCAAATTGTCCAAAATACGAAACACCAATTTTGCTGTGCAAAAACTCATTACTCATTGCCAAGATAAAAGTGAAGTAAGTGGAAATTAATTATTCTAAATTCTATCAATGTGAATATTGCTTTAACACGTTGACTGCGTTATGTATTTTTCAAGATTCGTTTACCGTGTGGTATCGGTCCCCTGAGACTGATACCAGAGCTTACCTCTGCTGAGGTATAGGTCGCCGGGGACCGATATCTTAAATATTTTTCAATGCCATATTGTGTTAGATTCCTCGAACGTTACCTTGAAATTCGAAAAGTCATAGCTTACTATATAAATTCGAAGATTTGAGAAAGTTATGGAGTTAACACATGAGGAAATATAGGATCTCACTTCAATCGCACCAGAAAAGAGATTCGTATCGGTCCCCGGGGACCGATATCGCAGTTAACGTGTTAATTACGTCATTCCCACCGGTAGTGCATTTTCACAATCCTCTTCTTCCTCTTGGCATTTCCTATGTACAGCGTTGAATTTTTATGATTTGTATATTTCTCCGTAAACTTCTAATTGGCTTTCCTGATGGGACTGCCTGTATAATGACATATGCTCAGTGAGCCGTGTATTTTTGGCTGAATAACAGAGGTTACTTAAATTTTTCAGTTTGAATCTATGTTTGATGAGTTAGCTGATCATTTCTCAGAAATAATAAAAGAAGGACATACAGGTGTGATATGGGCGATTGCTGATGGATGCAAAAGGTTAACTGCCAAACAAGGACCATTTGTCAATGTAAGATTTAGAAGAATTATTATTTTGTGAATATAACAATTATACTTTCAGAGCATTTTGAAAAGTTTAAATTGTCTAGAGCCAGAATCTAAGCAATCATCAATTGTGATATGTTTGGCAAGAATGAAAACATTCGAGGAGAATACTTCATCTAGTTTGAGTAACGAGGAATTACAAAAGACTAGATTAAATTTGCATGGAACCCTCATACTGCAAATACTGCTGGAATTCAATAAACCTATTAAAATTGTAAATAGTCTACTCGAAATGGAAACTAATACTTTGAAAGCTCTATTATCCAACACTATGGGTAGTCATATTGTTGATTCATTTGTAAAAAGTCAGTTTGTTGGAGAAAAGAGTAGAGAGAAATTAGTAAGGAAAATGAAGGTAAAACCAATGTTTTATTGAATTACATTTTCATCTTGAAAACTTGAAATTTTTTAGGGTACTTATCAGGACTTGGCTGCTACGAAATTTGGCTCTAGATCATTTGAAGCTATCTGGAATGCTGCTGGTTTAAAACATAAAATGGCCATCATGGATGAGCTGTGCTATAAAGATGGTTTATGGTCGAATTCAGATCATGGAAAAATTATCGCTAACAAAATTCAATTGTCATTGTACAAAAAGAATAAAGAGGAGTGGAAAAATAGTTGGCACAAGAAGAAGGATGAAGTTCTCAAACTCTTGGAAGAAGTAGCGAAATAGAAAAGAGCCAAACACTAGGATTTACCTCAATTTTGAAATTGAATGGAAAATTATAGAAGACATGAATATCATTCCAATTGAAGCTGTGACTTAGATTTGTGCTGCTACATAATTTGAATATTTTTGGTGCATTCATATAATTTTATCTGCCATTTTCTGCTCTTGACTCAACTTATATGGAATACTATGTTAGCTGACATGTTTAAATTATTTCCATATATAACTGAAAAATAATACAAAATAAAATGGTATTCAAAATTGTTTACTACCATAGAGCCAAATACAATGAACGTAGTTATGTACATTACTGAATTTTGAAGAACTTCTTGAATTAATTTCAATATATGGTTAATAGGACAACAAAACAGCTCATCTGCTTAAAAAATGGCTGTTACAGGACAAACAAACTACAGATTCATCAGAACATAAAAGAAACAAATGTTTCAGTTCAGTCAGCATGTTTCAGCACTATGCCGGCGCATTATACTAAAAAAAATAAACTGAATAATAATTAAACACAAAGGAAACACTGGTTAGCTTCTTCTCGGTTATGTGAATTTTTATATATTTGTTATCTTTATTGTAAAATATGTTGTTACACTGAGGGTTACATGTCATTCCTGCTCGATGCTAAATATTGTTTTGTTTGTCCTGCAACGGCTTTGAAACAGACTATATTCTCAGACATGGACATCCTCAAGCTGCATTTGTAATCAATTCGTGAAGCGAAGAGCATTTCGACACAGAAGCTAAGTAGGTAGATGGAGTTCTCTGTTACCATTCATAATGAAATTTAATCTAGCACGGAATACGAAGTCGCCAAAATTTCTTGTATTTTGTCCAAAGTTTATTACGAATTGTAAATTACGTCTCAACTTTTGTGCCAAAGTGCACTTCGACCCGGGAATTGATTACGAATGCAGCATTGTAGTTTACGACTGGTTATTAGATAGAGATTATCTATGAATATTTGACTATTATGGTTCAAGAATTAATTATTTTTAATAAATGATTCAATATATCCTTTGAATTTCTTTTTATATGCGCCGCCAGCTCCCCAAACTCCAGTTTAACTGAAGATAATCGTCGGGCTGTTGATCGGGGTCGTCCACACATTGATCAGTTAATCTGAAGTTGGCGCGAACTGTAGGTATGTGGGAGCCGTACATATGAGTTACTGATAACAGATAGGCGACAGATACAGATGTATCGGATCGTGATCTCAAACGTTGATTGAAGTATACTTCAATTGAAGTATACTTCAATCAATGGATTTATTTTATCAAATTGTATCGGGCCTATCCCTGTTTGTGGAAAATTAAAGATAACAGCTACGCAAACAGAAACAGGAGATTACGCCTTTGACGTGCTGTTGGAATATTATAAAAAGACCGTGCCATCAGCTAGCGTCGGTACGGTGAAGTAAAAAATTGAGATGCGCGTTCCGCAAAGAATTAAGTCATGAGTAGTCATTGAACTAAAGAGTTCAATGTGAGTAGTAGTTGGGGTAACCGACGATGCTAAATCTGGATTTAAGCTACATTCACAATCAATTCACAGGCCGAAGTGCACTTCGGCACGGAAGCTTAGCAGATGGCGTTCTCCGTTACCATTCACAATGAAATTCAAGACAAAATTTCTTGCAAGTCGCAAACTATCACTTCGGCAAGGAATTTCGTGCCGGCTATAGATGATGCTGATGCTTATGTTTTGATCAGTTACATTTTTGATTCATTTGAGTATTTGGTTCCAAGATTATTGCGAATGGTAAATTTCGTGCCGAAGTGCACTTCGGCCCGCGAATTGATTGTGAATGCAGCTTTACTCGTGCGACGTGGAGACCTGGTGGATTTCGAAGATTTTATAGATTATATTCTACTCTGTAATCTGTGGATCCATAGATGATAGAAAGAAAAAATGTTTCTATGATGTATGCACTTTCAGCGGTGGGGAAAGGGTCTGCAGGCTTTCTAAGCTGTAAAAAAAATGTGAAAACAATGAAGCGTGTGTAAAGAAATGGCAACAAGAGACAGATCCTAAAAACCTGTTCCTCGTTCCAGATCTCAGTGTAAGCAGAGAAAAAATGTCAACGGGGTACCATACATATCTTTGTATGATACATGAAAACAGAGATAAAAACCTCAGAAAAAACTCTCTGTTTGCCCGTATAAGTGTAATGATGATGTATTTGTGTAAAGAATAAGCTGAAAATAATTGAAATTGAAGGACATCTTCTTCATATGACAAAATCCAGATCTGAGACGTAACATAGAGCCATTTCCTGCTCAAGCCAATGTTTAGGATAGGTAATTGTGGGAAACAGAGTTATACCGCTCATGTTCGGTCGCCAGAGACTCGTTCGTAAGAACAGGGTGCACCGCGAGTAGGTGAGGTTGGCATTTGAGAGGAGAGGCTATAATACGCATCCTTCCCCCTTACACCCCGTTTTCGAGATATTTGAATTTTTGTAGTCACAGGATGTCAGCAGATTCATTCACCGCGAGATTCATGGTTAAAGATATTTTAGCAGGCCATTCTGTTTTTAAATTGGTCCCAACAAGGTTTGGATAAAAATAAAAGTTGTAAATTGTTTTTAGTAGTTTTAATGAATACTTTTGGATGACATCAGGTGACTGCAAGAGATCGAATATCTCGAAAACGGTTCAATTTTTTGTATTTGGTTGGATAGTGGGTACCTTTTTCATGTAATTTTCTTCGCTTCATCGAATTTTTTCACCGAAACGAATACAACAAAAGAAGTTTTCCCAAAAAAAATCATGACTCACCCTCTAAAAACACCCTTTATAACAATATGTATTAGATATTTATAGAGGTATAAAGAGAGTCTGTTATGGCATTCACCGTTCAGATTAGTTTAGAAGTTATGCGAAGAAATTTTTTAATTTTATCAACTTTGGAAGGATATATCTCCCTTAATATGTATGCATTTTGGGCCAGGAGTTCATTTATCAAACTATATACATACTTTTTTTTCAATGTACTATCAACCGCAGTAAGCTCGGTAGACATTTTTGACTCACCCTGTAAAGGTATATCATTTCTCGATTTAGATACCCATTGAAATTAAGAAATTTTTTAAATATTGGCATATTATCTATTATATGGCTTCAGTGGCTCCGCCTGTGGGTACATCATAGGAAAGGATCGCTATGTTCTTCGAGCCGCTCGACTACGGAATATGAGGTTTGGTTGAATTCGTTTCTTTGAAAAAAAAATTACATTTGAGCGTTTTAATCAGATTTCCGAGCGCCCTGTCTGCAGTATTTCGTCCAAAATTAATATTCTTATACCAACATTAATTAAAACATGTTACGCGAGTTACGATAAATCTCGAATATTTGATGATATGATAAATTATTGTATGATACTTGATCATAATTCTATTGTTTCTAATCAAGTTATAAAAATACATGCATGCATGACCGTTTCATCGAGTATTAGTGATTAAATAAGTAGGTAGTCAATGACCATGCATATTCAGATTGAAAAGACCTTAAGAATTTGATCAGTCGACCCGTATTACCTACTCAAATATTTTATGGAGTCGGTTTGAACTCTAAATAGATAAAACATGTACTGCTCCTCTAAACAAGAATGACCAAGGATGTTGAAAAAATTTATGTGGCCGGTTATGAAAGAAGAAGCTGGTTTCAGTAGGCATCGTAAATTGAATATATGATTCAAAGGCGATAAAAATGACCGAATTTATTCATGATAGGTGTATATGTGAAAAAATTGAAATATAGCATTTTTCTATGAGGAAGTTGTTTCCCAATTGAGCACTAATAGTTATATTCCTAACAAGTGTGGAAAGTGGTATACTTGTGCGCAAATGCGTGCGGGAAAGAAATAGCAGGATTTTCCCGAACCGTTTTGGGAAAGTGACTCTTTGCTACATGAAATTCGTGTGTAAGAGGGTTGAACACTTGTAGAAAAAATATATTTTTCCACAAGCGTGCGCATTCAACCCTTTTTTCGCACGTATTTCGCAAAGAGTCACTTTCCCGCACATAAATGTAATGTAATGAGTAAATTAAATTCTGTCGCATATGTCTACAGGGTGAGGTCAAAAGGAGAACTTTCTTTTCATTACCGTTTTTTCCGAATCGGCTCGGTTTTAAAGATACAGGCTATTGAAAAACCATAAAAAATGTTATTTTTAGTTCTACATATCTCACAAACGGTTCTATCGAAAGAAATGAATTTCGGTTTTTCGGAATTTCGGTTTTTCATTTATTTGATAGATCTTTTTCGATCACGATATATCACCCACGTCTTCCAGTTTTCTCAGTATGACCATTACCATTGAGTATTAACTCAACTGAGTATTACTCAAAGCCATTACGTACCATAAAAATACCAAAAATTCAAAGAACCCTCATTTTGAAACTAAGTTGTTGGACGCTATCAAATTCATATGAAAAAAAAAAAATGAAAAATATCTGTGATATTCGGAAAATTTGGCTAATTATAATACAATTCTGTTTAAAAGATCCACAGATGTGGAATCGAAAAAAATTATAAAGGAAAAAAGTGTTTGTTGGACCTCGAGAATCTACTGTCTAATGTTAAAATATTTATATTTGTAAGAGTGCTAATGATGTCATTATACAGGGTGTTTCCTAATTGAATGTCAATATTTATGGGGGTGATTTTTGGGCCCATTAAGAAAAAACTTCGTATGAACATATGTCCAAAACTTCTTGTCTTTTTTGATACAGGGTGGTATTATTTAGACAGTCAGAGGCACGCCACTGACTGTATTCAACTATGAGCAAATTTGATCTTTTTAATTTTTTCAGACCGACGCAAGGGTTTCATCTAAAAGAATTAAATCTACTTATGTCTCTGCATGGTGGTATTGTCATATGTATGTATTATTATTATATTGTATTGTTATGATCATGCAGGGAAACGGTTTCTATTTTTTTAAGCGGAAACCGTGAATCGTATTGAAAAAGTCAAGTGATCAACTTTGGTAAGAAATGATTGGGAATTTCAAAAATAATTTTTATTTCAGGAAAAATCTGTGGCATACCATCATTGTCTGACAAAATAGGTAGGTCAAATAACGTACGAACGCCACTGGTGGAAATTAAGAAAAAAGTGATACAAAAAATGTCTCTTGATTCATAGTATATACATGTATGACAAATTTCATTGAAATATATGAAGTGATATTGTAGATAGTGATAATAAATGATTTATTTTTGAAAACTTTACTACCCTGTATCTTGAAAGGTAAGACGTTTAGGACATATGTTCATGTAAAGTTTTTTACTTAAAATGGGCCCAAAAATTACCCCCATCAGTATTGACTTTCAATTAGGAAACACCTTGTATATGAATTAATCAAATCAAATTTGATCGGTTTCGTAAAATGAATACATTTATATACAATAAGGTAACAAAAACTTAACACCTCGATTTTCGATAAAAAATAAAATGTGTAAAATCGCTCGCACAAGAATCCTTAAACAACATAATTTCCATCCCTATAAAATACGATTGGTTAAGGAACTGAATGATGATGATCCTTATCCCGGACTCCAGTTCTGTGAAATGGTCAGTGAAATGATTAACGGTTATCAAAACTACATCATGATAGTAACAGAGATGACGATCGTTTATAAGTCTTCTTCTACTCTGTAATCTGTGTAAGTCTTTTACTTTCAGGTTACAAAAGTACTAGAAAGGCAGAATAATTTTCAGAAAAATATGTTAGATACCAAAGTTTCAGGCTATTATGTTGACTATCCGAAATTATTTTTGACTTTTTCCCCGATCATCAAGGTCACTTAAAGGTCAAAACTGCTCTTCCCAATAGGAAGATTCCCACAAATATAACGAGCGAAAATTCGATTTATCTTTCCAAAATCATGAGACCCAACCAAAAATGGCATTCGACCTAGAAGATCAGAGTCAAGGTCAAATTCATTATGGTAACTATAGTCGAGAAAAAATCCTGAAACTTCTTTGGCAATATTTATCTCAGAAATGCTCTGTAGTTTTCCGGCTGTTCTGTTATTTTGCTTGGCCTTAAATTGCGGGGGCCTTAATGAGAAGGCAGGTATGACTTATAAGGTCATATCTGAAAGTGAAATTTTTCGCTCTTTTTTTGGTATCCCACCCCACGAAAAACGCATTTGACTTTTAATTCACCTGGAAGATCATGGTCATGGTTGAAACCAAAGTTACCATCTGATAGCCAGAGAAAAATCCTGAAACTTTTGTATGTAAAATTTTTGTCTAAAATGCTCTTCCGCCAAGTTCTTCTGACCATTCCGATATTTTTGTGATAACCTATTTTTTTTTTAGATTGAAATGTTTCGAAACAAGCAACGATTTTTGATTCCCATACGGAACATGAAAAATCTGATACAAAGTTTTATTTCGAAATTCATTAATATTTCGTGGATTCCGTGAATGACAATTGAATCACAATTTTATGAAGATTCGAAATATGCCTAATTTTGGGTTTTCTAATTTGAAAAAGCAGGGTGGTAAAATTTCACCACTTTTGGGCCACTTATGAAGTCAAAAATAATCTTGGCTCATGCGCCAATTAGAGTGTAAATAAAAAATGGAGTGATCAATGTAGAAATAACCTACGTAGGCATCTAAAAAATACAATAATAATTCTTATTTGCATTTGAATTTTTTAACTATCAATGTATCAAATTTCACAACTGTTCACTGTTCAACCAAACTAAATATCAATTAACAAAAGTAGGTAATATGCACACAAAAATTTTCGAATAAATATAATTAAAATAGTAAAAGAATGGCACAAAAAAATCATCTCTGTCATATCGATCATAAGTTTGGGACATTTTGAAGACCATCAAGAACAAACACGTGTTATTTGGGATATATTTCTAAAATTGTTCAATTTGTTTTCAATGCTAGTGAATGAGTGCAACAAATTTCAGGTCGTGGTTCTTCATCGAAAATAAAGACAGCTTGCTATTTAACTTTTGCCAGCGAATGATTAATGATATAAGGGGTATGTTGAAGTGCTTCTAGATTGAGAACTGATTAGTTATTTATGTTATACCAAACTGAAACCTTAAAAAGGAAAAAACGCTATTTTGACATTTCGTTGAAATATTCGTACCTATTTCAGAATGTTGATACCGTGGAACCTCGATATAACAAATCGAAAGGGAACAAGTGAAAATTCGTTATATCAAGTAATTCGTTAAACTAGGGTTTGTTATATTGAGGTGAGATTGGTCTAAAATTTGTTATATCGAGGTTCCACGTTCCACTGTAGTTCACCTTAACATTACGCACTCATCTTGTTTTAGCGAACAACTTCTACTTATAAATGAGAACACATTTTTATCAAATCTATGTATGAACATATTTTCTATTTGAAAGCTCTACTTGAAGCCAATGTGCTTGGGGGAATCCCGAACTTATTAGCTATGTCTAATTTTTTCATCTTAGGATTATTTTCAACATAATTTTCGCTTTTCTACGACTGATAAAGAACATCGTTTACGTTTCTCAGCATTTGCAACGAGCCAGTACTGTTTACCTTACTTGCCATCAAACAACTTTGACTGTTTTACGGTAAAAACTTGTCGAAGCCTGTCGCGACTGAATCACATACTATGGGATTGAGGGTCATATTGGTGGGAACGTTATACAGAAACTTTGAGTGGACAAAATTCGTTAATTACAGGTATTTACACTTTTCTTTGATAGTTGAAAATTCGTTCTAAAGAGGTTGTTCGTGAAAAAATTTCGTAATGTTAAGGTATATTTTACATTGACTCTTATGGACAATTCAAGGGGGTTAGGAAAAAATTCGTTAAATCGAGAAAATCGTTATATTGAGGTTCGTTATATTAAGGTTGCACTGTAGTAGGTAATTTGATTAAGGGCCTGTTCCGATATTGCTGGTTTTACTGGCCAGTAATCGAATAACAATAGAACTCGAACGGCTGGGCCAATAGGCATCTTCTCTGAAATACTGACAGTACTGTTCAGGAATATCGGAACAGACGGATAGAGTTAAAAAAAAATAGGTTTTTATTAGATGAGTGATTTTCTGTCACAAACTGAACGAGTACTTCAAAATTAATTTTCAGTTCGAAATATCTCAGTGGCGTATCATTTTTTCTATTGAGATCATTTCCCGTTCGCGAGCCAATGATGAACAAAAAATTCTTCATTCCATATCAAAAAATGCCCAATAACCCACTAAATTGCAATTTTTTTACAGAAATAATGAATGCGTGTAAAGAAATATTCAACAAAAAAGGAGTAGGTACCTATTTTTTTTATACTTATTGAATATTTTATGGACTGTAGAGTATAGAACATTCAAAAATTTTGTGGAAGTTCAGACAAATATGCGGACTCATCAATATTCTCAAGTAGGTATAGATCGTTGTTTGCATAAGGGGCTGACAAAATATTGCGCAATATTTCGTCAGTTTTTTTTTAATCTAGATTTTAGTCTAGAAAGGGCAAATGTGCACTTTTAGATTAAGTGAGCTAGTGAATAAAAAACCTATTATATAAATAGGAAAAACGAGTTGATCAATCTTTATCATTTCAATGCATTGAAATAATGCCCGTAATTTATATAAATAAACTCTCAAAAAAATATTGAATACTTACTTTTTTTGTGTGCAATATTTCTCCTTTCAGTTTCAAGATTTCTTAATAAAATTTTCTGAATGCTGAAAAATTTTTGTCAGTCATATGAGCAAAATAAATTACCCTGCAAGGAAATCACAAAGTTGAAAATTTCACGTGAATTTTATTATGATTTTACCACCTACCGTTTAATGAGGGTTACTTTTATGAGTGCCCTTATTGTTCAAATACAATTGAATTATGACTAAACATACAGGGCTATACTTATATAAACCATAAACATAATCATTGATGAAAAAGGACCAAATTATTTTTTGTTTTGTGAAACTTATTCTAAGTTTTCTCTCCCGATAATAAGATTTAAACGCAACCCTCCAAACAATCTTTTGTACGAATCAACAGAAGTAAAGCCAATATTATCAAGATTACAAGAACTAGGCAAAAAATTAATCAAGAAACATATACAAACAAGGCTATTATAGAACCACTAATACACCATTATAACACTGAAAGCACACCTAAGGCCATACTACCAGTGCTACCAATTATTGAATATTTGTTAACTTTAACATAAACTGCTTTTTTTCACATAAAATAACTCTGTATTATAATCATTGTGAATGTAACTGGCAGGAAGACCTCGGTCGATAGCCATTTGACTAATGGCAATAAAGTTTTTCTATCTCCCTCTATCTCTAATAAGATTTAGAAATAATGCGCTTCCATTATTTCTAAACCTGCCAAAAGTATCATTCAATCGATATTCGAATTGCATACTTCATTCACTTTTATTTTAGCACCCGGTTGGCCATGATAATTTGACACATTTCACTCTGTATAGTACGAAAATGTGCGATTATGAAGCTTGTCAAAACATTTTTGGGTTTTAAATCAACGCTATGTTGCCCGTTCTACGTAAAATTTTCGGTTATTACGTATTTTATCACAATGTCGAATCTCTTCGGAAAATATGTGACGAACATAATTGTTTAACAATTTTGTTTAACAACAAGTTTATATAAAATTGATTGAAGGCATACCAAATCCAGTTATTTGCATGGAAAATTCAAGAGATCAATATAATATCATGATATGCACTAGCTTGAGGAGAGTTAAATGTTCTTTATCTTCGTTGGCTGAAGTTTGAATACGTTACATCAGTTGTAGATTTCAGAAATATTAATCCGAAGATAAAATGCATATGATGCAGTGGTTGGGAATGGGTATCTCCCGAAGGAATTAACAGATAATTGCAAGAATGTTAAATACTTCAACAAAAATTATCTTGCATCAATATAAGTAAAAGGAATTAAAGGAAGTTTCAAGTCAAGATGAACTTCACCTTTGAACAAAAATTTCACATGAATAAACAATTAACAGGACAAATGGCGCGTATTTGTGATACTTAATACATTGATATAATAATAATTAGGTATTTATTGGTACCTTAAGACATTTTTACAATGTAAAGGACAAGTCAAATAAAAAATAGAAAAATCAATTTTCGGGAACTTATTCTACGATGGTATTAATCGAAAATCCTGTAGTAAACTTTTCGCATTAATTCACTCAAACATAAAATTCTCAAATGCCACCACTTTTTTTGGGTCTCCCAATAGAAGGAAATTCTTTGACATCCTCTTCATTTACAATCTTTTTGATTGTGGAAATATTCAGCTGAAATATAAGTCGTTTAGATTCAGATGAAACATTATACAAATTCTCTTACATTGAATTTGTTCGCTACAATCGCTACCGTCTGACGTATTGTGGATTTTAGAATATCAGGGTATAACTATTTGAATGAGCGGACCTGAATTCTAAATAGCACTTCCTGAAACCTGTCTCTCTTTTCAATCACTATCGGCATTTTCGTAATAAAAATTGATATTAGTTGTGACAACGGCGTTATGACATTAACGGCATTTCATCAGTACCAACCTTACTCCGTTTTAGTTACAAAAGCTTGAGAAAATTATTGTTATATCATGTCCAACCGACTGCTAAAATAAATGTGAATAGAGTATACAATCCCTGGGTATAGTACACCATGCCTAGGCCTGTAATATTCAAAATTCCACAGGTATTCTATACATTCCTTATAGGTATTGTAAAGAACAACGTCCAGTTAAATAATTTAACGTCATTTTAAGCTTAAAGCTTCCTTTACTGTCATTTTTAGTAAGGTTAAAGGAAGCTTTAAAATTAAAGCGACTTTAGGTTTGTTTATGAAACCGGCCGTAACTGATTTATACACATATCCACTAAATATCCTTTTCTTTACTTTTCAAGTTCTGGATACGTGATTTAGATCGTTATTTTTATCAATTGAAATTTTTTTATTCCTCTGATTAGGTATGTTTCATTCAAAATTGAATTGACTTTTAGAAACAAATGTGGATTCATAATGAGCCCAATGAATACAATAAGTATAAAACATTTTCATATCAGCGATAATTAATTTCAGTAATCACAGATCACAGACGGTAAGTAAGTCATAGACACTTTTCGGATACTTGAAATATCAATTCTCGCCAATAATTTAAAGAACCAAACATTGAAGAGGAGTGAAGACCGGTTCTTACAATACCCCGTTTCTCGGAAAACTCTAGTTCGCGAACGATTGATTCGGCTTTATCGCTTCCAGGTCTCGACGTGCTTTCACTGTGCACTGAGCTTGGGACACTCTGTATAATCAGTGGGATTCGGAACTGAACTCAGAATTAAAGATTATCCAAAATCTACTCATTTTTGGCATTGGTGTTTTTGTTTTAACCGGTAATTCATTTGGGAAGTGATAATTTGGTAAATTTTAATGTGCGCATTCACGGATCGATTTTCTTCCCTTACTATAACCCCTAATACATATATTGTTGGGAAAGGTCAAAAATCTTTCGAGGGCGTGGTTCCGCGCAGCCCCATCAAATATCCAATTGTCATATAATGAAATCATTCATATGCCATTAAAATTTACTGTGAAATATTATAGAAAAAAAACTATATACATCAAAAATAGATCAACGATCTCGAAGAACACCATTGCGCATGCAACTAGGAAAATGTGGTGTAGAATTACTATATACACACCGGCTATCGGCGTTTGTGTAAAGTCATCTGTGATGTGCGGAGGTGAACAGTACCGCTGCTTGTGTTATCATTCGGATTTCGATCAGGATAGTGTGGAAGGTAACAATTTCTGGAGTTACTCCTGAATTTGTAGAGCAGGTGGAATTTGCTGAACACAAGATATTTCATATATAATCATCAACCTTATTACCTAGTTTCCCGTATTAGAATCAGGTAAGATATTCTTCATCTTCCATTGATTTACCCTCAATCCTCAATCCCATAAATATTTTTTTATTTGAAAGTTCTCATTGAGCTGATTATTTACGAATGCGATTTATTCATGCAAAAAAGTCTCGAACCATTCATGTAGTAATGAAAGTTTTGTTAGGAATTGGCATGAATTCAATTGTTCTTCGTCGATAAGGAACTGATAAAATTTCATTGTGATCAGAACAATTTTCTTCTATTCATTAATTCAGACTGTAGTTCTACAACAGTGAAAGAATGAAAAATCTGATGTTATACTGAAATGAATTATATATATAGTGTATACGATTTATTATTCCTCCTAACTGAAATATCGGATTTTTCATTCATACCTATATTGTATTAACTGTAAGCCCACTTCGCAGGACTAATTTTTCTACCGTATTCATTCTTGAACGCCATGTAGAAAACGTCCTCCCTGAAATGTCTTTTATAATCCGTCCTCCAAATAAGGACCACTTGTATTGTTATTTCGTGTTTGGATGATACCTACCTATGCAGTAGATATGTTTATTCAGTACAATGATTTTAGGGATATTCTACCTGCGTAATTTTAAGGGAAAAAAAATATGTCCTCAAGCGCTTAGTTACGGAGCTACAGGGCGTTTGAAGCTTAAATTTTTTTCAGTTTTTTTCTCATTACTCCTGCAGTTTTCGAAATATTCGTCTCAAATTTGACACATCCATTGAGGCCTCTATATAATCGATTGTGCCAAATATGGATGAAAATCCACAGGGTGATATTTTTTCCCAAGTTGTTTTCCAATTATTTCGCAAGGATTTTTTTGACGTGAGCTACTGGTATATTCCAAAACTCAAAATGAATTCCTTGTTTTTTTGTTGACTTTTCGAAACCAACATTTTTGCGTAATTTCAATCAATTCTGAGAAAATCGCTACTGAACGGAAGGTCGTCAATATCAAAATAAAAACGGTATCTAATTCATTTTGTTTTTAATAATTTCAATTTATTATTATAGGAACTTATTTTCATTTTGATTTTTCCACAAAAGATGCTAGAAATGCCACCTGCGATGCAAACATCCATTAAAAAAAAATCAAACTTTCAACATCCTGTAACTTTGTAACTAATGGGCTATTTTCCTAAATTTCAAAATTTATGTCATTAAAATCCTTATAACCCAATTATGTATATCGAAATTTTTTTTTTCGAAATTTAATATATTGCATTTTGTCTGTATTTGCTTACGAAAATTCTTATTTTGAAGGTGCTCTCTTATGAACATTCTACGTCATTTCCACAATCCGGCAACGCCCATCGAGTCAATAATGGTCATGAAAGTTTTCTGATCACCATAGACTCAATAAATATCAAGTTTAGTCATGGTCGAGGCTAGGGTTGATTTTCGGGGGGGTTGTGCATAAGTCTTGAATGAAATTAATATTTCTTCAACCAATAACTCGAAATGAAAACACTGAAACCCGTCAATTTATTTTTGATTACCCTTATTTTCAGGCAATAAAAGAGTTTTTCAACTCCTTAGCCGTACCCCATCCAACTTCCGTTTTTAAAATGAAAACATATACCATGTGTGTGAAAAGCTCACGGAAAAAGGAATCCAACTAAATTCTTTGTTTTTTTTGTATTTTTTCGTTATCAGAAGAAACACTTAATTGTAATAAGAAATGAATCTTGACGAACATTGTGAATAGAGAATTCGAAAAATTTTCCATATTTCCAATGCTAGTAAATTGTCGATTCATTAGAATAGCCTTCGGAAGACCTACAAAATTTATCGAGAATTTTTTATATTTAATCCAATTGTTTTCCCGAAAAATATCCATTTTTCAGCCTGTAGTGGGAGTCCCAAATTCGATGCTCACTGAGAACATCTCGAGAACTAGAGATCAGAAAAAAAACTTCAAGAAATCCCGCTCTCTTCTTTCGAAATAATTAGATAAGAGATCGTTAATATCTTGCTTCGTCCTCGAGTTACCGGGCGATTCTGCGAAATTACGAATGTTTCTTATATCGCTATATACCTATCTTGGTTTCTGTTGGAGATATTAGATTTATAGGTACTTTAGTAGGTACTCTTTCGAGTTCGTTCTATGTTGAGTTTCTATGGATGTTTCGATTCCATTTTTGTGAATTCTTCTTGGAATTAAAACTTTCAGATGATTTCTCCTTCTTGTATGATATTATCTTCATCGAAGAAGATCAGTTGTTCCTCTACAGGGTGTCCCACTAGCGCCGCAGTGGACGATATAAGCGTAACCGTCAAAGTTAAGCAAAATTTTTTGATGCAAACTTGAATTACTCCATGAATAGCACGACCTCAAAATATTTTCGAATATATCGGGTGCCCCACAAAAGAAAAATAAAGGGTGACTTTGATTCTTCAAATGGGACACACTATATTAAGTAGTGTTTTTCAATTCTCTGGAACTTCCTGCATGCTCTTGTATACTTTTCACATATTTTCCTTCAACAGTTTTCGGAATATTTGTTATTTTGCCAAAACAATGATACCTGTAGAGGCTATGTTATTGAATTATAATTCACGAACCCTTGCACATACCAATAACAGCTTTACATGGATTGAAAGACAAGATTTCAAAGAATCATAGACAGCTATAATGAAGCATCTCCTGCATATGAAGGACTATCAACATGACGAATTTCAAATCGATTTATCTTTATTTATTCAAATGCAATGCATTCATTGCATTTGAATAGTTATTTTAATGATGAAAAAAATCGTATGCATATGATTTTTTTCATCATTAAAATAACTAATCATTTTACTTCACTTTTTGTCGAATACATCATATGCCTATTTTCAACCGAATATTAGGATTTTTCATAACTTTTTCGAAGTGTTTCTCTAAAATCTACATACCTCCGAATTCAAGTAGCAGAATTTGCTTTTCTGTGGTTATTTCCACAGAATTTGCTTAACTGTCAAATTATTTTGCTTGGAATTAACATCATTGTAGGTTTCAATTTATATCATAATTCAGCGAAATGAGGAATTAGAATGTTGTGGTGTATCTATCCTTGAAAGTGTCATGAAATCAGTATTCGAAGAAAAAAAAAAGCCTCCTGTACAAGATCTAAACCTATTTTTCAAGATATAGTTTGATTATTTTCTCAGTTTCTCCTTGAAGATTCGAATCTTGCAGAAAAATGCTTGGCAGTTTGAAGATCTGCATGCGTGCCTATAAAAATTAAGAATTTTATTTTTTCGAGGAACGTTGTATGAGGAGAAAAGCGGATATTAATCTCCTAAAATTTCTTAACTCTTTTTTTTATAAGATTCATAACTTGTACATTCAAACTTATTTGTATTTTTCGAATTTTTAATTAAATGTATGAAAATTCATCAAATCCGTGAAAACTGAAGAAAATATCAATAATAAATAATGAATGAAAATATCAAATTAAATGTTCAAATTGTCCACAGAAAAGCAAATTCTTCTATTTGAATTCAGAGGTATGTGGATTTTAGGAAACACTTCCAAAAAGTTCGGAAAAATCCTATTCGGTTAAAAATATGCATATCATATATGTATGTATTTACCAAAAGTGAAGTAAAATGAATAGTTATTTTAATGATGAAATGCATTGCATTCGAAAAAATGAAGATCAATCGATTTGAATTGTTGATGTTGATAGTCCTTTTGTGGATATTTCATATGCTGGAGATGCTTTATTATAGCTGGCTATGATTTTTGTCTTTCAATCCATGTATGTAAAGCTGTTATTGGTATGTGCAAGGGTTCGTGAATTATAATTAAATAACATAGCCCCTACAGGTATCATTTTTTTTGTCAAAATGACAAATATTTCGAAAACTGTTGAAGAAAAATATGTGAAATTGCAAAACACTACTGAATACAGTGTGTTCCATTTGAACAATTGAAGTCAACCTCCATT
Source organism: Coccinella septempunctata (assembly GCF_907165205.1). Taxonomy (NCBI): domain Eukaryota; kingdom Metazoa; phylum Arthropoda; class Insecta; order Coleoptera; family Coccinellidae; genus Coccinella; species Coccinella septempunctata. The sequence goes on from NC_058190.1 coordinate 30,229,061, forward strand.
CCTCTTTTGTGGGACACCCGATATATTCGAAAATATTTTTAGGTTGTGTTATTCTTGGATTAATTCAAGTTTGCATCAAAAAATATATGTAAATATACATTTAGAAATTATTGTCTACAGGGTGAGCCAGATGGGAGATTTCGCAATAAAGTGATAACTGAAGTAGAAGAAGTTGAAAGTTATTGTAGTTTCTATGTGCATAGGATTGCTGAATTTTGTTTCTTCATTTTTTGTTTTTGTTTTTATCTTCTGAAGTATCATTTCTTTCCATTTTGTATGAGATTTATAGGCTACGGCCTCTTCTCTGTTTAATTTATAATAATAATAATAATTGTGACTCACCTTGTAATTGACCAGATAAGGGTTGGCACAAGTGAGTGAAATGAGCTCTAAAATGTTTTTCCCTTTGAATATAAAGTTTTTGGGGTATGCATACCTATATGTAACATACTCAATCATTATCTTCATCGTTCGAGTAATGATATTTATATCATTTCTGTTCGTGGGCAATTAAAATTGACCTGTTTCAGGTTTTTCTGTACATAAATGGAATGGATTCAAAGGAAATTAATACCTATGTTAGGTATACTTTCATGTACCTACTCAATGTTCAATGTGTTATATAAATTCAGCAATTCATTAAAAAAAAGGGAAAAAAATCTTCATTCTCACTATTGTGATATTGAATAATTTCCATCCATTGATCCTTATAAATAGTACCTATACGCTTACGCACATCTTAATTCAGGAAAAACTTTCATGTTTTCATTTGCATCAAATTACTAGGTATACTTATATTGAACTGTATGACCTTTTGACATTGATTTTGTTCCGCGCTATTTTCAAGGGAGTCGAGAGGTGATAGTCGATTATTCTGTGATTAATTGATGAAATATTTTAGAATGACCCCTATTCAGACGTGACCGTGATCTCGAGTTCATTAATCTTTTTCATTGTCGAAAACCAGTTCTTAACCCCAACCTTCCGAAAATCGCAAACGAGTGTCCTTGAGGCTTTATGACGTCACGCCTAATGTTGAATGAAATATAGTACCCTAATTACCTATAGTCGTTGAATACATTGATTATTTGTATTCAATCTGCCAGTTAACAATTAGCATTGCGGATGCTTTTTTATCGTCAGTATTTTGCTGTGTCACGGTTCTTGGATATATACCTAAGTGAGAGCCGGACTCGCTGTTTCGATTTATTTTTCCAATAATATACCTTTGAAATCGAATCTCTAATGAAACCCGGCTAAATATTCAAAATTCATCAGTTCATGATCTTCCCAATACTTGACTGCTCTAATAGCAGACTCTGAAACGACTAAAATCACAGTAAAGTATCGCGAATTATTGGAGACCATTCATCAATCCGAATTATTATCGATATAGTTGGAGTTATCAATTAAAACATTGTTTCCATTTTGCAACAATTGATAAATTATTTGTATTATCAAATCTACACTACTTCCAGTTGTAATTCAGAAATGATCAATTGAAATTCATATTAGTCAAGTTTATTTCAGAACCCGTTAATTGTATCTCAGATTGGTCAATTTAATTTCAGAAATGGTCATTTGAAATTCAGTTTAGTCTCATTTATTTCAGAAAACATCAAATGTAATTCAGATCAGCCAATTAAATTTCAGAAAACATCAATAATTATTCAGGTTATATCAGATTAATCATTTGGAATTCAGAAACCGTCATTTGTAATTCAGAAAGTACGCATATCATTCAACGTTATGTACGTGTTAATTGTCTATAGGATTTATTTGATAGCTAAGTACAGGGTGGTTGATTATAAATGCCCCTCCCCTCTCTTTGACTTTTTGTGAAAAAAATATTCATACAAATATTTAATGATTCAAATTTTTTCATATATATATATATATATTATATATATAGGGTATTGCAGAAAGTCTGAACGCGATACTATTTCTTTATTTCAAATGGGCTCCTTATCCAATCTTTTCGTTCTCCGAAAAATTCTGATTCTTTTTCATCGTCAGTATTATCTGTTGAAAAACACTTAATTCAATTGATTTCTTTCTGAATTACAATTGATTTTTTCTGAAATACAATTGACGCGATTTCTGGATTGAATCCGACTGATCTGTGAATTACAATTGACGATTTCTGAAATGAATGACTGATTTGAAATTGAATTGACCAATCTGAATTACGTTTGATGTTTTCTGAGACGAACAATTTCTGAATTTTAACTGGAAAAGGTGTAGTAGGTAGGTAAGTCAATTCGTTTTTTCGATAGACCTGAATCTAAGGATGACTTGTGTTTTACTCGATTCGCATTTTGAATAATTGAAAGGGGCACATAGCTCTCAACACTGTTCGAATTATTTGACGTCTAGTAAAAGTAGATGCAGGCAGTTCTAATACAGTGTGGTCTAACGAAAACTTAACAACTAGATTTTTCGGCTTTGAAAGGAAAATGTGGAAAATCGCTAGGACCTTTCAATTCCTGATTTAAGGTGTCAGAACTCTTCCTCCTTTGCATCCCCGTAACTGTAACCCCCTAACGGGGATGAGCACAACCCTTTGATCTTGAATAGGGATGAGAGGTGTTGCGATACCCCATGTTGAAGATCTTATCGAGTAGGTATTATCTGATCCTGAAATTAAGCTTCAAAATTTCTATCTATAACGAAATGACGGGATAAAATAGAGGAAGAGCACTTACTTTTGTGATTACATAGTTCATTAAATGCTGGAAATAGGCACCATTCACTTCCATGGAGTAATATAAGTTTTGCTGAAAACGTTCACGTACATTACTCAAGATTTCTGTTGTAATTTCACGGTATTCATTAATGACTCAGGCGGGTAGCGTGTAAATCTTGGATATCAAGTGACCCCATAGAAATACGTCTATACTTCATTCAACTTTATTTTAGCAGTCGGTTGGCCATGAAAATTTGACACATTTCACTCTGTATAGTACGAAAATGTGGGGTTATGAAGCTTGTCAAAACATTTTTGGGTTTTAAATCAACGCTATGTTGCCCGTACTACGTAAAAGTTTCTGTTATTACGTATTTTATCACAATGTCGAATCTCTTCGGAAAATATGTGACGAACATAATTGAAGTTTATACAAACTGATTGAAAGCATACCAAATCCAGTTATTTGCATGGAAAATACAAGAGATCAGTATAATATCATAATATGCACTAGCTTGAGGAGAGTTGATGTTCGTTATCTTCTTTGGCTTACATCATTTGTAGATTTCAAAAATATTAACCCGAAGATGAAATGCATATGTTGCAGTGGTTGGCAATGGGTATCTCCCGAAGGAATTTACAGATAATTACAAGAATGTTAAATTTTTCAACAAAAAACATCTTGCATCAAAAAAGGAGTTGAAGGAAGTTTCAAGTTAAGATGCAACTGTTGAACAAAAATTTCACATGAATAAACAAGTAACAGGGCAACTTGCGCCGCTTGCGCGTATTTGTGGCTATTCATCTTAATACATTGATGTAATTATAATAATTAGGTATTTATTAGTACCTTAAGACATTTACATTGTATAGGACAAGTCAAATGAAAAACAAAAAAATCCATTTTAGGGAACTTATTCTCCGATGACATTTATCGAAAATCCTGTAGTAAACTTTTCGCATTAATTCACTCAAACATAAAATTCCCAAATGCCACCACTTTTTTGGGTCTCCCAATAGAAGGAAATTCTTTGTCATACTCTTCATTCACAATCTTTCTGATTGTGGAAATTTTCAGCTGAAATATAAGTCGTTTAGATTCAGATGAAACATTATATAAATTCTCTTACATTGAATATGTTCGCTATCGTCTGACGTATTGTGGATTTTAGAATATCAGGGTATAACTATTTGAATGAGCGGACCTGAATTCTAAATAGCACTTCCTGAAACTCTGTATCTTTTTTCAATCACTTTCGGCATTTTCGAATTTTCGTAATAAAAATTGATATTAGTTGTGGCAACGGCGTTATGACATTAACGACATTTCATGAGTGCCAACCTAACTTCGTTCTAGTTACAAAAACTTGAGAAAATTATTTCATGGCCAACCGACTGCTAAAATAAATTTGAATGAAGTATAGTCGATCCAGATCAGGTGATCTAGGTGGCCACTCAATATGTTCCCTTCTTCCAATTCAGGCCTGAAGAAAATTTTCATCTAAGAACTGGCCATCTTGTTGGAAAATGATCTTCGGATCGTCTTCTCTAATACGTGCACGAGAGTTGAATAAATAGCATTCTCCAATAGTAATCTCACTGGCTAAATTACCAGGATACCAGGTATAATAAAAGGCCGATTATGTGATTTTCATAAATATTAAATATTCCACATTGCTTCTTTTTTCGTTGTTATTTCATTAGCGATGGATATTTCGAAGCGATATTTTAGGGTCAGATAGTACTCGATACGATATTTAAAATTAGTTATCGCAAAACCCATCATCCCTATTCAAAATCAAGGCTTTGTGCTCACTCCCGTTAGGGGGTTGAAGTTACGAGGATGAAAAAAGCGGAAAAGTTGTTTCCTCTCGAATAAGACATTGACCGGTCCGAGCGATTTTCTACTTTTTCATTCGAAAATGATTTTTCAGTCGAAAAATCGAGGTGTTGAGTTTTCGTTGGACAACGATGTATGTACATGGTCGTCCTGAGTTGTGACAGAAGATTAAGGGCCTGTTCCGATATTGCTGTTAGTACTGGCCCGCAATCGAATAACAATAGAACTCGAACGACTGGGCCAATAGGCATCGTTTCTGAAATACTGACAGTACTATTCAGGAATATCGGAACAGACGGTAAGTCTCATCGGGCCCCTTCTCACATCAATTCAATTACAAATAGGAAAAAAAAATTATATAAAAAGGAGATGATTTGGAATGGGCTTTCTGATTACTTTTCAACATTGAACTGACTTTTTCGATCATTTGTATAATACCTATCATCTGTGATGGAAAAAGGGATTAATGTTCTGAAAAACTGCTCAAAAGCACCCATTTTTAGCCCTCTTCAACCCTAAACATCGAATTGAGTGGATATTAGTATTAACTTCATTTTGCTGTGGAGACTATGTTTTCTAATTATAACACAAAAAGTGTTTATTTTTAGTACTGAAGGGTGGGAGGATGAAGATTCATAGGCCCAGTTGTTCGAGATTTAAGTTGATCCTAGATTAATTTTGACATTTCAGTTCAGTTCTGTCAGGTTAATCTAGGATCAACTTTTATCTCGGCTTGATCCTGAACTGAACAACTGGGCCTTATATATATATATTTTTTTTTGATACAGAACATTACAATCTTTAACAGCAAACAATAATTATAGCATGTGTATGAGATAGAGTTTTAGCAGAGGTTAGCCAAAATCGGGGTACTATACAAATTGGTGTATGATACAAGAGTTTAGGGAAAAACCTCAGTAAAAAAACCGTTTCTCCCCGCGAGTGTAGTGGATTGTAATTGTTCACGAAATAAGCTGAAATATTTCATATTGAAGTGCATCTCGCACTGCAAAAATTGATTCTTTCTCCAACAAAAATGAAAATCCAGAAAGTCTTCTCCAAGATACCAGAAACTTTCATCTGAAATAGAGAAAAAACAAAAGCAGAAAAATGTAAAATAATAAAATTAGATTCAATATGTCAGATTGACCTAAAATTGACAACCCAATTCAAAAAATATTCGAAAACTACATGTATAGCTCTAAAACCATCCTGAAATTTATAAATCGGACAATGATTAACCAGATGATTTATGGTTTCTTATGGTTCTTCGCCTTCACAACTAGGGCTTTCAACTGAATTCCTCCTGAAAAGCATACTATTGCAACTTCCGTGACCTGTTCTTATATGATTCAGAATACACCATATTTTCCTGAGAAGATCAAAACCAGGAACTCTATTCGAGGGATCAGTAACTAATTCTTTGTTGAAAATAGTGCACCTATTCCATTCAGACTGCCAAAGGTCTTTGTCCCTTATATTCGAATTAAGAAAAGAGACCTAAAGGTTTACGCGACTTCAGTCTTGGAATGTTTGAAAGAACTGGTAACCATTGAATAGATGAAGATCTAATAGTCCCAGTTATGGTTCTCATGTAAAAATTTAGCTGCACATCAAATTTTTTCACATGAGCACTATTAACCCAAACGGGGCAACAATATTCAGCAGCCGAAAAAACCAAAGCTTAGACTCTTGGAAATCATTCGACACCCTGGTTTTTTAGAAAAAGTCAGCTAATGACAACAAAAATCTCAGCGTAACGAACATTAAGAAATTATGTTTTTCACGTTAAGTACGGAGCAGCATAATAATATATGTAATTATTCAAAGCCAACTGCGATGTTACAAAAATTATTTATAGAAACATCTTATAACGATCGTAGGCGAATCTTCAGCTTTTTGATAAAGTGAAAATTTTTAAGGAATTGAAAATTATGTGTATGCAGAGGCGGCAGGTTCTATGGTGGTCATCCGGTAAGTTAGGTACGTTAGGTTGGGCAAAAACTTTTTTCCAGCTACATATAAATATGAATTTTCTTCATATATCAATTTATTATTCTCATGGATCGCCCAAGTTTATCAGTAGGATAATCTGGATAATCTGGAAACATAATCGAACACTACATAGATTTGATTACGTTCCGGTACCATACAGAGTTTCCTGGAAGGCTACGATAAAAACGATAAAAAATGATATCGTTTCCGCTTATAAATGCATGTTTGTATTTATGGTTGTAGGTCAGTTGTGTTTCTAAGCAACGTGTTTCAATATTTGATTATTTCATAAGCTTGTATCATTTGCTTCGTCATGATCAAGGTTATGTTGTTCAGATTCAGAAGTTCGAAGACGAAATATACTGAGTGACATAGAAAACAGAACAGATATTTATGAATTTATTACAAACATTTTTTGTATACTTGTATCTTACGCCCAGTTGCAGGAAAGTCCATTAAAATTTAATGCTCCATTGAAATTTTAATCCTTCATTATCCCTTCAAAAATGACAGTTTCTCATTTTAATGGGACATTAAAGCCAAATGGACGTTCCAATATAACTGGGCCCAGGGTTAGGTAAGTAATCGATCACAATCTGAGGAAGATTCAACCGCAGGAAAAAGTTACTAAGTTAGGTAGGACTCATCAAAATAAATCGTTTCACCGGAAATTGTCTATATAAAATATCCAAGATGGCTGAGGTACAAACCTCTAGAAGTTCGACAAAATTTCATTGAATTTTCAAGTACGGGACTGTGGAAGGTGACTCCGTTTTCGGAAAAACGAAACAAAACATAAACATATGGTTGGACAATGAATGGTTCAGTACCAAGTTCATCGGATCAGATGCATCAGGTCACTTGAGAGAATAATAATTGTTGTATCGTGTAATTTAGGGCGAAAAAAATGTAGAAAATCGAGGCAGTTTCTTGAAAGTGCTTATGTTAGTTATGTTGAAAAAGTGCTATGATGTTTCCCCATTTTATTTCATTTTTAGGACGATTGTTGGAATATTCGAACAAGAAGATTGTAAAAAACTTCGTGAAGAATTTAGACGAATTTTATTGGTGAGATTTCGAAGTAATATTCTTTTTTTTCACACTTGTGTCCTAAGTCTCTTCTGTCAGTTGGTATCGAAATAAGCCATTTCATAAAATCGTGTAAGTAACTAAAAAATAATGACAACAATTCGGCAATCCTAAGATTCCATTTTCATTACCACATAAAATATCGAACCAGCCAATATCCTAAACGAAACCACATGGTCGAATTGATAAGTTTTTTCCATTACTTTGCTATAATTCAGCTAACAAACGGTCTAGGGTCGTATAAGGATCTATTTCAGTAATCATTTTCAATTTTTTTTCAACTTTGTCATTTTGAAAGTTTTGTATAAGTGATTTTTTGTGAAACGCTCCATTTTGACCAGTTCTACCTTCTGTTAAAAAAACCTCCCCCTTAAATGCACCCTGTATAACTTCCATACACCAGATATCAAAATATTACTGTTTCATTCTTTCATGAACAATCAAGATAAAAACGGTTCATTCATTGTTAGAAATAATTGATATAATGATTTATAAAATGAACCATTTTTTCCATTTTCTAAAAATTTATTGAAAACGCCTTATAGTAGGTAATATAGAGATTTTGAACGAATCAAAACGACGCCGACGCGAACGTGTGTCTTCATACTCATCGACTTAAATTGGTTACGTTTTTAGCCGTTCTTATCTTATTTCCAATTTTCCATCAGCATTATAACAATGTGGACTTCCCTCTTCCCGCATTACTATTGGCATAAATATTGAATGTAGGTAGGTTGGTAGGTATACAAACACTCAAAAAACGAATATAAAATTTATTTTCCATCCATACAGCAGAAGAATGGAGAGGTCGGAATTCCATAGGCTATAAGATACTCTTTTTTCCTAACATTCGGCAATTTGAATCTGCCCGAGCTCCTCGATTTAAAGGACTGTAGATAGATTATTTGACTTTTTGCACTTCTTCTTAGTCTACGCATATGTAGTCAAGTACCTACGAGAATGGGTGGGAAAGTGGTTATTATATTTACCATCTTATAGTGGCAGTTCATTGACAGATGAACTAAAATGTTTCAGATATATTCATAACTCATTCTTCTGGCAATCTTCCACGAATTCTCTAGGGCAATTTCATAACAAATCGGGGAAATAGAGCATGAAGTCTACTCGGATATATTCTCAAGTATGAATAGGGTACTTGCTGAAATCACAGCAAATTTTCATTATTGCTATACTTACAGAATATATTTCAAAGTAACTTTTTCAGATGTTTTCCTATTTATCATTGAATTTCCCTGCAGTTTTCTTGTTCTTCTTCGAACAATATTTTTTCAAAAGTTTGTTTTCCAATGTAACAACATTGACACCAGATTTAACAATAATTCGGATAAGTTCACTGACCTTTCTTTCGAAACAAAAGTACAGGGTGGGTTTTCAAAAACTTGTCGTGTGATACGAGGTATGAAAAAGATTCGAAAATGTTTAAAAATTATAATGGCATCTTGGGGAAGTACATATACTACGGAATTGTGCCACATCTTTGAGCAACAGCCTGAACTGATACAGTTGAAAAATAGAAATTACCTCTACTACGGGATAGGTAATATTAGGAATATCGAATAATTTTCAGGTATTCCTGAATTTCAGCGTAATTTTGGTATATTACATCACTATGAAAATTTTTGCAATAATTGAATCGCCGATGTCACCCCATCGCTATTTTCATCGAAATATGTTGAAAAACCGTCGAAAAATGATTGTGAAAACAAGTTTTATACACACTTGAGTTCAACTTTTTTTCTCATAAAAAAACAACTAAATGGGGAAAAAAAGAGACGGGGTGACAACAAGACGTCCTTCAACTTTAATTTGAAAAAATCAAGGCTTCACGTACAAAATTAAAAGCGTAAATTAAGAACTAGTGAGAATGCCGATTTTGAATGGAGATTTTTGAGGTAATACTTCCTCTTGGCTCACTGCGCTCTAGTATTGAGTACCTAATAGGGATCCCCCTATAGGGAATTCCCATTTGATTTTCCTGTTTTTGGGTGTGTAGAGCCATTACATACCCAAATATTCAATGCTAGAGCGCAGTGAGCCTTAAGATGCTATTATTATTGCGCCTCTATAATTTTTAAACAATTTCAAATGTTTTTTATACCTCGTATCACTTGTGATACATCATTTAAGAAATCGTGAAAGAATACCATACTCCATTCACTTTTATTTTAGCAGTCAGTTGGCCATGGAAATTTGACACATTTCACTCTGTATAGTGCGAAAATTTGGGGTTATGACGCTTGTCAAAACATTTTTGGGTTTTAAATCAACGCTATGTTGCCCGTTCTACGTGAAAGTTTCTGTTATTACGTATTTTATCACAATGTCGAATCTCTTCGGAAAATATGGGACGAACCTAATTGAAGTTTATACAAACTGATTGAAGGCATACCAAATCCAGTTATTTGCATGGAAAATACAAGAGATCAGTGTAATATCATAATATGCACTAGCTTGAGGAGAGTTAATGTTCGTTATCTTCTTTGGCTAAAGTTTGAATACGTTACATCAGTTGTAGATTTCAAAAATTTTAACCCGAAGATGAAATGCATATGATGCAGTGGTTGGGAATGGGTATCTCCCGAAGGAATTAACAGATAATTACAAGAATGTTAAATTCTTCAACAAAAATCATCTTGCATCAAAATAAGTAGAAGGACTTGAAGGAAGTTTCAAGTCAAGATGAACTTCAATTTTGAACAAAAATTTCACACGAATAAACAATTAACAGGACAACTGGCGCTTATTTGTGGCTGTTCATCTTAATACATTGATATAATAATAATAATTGGGTATTTATTGGTACCTTAATACATTTACAAAGTATAGGACAAGTCAAATGAAAAATAGAAAAATCAATCTTCGGGAACTTATACTACGATGACATTCATCGAAAATGCTGTAGTATACTTTTCGCATTAATTCCCTCAAACATAAAATTCTCAAATGCCACCACTTTTTGGGTCTCCCAATCGAAGGAAATTCTTTGTCATCCTCTTCATTCACAATCTTTCTGATTGTGGAAATATTCTGCTGAAATATAATTCGTTTAGGTTCAGATGAAACATTATATAAATTCTCTTATATTGAATATGTTCGCTACCGTCTAACGTATTGTGGATTTTAGAATATCAGGGTATAACTATTTGAATGAGTGGACCTGAATTCTAAATAGCATTTCCTGAAACCCTGTCACTTTTTTCAATCACTTTCGGCATTTTCATAATAAAAATTGATATTAGTTGTGGCAACGGCGTTATGACATTAACGACATTTCATGAGTGCCAACCTTACTCCGTTCTAGTTACAAAAACTTACTTACTTGGCCAACCGACTGCTAAAATAAATTTGAATGGAGTATACCAATACTGTACTGCAGATTGTCGACGAATAAAATTAATTAAATTGATGCATTTTTAATATTAGCAAACAAGCAAAATTTACAATATTTTTCTACGCTTGCCTTTTATAGTGATAAAAGGCAGTACTTCACATCCAGACCCATTACAGTATTTAAATATCCACAGCTCACCTCTTTTACAATCGAAAGCGCGTAATTAATGTTCCATTAGCAAATAGAATATGAAGGAACGTATAGTCTCCAACAAAATTATAGATTTCACCGTGAAGGATAACATTAATGACTTAATTCTATATTTTAACTAGATTCTTCAAATGTTTGCTATAATTGTCCATCATCATAAGTCCCATTTTCATACCGCATATACGTTCACTCCAGTCGAGAGCTTTCATTTAAAAGCAAACTGAACTGAAGTGATCTGTAAATAAATAAGATATCGAATCGGAAAAATTTTTGTCTCGAGTTCCGGTGAACTTGTCCTGAAAAAAATTTCATCATTATTGCAGCATCAGAACAAGCGTGCTCGATAGATGATCATTTTGCATAGATTACCAGGTTAGTAATTGAAATTTTTAATCACCGAACGATTTAGTGTGTGCAAAAATTTTGACAAAGCTATCGCAAATTGATTGGATTTTGAAGATCATGTTGTCTCTAGCGCTCGTGGAAGGCGCAATTCAGGATTTTGGTGAAAATAGGTTTCTTCATATTTTTACCTGCAGGAACACCGAATGTTAAAAACGGACAACCTGTATACACGGTGAACAAGTTATCTCTGGCCAAGTTGTACTATGATTTTAATGGAAAAATGGTGAAACGTTACAAAATATTAGAACCTTAAATCACTTTACAGCGCAAACTTCTTTGTTGCAAATAGCATGTGATATTTTGCCAGAGACAATTTATACCCTGTATAAGTATTCTTGTATGTCATAACATGGGAAAATGTAGTTTTCATTATGCATAAATAGTCAGCCTTGTTTTCTATATTTGACCGATGAACCCTACGATTTTTACCTGCTCTATAATTCATTGGAATCCTGGAAACTATCATTATTCCCTCTAGGAGAGGATGTACTCGTACTCATCCAAGTCTACAGATTTATTTGCTTTTTCATATATCTTTTCGTTTGTATTATCAACTAATTCAGTTTACTTTACCCACCCGAAAATGCTATTGTTAATAGCTACACATGTGTAGTGGTGAAATAATTCATCCTAGTGAAAAACGAACAAAAGGATTTTCCCAAAATTTACCGGATCAATTCTTGACAGTATTGAATCTTCAACGGTTATCTACGCCTTTCTTTCATATGCGTAATTGTGGATATTTCAGAATATTAATTGGAAATCCATAAATAATTTTTAAAACTAGATCACATAATTATCATAACATATGAAAATTTTCAATGAGTTAAATGCTGTAATACTAATATCGCGAATATTTAGAGTGGGCTATCATCAGGTTAGAACAATTCCTTTTCACATTATGACATCAAAATTATTCCACTGTCATCTATATGAAGATGTCATCATTCATGATAACAGGATTATATAGTAGTAGGTATGTTAATGGAAATATGATTATGAGGAAATATTCCTTCTATATAGGTTATTTTCCATATTTCAGTCTGAAGATTCGTTGATAACAAAAATGGTTTGTTCATAGAGAAGAGATTTATCCACACGGCCTTGATTCGAATTGCGTACTTGAATTATTGGTTGAATTAGAATAATTCTAGAGTTCATACTGAGTTGTTCCATTAGGTCAATAACTTCGGTTGCTATGCAAATCATGATTAGGAATTCTTCCATTCAAATGAAGAAGTATTTAATGCGAATTTTTTCTTTGGTACATACTTTATTCATCAATTCTTCGGGTTCGTTGTTTAAGCTGTCTTTAACGTTGATCGATCACAATAAAAAAAAATAGGAGAAGGGGGACATTTTTTGATTCATCATATGATACAATTGACGAACTCTTGTTAGGAGGTGAAGAGGTCGAAGATATTTAAAACAGTTAATGGTTCCCACCCGTCAATGATATCACAATATGATAATTGAACGTGTTCCGATTGCTACAGAGCTGTTGATGAAAATTTCATTTTAATCGAAGATAATGCCCATCATCACCGTAATCGCATGAGAATTTGCAGGCCCCTGTGCAACTATATTCATTTGGGGCCCCTATGGGGTGGTTAAGGAAAGAGAGTGGGTTTGAATTGCAGAATATGAAAAATAAAAGGCGACTTTATTTACGCAGAAAAAAACCGAACATGCAAATAACAACAAGAAAAATAATGAAACAATGTTCTAAAAAAAAACAACTATTGAACTTAACAAAATACAGAAACAATTCAACTTTATAAAAAAAAAACGATTAAACTCAATGGAAAACTTAAATGATTGAACTTGATGAAAAACGAATCAAACTCAATAAGAAACAGAAACAATGAAACTGAAGAAAAAACGAAAAATAATTAAACTTAATGAAAACCACTAACCAAGACTGGTTTTATCATATAACTCGAAAAGTTTTTTCGATAGAGTCTATGGAAAAAAAAAGTGAAAAAAGGAATAAAAACTTTAGATACATGTACATGGAAAATATTCTGATAGCTACACTTACATTTGAAAATATGCTCTCAAGTTTTATTTCTTTCAGCTCGTTGAGCAGTTTGAGATGTTGAATCAATGTTGAACCAAAGTCGAAATTGCTATAATGAATTGATTCAAGATAAATGACTTCTTCTCTAAGTTCTTTGGCCAGATCATCCGAAGAGGAAGGCTGGAGTAATGCACATTTTTTTTTAAATTTCTTGTTCATCCAGATTTTTGTATTCCCATAAACTTTGAAGCTGTACGTTCAATTTTTGACATGTTTTGAATCTGAATGTTACTCCACCATCGATTTGTAAAAAAACATTTCTCCGAAACTGCTCTTCCTCTCTAGCTTCGCGATTTGTTTCTATTAATTTATTATCTACATTTTCTCCTTCTGCATGAGCATGAAGCATGAGCATGAGTCTTATTTTAATTCTTTTTATGGGGAATGTTGTTTCAGAGGAAGAATCTGACCAACTAATTTAGCTTCCTTGAGTAGTGTATCCCACTTCTTTCCGCAATTAATTTAGCTTCCTATCCCATTTCTTTCTCAGGTTAATCAGTTCTTGTAAAAGTTCTTCGATGTTTGCTACTTCAACATCTAGGGTTGAATCCTCGGTTGCATCCTTCATAATTTTAAAGCCTAAGCCTGATATTATGAGTAACTGTCTTGCAGTAGGTTAGGTAAGAGTAAGGTACATCAAAAATACTAATTTTTCAAGAAACAAAAATTCATTGGGCTCGATCTCGGGCCCCTGTGCATTTGCCCCCTTTGCCCCCCTCTAAAGACGGCCCTGGTCGAAGAAGATCTATGGGCCCTCTAAGCATTAGCGGATTTCTTGAATTCATTACATATTAACCAAAATGAAACAATATATTTTTATGTTCAACTTTGAATGTAAAAATAAATATGGAAGAAAAAATAGCATTTTTATGAATAATAAAGGAAAAATTTCTCGTTCTTAGCCCAGTGAGGGTTGGTAACTATGTAAGATTTGTTCTCTTTTGAGTCTTTTGGGCTGTTCTCCCAAAGTCTACCAAACGTAATACTTGTGAATTGTGTTGTTAATATTATAGTAGGTACCTACTACTGATAAGTTATGTAGTTTGAATTTTCGCGACAGTACCTGTTATTTCCTGAAAAATCTAAAAAAATTAGCCAAGCACCTTTGTTTTTGTGCTACATTTGTGACGTTTTTCGGAAAAAAACTTTCAAATTTTCCTTCATGTGATGAAAGTTATAAAAGAATCAGTAGATTGCTTGTAAATCAGAAAACAAAACAGCAGGCTCGAGGTTTAGACCGTTGAGGACCGCAACGTATTATCTGAAGCGAGGTTTACTAATGATGTTACCAAAAATAAGCTTTCATTCAGATGGTATTACAACCAAATGACGGTTCGTTCATGAGAATGATATTCAGTATGCCTACACGAATTACATTACGTATCGATTTTTCGGAATATGAGAAGGACTTTCGTGACAACAGTTAGAACAAGTGGGGTACACTGGCATGTTTTCATTCAGAAACAAAGAAAGTACTGGCCTAACATTTTTCCCAATTGTTTATTTTCAACGGCAGAAGATGGTACATATATGTATATAAAGTCTCGGAAACATACTTTTCCAAAAGTACTAGGCTGGCTCATTTTATACATTTAGTTAGTGTAATATCTTGAGATCCGTCCACAAAAAATTATTTTTCAACGGCACAAAGCAGCACAAACGTTAGCCAATTCAGCACAAAAAATATAGAAACATCTCGTACTACCACAAATGGACTACAGTTTCATTAGTTTCTCTCTAACAATGAAAATATGAAATAAGTTTAGAATATGCTGTTCTCTATCCGGAATTGACATTTTGATATCCGGAGAAGTGAAAATAAAAATATGGTTTTTGAAATGTAAAAAAGATGCCCCGAAAACAGTGTAGCATTTGGTGACGTTTGTAAAAATGTGTGCTGACAATTTTTCTGATTTATAGTGTGAAGAACACGTGAAAAAAGTTTTGATGCGAGTATGCACCCGCTGGCATATTTAAGATAAGTTTATCTCTTTTGATACGATTGAATTTGTGACTACTTTTCTTGTTCCTGACATCATAAAGTCATCATTCCTTACTTAAAATTACACTTATGATTTTTTTTAAAGCAAACACTGCCTCTAAATGTTGACGACTACCTTCCCTGTACCAACTGGCTTGTCTTTTCGGACAAGGGCGTAGACGTGGGATATGCAGATTATTATTTGAAAAAATTTTCAGCTATCAAAAATATTGACCTGAAATTTTGTTTGGCCCAGACCCTTCAGCATCCTCTGAGCTTCGGGTCCTTCTGCCAATATTTTTGAAATAAATTGTTGGAAAGTCAGTGAACCCTACAAATTGTTGGGCAGTATTTTTGAACGAACGAGCATAGCCCCTCGACTGTATGTGAGGTGTACCTGAAACTGACCATTAAAAAATTTTGTAGGTTCATTAAAATAGCTCAATATTTTTGCTAGTGTGACTCTCAACAGGTGCGGAAGTGTTGGAAGTATTCCATTAACTATTTCACGAACGCCAGACAGACTGTGGCGCTGATTCATTACCAGAACTATCGAGCGCGTTTGTTAATAGGCATTTTGTCCATATTTCCATTCACTTGCCAAGAGGAATTTTCCAATGTTTACCTTACTTTTATTACTGACCGTTCCTGAAATTTGTATAACTTATCGCTTTGTTATTGAAACAACTGTCTCCAACAATTTTAATTCATTCAATATCAGTTGTTCATCCCATCTTTCAGTGTAGATTAGTCTACCTCGAGAAATATAATTTCATTATATGATTTTCAGCCTTTTCGTCGTATCATTACTTCCGATAAAAAACATTCGGTATCTAGCATCTCTGAAAATTGTCCTCAACTTTAGTATGAACATTGAAGGGACTTTTCGGATAAAACATTTTTTTTTGTAAAACTGGTGGTGGGTGTAGATCACTTTATTCTCGACAGGATATTTTCTGAAAGTATCTCTCAACTATCCTCATATATTCATCGAATTGCACACCAATTTCAATCCATGAAATTTCAATTGGGAGGAGGAGTAATGTTTTTCCAAGCATGTTAAAGAATAACTGAATTTAATCTTTTTCTGAGGTTGAATATAACGAAAACAAACGTACAATAAATCCCGAAAAGTTAACAACTTTAGCTTTCAGTCATAAAAACCTTTCTTCCTACATACATAATATAATATTTTGGTAGAACCCCTGTCTGAAATCTCATGAAAGTATAATATATGTTACAATATAGCCTACATAAGTAGATATATTCTTTAAATATGTATTAAATTTTTTGCTTATTATCATTTTTGGACCAGGCTAAACTATCTACATTCTACACCAGTGCAGGCACATGCTATAGCTATACACAGATTTTTTTCATTCAATTTTCTCCGCGATAATGTAGGATAATGGTAACTCTTGTACCTTCCAAACAAGGAAGAGGAGGTAGTAGAAAATAATGTTTTTTAAAGTCACTTTCCTTTTTGAATCTACAAGTCATAGGAAAGGTTTCATTGTTCTTTTCTCTTGAAAATTGTTCACATACACCATCAGGTAATTCATATCATTTTATACAACTTTGAGCAGATGCACTCCGAGGTAATAGCATTGATGTATCTCTCCATTTTGAATGTAATCAACAAGTTCTTTCTTTGTTTTTCAAGTAAACGTATTGACCTTTTCCTTCAAAACACCAAGGGAAAATAACTAACCGAGATGAGTTCAGGGGTTAGCGTAAAGTGTTCAAGGTAAAGGCAAAGGGACCAGTCCCCAACGAACTATCATCTCTGTGAAAATCTGTTGCAGAAATGGATATAATTTTGTCTGTGGCTCGTAATTCTGAAAGACTTTTCGTTTGTAAAAAAAAATAAAAATAAAATAATTGCAATATATGCAACAACTAGGAAAGATATTACCATATAATTTTTATTAGTAAAATTGGATCTTCTATCCATATGGAAAATACTTGGACTTAAGGATATCGAAAATACCTAAATACGAGATTTTAATAAACGCCCAAAGCTCATTGCAGCACCAAATCTTTTCAATTCTTCGAATATTACCGAAAAAAATGTTTCGAGTTGTTCTTTGAATGATTGTGATTACGAAAAAACCAACATAAAAGTTTTTCAAAGAGGGGGAAATTGAAAAAATTTTACCGAAAATGGTCAGTGAAACACTACAAAAGATATTTTGGATTGTAAATTGCGATTGAACTGTAGATTTTCACTGACTATAATTCCATTTGAAAATACTCATCTCGAAAACTATGGGAGTTAGAAATTTATGGTTCATTCATTTCGACATGTGCTCCTAAATTTCAGATCAGTCATTTTCACTGTCATTTTCATCTATAACCTATTTGTGTTTTTCATATCATATCAGTTTTTTGTGTCGTGCTTAAATCGGGTATTAGTTGGTTCGAAAACTACTCTATCGTATACAGCCAGTAATGGATCTCATCTTCAGGTAGGTAACCTAATTTGTACATAGTGGAATGTTAATTTTGGGGAATCTCCTTGACATCACCTATCAAAACTAATGGATGGAAATTTTCTTCTTATGTGTTTTTGAATCCCGATGTAGGAGATTTTCATTACTTTGATCGATTAATAAGTTGGCATTCTAAATATCTTATCGAACTCGATTACCTGGATATTGTTACATATTCATTGAGCAAAGTTAACCCTTAATAACCTGAGTTATGATCACTATTCTAATTGAATAAATATTCTTTATAGAGTGTACAAGACAAAAACAACTCAATTTCTGTTTGAAAATTGTATAGTTTTTGTTTGAGAAAAATGGTGTTACATATATGTAACGCTAATAGCTACAGTTACTGAGAAATAAAATAGATTTTCCAGTGAAATTTGCGTTACATATGTGTAACACTAGGTTATTATGGGTTAAAGTGAATCATCATTATTAGTTTGGGAGCCGACGATGCTAAATCGGGATTTACTCGAGCGTCGTGGAGACCTAGTGGATTTTGAAGATTAGATGGTAGAAAGAAAATTCAGCGGTGGGGAAAGCGTCTGCAGGTTTACAAAGATGTAAAAAAAAATCGTCAGGTGTACCTACTCGGACGTGTCAGATTAAGATACTGTATATGTGTCTCTGATAATTCATAATAATCTGACAGTTTGCGTGGTGGGACTGACCGTACAGAAGAGTTGAAAATGGTAAAATTTTTTTCGAGCGTGTCAGATTTTTTGAGGATATGTTAATTGGACCCAAAGCAAGCTACTTTTCAAAAAACTGACAATTCGGACGTGATGCAAGGTCCCAGCGGTCCTTTGAAGATGCAAAAGAAATTGTTACTTGTACAAAATGGGCAAAATTTACAACTTTTCAACCCAACGAGATAGAAAAAAATTAAAGACCATTCATGTCTGCTTTTTTTCGAGAAACTAATAATGCCATCAACTGCATTTTGTTTTTGAGTTATAGGTCAAAATTTAAATTTGGGCGATTTCAACTTTGGTCATTATCTCCGTTTCTGTTTGTGCTAGGATGTTGAAATGAAGACATTATCCGGACATTTTTTTTATAGCAATCCAGTGGCGTACTATGATTTTTTCCTAGAGGTTTATTTGCTGAGCTATAACATAAAGTTGTGCTTTTCTTATGAAAACAGTAGTTTAGAATAGAATAAAATAGAAATTTATTTAATTTCTACAATTATTGTAAACCAATAATGAGAAACAAGTCAAATGTTACATTTTTACTTGGAATTATCTTTGCATCCTTGATAGAATTCCTGCAGACAGTATGGTTCCATATTCACCAAAAAATGGTATATTTCTGTCTTCAAGATTTTTACATCTTTTATGTAGCGAAATTTTCTCGGCAAGGCATTGAAAACCTTAATGCACATGTATCTTGTGTTATTCTGTGCTAGGGTTAGTTTTTGCTTTGGGTGGATATAGGGGTCCATTTTTCTGGTGTTGTTTTGGTTGAGAAACTGTTCAAATAATTCGCTGTGCGTTCTCAGAAAGATGACACACCTCAACACATATAGTCCTGTCAGTGTCAGTAGATTGTTTCTCTTGAGAACTCCTCTACAGGTCTCTCTATATTTCATCCGATATATTACTCGTATAGCTCGCTTTTGAGATTTAAAAATACATCTTTATGTTATAGCTCAGCAAGTATACCTGTTGGAAAAAATCATAGTACGCCACTGGATTGCTATAAAAAAAGTGTCTGTATAATGTCTTCATTTCAACATCCTAGCTTAAACATCAGAAACGGATATAATGACCAAAGTTTAAATTTTAATTTTGACCTATAACTCGAAAACAAAAGAAGATAGAGTAATGCAGTTGATGGCATCATTAGTTTCTCGAAAAAAGATTGTGATTATGGCGAATTTTGAGTGTGTCGTCGTGCTGAAACTATCAGATTATATTTTTCACCTTATTCTTAAATCAGCTTCAAATTAAAAAATAGCCACCCCGCTGGAGAATGTACACATGACGTTTTTTTTGCAACTTTGGCGCCCTCCCACACATTTTCGTCACTCTTAAATTGTCAGATTAAGAGAATGTATACTTTTCAACATGTAATTAACCACATATATCTTAATCTGACACGCTCGAGTTTGTACAATGATCGTTTTTTTTACTATTCTGACAGGCTGTCCTAGACAATTCTCCCTATATACAGGTCTAATTTTTGGTAGAGGTACTCTACACGGTCCAAGGGCCCCTTATATTAGTCTGACACGCTCGAGTAAATACCGAATTTCCCTCTTGGGCTCCCCAACTATATGATAGTGTGACTAAGTGGTAACACGTAGTGAACCTCCATTTAGGTTCTTTCTAAAAAGCGTAATAGTTATTTGAAATTCCAATTACAAAGGGAGGTTCTTACCCTGAACAATTTAAATGAGTATTAATGGGTCCGGCCCTGAAAGTCAGAAATTAATTTTTATAGACAATCCGCACTCAACTAGTGTGTCTATCTCTGATAAGAGTATAAACTGTTACTCCCGAGACACCCTGTAAAAATTTTGCCGTTTTCGGGAAAACTGGAGAAAAAATGGAAATATTCCCAATGCGATTCAATTCTAAATATAAAGTCGCATTTAAACAATCAACTTTTTTGACAAACGACTTTTCTGCTATAACTTACAATCTCCATGTTCGATAGTTTTTCCGATAGAATTTTTGGATAGCTCGTAAAATAAACTACTGATGGTTCACATGTTAATTTTGTTCAGTGCATGAAACGCACTGATTTGTCGATTTTTGTGTCTTGTTTCATTAATTCATCTCCAGAAGTTTCTAAGAAGCATCCTCCACCGAAAAGAGATGGGGGAGGTCATTTTATTGATTAGTGACCGCTCTCGTTATGTGCTTTGCAAATTATCATATTGAATTCATGATCCAATGATATCATTGATGTGATTACGCAATATTTTGCAACTTTTACTTCAAACACTTCGATGCTTTCTTTTTTTTTTCATTTTGATGGTTGAATATTTGTACGGCGCACTGAATAAGTAGGAAAACAGTATAGAAAAGATAATAAGGTAGTTTGCACGCCAAATGACCAAAAAATTCCATTCACATTTTTCACATCTGAAAAAAAAAAATTCCGTAATCAACAATATTGAGGACCTGCCCAATCTCCGATGACGACGTTATTAATTCTATTTCATTTTCACACCTATCTCGGAAATAAAAAATGAAATCTTTTATTTGACCCTATGGGAACATCTAGAATCAGCAGGAGATATCATGTTAGTAAACAATCTGAATCTTGTGATAAATAATCGCGGGGTATCTTCTATCATTCCAGTTTCGCGTTAGTCTCTTTTGATTAATCATCTAGTAGTTATCAGTGCTTTGAGTTGGCTGTTTGAGGATTACCCCGTTTCTCCTTTAAATTGTTACATCAGAAGTGAGTTCATTTCTTTAATTTCATACATAAATTAGTCATGATAGTTGATTCGAAATTTGTGTTTAGAAAATATCAAATGCCTATAGAAATTGATGTAAAAATCAGGTGGTGTGTCTTATTGAGTTGTAATTTGATGATACCGCCACGTACAATAGGAAAAGAAGCCTTATTCGTTTCATTAAACAGCATTTCTCCTTTTTTTTATCAAAATATCATAAGCCTTTTCATTTCACGTCGAATGAAGCACTTTTAGAATTAATGTCGAATTTATCGAAATATGTCACATTTTCTAACAAAATTGGTGATACCAAAATTAAATTAAAAATAAAATTAATAGTGTTTTTCTGAAGATATCTGGTTTTCTCTGTTTAGAAGAAAGAAATGAAAAAATCTCTCACAATAGCAGCAGTTTTTGAGCAATGTCTGATGAACATTTCTTTTAATTCTCGTGTCAGTGAAATATCTCGCTTTTCTGAAATGGCAACGCCAGTTTTTCATTATGCCATATAACCAAAAATAAAATTTTGTCCATTTTTATACATATTTAATTTGAAATATGGCTTACTGGGGGTTCTTAACGAATTTATTTTTTTTTCTTCCCTGACTGGTCATACATTGTTTAAATGTCTCACAGGATCAATAAATCATTATTATTGTTACAAAAATTATGTTTTACCTTGGTCTGGCTGATTTCGACGAAAAGGTTCGGTCAATTTTGAAAACAATTTGTATAATTCCTAATGATTCCTATAGGCGATTTTCAGAATGAATTACTATATATAGGTAGTAATAATATGTATATAAAAATAGTAATAAAATACTCGTATATCGAAATTAACATGACAATTGTTCGGTTATCAAGGATCCTCATCGTTCAAAGGTTAACTAATTTCGATAATGATATGAAAAGCTTTTATTTCCTCTAGTTACCATCTGAATTTTGAAAATGAACTATGACTATGGGTTATATAACCTTAGAAAAAAATCATTTATCGAACTTACATAAATGAAAATATTATTATAATTATTTCTTGCTTGCTATGGGATTTTTGGGGAATATGTATTTCTGCTATTAGAAAATCTTAATATTCCTGCAATTAAAGATCTACAGAGTGAGTATAAAGTAACGCACTAATACATTTCCTATTTACTGTTTTCTATAAAACTACTCAAATAGGTCAAATTTTAATTTGAATTATATCAATATCATAATAAATAATATTTTATTTGAATTTCATGTATATTTGAGGAGTTTGTCATGCATGCTCTAAGAGGGGCGAAGGGTTTTTTAAATGGCGATCCTACCTTTTTGTGCCAGAAATGAATAGACTTTTTTGCTGAAGACAATTAAGTAATTGATGGTTTTTTATCATCAACACTGTTCTTCTTTCATGGATAAAAAAGTTAAACTAATTCCAATTTTCAATTTGTTCACGTATTGTGAGGTCAATCACAAATACTCACAGTGTTCTTATTCTCTCTGACCAATATCATTCTTCGAAATTCAAATAAGAAAATAAAAAATCCCCTAATTAATCCATCTGCTGGACGCAAGCTGACCTACATTTCTACAAGCAAAACGAAACTTTTATTTTAGATAATTCATAAATGAGTACCTTAATCAAAGACATGTTTCTGATATCACTTCAGAAACATCTCGTTAACATCACTCATTAAACTTTTATTAAAAGTAAGAGCAAAAATTCTAATCAACAAGATTCCAATCATTGCACTGAAAAAAGGGGTCCTCAGCAACAAAAAGGCAATTTTTTGCCATGGTAGAGGTTGGATGACGAACATTATACATAAAAAGTTATGTTATTTAAAATGTGTACAAAATAATAAATACTGAGGATATGAATATTGTGCATTAGTTTTTACACACTCTGTATATTGAAGATGTGTTTCATCTTCCAATATCCTTCCTTATTTTTATGTTTCTTTTTTCTTTCATTTGCTATTATTCAAAATGAATTCCTAAAAGTCGAAATATATTTGTTTCATTGATTAGACCGAAAGGCTGAATTCTGCTTGTTATCATTCAATTTGAAAGTTAAAATTGAATTGAATTCACTCATACTCACAAGAAGTGTTCGAAGTCGAAATTGATAACAATAATTATTACTTATTATATCCGTGGAATCAACTCATTACCATAAATAAATCGCAAGTCATTTTACCAATAACCTAGTCGGATATTCTTCACTGATGTGAAAATTGGTGTGGCATTTAAAATCTTCATAATTTCCATCATTATTCAGCATAAATTATTCAGCGGCATGTTAGAACATATACATAACTTATCTGATTACATATTACTGTTCGGGCTATTTTTAATCGCCTCAAATAAAAGCGTGATATAGTACCTTGATAATTGAAAGATAAGTACATAGCGATGCGTTGCGTCGGTGTAAATAACCGTGAGTAAATATTTTCATTGAGTAAAATGATCGATAGGTACATATGTAGATTTGATGGGATACGGTGGCTCTATACTCGGCGTGAAAATGTAAATTCCTTAATCATAGGGATGCGTTTATATATCTTGATGTGACAGTCAATAACGGAAACAATAAAAAAAATTTGCCATAGAATGCGTGAAATTCCATTTTTAAAAAACTGGTATTTCTTTGGGTCATGATGGTTCATGCAAAGTTATAAACTCAAATGGAAACCCGTATTTTTTACTACTCATATCAATTCGAAAAAACATGATATGTGTCAGGGATATCGAATAGCTTTTGAATAATTCGTAGAAGTTTATGTTTTTTATGTTTCCTCGGTGTATTTCTTTTCTGTTGAAATCATCCCAATTTTCTCTCCAATCATCATTACGATTTACCGATCGTATAGGGTAGATTCAAGCTTCAAATAAATGCTTAATTCAGTGAGTGACCTGGTGCAGTCCAATACAGGGTCATTCCTTTTGAGATCACTTTGACATGACGTGGGACCACGTCATAATTCGCATGATTCAAAAATCTAAAGGAGCCTACAGATTACTCTGACGTGACGTGGGCCCAAGTCATAATGCGCATGATGCAATAATCTAACATAGAGGTTGCGAGGAAGCTTTCGAATAGATCTGACGAGACGTTGATCGTGTATTTCTACGCATTGAACTCTAAAAGGACTGGAATGGCAATCTCGATGCAGGCAAACTGAGGAAGACTGAAAGGGAAGATGTAGAGCACTCCATCTGTCTCTGCGCTCTGTCAATTGGTTAATAACGATGTAAACAAAAACAACTCGGGGTGTTGAAGTGAGACGACTGCTGCGTCCGACGTCTGATGCGGTTATTCGATTGGTTGCCGAACCATTAGAAAGAGATGGGTTGCTCTACATCTTCGGTACCTAAGAGGCCCTTCCAGTTCTTTTAGAGTTCAATGTTTCTACGTCAAGTCAAAACAATTTGAACGAATCCGCGCAAACTCTTATGTTAGATCAGAGTCTCTGGTTAGATTATTGAAACATGCGCATTATAACGTGGGCTCATTTCACGTCAGAGTAATCTATAGGCACCTTAATATTAGGGTTTTGCGCGGCAGCGTTTAAACTGTTCTGATGTTCGTGGGAATGCACGTCAAGTATCTCTTATGTTTTGTTAGAATGCTCGTAACGCTAAAACAACACAATCCGAAATTCCTATCAGCATCATTTATAAAATTTTTCGGGTTCATCAGGAAGTATATTTATATGACACTGTGTTTCTTGTATTTCTTATTGTCGTTATTTTTCTCCTCCACAGCATTTTTCTGTATCCGAATGGTTTGTTATGAATAGATTAACATTTTCCATGATACTCATTGTTTTATTGATGGCGTCTCCGTATGATCATAGTCGATCAGGAAATGAAGAGTCAGATCAATGAAGAGTCTATAATTGTTCTATCAACAATTCTCTTACACTCGTCATGAATGAGAATGAGTAATCATTTTTCGTGATGTTGCCAAATATGCAATATTTGTCTAAAAGCTCATATATTTCTGGAAAGCTTTCGAATATCAGTGGGGTCATGACCTAACGCACATCAGAATTCGATGACAATAAAAAAATTATTGAGCATGCCCTTTGAAAAAATGAGGTTGACAGCTACTTCCGGTATAACCGGAATCGACAAAAAATCGAAAATATTTTAGATTTTCCTGTCATTTCGGAAAACATACTGAAAATGAGGATATCTCCGTATAATTTTTGGCGAAGGTAAAAATAAGTGACCCTGACAGTAATGGCAAATGTGTAAAACCAAGTAAATATCTCCGGAACTGTTAAAGATATCGCGATGAAATTTGGGAAGTAGATAATAGTAAATTCCATATTTGATCTGAAATTTGTTATCGATTTTGAACTTCCGGTTTAACCGGAAGTAAAGCCCATTCTATAATTTGCGATGAAACGTGTGTACCTATATTCTTCATTTCAATGTCATGTGAGATATCATAAAAAAATCCTTCATCCTGCCCATTTTCAAGAAGAAAAGGTGAATATTCAAAACATTATGTAATTAATATCTCGGTTTCGAATAAAAAATGTGGAACCTTCATTTTTGTACCATAATGAAGTGGTTTATTCGACACTAGAATAATGTAAAGGGTGTTCCATGACAAAGTTAAAAATCGACATTTATGTTCAGAATTGTGAAAAAAATTAGAACAAACACTATGTGTATTTGTGCTAATTCGACATAATTTACCCAGTTCAAAATTGTAAAAAAAAAATAGAACAAATACTAAGTATGTGTATTTGTTCTAATTCGACATAATTCACCTAGCTCTTTATAAATATACAGGGTCTTTCACGAGGAACCTCACCCATATTTATACGGAAAACTACTGAACGTATTTTCATGAAATTCAGCACTTATAAGTATTTCACGATGCTGATGAAATCTAAAATATTTTCATGAGCACCTCAGGTTTTTCCGGAAATGACGTCAACTTCCGTTTTTCAAATTAGAACACCATTTTTTTATTGCAGACATAGATTCCTTAGAAAATTTCAAGTTATTTTGATGTAACATTTTTCAGTTTTGGTTGGAAAATTCTCTCTGAGCGGGAAAATTCGAAAAAAAATCGAAAATAGAGCTCCGCTGAAACAAGAATAACTTCGAGGTTTTTGGATGGAAAATTTTCATTTTTGGGATTTTTCAAGATGTAAGATTGATGTATCCACTTTGAGAATCGAAATCGCGATTCATTATACAGGGGGTGAAAAAATCGCTTTCAAAGTTAGGGATGACAAAATCGTGAAAAATCAATTTTTTCAAATTAGAACCCCATTTTTTTATGGCAGATATTGAATCTACGTTAAAAAATAATGTGAGTGTTTGCATCACACCCTTGCCCTAAAATGGATATTTTCTGAGTTATTCACAAAAAACTGTTTTTCGTCTTGAATTTTCAGCTATTTCTTTTCCCTTCACGCCAAAAAGATGAAATTTTCAGGAACTGTTATTTGAGCCTTGCTGTAGATTTTTCACCCCTTCTTGAAACCGACTTCAAGTTACAATTAGGAGAACCATGGCAAACTCTCGCAGTTATAACTAGAGAAGATGCTCAAAGTTTTGACCGTTAATTTCTAGACATTTATTTATACGTCTCAGGAATGCTTCGTGCGTTGCTCTTCTTATTTCATCGGGAGGAAGAGATCTGCAAAAGTGTTTAAAAACCAAATTGAGTTTCAACACTATGAATCTAATAATCTATACAAACCTGAACGCATTTCTGACTCGTTCTATGCAGTCCTCTTTATCAGTCAGGGGAGTTGAGTAGACAATATTTTTTATCCTACCCCAAACATAATAGTCTAAAGGAGTTAAATCGGGAGAACGTGGTGGCCAAAGATGTGGACCATTGTTCGCCAACCATCGATCTTCAAATAGCCTGTAGAGGATATTTGACACATTGAGTGAATTGTGTGGAGGCGCGCCATCTTGTTGATACCATAAGTCATTATGGTTCTGTACTAGTGGCTCAATTGTTTGAGTCAATATGTCAGAATATCTATCTCCTAAGGGAGAACATTCTTCAAATAATGCAAACATGTTTAGTGTTCTATCTTACCAGTTAAAGTCCCATCATAAATGTGAACATCGAGAATTGCATTATTTTTGATGGCGCAAAAAACATTGAAACTCCAGGTCTCTTGAAAGTTCCATTGTCTGAAGTGGTGGTTGTTCTCTTCATCCCAATAATGACTGTTATGCCTATTGAAAGAACCATTCTTCGTGAATTTAGATTCATCTGTCCAAATTATACAGTCCAAAAAGTTTTCATTCTCTTGAAATCGAATCATCATAGCTTCGCAAAACTCTGTTCTCCTGACGAAATCAGTTTCCTTCAAATGCTGTACCCTATTGAATTTATATGGGTGCATTTTATGTTTTTTTAATATTCTCCAAACACTCGATTGAGATAATCCCTGATCAATCTCGGCATCTTTGAGAGAATTTTGAGGATTCACACGAAAATATGCAAGAACTCTAATTTCGTTGTTCTCATCTTCTACTACACTTTTTTCTCTGTGTATAGTTTTCTTAACGAAAGATCCGACATTTCTCAAGTTTGTCATGGTTCTGTTAATGGTATCTCTCGTTGGTCTGGGTCGGTCAGGAAACCTCTCAATGAACAGTCGAATCGTTCTATCTACAACTTTATTACATTCTCCATGAAGTAGAATGAGATTTAAATAATCTTCATTGGTAAAATTAGGCATAGTGATCGATTTTATAACTTAATACGAATTATCACCAAATTAATAGTAAACACAAAATGCTTCTGAATAAAGAGGAATTTGGCAGATGTAATTAATGATATCTATCATTAAAAAAAAGAATGTTAAACATGGTAAGTTTTTGCATATGGTTCATAAGGAATTATTTATTTATCACTGGAGAGAAAACCGATGGCCGATTAGTTGAAACAAAGAGGTTTCCGATACACATTCGAATCAAAATTCGCCATCTATTTAGGAACAACCTGTAACTTTTTTCTCTTGCATATAAGGGTAGTAAAATCTAAAACATGGTATAAGTAACAGTTCCTGAAAATTTCATCTTTTTGGCGTGAAGGGAAAAGAAATAGCTGAAAATTCAAGACGAAAAACAGTTTTTTGTGAATAACTCAGAAAATATCCACTTTAGGGCAAGGGTGTGATGCATACACTCACATTATTTTTGAACGTAGATTCAATATCTGCCATAAAAAAATGGGGTTCTAATTTGAAAAAATTGATTTTTCACGATTTTGTCATCCCTAACTTTGAAAGCGATTTTTTCACCCCCTGTATAATGAATCGCGATTTCGATTCTTAAAGTGGATACATCAATCTTACATCTTGAAAAATCCCAAAAATGAAAATTTTCCATCCAAAAACCTCGAAGTTATTCTTGTTTCAGCGGAGCTTTATTTTCGATTTTATTTTCGAATTTTCCCGCTCAGAGAGAATTTTCCAACCAAAACTGAAAAATGTTACATCAAAATAACTTGAAATTTTCTAAGGAATCTATTTCTGCAATAAAAAAATGGTGTTCTAATTTGAAAAACGGAAGTTGACGTCATTTCCGGAAAAACCGGAGGTGCTCATGCCTTGAAAATATTTAAGATTTCATCAGCATCGTGAAATACTTATAAGTGCTGAATTTCATGAAAATACGTTCTGTAGTTTCCCGTATAAATATGGGAGAGGCTCCTCCTGAAAGACGCTGTATAGGTGCTTATGATGCCTCTACCATTTCAACATTTGAGTGAAGTTGTTGCGTACGGTATTTTTAGTTGAGATGAAGCGAAACACCGGAAAATCCGAATATTTTCTTATTTTAACTTGATATATGTATATACTTTCATTATATCGAACGACTAACAGCTGAAATTACATACGCCTACACCGCAAGCAGCTTATGACATTGACATTGATCTTCGTGCTCAATGACTTCAATATAAGTTTCTTTGATTGTGCTTCAAGGGTAAGGAATAATTTGAGACGCACTTTTGAATATTCCAACTATTTTGATGCGTATTTTGCAGTAGGCACCTACCTACTTTTAGGATTTCAGCCTAAATTTTACGCGCCTTCTTTTAAACTGAATCATGTGCAATGCTTGCATGATTATGTTCCTCCTGGGACTTTTTATGAAAATTTTGAAACCATTGATCAGCTTTCATCATATTTTTATTATTTTCATATTTCAAATACATACTTGGACTGGTTTATGCTGGCCGGTAACCTATTCCCTAATCCCTAATAATGTAACTTTTGTAGTAAACTTGAAATTGTTAAGTTTTTGCATGTACAACTGTTACTTCTGTCTTTGGACTGGCCAGACACCGCTGCTCTCCTCACTACGTTAGGTTTTCGATAAAACTTAAAAAATATCAATCAGTAGGTTTAAATAATTGTCATCAGAAAAAAAATTGAATCAAAATTCAATGAGTGCATCCCTATAAAAAAAGGGTTTGTTTAGCGCCCTATCTACTACCAAATTATCCTCAGCCTCAAAGGGTCTCCCTATTTCTACAACAAAAATGTTAGAGATGCTATTTAAAAAACTCTACTTCCCTCCACCTCTCATAGAGGCCATAGAGGGACATGACATACATGAAAAGTTGCTTGATTTGAAATAGAAACTGATATGTTCTAGTGTTTTTCTACAATATACTAAATACGAAATTTAAATTTTGTGCCATAACTCTTAATTGAAAAAGTAGCAATTTAGAATCATTAAACGGATGCATCTAGCTAGAACCTTTGAGTTAATACTCAATGGTAGAACATATTTTGTCGTAAGAATGACATTCTGAATACTCATATCTATACTCCATTCACTTTTATTTTAGCACTCGGTTGGCCATGGAAATTTGACACATTTACATCTGTATAGTACGAAAATGTGGGGTTATGACGCTTGTCAAAATATTTTTGTGTTTTGAATCAACGCTATGTTGCCGGTTTTACCTGAAAGTTTCTGTTATTACGTTTTTTATCACAATGTCGAATCTCTTCGGAAAATATGTGACGAGCATAATTGAAGTTTATACAAACTGATTGAAGGCATACCAAATCCAGTTATTTGCATGGAAAATACAAGAGATCAGTATAATATCATAATATACACTAGATTGAGGAGAGTTAATGTTCGTTATCTTCTTTGACTAAAGTTTGAATACGTTACATCAGTTGTAGATTTCAAAAATATTAACCCGAAGATGAGATACATATGATGCAGTGGTTGAGAATGGGTATCTCCCGAAGGAATTAAAAGATAATTACAAGAATGTTAAATTCTTCAACAAAAATCATCTTGCATCAATATAAGCAAAAGGAATTAAAGGAAGTTTCAAGTCAAGATGAACTTCACCTTTGAACAAAAATTTCACATGAATAAACAATCAACAGGACAACTGGCGCGTATTTGTGGCTGTTCATCTTAATATATTGATATAATAATAATAATTAGGTATTTATTGGTACCTTGAGACATTTGCAATGTATAGGACAAGTCAAATGAAAAATAGAAAAATCAATTTTCGGGAACTTATTCTACGATGACATGCATCGAAAATCCTGTAGTAAACTTTTCGCATTAATTCACTTAAACATAAAATTCTCAAATGCCACTACTTTTTTGGGTCTCCCAATAGAAGGAAATTCTTTGTTATCCTCTTCATTCACAATATTTCTGATTGTGGAAATATTCAGCTGAAAACTGAAATATACGTCGTTTAAATTCAGATGAAACATTATAATTATAAATTCTCTTACATTGCATATGTTCGCTACCGTCGGACGTATTGTGGATTTTAGAATATCAGGGTATAACTATTTGAATGAGCGGACCTGGATCTTCCTGAAACCCTGTCTATTTTCTCAATCAATTTCGGCATTTTCGTAATAAAAATTGATATTAGTCGTGGCAACGGCGTTATGACATTAACGACATTTCATGAGTTCCAACCTTACTCCGTTCTAGTTACAAAAACTTGAGAAAATTATTTCATGGCCAACCGACTGCTGAATTAAATGTGAATGGAGTATAGTTGCATTTTCGATTAAGTAATCGGTATTTGTATCCTTCAATTAAGCGTTGATTCTCTAACCAAATTTTGTGAAACCGAACATTATTTCCCAAGATTATGTAAAAAAAAAATTTGTTATCACTAAGAGATACCCGGAGGGGGTATGCAGATAACGAAACATCGAAGGAATTTTTCCTCGCTTTTCTATATCAATGAGATTAATCCGTTTCATTATTTTTCTTGCAAACCAGAACTTACATTATATATTTATATACTTAGCGATGGTATACACTGGTTTGTGTTTCACAGAAAACGATTTAAATTATTTTACGAATTGAAACAATTAATATAAACTTGTAGTACCTAGTCTTCTAGGATATCTCTCAACGTCTCATTATTCAAGACAAGGTGATTATTCTAATCTCTTATCGCTTTTCAGACACTGGCCTTAAAATGAAATCAGAATTCCAGCAAGAAACGATACACAAAGAAGTTGTTGTTATTGGTAAGTTTTCTTTATCTATCGAGTAATTAGATAGTTTTGGAGTTACTCAAGTGCAACGGTTTTTTGCTACAAGAAATAATGATAAGATTAACCATGCGAAAATTCAAAGAGTAATATTCAAGTTGTTGAATGAGTAGTAGCATTTGAAACATGCACTAATCTGTGTCAATGTTATTGGATTTATTCGGTAGTTGAATAAATACTGCATCGATCTTCGACACAGAACACATTGTAGATCAAGATTTCCTCAACTAATTGATTATCAAACTGCTAGTCTTTCTTGTATCAATTGACGCATTCTCGTACCAAGAATAGTAGTTCGAGGGCCTGTATAGTGGAAATAATGTTTCAGTAAGAAATGCAGCCAGTTTCCGACACTGAACATTTGAATGATATAGAAAAACTAAAGTACTTTATCATTCTCAACATAGTTATACATTTTCATAAAAAGCTATTTCATTTTCGTCGAGGTGGGAATTGTGTTGCTCTGACGAGGTCGAATGAGTCCGAAACCATGTTCATATCTACTCTTTCTCGACGAAATGGTTTATATATATTGAGTAATGGTGGTTTGCTAGTTGGATTTGATTTTATATCAGTGTGTGCTATGTATCTGAATTAATTTCGTTTATTATTCTCTTGCCAGAAGGCGAAATCGATTTATAACTTCTCCATAACGTTCAAATGAAAAAACAGTGTGCGTTCACAGACACACAATAATCGTGTGACAAAATTATCTGGGACATTTACATGATGCTAATGAATTTGATTAATGATGACGTCGAGGATGACGTTATCATTGTAATGAATATTATCCAAATTTATTTCAAATCATAGATAACAGATCAGTGTTTTCAGATATTATTCTGATAGAAAAATGAAATAGAACTGAAAAGATGCAGTTCATTTTATATTAATGAATTTCATGAATTTTAGTCTTTAATCTCATCAGAAAAGAAAATTCCTGATTTTTTATCAAACTTCGTATGAATTTTCTTTCTCAATAGTTATTTGTATGAAATGCTACTCTGTGTTAACAGTTCAGTATAGATTTTTTGTCAGAATCGACTTATGGAAACAATACTGTTTAACAAATAGTAAAAACTGAATTTCCTGATTTTCATCAACATGAATCATTACTACACGTGTTTCGCTATCGCAGTAGCATATTCAGGTGGGTGAAGTTAAACTGAGATAGTCAGACACGTGTCGTGGTTTATAATTCATATATGTAACTGAAAATCAGGTTTCAGTTTTTCAGTGCAGGTTTTCAGTTCAATTATGGATTTTCATCAAGTATCAGCCACATCGATCCATTGCGTAACAAAGAATATTGATACAATATAAATTAATTTTTTTTTTCTGAATGAAATAGGGCGAGAGAAGAGATTTCAAATTTTAGGAAGCTGAGATTTCGAAAATAGGTCGCTGTTATTACGATGATGAGTTTTTCGTAGAGAAAACTTGGTTTGTCATTTACAGCGTGTGGTAAAATTCTACGTCTTGCCACGCGATACAAAAACGACAAAAAGTTCATTTTTTCAGATGGAACGCCCTAATCTTGATTTGATATTTTCAGAAAAAATCGAAATACGCATCTAATGTGTTTGTTCCCACAGGAAAACCGTCAAATTTTTATGAATGAGATAAACACCTTTAGAGGAGTTTTCAATGATTTTAGAATCTAACGAAATTAACGTGGCAAAAATTCTAAGGTAGCAATATGCTGAAAACCCTCACATTCATAGAAATTTCATGGAAGACCCATAGGGGATATGGCCCTTTCCTTTAAGAATTTGGGAATAATATTTTTTGGAAGGTGGAAAAATGATTTTATTTCTCTCTTCAAATAAGAATAAGTTTCAAAGTATTTTTTTTTTGAAACATATAGTTTATATTACAACTTGTATTACAATTATTAAGATACAATATTTATTTTATATCAACAAACACCTTACAGAATTTCAAATATACTAACTGACAAAGAAACTGCAACACCCAGCTTTTTAAATTTTTTTTTGGTAAAACATAGATAGTATAGCAAGGATAAATGATAAAAATTTGGAAAAAAAATCCTGAAGGTTTTTTGAAATAAACATTTTTTGTTACTTAAATGTTGTAGTAGTTTTTTGCAAATTTTTCAAATTTTACAACAAACCAGCTGTTCGAGGAGATACAATGTCGATGTTTAGTTGTTGTTAAAATGCCTAGAGCACGTGTAGGAATTTATCGCCAGCTAAGTGAATTTGAAGGAGGTCGAATTATTGGTTTACGGGATGCGGGGTTGTCATTTCGAGAAATCGCTAACCGTACGAACAGAAATCCAACAGATGTTGTCAAGCGTGATTTGATAATGCCCAAAATCGAAGAAGAGTAGGCACCGGACGTCGAAGGGGCACAAATGAAGTTCAAGATCGGCGTCTAAGACTTATGGCTCATGAGCCATAACAAGGCCATCCTGTAACTGTTCGAACGGTTTACCACCGTATAAGGTCTTTTGGACTGCAGCATTAGAGAGTTGAAGTACTGCCATGAACGTAAACGTTAACGTTATAATTGACATCTACGCATGCTCATTCGTCATTTTTTAACGTTAACGTTAGCGTCAGCTTTACGGCCTACGTAAACTAGCAGTCTCCCACGTATACCTTAAACATCGACGTACGCTAACCGAACTCAAATGGCCATTGTTTACATTTCCCATGTATATTCTCATAATGAATGAAAGTTATAGGAAATCAGCATTGATTTTAAAGTTATCAAAAGGATAATGTTATGAAACTTCGTTATCAGATTACGTGCAGTAAGGAAATGGTTGAAACTCCATTGCGATTCTCATGTCTTTAACACTTAAACATTTCATCGATAATAAAATACTTCCAAGTTGAAAATTCTTTTGAAGTTCTGTGTGCACTTCAACTCTCTATTATCGACCCCATCTTGTGTTACCCCTTACGCTTCAGCAACAACATTGGAATGTGGAATGGCATCAGGTCGTCTTTTCTGATGAATCTCGATTCTCCTTGGGTGCACATGATGGCCGAAGAAGGGTAAGACGACGTCGAGGAGAAAGACGTGAACCTCTGAGTCATGTACACCAGACAGTAGGCGTTATGGTATGGGGTGCTATTGCATATATAAGTAGATCACCTTTAGTCTTCATTTGAGGTCAAATGACAGCGCTGTGTTACTTTCAAGAGCTAGTGGAGCCATATGTTCTCCCTTACCTTAACCGGCTCGAGAATCCAATATTTCAGCAATATAATGCTCGACCTCATGTTGCCAGAGTTAGTTTAAACTTTTTTGAAGCGACATATGTGAATCTTTTGCCATGGCCGCCCAGATCCACCGATCTTTCGCCAATAGAGCATGTTTGGAACATCATGGGTAGAAGGCTTGGAAATTTACCCCAGCCTCCACGGACTTTGGCGGCTTTGAGACATGAAGTACAGGTAGCTTGGGATAGTATCCCTCGAGAAAAAATAGACCATCTTCTTGCATCAATGCCAAGACGTGTTGGGGAGTGTAGAGTGTATAGATAACCGCGGTGGACAAACACATTATTAACAAATTTAATAAAAAAAATTTGTAGACCCTCCGTTTTTTTTCTTAAAATTTTAATTAAGCAATCAGTAAATTCTGATTGCTATACAATCTATGTTTGACCAAAGAAAAATTTGAAATTTAAACAGCTCCTTCTGGGTGTTGCAGTTTCTTTGTCAGTTAGTATATAAAATTATGCCTCCACACCGGAATCACTCCTGGAACCAGCACTGCCCCAAGCTCGATGAAATTTGAAGATTTATTAATAGAAGAATTGCTCTTTCACTTAGAATTACGATGATTTTTCTGGAAGATACGCGTGTCGAAAGTTGACCTTCGAAAATTCCCAAAACGATGGGTTCAGTTGAAAAATCGTCAAGACCGATCGGTTGCACTGAGCTCGAAGAAATTTCTATATTTATCACTAGAGGAGTTGCTATTCTAGAGTATGTATCACTTCATTTCCGAAATCATGAGGTTTTCATTTAGGAATTAAGAACATGATATATCATGCGATGCGTATTATGATTTTCTCTGAAAATATCATATAAAAAGTATACTGCATTCACATTTATTTTAGCAGTCGGTTGGCCATGAAATAATTTTCTCAAGTTTTTGTAACTAGAACGGAGTAAGGTTGGCACTCATGAAATGTCGTTAATGTCATAACGCCGTTGCCACAACTAAGGCCCGTATTAATAGTCAGTTCTCAAAACGGGTCTCAAGACCTATCTCAGTTGATACTTTCTCAAGATAGTAACAGCATCTCAAGATGACGGCTTATTAATAAACGCAAATCAAGTCTTTGTCAGTTTGATACTATCTCAAGAAACGACACTTGAAACTCAACTTATGAATGTCTTGAGTAATGGTCTTGAGTTATACTTGAGACTACGAAAAGAGAAATTAGTATTTTTATTTTTGCTTGATATTTTTCAATACTGTGACTCACAATAAAATGTGACGAAGCAGGATTTTCGATCACCCATCCAGTACACGTTGTGTGTACCACATGTGAACTCCTCTGGACATTTGAAAGATCCTGGAGTCGTGCATGCTTCCTGCCCATCTTGTTACAATACCCAAAAATTCTGTATTAGGCCCAACAATGGCTTGGACATTTATTGAAAAGTCTGATTTTCTGTTGCGATAAACTTCATGAAATCGATTTCGTCGTAGTAGTTGACCACATCTTCCATGGATTCCATATTGACTTAATAATGCCAATTTTTGGAAGCACAAAAGACAATTAAATTACTGTCAGTTCACAAAGCAAACTAACCCAACTTTCATTTCGAGATCATCTTGAGTCAGGGTTCGACCATACTCAAAATATGACGTTCCCAAAACCTATCTTGAGATCATTCGAGTAGTTGAGTCACATTTATTAATAAGCGCCTACTCAAGTGAGATCGCCGATTGAGACGTCATCTTGACAGAGTCTCAAGTCAAATTTATTAATCAGACTGATGTCTCAAGACGCTACTTAAGACATTCTCAATACTTGAGATCTGACTATTAATACGGGCCTTAGATGTCTAAAAACATGGTGTATGCACTGATAAGATTTTGTTTTTCCAACTTTGGAAATAACAGATACGTTTCGTTTTTTCCACTCTAGGTAGCGCTATTTAGAAAATGACAGTTGTCAATTGATATTTGAAAACAATTTGAATACATTCCTACGACTTGCGAATGTGCTGTATTTATAAGCAATTATTGGTGTGTTAAAATGTATTAGTTTCGAGAAAGGATGTACAAACATTCATTTATTCAACATGTCGTTCAGTTTTCTGTATGGACAATCAAGAATTACAGCAAAGAATTTGGTGTTGTTGGACTATCACCCTTTATTGTTGAATTTGAGGCAGAACCAACATGAATGAACGAACATTCGGGACAGATACAGCTAAGAGTTTCAACTATTGAAAATACCTCGGAAAATACATAATGTGAATTGTGAGCATGTATTGAGAAACAGAAATAAGTAGGTACATGAATCTATTCGAGCCTGTTTTCCAAATATTTTCCGTCAACTAAATATATTGGATATTTCGCCAATCAACTGTGTTTTATTGAAAATTGAATTCATATTGAATTACCCTCGCCTCATGAATACAATTTGTCAAACAGAAATTATCTTGAAGAAGAATAGTAAGTACTCCTTCGAATCCTTCGATAGTGTTGAAATATCTGCAGATTCGAAAATTTAAGTGTAAATCTCAAATATTCGTTAACAGCTGACATTTGCCAAAATAGAGTCCAGTTCATTTTTTTAGATTCATTGATCGATCGGTATCACAGATTACTGTAAACATGTGATCGATATCAGCGCAGAACAAAATAAAACGAGACGGTATCATTAGACTTTCTTTGATAGAACAAGGATAAAACATGGTGGCGCCGTCATGAAACGAATCTCTTATTTTCGATTTAGTCTAATGTCATTCCATTCAAAAATTGACGAGTGCATACACCATGTTTTTAGGCCCGTATTAATAGTCAGATCTCAAAACGGGTCTCAAGACCTATCTCAGTTGATAGATAGTGACAGCATCTCAAGATGACGACTTATTAATAAACGCATATCAAGTCATTGTCAGTTTGATACTATCTCAAGAAACGAGACTTGAAACTCAACTTATGAATGTCTTGAGTAATGGTCTTGAGATATACTTGAGACTACAAAACGAAAAGAGAAATTAGTATTTTTATTTTTGCTTGATATTTTTCAATACTGTGACTCACAATAACAGAGCCGGAACGAGGGCGTGGAGAGAGAGGCGGTCGCCACGGGCGCTAGCGATCTGGGGGCGCAAAATAAAAAAACAGTATTCTCTCCAATTGAATATTTTTCATTTAATATTTAAGACAAAACATAATATTATACAAGAGCCTACAAGCCTACAAGATGTAAATTAGCTGTGAACGACAAACCTATTCACCAATGTATGCAATGCACATACTTAGGAGTCGAGATCACAAGTTCCAAAAACTTACAACAAGAAGTACGAACACAAGTAAATAAAGCCTCAAGAATCTCTGGCTACCTCAGGGACCTCATATGGAAGAACAAATATATATCTACCGATAGTAAAGTCCGCATATACAAAACAGTCGTAAGACCAATACTTACATATGCAGTGGAAACTCGAGCGGATACAGCAAAAACAAAGAACATGATGAGGGTAGCTGAGATGAAAACGTTGAGAACTATCAAAGGAGTGAGCTTGAGAGACCAAATAAGGAGTGACGCTATAAGGGAAGATCTGAACATTCAGGACGTAGTCCGATTCACGAGATCGAGACGACGTTATTGGAGAGACCACGTCGACAGGATGACGGAAGATCGATGGGCAAAATGGGCAAAGGATGGAAGACCAAATTCACGGAGACCCCCCGGCCGACCTCCGAAGAGATGGCACGAAAGCTGGACATCTGTTTCCCAGGAGGCTGAATAGTGGAAGAAACAAGACTAAGTCTTAAGAAGAGAGAAAGAAGAAGAAGAAGATAATATTATAAAAATATGCCATAATACATTATACATATGTG
Source organism: Coccinella septempunctata (assembly GCF_907165205.1). Lineage (NCBI taxonomy): Eukaryota > Metazoa > Arthropoda > Insecta > Coleoptera > Coccinellidae > Coccinella > Coccinella septempunctata. Next base: position 30,268,221 of record NC_058190.1, read on the forward strand.
TGTGAATTAAATTTATGTGAACGTAAACGAACACTATACATGTGGGATTGTAAACAACGTCCGTAGTCCACACCATGGACTAAAAAAAACTATCGGAGACCGATTGAGGCGCAAAACCTTAGATTGGACGCTCGTGCATTTGTGTTTCTAAGGGTTTTACTTCTTATTATAATATATATGTAATTATTGAGTGAAGTTATAATATGAGCCTGGAAATCATTCGAACTGGAGAGCTGGTAAATTATCACAGATAGAGATTACAGTATAGGAAAAGAGAAGAAAAATAAAAAAGCCTGGAGGAGAAGCTGATGATGAAACATTTAGTTATGACTAGGAGAATAAGCTGAAAAAGGATCTCATTCAAATATTGAACTCTATATCAGTACAACTTGAAGAAAGATTCAGTGTTTTGCCAGAAGATGTTGAAGACAGCTTTCTCGAGGGAATATGTTTGCAAGACTTTCTACTTGGCGAACTAAACAAGAAAGCATTGAAATATAGTTCCGATTCAGATCCATACAAGCCACGCAAAATATTTTTGACTTTATCAGTAACTACAGCTGCCACAGCTACATATTAATTACAGCTGCCACAGCTACATATTAATGTTCTTTCAACAAATTGAAATTCGTTAAAACCTTTTAAGATCTTCAACTCGACAGGAAAGGCTGACTTATTCATCATAGCAGTCCCATCGATAGAAAAGAATCACGACATCATTGATTTCTTGCAGAAACCAAAGCAAGAAAAGTCGAGTTATGGTTCATTTTGAATGCATGTTATTGTTATTTTGTATCCCTTTTATTTTGATTTTATTTGTATTAATTTCTTTAAAATAGGAAAGATTTTTCCGAGCAAAAAAAGCTAGGTATTCGATTATGAAAGATAAATACAAATCACCATAAGAAAGAGAATTTCTAAGGGGCGCATTATGAGAATTCGCCACAGGCGCCAGAATCCTAGTTCCGGCTCTGCACAATAAAATGTGACGAAGCAGGATTTTCGATCGCCCATCCAGTACACGTTGTGTGTACCTCATGTGAACTCCTCTGGACATTTGAAAGATCCTGGAGTCGTGCATGCTTTCTGCCCATCTTGTTACAATATACCCAAAAATTCTGTATTAGGCCCAACAATGGTTTGGACATCAATTGAAAAGTCTGATTTTCTGTTGCGATAAACTTCATGAAATCGTATTCGTCGTATTAGTTGACCACATCTTCCATGGATTCCATATTGACTTTAATAATGCCGATATTTGGAAGCACAAAAGACAATTAAATTACTGTCAGTTCACAAAGCAAACTAACCCAACTTTCATTTCGAGATCATCTTGAGTCAGGGTTCGACCATACTCAAAATTTGACGTTCCCAAACCTATCTTGAGATTATTCGAGTACTTGAGTCACCTTTATTAATAAGCGCCTACTCAAGTGAGATCGCTGATTGAGACGTCATCTTGACAGAGTCTCAAGTCAAATTTATTAATCAGACTGATGTCTCAAGACGCTACTTAAGACATTCTCAATACTTGAGATCTGACTATTAATACGGGCCTAAGACATCTTAGCCACAACTTATATCAATATTACGAAAATGCCAAAAGTGATTGAAAAAAGAGACAGGGTTTCAGGAAGTGCTATTTAGAATTCAGGTCCGCTCATTCAAATAGTTATACCCTGATATTCTAAAATCCACAATACGTCAGACGGTAGCGAACATATTCAATGTAAGAGAATTTATATAATGTTTCATCTGAATCTAAACGCCTTATATTTCAGCTGAATATTTCCACAATCAGAAATATTGTGAATGAAGAGGATGACAAAGAATTTCCTTCTATTGGAAGACCCAAAAAAGTGGTGGCATTCGAGAATTTTATGTTTGAGTGAATTTATTTTTCTATTTTTCATATGACTTGTCCTCTACATTGTAAATGTCCTAAGGTACCAATAAATACCTAATTATTATTATTATTATATAAATGTATTGAGATGAACAGCCACAAATCAGTGGCGTAGCTTGCCTTAGAGGGGCCCTATATCAAAATTCTGAATTTCAGATTTTAAGTATTCGTATCTATCTGAATGATCAATTCGGTGTAATGAACGGGATTTTGAAATGAATGGTTATCTTAGCAGTTATTCTCAAAAATGCTATTGTAAAACCTGTAAGAGGTTTTGGATAACATTTTTAGGAAGTTTTTGCTTACAGACATTCGGGGGCCCCTAAAGCCTGGGGGCCCCGTATCACTGATACCGCTGATACCGCGGTAGCTACGCCCCTGCCACAAATACGCGCCAGTTGTCCTTTCAATTGTTTATTCATGTGATATTTATTTTCAAAGGTGAAGTTCATAGTTCATCTTGATTGAAAATTCCTTCAATTCCTTTTACTTGATGATTTTTGTTGAAGAATTTAACATTCTTGTAATTATCTGTCAATTCCTTCGGGAGACCCATTCCCAACCACTGCATCATATGCATCTTATCTTCGGGTTAATATTTTTGAAATCTACAACTGATGTAACGTATTCAATTATTAGCCAAAGAAGATAACGAACATTAGCTCTCCTCAAAAGCGAGTGCATTTTATTATATTATACTGATCTCTTGTATTTTCCATGCAAATAACTGTATTTGGTATGCCTTCAATAAATTTGTATAAACTTCAATTATGTTCGTCACATATTTGCCGACATATATTCGACATTGTGACAAAATACGTAATAACAGATACTTTTACGTAGAACGGGCAACATAGCGTTGATTTAAAACGCAAAAATGTTTTGACAAGCGTCATAACCTAAAATTTTCGTACTATACAGAGTGAAATGTAAATTTCCATGGCCAACCGACTGCTAAAATTAAAGTGAATGCAGTATAGGGTTTTCCATTTGAAAAAATCAACGAAGTATTTTGGAACACCGTATATATCACAACCCAAGTTTTTTCTACACTAAACTCATCACCAGGATCTCAGTGACCTATTTTCGAAATTTGAGCTTCCCAAAACATGAAATGTCTTTTCTATGCCTATTTCATTGGATCCACGATTTTGGCAATTTTTTGTGAAAAATTGTTAATCTCCGAAACTATCAGGAATAGAAATAGGGAAGTACTATAGTAAAATTGTAAGAAGGGCAATGTCTGTGCTTCAGAGATACATTGACCGTATGAGAATATTGAATCGGTATTTCGATATCACAAATAGCATCTTCAACCAAATAAATTCGGTTTAAAATTCTACTACTCTACAGAAGTCACTTTCTTTTCAGGAAATGGCCCGAGCGGTATCGCACTTTCGTACATGCTATCAGGAAATCTGCCTTACATCACATCGACATCACATCCTGACGAAATGCTGGCCACACGCTTGACCGCAGCCGCAGATCGCAGTTTGATAGAAGCGGATCTGGAGTTCTTGGCAAGCGGTCTGGAAGGCAGATCCTCGAATCCGATTTCTTTGTTGTTGGATGCTTTGCTTCATCCTTACGCCGACGCGGGAATCGAAATGGAACCGCTGGTGGAGTTCAGGAAAAGCGGCAGGGAGGTATGTCTTGAACTCAACAACTGTTTGATCTGAGGAATTCTTTAATTCGAGCAATTTGTTACTTTCACAACCTTTGAAGCAATGTCGAATTTTGCAAACAGGTTCATTATTCACAGGGGTTTGACAGTATCTGAAATAGAATACGTAATGCAAAATACAAATACACTTTTTTTTGTAGTTTTAATATTTCATATATTTATGTTTCAAAAGTACATTGTTACAAATTTTCTTTCAAACATATCTAAAGCTTATTTGTATTACAATTATAAAGATATACCCATTTTTTTTGTATCAACAAACACTTGACTGGATATTAAATATATAATTATGCCCTCACAACAAAATCAATTCTCCTCTCCTGGGCTTCACATTGTATTCGCATTCATTATTTAAGTTGTAGAGCATATAATTTTCTACAAATTTTGTCCGAAGCAATTTCTTCTACATTCGAACATTTTTGAGATATATGGCGATGAATTTACATTAGACTGGGATTCTACATTGACCTTGGCCTTTCGCATGTGTGGCTAAGCTCCTTGCCCTTATCGCCCTCTAACTCGAAAACGGTTAGAAGTATGTAAAATTGTCTCAGACAAAAGTTTTATTGAATTTTATTATCTACAACTTTCATAATGAATACAGAAATGATCAGAGGTACAGGAAGGGAGATATTTCAGAAAATTCCTTGTTGTCAACTTCATACTGTCAGATTAAGAAACCCCCCCCCCTGATTAGTGTCAGATTAATGGGTCAACATGTCTTCAACACCGAGATTAACCATCTGCACGAAAATCTAACATGTTCGAGTAACATTCATTCATTGCTGTATCCCGTTACCGGAAATAAATCTACAAAAAGAAGAAGAAGAAAAAAAAAATAAATTCGAACAGACTTGTAACTTCTTAGTGCTAGTTGCGATTGTGTGTCCTCCTGTGACTAAAGAGACCCAACCGTGACCTGCAGATCCTTCCACACTCAGGGCATGGATAGTCTCCAACCAGATCTGGCCGCCGCTGTATCCTTCTCGATTCTCCATTATAACTGTGGACCAAAGACCTCCACTGTGACCTGTCTAACGCTAGTTGTTCCCAGTTATGATTAGCATTAACTGATTTTAGGGATTGATGTAGTGTATCCTTAAACCGCTTATACTGGCCTCCTGGTTTCCGGGCTCCCTCAGTGAGTTCGCCGTATAGAGCTATTTTGGGGAGTCTTGTGTCTTGCATCCTCAGAATGTGGCCGCTCCATCTGAGTCGGGCCCTCGTTACTTGAGTCTCAATTGTTGTACAACTCGCGCGCTGCAAGACTTCTGCATTCGAAACTTTGTGGAACCATCTGATGTGCATTATCTGTCTTAGATGACGTTGCTGCGTCTGTTCAAGCTGTTTAATATGTCGCCTGTAGGGAGTCCAGCTTTCGCTTCCGTAAAGAAGCGTTGGGAGGACCACTGCTCTGTAAACAGCTGTCTTGGTCTTCAGATTGAGGTCGTGATTTTGGAACACTCTGTCCTTCAGCTTCCAGAATGCCCGTGATGCCGAATTGATACGGTTGTGTATTTCCGTGTCAAGGTTAGCCCTAGTATTTATGAAGCTTCCCAAGTATTTGAACTGCTCGACCTGTTCTAGAGTTTCATTGTCCAGGCTGATATCTGTTTGAAGGCTTTCTGGCGGACTTACCAGGATTTTGGTCTTGTCAATATTGAGTCTAAGGCCTAAAGCTTCGTATATATGTTTATAGGTGTCCATCATTATCTGTAGATCCTCTGAGCTGCTAGCGATGAGTGAACAGTCGTCTGCATATTGAAGTTCCGTGATAAACTTGGTACGGGTTTTTGCTCTGAGGCGCTTCAGATTAAACAGGCCTCCATCAAATCTGAATCTTATCCCAACACCTCTTACGGGCATGCTCATGTCAGCAATTATCGATACAGCTATGGCGAAAATATTGAACAGTAAAGGCGCTAATACGCAGCCTTGTTTTATTCCAGAGTTGGTTGAGAAATGGTCGGTTGTAGAGCCATTATGCTGTATTCTAGCGGTGTTGTTGGTATGAAGGCTTTTACACACTGCCAGGAATTTTTCGGGTACTCCTAGACGTGCCATGATTTTCCAGAGCGCTCTCCGATTCACCGAGTCGAATGCCTTGCTTAAATCGATGAAGGCTGTATAAATCCTTGATTGTTGTTCACGGGCCTTTTCTTGTAGCTGTCGCAGTGTAAAAATTAGGTCCACCGTACCTCGATTTGGTCGAAAGCCGCACTGGGATTCAGGTAAAAGCTTCTCTAAGAGTGGAACCAGACGATTAGCCATAATCTTCGAGAGAATTTTACTGGCCACATTAAGCAACGATATGCCCCTGTAATTGTTGCAATTCGACGTATCGCCTTTGTTCTTATAGAGGTTGATAACTAAAGCGTCTCTGAAGTCTTGTGGCACATCTCCCTGTTCCCAGATCTTGCGGAATAGTATTAGGAGACTATTGACAATGTCCTCATCCAAGGCTTTGAATATCTCCGCCGGAATGCCGTCTAGACCAGGGGACTTATCATTTTTCATATTTTTAATCGCGCTTATGATTTCCGACATTGAAATTTCGTCATCAAGCGATGTCATCGGACTATACGCGGGAAGCAGTTCTAAAATGGATAAATCCGAGTCGTTATTTTGATTCAAGACCTGTGAGTAATGCTCCTTCCATCTTTCGAGAATTTTTCTATCATCAGTTAGAATAGCTCCATGAGCATCTCTTATAGGAAAGCTAGCTTTTCTGCTTGGACCGTAAACAGTTTTAATAGCTTCGAAAAAACGCCTGTAGTCATGGTTATCGGCGTAAGCTTGTATTTCCCTAGCTTCTTCTTTCCACCAGCTGTCCTTGATTTTTCTTATTTTTTGACGGACCTCGCGTTTTATGTTTATGAAACCTATTTGGGCTGCAACATCGCCAGGCTTGTTAATTGCGGTTTTCATCGCTTTGTGTTTTGCGTCCAAAAGGGGTGCGATATGAGTTTCGCTGTCGGCAAACCAGTCTGGAGATTTTCGGGAGCGTTCTGTGCCCAGTATTTCTTTCGCTGTATTTGTAAGGGATGACTTGAAACGGAGCCAATGAGTCTCAATGTCGTCGTTATAATCCGGTGGTGTTAGGCTATCTTTGACGGCAGCTGTGAATCTGTCCTTTGTAGAAGGGCTTATTGGCCCGGAACCTAGTATAGGAATTTCCAATTCCTTGATCAGGGACCGGAACAACAGCTGGATATGGCAAAAGGTCCTGGAGTACTGGCGCAACCGTCCTGGACTGCGTCACTCGCATAGGGCTATTTCAATGCCTTCCAGCCCATACACCAGTCGTTGGCTAGGATTTCCTAGAACAAATCTGAGATCTATAATGGCGGCTTTCACAGGACATTGTAGACTCAGAGCCCATCTTAAAAAGCTTAGCATCGTCAATGACGATGCAGACTCTGCTTAGAGGAGGACGAAACGATTGAGCACATCCTCTGTGACTGCCCGGCGGCAGACAGGGTCAGACATGGAGTATTTGGTTCTCCAAAGATGGTCCTAGAGGAACTCAAGAATCACTCCCCCTCCGACATCATCTCCTTTTTGGGCAGGATGGGACTGGAGGGAGAGTTCTAGCTCTACGAGCTTGCCTGTGTGCTACAATAGACCGCTTGGTCGCAGTGGCTGGTTTGGTTTATCCGTCCAACACACCCAGCAATCAGTAATCAGTAACGATTTTTTTGCATTTTCAAAGTACCGCTGTGGCCTTGTGTCACGTCCGAATTGCCAGTCTCTTGAAAAGTAGCTTCCTTTGGGTTCAATTAACATATGTTCAAAAAATCTGAGAGAAAAAAATTTATTTTGACATTTTCAACTCTTCCGTACGGCCAGCCCCACCACGCAAAATGTCAGATTAAAAAGAATTTATTATCAGAGACACGTAGGGCATATACAGTATCTCAATCAGACACGCTTCAGTATGTATACTTGACGATTTATCCGATTATTTATTTCGTTGTTATTTCAGATCGACCACGTGGTCCTTGGTAAGGGCCTGCCCGGCGGTTCCTGGCACAAAATGGACCCCCAAATCCTAACCCTCTCCCTGGGGAGCTGGATGTCCCTGCCAGGCCTACCGTTCAATTCCAGAGACTCGGGAGAGAGAAGAGCGTACGCGTCAAGTGTTGCGCAATATTACGTGAAATACGTCGACGAAATGAAACTGACGAAATATTTCAGGAACAACGTGATTGTCTCGGCGGTCAGACCTGTTGAAACGTCGAGGAAAAACGACATCGTTAAGGAGGACATGAACTGGGTCAAGAAAATCGATGAGAACGACAGGATGAGCTTGTGCGCCGCCATCGGAACGAAGAATAAACCGAGGAAGTGTATAATTTCGAACGCTATCAATTACATATGGAACCGGAGCGGCAAACGAGACAGTAAAAAATGCAAAAGGGCCCGTAGCCAGCGAACGCACAACGAACAAAGCCCGAACGGGATAAGAGGACTGTTGTCCGAGGATAAATACTCTTATATACAGAGCGATACGGAATCGTTCGATTCCAACACCTCCCTGAGCAGCACCGATAGCGGCGTGCTGGACCCGAGAAGAGATGGCGTTCAGATACCGCAGTCACGTGAACGCACCGAAGACGAGGTGAACTGGACGGTCGAAACGCAAGATTTGGAAAGCGGGAAAACGACCATTTATACTTGCAAATATCTGATATTGGCCAATGGATGCCATGACGTCCCGAATAAACTGAGCTTAACGAAAGGGCAGGATCCAGATTGGCTGCTGTATGATTTACGTACACTGGAATGGTGCCTTGATACTAATATGATTGCTCAAAACTCGCCAAGGTTGGATCCTGTCCTCGTTGTAGGTGCGGGACTGAGCGCCGCCGATGCTGTGATAGCCCTGAGGGGTAGGAATATACCTGTCCTTCATGCATTTAGGAACAAGAGTGCCGATTTGAACAGGCAGCTGCCGGAAAATATGTATCCGGAGTACCACAAGGTAATTGTTGCATTTGTTTTTATTACTTTGATCTATATCAATATGACATAATCTTCTCTATGTTTGGCTTTGTATTGTAGATTTTAAAGAGGGTTGCATTGCACTGCGAACTTAAGATTTATTGTGCCCCTATCAGAGCTGTTTTTGCCGCTTTGTCGTCTACAGCTCGCCATCCAGTACCAGAGATCTATAATGAACTTGCTTCTGCGAATTTCTCGTTCAAAGCATTTTTTTGGCACGTGAATTTCGTCACAAGGTGATATGGAGTTTCATCCTTCAATCGTCAGTTTCTACTAGACCCATTTCCCTCAGGTGTTTCCTAAGGCGACAATGCTGTGTAAAGAATCCAGCAAGCAGCCCAATAAACACAAGGACATCCGATGGATGTCCAATGGATATCCATTTTTTTTTTTTTTTTTTTTTTTTTTTTTTTTTTATAGCAGGGGGAATCTGCGACCGTGAAAACACGGGGCTCTATCTCTCGCCCAGAGGAACCCATTTCTAGGGAACACTGTGGGGTTACTCACTCTCCTGAGTTCGCGACCCACTAAACCTAACCTGCTTTTTGTTGGTTCCGGGCATTTGCCTATAAACCATTTATCCCTTAATCGGTTGATTTCTTCTTGCACATTGTCGTGCTAGGGTTTTCATGTTCGTCCATTTCGGATATCTCTTCTTAGTATAGTTTTAATAAGTTGTCGTACTCATTTTAATCTCTCCTCAATTGATCTCTCGGTCTCCTTTTGTAAAGTCTCATTCTTCTTCTGTCTTCCTCCGGATCGTAGTCCACTAGTCTCCTGAGTTCTTCGTTTGGATGTTCCTTCGCTGTTTCGAATAACTTTTCAGCTTTCCTCTTCATAAATTCGGTGATGGTTTCCCACTTCAAATCTCGATATATCTGTTTGTTCCTGACAAACCAAGGCGCATCTATGGCACATCGTAGTAGCTTGTTTTCTGTTGCCTGAATTCTTTGTATATGGCTCTTTGCCGCGAATCCCCAAGCACCTGATCCATAAGTCAGTTGCGGTCTAGCAACGGCTTTGATTATTTTCAATTTTGTCTCATTTGACATGTGGCTCTTTCGACCTATCAGCGGATAGAGCATATTCATCGCTGCCTTGGTTTTGTCAACGGCTTGTTTGATATGGCTTCTCCATGTTAGACCTTTGTCTAGGGTGATACCTAAATATTTTGCTTCGTTTTTCCATTCGATTTCTTCTCCATCTACCTCTAGATTTGTTGTAGTTCTTAGTCTCCTCTTCTGCAGTAATATCGCTTGGCTCTTTTGTCCGTTGAGTTTTATTTTCCATTTAATACACCAGTCATTTATTTCATCTATAGCTTCTTGTAACATTCCTTCTATAATTTCTGGCTTGCGATGTCGCATTGCGATTCCTGTGTCGTCGGCATATAGTGTCAGCATAGTCCTTGGAGATTTTGGTATATCGTGAATATATATGTTATACAGTAACGGCCCAAGTACTGACCCTTGAGGCACCCCTGCTTCCATATATCTGGTTGTGGAGTTTTCTCCTTCCACTTTCACGTAGAATCTTCTGTTCCTCAAATAATTCCTAATCAACTTGCACAGTTTCATTGAATATCCAGCATATCTCATTTTGTAAATCAATCCTTCATGCCATACTCTGTCGAATGCTCTGGCGACATCTAGTAGTACAAGACCGGTTGCTTGTTTATTTTGGAATCCTTCTGTTATGTATTCTGTGAGTCTCAGTAATTGCTGTTCAGTTGAGTGGTCTCTTCTGAATCCGAATTGCTCTGCTGGAATGAGATTCAGATTTTCAGTTTCTTCTGTGAGCCTCCTAGCGATTACCCTTTCTACTACTTTTCCTAGGGCGGACAATAAACTTATCGGCCTGTAGTTTTGGGGGAATTTCTTATCTTTGCCTGGTTTGTTGAACACTATGACTTCTGCAGTTTTCCACTTTTCCGGATAGTGTTCAGTCCTCATTATACCGTTTGCAATATTTGTGAGAGCAGCTATACCTTTTCTAGGTAATTTCTTCAACATAGCATTCGTTATTTTATCACTTCCGGGAGCTTTTCTATTTTTCAAGCTTCTGATTATCTCTTTTATTTCAGATGGAGAAGTTGGTTTTTCTATTTTGTCGTCTACTGGTGGTTCGTCCATTTCTTCTTCGTTGTTCTCTACAAGATCTTCCAGCTCGTCATTATCGTCATCAGGTCTGTAATTTATTCTCGATTCTCTTTCTATCGAGTCCGCCAGTGCCTCTGCTTTATCGATATTCGTATATGCCATTCCTCTTTCTCCGTGGAGAGGTGGTATTTTAGTCTTTTCTCTTCTCAGACATTTTTGCATTTTCCATGCAGAATGATCGATAGTATTTAGTTCTTGAACTCTTTTGTTCCATCTATTTGTTCTCATGTCCTTCAGGGCATTTTTTAGAACTTGGCTGTGTCGGTTTAGATTTCTCTTATTTATATCTGTTTTGTTGAGCCTGTATGTTTTTCTTAGTCTCCTATTTTCCCTGATGAGATCTTTGATTTCTCTGGGTGTATCACCGTGTGGATGTATCGGTGCTGGTCTCGTTATTTTCTTTGTGCTCTTTTGGTAGGCATCTATTATATTCTTTTCTAGTTTATCAACTGCTCTTTCTAGGTCTTCCGGTGTGTTGATTGTCGGTATTTCTGTTACCTCCGATTGTATCAGATGGCTATATTTCGTCCAATCGGTGTATTCTCTTGTTTGCATTAGTTCTCTTCTTGGCCCATCTCCTATTGTTAATTCGATGGGGTTGTGGTTAGAGGTTCCGTCCCACAAGGTCTCTATCGAGAATTCTCTAGTGATATTTTTCATAATTGCGATATCAATTATATCTGGTAATCCATTTCCGAATGCTAGGTACGTTGGTTCTTCAGGTCCAATAACGATAGCTTCATGTTTTTCAGCGAGATCTTTCAGTTTTCTGCCATTTCTGTTTTCCATCCTGCTGTTCCATTCTGGAGATTTGCAATTAAAATCTCCGATGCAGATTTTCGGGTTTGTTCCATCTAGTAAGTTGTTGATTTCTTCTTCCAATAGGTTATTTGGGGGTCTTTTATATGCCGATGTGACTTCGACTCTTTGTCGATTTATTTCAGCTACAATCGTCACTGTTTCTATTTGTGACTCGTCAGATCTTCCTTTAAAATAGTGTTTCAGATCTCGTCTAACCAGTAAGGCAACACCTCCCCCAGTGTTTGCGATTCTGTCACATCTATATATCTCATAATTCATGATATTCAATCGCGTATTTGGTTGTATTCTTGTTTCCTGTAAGGCTATAATATCAGGTTTTCTCTCTGATATTATTTCTTCTATCTCGGGTTTTCGAGTTCTGACCCCGTTTATGTTCCAGGAGACTATTTTAAGGGAATTTTTCCTAGTTGTATGTTCCATTATTTCAGTTTACTGAACATTCCTTGGAGTTTTTTCTCCATCTCTCTTTCAATTTTCAACATGATTTTGTTGAAAATTTTTTCAGTAAAAGTGTCTAAATCGTCGGCGGATTCAGAGACTTTTCTGTTTTCTTTTGTTTTGTTGATCGTGGGTTTAGCTTGGGGCATTTTCGGTGTCTCCTTCTTCTGTACTGGTTTGGGTACTTCTTTTTTCTTGTCGTCTACTTTGGAGGGGGTGGGCTTCTTTTTCTCCTGGACTTTTAGAGGAATCGTGCTCTGCTGAGCCGATTTCTGGCCTGTTTTCCTCTTCCTTGTAACTAATTTGAATTCGCTACATCCTTTGTAGCTTGCTGGATGGCCTTCTTCACCGCACAGAACGCATGTGGCATTTCTCTCCTCACCTTTTCTGGTAAGTTCGCAATCTTTTGTGCAATGATTGCCCAAACATTTGACGCATCTGTATGGAAAAGAGCACTTGTTTTGGGCATGTCCGTACCTCTGACATCTGAAGCATTGGCTTGGATTTTCTGCCCTTCTTTTTGATTCCACTACAATGCAGAGATTGTAGAGGCGTCTTATTTCGAAAATCTCCTTTCTCTGAGTTTTTACCAGGTATAAGGGTATAAACTTTTTGGTTTTATTGGATGTCATTCTGGACACCTCGGCGTCATGGATTCCTTGGACCTTTAGATCATTTTTTATTAAATCTAGGTCAGCATCTATTGGGAGATGTCTTATAACTGCATATATCTTTTTCTCTTCCTCCATCTGGTACGTGAAGTACTCCTTACCAATCTGGTCAAAATATTTTGTTATGTTCCTGTAGTCGTCCACAGTCGAGGCTACGATCCTGATCCCGTCTTTTACGACGGTTGCTCTGTTGTAGCTGAATTTCTTCAAGTAGAGAGCTTTTGAGATCTCTACCCAATCGGCTGTACCCATCGTCGTGATGGGTGGAATTTTATCTTTTTTAGGTAACTCCGTTGCTTTTTTTGCGGTCTCTTCGTCTGAAGATGAACTTTCTTTACGCGCGCGTTTTGTGGGCGGCGCGTTCTGGGTTTTAGCAACTTGAGTTGCAAAATTTCTCTTCTTCTCCGGTTCTGGAGCTACTTCCTGTTTGGAGGAATTTTTGGGGACCGCTACCGGCTTTGCAATTTCTGCAAATGTGGGGGATTTCTGTGCCGTATTCTGTTTTGCAATTTCAGCAAAACTAGGGGATTGAGGAGCTTTATTTTTGTTAACTTCCTCTCTCAAGAGGCGTATCTCCCCGACCAACTGAGACACGGTTTCAGTCAGTTTATTTATTTGAGCCTTCAACTGCCCATTCTCTTCTTTGAGCCTTACAAGCTCCTCTGCATCTCCATCGCTAAATTCTTCGTTGTCCGTAGCTTCCATGTAGGAGCTCTCATTGTCTGAGACCTCCGACATGGCTTTTGTCCGTATTGAACTATATGAGGTATTTCGGAATAATAATGAATATTGGAAATCCTTACTACTATGTTACTATTAAGCTATGTGGCTAAATTAAATATTTTCTATACTATCAGAAAAATAAATCGACTCACCAGTGATATCCGTGGAACCAGCGATCTTGGGATCTGGACTCTACACTGAATACACTGAATTTGAACGAATTTCCGCTCTATAACACATACACTTATAGAACTTACAAAAAACTTCGGAAGTTTCGTAGACGGAATTGAATGGATATCCAAATCATGCAATACGGATATCCATTGGACGTCCTTCGACGGACAACGGACGTCCATTGGATATACCATGGATATCCGTTGTCACCAATTTGGATGTCCACTGGATGTCCATGATTGGTCCAATATGAAGGCATTTTGGACATAAATTGTACCAAAATGGACAAACAATGGTCATTGGATGGAGGTTGCCTGGACAGCTGATGAATATTAACTGGACCTTTATAGATAAAATTTGGGCTAGTTATGAACCTCTTATCGACGCTGAATCAGTTGAATGAACTTATATGTATATTGGTTCATTTGAAGTCGATATGACTTCCATAACTAGCTCAGTTTACATCCATTGAAAGGTTCAGTTAATCTACATCAGCTGTCCAGGCAACGTCCACCAAATATCCAATGTTCGTCCAGGTCTTAACAGAATGTCCAATTACTATATAGACACATTGAATGAATCCATTTATGAAATAAAAATCGATTCATATGAAAAAACATATAATGCAAACAAAGTATATAAAATTGAAAACTTGAACTAAAATATTACACTCCTCGTTACCAAAAGTATAATCTAAAAAGTCATTTTTTTCTTCTCGTCTTTACTCCTTTCCTTGGCTCTTCGAAGCCACTTTTTTACCAGGTGATAGGTGATTGCATCACAAAAACACACTAAACAAGAAATTCTCATGCTCCTTGATGAATCTTAAAAACTTAATACGTTACTCTTCCTCAGTCTTCAACTTTCAACAATAATGAATGTCAATTGACATACTGTCAAATTACTGCATCCGCCGACAGCCAGTATTGCCAACCACAGATCTACCAAAGCTATTCAGGGTAGATATATACATATTTATTTTCCATCATTTAGTATGAGGGTTTGATACACAATAAAAAATAGAATACAAATTCACATGATGAATAAGGACATGCAGAACATAAGCAAGAATACGAAATATTCTCGAAATTGAGTATTTTCTGTTCGTTAAACACATTAAGAAAATTTCTTGAGTTCAATGACGGAAGAAGTTAAGCTTCGATTTTGGTGATAATTGATATCCGGCAAGATATTCATTTCAGCTAACAAAATATTTCAATAATTAAGAACAGATCATTATATCCCTAGTACGTCCATGAATGAGTGTTCAAAGGTTATCCATTATTGGTTATCCAAAGTACGTCCATGAATGGATGTACAATGGATGTCCATTATTGGATATCTACAGTACGTCCATGATTGGATGTACGTCCATGAATGGATGGACATCCATTGGGATGTCCAAAGGATGTCCATGTCCATGTGTACCAATTATGGACCTCTCATCGATGTCCAATGGATGTCCTGTGTTTACTGGGAGCATTTTATTCTTGCTAAGCTGTAGATACTTCCTAGATCTTGCAGAGTTAAAGTTCTTAAGGAACTCCAGAATTTCTTTCCCCAGGAGAGCGTTCTTGTAGGTATATTTTCACAGCAATGTTCCGGGCCAATGAGAGGAGTTTATGTTCTTGCCTGGGTAGTGTACTGCAGTATTGGCTTCTTAATTTCCTTTGATTTCCTGGGGAATCCTGACTCAATAGACCTTGTTATTCATGTCAAACAATATTAAATTCTATGAGCCCAAGACACTAAAGTATTTCCACGTGTTTTTTTTTTCGGTACTACCATACTTTGTTTTGGTGATTCTGCTGGTCTAGCTATGGGTACATTTGTACCTATATTTTATGTTTCTGACCATTATCTAATTTGATTAAATATTCGTATTTATTTTCTCTCCAATCAAAGATTATAGAGTAGAAATATAGGAAACGCCCTCATATCTCAAGTACTAAAAACCGACAACATTTCGGTCGTGAAAACACACTTGACAATGAGATGGCGCTCAAAACTTTCTTTCATTACAGAAAAAGTGTAATGCAATAACAGTTTTCTGTTTTATAATTGAGGGGTACGAAATTCGAATTCTATTCCTTGTATTTATATTCAATTTGTCCTAATAGGAAGTTGGCAATATAATAAAAAGAAGGCTGTTTCTTCCTAGTTCGTTTTAATGTGGTGACTAGTTTCGCTCCGACATATCAGAGCATCCTCAGACCAATCATAACTGAATTCGCGACTGATAATCGTCAATATAATCATAAAATAACGATTAAAACTACAACTCTATGTCTAATTGTAGCCATTTTATAGATAGCCATTGTTTGTAGAGTTTTTGAGATTCATGCGAAATTGTAGGTTAAATCCTTATTTTATGATTATATTGATGATTATTATCAGTTGAGAGTTCTGTTGTGATTGGTCGAGGATGCTCCGATATTTCGAAGTGAAACTAGTCACCACATTAACCCCGGGTTTCATAAAGCTTGATCGGGGAATCAACGCTTGATTGACGAATAGACGTCAATTTGTTTCCAATCGATAATTCAGGCGTGACCATTCAGAATATCATTCCCGCATCTAATTGTGATGTTCATACTTCCGTCCAAATATTCTCAATTGATACTTCTTTGATATATTCAGAAATGAAATGGTTTCAGTGGTTCCGTTAAAAATCGAGTGACTGTCAAATCTTTGATTGGACAATCAAAGATTTATGAAACCCGCTGTTAAACGAATTAGGAAGTAACAACCCTTTTTTTATCATATTCCTTGTAATGAATTTTAATATCGATTTTGTTTAGACCTGAGCGACAAAACAAATGTATTTTTTGGTTTTGTGATCAGGATATTAGTTTTCATCTGAACATTGTTTAGAATCAATTAATATAATAACGCTTCTATTTTTCATAGTTGAGTAAAAAATTTAATTTCGGAAAATCCATTTTATTATTTGATCCACTGTTCTTCATTATTCAATAATTTTCGAACGATATTTTGGGGTTTTCACCAAGAAATTAGATAATCAGCAACTAGAACGAGCTATATATAAACAAAAAGCGGTACGAGAATTGAAAAATTCAAATTCTCTTTGATCAAAATGGCCATCTGAAATATATGAATAAATTTCATTGGTTTCTGCAAATGGCACTTGAATCAATATTTTAACCAGCCTTGCATCTTAAAAACACACTTGACACACAGATGGCGCCCACTTCACTTTAGTCGCTTCGTTTCCCATTTGTTTACTCTGTAATCTTCGCTCTCCATCTCCCATAACATTATCCAAGTAATGAATAATATTTCCATGATTCTTTAATTAAACTTCAACTGAGGGCCCCGAGAAATCAATTGGAGGGTGTGTCCCATGATATTTTTCTCACTATCGCACAGGGCCAGTCCAGCACTGGCACAATCCTCATAAACTTATGTCATTTTACTCATTTTGTCCACATGTCCCTTATACGCAGCATTTTAAATTACGTAGCCTAGTTGTTATGGATCTGGCCTGGCCATTTCAGTTCGTCATTCGTCATCTGATGTCTGAAGTCTCTTGAATGATCTTATTGCTGGTTAATATGTGTCTTTGTACGTTCTCGACGTTGGACATTCCATCCTTTTATAGATATAGACATATCATGCTGGTTTACTCTCTGGACGGGACAAGTAATTTAGTTTTCGAAGAACCACCTCTGATCCAACATGCTACTTTCTTCTGTTAGGACTATGGAGGGCGGAAAGAATGTGCATTTGCTATTTGGGCTCTGTGCAGTTCGTATTGTTCAATGTTTTATTTTCTTGAGCTATCAGCACCACCCACTTTATATCAAGTTTACACTTAAACAACATTGAGATATTGCAATAGCCTTCTCTTTGGATAAATTAACTGTGGAATATTTTTTCGACAGGTACATCAGATGATGCAAGACGGCGGTTCCACCTATCCCCTTTACACATCGTTTCCAGAATACAGCTTAACTGGGATAAATCGAGAAGAACACACTGTTATATTATGCCCTAAGGATGGAGTACCAGTGGAAATTAAGGTGTCGTACGCAATTGTTCTTATAGGATCCAGACCGGACCTGACATTTTTACCAAGAAGCTCTGAAATAGCCATCAAGCAACATGTGCCCATAGATGGTAAAACGAACGCAGTGAATATGAACAAACTTACTCACAGAGTTAAAGGATATAAAAACCTTTATGCGGTGGGAACTTTAGCGGGAGATAATTTCGTCAGATTTATCCCCGGTGGCGCACTTGCAGTAGTGACCGACCTTTATAAACGGAGTGAGGTTAACGAAACGTGAAATCTCTAGCCCTAATTTTTTCAAAATAATCTGGAAAATTCGTCAATTCTACATAGGAAATAGGGTATAACAAAACTGCGTCTTTGCGAACTTGTAAAGAGAAGTTAAATGAAAAGATATTCATTTTAGCTATAAATGAGTAGTACTTAGCATACTTGCATTAGTAACTGTTCTGTGATCCAGAAAACTTGACGATCCTTCAAGGATAAGCGTGATATTAAAGTATTTTTCAAAGAATCGAAGAAATGATAGAAGCACTTTATCTCAAATCCGATTTATTATACGTAGATGAATATTAATTTTATTTAATTATTATTTGTTAACATGAACATTCCAAGATTGAATCGAACAATATTATCAGGAGTTCAAGTAAAGATAGAATATTAGTAAACAGCGACAAAATTTCTCATTATAACTCAAGGAATGTTATATTCCTATCATCTCATCCACTTTTCATAAAAACCGAATTCTCCTCTTTATCTCTATACTATAATATATTATCTATAAATTTCCGTAATGAAATCTGTATACATCCCAGTTATTGCCGATTTACACTTTTAGACTATATTTATTTGCCTTTTATATACATTCTTGAGTGTTTTTTCAGTTTGTTTATTTGCAGAAATTTTGTGATTTTTACACTTATATAGATATAACTTGTTGAATATTTGAAATCTGATATTTATTTTGATAATAAAAAGTCTTAGAAATTTTTGTTTTATTGAAAAAAGTACCCTCAAGCAAGATAATATTCAAACATATGAATGAAAAACCAATTATTCTGTATTATCTAAGTATAGTGGAAAATCCTTCTTGACGTTGATAGATCGTTTGACAAACTGAAAACTTATGTACCACTAATGGAGGGTCTTGGTGAACAATTAGCGTTTTCATTTCAATCGAATTTTTTCGAAAATATTTTTATTGCTTTCCAAAAGATTCGCGTTTAAGATTCATACACTTTTGCATGCGATTAAACTACTCTTCAAACTACCTTTTCCAGTCGCAAGATGATAGCTCAAACAAAAACTTCTTGAAGACCTCGCTTCTGAATGCGAAGGAAAGCGTTGTCCAGTGTCCTGGCATTCTCAATTGATGGTAACGAGAAATCATTGTGTGCTAAGTTAGGCCTTTAGGGCGGATGACCCATCAATTCAATTTTTTTGTGTCCAAATTCTCGCTTGTCTTTTGGGATGTATGTGAGCTGTACTTTCTTGATGAAAAATTATTCGTCGTTTGGGATTGGTTGCCTTGAATTAACCGAAAACTTCTGCCAACAGATAATGACGGTATGTGATGCCGAATTAATGGTCTTTTGATTTTCGAGAGGTACAATTGCTACTGATTGATGACCTGTTTCGTGAAAGAAAATCAGCCATTTGCTTTCAACGCTTCCAGAACGAGAAACGTTTGTTGGCTTCTCTTCAGGCGGCTACAGACGGCATGGCAAGCCTTGGCCAACGTTTCAGCGAACGTCTGTAAAAACATGTGTTTATGTAATTTATTCTGTCAGTTATGGTTAATTGAAATTCTGCACTGCATTTAGCAAGTGATATTAGTTATTATGCAGTCAGAAGAAGTTGCGCGAGCTGTTTCTCATGTGGCGGGGATTTTATAACAGCTTTATCTGCAGTTTATCTTCATAAGATGAATATCTATCGCGATTAGACTGGCCTCCACTCGTAGCCCCGATCTAAATCCAATTGAGCATATGTGCGACATGTTAGGGAGGGTGATTCCGTTATTCGCAACCGGAAACCATTCCAGCTCTCAGCACAGCTCTTCTTCAAGAATGGGAAAACGTTCCACAATAGGCAAATGCCAATTGTATTTGAAGAGCACGTGAATTTTTCATGATTTTATCTGTATATTTTTGATGTGTTATCGTTAATGTTACAAATTGCATAGTTTCGTTTTAAAAATTGTATTCCCTTTCAGGAACGAGCCATTGACGCGAATTGAAAGAGAAAATATTAACAGAAGGTCAGGCTTAAAAAAACTCATTTAAAGGCCCATCATTGTGTCACTAATAACCTCCACAGGGTGTTCAGAAATTTAGAGGAACTTGCAACTTTCACTTCTACCTTGTATACTATCGTATTCAATAGAAATTTCTACAGACTCAACACCAGGTGATAAACTAGATGAAATAGAATACAAATAGACAAAAAATGATCTAAAGCGATGCACACCTTGGAAAGTTATTTTAAAATGAATTCGGTGAACATTTTGTTTGTCCAGTTTTTTTTTTGTCCAGGAGTGTATATCCTCTAGTAGTCTAGTAAAAAGGGAAACCATTGTTTTCCCTGCTTCCTCGCATTCGCAAAGTGCTTCCCAGAATCAGAATAGCTTTTTAATGTGGGTTATCTGCCATGTTTTTTTGATAGTATTGAACACGTTTATAAACATAATTTTTTATCTATGAATATGTTGACCCTTGTTGCCTAAGATATTGTGAGAAAAATACACTATTATAAAAAAAGTTGATGTCATCGTAATAATCAAATATAACAAGTATGTCAAGCGAGTATAAAATTAAATGGTTTTTCAAACATCTTCATGAACTGTGAACTTTTCGGAAAATTCCATGAGTTTTCATGAGTATCTTGCAAAACAATACCCAGCAGCATGCTTATTCTACTGATCAATCAAACTTATGACAGGAACTACATATCTTTATCTTCTATTATGTCTTCGATTTGTAACTGAATGTTATACTGAGAGATTGCTGATGAAATATACGTATGTGGTTTCGGTGAAGCATGAAGAAAAATCTCTGCATTTGTGTAGCGGGTCACTTCTCGATCTCCAGTGGGTCTTGACTTCAGCCAAACCTGCTGATGAATACGTCCTAAATCCTTGGAGCCTGGTTGTTTCTCGGTTGAATCAAAGCAGAGCAGTTGAACGAATTTATCATCACCATGAGTACAACTCGGACACACTTAATCATGATATTGCGCTGGTTTTATTGAAAGAACCCTTCGTTAAAACGAAATTTGTTGATGTTTGCCGCATACCAGTATTTCCAATGGACATTGAAATGATCATCAAATGCGCAGAGGTAGAAGTAATTGGATTCAGCAACTCTCATCTGAATAGTTCTACTTACAGAGTCATACCTAACGAGGAATGCAAGAAAATAGTACAGTACGACCCTATGAAAGTATCTTTTTGTGCTGAGCCTGATAGCACTGAAAGTTGCGTGCATGATAATGGTGGTCCGGCGATTTGTGAAGGTTTCGTTTTTGGCGTTTCCTCTTATGGATGCTCGACTGGAGTTTTCACTAGAGTAGATAAACATTTGAAGTTTCTTATGGATACTATGGGCCCTAGTTCTCTGTTTCGAATGCCAACTGAAGAACAGATGCAAAGAAATCGGGAACATTTCATTATAGCCGTTTCATCATCTGTTTTGGTACTTCTTTGTGTAGTGATAATTTTGATATGTTCTGTAGGTGTCTCAGAAAAACTCAAATGCTGTGGAAAATCGAAATAAGTTTTTTTAGTTGAGGAAAATGAGCTACCAGAAAATTCGCATATGAAAAATTTACGATTCAATGATTTTATACATATTTTATTTGTTTGTTATTATTTTTAATGTGTTATCTCCTTCGAACATGTTTTCTTTCGATAAAAATGTGGGAAAGTTTATTTTTGAATTTATTGCAATATTTCCATCATTTTGGATTATTCTATACAACGTTTTGACTATAATAATACTTACTTATTCAGTTATTCGGTCGTTGTAAACGGTATAGCCAAACTACGATCTCGGGATTTGTTGTAATATCTTAAACAGAGTACTTGTAAATTTTTAGGCTGAGTACTGAACTCTTGAGAACTTCACGGTTTAGTGGCAATTTACAATCACCATTTCTCCTTGTTGATGTAAAAGTCTCGAGCTTGATATAGTCCGCCAAAGCGAGGAAAATCCTTCAGATTTTTAATTTTTTTCTGACTTGAATTTACCTAGTAGGGAAAATCATGCTGCTGAATACTTAGGGGAACACTACAATTTTTTTTAATTGCCTTCTCGTTTCTCTAGAAAATCTACTCAATTTCATTTCTGTTATTCCTCTGCTTTTCAAGAAAAAAAATTCAAAATTAGTTTTCAGGTGCCATCTTTAAGGGGGCTGTATATAAGCAGGGGCTGCTCAAGAAATTTTCATATGAAAGACCCACACTATTTTTTACAAAAGAATCCCCACTTGAATAATGTCGCAACTCTTCATTTACACCTGTATATTTTGAGATCAATTCACTTACATATGTATACGAGGGATATATTGAAAAATTCTTACCCTACTATAGAACCAAACAAAATTTCAATGTCAAAATATTTTATTACTCAACATATTCTCCACTTAATTGAATACATTTATTATAGCGAACCTGCAACTTATTTAGAGCTTTAAAAAAAAATGTTTCTTCTTGCTCTGCAAACCAGACCTCCACAACTTTTATAACCTCCTCGTTGGAAGAAAATTTACGGCCTTTTAAACTATTTTTCAGTTGAGGAAAGAGATGATAGTCGGATGGAGCCAAATCTGGTAAATAAGGGTGGTGCTCTAGTAATTCAAACTCTAAATCACGAATTTTTTGCATGACAACATGAGACTCGTCTTTTGTCTTTAATTTTTTCCCGTAGAGTGATCAGTAATGTCGAATAGTAATCTCCGGTTATTGTTCTACCCTTATCCAAAAACTCAATCATGATTACTCCATGGCAATCCCAAAAAACTGAAGCAAGAACTTTTCCAGCAGATTTTTGGACACGAAACTTCTTAGATCTTGGAGAACCAGAGTGTCGCCATTCCAGCGATTGTTGCTTTGTTTTTGGATCGTAGAAATGTACCCAAGTCTCATTCATAGTAACAATTCGGTTTCGGTTTAAGACCCGTTTGCACTTAGTGTTAAGTGTCCCTTAAAATGAACCCTCAACTTAAATTACGTTGCACCAACTGTTAAGTGACATTTAAATGGCTAAAGCTAGCCTTAAATTTAATTATTTATTTATTGTAATGCCATCAGTGTTTTTTAATTTTCAATTTGGTGTCACAAATTATTCTATAGTTAGCAACAAACTCTTTTCTTGTGTTGAGAAGTTGAGTGTCCTTCGTGAATTACCACCACTTGCTTGGCAATCATTTACCGTATTCGTACTAACAAGGGCAATAAGGACATTTTCTTCACGTTCCTCTTCAACATTAGTAAAACAAATTCACACAAGACCTTACAAAAAAAGTGTTGTACTTATATAAACTTAGGTACCTTTTATTGGACAATCATTATCAATATTAATGCTAATTCCAAAAAGTTGTTACTCTTCGATAATATAATAATAGGGAACTCTAACGATTTGTCAAAATCAGCTAAGCGTTCGTTGTCGTGGGGCACACGAGCCTTTCCCTCCATTGAATCGCATGCTGTTTTAGTGTCGAGTATTGTGTTTTGTGCATGTTTTTGGAAAAAAATGTTCTTCCTGACGTTAGATTAGAGTAATTAGACTTAACTTTCTCAGAAATGCCTCTTTACAGTGATAATAGAAAGCTTTGTGTGTCCCACAACAACGAACGGTCAGCTGATTTTGACAAATCGTTAGAGTACCTAAGATGTCTAAAAACATCTTAAGAGTACCCAATATCCTTGACACTGACTGACAGGACAATAGAGTTAGGTTAATGAAATGACAACGATCATCGGCAACCGGCCAACCAATGAAATTTATTGGACTAAGATGAAGTTGCACCAAAATAAAATATCACTAGATATAAAAACTTAAGGGCCCCTTACTTAAGATTCTGTTGAGCCTCAGTCGTGCAACTGGGAATAAAATTAAGCGTTCATTAACTTTAAACGACACTTAGTTGAGTACTCGTTTTAAGAGGTATTGGTGCAAACGGGCCTAGAAGTCTACATCGTTTTCAAATCGAGCACAGATCGAACGCGATGCTTCTACCCTTGCACGTTTTTGGTCAACATTCAAACATTTGGGGATCCATTTTGCAGCAATTTTTCTCATGTCCAAATTGACGTGAACTTTATGATGAACGCGTTCGTATGAAATAGGTATTCAGTGCTTCAGATATCCGTTTTAACCCAATTCGAAGGTCTGATGAAATCATGTCATGAACTGCATCGGGGACTGACACAGAAACTGGCCTTCACGATCGCTTTTCATCTTCAATGGAAAATTTACCTCTTTTGAAGCTTGCAATCCAATTTTTCACGGTCGCATACGAAGGAAATTGATGGCCAAGGGTATTAAGCATATCTTCGTAAATATGCTTACCCCTTAACCCTTTTAAATACAGGTACTTGATGATGGCTCGATACTCCAATTTTTCGATTTTTACAATTTCGGTGGACATCTTCTTTCTCTTAATTCATTGCGTAACTCTGGTTTAATTTCTGACATCAAACTTCACACTGACACTATCTTGATACTTTGATACACGAGACCTGTTTGCACCAAACGCACTTAGTGTTAAGTGTCCCTTAGCTTAATTTACGTTGCACCAACTGTTAAGTGACATTCAAATGGCTAAAGCTAGCCTTAAATTTAAGCGCTCCTGTAATGACCACTTAGGTATTTAAGGGCGGGATTCTAACCTAAAATAATTTTTTGAACTCATAATAGTTATTTTTGTATCTAGTGCGCGAAATGCTACTTTGGTGATCGAAAACTGATTTTTTTTTAACGAGGCGCAGCCGAGAAAAAAAATACTCGAGATCACCAAAGTATTTCGCGCATGAGATGCAAACAAAATTTTTTCTACAAACGTCAAAAATCTTATTCTAAAATAAGTAACACGCTTGGCCTAATATGAAAAAGAGTACTGAAATTTCAAGATCAAGTGCTGTCACCTCTACGGCAGTTGCTTGCAAATCAAAAATGGATAGTCCCGATAGTCTTATCCAACTCCCAAATCACGAGCTGAATCTGACTTATCTGGTTTAGGAATATCTAATTATTGGTTCGTGCACTGGCTGCACCAAATGTTAACATTGTGAATAATAAATAAAATTAGGTAGTGTTAACTTTTCTCACAATTTGAGAGCCTTAATTATAGTTATACATTAATAAATGAATGATTTCTTGGATTTTTGCTTGATTGAGGAACATAAAGGTTAAGATATAAAAATCCCACATAGTTTACATGCAGTGTGCGAAGTAAGTATTTCGCACACAACTTCGGCGCACGGTGTCATGGTAACGAAGGAAAATGAAAAAAAGGGTCACTTCGCATATTGTTGTCAAAGCGCGAACCTTGTTATTTTTTGACGTTTGTAGAAAAACTGGTTTTTCTAATAACGTCAAGTACCTCTTATTTGACAATCCATTTCATTATCAATAAAAATGCTAATTCAGCAACAAAAAGTTGTCACCCTTTGGTAATATAATAGTTTACTTGACACTGACTGACAGGACAATAAAGTTAGGTTAGTGAAATGACAACGAACATCTTGAACCGGCCAACCAATGAAAAGGCTTTATTGGACTAGAATGAAGTTGCACCAAAATAAAAAACCGAAATATCACTAGATATAAAAACTTAAGGGCCCCTTACTTAAGATTATGTTAAGCCGCAGTCGTGCAACTGGAAATAAAATTAAGCGTCCATTAACTTTAAGCTACGCTTAGTTAAGTACTCATTTTAAGGGGGATTGGTGTAAACGGGCCTGATACAAGTATTGCTTATAACAGAATACCGCTATCAATTACTCGCTCATCTTCGATTCGCTGTCGCTGCTTGCTATGGGCATCTTATAGATTCTCATCTGTGGAAATAAATACTATCTATAGGGTGTCTAAGATATCTCTGGCAAATTTCACAGAGTGATTCTATAGGTAATCTGCAATAATGGTTGAAAATGCACCACTTCAATTGAATGGGATTTCAATTTAGTGCGGCTTAAGTAGGGTGTCTGATATTTTTTAATCATATAAATATAACACAACATCAACATTCTCTGTTGATGTTTTCTGCTGTCATTTCATATTTTTAACGCTCTGACATATATTTAAATCATGTAAAACTAGCCATGGAGAAGAATCGAAACTGGTCGGAGTTGATTCAAGAAGCAGTTCCCTGACCTCCATTCTGTAGAAGAACTTCTACCTTAACTACCACCAACTTATCTCTTGTCAGTCATAGATAACAGAAATAACTGAGTTGTCATTATAGTCTTGACGTTAAAAGGTTGTCATAATCTGACACGTGCGATAATGAAAAGCATTTGTTACATCATAACAATTTGTCATCACCTCATATTGCAAGTTTCGTGCACTAATGAGAAACCATCATATTCCAAGTATCCCTTTATTGTTTCTGTTCGTGCCGATGGGGTTGGCCATATTTGCACTGGCTCCCTCGTCGGACTCCAGTGGGTATTGACTTCAGCCCATTGTGTCTTGGATTACGAGAAGACATCTGATAAAGTGAACGTGATGGCCGGCGAGCCGAATTCTGCAGACGAACAAATGAGATTGGTGGAGAAAATCTACTGCCACAATAAATTTCGGAGTGATTCTCTTTTCAACGATGTCGCGTTGATACAATTAGATCAGCCTTTTCGCGAGAAGGAAACGGTGAAAACCAATTACGTGCCCAAGTACACGATAATCATTGACATGAAGACTCTTTGCAACACGGTTGAAGTGATAGGACTAGAAAGGAGCAACATCACCGATAGAATGAACGTTACACGTCCCGATTTGGTGGTCTACAATCACGAGGTATTGTCGAATAAAAATTGTGCTAGGAAGAGGAAGTTTCCAGTTCTGAAACATACTTTTTGCGGCTATGCCAAGAACATGACGGCATGTTTGAGGGATACGGGTGGCCCCGCAATTTGCGAGGGTTTAATTTATGGAATAATTTTCTACGGATGTCCCTGGGATCAATCTCCTAGCTATTTCACTAGAGTTGATAGATACTTGGTATTTATTGAGAGAATCATGGGTAAAGATGCTCCCTATCGTATAACAAAGCGCTCACTTGGAGGAACTATGAAAAAAGAATTCGATGTATTATGTTATTATGTTATGGCACTACCTATCCTCATTTATAGTTTGTAGACACGAAGAAGGTAGAGAGTAAAGAGTATTGGAAGACGAATTCTCTGCGAAAGAGCGTTCTTGCTTCCGTAGTTTTTCTCGAAAAAATATTTATAATGAATTGCTAACGTTTCATACCTATGTAACAAAGTGTAAAATACAGGTAAAGTGTGAAATATTATAGGAAGATCTTAAACCTTTCAGAAAATTTTATTTTGGCGTTCTTCTTCTTCATCTTTCAATAGGACCCAGTTTCTGTTCAATCTTCTACATTTGGTCGTCTTCTGGGATCTCCTGTGATATTGATTTCCAACACTCATACAGAGTGTCTGCGCCATGGAGCAGGTCGATTACTTCAATTCTATTAACTTTACAAGAAAGAGTTAAAATTAAAACTTTCCTCTATTTAAGTAGAGCATCTCCTAAAATTATTAAGAACTATACAAAGTGTTTCGTTTCTTCTGTACAGATAGTAACTTTGTTATTTCAAATGGAACACCCTATATATTTTTACATTTTTGAATTCCTTGTTGAATTTGAATATAAGTTTGATACTACAACTATGTCTGAATTCTCAACGGTTTTCGAGAAAATTGACTTTTTATTAATATTTTGTCAGTTTGAGGTACTTACATAAATGACACACTGGTGTGTGCACTTGTGACTTTTTGCAAGCATCAACATTTCAGCAAATTGGGGATATGGGATCAGTTTCGTGCCGGCGCCACCATGTCATTTGCTTCGTTTTATCCTTGTTCTACCAATAAGGAAGTCCAATGTTATCTATTCTCTCGTTTTATTTTGTTTTGTGTTGATATCGAATATCGATCAACGAGTTCAAAATATGAGCTGGCCCATTTTGTCAGCTGTTAAGGAATATTTGTGTTTTTATTTAGCGATCTAGATTTTCGCAAGAATCTGCAAATATTTTTCTACGGAAACTCCTTTATCAAAAAGGTCAGGTGTATGGCATCTTTGAAACAGCAATCGGATCACCTTTAGAACAGAGTGCCACTCAACCCTTTTCCGTTTGAGATTTTAGGGGTTGCTATGATCACGCTCACAGGGTTGATACAAATTGATTGGAACCAACAGAATAAAATAAAATGTCATCTAAGAACCAAGGTTTATCTCTTGTTCTATTTTTTCTGATTTTGGGGACAGGGCGGTACCTTTTCAAATTGACACACTGTATATAGGTACTTGGACATGTATATTTCACACTGAAAGACTTGAATTTCCAAACAGGATTTATCTGGGGGTTACATTGTAACATCTGCATTTGAGCATATGAGGTTGCCCACATTGATAGGGGTATTGATCTAAGGGGCAGAGTTCAATGTGATTGCAGAGTTTTCAGTTAATTTTTCCAGTTTACCATAATAAAATGCATCGGATATGAGTTTTTGAAAAAGTGTTTGCTGATGTCTGCTTAATTCCATCAATTGAAGGCCAATGTTTTCTCCTATTATCTTCCACTCGTCTCTCCCTGCTGTAAGAAATTGTTGCGGTGGCGCTGCATCGAATAACATTTCTTGTTTTGTATCAATTGTTTCAAAGACCATCCGCTGTTTTTTTGGTCTGGTTACCTTCGTCGGGACTGTCCGACTGTGTCGTTTTATAGATTTACTATGTGCACCATGAGCTGGGTCAGTGGACTCGGAATTCTGCGAAACCTGAAATTATGAATCTATTTTTCAGATGCCTTCGTCTGAAACTTTGGAAAAGGTGTACCTACCTCCGAAATTATTCATCTTTACATCAGAATATTAGGTGATGCTTTTACCATTTATTTAGGTTTCATATTTATCAAGATAAATCAAACATTAAATAAATGGCAAGAACGAAAATGGACTCATGTGAATCTAAATTGAGAAGTGAACTGCAGGGAATTTGCCGTCATCGATCCGAAAGAGTAGCAACTAGACCAGATAGACCAGTTTCTGGCTTATTTGCCGTCATCAGTACCGCGGAGCTTAAGTCGGTGATTACAACCAAAATGGATTACACAACTTATGATCAATGCCAGAGAAGTTTTAAGAAGACAGATGTGACTTCTGCCGAAGAAATGTCTACACTTCTTTCCAACAGTTCCTAAAAAAAGTTTCTCCACCAAGAGGATGTCCCAAATTCGATGCTGACTGAGAGTATCTCGTGAACTATAAGAATTAGAGAACAAATCTTCTAGGACCCTCGATCTGTTTTTCGAAATAATTAAAAAGCAGATCATAGATATTTTGATTCGTTCTCGAGTTATAGGTCGTTTCTGAAAAATTACTGTTTCAAATATTTCGTTTTATCTGGGTTTCTGTTCGAGATATCCGAAAAATTGTAAAACATTTTTTTCCGTAATTTTTATATGATATATCGGAGATTTGCTGCTTGCTGTTTTTTAAATGGAAAAGCCTATATTTTTCAATCTGAAATGGAGACGACAATTCAGAATTATCGTTCCCTCAATGCGTGCTAGTTATGAATCAGCGCAGGAATTTCCAGAGAGGCTGAAACATATACTCATACGCAGACTGTAGACCGGTTTCGGTATTATTGTCCTTCATCAGTACATTGCAGTGTAACACATCTCAATCGGTGGATGGTGTCTTTAAGCGAGAATGGGGGTTCATAATCATATAATATGACACTGTCAATAGTACCAATATTTATAAAAACATCGAAAATAAAGCAAAAGATTCCGTGATCGACTTATGTTTATTGTCTTTTTTGTTCCCTATACAGGTTTATAGGAAAAATAACGTCCAAATCGAGGTACGGTGGACCTAATTTTCACACTAAGACAGCTGCAAGAGAAGGCCCGTGAACAATCAAGGATC
The DNA here is from genome assembly GCF_907165205.1 of Coccinella septempunctata. Taxonomy (NCBI): domain Eukaryota; kingdom Metazoa; phylum Arthropoda; class Insecta; order Coleoptera; family Coccinellidae; genus Coccinella; species Coccinella septempunctata. The sequence continues at coordinate 30,298,004 of NC_058190.1, forward strand.
TATACAGCCTACATCGATTTAAGTAAGTCCTTGACTCGGTGAATCGGAGAGCGCTATGGAAATCATGCGACGCCTTGGAGCACCCGAAAAATTCTTAGCACTGTGTAAAAGCCTTCATACCAACAACACCGCTAGAATACAGCATAATGGCTTTACAACCGACCATTTCTTAACCAACTCTGGAATAAAACAAGGCGGCGTGTTAGCGCCTTTACTATTCAACATTTTCGCCATAGCTGTTTTGATAATTGCTGACAAGAGTATGCCTGTAAGAGGTGCTAGAATAAGATTCAGATTTGATGGAGGCCTATTTAACCTGAAGCGCCTCAGAGCAAAAACCCGTTCAAAGTTTATCACGAAACTTAATCAAATAATCGTCAATATGCAGACGACGGCGCACTTATCGCTAGCAGATCAGAGGATCTACAGATGATGTTGTACAAATACGAAGCTTTAGGCCTTAGACTCAATATCGACAGAACCAAAATCCTGGTAAGTCCGTCAGAAAGCCTTCAAACAGATATCAGCTTGGAGAATGAAACTCTAGAAGAGGTCGAGCAGAGCAAATACTTGGGAAGTTTCATAAGTACTAAGGCTAACCTAGACACGGAAATACACAACCGTATCAATTCGTCATCACGGGCATACTGGAAGCTAAAGGACAGAGTGTTTCAAAATTACGACCTCAATCTGAACAGTAAGACAGCTTACAAGACAGTTTACAAAGCAGTGTTCCTCCCAACGCTTCTTTACGGAAGCGAAAGCTTGAACAAACGCAACAAAGTCATCTAAGACAAATAATGCACATCAGATGATTCCACAAAGTTTCGAATGCAGAAGTCTTGCAACGCGCGAGTTGTACAACCATTGAGACTCAAGTAACGAGTGCCCGACTCAGATGGAGCGGCCACATTCTGAGGATGCAAGACACAAGACTACCCAAAATAGCTCTGTATGGCGAATTCACAGAGGGAGCCCGGAAACCAGGAGGCCAGTATAACGGCCGGTTTCATAATCAAACCTAAAGTCCCTTCAACTTTAAAGCTTCCTTTAACCCTACTAAAAATGACAGTAAAGGGAGCTTTAAGCTTAAAGTTACTTTAAATTTGATTATGAAACTGGACGTAAGCGGTTCAAGGATATACTACATCAAACCCTAAAATCTGTTAATGCCAATCATAACTGGGAACAACTAGGGTTAGTCGGATCGCAGTGAAGGTCTTTGGTACACAGTTATAATGGAGACTCAAAAAGGATACAGCGGCCGCCAGATCTGGTTGGTGACTATCCATGCACAGAGTATGGAAGGAACAGAAGGGCACACAGTCGCAATTAGCCCTAAGAAAGTATAAGCACCAGTTTTTTTTGTCTTTTTGTAGATTTTTTCCCGGTAACGGGATACAGCAATGAATGAATGAATGAGTATAAAGGAAAAATAACGTCTAATCCTATCGACCTTGTGTGTGTTCTATGGGTTCTTATAGTAGTATGCCAGCCCAAAATTATGTAGAAATTGAGATTCAGTTTCGAAAAAAAAATTCATAGAAAGTTTGAACTTGAAGAGACGAAAAAAGGGCAAAACGTATAGACACTTGAGGAAAAACATCTATAGAAGAATTTAGACCACTGACAAATATGACGTCAATGAAGAAGAATATTTTTGCCAGATTTCGATGTGTTTGTCATAATCTGAAATGTTGTTGTCGTTATTCATCCTTCTCAACCTACTGAAAACGATCAAATGCGACGAAGAAAGACCGAAAATTCTCCGAAAAATAATCGGCGGTCAAGACTGCTCAACGGAAAAGTATCCTTTCGTAGTCTCCATAAGAACGACCACGAGGATGAAGCATTTCTGTGGAGGCACTCTTATCAAACCAGATTGGGTTCTCACAGCAGCACACTGCATCACCACGACAAACCCTAAATACTACACAGTGGTAGCGGGAACGTCTGAAACCAACAAACAGGGGATTCAACGCAGACATGCGAAAAAAATCTACAAACATGGAAAGTTCAAGGAGAACAATTTTTTAAACGACATTGCCCTAATTGAACTGAAGGAAGGCTTCAATATGAATTCCACATTGGTAGGTCTCATCGGGCTACCACCGTTTGTGAACGATGGCGACGTTAAAGATTACTGCCGCGAAGGCACCGTTATCGGTTGGGGCCACAGAGAGGCTTGGGATCCGGAAAAGGCCCCTCTGAACTACGTTTTCAATCCAATCCTCCAATGCGTCAAGATTCCGGTGCTTTCAGACGATGAATGCGCGGAAATGAGGGGAAAAGTCCTGAAAAGTACGATATTTTGCGCGTATGCAAAAGGAGGTGATAAAGACTCATGTCAAGGAGATTCTGGAGGGCCACTGTTTTGCTGTAACACCCAGTATGGTATAGTTTCGTCCGGATATGGATGCGCTCAATTGAATAGCCCTGGGTACTATACCAGGGTTGATGGACAACTTGACTTTATCAGGCATGTGATAATGAATAAAAAACTACCAAAATTCGCATTAGTTGATGAAAGTGGTGGAAAAAATATTATCGTTTCTCTCTTCACCTTCTCCTTTGTTATTGCTTTGAATGTAATAAAATACGCGCTTTGAGTGACAGCAACTAGTTTTTTTAGATTGTTGTGCAAATTACACATTTTGTTGAAGGAAACTATAGTGTCAGACAGAAATCCCCTCGAAATACTGAAATATTCTCTCAATCTAAACAGAGATTTGTCCTATAATGAACCAGCTTCAACATCTATGATGGTGTCGATTGAAATTCATTCTGGGAGGATTCTGCATTTCCTGAAACTTTTTAGGGTTTTCACTCCCAATCTCTGAAACAAAATCAATTAAACAATGAAATAAACGATTTGCTCATGCGTAAATTCTTGCACTAATTTGTCGGGAGCAAATCATCTAGAGAAAATTGTTGCCTGAGAACTAAAAATAAAGAACTTTGAAATTATAATTTTATATAGTAACGTTTCGGAGTCTAGGTATATCAGACCAACACCTCCTAGAAGAGAAGGCCAGAGCGCTCTGTTGAGAAAAGCTGTGACGTCACCACTCGAAGTGCACTCTATTGAAAGCGTGTCTGGTGCGTCGGCGCGGTGCGTCGGCGCGTGCCTGCTTGTTTATGTTTGTTTTGCGAAGTCATTCAACCTGTTGCTAAACCAGCGTGATAGCGTGAATAATTCTTATTGTATTTTAGTGCTTTTGTGATATATTTGTTAGTACTTTTCAGTACTCAGTGAGAAAAAAATGCCCAATATGTGTTGTGTTCCGGGGTGTAGGGGAAATTATCGAAACGGGCCGAAAGTGCACGTTTTTAAGTTCCCAACGGATACGTGTTTACTTAAAAAGTGGATTTCCGCCATTCCTAGGCAAAATTTTGAACCATCCGTTTTCAGCAGAGTTTGTGAGAAACATTTTGGAGACGATAATTTCATCAAATCCACTTCAGCCAAGGATTCTAGAACTGGCCATACAGTAACAGTACCTCTGAAAATCCCTAGGTTAAGAAGAGATGCTGTTCCTACTCTGTTTCCAAACTGTCCTAAGTATTTATCGAAAGATATCAAGGTAAGGGTAAGTCGTGACGAAAAATTAGAACATTTTGAACAAGAGAATTTCGAAAAAGCTATAGCGGAAAGTAGAAAAGAATGGGAAATTAATAAGAAGTTGCATTCATATGAAGATTTTAAAACGTTCCTCAATGTTTTGAATAATTTCAAGCTGCCTAATTTATGGAATAAAATAGTTGATGAAGAAAAAGTTCTGTTATTTAGACTGAAATATTCACCAGGGCCTGTTATTACATATTCTGTTTTAGTTGATTCAAATTTGAAAGTACAAACGTTTTTATTAGGGGAGGAGATTAAAGTTTTTCTATATAATGATGAATCTAAAGTAACTCCCTTTAAATCAAATGATATTAATGAATTAGATATTTTACTAAGCCGAATAGATCAAGATATATCATCCGAGAGTACAGAGAACTCGACAGAGAATCAGAAAGATGGTATTCTGAAGCATACGTCGAATTTAATTGAATCTTTTATATCTCATAGATCATCAGTGGATTCGGAAGATGATTCGTATTTGAAGTCTTTGAATTTTATTTCGGAACAACTGAAATTGCATACAATTTCCAAGGAACGGTATAGGTATTCGAAAAGTACAATGATTTTAGCTTCTGTACTGGTCACTATAAGTCCACATGCTTATAAATTTTTGAGAAATTTTGGAGTTCTCATATTACCCCATGTTAATACTATAAAATCTGTTTGCAGTACACTGTCAACTGATCCAACACCTGAAGAAAAAAAAGTTACCCTAACTTACGCGAAAAAAGTGTTTAAATTATTGGAGGACCATGAACGTTTCGTTCTTTTATTGATGGATGAAATTCACATCAAACCGTATTTGGATTATAAAGCCGGAAATATAGTTGGAACTGCATTCAATAATATTAATTTAGCTAATTCTGCCTTCGTGTTCATGATAACTAGCATAACATCGAGCTTCAAAGAAGTTGTTCATATTTGTCCAACATCTAAAGTAGATCACATTATGATTTTCGAATTGATAAGGTCTATTATAATTAAACTAGAAGAAATCGGTTATAGAGTTTTTTGTGTTATCAGTGATAATAATGCAGTCAACAGTAGAGCTATGAGTAACTTCGCGGATAACAAACAGCTCTCTATAGTATATTGCCATCCTTCTGATAAAACAAGACCTCTTTTTTATCTTTTTGATTCGGTACACTTGCTAAAATGCATTAGGAATAATTGGTTGAATTCTAAACCGGAAATGAAATTGTTTTACCCGGATTTCAAAACAGGCGTTGAAAAAATTGCTTCGTTCGAATGTTTGAGGAAGCTCCACCAGTTAGAGAATAATAAATTATTGAAATTTGGCTACTCTTTAAACCTAAAATCACTTTTTCCCTCGAATATAGAAAGACAAAATGTTTCATTGGCTTTAAAAATTTTCAATTCTTTCGTTGTAGAAGCCTTGTTATCAATTGGGTCTAAAATTGATCACGCAAAAGATACCGCCGATTTCCTTGACATTTTCATTAAGTGGTGGAAGATTGTCAACGTTAAAACTCCTTTCAAAGGAAAACGTTTGAATCAAAGATTATAGAGTAGAAAGATAGGAAACGCCCTCATATCGCTAGTACTAAAAACCGACTACATTTTGGCCAGTGAAAACACATTTGACAATGAGATGGCGCTGAAAACGTATTATCAATACAGAAAAACTGTTAAATATAACAGTTTTCTGTTTTATAATTGAAGGGCGCGAAATTCGAATTCTATTCCTTGTACTGAATTTCAATATTGACCTTGTTGAGACCAGAAAACAAACATCCTGAGCGACATAACAAAAGGAAGGTTTTGTTTTGTGACCAGGATGTTAGTTTTCATCTGAACATTGCTTGGAATCGATTGGTATCAATGAAATACGTTGTTGGATGTGATAAATTTTTATTTGCAATCTATAAAAAATTTACAAAAATTTGAAATTATGGACAACGAATAGATCTTTGACTAGGATACAAGAGTACCCACATGATTATCTGCTATAGGTACGTCAAAGGTATTTTTTCTGTGAAAACGTTTTGGATTAATAAACAGAGTTGAATTTGTACAATTCATATCAGAAATTGATATGAATCAATATTCAATTTACCGTCATAGGATACACATTTCCGTTACTTACATATTATTTACAAAATTTTCAGAACAACAATTGAAAAAAACCTTACAGGTATACAAGACCTGTATTCAAGCCCGTCAGTATAATTTCTTCATGTTTCTTTATGATTTCTTCATGGTATGGTCTTTTTATGACACAATATACAAATTGATTGACGAATGAACAAAACACTCACAGGAGGTTTCATAAAACTTTGACTTTCCAAACAATAATTTGACAGTCACCCGATTCCCAAATCAAAATCCATAAAACTTTTGCATTTCTGAATATATTGAAGGCAATTGAGAATCTTTGAATGGGCGTATAAAAGTCATAGTTTCCCCTAAATGAGCCCTTAAGTAACAGTAAAATGTTCATTGCATGTGGTGTAGTCTGTAGTGTTTGCAGGCCTTTACGCTCCGAAAATTTTATCCACTTCGTAGCACTGAAAATGAAAATCAATGAATGACCGAGTCACATGTTGCTAGTTTTAATACTCACATTCCCATTTTCTTTAGTAAAATTCGTTTTATTTGATCCACAGTTCTTCATCATAAAATAATTTTCGAACGATATTCTGAGGTTTTCGCCAAGAAATTAGACAAAAATATCAATAATCAGCAACTAGAACGGGCTTGAAAAACAAAAGGCGATACGAGGTTGTCTATGGATACGAGAATCAAATCCTGTTTGATCAAAATGGCCATATGACTCTGACATCTCGCAAAATTTCATATGTCCCTCGAATTAAAATTTTAACCAGTCTTAGGGCCCTAAAAACACATTTGAAACACAGATGGCGCTCACATCACTTCAGTCGCTTCGTTTCCTATCTTTCTACTCTATAATCTTTGGTTTGAATGACATCTATCAAGAGCCAGTTTTCGGTAATAATTTTCAGGCGGATCCTAAATTTATATTTTTAAATGAAATGATAAATTGGTTGGACCTTTGGAAAAACGGTAATTTTCGAACAAAATTAACAGCACAGACACATACTGCTCTTAGCCATACATTATATGGAATGACGGAAATATTGAAATACTGCTTTACTGAACTGAAAATGAAATACGTTCTATTGGGAAAATTTCAAACTGATGAATTGGAAAACAGATTCGGTAAATATCGCCAACTCGCCGGAGGACAATACCATATTTCCATACGACAATTATATGAGGTAGAAAAAAGGCTTAGGGTTCAATCACTTCTCACTTTAAAGTCACAGGCATTCGGAAATATTGATATAAAAACATTTCATGATGATATTGATTTCCTTGACGAGAACCAAGATTTCACTGAATTCAACCCAAATGTCATTGTCGAAAACAGCGATATAGATAATGTTAGGGATGACATGCCTGTGATAACTTATCTAGCCGGGTATTGCTGTTATATTGTTCTCAGAAAACTTCAATGTGACAGATGTAAGGGAATATTGATTATCGATGATGAACTTATTGTTGAAGATAATTATCATCTCATAACAAATTTAAGCAGAGGACGATTGCTTTATCCCCAAGATATCGTGGTGCAAATAGTTTTATATTCATATATAATTTTCAATAAAATAATTCATGAATATGAGGAAACATTCCTTAAAATTCATAATAAGCGAGCATGTGTCATTCAATTCATTTCGAAATATATAAGTCAATATGAAATTTTACCTGAAAACCAATATTGTGAAACTCATTCCGCTGAAATAATTGTCAATATAATTATAAAATGCACTACAAATACGCTTTTGAAAAATTACTGCGGAAAGACTAATGACCGTCATGTTAAAATTTCCAATAAGAGAAAATTGAAAACCTTAGAAAATAAATGATCCGTCAGATAATTTAAATTCTCATTCAAGAATGGGATGCAATGAAAGGCCCAGATGATGACTGGCATCCTCATAAAACCGAAAACCATAATAAAGTCACGTTTTCATTCAGTTATAATGTGAAACAATCGAGAAATCTGCACCGATCACACAAGCTCCGTTGAGTGAGATGCACTCCTGATGCTTACGTCACGCGGAAGCCCTGAGGCCTTCTCTTCTAGGAGGTGTTGATCAGACTCCTTCATCAGATTTTCGAAAATTGATTTTCGTCTGATGAAGGAGTCTGATATAGACTCCGAAACGTTACAATATTAAATTATAATTTCAAAGTTCTTTATTTTCAGGCAACAATTTTTTCTAGTTGATTTGCTCCTGACAAATTAGTGCAAGAATCTATTTCATTTTTTAATTGATTTTGTTTCAGAGATTGGGAGTGAAAAACCTAAAAAGTTTCAGGTAATCTATGATAGTGGTTCCGCATGACGAAAACTCCCAAACGGACATTCGACCAAATCTGTCAAGTTTGTTCCCACTCGACCCTAGCTCATCGATGAAATTTTCTTATCATACTTGGAAGGACATTCCTGGTCGTCAAATGAATTGAAAACTGTGGAAAAAACTTTTTTGATTACTCAGCCCTGCTCTACATAATCAATTTTTTCTCTACCCATGACAGGGTGAACAAAAATTTAATTTGCTTTCGGGGGCTCAGATAAAGAAGGTCATTTTTTTTCTTCCTAAATGTCAAACCCTAAGTTTCTCAGTTATGGTGAGTCCAAGAGAGTTGAACCCCTTTTCACTTTGAAACCACTTAAGTTGTATCTGTAAATGGTAGGAACTCATATTTTTCGTGAAGATATCATGCCCAAATAGGTAACAATAGATAATAGTATAGTGATGGTGAGATGGTCATTTTGAGTTGAACAGGGGGCGAGAGAGACTTGACCATAAGTTTGTTTATCAGGAAAAACATTGAAAGAAAACAATTTCCAATGACAAACGATTGTCTATGTCAAGGTTTTCATCATCAGATGTATCAGCATATGAAATACATATTTTTTATTTCAGAGTCAATCTCACTTATTTTCGAGATGTTTTTTACTTTTCCGAACTTTTGTATATTTTTGTATTTTTGTTTCTATTATTCCATTTTCTTTATTTGAAGCAAGGTATTTTCTAAGCTCAGCGCGGGAAACTTGGACCACTGTTTATGTCTCCCGACCCATAGCATATGGGTCAAGTCTCCCGCACTCCCTTTTAGTTTATACAACAGATGTTTTCTTGAAACTTTTACAACTAACATTAAAAAGGCTCATCGTTTGTAAAACAATATCAATCACTGAAAGCAATAAAACGTAATAACACCACGCACCTATCGAACTTTTCAGACAGTATACAAACAAAAATTATTCAATTTCTTACTTCCTAAAAACAAAAGAATCACGTTCAACCCTCTTATCTCGAACTGTTCTGATGGCGGCCAAAATAGAGCCGCCACTAGTTGTGGCTCGCTACGAGTATGTCGCAAGCTATCTACGATACCGGTAGCGCGAAATTTGAATTGAAATATTTGAGGTGGTTCAAGTCTCCTACCTTAGCAAGTCTCCTGGACTTCCCCTGCATATTCCATAACCCATACCGTGTCACACACCGTGAAAATAATCTAATGAAAAGTAATCTCAAAATCTACAACAACGCCAAAAATTCATTAAAAGGCTGAGGAACAATAAAAGTCCTTTTTCCTCTATATATATCCGATCTGCCTGCACTGATCCAATCTATGCTCTTTTCATTTGCTGACGACACTGAAATTTTTGGCCTTTCCCTTCTACAACGTAGCGTTCTCCAGAATGATCTTCAAGTCCTCTCCAAATGGTGCCAAGACTGAATATTACCACTGAACGACGAAAAATGCTATATGCTTCACATCGATAAAAATAACCCGAGATTGTCCTATTGGATCGACGGTTGTGAACTGAAGCCAGTAACCCGTCATTTGGATTTGGGTATTATCATTGATTCTGACCTGTCTTGGTCCTACAATTATTTATTCCATCAATTACTAGAAAATCGAAACAGATTGTATACTTGTTTTAAAATCTTTTGAGACCTCTGACATCTCGACGTGGAGGTTGTTATATAGAACTTATATACGACCCATAATGGAGTACTTATGCTTGACAGGTCTAGTGGCCTTCAATAAAATTTGATGAAAATCTCCTGGAATTTGTTCAACGCTGGACTATACGCCTATCATACCCATACCAACGCCCAACCTATGAAAATCGCCTTCTCATTTTTGGCTTGCCCACCTATAAGGGGTGCTTTCATTTTTACATTTACTCTGAACGGCCATTTTGGAGAGGAAGGTACCAACACCAAGCTTTCAAATTTTCGCTGCGTCAGATGTTTCTCCCAAATAGGCTGTTCAACAAGTGGAATCAACTGCCATCAGTGGTTGTAGGGGCCCCTTCTGCGAACACCTTCAAGAATAGCTTGGATGTATGGAACTCTATTCCAAGATGATGTCTATTTCAAGCAAGCTGCCTTTGAGTGATTATTTCTTTCAATTTTAAAATTTTTTTATGAGTTTATTGGCTATCCTCAACCCTTGTTATCAATTAAATGAATAAATAAATGAATAGTAGAAGTATCGATGGTAAGAAATGAAGAATTGACACAAATAAACCAAAATAAAATAAAGAAAGGGTATTCCATTTTCATATTTATAATCTAATGATTTTATGATTAGAAGCAGGAAATGTTTTGACGAGCTTCATAACCTCACATTTTCGTCTTATACAGAGTGAAATGTGTCGTATTTTCATTGCTGGCCGACAGCTTTTATAAAAGTGAATGGACAGGGGAAAATCATATCGAGTTTTGAGGCAAACTCAAATCTCTCCTTTCAAAATTACTCATCTTGGTATGAAGTTTATACTAACGTTGTAAATGTCTGGATTTGCAAAGTTAATGATTTAACAGTAAAGAAAAAGAAGATTACATATAAATTTCCTCTGGTCTCAGATGTTTTTTATTTGTGAAATGTCATTATAGTTTGTTATTTCAACATAGATTTCAAATCCGAATATTCCTGCTTGAATGATTCATCTAGTGTTTTTCCTAACATTTTTATACATAACAATAAGTTTCGCTAAAAATGATGTACACAGAGTTGTCGGAGGATTTCCCTGTAGCACAAAAAATTATAAATTTGTGGTATCTCTGCAAAGACGTCTTATGCCGTACCATTTTTGTGGTGGCTCTTTAATAAGACTCGATTTTGTTTTGACGGCTGCCCATTGCATAATGTCATTTTTGAATAATCCAAAGATGGTGGGTGTAGCAGCTGGAGTAAATACGAATAACAAATTCGGTTCGCAGCGGAGAAGGGCCAGTAAAATAATCGCCCATTCCGAATTCGACTATACAACGATGCATAATGATATTGCCCTTATTCTGTTGGATTCGCCCTTTAAAAGATCAATTAACGTTGACGTGGTCAACGTTAGCCCGAAAGTAGCGATTGGAGAAATTATTGACAGCTGCAAAACTGGCACAATCATGGGTTTCGGTATCTCAGCGGTTGTCTACCCGAATGAAAAAGCATCAGAAGAAACCTACGTGTACGAAGGAAATTTAAGCTGTCTGCATATTTCGCCGATATCGAATAAAAAGTGTGAGTCGCTCATTCCTATTTCCCCGATTCCTGGTACCTTTTGCGCTGCTTATTTACCAGGAGGTCAAGATGCATGTAAAGGAGACAGCGGAGGTCCTTTTGTATGCCATGACTGCCAAATAGGTGTTATCAGTGCTGGTTTTGGTTGTGCGCTACCCGACATTCCGGGCTTCTACATTCGAATCGATAGGTATTTGGACTTCATCAACGAAACGATGGAAAACAATCAGATTTACCGAAGAGGCCTCGTATCGTCATGTGATTCTGCCGATATTAGCATTAATTTGATGTTTCATTTGCTACTAATCAAGTGTTGCATGCTGCTATGGCATTATTGGAAGGAACGTTTTTGAATTAACCATCAAACTGAACACATGATTTGGTTCGAATTTTTGATTTTAAATCATAAGATAAGTACGATTCGATGAGAATAGACTACTGTTACCACTGGGTACTTAGTTTATCATTTCGATTAATGCGGAATGTTTTTTTAATTGGTTGCTGAAAACGATTTATTATTGAAATTTATTTTATTTATGTCGAATTTCATCTAGTAAAAAATCGAACACAATATAGTGTAAATAAGAGTTTATTATTCAAAAGCGGAGCCATTTCTACCAAAATTGTTGTCTTCAAGCGCATGCGGCCACTAGGATCAACGCGACCAGACTTTAGATCTTTAGAAAGTCTACCTTTACAGGTAGAAAGGTAAATGGCCTGCCAGGTAGCCATCGTAACGATGTAGACGATGCAGCCAGCCATGAAAATGTTGATTACGAGAAGCCTCGGAAATAAGTCGCTGCCTGTGGATCTTTGACCGGCGCGGTGGCAGGCTGCTGAGAAAACGGGCTCCTGCTGCGAAAGAAGCTACAGCTCCAAATCACCAACAGCAACCAACGAGTCCAATTCAATTGTCGACTCGAACTTCTTAAGGTGCTGCACAGGATATTCAGCTCACCCAGGCGGTGTTAAGAACACAAGCAACTATAGGAGAATTCCTCATGAGGAATTCTTCAATTCCTACCCAAATCTCAATGTCACTGAACAACAAGTGGCAGACCAGTAACGCGTAATTTTCATCATTGCTGTATCCCATTACCAAGAATAAATGAACAAAAAGACCAAAAAAAAAAAACTATCGGTGCCAACAGACTTATAATTCTTTGGGGCAAATTGCGACTGTGTGCCCTCCTCTTACTGAAGAGACCCAAGCGTGACCTACGGATCCTTCCACACTCCGGGCATGGATAGTCACCAACCAGATCTGGCCACCGCTCTATTCTTCTCGAGTCTCCATTATAACTGTGCACCAAAGACCACCACTACTGCATGTGATCTGTCTCTAGTTGTTTCCAGTTATGATTGTCATTAACTGATTTTAGGGATTGATGCAGTATATCCTTAAACCGCTTATACTGTCCTCCTGGTTTCCGAGCTCCCTCAGTGAATCCGCCATACAGAGATATTTTGGGTAGTCTAGTGTCTTGCATCCTCAGAATGTGGCCACTCCATCTAAGTCGGGCACTCGATACTGAGTCTCAATTGTTGTACAACTCACGCGTTGCAAGACTTCTGCATTCGAAATTTTGTGGAACCATCTGATGTGCATTATTGTTCTTAGATGACGTTGTTGCGTTTGTTTAAATGTCTCCTGTAGGGTGTCCAGCTTTCGCTTACGTAAAGAAGCGTCAGGAAAACCACTGCTTTGTAAACAGTTGTCTTGGTCTGCAGATTGAGTTCGTGATTTTGAAACACGCTGTCTTTTAGCTTCCAGAATGCCCGTGATGCCGAATTGATACGGTTGTCTATTTCCGTGACTAGGTTAGCCCTAGTATTTGTGAAGATTCCCAAGTATTTGAACTGCTCGACTTGTTCTCATAGATTAAATAGATGGAACATAAGCTATTTTCGACACTGTTCATTCTTCCAATAATTCCCATTCCAGGCAACCACCAATGAAATCAATTTTCGCTTGTATTCTCCTCCTGATCGCTTATGAATTTCTAAGCCTAGTTGCACATACACCGATTTTGGACGGCCCGGATTAAAATCGGCCAATATTTTATCGGTAGCAGTTGCGAGCACACTCACCGGATTTTTACCGGCCAAACGATCAGCCAAACGAATTCGACTGATATGGTCGGAAAACAACATTGAACTCAAGAAAGAACTCTTTCTTGAGTTCAATGGTAAACAATCGGTGCTAGAACAAACGTGTACTTAGTCATGTACGCCACTACATCCCGGTATTGCCGGTATTGGACGGTTGCTCACCGGCATTTTACCGGCACCGTTCACTGGTCAGCGTGTGTGCCAGGTCCCGTTCACACACTTGGTTCACTATTGGAATTTGGACGAACGATATAAAATTGGCCGTCCAAAATCGGTGTGTGTGCAACTAGGCTAAGACGGCGTGTGTATTTGTAATTGTCAAAATATTATTTCAATCATTTACGTCGTAATATTTTGGAAAATATACAGCGATGTGCCGTAAAAAAGTGTGTTTGAAATAGAAGTGCAATTTATACACGGAAGAGGACAGCGATTCACTTATTCCAGTAAGTTTTTGAAATTTCATTCTTGTTTGAGTTCACCACTTTATGAAATCAGGGGAGGGAGTTAGGGGACGCCAGGGTCAAATTCTGTTTGAACACGATCTAATGATTTGTACCTTCATTGAAATGTTGAGTTTGTACATTAAAATAATTGATTTTAATTTTAGTTTTCGCAGAAATGAAACCAAACAACAGCAGTGGAGAGTTGCAATGGATGTTGAACACAATTTACATTTCTCTTGTAATTTGCTCTCCAGACTTCAGTATAATGAAAGAAATCGACTTTTATCGTAAATTGGGAAAAAGTAGCCATCCCGAGTGAGGTAAGATATAGCTTACCACTTCTTTAACTCGCTTTCTTGTCTGAATATCAGTTCGTTTGAAATTTTACAAGTGATTTCTGACAACTTCTATTTGTGTGGTGAACTTGAAATTTGGTAGCTTCTCATATTTCGAAGTAAAATTTCAGTTGAAAACTTGTGGAGGACAGAAATTGGAAAACAGCAGTCAAAGAACCGATTCAAGATGACGAGTGAGTCGTCAGTACCTCAAGAAAGAAGTTGCTATCCTACACCCGTTCTCAATTCATTGGAAGGAAAAATTCAAGATAGCTTGGAAGGCCGAGGCAAATACCTAATGAAAAATTTCTTCGAAGTAGCTGCATGCATAAAAAACATAAATATGGCAATGACCTCAAATAATTTGCTCTAAAGTTAGATTATTATTCAGTTAAAGCTTACAGTTTTATAAGAAGAACTCTTAATTATAATGCACTTCAACACCAAAAAGCACTTTTGAAGTGGCATAAAAATTTGAAGGGGAAGCAGGTTGTGGATGTAATTGAGTTGCTAAAAATGAAAGTTCAAAACACTGCTTATTATTTAATATGCAATATAACTTAATTCAATTTAAAACTGCCCATAAAAGAAAAAAAGAATGATGCTTCATTTAGAATTGAGGGATTCTATCATGGATATTTGTATATAATAAGAAATCATTTCTGATTTTACAATTATTAGTACATTTCTACAGTGTAACATTACTTTTTCATTCCTCAAAATCTGTTCAAAAGACTTGAGGATCTCTTCAATGAACAAACTCTTTCAGATTCTCATTATACAAATTCCATAAAATTCAGCTGCTTCCACTTCTATTGTTCTGAGAATTAACCATTTTAAAGGGAATTTATTTGATGAAAGTAATTTTTGGTTTTCAGTATATACCTAGTGAATACAATTTCAAATAATCTGTATATATAGGATAGGGTCATATTGGCCATTAGTGTACAGTAACATTTTATTCAAAATAAATTCTTTTTTACATTAGGTGTTTTGGTATTTTTAGTTCTACATTCCTCTGATTAGTTGTCATAAGTAAAATACTCGAAATCTTTGCATTGAAACATATTCCCATTAGATATAAAATTATTGCCGACTACCTGAAATATTCACAGTGTGGCTAATTCTGAATCCGCCCCTGTCCAGTTCCCCCACCCAAGGAAACCAAATTCATATTTATGGCAGTATTTTGTGAACGCGTTGTTGTCGAGATGCTCTATCTCCTGTTTTATTAATCTAAGCTTGTTCTAGAGTTTCATCCTCTAGGCTGATATCTGTTTGAAGACCTTTCTGGCGGACTTTGGTTTTGTCGATATTCAGTCTAAGACCTAAAGCTTCGTATATATTGTCATAGGTGTCCAACATCATCTGTAGATCCTCTGAGCTGTAAGCGATAAGTTAAACAGGCCTCTATCAAATCTGAGTCTTATTCCAACACCTCTTACAGGTATACTCATGTCAGCAATTATCGAGCAGCTATGACGAAAATATTGAACAGTAAAGGCGCTAACACGCAGTCTTGTTTTATTCCAGAGTTGGTTAAGAAATGGTCGGTTGTAGAGCCATTAAGCGGTGAACACATATGAGCGGCCGCGGCCACGATCACGATCACGATCGAGAAGCGTCCCATGCAAATGTATTATTCCGCACGTAATATCACGATCTGTTCAGCGATAGAGCGGGGTTCAGTCGCGATGTCTCACGATCGTGATCGCGGCCGCGGCCGCTCATATGTGTTCACCGCTTTATGCTGTATTCTAGCGATATTATTGGTAGGGAGGCTTTTAAACACTGCTAAGAATTTTTCGGGTACTCCAAGGCGTCCCATGATTTTCCACAGCGCTTTCCGATTCACCGAGTCGAAGGTCTTACTTAAATCGATATAGGCTGTATAGATCCTTGATTGTTGTTCAGGACGCAATTAAACGAGAACTTCTGCGTCAGCTAGCAATAGAGAATAACAAGACCCCGTATGGAAATTACCCGCCTGGGCATTCAGTTTCTACAGGTCACTCACATCTGATGAAGAAAGTGGAAAGTTACCACCAAAGGAAACTATTGAAAAATTCTGGACCGAACAATTATCAACGAAACCTCAGTTTAATGGAGATGCCAAATGGATTGGAAATTCTAAAATAAGAACCAGTGCAGCACGACATGATTACAATTGAAGAAACAACATTAGCTCTCAGAGGACTACACAACTGAAAAACGCCTGGACCTGATAGTTTACAGAGCTTCTGGATCAAAAAACTTTGGGTCATGCATGACAAATTAACCTCCGCAATAAAGGATGAATTGACAATCCTGAAAGTATGCCAGTACACAACATACCTGTTCCCTAAAGACCAAAGGAATAAATAAGACCCAACCATGTACCCGAATGATGTGATATCTTAAATCATTTAGATTTAAGTGTATATTTCGTGTACATTTATTGTCGTTTGTGATAATCAAACTGTTGACTTCTCTCATACATTATTATTTGTCAAAAGAGACTTATGAAGATTATTATTATTATTAAGTACTGATCAATCACATGCCTTCCAACGATATATAAAAAAATCACATATTGATGTCAAACCGAATTCATAATAATCATATTCAAAGGAATAAAGCAACAGAAAGGCTGCACCAGAGGCAACCAAGGATGCAAAGGGCAACTAATAATAGATTTAGTTATCTGCAATCAAGCGTTCTCTATCTAGTGATATTTCAGTTTTTTATTTTGGTGGAACTTCATTCTAGTCCAAAAAAGCCTTTTCATTGGTTGGCCGGTTGCCGATGATCGTTGTCATTTCATTAACCTAACTTTATTGTCTTGTCAGTCCGTGTCAAGTAAACTATTATATTATTATCAAAGAGTGACAACTTTTTGTTGCTGAATTAGCATTATGTTTGATATTGAAATCGAATGTCAAACAAAAGGTACTTGACGTTAGTAGAAAAACCATAGCAGTTCTGCAGCCAGTTTATGAGTTCAACAAATTATTTTAGGTTAGAATCCCGCCCTTAAATACCTAAGTGGTCATTACAGGAGCGCTTAAATTTAAGGCTAGCTTTAGCCATTTAAATGTCACTTAACAGTTGGTGCAACGTTATTCAAGTTAGGCCCGTTTGCACAAATCCCCCTTAAAATAAGTACTTTACTAAGCGTAGTTAAAAGTTAATGGACGCTTAATTTTATTGCCAGTTGCACGACTGCGGCTTAACAGAATCTTAAGTAAGGGGCCCTTAAGTTTTGATATCTAGTGATATTTCAGTTTTTTATTTTGGTGCAACTTCATTCTAGTCCAAAAAAGCCTTTTCATTGGTTGGCCGGTTGCCGATGATCGTTGTCATTTCATTAACCTAACTTTATTGTCCTGTCAGTCAGTGTCAAGTAAACTATTATATTATTATCAAAGAGTGACAACTTTTTGTTGCTGAATTAGCATTATGTTTGATATTGAAATCGAATGTCAAACAAAAGGTACTTGACGTTAGTAGAAAAACCACAGCAGTTCTGCAGCCAGTTTATGAGTTCAACAAATTATTTTAGGTTTGAATCCCGCCCTTAAATACCTAAGTGGTCATTACAGAAGCGCTTAAATTTAAGGCTAGCTTTAGCCATTTAAATGTCACTTTACAGTTGGTGCAACGTAATTTAAGGGTTCATTTTAAGGGACACTTAACACTAAGTGCATTTGGTGCAAACGGGCCTAAGTCAAATGAATAAACTCAAAATATCACTCTTTAACATGAACTTCGATATTTTGAGTTTATGTTCAAAATATAATTAAATAAATAGGTTTGAATCACATGCCGTTGAAACACAAAAATAAAAATGGATTTTTCTGATTTTTGAATCTAAAATTTATTGATCAGATTAGGTTGTGATACATCAATGTATAAAAAAATAAATAATTTGACTTTAATATACAGGTTTCATTTGAAAAATACCAATATTGTGCCCAATATTAAGAACAGTGCAGTAAAAAACTTTTTGAATATGCCACTGACTTTTATAAAAAAATATCTATCATAAGAGGTTTTAATTTTTTCTATCTCATACAGCGCCTGAGAAATACTTAATATCTCCAAAAGTGAACATTTTCGTTTTCGCCCTGTATTTCAGGAACAAAAGAAGTTGGATAATTTCTATTTGTGGCTTTAGAAGTTTTACAAAAAAAAGATCAGGGTCGCGAAACCACATGTCTATAACTTTAATAATAGCTCGGATACCAAATAGAAAAAAATTATTTTTATTTCGTTTCACGAATATAAGAGAAACGCAACAATATTGGTTATATGAGGTCCCATTTAAATTTTGAAAGTTGGGTTATTTCAGGTAAAGCTGGAGGTAAAGTAAATATGGTATCAGATGCGTTATTACATCATTTTACTCCCTGCAAAATTCATAAATATTGTTCGTTTCGAAACAAGATATTAACTTGGTGCAATTATTTATCCCAACCCAATAGCCCTTTATTTCAAGCCAGCATGTATCTACTTAAAGAATGAATTTCTTCAATCATATCTTAGAGTACCTGAAATTCTGTCTCCTGAATATCATGAATATTGAAGTATATTTGCAATATTGCCATCCATTTATGGAAGTATGAATAAGACATGTTATGAAATCTGTAGACTCCACGATGCGGCGTGAATTTCTTGACACAGAAAGTTGAACTTATATGGCAAACTTTGGCGACCAGTTTACAGTTCCGAGGAATTTCTTTTTAGGTCGGTAAACATCGCAGATTTCCTAGAAAATATGAACGTCTTGATTTGTTACATAAAAGTTTTTGTTCGCAGATGTCGTATAGCTGAATTTCAGTCCATTCTCCTGTTCAATGCGTATGGTTTTTATTTGGGATACTTGATGAGAAAGACCAAAAATTTATGATTATATTGTAAAATAAAATTTGGCCGAGTATTTGGAATATTTCATTTTCTTCATATCAAAATAATTTCCAGCGTTTCCGTGCACTCCGCTTCTTTTTAAAGGCTGAAACAGAACTAACAAAGATAGTTAGGTACAGTTCTGACTCAAGAATACAAACGAATATCTATACCTATACTAAGCACAGTAATTTCTGGTGAATATTTACTATTTTCTATTTTACATTTCCCAGTACGGACACTAATACAGATAAACAAGAACTATCATATTTATATTGAGCAGAATAACTTCTGGTGAATACCTACATTGTTTTTTGTTTTATTATAATACTTAGCATAATTTTATATTAAATTATAATAATGGGCCAATAAAGTGAACTGAAGAAAGGTGTAAAATCTAAAGGTTTTACAAGTGACCAAAACTCCTACTTCAATTTTTTCCACTACATTTCACATTGTTTCTAACAATGAAGTACCAACGCATTAAAACGAAATGCGCATTTATGAAATAACCTATTTCTGTATTTTCCAAGTCATTTGTCCATTTTCATGAATTCCGATATACGGGGTGTTTCATAGACATATTTTAATTCAATCGATCTTTACTCGGTACTGAACTTAAGGCTGCTATAACATAGTCGATGAGGATATCCACTCAACAGATTCTCCTAAAAATTGAATATAATATTCCGACGCTATGATTTGTGGAAAATATGGACCAAATGAATAAGGCACCCTGTATTTTATATAGAATAAGCATCGTAGAACCTACAACTATAGGATATTTGCAATTGTTTGTGTTTCATCTATCCGCAGTTGAGCTATGTACAGTGCATCCCATTTTGGGTGAGACAGCCAGGTTTCTCGCTTCTTATTCAAGATAGAGCCTTGCGGTTTTCACGTTCCTGTTCTAATTTTTTGTGAAACCATTGAGTATTAATACTCAATGGTGAAACTCAAGTTGTCCTAATCAGATTATGCATAACTGTTTCCGTTTATGAGATACAGGGCGATTTTGGAAATTGATACTTTTCGGACCCTTCCTTTATCTCCGAAGTTATTAGAAATAATTAGAAATAATGCCGAGCTAAAAACTGCGTCTGATACAGAATTCTGCGTAGAGTCCAGGGGCGTACTCAATATTTTTTTTCGAAGTATGATTTTGAAGATACGACACAAACCTATATTTTTTTCAATGGAACACCCTGTATATTATTACTTCGTTGAATTCGTTATTTTTTCCCTTCAAAATGATATATAATATTTTATAGGTATGATGTTCAGAAATGCTAAAAAACACTAAAACATCACATAATGATAATTTTTTGTTAGTGGGCCATGAATTTCCCAAGTTTCAAGAAGAGAATTATTTCTTAATAAACTTTTTAGGGTTTTCACTCCCAATCTCTGAAACAAAATCAATTAAAAATGAAATCGACGATTTGCTCCTGCGTAAATTCTTGCACTAATTTGTCAGGAGCAAATTAACTAGAAAAAATTGTTACCTGACAATGAACTGAAAATAAATAACGTTGAAATTATAATTTTAAGTGGTAACGTTTCGGAGTCTATATCAGACTCCTTCATCGGACGAAAAATCTATTTTCGAAAATCTTCTGAATTGTGGCTTTTGTTTGACATGACATCCTCCCAGAATAAATTTCAATCGATAAGAGAATTATTACTTCTGATTATTAAAAGTAATAGGTCATAGATGATAAAATAGAAATTTGAGCAACCAGTTGGAAAAAGCATTATTTTTCGTAATAAGCGTATTTCTGCTCATCTCATCTTCTCATCTCGCCTCGCTCGTTGCACAAAAAAACGTGAAATTTGAAAAACGTGTTTCACACAATATTTTATCTAATTTTGAATAGGATGTTACTATAAATTCAAAAGCTTTTCTTGGAGGTTCCGTCTAGGGACGGAAATTATTGAATTTTTCACCCCGTAACAATGAAAGCAAGTATCGTTTAATCATCAGTTGCGAAATATTTTACTTTGCGTAACTGGTTGCGAAAAGTAAAACGGTTCAAAACGTCAATGTCAATGAGTTTCAAAAAGTGTCACTTTATATGTCAAAATTAGAAGAACATCAGTGTTGTTATTATGGCTGCTATGCATTTGGCAGCATTGTTTTATAAAATAGGTATTGGAGAGAAAAAAACAACAGTCCCGAAGAACTTCGTGCATCAACAGAAGCAGCTTTCCAGGATTTACCAAACCGCCCTTTTTTAATATTAAATGCACTCAGCCGTATTGAATAGGTTTGTCAATTATGTATTAGGGAGAATAGACAGCAATTTGATCCGTTTAATTAGTAAGATATTATGCAATGGTGAAAATTTGTATCAATGATAAATATTTCATTGGGTATTTCATCTGTATCTAATTTGTACTATGATTTTATCATGTGTTGTTTTAAAGTGTTGTGATAAAATTTTTTCTAATAAAACCGAGGTGTTGGGACGCGGTTATTTTCTCCATTCTAAAAAAATGCCAGTGGACGCAGCCGGAACAGCTAAGGCTGAGGCACTCTCAGACGCTGGGTTCAGCCAGCGTAGGATTGGAAGACTGCTTGGATATCCAAGAACCCCGATACAAGATGCTATTCGGCGTTACAGAGATACTGGTTTGTACACAAGAAGGCCAGGACAGGGTCGTAGAAGGTGTACATCGTACATCAGAGAGAGATGATCGTTACATCGTCTCGAACGTTATGCGAAATCGGTTCACAACAGCGTCTGAGGCTCGTAACCGCTTGTTTGAGGTACGAAATATTAGTGTAATATTAGTCTTCGAACAATAAGAAGAAGGTTGGCGGAGAGGGATTTCAGAGCATATAGACCAGCCCGAGTCCCAGAACAAACCACAATACACAGACGAGCGAGACTTGAATTTGCCCGAGAACACTTAAATTGGACTTCCGAACAATGGAAAGCGGTTCTCTTCACGGATGAATCGAGAATTACTTCACGACATCCTGATGGACGTCAGCGAGTGTACAGACGCCGTGGTGAGAGGTTTGCTGAAGGTTGTATGGTGCAAAGTAGGTTTCGAAGGTGGTTAGATCATGGTGTGGGCTGGCATTGCTTACGACGCCCGTACAGAGTTGTTCGTCTTTGATAGAGGCAGCGTTGATGCTTACAGGTACGTAACAGAAGTCCTTGAACAACATATCATTCCTTTTGCGCCATTAATAGGCGATAATTTTATTTTAATGCACGACAACGCTCGTGCACACACCTCCAGAGTAGTCACCGAATACTTGGACGACGTCAATATTCGACGATTACCGTGGCCAGCTTGAAGTCCATATTTAAACCCTATAGAACATGTATGGGACAATCTAAAAAGACGGATCCGGAGTCGTGTGCCAGATCATGAGTGAGCTAAAATCTGCAGCATTTGAGGAGTGGGAAAATATTCCGCAAAGGGATATTCAAAATATTATGGATGGGCTCCCGAATCGGTTACAGGAGGTTTTTAGGGCTAGAGGAGGAAATACGCGATATTAATGGGATGATTCGAAGCGATTTTTTCTTTTAATTAATCATTTTTATTTTCTGTAAGTTGACTGCAAAACGTTATTTCTTTATTTTCTGTTTCAATTAAACTATTTTACATTTAACATAAGTCTTTTTTTACTATAAAGGTTTGCCCGATGTAATATTATAGCATCACATAATTAATTGAATTACTATAGAATTTCGAATGAATTCGTAAAATGTAGGTGGCCGGGGTTAATTTTGCCCTTGAGTGTATTTATACTTCATTCAACTTTATTTTAGCAGTCGGTTGGCCATGGAAATTTGACACAATTCACTCTGTATAGTACGAAAATGTGGGGTTATGAAGCTTGTCAAAACATTTTTGGGTTTTAAATCAACGCTATGTTGCCCGTTCTACGTAAAAGTTTCTGTTATTACGTATTTTATCACAATGTCGAATCTCTTCGGAAAATATCTGACGAACATAATTGAAGTTTATACAAACTGATTGAAGGCATACCAAATCCAGTTATTTGCATGGAAAATACAAGAGATCAGTATAATATCATAATATGCACTAGCTTGAGGAGAGTTAATGTTCGTTATCTTCTTTGGCTTACATCATTTGTAGATTTCAAAAATATTAACCCGAAGATGAAATGCATATGATGCAGTGGTTGGCAATGGGTATCTCCCGAAGGAATTAACAGATAATTACAAGAATGTTAAATTTTTCGATAAAAATCATCTTGCATCAATATAAGTAAAAGGAGTTGAAGGAAGTTTCAAGTTAAGATGCAACTTCACCGTTGAACAAAAATTTCACATGAATAAACAGTAACAGGGCAACTTGCGCGTATTTGTGGCTATTCATCTTAATACATTGATGTAATTATAATATTTAGGTATTTATCAGTACCTTAAGACATTTACATTGTATAGGACAAGTCAAATGAAAAACAGAAAAATCCATTTTAGGGAACTCATTCTTCGATGACATTCATCGAAAATCCTGTAGTTAACTTTTCGCATTAATTCACTCAAACATAAAATTCTGAAATGCCACCACTTTTTTGGGTCTCCCAATAGAAGAAAATTCTTTGTCATACTCTTCATTCACAATCTTTCTGATCTTTAATGATCTCGAACATTAACATTAAAATATCTCAATCATTGATAACCTAGTTGATTGAATAACTATTTCTGCAAATTTCGGAAGAATCGGCGATTCCGTTTAAGAGATAAAACACACCCTGTAAATCAGGAGAGATTCTCTAGGTGTTATATATCTCACATTAAAATGTTTTCCATATTATCCGGGACCCTGTATATATGTATTATTTAATTTTCGAATTAAAATATCCTTCTTTCCCGCCCTCCCCTGATTTAATCTTACAAGAATAATTCGAAAATGCTTTTTATTTACCAAATCACAAGAACATAGAATATTTTTACATTCGCAGAATATTTGACGATGCATAAAATCGCTTTAAATCCATTTCTCGTAGCTCTGAAACTGAGCAAAAATTATATTTACTTTTTGAAAGGGATAACGGAAACGGAGACGAACCTATACAAGAAATGGCGAACATTTAAACACCCATAAACTCTCCTGGAAGGCTGGAAACTAAAGATAGGAAATTAACTTAACATTTGAAATTTCACCGCTGTTTCATGAAGCGAATTTGAACCTCCATGAAATTATTTTGACTACGGGCTTCTAGGAGCTTTGCTGTATACGCGGCCTGCCTCAAAATCATTTTTTCGAGATTCCTTTTTTCCTAGCACGGACATCGGTCCGTATCTCGTATCTCGTGTCCCATATCATTGATTATTAGATTTGGAATCTCAATGATATCATACATATTGACTGAACAAAGTTTTCTGCTTGTTTTCAAACTAGTTCCATGAACAAAGCGAATATAACGATAAGCTTGGTCGACCAGAAAAAAACAACACCTCGGCTTCTTTTTTTCGCTGGAATATTTGTCGCTAGATCTATGAATGACAAGAATCTATCTATCCTGGTGTAGTAACCTGGTTGGTCATTCATGCCGCATCCGTAGCCTCTAGAAACTATCCCATACTGAGTATCCCCACAAAGTAAAGGTCCTCCAGCGTCTCCTTGACAAACATCTTTGCCTGTGCCCATGGCACAGACGAAAGAGAAGTGAAGGGTACCCATATTTCTTGAAGCGCATTCACTGGTACTGATCAAAGGAAGATCAACACATTGAAGAACATGGTTGAATTTGTCTGTTCCTGGTGTATCCGGCATCCATTTGTCATGTCCCCACCCAATGGCTGTCATAACTTTGCACAAGTGGATCAAATCGACATTAATTGGGAAAGGTGGAAGTTTAATAAATTTTGTCACATAATTGTTCATTATGAATGGGTCTTCCAGATGAATTACGGCGATGTTGTAAGAAAAATCCTTAGGATTGTAGTTTCTGTGGATGAAGATCGTCGAAGCTTGTCGTCTTTGAAGTCCTGCTTGATTGAACTGTGACATTCCTGATACAACAGTGATCAAATGAGGATAAGACTCATATTGCTGCATGCAGTAGGCAGCGGTCAGTACGAAACTTGGCTTTATCAGAGTACCGCCGCAAAAATGCTTCATGGACATGGTTTCCCAGATGGATACCATGAAAGGAAACCTTTCTACAGAGCAGTTGTACCCACCAACTATTCTCTTTGTCAGGTTATAAGGATCGCATTTTGCTTCATGAAGGCTGATCAATATGAGCATTATACTGAAGATTGGCAACTTTGACATTTGGTATTTCTATGACATTGTATGACAACTGAATGACAATTCTTAATAAACTTTAGGGCAAAGATTATAGAGTAGAAAGATAGGAAACGAAGCGACTAAAGTCTTAGAACATAGAATTCTATATTCTAAGACTAAAGTAATGTGTGCGCCATCTGTGTTTCAAATGGCCTTAGCCCTAAGACTGGTTAAAATTTTAATTCGAGGGACATATGAAATTTTGCGAGATGTCAGAGTCATATGTCCATTTTGATCAAACAGGTTTTGAATGTTTTGATACTCGTATCCATAGACAACCTCGTATCGCCTTTTGTTTCTCAAGCCTGTTTTAGTTGCTGATTATTGAAATTTTTGTCTAATTTTCTTGGCAAAAACCTCAGAATTTCGTTCGAAAATTATTGAATGGTGAAGAACTGTGGATCAAATAAAACGAATTTTACTAAGGAAAATGGGAATGTAAGTATTAAAACTGGTAACATGTGACTCGGTCATTCATTGATTTTTATTTTCAGTGCTACGAAGTGGATACAATTTTCAGGGCGTAAAGGCATGCAAACACTACTGACTACACCATGTGTAATGAACATTTTACTGCAAGTCGATTGAGAACTGTTCATCCACGTAAATTGTTGTATCCAGGAAGCATCCCTTGCATGAAGGGCCCATTTAGGGGAAATTAAGACTTTTATACGTCCATTCAAAGATTCTCACTAGCCTTCAATATATTCAGAAATGCAAAAGTTTTATGGATTTCGATTTGGGTAACTGTCAAATTGTTGTTTGGAAAGTCAAAGTTTTATGAAACCTTCTGTGAGTGTTTTGTTCATTCATCGATCAATTCGTATATTGTGTCACAAAAAGACCATACCATGAAGAAATCATAAAAAAGCATGAAGAAATTATACTGACGGGCTTGAATACAGGTCTTGTATACCTCTGTAAGATTTTTTTCAATTGTGGTTCTGAAAATTTTGTAGATAATATGTAAGTAACGGAAATGTGTATCCTATGACGATAAATTGAATATTGGTTCAAATCAATTTCTGATATAAAATGTACAAATTCAACTCAGTTAATTAATTAAAAAAGTTTTCACAGAAAAAACACCTTTGACGTACCTATAGCAGATAACCATATACTCTTGTATCCTAATGAAAACTCTATTCGTTGTCCATAATTTCAAATTTTTGTGAATTTTTCATAGATTGCAATTAAAAATTTATCACATCCAACAGCGCATTTCATTGATACCAATCGATTCCAATGTTCAGATGAAAACTAACATCCTGGTCACAAAACAAAACCATCCTTCTGTTTTGTCGCTCAGGATGTTTGTTTTCTGGTCTCAACAAGGTCAATATTGAAATTAAATACAAGGAATAGAATTCGAATTTCGCGCCCCTCAATTATAAAACAGAAAACTGTTATTAAACAGTTTTTCTGTATTGGTAATACGTATTCAGCGCCATCTCATTGTCAAATGTGTTTTCACTGGCCAAAATGTAGTCGGTTTTCAGTACTAGCGATATGAGGGCGTTTCCTATCTTTCTACTCTATAATCTTTGCTTTAGGATTTTCACTCCCAATCTCTGAAACAAAATCAATTAAAATTCCAGAAGATTTTCGAAAATTGATTTTCGTCTGATGAAGGAGTCTGATATAGACTCCGAAACGTTACAACATAAAATTATAATTTCAACGTTCTTTATTTTTAGTTCATTGTCAGGCAACCATTTTCTCTAGTTGATTTGCTCCAGTCAAATTAATGCAAGAATTTACGCAGGAGCAAATCGTTTATTTCATTTTTAATTGATTTTGTTTCAGAGATTGGGAGTGAAAACCCTAAAAAGTTTCAGGAAAAAAAGAAATGAGTTATTGTCTTATTTCATACTTAAATAAGTGCTTTTATAAATCAACATCTTACATGCCATTTTCTAATTAAATCGTATAATAATTTTTCAGAACTTGCATGCGCCATATTGAAGCTGCCATCTTCAAAATAAATTTCAATCGATAACTGAATGACAAGTACCATAGCCATATTATGATCTTGTTCGAATCCAAGAAATCTTGTCGTACAGTAGGTAGACTACAGTGTTTCAATTCTTATACTTCAACAAAACTTCTTCATGTGCGAACAAATCTTTCCTACACAATCACAGTTAATCAGTTCTGAAAAATATACTCTTAATGTTATCCGCTGGTATAGAAATCACCAGGACATCTTAAAAAAACCCTATCAGCTTCTGAATGTTGAAAAATTTTTCCTTCAATTCAAATGTCAACATTCGAAATGTTCATCTAAACTATGTTTTCTTGGTAACCATACTGAAATTAATATTTCGATAATAAGTAGTGGGAATTTCCATTCATCACATATGCCTAAAGTACCTACTCAATTGAGTTAGGTGAACAGAATCTCCCTTATCGTCAATTCAAAATTTTTCCTCCTACCATTACGTATTATCTTTCTCAGACATTACTTATTTTCCCTATATC
The DNA here is from genome assembly GCF_907165205.1 of Coccinella septempunctata. Classification (NCBI taxonomy): domain Eukaryota; kingdom Metazoa; phylum Arthropoda; class Insecta; order Coleoptera; family Coccinellidae; genus Coccinella; species Coccinella septempunctata. The sequence goes on from NC_058190.1 coordinate 30,325,765, forward strand.
AAGAACCACCAAAAAAAAAATTTATTCTGTCTTATGTTAACATAAGTTAAATAGTCAACACTGAATTTTTAAAGTCAGTATTTGAAATGAATTGGAATACTGACCCTTCGAAAGGCCAAAATATATAGAAACATATTTATATAAAATATTATGTATTCATAGGTAATAATAATTTAAAAACGATAACTCATTGATTAAATCACAATACCTTCTTAATAATGTTGTTTAACCTTTATCCTCATCAACATTATTGAACTAAACGCAGAATAAGGTACATATATGATTTTCACAAACATGAGTTTTTTAAACGCGACACTTGATTTCGCTATAATCAGAGTGCTTCATTTAAAATATTAGTTGCAACAAATTCCGATGTGTATTAAGTTTTTTTTTTCCGCGGCATAATGAAGAATATAGGTCTTAGTTTTGCCAGAACAGATAGCTTTATCAAATATCAAAATCGACTCCAAATGTAATGAGTGGTTGTTCTGTGAATAAGCTGCATGTTATGTATATGACATTAATGAAATAATAACACACGCTTATTTATACAACTCATGGTGAATTTTAATATATAGGGTGATTTATTGGGAAATGCGTATACAATCAGTGTAGAGGAAACCGAGGTGTTTTTTATATATTTTATTACAATGATACACGGTGATTCATCGATTTTCATTATTTATTTGATTTATCCTTACGAACCACCCTACACATTTTTGTAATACTCGTGCGTTCTTTTTGTCCGGAGTACTGACGATTAACATAATGAAAAAAGTCGTATTTAAGGACCGACCTCAACAAAATGGATAATTAGGTTTAGAGTTCAAGCAACACCCTATATATAAATATTTCGTCATTTTATTTACAAGAACAGAAAAGAATGAATAGGACTTAATGTATTTGGCGTTTCCGCATACAGCTTTTTCACTTTTTCACTTGGGTAAAATTCAGATCTTCTGAAATTTTGAAGCACAAAATTTGGAAAAATTATTTATTTCCTCAAATACTTCTTTCACAGCTTGATCCATCTACTTTTTCCTATTCTCCTAAGTTGTGGATCCCAACCTTAATGAAAAAAGAGAGAAATAACCGTATTTAGGACAAATTTATTATTATCACTGACAATGACTAACTTTCAAGCCCCTTATATGCAGAAATTGATTATTACATTGGACAACATTTGAAGCCATGCTAAAACATCAAGCATGTGTAGAATTGAATATCCTGATATCTGGGCAGTACATAATAGGTGAATGAAACACTACTGGGAATAAAAATTTTTATCTTTAAAGTATTTCATTCACCTAATTAAAAACTATGTGTATCCCCCATCCCCTCATAATATAATTCTGAGTGTCTCACTGCGAAGATTAATTAATTTCAAGACAAATTCATTAAGGGTAACAAGTTAAAAACTAGCCAGGCCAATTATGTCGCGACAAGGATGTTTTCAGAGAAAATGCCGGAACAGGTCAATTTTCATTCGGAGGGGGACATATTTTGAGCCAAATTGTAAGCCGAAATCTCCTCAACCCTTGGTGTAGGGGCTATCACCCCTGAATTTTTAATAGGGAATAGGGGTGAGATTTACCCCAATTGAAATATATATATATATTTTTTGAGCCAAATTGTAAGCCGAAATCTCCTCAAACCTAGATGTAGGAGCTATCACCCCTAAATTCTTCAAAGGGAATAGAGTATGAGCTCAAATTGCGACTGTGTGCCCTCCTGTGACTGAAGAGACCCAAACATGATCTACAGATCCTTCCACACTCCGGGCATGGATAGTCACCAACTAGATCTGGCCGCCGCTGTATCCTTCTCGGGTATCCATTATAACTGTGTACCAAAGACCTCCACTGTGATCTTTCTAACGCTAGTTGTTTCCAGTTATGATTGGCATTAACTGATTTTAGGGATTGATGTAGTATATATAATTTAAAGTAATTTTAAGCTTAAAAATTCCTTTACTGTGATTTTTAGTAGGGTTAAAGGAAGCTTTAAAATTGAAGGGACTTTAGGTTTGATTATGAAACCGGCCGTTATACTGGCGTCCTGGTTTTCGGGCTCCCTCGTGAATTCGCCATACAGAGCTATTTTGAGGAGTCTTGTGTCTTGAATCCTCAGAATGTGGCCGCTCCATCTGAGACGGGACCTCGTTACCTGAGTCTCAATTGTGGTATAAATTTGCAAATGTATTCATGCAGAGGGTCAAGTGATCTTTCAATTGAGGTATAGCTCATTCCCTGTTCCCTATTGAGAATTTAGGGGTGACAGCTACCACAACTAGGGTTGAGGAGATTTCGGCTTACAATTCTGCTCAAAATATGTCCCCCTACGAATAGAAATTGACCTGTTCCGTCATTTTCTCTGAAATCATCCTTGTCGTGACATAATTAGACTGGCAAGTTTTCAAATTGTCATTCTGTATTATTATTAATGATACTGTGAAGTCCCACATTTTTTCATAACAAGCCTCAACTTATCAATCGAATTCACGAATTGACAATCAGATCGCGTTACATAAAGATTATATTTGTATATAGATATTTCTTATCGTTCATACGAATGAGGGTATATGAATTAGTTTTGCGGTGAAATATAGATTTTTCCCCTATATAATTAATATTGATCGTGACCAGCATTTGAAACAGTAGGGGAACCTGGTAAACCTCAGCAATGAGTACGTGTACCTGCCAATTGACTAGTTTCAAACAGAGTATTGTGTCGTCTGTACCAGACTGCGTAAAGGTATCCCAAAGTGCTTGATTTGGGCTGTTTCTGGTACTTCCAGAAGAGATGTGCAGAAACGTTCGAAGAAGTCCTGGGCTCGATTTTCGTGAAAAGTTTCTAATAAACCGCTTCACGATATATTCATTTGTCTTTAGATATAATCAAATTTTGATATTTTGTAGATTTCGACGATGTCTAGAAACGATAAAAACTTTCTACAGGCCCTTTTTTACTGGGACTATGACAATATTCAACTTCTTTTTCTGTCTTGTACTAAGGTTGTAAAAAAATAACTTCTTTAATTTTGATACGTATGAGCTCATGTTGTACAAAAAAAATTGCTCTTCAAAAAATATGTACAGGGTGTCCCAAATTCGATGTCCAGTGAGGGGATCTCAGAAACTAGAATAGCTAGAGCAAAACCGATGACACTTTCCGAGCTCTTTTTCAGATAAACAAAAAATGGTGAAAACCATAGCCTCCTACGATTCTTCGTTTTTGAGTTATTAGCATAAAATGGCATTTTGAAGATTTTGAAAAGTTCTCATGAATTTTTTGTCTTTGAAGTGAACTTGATCCTTCCACAGTCACTTTTTTACGTAGACAATCGCATTGTGCCATTCATTTTGCTCTATGTCTCTAGGTTACAAAAGTTCTACTTCAGGGGTCGCCAATTTTGCAAACCTGTACATAGATTATTTACCTTTGAGAATTTATGACGATGCACTCGATCCGGCTTCCATTCCGGTTTGAATTTTCTCAATTGAACCGAGCAAAAAATAAACTTTTTTCAAAGAGTTTATGAGAACCTTTATGAGCAACATAGCCCCGAAAAAGCTTGCTCACTGTGTATGATACATGGTGGGTGGTGGGTCCAAAAGCATAAAGCCATTATGCAGAACACGTTTCGATCTTTTGGATTTTGTGATGTGCTTGGAGCTTGTTGGTTCTCCAAAAAGTCATGATCCATTCACTTTTATAAAAGTATAGAAATTTGACCCATTCCACACTATATAGTACGAAAATGTGAGGTTATGAAAAGCTTGTTAGAACATTTTTGGGTTTTAAATCAGCGCTGTGTTGTCCTTTCTACTTTAAACTCCCAGTGATTCAGTGATTACCTACGTAAATTATCAAATTACTTCGGAAAATATGTACATAATTGACAGGTACGAAAGCGCTGAAGTGCCACACACTTCCGACTTTCAAGTCGAAATTCTGAGATACAAGTCGGAATTTGAGATAAAAGTCGGAATTCTGAGATACAAGTCGATATTCCGACTTGTGAGTCGGAATTTTGAAATGCAAGGCAGGAGGAGGGCTACAATAGGTCTAATGACTTTTGTTTTTTTACATTTTATCCGTGAATGTGTTTTTGGCTTCTTGGAGGAATTTTGGATGAATGAAATGATATTCTATTTTTCTCTTCGGTTGCACTATAACTGAGCTGCCGTGAAGCTTCATGCTCAGTGCTTGTGAAAGCACTTGGAGTATTTTTGTACTCCCGAGAATTATGTCATTCGACCAATTCTAGCCCCACTACTGTCTTGCATCTCAGAACTCTGACTTGTATCTCAGAATTCCGACTTGTAACTCAGAATTCTGACTTAGCAAATCGGAATTATACATTTGGATTTTTTTTGTGTGGCCCGCCAGCGCTTTCGTACTTCAACGCTTTCGTAGACAGGAGATCAGTGTTTAAATATAGGTATTCATTTTTTCCATGGCAGAAAATTAAATTATCAGCACATAAGACATAATATAAGATGCAGTTGCTTGAGAAGAGTTGATATTGGTTATCTTCTTTGGCTAAAGGTTGAAGACTTTACATCAGTTGTTGAATCGAAAAAATCAACTCAAAGATGAAAGGCATCTAATGCAGTAGGGTGAAGATATCTCTCTATAGGGAAATAACGGATAATTACAGAGTGTTGAATTCTTCAACAAAAATCATCTTGCCTCAATGAAAGTTCTAAGGCAAGAGGAACTCCACCTGCAGACAAAAATTTCACACGAATTAACGACTGACAGGACAACTGACTCGTATTTCACCTGAAAAAACATCGCCAAAATTCATGAACACAATTAAATTGCCACCACCAGGTTGCCGGGGCCAGAAATGTGATCAGTGCATTTTTTTCAGGTGATGATTGCATACCTGCTATCAGGGCCGGATTAACCATGTGGGGGCCCCTAGGCTGTTCAATTTTCGGGGCCCCTTTACAATCATCTTAAGAAATTTTTAATGATAAGTATACCATATATAGTTCCAGGTTGTCACGGATGGAAATATTCGATGAAATATTTATCGAGATATCACGTGTAGAAATAATTGACATTTTTCAAAATGCCTACAAAGGATTTCTACTGATTCTGCTGCCATAGTTTGGCTTGTTCTTGACCTACTTGAAGAGGGTTGATTCTCTGTTGATTGTCGACTTAATCCGAGTTGGAAGTGGTTTTGTGTTTTCTTCAAGATTTCATCCCGCGTGTTTTGTTGTTCACTTTTTTCCTGTTTTTCTGAACCACTTGGGTATTTTCTCTTGAAGGGTTTCCCCGACATTTTCTTACTTGAAGAAAAGAAAAACAATCTTGAAAGAGAAAAATTACGCAAGAGAAATAATAATAATAATCTCTTTGAGAAAAACATTCACACTCAGGGACGGCCTTAACCATTGCAATATTCCGGATGGCATATTTGCGAAGCCCTTTTCAAAGGCGAAAAACCTTTCCTCGAAAGAAGTGGAGAAGTAGATGAATATTGAAAAAATACCACAAATTTTTTGAGAGGCGATAGAATATTCTGACTGTAGATTTGATTTCAACTAGCTTCTATTAATCATAGAACTGATGATAAATTACAGGGAAATTATAGAGGTTGTAACGACAAGGAAAGCAGTTGTTTAGTAAAGTCATTTTCCGAAATTTTTTGGGGTTTTCACTCCCAGTCTCTGAAACAAAAAATCAATTGAAAAATTGAAATAATCGATTTGCTCCTGCTTATACTCTTGCACTAATTTCTCAGGAGCAAGTAATCAGATGGAAAAAGTTGTTGCTTAACAATGAATGAAGGAGTCTGAACTCCTTCATCAGACAAATTCTTAAAAATCTTCAGAATTGTAGATTGCCAAAAGGTTACGATGTTTTACCATAAAGTTCAATTTTTCGTTCATTGTCAGGCAACAATTTTTCTATCTGATTTGGTCCTGACAAATTAGTGCAAGAATTTACGCGGAGCAAATCGATTATTTCAATCTTTTAATTGATTTTATTTCAGGGAATAGGAGTGAAAGCCCTGAAAAAATTCCTACCAAATTTAATTTCAATCGATATTGGCAAGGTCAGTCGATAGATCTGCTGTGAAATAATGATAAGGGCACGGATTTCTCCATCAAATCATTATCACTCGAAAGAAGTTATAGGAACTAGGATTCGAAAAACGTTTTAACACAATTATTGAACATGAAAAAAAAAAAGAAGACGCACTCAATGAAAAAATCACCTACGTTAATGATTATAAAACTTATCTTCAATAATACAATTCGAAGTACAGAAATCCAAATAAACTAAAATAAAGTCAGAAAATATTGAACTCTCTAAACTCACACTCAACGTGGTTCCTGATTGGAGAATCATTTAGATGATGCCGCCTGAAATTCGCCCATCAAAGGAGTCGTCAACTGCTAAAACTATCATCTGGTGAGGTTTGAAGAGAATGCCGACACGCTTGATGAACATAAAAAGCTCTTGAAAATAGGAGAATTGTCATGCCAACTGGAAAGCATTTTTATGTTCATTTGAATAAAATATAATTTGGGAATATTTATTTTTCTTCTATAGCTATAGTTTCCTGGGCTACTATTGAATTTATTTGTTTTGCTCATTATTATCAGAAAAAATATCGCGAAGCAGCAAGTTCGCGAAAATCGGGGGCCCATTTACTTCTCTTTCGTTTGGCTCGGGGACCCTTTTAGTTCTGGGGCCCCTAAAACGCCACTGATTGATGAACTGATTAATTTTTTCAATTTGATATCATATCATATCATACATATTACAATCAACAAAGTTTTGTGCTTATATTCAGATCAATTCCATGAACAACGAAAATACAACAATAAATTTGGTCGACCAAAAAAAAACAACACCTTGGCTTGTCTTTTTTTTCGCTGGCTCATCTGGAATATTGGTCGCTACAGCTATGAAAGCTAAGAACCTATCTACCCTAGTGTAGTAACCTGGTCGTTCATTCACGCCGCATCCAAAGCCATTAGAAACTATTCCATATTGGGTATCACCACAAAATAAAGGTCCTCCATCATCTCCTTGACAAATATCCTTACCTATGGCGCCCATGGCACAGACGAAAGAGTGGTGAAGGGTACCCGTAGTTTTTTCCTCGCATTCAGTTCTAGTCATCAAAGGAATCTTAACGCACTGCAGAACTGGGTTGTATGTGTAACTTATCTTGGCATCCGGCGACCATTGACCCCGATGTCCCCACCCAATGACATTCATTTCTGGGCACACTTGGACCAAATCTTGCTGAATTGGGGCTCGTGGAAGTTTAATAGTCATTATCATGTTGTTTATGATGAATGGTTCTACCAGATGCATCACTGCAATGTCGTTAGCAAAATCCGTACGATTGTAATGTTTGTGAATGAAGATTGTCCTGGCTGTTCGTTTTTGAAGTCCTTCTGGATTGAACTCTGATGTTCCTGATACTGCAGTGACCATAGATGGATGAAATTCATATAACTGCGTGCAGTGAGCAGCGGTCAATACGAAACTACGCGTTATTAGAGTACCACCACAAAAATGCTTCATAGATTGGGTTTCCCTTATTGATAACATGAAAGAAAACAATCTTACAGAGCAGTCGTACCCACCAACTATTCGTGTTGTCAAATTATTAGGATCGCATCTAGCTTCATATAGGTTGTTCAATAAGAGAATCATACAGAAGATTGGCAACTTTGACATTTTATGACAACTAAGATGACAAGTAGGTAAAATCCAAAGATTATAGGCTGAGTTCGACGTCATTATTAGATCTCGTTCCCTGTCATTTTCAAACCCGAACGTACTGGGAGTTCTCTGTCCATATCACCTAGGAGTTTCAAATGGTTGTCAAGACGAGATGACAACCAAAGATTATAATCTTCGATGACAACTTTTTGCCGCGTCCTATTTTGGCACTCCGAAAATAATTTTATAGAAATATTGATGAAAACCAACGACGTAGATTTGAATATGCATTCGATAAGTGCAATTTGTAAAAACAATAAGTGATATGGTGTTTCTTTTTAGAACACGACATATGTAAGAATGGGAAGGTTTGAAAATTGTTCTGAGCTCAGTTTGCCGTCACCATTGACTAGAGAGGCTGCTAGCTTGTGTGATTCAATTATGTACCAAGAAATAAATAGTAATAACCTAGTCATTTATTTACATATATGGTATTATTTGTACTATTTGATTTTTGTTTGTTTAAAAGTTTGTGGATTATGAGGAAGAGGAAAGTAAATGCATCTGAAATGGTACCAACTTTTGTCTTCAATATCAGATTGAATTCTACATTGCTTCAATGATTCCGCAGAAAAATTTTCTGAAATCTGAAAAACATCTTCAAATTTTCTCAAATAGGGCATCATTCTAATGTCAATAACTTCCAGATTTTTGCTTCATATTCAGTTGCATTATTGAATTTTTTTGTTGTATTTCTTGGTGAAATCACTAAAATATTGTTCGAATGATGAAGAACTGTGGAACGAATAATGAAATAGATTTTCCGAGATTAAGTTTTTCACTCAACTTAGGAAAATGGAAGCGTAAGTATTAAAACTCGTAACATGTGAATCGGTCCATTCATTGATTTTAATTTTTAGTGCTCCAAAGTGGATGAAATTCTCAGGGCGTGAAGACAATGACCTCAGCAAAGACTACTGACTACACCATGTGTAGTGAACATTTTACTGTAGGTGGTCAATTGAGAACTTCTCATCCATGTAAATTGTTGTATGCAGAAAGCATCCCTTGCATGAACAGCCTATTAATGGAAAATTATGATCTTTATAGGTCCATTCGACGATTCTCAATTACTACTCTTTCAATATATTCAGAAATGCAGAGGTTTTATTGATCTCCATTTGGGAACTGAGTGACTGTCAAATTGTTGTTTTGAAAGTCAAAGTTTCATGAAACCTGCTGTGTTTTGTTCATTCATTAATCAATTTGTATATTGTGTCATAAAGAGACCATATCATGAGGAAATCCTAAAAGAAGCACTAAGAAACTATACTGACATACAGGTCTTGCATACCTCTGTAAGGTTTTTTTCTTAAGTGTGGTTCTGAAAATTCTATAAATAATACCTACATATGTAAGTAACTGGAATGTGTGTGCTATGAAGATATATTGAATTTTGGTTCATATTAATTTCTGATATATTAATTCAAAACAACCTAGGCACAGAAATAACACCTTCGTCGTATAGCAGATCACCACATACTTTGACATACAGTCAAAGCTTCATTCATAATTTCAATTTTTGTAAATTTTTTATAAATTGCAAAAAAAATATAGCACATCCAACAGCGTTTTTCATTGATATCAATTGATTCCAAACAATGTTTAGATGAAAACTAACTTCTTGTGGAATGTAAATTGAAACTAATCGAAGGATATGAATTTTTGTCACCAAGCAACGGTAATTCGAATGCACTGTCAAATTCTGTGAATTGCCGTTACTTGGTGACGAAAATTCAAATCCTTCGATTAGTTTCAATTTACATTTCACAGGTGAGGGTGATACCCGCAAGTTCGACCCCCAACAAAGTTTCATCGAAAAATTTTTTTTTGTGATAAATTCATATTACCATCTGAAATGTTTCGACAGTTCAATTCAAAAATTTGGGGCCTTAAAGCCCAACCCGTTTTTATTTTTTGATTATGTTAGAGGTTCCTACGAGATATTTGGACGGATGCAGTAAAGTTTGATATTTTTCGATTCTGTCTCCATATTCGTGTTAGGAAGTACAATCGGGAAAAGTTTCAACAATTTCGTATGAAATTTTGCTGTAGACATGTAAAAAAAAGTTGTGTTCGATTTATGAAAAAATTTCTTTCTCAGTTCTTCATCTTTTCTGAATTGACCACTCAAAAATACTCCGATGTGACCAAAAACCGTTACATTGAGGTTTATACATTATTGACCACACTCATTATAATATTGCTCAAATACGTCGTTGAACGTGTCATTTACCCACCATATATGTTTGTCCAGTTTATGATGAAATACCCTGTATATGAGCGGACCTGAATTCCAAATAGCACTTCCTGAAACCCTGTGTCTTTTTTCAATCACTTTCGGCATTTTCGTAATAAAAATTTATATAAGTTGTGGCAACGGCGTTATGACATTAACGACATTTCATGAGTACCAACCTTACTCCGTTCTAGTTACAAAAACTTGAGAAAATTATTTCATGACCAACCGACTGCTAAAATAAATGTGAATGGAGTTCCCTTTCCGTCAACTGAATATATTGGATATTTGACCAATCAACAGTGATTTATTAAAATCATATTGAATTACCCCCCTCACGAATTCAATTTGTCAAACAGACATTCAGGTCGATTCTGTTTGGAAATAGTAATATGGTTATAGGAAAGATATTGCTATCACAGCAAAGTTTGAAAAACTGGATTTCTAATCATTGATTTTGAGCAATATGATCTGTCAATTTTTAGAAGATCTTGTTATTTCAGTTTGCTATATCAGCAACGTCATTTTAGTACTTGCTATTTCATAACAAAGTTGAAAATGGCACTGAATCCCTTGTTTTTACATTTCTTCCAAGTGTTAGAAAATTTAGAAAATAGGTAATTATAATTATAAGTAATTATAAACATGCTTTCTTGAAAGAAAATAGTAAATACTCCTTCGAACCCTTATTTGATAGTGTTGAAATAATAATAATAATAATAATAAATTGAAGAAGTAAAATCAGCTATCAGAGGACTACACAACTGGAAAACACCTGGGCCTGATGGATTACAGAACTTCTGGATCAAGAAACTTTGGATCATGCATGACAAATTGACCTCCGCAATAAATGATGTCATTGAAAATCCTGAAAGAATGCCAATATTCCTTACACATGGCACAACGTACCTGTTACCTAAAGACCAAAGGAATACAGAAGACCTATCCAAATACCGACCAATCACATGTCTTCCAACGATGTACGAATTAATCACATCGTGCATTTCAAATCGAATTCACAACCATTGCGAAAGGAATAACGTCATCGCCATGCAACAGAAAGGATGCACCAAAGAGAGCCGAGGGTGCAAAGAACAGCTAATAATTGATTCAGTTATCTGCAATCAAGCGTTCTCCAAGCGAAGGAATGCTACAAGAAAGCATTCGATTCCATACCTCACGAATGGCTCTTGACTATCTTGAACATTTACAAGGTGGATCCTAATATTGCTAAGTTCCTGAAAAACGCTATGTCAACCTGGCGTACTAGTCTTCAAATGAAAGCAGCAGATGGCTCCATTACAACAGGACCAATTCCAATAAGACGCGGAATTTTCCAAGGGGATTCGCTGAGCCCTCTGTGGTTCTGCATGGCTCTGAATCCCTTGTCTCATAGATTGAAATCTACGGACTACGGATTTGCCATCAAAAGCGGCAGTAGAACTATGATGAAACTGAATCATCTCCTTTACATGGACGATTTGAAACTCTTCGCATCTACCAAGAGGCAAATGCAACTGATGCTGAAAATGGTAGAAGGATTCTCGGAAGACATCAAAATGAAGTTTGGACTAGAAAAATGTCGACTGCTGAACATAACTAGAGGGAAAATAGAAGATGGTACGTTCAAACTCAAGGAAGGTGCAGAAATTGAAGCATTAAAGGAAGGAGACACATACAAGTATCTGGGCATAAAACAGGCAAGAAAAATCAATCAGAGCCAGATGAAGAAAGAACTAACGGAGGAGTTCACCCGAAGGTTGAGAAGGATAATGAGAACTGGCCTTAACAGCAAGAATCTTATAAAAGCTATCAATACCTACGCTTGCTCGGCGCTGAGCTACTCATTCGGTATCTTTCTTGGACCACCACCGATTTAGCAGCCTTACAGAGGAAACTAAGGACGATGCTGACTAAACACAATAAACATCACCCCAAAAGCTCAATAGAACGGACCGAGCTGCCACGACATCTTGGGGGTAGAGGAATTGTTGATTTGTTCAACCGTATGACCCAGGAAATTGAAGGACTTCGAAAATATTTTCTGAGCAAGGCTACTTCATCAGAACTCCATCACGTAGTTTGTGTTGCTGATACTTCTACACCGTTAAAGCTACAGCAGGACCACTTGGAAACCGTCGAACACTCTGCAGAAAGTAAAATGCAGAAACTGATTGGCAAACCTTTGCATGGGAGGCACCAGAACGAGGTCAACCATAATTACGTCGACATATCTGCGTCGAACTACTGGTTGACTTCCGGAAGGTTGTTTCCTGAGACAGAGGGCTTCATGCTCGCCATCCAGGATCAGGTGATTCCAACAAGAAATTACATGAAATACATCGCCAAGGATGCGTCAGTGGCGGACGATAGCTGTCGTTATGGCTGTGCGACACATGAAACTATCCAGCACATCACCGGGGGATGTCAGAAGTTCGCGGGCACGGAGTACAAAAATAGACATGATGCTGTTGCCAAGATTCTTCACCAAGAATTGGCACTAAAACATCAACTTCTAACTTCGAAAAAAGGTTCCTTATTACAATTACCATCCGGATGCTGTGTTGGAAAATGAACATCACAAGCTCTACTGGGATCGCACGGTTCTCACAGACCGGAAAATAACCCACAATAGACCAGACCTCATATTGCTCAATAAGGATGAGGACACAGTACTATTCATCCACGTGGCACACTGAAAAAATTTCAAAATACAGAGATCTCGAGGAACAAACCAGAAGACAGTGGAAGCTGAAAGATCATCTACAGGCCTGATACCGAAGAAACTACTAGAGAACTTGAGGAAACTTCAGTTGGACGAAAATATTTATAAAGTCATGCAGAAAGCGGTACTGCTCGGAACGGCGAGAACTGTACGCAAGTACATGGGGAATGCAGAGGAACACCGTCTGATCCGACAGGAAGTGCGGGTGGAGCAGGAATCCAACCCACAGCAGGGAGGCGAGGAGCGACCCGGACCCGACCACCACCACGAGCCCGAAAACCTGGAAAGGGCTCCAACAGAGCTTAATCCTTTTGATATCTGAGATATCTGGGATAAGTGAATTTTCCTCTGGAGAGGAGTGTGAAAGCCGCAAGGCTAAAGTCATAATTTATTGATCCCCTCTGACAAGTGCATATTTGTATGGGACGAGTCAAACAAAAATGAGAAAATCTAATATATAAAATTCTCGTGTCATAGTTTTCGTTACCATACTCCTCCGAAACGGCTCGACCGATTTTGATGAAATTTTTTGTGCTTATCCGGTATCTATGAGAATCGGCCAACATCTATTTTTCATCCCCCCTAAATGTTAGGGGTAGTCCACCCCTAAATTTTTTTTTGTATTTTTTAGACAAAATTTTTAATTTCTATTTTTTTATGATACAACATACAAAAATACATACAATCCTCAATTTTCACCCTTCTACGATCAACCCTTATTTTTTAATAGCCATTTTAGTAATTTAATCATTAGGAAATTATTTATATGGCAAAACAACGTTTGCCGGGTCAGCTATCTATGAGAATCGGCCAACATCTATTTTTCATCCCCCTAAATGTTAGGGGTAGTCCACCCCTAGATTTTTTTTTTATTTTTTAGACAAAATTTTTAATTTCTATTTTTTTATGATACAACATGGAAATTATTTATATGGCAAAACAACGTTTGCCGGGTCAGCTAGTAGACAATAAAAATCAACAGTTTGTCAATCCATCGCATAGATAATCATCTACTGAGTAATAAAATTTTTTTAACAATAATTTTTTAACAGCTTTCTTGAAAGAGTCACAATGCAGAGACTGAATGACACGCGTGGCAAGTGGTTGTACAGTTTGATACACTGATACATAGGAGACTTCTCAAACTTGGTTGTTTTGTGTTTGGGGATGTTTAAAGTTCTCTCACTTCTTGTGTTGTAGTTATGAAAACTAGACAGCTTTGCCACGCCTCCATCATTCTCTTTCACATATATGAGACATCTCAATATGTAAATAGAGGACAATGTAAGAATGCTATTTTCTATAAAAACAGTTCTAATTCGCTGTTTTTGGTATGCAGAAAATCATCAACAACAAGTTGAATATATACATTTCTCTCCTTAGCTCGACCAGTCAGAGCACTCACTATGGACCACACTGTTTTGTTCTTGTTATCTGATGCATTGATTTGCTCGCTATGAAATCTGAGTTTTGCAATTTTTATTACTGAATTGTAGGACATTTTAGCAATTGTATAAAACTTGGCTATTTTGACATTTCAGATTCATGTGTTACCAGTGGTAACTCGTTTTGCAAGGGTTATTTTACCTCTTTACTTGACCACTATTACTAGTAAATTTCTTCATTCATCTGTCAAACATTGACAGATTTGTTTTACAACGAAAATTAAACTGTGAATCACAAATATTCCTTAACAGCTGACAAAATGGGTTCATATTTTGAACTCGTTGATCGATATTCGATATCAACGCAAAAGAAAAAAAAGGAGAGAGTATCATTGAACTTCCTTTGGTAGAACAGGGATAGAACGAAGCAAATGACATGGTGGCGCCATCACGAAACCCATATCCCCGATTTGCTGAAATGTTGATGCTTGTAAAAAGTGACAAGTGCACACATCAGTGTTTTAGACATCTTACCTAATAGGACACCAGAAAACGAGGCTAAACAATTTTTCTGATTTTATTGTCAATTTTTGTAATATTGTGCTAGTCAGCTTATGTAGTGAAAATCGAAAATTTGCTTTTGAAGTGATTCTTTGACTAATATTGATCTGGCGATAAAAATAGTGTACTGTATGTACAATACCATTGAAAGCCATAAGTATATTTTGGAAAATATGGAATTTTGCAAGGCAAAGAAATACGAGCTTATGGAAACTACAAGTTTAGAACAACTATAAACTTGATCATGAAAGATTGCGCGTGGAATATGAAGAAGGAGAACAGGGAAAATTACAAAGAACTAGTTGTGGAGATAATGTGGAAGACCTGTTGGGCTTCTGTTTACTGCTTCATTAAAATTGGATGAATATGATGCAATGTTCCATTCTCTGTTGGGTTCAAATTAACTGTGCTGTGCCTAAGGTGGCGCAAGGACACAGTAACAAAGCCTACACAGAATACAACTGATTTTCCGACCTCGCACAAGCTTACGGAGCTTCTGAGGGGTACTTCGGTACTTATGGAGAATAAGGATAATATGAATACGAATAAAATGGTTTTATTATGGGACGGACACACTCCAGCAGGACTCCAGCGAAAATGTTACCAGTGAAACTTGCCTGGAGTGGTGAAGGTTCATTATTTTAAAGAGGAGATGGATAATTCTGGAATAAAAAAAGGTAGAATACATAATTTTTAAAATAACTGTTTTTCAGAAATACTACTTTTCAGGAAGAGTAGAATATAATCCTCTCTTTAATAAAACAGCCCAGAGTGGAGAAAAAAAAATGGCCGATAGTAGATGGCTGGTCCATAACACGAAGAACCCAACTTTTTGTCCAATCCGCCTTTTTAAAATTATGATGGTTGAAGGTTCATCTAAAATAACAACTCATAGATTATTCCTATCGGTTAACCATTCATGTAACAAAGAACAATCAAGTGAATGGAACAAAAATTCTTCAGTGGGAAGAAACGAACTTTCGAAATTTAATAAAGAAGTGGCAGAGAAGGCAAGATTAAATACAAAAGCAATAAAAATATCAAACCATTCTATGCGGTCGAAAGCAGTCAGTAACTTGGCTAAAGCAGGGGTAGGTGAACAACAATTAATTATTATAAAATTACTGGCTACAGTTCATCGAACTCAATTGCTTTATCTTCAAATGGATAATGAGCACTATTCCAACATCATGAACACCCTTAGAAGTGACGCCTCAGAACCTCCTACTAAAAAACAAAGAACAGAAGATCCTGCAGTAACTCCTCGTAGAGTGAGAACACTCTACAGATGGACGCATCAATAACATTAATGATGTACCTACACTCAACGTTATCAATGAGTTAACAAAGATTTCAAACAATACCACTCCTACTGTGTACCAACATTGCAATTTATATTTTTATTGTACCATAAATAATTAAGTTTGTAGTATTTTCTGATTAAATAAATTACCTGTTTTTCAGTTTTCAAATTAATACCTATACATAATGCATGCAGAATAATCTGTTAATCATGAAATAGTATTGTCAAATACCATTCGGACATCTTATTTTTCCTATGAGAAAAATCGAAAAAACAATGCAATGTAATATTTCTTAACAAAAAGCACTCATGGTTATTGTTGAAATATTTTTTAGCAAAGTGATTATCGATTTCTTTCGGAAAAATTAGATGCACTTATTAGTTGAGGAGCCCAAGAGGAAAATTTGGGTTTTACTCGAGCGTGTCAGGTTAATATAATGGGAGACATATTGGATCCTGTAGAGTACCTCTACCAAAAATCAGACCTGTATATAGGGGGAATTATCTAGAACAGACTGTCAGAATAGTAAAAAAAAAAACGATCATTGTACATGTTGGAAAGTATGTATATATTCTCTTAATCTGACAATTTAAGCGTGACGAAATTGCCAAACTTGCAAAAAAGAAACGTCACGTGTAGATTCTCGAGCTTTTTTTCTTAATTTGAAGCTTATGTTATTTTATTTTTATTTTATTTTTATTTCATTTTTATTTTATTTTCATTTCATTTTCATTTTATTTTTATTTTATTCATATTTTATTTTTATTTTATTTTTATTTTATTTTTATTTTATTTTTATTTTATTTTTATTTTATTTTTATTTTATTTTTATTTTATTTTTATTTTATTTTCATTTTATTTTCATTTTATTTTAATTTTATTTTTATTTTATTTTCATTTTATTTTTATTTTATTTTTATTTCATCTTTATTTCATTTTTATTTCATTTTTTATTTTTATTTTATTTTATATGCGGCGATAAATGTATATTAGACTGGGACTATACATTGACCTTGGCCTTTCGCATGTATGGCTAATCTCCTCGCCCTTATCACCCTCTAGCTCGAAAACGGTTAAGGGTATGAAAAATTGCTTCATACCTTAGTTGTATAGAATTTTATTATCTACAACTTTCATAATGAATACAGAAACGATTAGATGTACAGGAAGGGGATATTTGAAAAAATGCCTTGTTATCATCTTAAAACTATCAGATAAAGAAAACCCCCCTGATTAGTGTCAGATTAATGGGTCAACACTATTGCAACACCGAGATTAACCATCTTTATGAAAATCTGACACGCTCGAGTATGTACAAGTAACGATTTTTTTTTGCATTTTCGAAGGGCCGCTGTGTCACGTCCGAATTGTCAGTGCCTTGAAAAGTAGCTTTCTTTGGGTCCAATTAACATATCCTCTAAAAATCTTACATGCTCGAAATTTTTTTACATCTTTAACATTTTCGTACGGCCAACCCCACCACGTAAATGTCGTAAACTGTCAGATTGATATGAATTTATTATAAGAGACACATAGGGTATATACAGTATCTTAATCTGACACGCTGGAGTATATACACCTGACAATTTTTTTACATCTTTGAAAACCTGCAGACGATTTCCCCACTGCTGAAAGTGCTTACATCATAGAACCTTTTTTCATTCTACAATCTAATCTTCAAAATCCACTAGGTCTTCACGACCCTCGAGTAAATCCCGATTTAGCATTTAGATACTAGCAGATATGGCGATAATGACAATTTTGTTTCGAACAAATTGCGATTTCAGGGTAAATTCCCCTTCAACCATCCACCCAACAAATACCATGCATATCAATATGCAAATCCAAATTAATATTCCCGTATAGTATTCGCACATACCTAGTAGCGAGGGAATTTCACTTTACAGTTCATTTCCCTCAGACAGACTTTCCCATTACGTTAGTCATCTCAATTTTCATTCTGGCCCCAATTTTCTCCCAGTGCAGAGCCATAAAATCGAGCCTAGTCATGCGTATTGTAGCCTGATTTGGCCGATGGAGATAACTCGGAAGTATTGAACGAAATGCCCCTGTAATTTCATTGGGATGGGCCCCTCCCAAGTTACGTCACAGACGAAGATGACTCACACAGGTTGGATAAGTAGGTTGTGGATCTTGTTTGCCCAAGGAATCTGATCTTACCCAATAATTTAATTATCATCGCCATCGTCAATAACACGTTCCGATTTAAATTTGTCTATATCTATTTTTCAGAAAAAAGCGTGCTCCGCTGTCGTAAGTACTATAGATATATGAAAACTAGTTTTCATTGCCGAATAATCTGAAATGATGGGACCCTTCCACCCCCACAAGTAAACATTCACTCAGAAAAAAATCATACAATTAAAATCAAAATGAAATCACAACCATTTAAATCATGAGTCGGGAAAATAAATTCAGGATGTTAGAGTAGATAGTATTAAACCCAAACATTCTGTTCTTAGATTAATATTTTCGGTAGAGAGAATCTGTACCATCTTCCCCATATTCCGCAGTTCTGTTTGATTTGGCCTGATTGTGATGTTTGCAATCCTTTTTGTGTTCTCCTATTCTTAGCTTCAAATACTGTTTCGTCTGCTCTATGTATGATTTTCCACACGAACAAGGTATTTCGTAGATCACATTCGATAAACTGTCTAACAGTGTTGGGTTTTCCAACTGTGTGAACAGAAAATTGGTGGTTTGTACATTATAGTATTATAAATGGGTGTTGTGATTGGGGGTACCATTCTTTGATTGTGAAAGACCGTGCATAAAAGAAAATCTCTTCAGGTTTATTTGCCATCTGAAGTAGTTCTTTTTTCATAGTTTATAAAAAAATGAACGTATGCACTGGTTGACAAAACTTTTGGGATAATTGAATTGTTGTTGCCTAAGATGGTCCTTATTCGCCTCAATAGGATATATAGGAAATATTACTCAAAATCACATTCTGTAGGTACATGATTTTCGTTTATTTTATCATCATATATGTGAATAGATGACATTTCGAATTCCACGAAATTTGAATGAAGAATTGACAGACGTTTGCCGCTTCGAGGTATTATGATGTTGCATTCTTCATTGTTATTGTATTGATCTGTTTGTTCTTTGTAGAGCTTTGAAAAAGCAAAGTTGCGAAACGTCGCTTGAAAGAATGACTTAACATCTCTTTTTCAAACTTATTCCACTTCCACGAAAAATTTGCAGGTACATATATTATATTTGAAAATAAGGAATACGCCAGTGTTTAATTTAATTAAAATTAATGTCCTTTTTTTTGGTTTTGAAAATTCATGCATCATTGATTTCTGATCAGACCACAAAAAAAATTATTCTGTTTACCCCGTTTACCCGCCGGCAGAATTGTTATTAATTTAATACATCATAACCTTTCCTAACTTCTTGTGATTTGATCTTGATCTTGGATTTTCTGACCAATACCGACAGTTATGCTGGTTTACAATGGCAAAATGAACACTGTTTGGAAAACTATATATCGATTATGTAATTTTGATTACCGTTAATTATTTCACTGACCATTTTACAGAACTGCATCCTCATTCAGTTCCTGAACCAATCGTATCTTATAAGAATGCAATTTATGTTGTTTAAGGTTTAAGTTTAATCATTGTTGTGCGTGAAACAATTTCTTAGTACTAAAGGTCTGATTCATTGCTACATGACCTAAAACAGCCACGTCCCTCGCTTCGTCTCTTTCATGCACCCTCTTTTTGTTTCCGACCGAACCAGCAGCGTCAAATTTGGCAACCAGTTGCACAAAGTGAGCAGCGGATACATTTTTTCCAGGATGTCAATCATTGAACAAAACCGCCGTTGTTCGCGCAATGTCGTTATTTCAAAAAAATAATTTTATCACTTCTACCGTTTTTTATGGAATACACCATTTTAATTCTGCTACAAATTCACCATCGCTTTGACACACTTGTAACGTTCTTAAAAATTTAAGATGGACTAAGGTTGATCAAAAACATGATCCGTATACTTTTTTGGACTAAAAATTAAAACTTTTGTGGACAACATGAACCTCACGACTACTAGATACTTTTGAAATGTGACAGATACGAATAATATTTTCGAGATAAATTCCATATTGCCTCTTTCACTATTTCCGCCATTTTTTTATTATCGATGGATATTTTGAAGCAGAATTTGAGGCTCAGATTGTGCTCGACATGATTATCAAAATTAATTATCTCAACACCCTTCATCCTTTTTCGAAACCAAGGGGTTGTGTTCACCCCCATTGGGGGTTCAAGTTACGGGGATGAAAAAAGGGAGAAAGTGGTACCACCTCAAATTAGAAATTGACGAGTCCAAGCGATTTCCACAATTATTATTATTTTATTATTATTATTATTGTTTTTCATATAAAAGTCGGAAAATCGAGCTGTTAAGTGTTTGTTGGACCATCTTGTATTTAATTCATGGAAACATTATTTTATGAAGGAAAAATGAATCGTTGATTTCATTTTTAATTGATTTTGTTTCAGAGATTGGGAGTGAAAACCCTAAAAAGTTTATGAAGAAATGCAAAATCCTCCCAGAATAAATTCCAATCGAATCGAATCCAGTGGCTTGCTTGCGTTTTTAGCATGATTTCTAATTACGAAGCTATCACCCAAAGTTATGATTTTTTAAGAGGGAACGCTAGTTTTCTGTGCAATTTTTGAAAGCTTAATTTTTACGGATTTCAAAAATATATAACATCATATGGTTTGTATCAATATAAATGATAGAAAATCGTTATCAATATTTCTATGGTTTCAACTTTTGATGAGCACAGAAACATATAGCATCGTATGATTATCACTGTCTCCTTCTATAAGTCTTTTAATTATTATGAAAATTTATTAAATATATCTTGATTCAAATTTTGTGAAAATTGGTAAAAAGCATAGAAAGAATGACATTGCCGGAAGTAGACTGCTTTTGTTATAGGCGAATCCAACTACCGATGAGGGCGCTGCGACTTGTCAACAAACATGGCGGAAAATGAGTAATCATCGTGAAAACTCTATTGTGAAAGCAATGTTATCGTAGATTTTATTCGATTATAGAGATATTTGTAAAGGTAGTGAATAATTATGGGATTATTGATTGTGCTCGGGTTCCTCCAGAACTTTCCTGAACATATTGGTGTCGTTTGATGAAGATTTTACAAGAACTTATATCCAGAAGATTTCATTCTATCATCACACTCACATGAATTATGTAATTTGTGGAAATAAATGAATGTAAATATTATAATTTATTTGGATGAAAACATATTATGCAGTTCAAAATGCCAACACAGAAATTATTTTCCAGCAATTACAACCAACTCAACAAGACCGCCTGAAAATTAATTCTACAGTTGTAATTTCATTGACGAAATTTGAAATTCTTGTCGAACGGTTTAATTATTGATCACTTTCAACTGCTTGCAAAATTCCAAGTCAAATCACTACTTTTCATTTGAAATGTTCCCAACATATCATCTCTTGAAGATTGCAAGTCCAGTAATGCATGTACAACTTCAATTATGTCAGAAATTTAATCTCATATACTTTCTTCTGCTCAGGTTTCTCGGCACTATTGAAATCATGGAAATGAAAATTCGCATTGTCTTTCTTAATCGTCCAACACTAGAAAATTCATCTAGAACAAAGATATCTCCTAACCTAAAATTATAGTGAAAATTGGTAAATAGTTTCTCAACTGAATGACACTGATATAAATACTCGCTAAATTATTTTAATACCTATTTTTCTAGTCAGACATCCAAAAAATTTTGTGTATATAGTTCACTGGTAACCGAATATGTAATGAAAATATCTAACCCAAAGAAGTTAAACTCAAGTTATTACTCATTTTCTAGGTTAGTGATTTGGCCGCTAGGCGGCGTTTAGATTTTTGGATTCGCCAATAGAAAACTCTATTTTTCTGTGCTCGTCAAAAGTTGAAACCATAGAAATATCGGGAAAAAGGGTTTTTGGAAAAGAAGAATAAGTGGTGTTTATTCAAAGAGTATCTTCAATTGATACTCTTTGGTCTAATGTTTTATTCGGTATGTGGATTGTGAGTTTTTGGTTGAACTGTGCATCATGTCTGGAAATAAGAAAACAACAAAAAATCAGATGAAATTGATTTGATAAATAATCAATCTCCTAGAAATTCTCTATGGATTTTCACCCACTTGTATAGGTAAAAAGGAACTGTATTTTTACTGGTCGGTTCCTCAATCA
This sequence comes from Coccinella septempunctata, assembly GCF_907165205.1. NCBI lineage: Eukaryota > Metazoa > Arthropoda > Insecta > Coleoptera > Coccinellidae > Coccinella > Coccinella septempunctata. The sequence continues at coordinate 30,348,009 of NC_058190.1, forward strand.
ATCCATTTCAACTCTTCTTTCCTCATTCAAGCGAAACATTTCCAGAAACTCTTCATCAGGTAATTCGTCTCATATTTTCGCTATAAATGAAAAGTTCAAGTGAAGGTTTCCAAAAAGTTACTAGAACGAAGCATGTTTATAATTACTTGCCTATTTTCTAAATTTCTAACGCTTGGAAGAAATGTAAAAACAAGAGATTCACTGCCATTTTCAACTCTGTTATGAAATAGCAAGTACTTAAATGATGTTTCTCAACTTTTTAGTGTTTTCACTCCCAATCTCTGAAACAAAATCAATTAAAAATGAAATCGACGATTTGCTCCTGCGTAAATTCTTGCACTAATTTGTCAGGGGCAAATTAACTAGAAAAAATTGTTACCTGACAATGAACGGAAAATAAATAACGTTGAAATTATAATTTTAAGTGGTAACGTTTCGGAGTCTATATCAGACTCCTTCATCAGACGAAAAATCTATTTTCGAAAATCTTCTGAATTGTGGCTTTTGTTCGACATTAATTGTCAATCGATATTTAAATGATGTTGCTTGTTGCTGATATAGCAAACTGAAATAACAAGATCTTCTAGAAATTGACAGATCATATTGCTCAAAATCAATGATTAGAATACCAGCTATTTCCCAACAGAATCGACCTGATTGGCAGTAAATTCTACGTATAAAAGTGCCTGAGAAGGTTCAAGTTTCAGATCTGTAACTTCGAAGACAAAAAAGTTATCAGAACTTTTCGGAATCGTCAAAATCTCAATTTTTGTTTATAACACGAAATCTAAAAATGATAGGCCTATTCTCTTTTCAGATTTGGATTTATCATGTATCAACCGTTTTCTTCTAGCTGCTATATGTTTTTCCTAGGGAGAAGGGGGATATCTTCTGGAACCCGATTGGATAATTCCAAGCTGTTAATAAGACAGCATTTTCCGAATCCATCACTGTTCTCGCATCTCGGATACATCGACCTAACCGCAACCCCTCATCCGTGACGTCACCGTTCTGCGGTTATTTCGTTCAAGGTTTTCACCTACTAAACTTCGTTCGGCCCACGTGACCTGGGTACACCGACCAAATGAATAAACTACTGCAATTAATAAATATTAAATAGAGATTGCTCCTTTGAAACGGAATGAAACTGAACAGATCGCGAGTAAAGCTAGTGACCTTAGGAAGGATGATGGGCGTCAGCCAGACCGACCAAGCTGCCATATATGGCGACTGAAAGTGTTTTCGATCGGTCTCCTGAATGTGGGTTGAATAGCATATGGCCGGGACGAGGCCCGCATATGGTATTGTTCCGATTGATGGTACACACCGGAGGATTTCGAATTTTGGCAATGGCTCTTCGCGATGTTGTTCAAACAAGAGTTCATACGAAAACGGAAGATTTCGACTGAGTAGTCCTTTCACTCACGTGTATGGTCCCATTCGAAACTCATCTTGGAGCAGGCAGCAATTTTACGAGGATATATTGAAAAATTCTTAGCCTACTATAGAACCAAACAAAATTTCAAGTAAAAATATTTTATTACACAACATATTTTCCTCTTAATTGGATACATTTATTACAGCAAACCTGCAACGTCTCTAGACCTTTCAAAAAAAAGGTTTCTTCTTGCTCTGCAAACCAGACCTCCACAGCTTTTATTACCTCCCCGTTGGAAGAAAATGTACGACCTTTTAAACATTATTTCAGTTGAAGAAAGAGATGACAGTCGGATGGAGCCAAATCTGGTGAATAAGGCGGGTGTTCTAGTAATTCAAACCCTAAATTACGAATTTTTTGCATGGCAACATAAGATTTGTGTGCAAGGGCGTTGTCCTGCAAAAACAAAACACCTTTGGATAGCTTGCCGCGTCTTTTCCCTTTAATTTTTGTTCGTAGAGAGGTCAGTAATGTCGAATAGTAATCTCCAGTTATTGTTCTACCCTTATCCAAAAACTCAATCATGATTACTCGATGACAATCCCAAAAAACTGAAGCAAGAATTTTTCCATCAGATATTTGGACACGAAACTTCTCAGGTCTTGGAGAACCAAAGTGTCGCCATTTCATCGATTGTTGCTTTGTTTCTGGATCGTAAAAATGTATCCAAGTCTCATCCATAGTAACAATTCGGTTTAAGTAGTCTACATCGTTTTCAAATCGAGCACAGATCGAACGCGATGCTTCTACCCTTGCACGCTTTTGGTCAACAATCAAACGTTTGGGGATCCATTTTGCAGCAATTTTCCTCATGTCCAAATTGATGTGAACTATATGATGAACGCGTTCGTATGAAATATTCAGTGCTTCAGATATCCGTTTTAGCTCAATTCGACGGTCTGATAAAATCATGTCATGAACTTCGGGGATATTTTCGGGGACTGGGACTGACACAGAAACTGTCCTTCCCGATCGGTCGTCATCTTCAATGGAAAATTTACCTCTTGAAGCTTGCAGTTCAATTTTTCACTGTCGCATACGGACATTGATCACCAAGAGTATTAAGCATATCTTCGTAAATCTGCTTATCTCTTAACCCTTTTAAATACAGGTACTTGATGATGGTTCGATACTCTAATTTTTCGATTTTCACAATTTCGGTGGACATCTCATAGAAGCTATCCTCATTCCAAATTTCGGATAAATCGGTGAATCCTTTCAGAAGATACAGTGGTTTCAATCCAGATCTCGATACTACATATGGGGTTTTTTCGTGATCCTGTAGGTGTTCTCTATCTCCCATCTTTTCCGGGACACCCTGTATTTCTCCAGCACATGATCAAACTCAATCTTCCCAGAGAACCTTAACATCAGTGGCGGCTCGTGGTCATGAGAGCTGAGGAGGCTAATAGTTTTCGAGGAGTGTTGGAACAAACTATTATCAGTCAATAAAGTATACTTCTTCAACATAATGAAAAGTTGTCAGTTCTAAGATTAATTTTGAATGCAAGAGGATGCTATATGCTCCTTTGACTTGTTATGCCTTTCGATAGATCGCGGTAAATTTTTCAAATCTGAAAACCCCGTTTTGAACCATGAAGTATATTCTGTTTGATGAGAAAATAGTAAATATGGCCAGCAAAATAATTTTTCCTCTTTGATCGATCCAGTTAACCAATCACATTTTTCGTACCAAACAACACTGAAACTTCTATTCTGACGATTTTCGGTAGACTTTAGTGTAATTAAATTTGGTGGGGGTCTTGTAAAGGTTTTAACAACGTGTACAGTTAATTCTCAATATTCAATTCCATTTTATTTTTTGATCCGTATCAGTACTTACCCCTAACGCCCTAACAAAACAACCTATCTTAACAAGAATATATCACAAATTTCCCGAAGTTCCAGTTCTCCACGAAGTCGTTACATTCAAATTGAAAATTGAAATCATAACAACTACCGCCGGACAACGCCCGTACCGTCGGAGATCAAGCGAATATAGTCGAAGACGGCACGAAAGAATCAATGGAGAACAGGGGAGCTGTGCCTCCTCTGGTACATTTTACGGGCGAATATGGTACAGTAAGTCAGCTGAATTCTTGTTCGGCTAGTATGTGAGTCCAGAGTATGATTGCTGGATTTTTATGAGCGGAGGACCGAAAAATGAACTAATTTTTATCTGAAAATCTAGTTCAGGTGTTCGGAAAATTTATATAGAAATTACTTTCTGAAAATGAGGACATACCCTAAGTGAATTTATTTTAGCTCTAAGCTTTATGAGGAGGCTTAGCCTCCCTTGCCTCCTCTGACGAGCCGCCCTTGCTTAACATCCATCATGATGAAATTCAAGTCAGCACAAGTACAAAGTTTTTGGGAGTGACAATCGATAAGAACCTCAACAGGGGATCACATTGTAACTAACTTATATCCAGGTTGAACTCTGTGTTCTATACATTGAAAGCAATTAGAATCAAATCAGCAATAATGTGGTCAAGACCATCTTTTACTCTAACTTTCAATCTCTACTGACCTATGGATAAATTTTTTGGGATGGCACAATCTGAACAAGTTTGTATCATACAGAAGCTCGCCATTAGGACAACGTTCAATCTAAAATTTCGAACATCCAGAGGAACATTTAAAAAAACATCATTCTACCACTACCAGGATTGTACATATACAGACCCCTCCTTTTTCTTCGTAAAAACAGTAACTATAGAAAGATAGAAAAATCAGAATAATACAAGAAAAATGAATGAATACTTTTTTCCACCTGATAAACTAACATTAACCGAACGTAGCACACTTTACAGGTGCATATCTTTGTATAATATAACATTGTATACTTCATTCAAATTTATTTTAGCAGTCGGTTGGCCATGAAATAATTTTCTCAAGTTTTTGTAACTAGAACGAAGTTAGGTTGGCACTCATGAAATGTCGTTAATGTCATAACGCTGTTGCCACAACTAATATCAATTTTTATTACGAAAATGCCGAAAGTGATTGAAAAAAGAGACAGGGTTTCAGGAAGTGCTATTTAGAATTCAGGTCCGCTCATTCAAATAGTTATACCCTGATATTTTAAAATCCACAATACGTCAGACGGTAGCGAACATATTCAATGTAAGAGAATTCATATAATGTTTCATCCGAATCTAAACGACTTATATTTCAGCTGAATATTTCCACAATCAGGAAGATTGTGAATGAAGAGGATGATAAAGAATTTCCTTCTATTGGGAGACCCAAAAAAGTGGTGGCATTTGAGAATTTCATGTCTGAGTGAATTAATGCGAAAAGTTTACTACAGGATTTTCGATAAATGTCATCGGAGAATAAGTTCCCTAAAATGGATTTTTCTATTTTTCATTTGACTTGTCCTATACATTGTAAATGTCTTAAGGTAGCAATAAATACCTAATTATTATTATTATATCAATGTATTAAGATGAACAGCCACAAATACACGCCAATTGTCCAGTTAATTGTTTATTCATGTGAAATTTTGGTTCAAAGGTGAAGTTCATCTTGACTTGAAACTTCCTTTAATTCCTTTTACTGCAAGATGATTTTTGTTGAAGAATTTAACATTCTTTCCTCAAGCTAGTGCATATAATGATATTATACTGATCTCTTGTATTTTCCATGCAAATAACTGGATTTGGTATGCCTTCAATCAGTTTGTATAAACTTCAATTATGTTCGTCACATATTTTCCGAAGAGATTTGACATTGTGATAAAATACGTAATAACAGAAACTTTTACGTAGAACGGGCAACATAGCGTTGATTTAAAACCCAAAAATGTTTTGACAAGCTTCATAACCCCACATTTTCGTACTATACAGAGTGAAATGTGTCAAATTTCCATGGCCAACCGACTGCTAAAATAAAAGTGAATGAAGTATACGTAGAAGCATCAGGAGCTTGATTGAATATAACGTATTTCGTAAGAGAATTTATGAACTAATTGTTGAATTGGAACTTTACTCCATTCTGGAATTTAAGATGCTTGTCAAAGATCATATTAGAGTAAACTATAGTTAGATTTGTCGATAACTTGTTTTCACTTAAGGCCGTTTTCAATAATCCTATCTATCCATTGTTTCAGTTACTGAAGATAGAAAATGAATGTGATTTCGTTTCTATGATCTATCTGAAGATATATTTTAGAATGGTTACCAATCTTCAGTGAGTGAAACGATGGATAGATAGGTTTATTGAAAACGACCGTTAGTTGTCATGTACCTAAGTACAATTGATAATAATTATGTTCTGAAAATAATTATCTTTGTTGTTGTTATAAATGCTTTTCTTGCAATACGTTCAAATGAAGAATGAAATCAGTGATATGATCTCCTTAACCCTTGCTCGCTTGTTCAAATCCATAACCGCACCAGAGACCATAACCATCCAGAGTTTGTCTCTGACCGCACTATACATAGGGTGGCAATGACAACTCGTCGGAGAAAGCAAGGGATGCTAAGCTTTCTCTTATTGGCAAAACACCAAAATGCCTTTCTCGCAGTTGCTCCTTCTCCGATCTCGCAAGTTCGTGCGAGAAGTACTACTTTCCGCACTTGTTAAGAAAATAAGTATTTCTCACACTGTTGGTTCCTATACTGGACTATGCAGATGTTGCTTTTATAGGTTTCACATTGAAAGACCTAAATAAGCGGTTACATCTACAGGGTGTGTCGTTTTTTTTCAAACAAAGATCTAACTCAAATTTTTGTTTTGCTTTTTTTTTCCAAGTTCAACCTAGCGTGGTGTAAAAAAGAAAAAACATGCCTGTTTCACTGAGAGACTCAAAAATGGTATAGCTCAATGACAAACTCGTTTTTTTTAAATTTTAGCAACTGAAATGAGACATACAAGCAAGTTCAATAATGAAAGAAAATGTGACAAAATGACTATATACATATTTCAAAATATGGTTTTATTGAATTAAGTCTAACAAAAGAATTTTAAAGTGACCACCATGAGCTCTAATACATACTCTACACCTTCTAATAAAGCATTTCTCATTTACATTTGAGTTGCTTAAAATTTTAAAAACAAGGTTTACATTAAACTAGGACTTATTGTAATGGAAATTTATTTTGTATTTAATGCTGAAATACAGTGAGTTAGGTATACCATTTCATAATCTCAGTGAAAGGGGCATATTTTTTCTTGATTTGACACTAAGGTAGCCATATTATTTTTAACACCAGGCTAGGTTAAACTGAGGAAAAAATAAGCAAAACAGAAAAAATTCGAAAAAAATACTATGCATGCGCCCCAAAAATCATAAATTACATTCGATCTATCCAGGAATACTATCCAAAAAACAAATTGGAAAATTTCTTCATTTGGAGTCTTGCCTCCAAAACAAGTGGCCAAGGGTGTTATCTCGAAAACCAAAGGACTTTTACTTGACATAAAATATATTTTTCTGAACCGCCAGTCCTCTACCCGTAAGTGACATATTATCTATTCATTACACCCTGTATAATTTGGGGAAATACAGACGGCCAAATATTTATATATTTAACGTCATTCTTGAATGATTTTCGCGATCCATTCAAGACTTTTGAGTAGGTATGTTTGATGATACCTTTGTCCCTATATATCTAGAAGGCTAATTTTCGGTATAGGTACCGAACGTGAGCCCCTTTGATTAGTCTGGCAGTCTCGAGTAAATCCCAAATTTTCCTCTTGGGTTTCCCAAGTCCCCAACTAGTATAATCATGAGTACCTTCCTCCGGGGGGTTAAATACTCGTTGGTAATGTTCTTTTTGTCGAAGCCACAAGTGAAGAATCAGAGGTAGCTATAGCTCACACCTGAGAGAAAGTGAAAATTGTATTAGACTATCAAAAAGCAAGCTCATATTGCTCATACTCGATTTCAAAGTGAAAATCAAAACCGTCATGATTTGATTTCTGTATATATAATCCAAAACGTAGAGTGAATATTCGACTCGAATTGTCAGTTTTTTCTTGTTCTTTCCAGAATGGCCTTACATCGTGTCGTTCCCTCATCTATTTATAGCTTTGCGTGTTTCACAACGGTATGGACTTGTATCGCCGTTAGCACACCCTTTCAGTCGGCAAATTTGCATTAATGATTTTCCCAAAAATCAAAAAATAGAGCAATACGTCTGGCGATAAACACGAAATCCAAATTAATATTTCAATATAGGGGCTTCCGACGGTGGGTTATTTTTCAGGGAATTCATCGGTGGTGTAACAGAAATATACTTATCTTTTCAGTTGAAGGGTGTCGACAATTGTTTCATTCAAATTAAACTCAATGATCTACATTGAAAACTGAATTAGGTACATGATTTTACCTAACATGAGTTATTTAACTACAACACTTTGCCTACAGAACCTCAGATTTATACCTGCTTATAAGTATACCTGCTGTATAATTACGCTTGTCTTATCATTGCCCCCTTAGATAATTAGAAGTAGGGTTGATTTTTTGCTTACATATCTGTTTGTTCAGTAAACCAAATGATTCACTTTATACCATCACCTGAAGATGATACTATGATACCGTAGTTGTTAAATGACTCATGACTCATGTTAGTGGAAATTATGTAATTCAGTTTATAATTATTTTATTATAAGTAGGTGCATAAGTGCAATTATGGATTTTCATCAAGTACCAGCCACGTCATTTCAGTGAATGATTTGCAGCCAGTTGCCAGTTTCATAACTGTTCCCTACTATATAAAGCAGGCTTTAGTTTTTTCAGTTGTGCCATTGAGTATTAAACCCATGGGTTTAATACTCAAGTACTGAAGGAACTTTGAATTTAAGTAGACTTTGAAATTGCTCATGAAACTCGAATTGCTCAGAAAATGCTTGTACTAGTTCCAGAAAAATATGAAGAAAACGTAATGATTCAAACATATTCTTCTCTTCTTGAAACTATAACTTTTCGTTTCTCACTAAAATCCGTATTATACAATAAAATCTCATGATTTGCGGGATTTATAATCACGCGAAGGGAAATAGACTTACCTACCTACTTTTATGATGCATTACAATATTAAAAAAGTAATAGGTTGTTGGCTCTGACTCACCGTTATGAAGGTTCTTGCAAAATTTAAGAATCAGAGGGATAAATTTCTTCGTTTTTTTTCGAAGTGTAGGTACTTTTACGAAATCGGAGGGAATCTACGAAGGCGTTGTAGGCCACAGATTATTTCAAAAATATCTTTTACTAAATTTTATTAAATTCTGATTTCGATCAGGGAATTATATGAAATTCCAACTTTGTAGTCGAAATTGAGTAAAATTACGAGGATAATTGTTTGTTTCTCCATATTGATAAATGTTCTTTTACTATAGAAGCACCAGTAAAATCAATTTTCAGTACTACCAACATAAGTTGAAGTTGAAGATTTCACTCGACTCCGAAGTCCGAATCAATTTTCGATGTTATCACATCCTGATTTTGGATGCTCTGCTTAGTGCTCAGGCATGGAAAATGCCATAAAAAAATCGTTTTCGACTCTTTGTCCTGCATTTGTCTTCACATAGAATCCGAAATATGACTGCTATTCCCATTCAGAATAAGTATAACAAGAATAGAAATGTATTTGAAAATAATTATTACACTTATGCAAGTAGGGTTTTTGGGCTTCTCAGGCTAGTTCATACAAGATCCATAAATGATAATGTGCAAGATTTTGAGTGATTTGATCGTTGCTCCTGGCATTTTGGATATGATTTCCTGCAAATTTCCTTTCCTGGTCTAAGACTAAGATCCAATGACAAGTTTAATGATACCTTGAGGAGATTTTTTTTTTTAATGGGGGTTGAGTTGCACTGCGACCTTAAGATCTATTGTGCCTTGTGATGGGGAAACTTATTCTTGTTAGTATAATTTTTACATTGCAGAAATGTTCCGTGCCAATGGTGTAGATCAGTGAAATCATGACGAATTTCTTTGATTGAGTAAGTAAAGGAGTGTTTCTCCAGAGGGTTATTCTGTTGTTCAACTGCCATTGTTGGACCAATGCCTTATATTGGGATTTTCCAAGCCCAGAGAAAGGCTCAGGTCCAGGTCAAGGTGTTTACCTTGATGCCCTTTACGCAAGTTCATCGGCTTTCTCATAACCACAATGCCCTGGTACCCATAGTTGAGTAAATAACCTCTTCTATCTCATGAAAGAAAATTCCACTTCCTTTAGTTAAAAACCGGACTTAACCTTAGTCTTTTAAAATTGTTATATCGTTATAGGTTCCAATATTATAATGGCAATGCATATTTGTTGTTTTATCACCTACTTTCGATTTTTTCCACTCTACCGTAGTTTCTGTAGTCCTCATTCCTCAAAGTGGGACTGAGCCAAGAGGGAGATAGGATTGTTGGACTCTAGTTTGTAACAAGTTTGGAAGGAATTTGGTAGCTTCAAAATGTATTTCAAATCAATTCGTTATTTTGGAATCCGAATACTAAAGTAATAGATGCATGAAGTATGAAAATTTAAGGTAGGTTAATTACTTTCGGTAATTGATGGATTCTAAGGTGATAGTGAAAGTAATGAAAGAAACCTCGAGAGTTTGTATTAGGTACTGACATTGGGTATTGAAGATTGAAAACTGAGAAGTAGGTACTAATAGAGCTGTGAATACCTCCTTGCATTTCAGGTTCATATAGAACCTTTCCTCTACTAATGATCCTCTCTGATCATCAAAACACTTTCTGTGTATTAATTCATATAAATTGAACAAACTACTGAAATAAACGTAACACTACAAGCCTGATATCTTATTGATATCGATCTATATTCTATATCTATCTGGTAAGGCTGCATAAATATATCGAGGACTCGATCTATCCTTTCATAGAACGCTGGACTCTTTGTAGAATCGCAACCAAATCCAACTGAAACTATTCCATACTGAGTACCATTGCTGACCAGTGGCCCGCCAGCATCACCTTGACACAAATCTTCATCACCTTGAGGTACCCAAGCACATATTTTATTAGGTTCGTATCCGAAACCCTTCCTCACCATTTTGCACTTGCTTTCGCTCAGTATGGTCAGACGAATGCAGTTCAGTTTAGGGTTGAAAAGGTACCTGTTGTCGTCCGTCAGTCGTTTTCCTGGGTGATAGGGGCCCCAGCCGATCGCAACACCTCTGGTATGCCTCTTTCCAATGTCTTCCGCGATATATTGTTCGGGTATCCTCACGACGGACACCAAATTCGATAGCTCAAAATTGCTGCTCAAAATGAGGAGTCCAACATCGTTCATTCCTCGACTTCTGTCGAATCTCTTGTGGACAACCACTCTCTGAGCAATGATCCTTTGGGAACCTACTCGACCGATAGAGGAAGGTCCAGCAACAGCGGTGAAGAATCCAGGAATGTCCTTCCGTTCGATCACGCAACTGGCAAGGGTGAGAACTGTGTTAGGTTTGACTAAGGATCCTCCACACACATGTTTGAAAGAAAATGTTTCTTTGATACCGATGACGAAGGGGTAGTTGGCGAAGGTACACGTTGGATCATTTACGGCGAGAGTTATTCTGAAAATAACAAGTGAACAACAGAGATCTAGGAGTTTCATTCTTATTCGAGAACCGACATACTTTTATGAAGCTCAATGTCAATTCAAACTGACAAAATTTTGGAGCACAAAACTTTCGATGCGAAAATGGTGCATAGATTAAATTGGGTAGGATCAAGATGTTTGGCTTCTTTGACAGTGTCCTTTACATCGATGCTTAGTAGGATGAAACAGTAGAAAGGTGGTTTATTACCGAAACTTAGAAAGGATTTACCATTTACAGATGTTTCAGCGGCCACGACAGAAACTGATACTGCAGTTTTAGGGCTGTCATCAGATGTCTACTATTGTGAAGCACCATAGACGTAGAGAATGGACAAATCATTCCATAGAACAGCAGGCGTTTTTCCCGCACCGTTTGGAAAAATGACTCTCTGCGACTTGAAATATGTGCATTTTTGAGATAAATGTGGAAAAAACTTTACCACAAGAATTGACCCGAAAACAATTTGTGTGTCAAAAGCACTTTCGCATGAAAGATATTCAAAAACCTGATCGATACATAATCAACGGAATCGAAATTATCATCACTCGTGAAAAGTGGACTCTCCTGAATAAAAATATCAAGCCAATAAATCTACATGGTTCAGAAATGGACATTTCTGAAGACTTTTCTTGGCATAATCATCTAGATTCTAGAGATTCTAGAGTATTGGAAACAGAATCTTCTCTATCAAATGAGAAATCTGAGATTGCTACCTTTTGCTGTCTTGATATGTTCTTCTTCTACGCAATAATCATGAAGATTATATTGAAGTACTATGGGGATGGCTGTGCACACCAGAGGTTAAATTAATAAATAAATCAATCAGGAGTACTTCGGTGTGGTATTTAATTTATTTAAGTCAAAAACCAAGCGCTTTCGGTCTAAAACAAGACCATCATCAGGGTTTTCCTAGAAGGGTGAAAGAGGTTGTATAATAATAACAAATAAAAAGATAGAGTATTTACACGTCTAGGAAATTATCGCAATTGTCGGAGAGTAAGTAAAGATATCGCAACAACAAATTAGGTACATTCGAAATGGTAAAAACTAAAACTTCAGAAATATACAAAATCATATCAACGTCGCCATTAAGGGGATCATAAATGATTGACATAAATGTAGCAATGACATGAACATCATAACCTCGAGAAACCCCGAGAAAGACAGGAAAGAAACATCTCAACTATCAACATATTGTTAAATATACCGACCGTAGGGTGACCTGAAATAAATATGGTCATAGGCGTAGTGGTCTAGGGGAATCTCGAAATCATTACAAAATTAAAAATTGAAAAAATTAAAAAATTAATTAATTAAATTAAAATTGGGTTACAATGCGGAAACGAACACACAATTATATTGAAGATTGAACCAGTTATCATTATTAACTATTACTATTTTATGTTTAGGGTGGGCAAAATTTGTTGTCTACTGAGGGGATCTCGAGAACTATAAGAGCTAGACATTTCCGAGCTCATTTTCAGAGAAACAAAGAATGGTGAAAACCGTGGCATCCTACGATTTTGACGATTTCGAAAAGTTCTGATAACTTTTTTCCTTTGAAGAAACAGATCTCAAACTTGAACCTAGAATCTTCTGACGAGCTCAATATATTTTCATATTTTTTCATTTCCAATCATTAGGCGAACTCGGTCTTTTAAATGCAAACTATTATTGAATTTGTTATTTTTGAATTGGAAAGTAGATTCTACGTATAAAAGTGCCTAGGAAGGTTCAAGTTTCAGATCTGTAACTTCAAAGACAAAAAAGTTATGAAAACTTCGAAATCGTCAAAATCTCATTTTTTGCTAATTACTAAAAAACGAAGAATCGTAGGAGGCTACGGTTTTCCCCATTCTTTGTTTCTCTGAAAAAGGACACGGTGAAACGTGTCATCCGTTTTCTTCTAAATCCCCCCAGTAGACAACGAATTTTGCCCACCTGTACATCCCGTTTTCAATAAGATCTTCTTCTTGTGCCTATTCGTGACAAATGTTGGCAACCAACATGGCTATCTTCACTTTATCTGCGGCGGCAGATATATGTATGAAACAAACGACAGAACATATTGGAATATACAGTCAAAAACGTAGGTATATAAACAAACTAATAAATACAAATTATGAGGTGGCAAGTCACTCGAAATCATTGTTCTGATAACTACCCTCCAAGAATTCTGGCACATAATAAAAGGCTCTAGATGACAAAAATTTTCCTACTTTGAAGTGGAATTTTTTTTTTACTGACAACTCTCTAATTTCCTAGGAGACTTCTCGAATGTAAAAATCCTGTGGACAGAAGACCTTATTAAGTGACCATGTCTTGTTTTATAATTATGACCAGATGATACAGTTTGTGAGTCACTTAAGAAATTCCTGAAATGTAAAACTGCTCTAAAAATTAAAATTGATGGAGCAGTCAGCAAATCATTTCATATGAAGAATGGTCAACACGATATCATACGATCAATATTCAAAATTAATCTGATAATTCTCTTCTGCGCCACGAAACCCTTCTAAAGTCCACAGCATTACCCCATTTAATAATTTGATATTGAATGAAACTATACGCAAGAGAATATACAGAAATGAGTGACGGCCTATCTATAGTCCTCTTCAAAACTTTAAGTGCAAAATACGCACTATTCACTTTGCTACAGACTCGGTCTTGCCATATCAACACAGAGTCTTCGTGAATGCCCAAAAATCTCGATGATGTTGAAAACAGTATGATTATAGGAAATCATTAAATCAGATGGTATTTCCCTTCTCAAATTAACATTAAGGAGAGCTGTCTTTTTCAAATCCACAGTCAATCTATTGCTATCACACCAAGCAACAAATTCAGAAATTACCAACTGGACATTCTGTTGAAGTTCCGCAAGATTAATAGCATTTAATAACAAAATGTGCCCAAGTATAGAACCTTGGTGACGGCCATTTTGAAGATCAAAAGGATCGAAACGTGCTTAATTCATTAAAAATCATAAACATATACTTCATTCAAATTTATTTTAGCAGTCGGTTGGCCATGAAATAATTTTCTCAAGTTTTTGTAACTAGAACGTAGTAAGGTTGGCACTCATGAAATGTCGTTAATGTCATAACGCTGTTGCCACAACTAATATCAATTTTTATTACGAAAATGCTGAAAGTGACTGAAAAAAGAGACAGGGTTTCAGGAAGTGCTATTTAGAATTCAGGTCCGCTCATTCAAATAGTTATACCCTGATATTCTAAAATCCACAATACGTCAGACGGTAGCGAACATATTCAATGTAAGAGAATTTATATAATGTTTCATCTGAATCTAAACGACTTACATTTCAGCTGAATATTTTCACAATCAGAAAGATTGTGAATGAAGAGGATGACAAAGAATTTCCCTCTATTGGGAGACCCAAAAAAGTGGTGGCATTTGAGAATTTTATGTTTGAGTGAATTAATGCCAAAAGTTTTCTACAGGATTTTCGGTAAATGTCATCGTAGAATAAGTTCCCCAAAATGGATTTTCCTATTTTTCATTTGACTTGTCCTATACAATGTAAATGTCTTAAGGTACCAATAAATACCTAATTATTATTATTACATCAACGTATTAAGATATTAAGAAACACGCGCAAGTTGCCCTGTTAGGGGAGACTGGGGAGGGTTGATACGTTTTTTGGAATTTTTATTCTGGAAACTGAATTATATGAAGAAGCAGGACTTTTCTTATATTATATAATTCTTCAATTAATCGTTCAACAAAATAAATATAGAAGTCGCAAAACATAAACATCTTATTCTGTACAGAACGTTGAACACAAAAACATGCAAACTGTCTCAAGCCTCCCCACATATGGGAGGATTGATACGATGTACTGGGAGAGTAATCGAGAGGATTATTCAGCTCAGTAGGTAGGTCAGCAATGATACTGGGTTGCTTTGGTCATATAGGTGTAGAAAAATCAGGAAATTGTCAGTTAGTCACTTCCACACAAGAAAAGTCGGCCTCATTAAATACATGGGGATTGTACGGTTTTTAAAAATCCCTTCGATATGTTGGATGGTGAAGACGCCTTCATGTAGGCCTATCCAACTAGCTACGGAATATTTTTTGAAGATTATACATGTATCAGGCCTCCCACGACAAATGTCTCAAACCTCCCTGAAAGCAATTTTTAAAGTGATTTATGTTTTCATCTTATACCCATATATTTTGAAAAGCGAATGAAACGGTAAATTGAGTAGTTTTTTGCATATTTCCCAGTGAAATGTTTGTTTATGCCGAAGAATTAATGCATGATCATAAAACCCTTAGGTAACTTGAGTAAAAACTTACAATTTCTCACCTCGAAACACTCTTCGTTGAATATTTCACAAACAAACTACTGTTAGCCTTACATATTAACGTCACGCAATGCCCTCTGCCAAAGAATAGTGTTCACTAGTATAATACTTTTGAAAACGGCTACAGATCGCGGATATAAGCCTGTATCAAGCCTCCCCATGTATCAATGCTCCCTAGTCTCCCCTACTTGTTTATTCATGTGAAATTTTTGTTCAAAGGTGAAGTTCATCTTAACTTGAAACTTCCTTCAATTCCTTTCACTTATATTGATGCAAGATGCAAGCAAGAGAATTTAACATTCTTGTAATTATCTGTTAATTCCTTCGAGAGATACCCATGCCCAACCACTGCATCATATGCATTTAATCTTTGGGTTAACATTTTTGAAATCTACAAATGATGTAAGCCAAAGAAGATAACGAACATTAACTCTCCTCAAGCTAATGCATATTATGATATTATACTGATCTCTTGTATTTTCCATGCAAATAACTGGATTTGGTATGCCTTCAATCAGTTTGTATAAACTTCAATTATGTTCGTCACATATTTTCCGAAGAGATTCGACATTGTGATAAAATACGTAATAACAGAAACTTTAACGTAGAACGGGCAACATAGTGTTGATTTAAAACCCAAAAATGTTTTGACAAGCTTCATAACCCCACATTTTCGTACTATACAGAGTGAAATGTGTCAAATTTCCATGGCCAACCGACTGCTAAAATAAAAGTGAATGAAGTATAGATATAAAAGTGTAATATTTTGGGTCAGTGATTGCTTTGGAATTTTATTAATTTCTTCACTATTATGAATGAATAAAGGTGAAAACTGACCACCCATACTTAATGTTAATGATATTAAGTATGAATATAAATCAGAAAATTTATATTTATTATAGATTTGTAGAAACACATTTGATTTGAGAAATCATCAGAAGAAACTTTAAACTGTAGTGACACAAAACATACAGTAAAATGAAGGCAGTTAATTTGAAATTGACGCTAAAATTCCCCCCTGTTATGGATTCCTTTCAGCGATCGCAGCGACTCCTATTTGCTTCTCTCTACCATCCAGAGGTTCCAACAAAGATTCAACTATGTTTAAGCATAGAATAAACATGAAGCATTTGGGAACCTTAACCGACCATAGACTTATAAATTAATAATGTATTATAAGTCTATGATTCCGACTTGTCATTGTTTGAATAATTATGACAACTCTTACACTTTACAAAACTGTTCTTTGATATGTGAGTGGAATGTTGTTGAAAAATATCATCATATTCCTCTGTCTTCATTTACCCAACTCAGAGACTGCTTCTTCCACTACAAATACTATCAAACATCACCCTACTAGGCGTAGTGTCCTGAAAACAACAAACAAATCCACTATTCCAGTGACGCCTAAGAAAATCGTAGGTGGTCATCAATGTGGAGTTGAAAAGTATCCATTCATGGTTTCTCTCCGAAGACTGTCCACCCTCTCCCATTTCTGCGCTGGTTCTCTCATAAGACCAGATTGGATCATAACAGCTGCCCATTGCGTAGCACCCCATGCCCACGAGCCCAACCTCTTCACCGCAATTGCTGGAATATCACAATTCAACCAACTAGGCATACAGCGTATCAGAGTCAAGCAGATATTCGTTCATCCAGAATTCGACGAAAATAATTTCGATAACGACATCGCTCTGATTTCTCTCGAACACAACTTCGTTCTCACAGAACTGGTACAGCCAATCACCATACCGAATCACGTGATACACGAAGATCTGTATGCGATCTGTCCAGAAGGAACCTCGATCGGCTGGGGATGGCACAGCGAAAGCAAGGTTCGACATTTGGAAAACGGTTCAATCCCCCACCTCCCCGTCATGCAGTGTGTGATCAATCTCCCACTCATGTCGGAACGGCAGTGCTTGAATGCTAGAGCAGGTCTGCACCTGCGCCCCAACACCTTTTGCGCTATGGTCCAAACAAGGGAAAACCTGTGCCAGGGCGACAGTGGTGGTCCGTTGTTTCGTAATAACGTTCAGTACGGAATAGTGTCAAGTGGATATACTTGTAATTTCGCTAATGATACTCCCGGTTATTACACCAGGATCGACAGGGTTCTGAGTTTTATCAAGGAGTGTTTGAGTGGTCAAGTGAGTTATTCCAAAAATATCATCCGGGAAGTGGAGGAGGTTGGAGATGGATCATTAGTTATTAAGCACAATGATTTTCTATGTATCTTTTCGTTATTTCTGTATTTTCAACTTTAATTGAATGTTTTATAGTGGAATTTGAGTCTCAATCATACTTGAAATTGAATTTATGAGGCCGATACTGCATGAAAATGTCTTCAAAAACCAATATGTGTTATTTTTCACCTTCACCTAGTTTTCCTTCAAACTCCTGAAGATGCAATTATGATAGCGAAACACACGTTGTTGTTCAAGTCAAACAAGCTGAACAAATTTTCGTCACTTTACGCATTCTTTCCAAGATGGCGGCGGAAAGATGGGACGATAAAGAGTAAAAATTAGTCCAACAGTTGGGGAGCCGAAGAGGGAAATTCGGGATTTACTCGAGCGTATCAGATTAATATAAGGGGGCATACCCCCTGGACCTTGTAGAGTACTTGCACTTCTACCAAAAATTAGACCTGCATATAGGGGGAATTGTCTAGGACAGCCTGTCAGAATAGTAAGGAAAAAACGATCACTGTACATATTTAGCGTTTCAGCTTAAAATATATGTGGTTAATTACATGTTGAAAAGTATAAATTCTCTTAATCTGACAATTTCAGCGTGCCGAAAATGTGTGGGAGGGCTCCAAAATTGCAAAAAAAACGTCCCGTGTACATTCTCGAGGTGGCTTTTTTTCTTATTTTGAAGCTATTGATTCAAGGATAACGGAAAAAATAAAATCAGACAGTTTCAGCAAGCCGAAACAATAAAAATTGGCCATAAAGGTCACAAAAATCAGTTTTTTTGAATTATCTCTTTCCCTGAGCTTCAAATCATTTTTGCATTCATTATAAAAGTTATAGAGCATAAAGTTTTCTACAAATTTTGTCCAAAGCATTTTTTTCTACGTGCAAACGTTTTTGAGATATATGGCGATTAATGCGAGGTGTCTCTAGACATAGAGACATGGACTGAGCAATGTCAGCATGAGAATGTCTTTTTTATAGAAAGGGAGAAATGATCGTCGGGCATTTACCTGTCTCTTTTTTGTTCACATAGAGGTGAGTGTGGACCAATCAAAATTCTAGAAAAAGACAACTGCATGCCCGACGTGCATTTCTCTCTGTCATTTTTTTTGACCGTAGATATATCATGCATACATATAAAGGGAACATATAAGGTTCAGTCAGAGACTAATTTCGAAATTGTCATCATAGAAATACCTTGTCATTTTGACAATTGGATGAATGTAGATTAGACTGGGATTCTACATTGACCTTGCCCTTTCGCATGTGTGGCTAAGCTCCTCGTCCTTATCGCCATCTAACTCGAGATCGGTTAAGAGTATGTAAAATTGTATCTTAATCTGACACGCTCGAGTATGTACACCTGACGATTTTTTTACATCTTTGAGACCCTGCAGACGCTTTCCCCACCGCGTAAAGTGCATACATCATAGAACCTTTTTTTCCTTCTACATCTAATCTTAAAAATCCACGTGGAGAACTATCTCCATGACGCTCGAGTAAATCCCGATTTAGCATCGTCGGCTCCCCAACTATAAAGCCTTCCTCAGAGAATCATCTTTCCAACAGTCAATAGTTGATTCGGGTTAGATATGTCAGTTTGCAAACTGACTAGTCATTTTATAAGCTGGCGAAGGTTTTCTAAAACGATTTCAAGATACAGATCGTTTTACAATTGGTCTGAAATTTTCAGTCAATTCGTAAACCGCCTTACAACATATCAGACGGATTGTCATATCATCGTCCTTTTAGAAGTTTCGCCTGAATCTGATTAAGTTTTCAGTTTTCAAAATGAAGCAGTGCAATTTTGTAGATTTCGCCGGCTCAATAACTCTGTCAAATGGAAGAATTGGAAAAGGATATTTTATATCGAGAATATCTTATTTGGTGAAAAACATAACCTATATTAGGTTCGATATGATATCACTGTGTCATCATAAAGAGGTGTTTTTGTTTCGAGGTACCTATATCAAAACTGCAATTGCATGTGCCATTTAACTTGCTGCAATAAGTAATTATTGAATTCAATTTAAGAAATATGTTGTCTTTTGTTGTCTTCCGATAATAAAATATCAAAAAACTTAAGTGTGGTTATCATTTTTCCGTCATTGTTCCTATGACTAGGATAAGGAAGTTCAGCTGGTATTGCCAATATAACAGTTCAATTCACTAGTCACCTGTAGAAACGAAACGTTAAGGCGTTGAGGATAGGATTCGTTTAATGATTTGACAATCAGTCGAATATTTTGTTCGCAGTTTACAAACTGACTGAAAATTTCAGGCCGATTGTGAAACGATCTGTATTGCAATAGCGTTTCAGAAAACATTCGTCAATTTACAAACTGACTAGTCATTTCATAAACTGACCGATTTTAGTATCCGACTGAGACAGATACATAACATGCAAATAAATCAAATAAGTAAAAGAAAGAGATATTCGAAAATTATGGGCTGATGAAATTCCAATTGTATTTATTCATATAAAGATATATTGTATACCTATAATTGAAATTCTTTATATATGTGCAAACATCTTCATTTTTCTACCAGCTGAAGGATTTAAATCATTCACTATACCAAACAAAAATATAATATACGAATGGAAAAAATCTCCCCTGCGCATGAACACTTCAATTGTCACGACACTCCATATTTGCCTTACGCCTAGGGCGCCGTTTTCCTTAGTTATCAACGGGTTTTCACATTTTTATATTTTGTGGGGTCAAGGCGTATCCACATATTACAATTAATAAAGTTTTCTGCTGATATTCAAAAAAATCTCGTGAATGTGGAAAATATAATGATAAGTTTGGTCGAACAAAAAAAAGTTACACCCCTGTTTGTTCTTTTGAATCTCCTTGGCTCCTGTAGTGGAACAGTAGTGGTTACATATTCTACGAATGTCAAGAACCTATCTATCCTCGTGTAATATCCTGGTTCGTTTTCCACGGC
This sequence comes from Coccinella septempunctata, assembly GCF_907165205.1. NCBI lineage: Eukaryota > Metazoa > Arthropoda > Insecta > Coleoptera > Coccinellidae > Coccinella > Coccinella septempunctata. The sequence continues at coordinate 30,368,495 of NC_058190.1, forward strand.
GCATCCATAGCCGTTAGAAACTATCCCATACTGGGTATCACCACAAAACAAGGGCCCGCCAGAGTCTCCTTGACAAGCATCCTTGCCGGAGCCCATGGTACAGACGAAAGATTGGTCCAGGATACCCAAATTTTTTGAAGCGCATTCAGCTCTAGATATCAAAGGAATATCAACGCATTGAAGAACAGGGTTGAATTTGTAAGCTAACTTGTAGTTTGTCTCTTCCGGCAACCATTTTTCACGATATCCCCACCCAATAACCTTCATAATGTTGCACACGTTGATCAAATCTTTTTTTATTGGTTCTTCTGGAAGTTTAATGGATTTTACCAAGTCGTTCATTATGAATGGTTCTTCCAGATGAATTAACGCGATGTCGTTAGAAAAATCCTTGGGATTGTAGTTACTGTGAACGTACACTGCCTTAGCTGGTTGTCTTTGCATTCCTGCTTGTTTGAACTCTGATGTTCCTGATACTACAGTGATCAAACTAGGATGGTTCTCATATAGCTGCGCGCAATGAGCAGCGGTCAATACGAAATCTGGTTTTATCAGAGTGCCACCGCAAAAATGTTTCATAGATCTGGTTTCCCTGATGGATAGCATGAAAGGATACTTTTCTACAGAGCAGTCGTACCCACCAACTATTCTCGTAGTCAAGTTGTAAGGTTGAGATATAGATTCATGAAGGCTGATCGATACGAGAATTATATTGAAGACACAGAACACATGCATAATTTGATTTAAGATTGCCAAATTTGACATTTCCTGAGATGAACCATCATAGAGCCTAATTCAAGCAGATATGGAGAGTAGAGAAAAGGATCAAGGATAACAATCTCTGATAGCCTTAGCCACTTGACGAGCTGATGGGTTTCTGGAGGGAGTTTTCCATTGGTAAAATTATTTCAGTGCTAAGTTAATGCGTATTTTGATATCACTGCAATCATTGCAAAACATTTGAAGCTAGTTCAACCAATGGAATTCGCTGTAATAGAAAATTTTGTTGAACTGGTTCGCATTGAGTGCATATTATAAAAATAGGGTAATAATTTAAAGATATCCTAATGCATATTTGATATTCTGTGATGCAGTTCAGCACTACACCCAAAAAATATAGAGCAGAAAGATAGGAAACGCCCTCAAATCTCTAGTACTAAAAACCGACTACATTTTAGTCAGTGAAAACACTTTTGACAATGAGATGGCGCTGAAAACGTACTGTTTTCTACAGTGACTCTATCAAACACAGTGGAAATTTAGCAAGAATATGGCGGATTAGAAGCACAGATTTCAATGCTATGATCTCTAATACGGAATGCGGATTGGGTCACGTCACGTGACCAAATCCGCTATATTCTTGCTAAAACGATGAAAAACGAGACCACAATTGTCGCCACTGTCTCGTTAGAGTCACTGTACTGTTTTCTATATAATAATTGAAGGGCGCAATATTCGAATTCTATTCCTTGTCTTGAATTTCAATATCGACTTTGTTGAGACCAGAAAACAAACAACCTGAGCGACAAAACAAAAGTATGGTTTTTTTCATCCGAAAATTGTTTGGACTCATGACTCAATTGATATAAATGGAATACGCTATCGGATGTGCTATATTTTTATTCGCAATTCATAAAAAATTTAACAAAATTCAAAATTATGAACAAATAGAGCTCCGACAAGGACCATTGAGTATTAATTATTAGGTTTAATACTCAATTCTATGACACTAAAGTATATGGCAAAGATTATATAATCTTTGGTATATGGTGATATGCTATATACGTCAAAGATGGTATTATTGTGCAATACGTTGTTTTGAATTAAAAACTGGAGACGTTTGGAGGAGGCCTATGGCCAACAATGGACGTGAAATTGGCTGTATGATGATGATGAATGATATCAGATATTAATATGAACCAATATTTAATATACCATCATGTCCATCATAGCATCCATATTTCAGTTCTTTACATATTATTTATAGAATTTTCAGAACCACAATTGAAGAAACGTTACAGAGGTATACAAAACATGTAAAGTGCGTTCAAAAAAAATCGGCGTCAAGTAGGCTATGGAATTTTGAACGTCGATATTTCGCGTCTAAACGTAATTCTTAGCTTTTGCTGTATTATTTTCCAGGTGAAATAATAGTTAGAAGTTAGCATTTTGGATTGTTGTTGAATTAAAAATTATCAGGAATTTTAAAAAAGATAGATCTTACGGACGTGTAAAAAGCATTTATCCTACTTCGAAATTTAGGAGACAATAGAAGGAATCAATCTTTCGAAAGTACTCTTTTGCGAAACGTTGACGGAATAGGTATGTTCAAGCAAAAAAAAGTAGTGGTCGACCAAAGAAGAAAACCTCTGTTATTCAGCAAAAATGAAACTATGATGACAGAAGCTCCACGAACCTTTGTTCGGGTTTTATTTCAAGTGGCTGGAGTATCTGTTGGCATATTTTATGCCACACGATTTTGAATGAATGATATCAGTTGGTTTCCATGAAGATTGACATGTTATCAAAAAATTTAAAAGATCGATTACCTATCCTTGTAGCATTCAAAAAAAATTGGAGTTCTGTATGCATCAGTCAATGACAAAATGTGAGACCTATTTTCTTTCATGGAACTTTAACAGTACAACCTTATGAATAAGGAGAAAGTATCATGCCTTTTTGTAGCTGAATTTTGATAAATTGTCCAATATTTATTTTCATGTAATTCAGTTGTTCAGTTTAGTCATGGATTTTCAGTAATGATCAAATTAATTCAATATTTATAGAAAATAAATAAACATATCGGGATTCCTTCTGTGCTTTATTCATATTATTGAAATATTATTTACAAAAAAAAACAATACCACGATCCGTTCAAGATTCATGTCTCTTACGTATGAAAATAGGTAGTGGATATCGGTTAAAATTTTTACCAAGAATATTTCTACACGCCTCAGATTGTTTGGATTCTTGTGATCTGGAGCAATGGATGAAATGCTTTTCGCACTTTGGGCGTAATTAACTTTTCCTCAAAAGGGCCTTTCCACTTTCCATACAAAATTATGATGTATAGGTTAATTTCATCATTGTTTACATTTTGGGAAGATGGAGTAATTCAAGAAAAGACCTACGTTCAGACACCGAATATCAACGTTTAAAATTCCATAGCCTACTTGACGACGAATTTTTTTGAGCGCACGATATGTTAGCACGTCAGTATAGTTTCTGCTAGCTTTTTTATGATTTCTTTATGAGACAATATACAAATTAATTAATGAATGAACAAAACACTCACAGCAGGTTTCATAAAACTTTGACTTTCCAAACAACAATTTGACAGTCACCCGATTCCCAAATCGAAATCAATAAAATTTTTGCATTTCTGAATATATTGAAGGAGTAGCAATTATTGTGAATCATTGAATGGGCGTATAAAGGTCATAATTTTCCCTAAAGGGGCCTTTCATGCAAGGGATGCTTCTTTTATACAACAATTTACATGGATGAACAGTTCTCAATTGACTTGCAGTAAAATGTTCACTGCAAACACTACTGTAGTGTTTGCTGAAGTCATTTTCCCAACGTCCTGAAAATTTTATCCACTTCGGAACACTGAAAATGAAAATCAAGGAATTACCGAGTTACAAGAATTACGAGTTTCAATACTTACGTTTCTCTATTCCTTGTTAAAGAAAAAAAAACTTAATTTCGAAAAATTCATTTTATTTGATCAACAGTTTTTCACCATGTAATAATTTTCGAACGATATTCTGAGGTTTTCACCAAGAAATTAGAAAAAAAATCAATAATCAGCAACTAGAAGGAGCTAGGTACGAGAATCAAAGCATTCAAAACTTCTTTGATCAAAATGGCCATTCACATACGAACACTTACAAAATTTCATATGTTTCTGCAAATGGCCCTCAAATTAATATCTCAACTAGTCTTGGGGTCTTAATAACACATTTGAAACACAGATGGCGCTCACATCACGTTTAGTCTGTCTACTCTATAAGCTTTGCACTACGCTATTTCTAGCTGTTATTCAGAAATGATGATGAATGCATCAGAAGAATCAAGAAATGATCATACACTAGCAAAGAAAATAATTAGACGCGGATAAAAATATTATATCTTCTCAAACTTTTTATGGTTTTCACTCCCAATCTCTGGAACAAAATCAAATTTGTTCCAGAGATTGGAAGTCATTTTCTGTTGAAATGAATACTTTATACTTTCTACGGATCGAAAGTTATCCTCATTTTCCATTTATCTTTCGATGAATAAATGTTATGATAATTTTCTTATGGATACAGGATATTTGGGACTAGTTATTAATAAAAATAATTTCTCCCTATAACAGATAATATGTCCTCTAGTTTTTCAATGATACTGGGAACCAGTATACCAGTAATTAGAAGAATAGGGAAAAGTTGATTTTTTAAATAACTGCATTTTTGGGAGACAAACTTATAGTTTTTCAATTTTCTGCCACCTCATTAGCGAAACATTTAGATTGGATGAAAGTAAAACAGTGATAAATTGTATGGGGAAAAACGAAATACAATTTGACCTACTCTTTAGATCTTTCCAAATTTCTAAATAAAATTCAAAAATATTGATACACGGGATGGTCAATAATTTTTTCAGGGCCGAAAATGGATTAATTATTGTTTTTGTAGATTCCACTGTGGACAAAGAATATACGGACCAAATATGAGCTTGGGCCCCCCCAGATGGGGAGGTTGAACCGCCTCTACATCTGAAATTGCATAAACAATTATCATTATCAGATATAAGTTCGAATCAGATAGAGAACTTAAGGCAGTTTAGTTGGAAGTTGACTTACAAAACGCTTATCAAGAATTTCATTTAAATTTTTATTTAAATATGTCTTCCTCCTTACCTGACCCTCAGCATCTCGGAAAGAATACGATCCTCGTAGAAATTTCATTTTCAATTGAGAAAATTATTTGCTTGAACATAATTCAAGGATTTCAATCAAGAAAAGATTGAGTAGCAGAAAGATTTATCATATTTAAGGAGCATTTAGCTGACATCTGGTACACCAATTGCGTGAGGAAATGAAATTCGTGAAATAAGAGCATGTACTTGCTGCCATCAAGATAGAAATCAATCAATTACGTGGGCTCTAATCGTCATCAATTTCCTAGTTAACAACCACAAAGTGTACATTCTGATAGATGGCGATATATTACGATAGTTAACAATAGACGACAACTAAGATGACCAATTATCCTATTGTTCTATGCTCGAAGTAAGGACAAACGGAATTGGGAACGATAGTCTTTACCCGAACTGTGGAGAATGCAGACTTTTCTCAACCTACATTTCATGAAGTTTTATAATAGCTCCACACCTACTCCTCAGAGGAAACAGAATCATTAGCGGTATTGAAAGAAACCCATTAGCATTGGCTACGACCTACGTTATTCTGTGTACAAGTTTTGTAACAGTTTGTAGAAATGTAAAAAGTTTTTCAATGAAATCTACTACCATAATGAAGGAATATTGATGTTTTATGAATGAATCACTTAGTTTCACGCTCGAGTTTGGAAGGAGGAATTGGTTATGGTAAAGATAATTGACAGGATTTATGTTCATTTGCGGTCATCAATGGTAATGTTTCGGTACTGCCAATTTAGTTAAAAACATGCTCCAATGAAAATTGAGGTTATTTTATTCTGAGGGAATATCTTGAAAGTACATGAAATTATTTTCTGAAAATTATCTGAAAAAAAATGTTTGTAGAAACTGCTACGCGGTTGGAATTCCCGTATTAGGCATTTCGGATTGACGTCACTTGAGGGGCAAAATCCATCTATGACATTTTTATGGCCGAATGTACCGTTTCATTAGACAAAGATTAAGCTCTTAAACACGATTAAGCATAGATTCTCCTTGAAAAAAAAGACGTTTAAGGCAGTTGCAGGAAAGTCCATTAAGATTTGATGCCCCATCAAAATTCAAAACTGACAGTTTTGAAGGGAAAAATGGAGGATTAACAATTTGATGATGAAACGGTGCGTACGACCATAATGCTGACAAAAGAAATCAACGCCCTGTCAAAGTCGACTGATCCGAAATTCCCTATTCTATTATTATCAGAATAAAGCATAACTTATTTCATCATAATAAGTCTATGCTTAGCAAAATTAGCATAGGTCCTTTCGTTTGCATAAAAAGTGTAACACTTTTCTACACTCGATTTTAGTATTCGTTTGCTGATAGAATTTACACCAGTGTAGAGGAGGTGTAGTTTATCTACATCTCCTTTTGACTATGTGTAGATAAACTACACTTCCTCTACACTGGTGTAAATCAAATCGAGTGTAGAAAAGTGCTACACTTTTTATGCAAACGAAAGGACCTATAATAATAGGTATGCATAAATAACGTTTCGGAACTCGGAACCTCCTTCAGACTCGTCAGAAAAATAGACAATAAATCGAAATGTTCAGAATCATTTCCATAATTCCGTATTAGAAGTTATTATATTTCCTCGGCCCATATCTCAATTGAGGAGAAAAATAAAATTTTATAACTTTTCTTCATTACTTACTTCGTATTAATTACGGTCATACAGAGTGGTCAGTTTTTCCTGGGCGGACCTTAACTTTAACAACTTTGTTTTTTCTTATGGCAACCTTTATTTTTGTGAATTAATCCTTTTTAATATCCCAAATGAAGGAAATTTCTTGTATTTGCCTTTTTTCGATATTTTCAGCATCTCAGCATGATAGATAGGTATTTCCATCCAACTCATGTTATAATATAGGAATATGAAGATGTATTGATTTTCAGCCGAATATGGTTCGATAGGAAATCTCGAAATCTTTCTTTGACTTATCAAAAATCCACTTGATATACATGGTGAGTCTGGAGAGACGCACCAACTCCAGGTGTGTATTATACACGTGAAATTAAAAAAAAACATTTTGTTCTTATATGATTCTCATTTGTTTTCAAAATATAGCGTTATTACAAACAAACAAAATTTCCTACATTAATATGATTTATATAGCGCCGTTTTGACAAATATTCAAAAATACTGCCATCAACTTCTGAACACATTCTACTTGCTTTTTTGAGTGATTCATGTGTTTCTTCAACAAACACTGCTGCTTTTCTAATGCGTCAAATAAGGCCTATAATTTGAAAAAAAAATGGGAATCGGGAAGAACGAAATGAGTTTATACAAATTATTTTTACGTGTACATGCTAGGCAAAATTCGTTGTCTCCTGATGGGATCTCGAGAACTATAACAGCTAGAAGAAAACGGATGACACATTCTATAGCTCTTTTTTCATGACTAATCTAAATCTGAAAACAGAATCGACCTATCAGTTTTAGATTTCGACTTATAAACAAAAATTGAGATTTTGACGATTCCGAAAAGTTCTCATAACTTTTTTGTCTTTGAAGTTACAGATCTGAAACTTGAACCTTCTTAGGCACTTTCATACGTTGAATCTATTGACGAAAGATTTTTTTTTCAATTCAAGCATAACAAACTCAATAAAAGTTTGCATACAAAAATTGGAAGTTCACCTAATGATTCGAAAAGAAAAAATATTTTGAGCTCGTCAGTGGATTCTACGTAAAATAGTGCCTGTAGAAGGTTCAAGTTTCAGATTTGCAACTTCAAAGACAGAAAAGTTATAAGAACGAAATTGTCGAACTCAAAAACGAAGTATCGTAGGAGGCTGCGGTTTTCACCATTCTTTATTTCTCCGAAAAAGAGCTGGGAAATGTTTTCTTCTAGCTGCTACAGTTCTCGAGATACTCCCAGTAGAATTATTTTCTCTGTTTCTCCTTGAAGATTCGAATCTTTCAAAAATTCAAGCAGAAAAATGCTTTGCAGCTTGAAGATCTGCGTGCGTGCCTGTAAAAATTATGAATTCCATTTTTTCGAAGGAATTTGTAGGAAAAGGAGGAAAGCGGGTATTTTGTCTCCTAAAATTTCTTAACTCGTTTAGTTTTTTGAAACATTCATATCTTGTCCATTCAAACTCATTTCTATTTTTCTTGAACTATAATTTAATAGCATATAATCTACAGGTAACATTTTTTTGTCAAAATGACAAATATTTCTAAAACTATAGTTTTTCTGTATTGGGAATACAGAAACATGTAGGAAGTTTCGCAGAGAATGGAAAAACACCACTGATTATATTGTGTCCCATTTGAATAATTAAAGTAAACCTCCATTCCTTTCTCGTGGGACACCCGATATATTTGAAAATATTTTTAGATTGTTCAATACATGGAGTAATTCAATTTTGCATCAAAAAATTTTGCCAAACTTTGACCGCTACAGTTATATCGTCCGCTGCGGCACTAGTGGGACATCCTGTATATTATAAAGGTAATGAAACGAATGAATACTTACATCCTAACAAGTAAATATAAATAAATTGCAAATCGCTTGATGAATTTCAATTAGGACATATAGGGATGAACAAATGAGTCTTTGGAATTGGTATGACTCTTGTCGACAGTTGACAAGAACTTATGAATTCATGAAATATTTCTATACTTCATAGGATGTGAGTATTGTTCTAAATCGATTTTCTCTATATTTTAGTCGAAAATTAAATTTTTTGGTTGAAAATATGGAGCCTACATCCCCTCGTCTACGCTTATATGGCTATGTCTGACGTTATCTCTTCTACTTCGTCTTCAAGAATATTGTAAGCTGGTATTGTGGAAACACTGACGTGGTCGTTTCCAAACGGACCCTTGTATAGTTTCTAAGGGCGGGAAACAACCCTTATAAACTGGGTTCCAGGGCAGTCACAACAAAACTCTGACTCACCCGATCGTTGGTAATTAACTGAATGCGTTCATCATAACAATTCAAACTAGGACATGAATAATGTGACGAGATGTGTGCAAAACTTTGATTCTGTAGACTATCTTGGAAAACAAGAATGATTTTGATATTGAAAAGGCCAAATGTTGCTGAAAATTCATATATTATTATTTCGAATTATTTCCTCAGTTTTAATACAAAGATTTGTCGGAAGGTTTTTGAAATCGAAGAATGTTGATGTATATATTTCAATTTCATGCATCTCTCTCGTCGAAGTTGAAAATAGATTTAATGCATAGGAAGAAATAACAGAAGAGATGAATTATGTGACTGGTTGATGATACGGCTCGCACTCGTTGTTGTCTATTTCTGTTTAATTATGCAAGAGATTCCTCTTCCTCATCTCCAAAAGTTCATCTCCATATACTGAAAACATTTGAAGAACCTTATTTCACATATCACCTAAAACGTCTAACTAAGAGAAACATGAATTATTCTCATAATTTCTGAACATTCATGAATCTGTGATCTGCCACAACTGGAATATTTTGCGAAGGTAATGGTTAGATTAGAACCGTTATAAATGATAGAAGATAAAATAGTTAGAAAAGTCGGAAGGTATCAGGGCCATCATTCTCTTTCATTGGTTATAATGAATCTTTTTCGATTCACCCTACACAATAGTTCCACTAGGTTCCATCACTATACGACAGAATTAAAATTTGCTAAGCGAATATCAAGGACAAGGTTCAAATGGAAATTGTTATTCAGACAAGTAGTGGGCTATGAAGAGGTGACGCTTCTGTTCGAAATTGGAGTCGTTTCAACCTTCCGAGCTTTAGCATAATAAAAAATGGATTGTTCACCAAAGAAGGCGTTATTACGAAGAACCTGAGTTTAAATCATTCATTATTGAAATCACAGTAAGATTTAAAAGGTAGGAAACAGAATTTATTCGGCCCACATATGTGCCGGTAGCCCCATCTGTAGGCACAGGATTACGTGTCACACATCGCGGATCGAACAGCGATGCCAAATTGTGGAAAGGATAGGTTACAAACAGGGAAATCATTCGATTATGGAATGAGAATATGAGAAATATATATGATTATAATGGGTCTAGGGAAATAGGCAACTACTAACATAACGACCCTATCTTTCCACTTACAGAAGATAGATAGAGAAAACCATTCTAAACATTTCTACACTCTTTTGCCGTTTTGCGAATAGGTAAATCATGGAAATGAAGTCAGGAACAAAAAGATCTTCATTTTTCATCCATCCTTAAAATGATAGATAGATAGGTTATTGAGGACGGCAAAATGTCTTAACACGTTGGAAATTCTATCTGCAGAAACAAGGAATTTCATGTATTTTATATTTATAATATATCGAATGTCAGTTTTTTGTATTGGAAGTATTAGCTAGATCTTTATTATATCTATTGAGAAAAAAGTAATTTTTCCGGCAACGTTACCTACGATGAACCGGCATAAAGATTGACAGGACAATTAATATCCTAATTTTTCATATCAATGTCGATTGAATTTCCAGTAGAATATTTGGAATTCGAAAGATATTTGCAAGAGTTGTGAGTACAGTTCTTCGATTCAACATTTGTAGTATTGGAATAGAAATCGAGAATAGCTCGTTTAGTGGTATCAGATGTTAAGATTGTTAAAAACTGAAATGTGCTCCTTTTTTACATACAATCTTATGAATTTGAAATTTTTATAGTCTAAGAATAAGATGAGGTTAAAAACTTGCGATAGAAATTTCTCATTTTCTTTCATTTCTAATCAGGAATACCATATTCTCAACGTTTCATTCAATATGCCCACATTCGCGACATTCTGGCAACGCGGTGGCGGATCATCTACGATCGCGCGAAGAGAAAAGAGGAGGGTGGGGAACGTATAAAATTGAAAACCGTTGTACGACTTTCCTCAATTCAAAGCGAAGCTCGTTATAGAGTTACTACAGTATTGAAAATTATTACGTGTTATTAGTTAAATAAAAATCTAACAAAATGAGGGAAATCGTACACATTCAAGCTGGACAGTGTGGAAACCAGATTGGAGCAAAAGTAAGTACATTTTCTTGGAATTTTCGAATAAAATTGTATGATTTTCCGAGAATTTAGTTGTGCAACGGCCATATTGGGAACAGCCCTGGACTTGAGCAAAATTCAATGTGAGAGTAAATTATTACTTTTGGACGGAATCTAAACATAACCCATTAATGTTTTACAATATTCAATGCTTATTAGAGAGAAATAATCCTGTTCAATCTAAGGTGGCTGTTCGTTCGATACCGGCCGGCGCTCTACTAGCCTAACTGAAAATATCGGCTTGTTGATCGTTCTGAGAATAGGAATTTTGCCGGTATATTCACAGGATTTTCAATCATTTTGTTTTCATCCGAATAGTTGGCTTACAAATTTTTCTATCAATATTGAGGTACGATCTTTTCCTGTGTCATTTTGAATGGTTCTTACTTTCCATAATTTTCATCTTAAATGTAACGAGAAATTGTTAAGTGTTTTCTTCACTACATTGATTATTGATAATCTACTCTCCTTAATTTCAAATGTGTTGGTTGAGAAATTGAAAAATTTGAAACATGAAGTGAATGTTTTCATTCAGATTAATATAAAAAACCGTTATTCAGGCGGCAACCGGCGTCTGCTATCACGATTCACGAAGCGGTTGCGTTTTGTTTGAACATCTGCCGTTTTCTCGTAGGGAAATAACCGTCAGTTGAATCCGGTATGAATTGAATAGATTGAATAGCAAATTTTATTCACATTTTATGACTGGGTGTGGTTGACAGGATCAATACATTTGTACTGGTTCGCAAATAAAGTTGCTTTATTTCATTACATATACATATTACGAATTTTCGAGAAAATACAGTAAATTCAATTTGTCGTAGAATAAAAATTGAATTGAAGCTTCACATAATTCTTTTCATCTAACCTAGGAAAATTTAGTTTCATTAATAAGTTTCTCACACTGGTTAGTAATAATTGGGGTAATCATAGGAACAAGTCAACGTGTATATCATCTTACACTCGAATGGTTTTAGATCTTAAAATTCTTCAAGCATGAAATAAAAGTTCAATATCCTCCTTCGCGCATGCTGTATCTGAAAATAGTAGTCAAGTATTCTGCAGTACCTAACACGCCCATCTACCTATCTAGAAGGCATTGGTATTCGATAACTGTCTATGACCTCCTGTCAAGAACTTTTTGCAGGCATCATTTATCCTATGCAAATAGAAAAGAACGCATTTCCTGGGCGGGTTCAAAGTTTCATTATCTTGGCATCCTTTCCAATAGGGCTATTTTTGTTGCTCATGGGAAAGGAGGGGGTCTATTGTGAACAATTCTATGGGAGGATGTCTTTCTTACCTTTCGAAGAATCGTTCTTTCATTTCGTTCCTTTTTATATATAAAATACTGTATTTGGTTCAGTTCCACATAATTAATTTTTATGTTTCTCATCAGTCATAACCATTATCATAGAAAATATTTAGAAATTGCTTCATGAAATATTGAAAATTCCATCTTGCGTCCATTTTGTTCGGAATCATTTATATTATCTTGTTAGCACAAAAGTTCATCGATTATCGCTTAAGCTAGGGTTGGAAATAAAAATTATAGGATATATACCTTTTTCCTAGAAGAGGGTGAACGTTTGTGAGAAATCAATTGTATTTGTCGGTCATGTCGTGAGTCACTGAGCGAGTCATGTTCTACTGATTTTAACACGTAGTGTTATTTTATTGAATTAAGGATCTGAAATAGAAAATAGTTTGGAGCCAATTCAAATTCAGGTTGCACCGTTTCTATAAACAATGGATTAAATTGTCAAACCACGTTTATTTCATAGAATTTCTAGTTACTTGAAGTCTAAGAATTCAATAATTATTAAGTAATGCAAACGTCTATTAAGTTTGTTTTGGCAAGATTTTCTCATGTTTTGCGGAAAATTTTCGATAATAGCAATTTTTATTGAAACAATATTTTTGACTCGTGTCAAGGTGACAAATTGTCTATAAATGATTTTAACATCGCAGTTGGCTTTGAATTGATCTCGTATTATTTCATGAGTTTTTGTCTCCTTTCATTTTACATACTGCGAGATCAGAAGGTACTTTTAATTTTTGCACTTTGGCGCAAAATCATCGTATAGATTTTCTCCAAATCTTTCAATTTGAATGAGTCGTGAGAACAATAAATTGTGTTTCTAATATTGATTTCATCGATTACGTCTTGATAATAAATTGGTTGTTATTCGAATCTTGAATTAGTCATCCTTTGTCAGAACTTCGCCGATTTCGCCGCAGTGAACATTTGGGCGGTGTCCAAATTTTACGGAAATCGATAGGGCGAAGTAGACATGCCTGTTGGCAACAGCGAGAGGGCTTCTTGAAAAATAGGGGGCGAAAGGGGAGTAAAAGATAGTGTTTCAACCCGCTTTGCACCTGTCGTATCATCATTCTCTTCTTTCATGAAACTACATCATTACGTTTTATGGCTCAGTTCCTTTGTGTGACTCATTCAATTTATTGAAATTTCGGATGTAATTTTTTAATCTAGAAACGCAGTAGTCTGAATTTTATATCTTCATAACATTTTTATAATTTTTTTAAATTATATGATGGATAATAACTATCTTACTATCTACTTACTATTTCTACTTCAAACCCAACATTTAAATTCGGATTGACAGTAGGTTTCAAGCGATTTATCTTTTTTTTATACAATATGGAAAAAAATTTGAAAACTGTTTTCTATATTGAAATAACCAATTGATCAGAATAATAAAGAGAATTTATTAGAATATACCTATCTTAAATTAGGCAAAATGAGAATAAAATTTTCTGTTCGAAAAACTGAATAACTTCGGTAATATCAAATCGGTCCAACAAAATTCCATCTAGGTAATATTCAAATCCTCTGTTGATCCCTGCATTCAAAAAACGGATTTAATGAAATGTTTGTTCTTGATATTTCTGAGATAAAGTACTTATCATTGTTGCGATGCACGAAAGAAAATAAAAACGTCATTAAAAGTATGCACGTTAATGAAACAAATAAATTTGTAGGAAATTCTTAAATCAAAAATTTTAAGTAATTTTTTCGTTAATAAAAAATTATCAATTGAAAAATCAAGATAAATTGATGAAAAATCATCAATTCATCTTTTCTACATTGACGGAAACATGTGTCTCCTAAATAATTTTCCTCAATTGAAACTATATTACCTAAATTTTCCTCTAGCTAGTAACCCCGCATAATCCATTATGTGGGGGAGACTGTCATGACTGTGATGTAATGGATGTTTAATTCTGAGTCATCCTCTCAGGCCTGTTCCGTTCCATTCACTTTTTGGCACGAAATTTTTTTTATGACGTCATCCTATTGATTATACGCAACCCATCTACGTTTATGGAGAACTTCCTCCGTCTCCGGAAGTATATTTATTATGTTAGTCCTGAACGTTTGCGTGTTCAAATAAATAAATTTCTAGTTAGTAAAATACATAATGCTTCATATTAAACTTCCATAATTCCGAATGAATAAAATTGTCTTGATAAATACTAATCTTTTCGTTTCCAGACTTGGAAGTGAACTTAATTGAATTTTTTCAAACCAGTTAAGTGTCGTTGAATTACTATTTCTTTTTAATTCGTCAACCGTGGTGTAGGACGTCTTCAATTATATCGGTTATATGGCGTTACGCAACGTATGTCTGATGAGGTACTATATATAGAAATGACTGCAACGAATCGTAAAATTTAGTCATTGCCATTTCATGGTGATAAGTCCGACTTTCATAGCCTTATTTGTGCATAAACCTGTCGCCGATACTCTTTTACTTCTACAGGAGTAGTCCTTGTACGAGTTGACCATATTTGAATGGAAAGAAATACCAGTATTGATCAGAAATACGCGTCCGACCTTTGGAAACTTTGTTGTTGAACCGTAGATCGTTGACGATCTTTATCATTGATAATAATTATTGTTTTATCATTCAGATGGGGACATGTTTTTTTCGTTAATTCCCCGGCAAGATGATACACGATTATAATTGGCATCCAATCAATATTGGTGTTATCAGTTCCAGTTCACCAATTTTGTTATTCTCCTTGTTGCTGGGAGTTCGCCAAAATATTGTATTTTTGTTCACTATCAGGCCTTAATATGTATTTCTGTACTTTGAATAATTGCTTGCATAAAAATGTGAAAATGATATACATATACAAATGAAATAGCATTTTTTAAATCTTTCTTCTACCTTCTCTACTGAAAACTAGGAACTAAAATCGTGTCATTTGGCATCCGCCCAAAGTATTCTCAGACGGAAGTGCACTCTTGTTTTAATACCGTCGATTCTAAACCGACGTAGTATCAAGAACGTGAGCTAATTAGTCTTAATACTAATGATGCTTAGTGTAGGTCATTTGCGCTGATCACTTGGGTGAATGACTTGCATGGCCTCTCTAGCTTCTCAGCAATCGCGCTATTGAAGTAACTACTTCGCCTTACTCATTGTTAAGTATTCCACACGGTTATTTGCGTTATTTTGGTTGATTATTCACCATTTCTCGAAATTATTGCCGTCAATGAATACGCCACTAAAGTATTCGAGGTTATTTATCAGCACATACCAGCAATTTTCATTTAAATTATTTGTCCTCATCGTAATGTAATAATAGAATTTCATCTATGTAATGCATCCGTGAAATATCTTGTTTCACATCTTAACTGGTTCACCTTAGAAATAGGTTTTTGCGTTGTTTACATTTCATAAATCAGAACATTTCAACATTTTTCTATCAAGATAAAATACAAATATTATTGATTGGTTGGTGTTCAACACTTTTAATCTACCTCCTATCAAGTTTCAACATACTGATGGTTGTTTTTTTTTTTCAGTTCTGGGAAATCATCTCCGACGAACATGGCATTGACCCCACCGGAGCATACCATGGAGACTCAGACCTCCAGCTCGAAAGAATCAACGTATATTACAATGAAGCATCTGGTGGCAAATACGTGCCCCGTGCCATCCTAGTAGATTTGGAACCCGGTACCATGGACTCTGTCCGTTCAGGACCTTTCGGACAAATTTTCAGACCTGACAACTTCGTCTTTGGACAGTCTGGAGCTGGTAACAACTGGGCTAAGGGTCA
This sequence comes from Coccinella septempunctata, assembly GCF_907165205.1. Taxonomy (NCBI): domain Eukaryota; kingdom Metazoa; phylum Arthropoda; class Insecta; order Coleoptera; family Coccinellidae; genus Coccinella; species Coccinella septempunctata. Next base: position 30,384,536 of record NC_058190.1, read on the forward strand.
TTACACAGAAGGTGCCGAATTGGTAGATTCGGTTTTGGACGTAGTACGTAAAGAAGCCGAATCATGCGATTGCTTACAAGGGTTCCAACTTACACACTCACTTGGAGGAGGTACCGGATCCGGTATGGGTACCTTGTTGATCTCCAAAATCAGGGAAGAATATCCAGACAGAATTATGAACACGTATTCAGTAGTACCCTCGCCCAAAGTATCCGATACTGTAGTAGAACCATACAACGCCACACTGTCAGTCCACCAGCTTGTTGAAAACACCGATGAAACTTACTGTATTGATAACGAAGCTCTCTACGACATCTGCTTTAGGACTTTGAAATTGACCACCCCAACTTACGGAGATTTGAACCATTTGGTTTCCCTCACAATGTCTGGAGTCACAACATGTCTTAGGTTCCCTGGTCAATTGAACGCCGATCTTAGAAAGTTAGCCGTAAACATGGTACCATTCCCTCGTCTCCACTTCTTCATGCCAGGTTTTGCACCATTGACATCCAGAGGTAGCCAGCAATACAGAGCCTTGACAGTTCCTGAACTCACCCAACAAATGTTCGACGCCAAGAACATGATGGCCGCCTGCGACCCAAGACATGGTAGGTACTTGACAGTAGCAGCTGTGTTCAGAGGAAGGATGTCAATGAAGGAAGTTGACGAACAAATGCTCAACATCCAAAACAAGAACAGCAGCTACTTCGTAGAATGGATCCCCAACAACGTAAAGACAGCCGTTTGTGACATTCCACCAAGAGGTTTGAAAATGTCTGCCACTTTCATCGGTAACTCCACTGCCATCCAAGAGTTGTTCAAACGTATCTCCGAGCAATTTACCGCTATGTTCCGTCGTAAGGCTTTCTTGCATTGGTACACAGGAGAAGGTATGGACGAGATGGAATTCACTGAAGCTGAATCCAACATGAACGATTTGGTATCAGAATACCAACAATACCAAGAGGCTACCGCTGATGAGGATGCAGAATTCGATGAAGACCAAGAAGCTGAAGTTGATGAAAACTAAATTGTTGCCTCATTTCGAAAAGCAAAATAGCTTTAAATTCAAAATTGTTTCTCTATTATATATATATATCATTTTTACAGTTTTTTGTACATTCCGGTTTGTAAATTTTGAATACATTACTTAACTTATTCAAGACTGACTTTTTTGTTGCTTTCATTTCCATCTATTCACTCATTGTAACATTTTCTGCGTCTTTTGTTGAAAAAGAAATAGGCATTAAGTCGTTGCTGCCAACTTTATTAGGGCTGCCTCATACTCCCTAGTTTTTTTTTTACTATGCCTAGTCCTTGTTTGATTTTTTTACACGTCTAATGTGAATTCATTGGAGTAATGCTTATTTATTTCGATCGATATGTTTGTTAAGATTGCAAGTTTCGCAGTTAATAAATTTTTATTCCTCTGCAATAACAGATTTTAAATAAATGCAGAATTTTACATAATCTTTGTTTCATTTATTTTTTCAGGGTTATTGGAACCGTTATTCGTCCTTGGTATCAAGTGTTCACGATTTCTTAACAAAAAACAACGCCATTATTAAAAACGAACCAATTAGTATAATTATGTATAAAACAATCTATCCCGTGTATTTGAGGTACAGAAACCGTCAAAGGTTACACTATTACCGCCGTCTGGAATTTGCAGAAATTCGTCATTTAATAAATAATGGCCCTTGAAATACTTTCACAGATTTTTACTATTTTGGAAGAGTTAAGTTCACGAAATTTTCATAATTATGAAGCAAACGACTTCGAATTTCCACATTATTCGTAAGCTTACTATGATGTACAATAATTTATGAAAGCCCTGAATATTCATCAAGAATTGAGACGAAAGGCAAACGTTGCTGTGAAAATTTTCCCGTCTACATCCAGGAGAGATAAAAATTCAATTTATTTTCTGTATTACCCAAAAGTACAAGCTTAACTAAAGTTAAATGAGTTACGGTTACACGGGGTATTCAGTTATGGACGGACAGATATACACTTCATTAATATTTTCAGCAAACGTGTATTTTCCTTCAATATTCGTCCATCATCCTGTTATCTGAAAATTTGAAGTGCGGAATCAAACGTCATTCGTTGAAATCAGTTTCCGGTTTCCGTGTCTACTATAAATTTTATTGAAATGATCGCTACAGGGCAACATACGTTTCGACATATTTTTTATCTGAACAACATACTTTGGCATACAGTTTTAAAAAAATCGTAATATACCATAATATAAATGGTGTAAGTACATACCACCGTTTCTTCAACTACTATATTTAAATGGGGTTGAAACAAACAGCATAAGTTTCCATATATTTCGTATAAAATTTGAAAAACAAAAATATGTTTCGAGAGGAAATTCAATTTAGGACAATTTTTATCCCATGAATTCACTTCGTAGCTTCAGTAGTTTTGAAGAAAATTGAAGAGTTAAATTTCATCATTCTAGTATTCCAAAAGTTGGTGGGTAGTACTCATGCAATATGCAATTGATAAATCTTTAATTTCGATATAAGCGGAAAGCGGAAACACCGCAGCAATAAAAATATTTCAGAACGATAGAGCAGTGTGGTTCTTACAAAAGAAATCAATTTTTCAATGAAATCGTAAATCATGCGTTAGGCTTCCATAGCTGCCAAACTAGACGTTTTAGGAATTTAGTTGAGAAGCATTGCCTTCGTACTTTCAATTCTGCATCTCAGGAAATTATTTTCTGATGTACAGGGTGTTCCCAAATAAAATTATTCAACAAATGAAAGATTTTCGAATGGAACACCCCTTATATTTTTGCATATTTTCAATGCTCTTCAATACCTCTAGCATGATGCAAAATATTAGGGATATTTTTCCAACTTTACGGATCTTATTCAGAAAAAATTGCAAAATTTCGACGAAACAGTAGTTCGATAAAAGAACTTTACCGATTTCCAGAAGCGATATAAACATGAATTTGATCAGGATTTCTTTTAACTTAAGAATTTGCTTAGTCATCGTTCCTAAATGATCAACCTCTCTTAGACAGTGTGTCCGTTATCAATGTCCAAATATGAAGAATTTCAAATTGTTTTTTCTCGATTATTTTTTCAAATGTAACACCCTGTGTTTTCATGATGATGTACACAGTTTGAAACCTTACATTTTTTCAGAAGTAACCTTAGGATTATTTTCACTCCTGTGTCCAGCAGACACGAAAAATGACATTTCAAACAAAAATTTCAGGAATTATGAACCCGCAATAACTAACGAATATCATCATCATGGAAAAAAAACAGGGTGTTATATTTGAAAAAATCGAGAAAAAACAATTTGAAATCCTTCATATTTGGGCATTGATAACAGACACCCTGTATAAGAGAGGTTGATCATTTAGGAACGATGACTAGGCAAATTCTTAAGTTCAAAGAAATCCTGATCAAATTCATGTTTATATCGCTTCTGGAAATCGGTAAAGAGCTTTTATCGAAATACTGTTTCGCCGAAATTCTGCAGTTTTTTCTGAATAAGATCCGTACCGTTGGAAAAATATCTCTAATATTTTGCATCATGGTAGAGGTATTGAAGAGCATTGAAAATATCAAATATGCAAAAATATAAGGGGTGTTCAATAATTTTATTTGGGAACACCCTGTTTATTAAAAAATAATTTCCTGAGATACAGAATTGAAAGTACAAAGGGAATGCTCAACAAAATTTCTAAAACGTCTGGTTTGGCAGCTATGGAAACCTAACGCACTATTTGATCTATTTCAGGACCCTGTATAAGCAGACCCACACTATTTTTTGACAAGGAATCACACCTCAAATTTATTCGCAAATTATTCATTTATTACTATGACTACCTATACAGGGTGATTCATCAGTAAACGGACAATCGAAAACCGCAAACAGAGGGCATGGAGCTGAGTTCAAAAACTCCTGATATGACGTGTGTCTTAGGTACCTACACCTTTTCCGATATACAGACTATTTTCTCAAATTCCTCGAATTTTCGTTTGGTTATAACTCCTGATATTTTCGTTGCATTCGACTGAAAATTCATTATCAGGTTTAAGTTGATAGCTTCAATGAAACAGAACATTAAAATTCTCAGGACCGGACTCATTAAGGTTATATTCAAACTCATGAAAAACACCCCATATGTAGTTTCTCATCACAATTTTCATATTATAGTTAATTGCATGTACGATTTTCTCGATTTAAATGAATCTGAATCTATCTATATGCCCCATTCGTGGATTATTTTTAATAATTGTTTTGTGGTCTCTTGAAAACAGCGCTGCATAAAAATGAATTTGGAAATGTTTAACTGACTTTTTTCGTTCTCAATATATGGCTTGTATTGGTTTTTGACATTTATAGCATACATGGCTATTCAGAATTGTCATTTACAGTGATAATAAGCCTCATTATTGATAATGAACAAAAATGGAAAAAAAAGCTACGGTATCATAAAAATTATAATTATAACTTGATATCTTCAGAATGAATCGCGTTTTATGGACAACACGTGCACCTGAAGTAATTTGCCCGATTGATTTTCACCTCATTCATCTTTCTAGTGAAGGTAATGATTAAGAATTCGTATAAGTATGATAAATGATCTTTCGAAAACTTCATTGACTATACTAATAGAGAATATGCGGACGGGTGGATTGGTAGGGTAGACACCAACATTGGACTGTTAGATCTCCTGATCTGACACTCGCCGATTTATTTCTTTGTGGTTATTTGAAGACCAAGTTCTATGAAGCAGATATCCTGTCAAGGAAAAAATTATTAGATTGAATAAATGCTGCTTGTGATGAAATTCGTAGAAATCCCTATGTAATAAAACGAGGAGTTACGAGCATCATAAAGATTGCCAAAAAGTTGGAGAAAAGTGGAGAAAATCATTTTGAACACCTACTTCAGACTACTAGTTATCCGTAGAAAGACGATTTATTCTGAAGATCAAGTTATAATTATTAGTTTCAAAGTGGCTTAGTTTTTCCTTTAAAATTTCCTCAACTTTTATCAATTACGACAATTGCAAAACATTTTATCATTGTGAATGACAATTTCGAGTGGCCGAATATGGTATTACTGTTAAATACATTAAATAGAATATTCATTGAAGAAAAAATTGCAATTGAGAATTTCTAAACACATTTCAATGAAGAACTCTATTCCTGCAGGCGTCTGACCACAAAACAATTATTTATAAATTATGATCAAAAGGTGAGGCAACCCAATTCATAGATAACGAAAATGACCTCCATAACCATATGGAGGGTGTTTCTTGTTTCTTGAGTGTTTGAACTTGAAATAAGTACAGCCTCACTGAGCCTGATCATGATTTTTGTAAAATTTAAATGCTCTCTGTTGTGTTGAAACCGTCAACTTTAAGATAAATATAAATTTTCCTTCGATCGAGAATTTAAGGATTTATTTGAAAAATTTCTGAAAACCCCCAGTATAATGGAAACGGGGTTCCGAAAGCACTCATATAGAGTGTTATTTGCACTCAGCTCAATGCCCTCCATTCACGATTTTCATTTGTCATGTATCGTGAAACACCCTGTATACAGGCATGACGTAAGAAAACCTGATGATTTATTTTAAAATATCAATAGTCGTAAAACATACGATTACTATTCAAAGACGTAGCTCCCCATTCTTGTTGAAAATACCTATACCTGGAGCAAGATATGTATTATGACACAAAAGTAGATTACTACCTATTCATTGGTTTTTTTTTAATGAGAACCAATCTCTAATTATAGTATACTATTCACAACGGATAAATTTTCCTTGATTTCAATCCCCCTCACCTCTTCACGCTATTTTATTTTGCAATTATCTAATCATCACTGCGACACTAGTATATTCGAAACTAGTACCTACACATTGTGACATTGAATAAGTATAAACTTTATCAAATAAATAGGAATTGTTTTCATTGACTGCCTGTTTAGGCGTGATCCTTCTTCATTAATAAACTTCATTGGCACACCCAGTAAAATCATTGGAAATTCGTCGGCAACCTAAAGTTTCCTGAGAAAATAATGAAAAGCTTAATTGTTGAAGGTAAAGAATTATAAATTCGATTTTTTGTGTGCCATATAATAACATTAGCATATAATTAGTGGATTTTTTTACACGACTGGCCGTTCCACTGAATGTCTGAATTTGTGGCAAGTGATTGGACGAACTGATCTTCAATGCCGTTAGTTTCGCGCATTTCGAAAAGGATTAGGGAGGTTTTAACCTCGGTTTTGACATCTTGCAATTGCATTGGCAGGTAGGTACCCAAATTTTGGGAATATCAACAAGGAAGTGGTTGCTTGAATGAGAGGCGTCACAATTCGTTGCATTTCTGTTTGAAAAGGCACCACCCAAAAATTAGAGAAATTCTTTGGCGCCATGACACCACCGTTCTGCCACACTCCTACACAGGGTGGGCTGTGGTTCTGCATATAGTAACTCGAACCATTTGAAATATGACTGAGGACGGCTAAGGGAATCATACAAATAAAGAACTCTTTTCTGATTGTAAGTAATGAATAAATAATTTTTCATATCTTTCTAATCGTTTTGAAAAAACTCGAAAAATCAGAAAGAAATTATGTACTGCGTATTGCGGTGCATATAATTAATATATGATATTTTAGATTGTCAGAAACAACAACAATATCTATTTCAATACTGTATTTAATTTATTGGGTAATGAAGTATACAGAGTGTCCTGGAATTACTTGACTCTTTCTCAGCTCAGGTGTGAATAAAGTAGAAAGTATTTTTTTTCTTACGAGACCGCTTTATGTAGATATGTGCCTCTAAATGGTACTCCCATAATTAAATTTTCAGTTGTGATAAATTGCCAATGATTGAAAAGATTCTGGTAATGTTTTGAATTTGAGTCGATACAAATACAGGCTGGGCTTTTTAAAACGAAAAAGACGAGATAACGGGCGGAATAAATTTATTTCGAAAAAATGCTCGGACACGTCGATTTTTATATCGAGGCAGACCACTTCTAAGGTTAAATTCACAACTACATATATCGCTTCAACCCTTAGTGTTAGAACACCAACCCCTAAATTTTGAATAGGAAAGATAGGGTGAGTGATACCTCATTTGAAAGGCCTTTTTATCCTGAATTCAGCGTATAAATTTTTTTCTCATTTAATGCATTCGTTTTAGAGATATTAAATTTTGAATTTCGTACAGTACCAGTCATTCCGCTAACCATGCTATGTGAAATCATCAATTATTTGACTAATTCATTCTGTGATTACGATGGTAACCGTTAATTGTCAACATTAGACAACGAAATAATTATTATTGGTAATTACTTTCTTCAACCATTGAGGTGAAAATGGTTAATTCTTTGGCAGAAACAATTGAAATCATTTCTTTATTTTTCATTGTGGATGAGAGAAATGAATATTATTTTGATGTCTGGTTTATGGCAGTTATGAAGTTTCATCAAATCTACAGAATAAATGAATATTAAATTCGCTTGATTCAGACAGCTTGCTTGACGACAATACCATCGTTGTTTCAAATTAAAATGTCAATATTTCAAGAATCAATGAATCAAATGAAGAAAAAACCAATATGCTGAACTCAGGAGAAAAAGGCCTTCTAAATAAGGTGAAATTTACCCCATCTTCCTTATTGAAAATTTAGGGGTTGTTGTTCTAACACTATACTATACTAAGGGTTGAAGCGATGTAGTTGTGAATTTGATCTTAAAAGTTGTGCCCCTCGAAACAAAAATCGACGTGTCTGAGCATTTTTTCGAAATTAATTTATTCCGCCCGTTATCTCGTCTGTTTCGTTTTAAAAAGCCCACCCTGTATGTACATACTGCAATGATTTGTTTCCAATACGTTCCCCTCAGGCCCGCCAGGCACGTGTACTGACTCCAAGGTTTTTTTTTTAGAAGATATCGTTGAAATTCCTCCTTCCACCTCTATGTATTTTACCATTAAATCTGCACAGAGTCGGATTTAAGAGTATGCCGCCTTTAGGCTAAAGTCCAGGACAGCCGTCTCTATATAGGTTGAGTCTTTGACTAGTAGATATAAGATATTACACACTAAAATAATGAGGATAAATTCAGATGCATACTACCCGACGATATGAATATCGACAAGTTTTACGATCCGAATTGAGCTAGCCAGTTTGTCATCGTCAAGGCCCCCAAATGGAGTACGCTCCACGATATATTCATATCGTCGGGTAGTATGCATCTGAATTTATCCTCATTATTTTATTCATTGCCTCCCTGTTTAGGCGTGATCACTTTCTTCATATTACACACTGTGATATCTTTGATTTGAACACGAGATTCCTGAGGTCAAAAGGAACAATTTTTCCTTTTACTATTTTCTCCAATTTTTTTTTGGCTTTTGAAAATCCATGAAAAATGTAATTTTCAGTTATGGAATGGAATGTTTTGTCGGAATATAGGATTTCATTGATGTGATGAATATTTTCCGAACCCTAAATTCCATTTACATCATCCAGGTTCTTCCTCACGACAATTACATACCATAAAAATACCAGAAATTAAAAGAACCCAAGACATGAGTGTTGAAAGTGAGTTGAACGCTCACTAATGAATATTTGACCATTTTGCAAGATGAAAATATTCTCCATACGTTCTCGTGTACCGTTTTCGATTCATTAGAAATTCCAAAATGAAAAACATCTGTGAAATTGAAAAAACTGTATACTTTAGGTGAATGGAACTTTGTTATAAAGATCCACCTTAGGTTAATGAAGACAGAACCAAATAAAACATAACATATATTACGGATGTGTATTGTCATAGATTTGGCTTGTTATTCTGAAAGGAATTTTGTTGTCATTGCAGTCAACTTGGTAACGTTTGAAGATTCAAAGAAAATATCATTTATTTATACGAAAATGAAAAGTTGAATCTGGTAACTTGTACCTTGTAAGTACGAAATGGGCAACCATAATAAATATGAATTGCAGATCAAATATTGGTGGATTCGTTATTAATACCGAAAATTATTTTGAATCAAGAGAAGAATATTCAATATTTATTGTCAACAAAATTGCGGTAACCCGTTTATTGTATTATAAATACTACTTCGTTTGCCAAATAGAATGGAAAATGTGAGTTTATGCTTATTCAATTTTCGCTTATTCCCAAGGTTCAAATGTGTCGAAATTTTAACTTCGAAGAATTCCGAAAAAGTTGAGGTCAATTAAAAATTCGTCAACAGCCAACGGTTTCACTGAAATCCATGAAATTTGGCGATTAATGACTAGAACATGCTCTCTTAGAATATCTATTACTTTCAGCATCTAAAATGATTTTTGGGAGATACGAATGTCGAAATTTGACTATAAAATTGAATAAATTTATACTTACCCATCTATAGATATCTAAGTATAAATTTAGGAATTTCTTGAAATATATATGAGAACAACATTAACCTGACCAATAATATACTCTTCTGTATCTTGAGAATTATATTTTGACTCGTACAAATATTTAAACAGTATATTATTGAGATCAAAAGAAACACTTTTTTCTTCACCATTTTGCCGCATCGGCTAGGTTTAAAAGATACAGGCTGTTAAAAACCATGAAAAGAGGTTATTTTTAGTTCGATCTCACAAACGGTTTTATCGAATGAAATGAAAATACAAAAAATTCAAAAAATCCAACTCTTGAAACTAAGTTAGATGCTATCTGATGAATATTTGAACGTTTCGTAAAATAAAAGTGTTCTTCATATTTTCTCGTATAATGCGCCGTTTTCGAGTATAATTTGATGTTCAAAAATTGAAAAATGTCTGTGAAATTTGAAAAATTGGGTACTTTGGCTGAATACAACTCTGTTTAAAAGATCTACAAATGTGTCAGAGATTTAGCTAGTTATTCTGAAGGTAATTTTATATATGATATAGCTCATTATAAAAACTCAAAATGGCTTTATCTTTTTATCAAAGTCGAATCGGAAAAAATGGTGTAAAAAAAATTGTTTCTTTTGACCACAAGAATCTACTATTGAAATATTTATACGAGTTGAAGACTCACCCTGTATATGTATTTGAATTTTCTATTCCCAATTCCCATTAAATATTATTCCTATTTTCTGTTTTCAATACGCAGATAACTATTTTCTTTCCTTCAGATAATATCAATACGAAGACAGATAGAACATTGTACCAAAAATCCTCTTTGATTGTACCCAAGAGGATCAAGATCTATGACTTTTTGATTATTTATACCCATTATATGAAGACTACCTAGTCTTTATACAATGATTAAACTTTCACCTGTCAGAAAATGCTACAGATTTTTTATTTTGATCTAACTGTGTGATTTTTCAGCGAAAAATTAGTCAAATGAATTCGATGACTGATGGGGCAAACTGTCTTGGATCAAATCATTGGCCTTTGTCTTTTTTGGACATGACGAGAAGATTCAGGCTTTAGGCCTTCTGCTCATAGATACGAAATCCGATAATTCGATGCTTCGAAAATACTCCTGATTGGTCAATTGCTCAAAATTTCGAAATAATTAGCCAACCTCCACCAATTTTCGGATCATCGTATCATCGGATATTGTAACTATGAACAGAAGGCCCAACTAGCTTTTACCTACATTCATTCGTAGTAGAAGAGATGCGCAACGAAGTGTTACCGCAAAGCAATTTGCATTAGCTGTTTTGGTTGAAAAACCTCTATTTCCTGTTAGAATTCCCTCTTAGGATGGTATAGACCGACGTCGATGAGCCCAAGTTATTTAAGCCGAGAGAATTAATTAAAAGAATTTATGAGTCATATCATGTAAATTAAGAGTAAATTGGATTGAAATGAGAATTATCTAAATTTTCGATGCGGAGATATGGTTGAGGTCAATCATGTAATTGGAAAGATAACGTTTAGGAGAAAATGGCTCAAAATAAAACAACGAGCGAATAAAGCGATAAACAGTTAAGGTTCGTTCATACATGTGTTTTGGATATTCATGAAATGAATAAACCTAACTGCTCGATCAATTGAATCGTACTGTGAATAGTGAAAAATTGAAGAAAATTAGTCAAGATAAATTGAATGAATTCCCAATATATTCATTGAATTCATTCCTTTTATTAACATAAATCATGAAAGCCTTACATTCCTCTTATGATTTTAATTTTCCGAAACTTTTCGAATTTTGCTGCCTTCATCACCTCATTACATTGGTAAATTCTTGTATGTCTTTTCGTTCAAATCATCTGCTAAGCGCATCCACCATATTTTTAGTACCTACTAGATTTGTTAGAATATTTTTTCAGAAATTACTATGAGAACAAATGAACGGTGAATTCTTTTTCGCTGCATCTCCTACGCTATTGAATTATTAATACAATCAGTAGTTTTGTGCTTACAATAATACTGTCCAGAAAGAAGTTAAAAAAAATTTGGATTCTACATCTTCTGGTATATGACCACTAAGCAAGTGTGTTCAAGTTGTTGATGATACAAAGCGAGGATATGTAATGATATATGCTTCACGTCAACTTTTCATGTTCATGCAGTCAAGACTTTCGCAGTTAGGCCATAGAGTTAGGCTACTAACTATACATTTGCGTTATAAAATGAAATGGATATTTTTCATCACTCCAAGTGATGATTTATGGTGAAAACATAAGAAGGAGAAAGGTAGCTCTCGGACATAATACATGAATGGATGATATGAAGAGCATTTACAGAACTTGAACATAGTACCAAAGAGGCACTCTTTGACAGTACAGTGATTAATTTTCCCATGTATTTTGAAAGGTAGGCTACCAATTATACAGGTAACATGTATACAGAATAAAGGATAGTGTTCCTGTATATTAGTGTTCTGTAGTGTTCATTCCGGAATCTGTGGATATGGTTCAAAATTAAAATGGTTGTTGGTGTGAATCTAATAAAAAAATTTATATAAAAATAAGGAGAGAAATCTGCTGTCCGTATATTATGTTACAGGTGCTTCGCAATCACAATAGCTTCTTAGGTGGGTGAATTGCTAATTATTATGGATTTCCATCAAGTAGGTACACATCTTTTTCAATAGGTCCTAGAAAATCCGAAATATGGAATTCTTCAATACGTACTACGCAAAAAATATCTTGACATCGCAGACATCTCTAAACTAATAATCTCCCTAAATTTATACAGCTTTTTTCAGCTCTGAGAGGAACTTTCGATATTGAATACAAAATAAAATTTATACCTACCCTCAATTATTTCCATACGAGTCTATATAATCTTGGTGGGCACTTCTTCGGAATGATCTTCAGCTTTCGTAGTAACGTCTGGTTTTTATCATTAACATGTTAGCAAACGCTACACTGCCATAAATCTGGTCTAAGTAGTTAACGTATGTCAGGTAACTTTTCCACCCAAGATGTGATGAAATTGTACAGGGTGGCCCGTTTAAAATTCCCTATCCCCTTGTCTGTGAAAGTATAATAGCTACAAAAAAAATTTCATATAAAATAAGTTGTTCATACTCTTTCGAACTTTATTTTTTTGACAAATTTTTGAAAGAAAATCAATTATATACAGAATGGTGGCAAAAAGTTATGTTTTGTTAAATGGAACACCCTATATATATTATTAGATATTTGAATATATCTGGAAAAGGCATTTACGAAAATATGGGTCAAAGGGGGTCTGTAATTTTTTGTTTTTAACTTATGAGCATTTATCTGTCAAAAGGTATCCAACTTCAAAAGCATATAAATGTAAAATGTATTCTATTGGAACCTAGAAAGTCCTACGTGGTGTCAAAAAATTTGTAATTTAGTCTTCTACTTACTAATGCTTTCAAATTTTGAATACTACCAATAAGGCCTGCCGCAGACATGCAATTTTTAGTTTTGCAACTGTTTAGTTGCAGAAGTGAGTATAATGCATTTATATGGGGGCCGGGCAGACATGCAACTGAAAAGTTGCAGCGATTGCCTATGTGTGCGCCCTCGAACCGCTTGCAATCAAACTGTTGCGCAACTGAAAAGTTGCATGTCTGCAGCAGGCCTAAGTAAGCAGTGTAGCCACAATTTAAAAATAGTAGTTTTTCTCAATTCTTTAAAATGGAACACCCTATAAATTAATACATTTTCAAATAGAGAATTTCAAGACGTATTCGATAATGTATCATATCATAGGTCTCCTATACTTAATTAAAGAGCTACTAATCAATTTATGTTGAAAAAAATGTAATTGCAATTAATGTTGATTCTTATAAGTGAATTTTTATATAGAAAGCGTTGCTACAGCAACAAAAAATCAAAAATTATCTCCATAATCTAGAGGTGACATTTCTAACTTTGACACATTTTTTTTTCGATGTTGTTATGGATACGATTTTGCTCATTCATTACTAAATTATACCAATATTCTAGATTTACCAAAGTAAATTAACTCTTAAGCTATGACCAGGAGACCCATGATATGCTATATCATCAAATAGCTCTCTGGAACGCTTTACGCGAAAATGTGTTAATATATAGGATGTTCAAAAAAAATTGAGAATAACTACAATTTTCAAATATTTGGAGTGGATTAGTGAACCTATGACCAGTACCCAGTATGAGTTATCACCATTTTCAAGAAGTAAAGTCGAAAAGTACGCAAAAATTTCAAGTCGCAAAGTACAGGTCTTTCAAGACAACTATTGTATAGAACATTAGTTGAAGAAGCAACTCCTAGAGATCCAGTAAAGTGGAAGCTGATTTCGGCGCCTAAAAATTTTTTGTCGTGAAAAGTCTGTATCAGTCCAATCATACAATATTTATCCAATAACGGAATCGAAATTTTATTCTTTGTCATTGCTTCTATAATTAACGCTTCGTGGACGTTTCTGGTAGAGAGATGAGTAGGTACTTAGACAGCATTTTATTAAGGGGAGCTACGGAATGTCTGGCCTGCCTAATTTAAAATAGTACAAAATAGCGCGACACTCCTGGTAACCTTCTACGAAAATAAACACGAAAAGATGCAGAGAAGACAAGCAAAACAAAAAGAACACCCGGTTTTGCTCCTCCTGAGATGATATACATGGAAATCGTCTAGGGATTTTTGACCTCCGAAGGTTTCGGCACTAAATCAACCGTACAAAAATACCGGGATACCAACTCGTGTTTTCGGAGATTTAAGTGATGTTTTCACTCTCTGGCACGGGAATTACGAAGATCAAGGGCGGGATGCGATGTATTGGATGGACGCGTGGAAAAATGCCATAAATTTTTTCTTCAGTGTAATTTCTCATTCGGAGAAATTGCGCTTTATTTGAAATGCATTATTTCGTTCCGGTTTAATAGATATTCTTTATCTGCAACAAGAATAAGAGGAGATCGTATGATCTTTGGATGATAAGGAGATCAAGTTTCACTATGCGAGATTCAGTATACAGAGTGAGTAAGAATTACATATCTTCGGTATAGCACTGAGAGAAATTTTCATTTAACCTCAATAAAACTTTGATTATCTGTATTAAGTAAGCTCCAGCAAGGTTACCTTTCAAACGATAGAAGAACTTTTTAGCTGGGAAAGTTTTATTTCCATTATTTTGCTACAGTTGACCTATGAGACCGTATTCTTTTTGGGTTGATAATATTGCTTTTTAACGGATGAAAGTTGATTAGTTAAGGACGATAATCTGAAATTTGGAGCATAACAAGTCATTTAGTAATAGGAGAGTATAAAATTTTTTCGCTACAATACTTTTCGTCACTTCATATTTAAACATATTTTACAATTATATGTAGCATCCATATTTAACCCCAAAAATTGTTTTTTTAGAACAGAGTAGAATGAAGTTTCTTTTGAAAAAACGATATTCTTCAATGCTAGAGGAATTCTATTGCAAATATAGTTCAAAAAACAATAATTCTCCTTCTTATAAACATAATAACATAATTTGTCTCCAGTGTCTAACATACTATACTATATACTCACTTTATTTTAACTAAGTACAATATGAAACAGAAAATGACATAATAAACAGCCAATTAGAGAAAATAATTTGGGGAATCAAAAAACCGAGATGAATATTTTCGAGTTATGCTCAAGTGCGGAAAAAGTATCGTAAACAAAAACAAAACAAAATTTTCATGACAATGTTGTAGTTTTTCATGCATGTGTCACACACCATTTTAATTATAGGAATGAAATGGTTAGTTTAACTTGTTGAATTCGAATTTTTGCATTGCATTACATACACCTTAGGAGTCATTGATGTTTTCGAATTTTTATTGAAAACATGCCTTTTTCAAGGATTGGCATCCCCTCAGAGAAAAAAAAAACAGCACGTCACCGAATTTTCAAATGGATTAGAATCTGGAATGTATTCCTCCCTCAAGAATCTACAATAATTCATGAGTTATGTGGAAGTAGGTAGATCTGAATAGATGGAGGATGCACAAAAATGCCAATTTGTTTATTTATAAACTTGCAGTTACCAAGCAAGCATTTCTCGTCTTCTCTCAATTTAGATATATCGCGACTAGACTCATCACCAACAAACCAACAGAAATATGTCTACGAATACCCATATAATATACATGTTGGAGTGCCGTTAAAATATTTTACGGTTCTGCTTAGTTACGGTTGTTCTTCACAGCTGATTGAGACGAGTATTATCACGTTCATTGAACATGACGAAAATTTAACGCATATCTTTTGAACGAGTTGCAAACTAGATTATAGATTTAAGGGGGTTTTTGTTGCACTGCGAACTAAGGTCTGTTGCAAACTAACGAAGGCGTCGAAGGACCAAGATTTTGTCCATTAATTCTGAATTCAACACAGCATTTCTTCGGGGTTATGTGCACAACAAAACACGCCAGAAGTTGATCGAAAAAGGAACGAGAAAAGAATCCTCCCGAATTTAGATGTTGAAGGGAGTTCTGAAAAATATTTAGAAGTGAATCGTACTTAATACCTACGTTTCGAAAAAAGTATGATGATCACATTTTCTGAAAATTCGAATAGACCAAAAATATATATATACAATATTTGTTTTTATTAATGATTTACATGGTATTCAACGAAATTTGATTTTTGTTTCCAATCCTACCAAAAACTGTGCTATAACTTCTTTTTCATTGATATTGATTGTTCAAATTAACGTTTATGTTGTAAGCAAAATAAAAGAAGAAGAAATTTGCGAAAATTCTGAAAAAGTTATTTTCCGAGATATTCGTCTAGACTCCTCAGAATATGATGGAATTACCTTACAGAATATTTGGTCAAAAACTCTTCATGCCGTATCCAACTTTAGCCCGTTTGCAACAGCCGAGAATTCTCTACAAAATTCTCGCAAGAAAACGGCAGAGATTATTTTGTACGCAACTGAACAGAGAATTCTACCGAAAGTGCGTATGTAACGGTACATAATTCACGGCGCATGAAATCTCGAGTAAATTTTCTAGAGAATTCTCGGCTGTTGCAAACGGGCTTTTGAAGGAAAAATCAGTCTGCGAAAATTATGGATAGGATTGCAATTCTTGCTGAAATCTGTTTATGATAAAACCAAGTTAATAAAAATTAAAAATAATATAAAAATATCATTTTTGAATATTATGGAAAAAATTGCAGGGTTTATTGGGCTATTTCCTTCATTGTGTATCCTTCTCTCTAAATAGATAGATGGCCTGCCAGATTTACAGATTCTGAGGAGGAGTCAGGAATCAGAAATCTCTAATGAATACTATAGACGAGCTGAGAAATCGTATAATAGGCATTTTCTGAGTGTGTTCCATAGTCTATGAGGAGAAGAATAAACTTGTACTAAGATTGAAATAAGATATTTACAACATTTGATGCTATTCAGTTTTATTGTTGTGAGTTTTAATTAGGTTTTCCGTTGTAATTATTTGCAGGTTTTTGTTATGATTATTTTCCGTGTTTTTCAGTATTATGTAGATACATACATGGTGTTTTCAAAGGTGAGGCTTTTTTTTGACAGAAAGTAGAACTCATCCAAATAAGTCGTTTAACCAAAAATTGTTTATATAAAATATCCAACATGACTGAGATAGAAACCCTAGAAGTTAATTTCATTGAATTTCAAATACGCGACTGTTGAAGGTGACTCCGGGCATCGCAAAAACGAAACGAAACATAAACATATGGGTGGACAATGAATGGTTCAGTACTAAGTTCATTGGATTAGATGTATCCGGTCACTTGTGAGAGAATCACCATTGTTTATCGTGAAATTTACGGCGAAAAAAATGTAGAAAATCGCTTATGTTAGTTACGTTGAAAAAATGCTATGATGTTTCCCTATTTCATCCCATTTTTGACGATTGTTGGAATGTTCGAACAAGAAGATTGTGATGCCCATTGTGAAAAATTCGTGAATAATTTAGACGAATTTTATTGGTGAGATTTTGAAGTATGATTCTATTTTTTAACTTGGGTCCTAAGTTTCTTCTGTCAGTTGATATCGAAATGAGCCATTTTATAAAATCATGTAATTTACTAGAAAATAATGAGAACAATTCGGCAATCCATTACCACGTAAATATCGAATGAGCCAATATCCTAAACGAAACCACAGTCGAATCAGGAGATGAGTTTTTCCCACTGCTTTGCGATAATTCAGCTAACAAACGGTCTATGGTCGTATTAGGATCTATTTCAGTAATCATTTTAAATCTTTTTTTAACTTTGTCATTTTGAAAGTTTTGTGTAGGTGATTTTTGGTGAAACGCTTCATTTTGACTTCTACCTTTTGTTGAAAAAACAAGCCTCACCTTCAAATACACATTGTATAACAATTTAGTTGTAGATTTGTTTAAATTTTTCCAAAACAGATTCGGTATTGAACGAATCCACTCTATAGTCAACATATGAATAACGAGAGAATGGTTTGAAAATATTATTTTCCGAATAATGGGAATAACTTTTTCAATTAACAACAGAAGAATTCCTGAATACGGCTGGCGAATTCTTGCCGAAACCATGTAGTGCATGTTCCAAACTGATGGAAATAGCCAAAGAGATCATCTAATAAATTTATCATCATCTATTGTTTCGCGTCAATTAAGGGAAGGAACTCCTTCCTTTCTACCTACTTCTGAAATCCAGAGGAAGTCACCAATTTTTTCAAGAAATTGCAACACAAAATATCTGCATGTCCAGATTCTTAAACAGAACTTTACATAATCTTAGACTAAGTTGACTCGAAGAAAATAATTAAATATTGATTTAATGCAATTCAAATTGTATGGCTGATTAAACGATTTCATGAGTTAGTTTACTTCAATTTCCCAGAATAATCGATATATTCAAGTCTGTATCAAAATACCTATATACAGTGTATTACAACTTAACACCTCGATTATCCGACTTTAAAATGAAAATGTGAAAAATCGCTAGAACCCGTCAATTTCTGATTCGAGGGAACAACTTCTCCGCTCTTTGCATCCCCGTTATTCCAACCTTCTTAACGGGGGTGAGCACAAGCCCTTGATTTTGAAATGGTATAAGGGGATTGCGAAACCTCATGTTGAAGATCTTATTGAGTACCATCTGATCCTGAAATTTCGCCTCAAAAATGACAGTTTAAATAGTGGAAGAGTACTTACTTTTGTGATTAGTTTATTAACTGGAAATGGTACCATTCACTTCCATGGAGTTCACGTACAATACTCAAGAGTTCTGATGTAATTTGACGACATTCATTCGCAAATTATCCGGTGACTCAAGCTGGGTAGCGTAAATCTTGGATTTCAGGTGACCCCATAGGAAAAAGTCCAGTGGAGGCAGATTAGGTGATCTGGATGGCCACTCAATATGTTTCCTTTTTCAATACAGGCATGAGGAAAATTTTCATGTAAGAACTGACGCATAGGTTGAACGAAATGAGGTGGTGCGCCATCTTGTTGGAAAATGATCATTTGATGGTCTTCTGCATTATCCAATACTTGCACGAAGGCTGGATAAATAGCGTTCTCCAATAGATCTGAATTTGGCCAGTGAGATTACCAAGTATAAAAAAGTGCCGATCAACTATGTGATATCCATTAATACCCGCTCAAACATTTAATTTTTGGGGAAGCTGAGTATTAACCCCACCAAATAATTTTGGATTTTCATCTGACCAATACCGACAGACCAATACCACTAGTTTAAATTGCCGTTGGTAAAATGAACACTCGTCCAAAAAACAGATATCGAACATGTAGTTTTGATTACCGTTGATCATTTGACTGACCACTTCACAGAACTGAAGTCGGCGATCGGGATCATCCTCATTCAGTTCCTGAACCAATCTTATCTTAAAAGTATGGAATTTATGCTGTCTAAAGCCGGCCACAGACACAGAGAGAAGACGGCGTGCAACATGCAACATGCAAAGAATGACAACCATCAACGCTCGTGTGTGGGCATGAATGTTGCATGTTGTCCGTCATTCATCTCTTCCGAACCATCCTGAAAAATTGCATGATGCGCGTAACATGAACGTCCGTGTGTGGCCGATTTTATGCACGAACGGACTACACCAGTGCAGTAGGCAATATACATACAGCTAATCGAATCGAGCAGCTGCAGCTTCAGTCTTCAGTATTGCTTCGGCTCGAAATGCACCAAGGACGATGTCGGACCTGAGAAATCTCTCCCGCGATTTCCTAACGGAGTTCATAGAAATTTGTAGGTCCTTCCCATCTTTGTGGAAAACAAAATCGAAAGAATATAAGAATATATGGACCGATCGAAAATGAATTACGCATATTTATGATGTAATACTTGCTTAGATGAAAGATGTTAAAAAATCCGCAAAAATTGAATCGGTAAAATCAAAAATTAACGCCCTTCGTAGTGGATTCCGACGGAACTTCAAAAAAGTATTGGAATCCAAACGATCGGGCGCAGGAGAGGATGAAGTTTATGTGCCGACTTTATGGTATTATAACCTTCTTCTTTTTGTCGGTCTTCAACTTTCAAACGTAATTCTTGTAGAATATGGATATGGGAAAATTGGTCCCTCTTCAAAAGCCATTCTTCAACCTATTTACTCCTTGATTTCCTCTCTCGAAGCGACTTCAATTTATTCTTTTTCATCAAACAAGCGTACGCCACTGCCATCAAACAAATATTTCTCATATCCCACTGATGACATTTTCGAACGGACGAATTCTCGCACTACTACTATTATAAGTGTTCTTTGCGCATTATTCCGCGTTCTTTTCTCTCATGTGTGTGGGCAATAAGTGCGAAAGTTGATGGTTGTCATTCTTTGAATGTTGCATGTTGCACGCCGTCTTCTCTCTGTGTCTGTGGCCGGCTTAAGGATTCTCATGATTGTTGTGCGTGAAACACCAGATACATCGGACAATTCACTAGTACTAAAGGTCGGATACATTGCTACATGGCATAAGACTGCCACGTCCCTCGATTTGCCTCTTATATGCACCCTCTTTTTGTTTCCGACTGAACCAGTATCGTCAAATTTGGCAACCAGTTGCACAACGTTAGCAGTAGATACATCTTCACTAGGATGACGTTCGCGCAGCGTTGTTATTTTAAAAAAATAATTTTATTATTTCCACCCTTTCTTCTACGGAAATGACAATTTCAATAGGGAATACTCCTTCTGACGAAAATGATGTATTTTTTATGAAATATCTTTGAAACGTCACATTTTGAAATAACCATTTCAACCGTTTCCCAAAAAAAAATATTTTAAGCAAAAATGAAAAATAAAAATGGGTAGGTATTTAAAGTTTAAATCGTTTCATATAGATTGCATAAGTTGGCAACATCGACTGAAATATGCCTTGATAATAAAGGACAACAAATGCATTATCTTGATGAGATAGACAAAGATGGCTGTCTATGAAGTCTGCAACGAACGAGGAAGGTCGTAAAATTTTATGGGATTTTTATGGCCGGTTGCAGTTGAAGCTCGCCAGTAAGTACGCACCTGTAGATCAACAGCTGTTATTTTATAAACAAGCTGATCGGACATTGTTCTTTTCATTGTCTTGTATGCGCTGTTGCCAAATCGTAAACTCCGCACAAAGCGATTTAAATTTTAAAACCCCATATTTGAAGGATGATTTTGAATAGTGAATTAAAAAAAATCATGAATGAAACTCATAATTATTCAGTTTAAACTTGCATATGGAGTGATAACCCAAATTGAGGAGAATTCCCCATTCTACTTCATCTACAGTAGATGGATATTTTGAAGCGAAATTTTAGGGTCAGATAGTACCCGATACGATCTTCAAAATTAGTTATCGCAACATCCCTCACCTTTATTTCAAATCAAGCCATTGTGCCCACCCACTCACATCCGTTAGGGGGTTGCAGTTACGGGGATGCAAAGAGCGGAAAAGTTGTTCTCCCTCGATTCATAAATGGACGGGTCCGAGCGATTCTCCACATTTTCATTTTAGTCGGAGTTTTCGTTGAACCATCCTGTATACATGAGCGGTTTTCTTATCGCTGATACATTTAAAATGAAATCTTAATTTATACGAAAATTAATTCAGCTACTGTTGCGTCAGAGGTAAAGTCTGAAAGTGCATCGAAGGTTAAACCTTCTGGAACTGAACCCTTATGTGTCTTGGAAAAAATCACTTTATGACTGCTATCCAGCAAGGGGGGTTGAAATACCAAAAACTCGTCCAGAGAAGAAGTGCGGGACTGATATCAGCGAAAACATTCGTAAGGTTAGTAAGGTATCGACGAGTACAAACATCCGAGGCACCTTAGAGACTGGATTAATGATAATGATTAATCTTCTTTTTAGCAAGTGATTGCGAAGACAAGATAATAAAATAGATACATTTGGTAGCAATTCTGGAAGCCTGAACTCTAGCCATCCGAACGACCCTGGGAACAATTATTATAATAATATAGTAATAAAATATTCCGATAATTATTTGGTGTTCTTATTCCGATATCAACTACGAGGATGTATTGATATCTAGTTAGCTTAGACTAGTTACATGCATAAAAAAATTTGCTTTTTTCAATTAATTAAAAGACGGGAGATGTCCACCGAAATTGTGAAAATCGAAAAATTGGAGTATCAAGCCATCATCAAGTACCTGTATTTAAAAGGGTTAAGAGGTAAGCAGATTTACGAAGATATGCTTGATACCCAGGATGATCAATGTCCTTCGTATGCGATCGTAAAAAATTGGACTGCAAGCCTCAAAAGAGGTAAATTTTACATTGAAGATGACGGCCGATCGGAAAGACCAGTTCCTGTGTCAGTCCCCGAAAATATCGATGAAGTTCATGACATGATTTTATCAGACCTTCGAATTGGGCTAAAACTGATATCTGAAGCTCTGAATATTTCATACGAAGGCGTTCATTATATAGTTCACGTCAATTTGGACGTCAAAATGGACGTCAAAATGGATCCCCAAATGTTTGAATGTTGACCAAAAGCGTGCAAGGATACAACCATCACGTTCGATCTGTGCCCGATTTGAAGACCATGTACACTTCTTGAACTGAATTGTTACTATGGATGAGACTTGGGTACATTTCTACGATCCAGAATCAAAGCAACAATCTATGAAATGGCGACACTCTGGTTCTCCAAGACCTAAGAAGTTTCGTGTCCAAAAATCTGCTGGAAAAGTTTTTGCTTCAGTTTTTTGGGATTGCCATGGAGTAGTCATGATTGATTTTTTGGATAAGGGTAGCACAATAACCGGGTATTACAATTCGACATTACTGACCAATCTACGGGAAAAAATTAAAGAGAAAAGGAGCGGAAAGCTATCCAAAGGTGTTGTGTTTTTGCAGGACAACATCCCTGCACACAAATCTCATGTTGCTATGTAAAAAATTCGTGATTTAGGGTTTGAATTACTAGAATACCCCATTTATTCACCACACTTGGCTCCATCCGACTATCTCTCTGAAAAACTCAACTGAAAAAAGTTTAAAAGGTCGTAAATTTTCTTCCAACGAGGAGGTAATAAAAGCCGTGGAGGACTGATTTGCAGAGCAAGAAGAAAAATTTTTTTGAAAGGTCTAGAGACGTTGCAGGTTCGCTGTAATAAATGTATCCCAGCAAAATGTGTTGGGTAATAAAATATTTTGACATTGAAATTTTGTTTGGTTCTATAGTAGGCTAAGAATTATTCAATATATCCTCGTATAAGAGCAGAGTTTGTTGTTATTTTTCACTAGACCAAAAAATACAAATGCAAAAAACCTAATTTATATAGGAAATATGCAGGAAAGTTTAATTTTTCGGCCTCGATTCTAAAGGTTCATTATTACTAATGAATGGATAAAGGATACCTAAATACATATGAAGAATACGTGCCGAGTGTTCTTTTCTTCACGACACTCGGTATATTCATTGTTGTATTTATAAAGGATATCTTTGACGGCACGGAAACAAAGACTTTTTCTATTTTTGATACACAGATAATTAATTTATATTCTTTTGATTACTCCTCAACTAGCATTATTCATTATTCGAGTTGAATGGGTTTGTTGTTCGTCTCGATCCTCTGTTTCTCCATTATATCGTCATTAACTCAACAATTATTACAGGAAATTGGGAATATATCATGATACCAACTTATGTCCGGATCTTCATTTCCACATCATTCTCATTCTGTCTTACAATAGTCAATTATAGGAAGAACTGTTACTCGATATGGAAGAAAGTAGGATGAATAGAACGATTAGTTGGCAACTATTCAGTTCTTTTTTCAAATAGACCAGAATACGAACAGATGAATTAGTTTTCGCATTCGATGCGTTTCTTGATCAGAATATAGCACAGTGTCGAATAAAATTCTAAATTACATATGTCTGACCATTGTCCACAAGGAATAACTTCAAATATTTTTATTTGTGATACAGCTTCGGAATAAAATAGGGAAAGGTTGATCCTTAGCTTAGTACTACATATAAATAGTTTATACTTATTATTTTCTTTCCTTTAAACTTCTTCTTTGACCATCAGAATTTTAACTCCCTATTGCAAGGATAAGGAAAGAGATGGAAAAAGTCTTTTTACCAAAAAACCTTCATTCATAAACATACATTACAAAAGTTAAGAGGAGAGGAGAAACATTAAACACATACTCACATTTGAAAATTTAGTCATATAATTGTTGTCAGTCTTTGTTAACTTTATATAAAATTATACGAAGACTACTCAAGATATTTTCATGAAATTAATTCGCGTTTTTGTCAGCGGAAGTAGTTGTCAACTTTTTTCTTCAGATGGTATATTTGATATTTCAATAAATTATCATATTTTTCTATTGCCCATTGAATTTCAATGTGATTCTGGCCATATATTGTGTCAATTTGAAAAGGTACCGCCCTCAATATCTCGACCCCCATGCGAAATCAGAAAATATGCAAAAAGTATGCTTTGGTTTGTAGTGGGGACATTTTATACGGTTGATTCCAATCAATTTGTAAGCGTGATTACAGACAGTAAGCCTTAAAATCTTAAATGGGAAGGGGTTGAGGTTGAGTGACACCTAGTTCTGAAGGTAATGCGATAGCCTTTCCGAAAATTCCATACACTCGACTTCTTTTGTTAGTTATTCCGAAAAATTAAAAAAAAAGTAGAATAGTTACGATAGAAAGACTCACAAAAAAAGTTGGAAATAATGAAAAAAATTTTACGATAAAAGATTTCCAATATGTTGTCTATTATTTTGTAGCCAAAAATATGACCTATTTTCAATTTCGAACCTGACGTTTTGGATAACTTCAATTTGAATTTCCCGGCATGCTATGCGTACTCTCACTCTCAATTCTTCTATATCTCGGGGCTGTGTTTTATACACAACGGATATTGAATGATCCCAGAGGAAAAATCTAAAGGTGTCAACTCTGGGGTGCGTGGTGGGTATTTAGAGTAATTAATATACCAAATGTACGCAATCGACTAATCCTTGTATTCAATATTTTTATACATATGATATATTGGACCTTCCTACAAGCCAATAGGAGGGTCGGTTCCTTTCATCTGCGGACAACCTGTAAATTTAAATTACAAAAAATTATTTTTCTGCTGAATCTGTAGAATATCTATCTATTATGGTACGCGAACTTTGCTCCACTTTCAAACATAGTACTATAGTAGAAATTCTATAGAATTGTGTTGCATAGAGACATGACAGAATTGAGTTTACTCTATAAAATCTGTGTGCGGGAAAAATCCCTGCTGCATTTTTTTTTCTACAAATAATCTGTTGAATGTTTTTAACATCTTAAACGTTATTTCAAAATTGTCACTCACAATGATGAAATGTGTAATTGATAATACACAAATATGAAAGGAAAACTACGCTATCTTGAAACAATGTAATGATTGAAACTTGATCTTCAGAATGAATCTTCTTCATGTGGGCAACTAGTTTGTTGAAGTAAGTGTTCAAAATGATTTCCTTCACTTTCTTCATACTTTTTGGTCCCTTTTTATGAGGCTCATAACTGATCGTTTTATTACATGAGGATTTCTTCGAATTTCGCCACAAAAAACATTTATTCGATATAATAATTGTTCCTTCATCAAGATATCTGTTTCATAGACCGTGTTCTTCAAATAATCCCAAAGAAAGAAATCGAGGGGTGTCAGATCAGGAGATCTAGCAGGCCAATGTGGGGCTCCTCTCCTTCCAATCCACATGTCTGTGTATTCTCTATTATTAAAATTAGTATTAGTGAGGCATTCTGGAAATAAGACCATAGATCTTCATAGATCCAATAATGGCAATAACCAATGAAGAATTCGAAAGAATATTTTTCATATTCGAATATTCAATTATTATCCCCACTAAGAGGCAAAATGAGGTGAAAATTAATTTAGAAAATCACTAAATTGTCTGTAAAAGACCATAAATCAGGGGCGTTCTCCTGCAAAAACAAAACACCTTTGGATAGCTTTCAGCATCTTTTCTCTTCAATTTTTTCCCGTAGAGTGGTCAGTAATGTATAATAGTAATCTCCGGTTATTGTTCTACCCTTATCCCCTTATCCAAAAAAACAATCATGGTTACTCCATTACAATCCCAAAAAACTGAAGCAAGAGTTTTTCCAGCAGATTTTTGGACACTTGGAAACTTCTTAGGTCTTGGAGAATCAGAGTGTCGCCATTCGATCGATTGTTGCTTTGTTTCTGGATCGTAGAAATCTACCCAAGTCTCATCCATAGTAACAATTCGGTTTAATAAGTCTACATCGTTTTCAAATCGAGCACAGATCGAACGCGATGCTTCTACCCTTGCACGCTTTTGGTGAACATCCAAACATTTGGCCATCCATTTTGCAGCAATTGTTTTCATGCCCAAATTGACGTAAACTTTATTATGAACGCGTTCGTATGAAATATTCAGTGCTTCAGATATCAGTTTTAGCCCAATTCGACGGCCTGATAAAATCATGTCATGAACTTCATCGATTATTTCGGGGACTGACACAGAAACTGGCCTTCCCGATCGATCATCACCTTCAATGGAAAATTTACCTCTTTTGAAGCTTACAGTCCAATTTTTCACAGTCGCATATGAAGGGCATTGACCACCAAGGGTATTAAGTATATCTTCGTAAATCTGCTTACCTTTTAACCCTTTTAAATATAGAGGTATATACTTGATTATGGCTCGATACTCCAATTTTTCGTTATTCACAATTTCGGTGCACATCTTCTTTCTTTTAATTTATTGCGTAACTCTGGTTTCCTTTTTTGACCTCAAACTTCACACTGACACTTCTAATTTGTTATTGTTCCTTGCTATGGTAACACAATATTTTTTTATGCATGGAACTTGTCTAGGCTAACTAGATATCAATACATCCTCGTAGCAGCAATGGGTCTGGTCCTGAGTTTTGTCAAATTTTAATGTTCTGTTTTATT
Source organism: Coccinella septempunctata (assembly GCF_907165205.1). NCBI lineage: Eukaryota > Metazoa > Arthropoda > Insecta > Coleoptera > Coccinellidae > Coccinella > Coccinella septempunctata. The sequence continues at coordinate 30,411,435 of NC_058190.1, forward strand.
GAAACTAGCAACTTCAACCTGAAAAAGAAAGAAATTTTTATACGTATCGATCGAAAATATCAGGAGTTATAGCAAAACGAATATTCGAGAAATTTGGAAAACCCCCTACATATCGGAAAATAAGTACCTGAGACACACAACTGAGCTCAATGCCCTCTATTCACGGTTTTCGTTTGTCCGTTTACTCATGAAACACTCTGTACATAGAAGTTAGAAAAATTGATAAAAAAATTGGTATTAATTGGTACAAAACAAAATCCTGTCCGCTGGACCAGCTTCTATTTTATTTCATCGTCATTTTGAAGTGCTGAGAACCAGACAACTGCAACGAGATAAGGCAAAACTAAACAAATAAAAATATGTTACAAAGAATCAATTAACAAAATGAGGGTCAAAGTCAAGCGCATCAATCCTCTCAGTGGTTGCAGGGCAAATAAAACAAAAGGGTGAATGAACGATGAAGTATGTCAAAAATAAACCAAAACAATGTAAAAATTTTATGGAGATGTTGAGATGATGAGAGTCATTTTAAACTATCCAATTATAATTTTAATGTGGACGAACAACTTATTGCAGAACTTCACACTGCACATGAATGCTGAGTTATTAGTACAACCTATTCTGGACACCAATTGAGATAGGGGAAAAGCCACATTGAGATGTCTAACTTTTTTCTTGGTCTAAGAGAGAGTTCCATGAATTCCCGGTTTGGCTTGCAGCACGAAACCAACCGCAAGAAACTAATTATAAAACTGAATGCTGATGTGATGGCATTTTTATTGAGTCAGCTGGCTAAATCAGTTTTTCTGTTGGCCAGAACGAAATAGACAATAGAATGGATATTGCCGCTTCAGGAAGATGTTTGAAATTATTGGAACAATAGCACGATATACGTCGGCAATTTAATATTTTTATTCATCGTGTTATGATTCGAATATTTAATTGAAAACGGAACGTGCTCGTGGCCCAAGAGAATAAATCAGTGGGGATATAATGACGGTTTTTTTCTTATCCGGAAAGAAGTGATTCATGCCAGCTTCGCCATTTTGAACATGTAATTAGCCGGATAGATAAGCCCTATTGACAGCATGTAAAAATTTAAGCAGATTTTATTAACTTTAAGTTGTCATCTCAATCTCAACTTGTAAGATGTAAATTTAAAGCACTCATCCAACAAAACAGCGTGCCATATATCAATGGCTTGCAATGGTCTTTCGTGAGTTATAGATTGCGCGATCTAGTGAAAAACAACGAACTATCACTTATAGTTATAGGATAAACGGTTTCAGAAATAAAGCTGATTGTCATCCTTAATGAATCACCTTGTATCAGTATATACTGCATTCACTTTTATTTTAGCACTCGGTTGGCCATGGAAATTTGACACATTCCATTCTGTATAGTACGAAAATGTGGGGTTATGACGCTTGTCAAAACATTTTTGGGTTTTAAATCAGTGCTATGTTGTCCGTTCTACGTGAAAGTCTGAGTAATTACATATTTTATTACAAGGTCGAATCACTTCGGAAAATATGAGGTCGTAAATATGTCACGAACATGATTGACGTTTATACAAACTGGAAACGTAAAATACAAGAGATCAGTTTTTAAACATATTTATTTTTGCTATGGAAGAAAATTGAATTATTGAGACATAATATGCAGTAGCTTGAGGATTATTAATGTTGGTTATCTTCTTTGGCCAGAGATTTCACATTTTTTCAGGTCATTTTTCTATATCACTTATTCTCAAATGGTGAGGTGAATGAATTTTTCTCTATAGAAGAAACATTATAACTTTCGTTATCTTGACCAAAGTTCATGATATCTATTCAAAAGGCAGTCCAAGTAGATTTTAGAAATAGATGCGTTATGTAACACTTAACTCTATTTCTGTTTTTTTTTTCTGGAAAATTTTAATTGCCATCCCTTAATTCCTACCTACTGATATAAAGCCAAACAGCATACACCTATCATTGACCTTTCTTCATGCATCTCTCTGTACAGGGCGATTGTTCATATTTTACTCAATAGTTATCTAAGTTGATATTGGTTTGACAAAAATGTTTAGAGGAACATATATGAAGTATTTTTTATATTTTTAATGGCTTTCAGAATTCAGTAACAGGAAATACAGAAAAACATCGTAAACATAATGCATAATTTTTAAATCTCACAAACGGTTCTATCGAATGAAATGAATTACGGAATGTAAATTTTCATTCATTTCATGAATCATTTTCGAACACAAGATATCACCCACGTCTTCCAGTTTTCTCATTATGATCATTACGTACCATAAAAATACCAAAAATTCGAAGAACCCAACTCTTGAAACTAAGTTGGACGCTATCTAATGAATATGAATGAACGTATTCCTCATATTTTCTCTTATAATATAAATTTCGAGTAATTTGATGTTCAAAAATTAAAAAGTATCCGTGAAATTTGAAAAATTGGGTAGTTTCACAGATTTAGCTAGTTATTCTGAAGGTAATTTTGTTTTTCCAGGAGTGGCACAGCTCAGTGCGAAAACTTAAAATAGATAATTCTTTTTAACAGGGCCGAATCGGCAAAATTGGCATATAGGAAAAAAGTGTTTCTTTTGAGCTCAAGAATCTACTCTAAAAATTTTTGTACCTACGAGTCAAATAATCACCCTGTAAATGTATTGGGTCGATTTTCGTTTGTTAGTTTGACTTTTAATAACTTATGGACGAAATAACGAATTGCCTTCATTTTTTGACCATAAAACAAGATGTATAAAAAAGGTTCTGGACTTACAGCCCATCTTCTGCAAACGCCATAGCTAGAGGATGCGAATGTGCAAATGTTTTGAGAAATTTCTTCAAAACCCGAAATAAGACGAGCTGAGATTCGTTAGCAGATCAAGAATATCACTTTCCCTGCCACTCAACTTAAATCCTACCCCAATCGTTGAACTTACTCAAAAATCGAATTGAATGAAGATACAGATTTGCCACTTTCAGCACTTCAAACTTCAATAAGAAAACTAAGAAAAGAGAAAGGCATTGCAGAAAAAATATTATTTTAACAAAATGCAAAAAAAAAGCTAAGGGGTATTCCCGAAACTTCGTTCTTCGTTAGCTGTTTTTGAAGTTCAGTGTTTTTTATGATCGTCTATCTAAGGTTAGTGAATCGATATGCTGGGGTTTATTATTGCACCAAACTATTTTGCAAATTTTTGCGAATTTTCACTTTGCTCCTTTCAAATAAAATGCGTGCGTTACCTACTCGAAAATTATTCAGAATTGAAAAAAGGAAAGTGAAAGTTCACGTAAATACTGAAAATCTCTTCGGAAAAATAATAATAACACCCTCAATTCAATTTTTCCAATATGTTTGTAACGCACTGTCCGGTATTTTATTCCTTGCTATCCGATGGTGATTCTTGCTATGACTTTGAATATTAAAATTACATTTTTCGAATGAAATATATGCGTTCATTGCTCCATAGATAAAAATAACAGAATTTCAGGTGTGGAGGATTCACCTAAGGCTCTGTCATAAAATAAAATTTTCCGCCCTTTTTATTACACTTTACCTTGGAATGACCTTGAAGATCAACGTCGAAGTAAGAGTTGCCATCGGATAACCAGGAAAAAATACGGAAACTCTTATATCAAAACTTTTTTTTCAACATTCCGTTAATTTCTAGAGTCCCTATAAGTAGGATATTATTATAGCACTTCTTTGAGGCAGGAGCAAAAAACATAATTCCACAACACGCGACAATTCTCAAGGCTCCAACCTTGAATTATTAAATGATAACAATATTCAGTTGCAGTTCAATCATCCGAACTTATTCGAACACAGAAGCTCCAATTTAAGTTTCATCGGTTGACGGTCTTGTTAGACCGAAGAATTATTAATAATTCGGCTTGATTTGTTAGTAACTTCGAGGAATGACTTTTATCAGTTCTAGCACCGTGTGAGACGAAATTCGATACCACAGATTAATATTTTTCCATAGTCGAATGAGTAAGTAGCATTGTAACTCAAGAATCGTGAGGAACACTTCGTTTATGAAGACCCTTTCAGGATACGGTACAGTTGTATTCTGCTTTTCATCTGTAAATTACAAATCTGTAGCGTACGATCGATCTGTCTGTGTCCGGTTGACAGATTCGTAAATAATGCAATTCTGGAAATGTTCCTGTAACTATCTTCTTTACAGTGTTAGTTTTGAACTACTTATCGTGAATAGATACGGATTCCTACGAAGGCGTAGAAGGGCGGAATTAAACAAAATTCCGAGTTCAAAGTCGGAATTTTACTAAATTCCGTCAGAGAAACCATACAACAAATCAGAACATTAATTTGTGTTGAATCGCACTAGTTTGGGCTAAACAATAATATAAGACATAAATTTTGACGGGCATTTTCTAAATGTGTGGATTGGCAGAGGTGGGCCGTGTGTGTAATAACTTTTTAAGTAGTTCTTTTTCAAACATTCACCTTGAATTACAATTATATATCGGGTGTCCCAAGGTGAGTGGCCTATTAGATTATTATGGAAACTATTGATGGTAAAGATTTCAAATTTTGTTGATCGATATTTGCCCATGTAAGGTACATTTTTTTAATAGTTTCACATTTCCAGTGTTGCCGGATCTACGACAATTTGGCAACAACTTTGTTAGTTTAAATGGGACATCCGGTATTTCTATTTTTTTATGATACTCCATACAATATCAAATTTATTCACTCTTACTTTTTCATACCTATCCTTAACGGTTTTTGAGTTATTAATTATTTTTCGAAATTTTTTATCAAATTGGTTACGAAAATGACTCTAGTTCGCTTAATATTTGAGATTTAAGTCAGAAATTTAGCAAGTCATTAGATAATGATCTGATTCATGTCACTGCTTTTGAATAATAGTTGTCAGTTATACAAGATGGACCAAAAAAATTTTAAATTTCGTTATTCTCGTGAAATACGTTCAATAGCAGAGAATAAGTGTAAACTGCATCAAGGAATACTTTTTCGTGAAATTGATCAAAAGCAGTGGCATGTGTGGAAAAAAAAAACAACCGAGAAAAACACCTTAACACAAAAGCGAAATCCACAATTTATGTTACCTTCAGAGCTGTAGGTAGTTCTGAAAAACTCTAGAAATTTTTATCTGAAATTAAGATACATCGATAGAATAAAGAAAACGTCCCGAAGTAATGACCTAATAATACACACAACGTAAAGAAAAACTCTATAAGGCCCCCAATATTTCTAAACTCGTAGGCAAAAAAATTTTCGCTTCTTTATGTTCACACCCTGTACAACAAAAAGAGCTTAAAACAGAAATACCGTGCGCCAGTTACCTGAAGATAATGGATCGTGGGGAAGAAATGAAGTTATAGCTAGAATTAAAGAAAAAAGATGAATGCATAAAATGGATATATTTCAATAGCAACGCAGAGTATTCGAAAAATGGCAAAGATGTCCGGCAATCTACCCAGCATCAAAAATAACCTCCTTCTCTACTCCCAAATTCTTAACGAAAAAACGGAACTTTTTGGCTTTACAGCAAGAAGGAATTTAAAAGAATACCTTGTGTCAGTGGCATAAAGAATAAGGACAGTACTTTGCATCTCGGGGTGAAAATCCAGCATCATCAAAGTAAAGTTATAGCTTGTCAAACTTAGGCAATTTTTTAGGCTTCCCACTTCACTGGATGCTTTGGTTATGATATCATATTGATTCATACTCGCCGTTGAAAGGTGAATAAGGAGTTCGTAAACGTAGTGTCTGGCGTTCAACCCGTGAGATAGTGGTGGAAGGAAAGGGAATCCGGCAAACGGTTTGGTGCTGGTAGCTTGGTGCTTGTGACTGACAGTAGCCATCCTGACAGCTCGGTATTCACCATCTCTTCCTATCTTTGGATCCAAAACCGCAACATTACACTATGAGGGAAATCGTACATCTTCAAGCCGGTCAGTGTGGAAACCAAGTTGGAGCAAAGGTAGGTGGAAAATTTACACTTTCCCTGGAATTTCAGTTGAAATATTCTCTAGTCTTTGCTCTCAAAAAAAATAGCATAAAAACTCATCTGTGAGGGTGAATTTTTCATCACCCCTGGCATTTCAGAAGAACTTTCTTATCTTCCCCATGAAAAGCTATCACATCATCTTTTTTTTATTTTTGGGGTACTTTGAGATCTTGTAACTAATTCGGAGGTGAAATTTTTCAAAATCGGAAATACTGCAGTGCTAATCCATTTTTTTTGTGTACTCACCTACAAGTAGGCATTGTTATTGCATCGTCTGTATAGTTTTTGGAACACGTTCATTCCCAAAAAACATCCTCAATCAGGAGATTCGAATTCTGCAATCATTTTCAAAACTTGAATAACCTTCGACTAGTCATTGACTTTTGGTTCCTAAAAGGGAGGAAAATAGGTATAGAAAACTGCACTTAAAGGTTCCATGAAAAACCAACGATTCAACTGTTTACAATGGAATTCGTGATCATTTAAATGAACTCAAGAGGTGAAAAAACATAGTTCAAAATAATGCAGCGTAATCTGACAAAATTTCTTGAAATTCTTATTTTTTTTCGAATGCAATTTTTAATGAGAATATTTATCGCGATCTTAACTGATTTACTCAACCAAACTGGCTTCCTCGAGTAAACTCCGAAATTAAACAGATGAAAAGGTTGAGTAGTTTGATTTTATCACTCAATGGGATTATTTAACAAACATATTTTTAAAAGTGCACACCTGATATAAAGTGGATATCAACTGTACCTAATAGTGTAAGAAGTGATGTGATCTGGATTAATTAATATGATTTCAATGAAAATATATGAATTATAATGATCGAATCGATTTATTTCAATAAATTGGTACACACTGTTGAAAATTCTACGTCTGAAGACGAAACGAACAATTAATTTGAGGTACCCTTAGAACAGTTTTGGGATATTTTCTAATCTATTTCGTTAGCCTTCTGCTGCTAAACATAGTTAGATAATTATTTAAGTATCTTATTTAAGAAACATTTTTGAAAATTTGAAGAACGTAACAAAATTTTTTGTTGACGTTGCGAGTGTTTTTATGGAAAAACCTAGCGTCTAGCAATGCACAAAAATATATTTACGGGAATTTAGAAGAAAATGACATAGACAGTCTTTGACTCGTACAAGCATTTTAACAGTAGATTTTTGAGGGCAAAGGGAATACTTTTTTCCTATACCATTTTTTCTGATAAAAGATACATCCATTTCAACATTTCATAGTGAGCTGTGCCACCCCTGGAACAACAAAATTACCTTCTGAATAACTAGCTAAATTTGTGACACTACACTTTGTGGATCTTTTAAACAAAGTTGTATTCAGCCAAAGTACCCAATTTTTATTTCACAGATACTTTTTAATTTTTGAACATCAATAAATTACTCGAAAACGGCGCATTATACGAGAAAATATGGAGAATACTTTTATTTTACAAAACGTTCAAATAGCGTCCAACTCAATTTCGAGAGTTGGGTTTTTTGAATTTTTTGTATTTTTATGGTACGTAATGGTCATAATGAGAAAACTGGAAACTGATGACTGATATCATTGTGTTCGAAAAAGAAACATCAAATGAATGAAAAACCATATTCCGAAATTCATTCCATTCGATAAAACTGTTTGTCAGATAGAACTAAAAATAACATTTTTTTATGATATTTTAACAGTCTGTATCTTTTAAACCGAGACGAATCGGAATAAATGGTATAGCATCTCAAGAATCTACTGTTAAAATATTTCTACTAGTCATTGACTCATCCTGTATATTGCCACATTTATATTATTAAGTAATGCTTTGACCAATTGATTCATATATCATTAATCTATTTCACCTGAAAACACACTTACATTTTTATAGTGTAAATTCCCACCGTCTGCGTCTCAATCATTTCATCGTAAAAAAACAGTTATATTTCTTTGGCATTCAAGTTAGTATTTTACAAATTCTGATTGTAGTAATTATAGTAGGTATGAGATGAATTAATTTTAGCTAATCACTGTCAATATCAATAAAAATGTTGTAGTTCGTTGGCGAAAGATAAAATTCCGAATTTTGTGCACTGCTGAGACTTAGCCAAGGTGAAACTGGAAGTCGTCCATTAATTGACCATTTTTATGAACCAATTCTCTTCTAGTGCAAATGCAACACAAACGCACACCATGGATACAGTCCAAGTATGAGGTGCTTATTCATTTAATTAATTGGTCTAGTCACCTCATTCTCTCACGATATTGGATCCAGCGCCAATTAAACAGATTTATTATGGAATATTATGATGTATTAGTTTTTTACTGATCCCATTTTACGTTGCACGGCTTCACTCATATTCGTCTGATATACCTACTTGGAGTCACATAAAAAGCAATATTTGTATTGAAATTTTCATCTTCGTGATACCAAAAGGTAACATATTTGATATTTGAAATGTGCTGTTCAACTTTGTGATTGATGTCTTCTCAGAAAATTGTAAATTGATTCTCGGATATCTGATCTCGGTTTTGTGAACTTTTAAGCGACTGTGAGGGTGCAGTGAATTTTGCAAGTTTTTTCCTCAATCGCTTTTTTGAAGCTCCATAACATTTTATTATGTGCAATCGCTTCATTTTGATTTACTGGATTTTCTTGAAAATTTTTCATCTTCGTGTTACCAAAAGGGTTTAGTGGAATATTTGATTATGAAGCTAAGTCAAATATCAGCATAAAGAGACATGAAATAGTATATCCGTCTAATATATTCGCTAATGCTGGCATGCTGAACAAATCTGCGAAAATGCAAAAGTCGTACCTAGAGTAATGTAGGTACTCTCTATGATATATTCCAACTTTTTTTTATAAAACATTCAAAGGTCATCATCAAATTATCAGGCTTTGAAGTTTTGGAACTAAATACTCATTGCTTGAAAGTTCAGCTTCGTATGTAGTTATCTCTTTCAAATTTGATTGAAACGAGAATCTGCTAGGGGTTTTTCTTAGGAAGTTTTCATAGGTACCGAAAATTTTCAGTCTGTGAAAATGTGGAGTCACGTTAGGGCTACGTTGAGACACAGAATATTGAAATTCAAAATTTCGGAGCCTACTTGACGACACCCATAATGTGGAGCACCCCCTGATAACAGTCACCTAAAAAAATAATTAGAATCAGAAATCACATTTACAACCTGCATATACAAACTCAAGTAAATTAATGTTTCGATAAAATATTAAAATTTAATTAGTCTAAAATTAAATTTGTGATCTTCTATTGAGATAAAAAAAAGTAATCCTTATTTATGTTAGATTTAATAAATTATCTGAGATTGAAAAATATGTATGGCCATACGAACTGATGATACCAATGCTCTTCTGGTAGATTATCTTGTTGTTGAAAGGTCTTCGAAATATTTTCCTTAGTATTTTGGTACTCAAAATTTTTCCCAATGAAAAATTATTTCAACTACTCTAACCATTGAAGTAATGAACTATGTCTGTGATATTGTTTGAAATATTTCATCCACAGAGTTTGAATAAGCAAGTTATTACCATTGTCATTCAATATAGATCTATAAAGATTTTCTTTTCATCCTAGACAAAATCTGACTATTTGGTATCTGTTTCATTTCGAATAAAATTCGACAATTTTTTCTAATTATATTCTCATCGCTTTAGTCGTTGATATTTGGAATAATAGTAAGGATTGAAATTTAGTCAAATATTCAAGCTAGCCATGAAAGCGTAAAATGAATAGAAGGAAGTGGTCATCGAAAGAAATGTATCGATAATGTTATCAGTGAAATTTGCAGAAGTATCCAAGGCAAATGAGATTCAGTCAACTCGTGGAAATAATTACTACTACAATTTTCTATATGCATATCTTAAAATTTATTTAATGAACTCCAACCGAAGAACATAAATAAAGGTAGAAATGTTGGTGGATATCGTTGATTCGAGATAACAATTCAAAAATCAAACACATTTGTGAGTGGGAACTAACACAATTTTTCGAGTAATTCATAGGATCGTGCTCTCAATAAATTAGTCATAATTCCCTAGCAAATAAACGAAAAAAATTGGACTCGCTTTCACAGAAACCCTAATCAGAAAATAAACTCCTTATACTTAGTCATCACCATTACAATTGCATGAGTAACATTTGCGTGTTACGCCAAATTTCATACTGGGTTTGATTGTTTTGTATATAATGCATAAGAATTCTCTACCCGATAAGAAAGGCCGCTTTGTAGATTTCGTCTTCAATCGAAAAGAACAAAATTAACGTGCACAAAATTTATCATCTGCAAACGTCAACAAAAGACGAGGAAATGAATGGAAATTTCAAATATAAGTTATTCATTCTAATTTTCCCTCCAATTAAAACTTCCCATTGAATTGGAAGCGAAACTGAAACAATACATAAATTGTAATGAGCAGTATACAATCGATTTCCTAACTTATTTGTTTTCCATGGAAAAAAAAGAGTAATATGCTGTACAGGGTGGGCAAAATTGGTGATACCTGAACTACAACTTTTTAATACAATGAGATAGAGGAAAATGAATGTACCATTCATGTCATCGTTTTTCGAGAAACTAATAACGCCATCAAATGCATTCCTCCATCTTCTTTTGTTTTCGAGTTATGGGCCAAAATTGAAATTTGGGCGATTTCATTTTTGATCATTATTTCAGTTCCTGTTTGAGCTAGGTTGTTGAAATGAAAATATTATACAGACAATTTTTTGATAGCAATCCAGTGGCGTACTATGATTTTTTCCAACAGGTATATTTGCTGAGCTACAACATAAAGTTGTGTTTTTTCTTATGGAAACAGTGGTTAAAAATAATCTAGAAAGAATCGCCATTTTTTTTTCCGTTTCAGAAATATATCATATATATCTACATCGCCCTCAGATTCGTTCAGATATTATAAAAAATACAGTTGGTATTTATGTTGAATTTAAAATTAAGAGTATTATGGAAGCTGAATTATAGATTTATTTTTCAAGAAATCACAAATCTCGTAATTTTCGAATATTTCCACAATGCCGCCAATAATGACTTCGAATTCTAATAACTGATAGTTGTTCTAAACCGAGATCAAACCATGGAGGATTGAATCAAGTATTCAAAAGCTGAATAATAATCAGACCATGCGTAGAGAAATATTTTTGCGTGATTCAGCCTACTTAATACTCAATCATTTGAAATTCACATATAAACTATATTTTTCATAATATCTGAACGAATCTGAGGGCGATGTATGATGTATGATATATTTCTGAAACGGGAAAAAAAATGCAGATTCTTTCTAGGTCATTTTAAACGACTGTTTCCATAAGAAAAAACACAACTTCATGTTGTAGCTCCGCAAATATACCCGTTGGAAAAAAGCATAGTACGCCACTGGATTGCTATCAAAAAAGTGTCTGTATAATGTTTTCATTTCAACACCCTAGCACAAACAGGAAAGGAGATAATGATCAAAGTTGAAATCGCCCAAATTTCAATTTTGGCCTATAACTCGAAAACAAAAGAAGATGAGTAATGCAATTGATGGCATTATCAGTTTCTCGAAAAAAGACAACATGAATGGTACATTCATTTTCTTCTATCTCGTTGGGTTAAAAAGTTGTAGTTCAGGTATCACCAATCTTGCCCACCATGTACAATACAGGATTCTGATCTTCAAATAACGAACAGTACTGATGGCTTTATTTTCCATTCCATTTAGAGAATGCCAAACTTTTTGCCTGCTAGAAAAAACTACATATTATGAATCTGTCTAAAGGAAACATGAATTAGGTCATTTAAATATTGTGGATGTCATATAATGCTACTCCAGCAAACAATTCACCACAATATAGTTTTCCCCTCAATATCTCCAGAAACGACTTTTAGAATTGCGACCAAATATGGATTGCAATGAATAAGAAGAATTCACTACGCATATAGTCCTTTCTAGTCGTAATTTCAAATGGATTTGCCTTAAAGCGAAGATTTGCATCAATCTAATTGAAGACCGCTTCGTTTAAGGCTTTATTATTTTAACTGGTATTATAAACTGAATCATGCATGAATTGAGGCTATTTTTTTCTAAAGGTTGCTGGCAATGACGATCTTGATAGTGGAAGGTTGCATGGAAATGAAATTTTGGTCTGTCTTCTAAATTTTCTCTTGTAGAAAATTGAGGCAATTTTCCTAGTTTTGGGGAATCACACTTGAAAGTATCCTATAAAAAATTAAATTTTTGGGATACCAGTGATCGTTAAAAGCATAAAATTTTCCTAATTAAGGAGAAAATATATATTTTCTTATACCCGAGGAATTTAACAATCAAACCAATTTCAGTTTGTGAAATCACACTTTATATACCTAATTCATATTAATACCTTCAACCATTTTGATCTTTTTGCTAGAAGGATCCATTATTTATTTTCTAATGACTGAGAATGAAAGAACGACGCCGACGATCTAAAAAACGACAAAGGAATCAATCTACTATCCAATTCTACGATCATTAAATTCATTTATAAAAAAGTATATCTATTGATACTATTCTATCTGGCACAACAATCTCTACCATAAAAGAAGTCATTTGTGGATTCCTGGAGGTCTCATATATCATTCATTCGCAAAATTGAGGACAGCCGTGCAGTGAACCTCATGAAGGAATTATGGAAAATGATAATAACGGACTACATATTGCACATTGAAGATAATTGTAATTTTAATATCGCTCGTATAATTTCACCTCGATGAATTCTGTATCTAAAAATAATCAGAAGAATCTTTTTATCCCCGTTGTTTGCTCAACAGAGCTCTTTATCAACAGATAACGTTTGAATAAATGTCATGTCCGAGAACGTAATGATTGATATATTTTTATGATGAGGGTAGAATATTATAATTGGAGGTACTTGCAGCTAGAGATTGTGGATGTGGGTAGTCTTTCTGATTATGGGTTATTGCCAGTAGAATGTGGTTGATTCCAGCATGGAATGAAGATATGAACTGCATAAATTGAACCGATTAATTTAGTTTAATTGGAGCAGGATTTGCATTCGTTCGAATTCTAGCTACTGATTCAACGAGAGGGTGATTATAAAAAATTTTCAACTCGACGTTGACTTATAATTTTGGAATTTGCAAGGGAGTTTTTAGTTTTTATATATTTACAATCAAACAAAAAACATAATACTTTATTTACACAGGAATAATACCATCACTATAGAAAAAGTCAAGAAGAAATGCATATAAATCAGTTAAGAAAGTTTTTCAACCTTATATATTTCCAGTGGCTACTGTTTCTATTTATTCTTAAGAATTTTTGAATCTTCATTCATGTTGTCGAAAATTTTCTTTGCAACAAAGAACGGTTGTTGCCTATACCGATTCTATCGGTATTATTCTAAGTTTGACATGACCTACTAAATCCTTTTAACAAGAACTCCAGTACTAGTCTTGATGTCTTGAATTAGAAATATGTATAAGATATATGAAATGATACATTTTCAATTGGACATCCGAAAAAATCTATATTGAATTTTAGCATGTTAAATAAACAAAAAATAAAAAAAATCAGCTAGTGAATCAAGTGAAACACTATGGAACCATAGACAAACGCTATTATGATTAACATGTGGATTTCAAGGTACGAAAAAAAAGTTAATTTCTACTCCAAAATCTTGGAAATAGTTCAATTTTACCCATTTCAAATTGATTATTGGGAATACAAACTTAAAACAGTAAACTGATATCTTCGCCCACCTGAACATGCTATTGTGATAGCGAAGAAACACGTGTCGTGGTTTAAAAACTCATTTCGTGAAAATGGTATAATCTGTTTTAAGTTCAATTATGGATTTTCATCAAGTATCGGCTTCATCAATTCAATATTGGGAATACGAATTGGCTAGATCTGTTTTTTATGGCTGAGAACGAATTTATTTCAGAACAGAATGATCAAATTAAAATCATTCAAAGTATTATCCATTGCTGGCTACAGTGGCTACACCTTATTACCACTATCAGGCAGCTACTAATTCCAAATTGATTATTGGGAAAACAAACTTAAAACAGTAAACTGATATCTTCACCCACCTGAACATGCTATTGTGATAGCGAAGAGACACGTGTCGTGGTTTTAAAACTCATTTTGTGAAAATGGTATGATCTGTTTTAAGTTCAATTATGGATTTTCATCAAGTATCGGATTCATCAATTCAATATTGGGAATACGAATTGGCTAGATCCGTTTTTTATGGCTGAGAACGAATTTATTTCAGAACAGAATGATCAAATTAAAATCATTCAAAGTATTATCCATTGCTGGCTACAGTGGCTACACCTTATTACCACTATCAGGCAATTTTCGAATTCTATTTCGCAAAAAAGCCTCGTCTTTTGAGAGATCCAATTTGTGATACAATTTTCGATTTCTCTGCTACAGAAGTGTGTCGGTGATTTGTCAAATCGTGATTCATCGATAACCAGAAGGGCAATATCTGAAGAGATAGTGATAATTTATTGATGCTTCTTTATAAAGTACATAGTATATTCCACAAGTCAGAGACTTCATATTAGAATATCACAATTTCAGGATGATAACCATCTGACATCATTGTTAGAATATACAGAGTGGGCTTTTGGAAAACATAACAGACGAGATAACAGAAAAAATGCTTGGACATATTGACTTTTAATTTAAGAGTAACAACTTTGAAGATCAAATTCATAATCATATCCCTTAAACCCTTAATTTTTGAATAGAAAGAAGTGGGGTAAGCGACAGCCCATTTGAAAAGCCTTCCTATCCTAAGTTCAGCATATTTAATATTTTCAATTTAATCCCTTCGTTTTCGAAATATTCATTCAAATTTTGTCCAGTAGTGTTCATTCTGCTGAGCATGCTGTGAGAATAAATCGAATTTTCACAATTTTATTATTTACAATTTATATTATTTGCGGTTGAAAATCGTCAACTCCAATATATCAGACATCACAACAGAATAAATGAATAAAAATTCGATTGATTCAGACAACATGCTTGACAGTAGAACAGGTGTAGTTCAAAAATGTGAATATTTCGAAAACGAATGGATAAAATGAAGAAAAAATTAATTAGGGTGAACTCGATATATAGGAAGGCTTTTCAAATGAGGTATCACTTATCACATCTTCCTATTATTTAAGGGTTGATGTTGTAACACTTGGGGTTGGAGAGATATGGTTCTTAATTTGATCTTGAAAGTTATCACTCTGAAATCAAAAATTGATGTGTTCCATAATTTTTTCGAAATGAACTCATCTGTCTGTTATCTCGTTTCTGTCGTTTCCGAAAGCCTATCCTGTATAGAAAATAAATTAAATCATTTGATACACATTTTTAATGATATTATACCATTCTCCATTAAAAATATAACACGAATATTCAACAATTTTATAATAATAAAAAAAAATCTAGCCAGAACTATCAAATTTTGAATAATAATTATAAAATACCGTTTTTCGTCAAGACACAATACAATTATTCCAAAAATTACTGTCAGAAGATTAAATTTTCAAATCACTGGACAGAAACTAATGCACTCTACAAAACCCATGATGTCACAATATTTCATTAATAATAATGTCTTTTATCCTCCACATAATATCCATTCTGTGTCCTGTGAACATAATGTACATTCTATACATGAAGAACCTTTCAGGATGAATAAACAAAAATATTCCACAGGGAAAATTTTTGCGCGTGAACAAAAAATTTAAGCATTAGGTACTACATGCGTAAAAAACAAATATTAACCAAAAGTTCCATATATGGCCATAACACTAATATCAAGTAAGTATATATAATACCAATAATAAAATTACCACGTGTATCTCCGTTCAATTATACCAAAAACGGCCTTTATTTTCTTTCTAGGCAGTTCTTTATATATTTACGGTCTTTACTGATTAAATATTCCTTGACGATTTTTTTGAACATATTAACTGAGAGAACGTTGACCAATTGTTTTTTCCATTTTAGACTCTACTATACAATGTTCTTTTTATCGAGTGTATTGTGAGTGTTTCTATATTTTGGAAGATCCCGTAATTTTTATATGCATAAACAAGACATTCGTAAATGTATTGATGTACCTAGATGAAAAATTTTGTATTTTTATTCTTCTGAATGCGTCCACTCCAACTAATCTTCTCTGTATCCTAAGCCAGTCCAACACAATTGTTTGGGAAAAATGATAGCGCTCTCGTTTCTTCGAATAAGGGCGCAAAAAAGTCAGGTTAGGTTCATTCATTCAACTATACGTTTTAATCATTTCAGAACAGGAAACAAAGATTTATTTCAAAAAAATTTTAAATTTCAATTATGTATATCGAATATAATTATTAGATTAAATTCCCAGCCCCGACTCTGGGGGGAGCTGGTCAATCCTTGCTCATAGCTCCTTGTTGCTACCTCAACAATTTTCGGATTTTCCATCGGAAGATAAGAAATTTCCACTCCATTTCAGTAACAGCGGAAAGCCTATCCAACTTGTAGTTCTTGACTCATCCTGGCTTCCGCTGGAGATACGGGTAGACCCTGGAATATTCAGAAAGAACGCAAGATAAATATAAATAGTTTGACAAATGAGTCTCATCTGCCTCCTTCCCCAACGTTGCTTGGAATACTCTAAATATGTACCAAATGTCTGCGCGTATATTTCCGTCCTTTCGAAAAAACGAGAAAGATGACTCATAATCGGAGGGAGTCCCAAGAGAATAAAAAGACGTATAGTCTATCCAAATCCGAGAGGCCAGCGTAAACAAACTGACGAACGCGTGATCTTATTTGAGGATATCCTCTTATTGGTCAAAGCTTTAGGAACGCCATGTGTGCAGGCGAAAGTAAGAACCACTCTCCGCAGAACCGCATTACGTTTGATTCATTTTGTATGCGAATTGTTGTGCAGAACTGCAGAGGTCATTCATTGTTTTGTCTTTCGTAAATTGGTTTACAGTTGTAGCAAGTTATTCAAGTTACAAGCATTTAAGATAATGTCAAGTACTGATACTGCTGAGGAATCGCGTGTTGACTTAAGTCCTCCAAAAAAGAGACGTCTGAAACGACACTTCAGTGCCGAGATAAAAGAAATTATTTTGAATACTTATAAAATTGAGATGATTCAAAATGCAGGAATGTGTTTAAAGGACGTAGAACTCCGAGTTGCTGAGAGACTTGGCATTGGAGCTCGAAGTGTAAGGAGAATTATTTCTGAATACATAAATTCCGGTGTTCTATCACAGCCGGCAACAAATCAAAATCGGACCACCAAATGGGAGTCCTTATCAGATTTCGATAAAAATGTAATACGGCGAAAAGTTCACGAGTTTTTCTTCAGAAATGAACACCCGACTATAGAGAAAGTATTAAAAATAGTTAATGAAGACTCGAATTTGCCAAATTTTAAGAAGAGTACCTTCTCTATTATATTGAAAAAACTTAATTTCAAATATGGACGTCGCCAACGCAACAGTTTTTTAATGGATCGTGACGACATTAAATGTTGGAGAAGAAAGTATCTCACGAAAATTAGGGCCTTCCGTGATGAAAACAGGAAGATTTACTACTTGGATGAAACTTGGGTAAATGCCGGTCATACTAAATCCAAAGTGTGGACCGATGAAACGGTTACATCTTCTCGGCAAGCGTTACTTGCTGGACTATCTACTGGATTGAAAAATCCGTCTGGTAAGGTCTTGAATTTTGAGTTTAACCCTCGTTTGAACCTCGGTTTCATAAAGCTTGATCAGAGAATCAACGATGGATTGACGGATGAACGTCAATTAGTTTTCAGTCGATAAGTTGGTCATAAGCATTCGGAATATCATTCTTGCACCAAATAATTATCTATTCACGCCCATTTAATGATTCTCAACTGCTACTCCTCCAATATATTCGGAAATATGAAAGTTTCAATGATTTCCTTCGGGAAATCGAATGCCAAATTGTTGATCGAGCAATCAAAGTTTTGTGAAACTTGATGTAAGTACCTTTTTGGTGAAGAACAATTTCAACATTCTTTTTCAAATGTAGTGAATATATTTTTCCAGGCAAAGGGCAGAGAATTATAGTATGTCATATTGGCAGTGACACTGGTTTTTTAACTGGAGGACTCTGGACTTTCCAATCCAAAAAAACTGGTGACTACCATGAAGAAATGGATGGTCAGTCCTTCGAAAAGTGGTTTGAGGGTATACTTCCTAAATTGGAGGAAAATTCTGTAGTAGTTTTAGATAATGCTCCTTACCATTCAAGGAAAATGGAAAAAATTCCTAACTCACTATTCAGAAAGAGTGATATCCAACAATGGTTGAGGGAAAAAAATATTGATTTCACCCCTGACCTCATAAAAGCGCAATTGTTGAAGATAGTCAGGCAGAACAAAGAAAAGTTTGAAAAATACATCGGGGATGAAACTGCAAAGGCCCAAAATATTACCGTTCTTAGATTACCGCCCTACCACTGCGAACTGAACCCTATTGAATTGATTTGGGCCGATGTCAAGAATTTTGTGGCAGATAAAAACACCACATTTAAAATGACTGACGTCCAAAATCTTTTTCAAGAGGCTCTCTCACGGGTTACTTCCGAAAGATGGAGAAAGTGTGTGGAACATGTCAAACAAAAAGTTGAGGTGAACATGTGGAAATTGGATAATATTATGGATGATATAACACCAGTCATCGTCAACTTAGAAGAAAGTTCTGCATCTTCTGACGACACTACGGACTAGTCACTTTTACAAAAAATATTGTAACACATTTATATACATAGTATGTATTAAAGTGGGAACTTTAGATTAATTGTTCATTACTGAGACTCGTAGATAAGCATAGGTACATATTTTTCACCGGAACTGGAACACATAAAAAGTTTTAAAATATAACGCTCTCGGAATAAAATTTATTAGTACACCTCTGCGTTATCACATTCTTGACGCGTGATCATTGCATGGTGCAATGTTTACCGCTGGCCTCTTGGATTTGGATATACTATAGATACGTAATTATTTATATTTTTGTTTTTTCCGTCTTTTTATGTGTGTGCCAAAAATTAATCTTCAGACGGCACAACAACATATGTTCCATCTGATGGGGATACTTGAGATCGGAAATCTGAAGATTCTTCAGAGCTCATTTATATATTTGTTAATATCGTCAAACTATCAAAATTTCCAAGGACTTAATTAAACGACTTTGAAGTTTTTGATCATTTCAAATGAATATTTGAAATTGAGGTAACGATAAAATTTTTATCAATAAATAAATCAACGGCATGCAGACAATTATTGAATTCTGAAAAAGTACACCTCCGGGCTTTTTCAGAATTCAATAATTGTCTGCATGCCGTTAACTTATTTATTGATATTTAATTCACAGACATTAATTCCACTACTAAAATTTCAAAGATAAAATTTTTGTTCATAATTTTAAGCAACTTCCAATCCCAAAACAAATAACCACATAATTAAATTTCTCCTTTCCTTTCAAATTATTTCAAAATGACAGCTGCTGATAGTAAGTTGTCGATTTCCAGTTAAATCTCAAAGTTATCATTAGGAGTAGGAATTCGAGCGACCTATTCTTTTTAGGTATCGCCTAATTTAATTTGTAGTGATTATATTGTAAAGGAACTACGAAAGATTGTTCAATTAAATTGTTCTCCATAATCTGAACAACTTAATTGGGGTGTCTGAAATAAGCGATGGCAAACATTCATCATGTAATAATTACTTCACCATACTTTTCAATTCATGAAAATTGAAAAGAGTTGAGAACAGTTACTCCATTCACTTTTATAAAACACTCGGAATTTTGACACATTCCACAATATACTACGAAAGTTTGAGGTTATGACCAAAGATGAAATGCGTCTGATGCAGTGGCAGGGGATGGATATCTCATAAAGGAATTAATGAATAAGAATAATGAATTCTGCAACAAAAATCATCTTGCAATATCACAATTGAAGGAAATTCTTTGTCATCCTGTTCATTCACAACCTATGAATATATATGAAATAATATTAATTGATATATGTATATGTATACCGTCTTATATAATATTGTACAGGGTGTCCAAGTTAAAGTGTTGGTTCTTACGGGAAAATGCAAGTCCATATTTCTCAAACTATTCACACATTTTTTGCTCATTCTAATCTGCTCTACATGATGAACAGGAAAAAAATATAGGTTGCCCTTTGAGAAAATCAAATTTCGATTGAACTTCTATTTGAATTTTTAATTTTAATTTTTGAAGACCCTGTATATCAGATTGCTAAAAATAGGGATTAACCGTTTGATCCAATATGTTGACAAGAGCTGGGCAAAATTTGATTTTTATACATTCATTAGAGAACTAGTGTCAGCTATTTTAGTGAGCACCTATACAGTTGTCAAAATTTTAGGAAAAAGTCGAATATCTCAGAATCGGTTCTATATAGGACCATAGTTGTCATACCAAAGTTACCTTAAAGTTTGACAAGGAATTCAAAAATGCAATAATATACAGGGTGTTCCATTCAAAATAAGAAAGTTGATACCAACAGGGAAAAAACGGAGCGATGTATTCCTAAAATAAATTGAAGGAAGCTTGGTGGATCTCTATCAATTGATCAGCAGTGTATAAAAGAGTATGAGTGTAGGTATGGACTATGTCCATTCGCATGCCATAAGCATTCGATGCAATGAAAAAGAATGATCCCTGAATTTGGAAGGTTGAAGTTGCGCTTAAACTTGGAACTTTCTAGCCACGTAGAAAACAGATGAGGAGCGGATTTCTATGATAAACCATGTCAACAATATGGTTGCTTCGCGGTGTTTTCTATTCGTCAGTTTGAGTGCACCAAAAAAAATAAAAAATTACGACAATTCTCAAGATGCCTCTTGGCACTAATTTTTTAAGTTACTTCATTGTGTTCACAACACAAAATAATAGAGCCTTTACGTTTTATTACGACGTGAATCTTTTATCACCCAGTTTGAAGCGTCATATGAATCATCAGGGCATCAAGCATACTGACCGTTATCATTTAATTTTGTTTATTGATACCGTGAGTGTATTTGGATGTGAAACATCGCTTCAGCGGAATCTTCAACATCCTCCAGGTCCAGGGCAATGATCCACTCGATTCACTGAATACCTAACATTCAATACCAAGTTTTCAATTGGTCGGACGCTCAAGTCATGCTCAAGTGATATCATAACAAAATTCGTCTCGACTGACTTGTCACCTAAACATCGAGCGAAAAACCATATTAACCAAACTTACGAATGAACAAAAACAGATTGTAACAGACTGTGATCACCGAAAAATATTATCAGTTATGGTCTGATGGTTTATGCATAAAATAGATCCAGTGGTCCGTGTACATTTGTATCGTTGATTGTTATTGTTTGTTTGACGAGGGTGGCTCATATGGTAACTGATGATGTACCTATTCAGATTCATATATGAAATGTACCTGCATCAAATGAGGCTAATGAGTTGGCCGCATCTCCAGAATCTCTTTGAAATAGAAAATAAGCAGCAATTTTATCTTTTTATTACTCTGCAGAGCTATCTAGTTCGAATTCATATATAATTTTGTGTAGTATCTAAATCAGATATCTTTGAATGAATAAATGAATGAAATGATGAATTCATGTAAGTAATCTCAAAATGATTAAATTAATTTTCACCCCAAAAAGGCTGAAATAACAACGATCAAGGAAAATTGTTGCACGTTATTCCAAGGAATATGAAGGATGTTATTTCAGCCTTTTTGGGGTGAAAATTAATTCAATCATTTTGAGATTACTTACATGAATTCATCATTTCATTCATTTATTCATTCAAAAATAAGGAATAACGCAGGAATAAGGTAGATACTGAGACAGTGGAGCACTAGCTACATTCTGAACTGTAATAAATTTTACTCAATAATTTTCTGAAAAAAATTACTGCTCAGCACTTATTCATGTATGCAGCACTTATTGAGCTATTTTAGTAATTTTAGTTCATTCTATTACAACGGCAATTACTCACAAGCTGTCTTCAGGTACAATTGAGATAACTGTAGAATATTTTTATATTGTGCTCTTCAAAATTCTGATTAAATAAGGATGAATAACATCGAAATATTTGCCTGCTTGAGAAGGAGTTTAGTTAGTCTTTCTTTCACTGGCAATTTCTGCCGTGAATTCGTATTCATAAGTAGGTACAGTCAGATGATTTGGTACAGTATTAATTTTATCAAAATAATATGATGTTTGCTGATTGTGATAAAAGTGCAGTTTCAATTCTTTGCATTTGAGGTTTTGCATACATGTTTTTTTCGTGTTCAATGAGATATCCTTAATTATTTATGATGATCATCACGTTCTTAGCCGAATAAGTTTTTTTTATATTATTTCATGCGAAAAAAAATTTTAATTACCAATAAATCCTTAAATGAATATATGTATCCTCAGTATCCTCATCTGTAATTCCACGTCAGTAAAACTCATTGCTATTATATATTTATTGGATACTTCCAGATTAGATAAATAATCAAAATATCTAATCATTTACGCGAGTACTTTCCAAAAATTGATTGTGTACTTTTAACAATACTATTTCCATGATGATTACAATCTTTTTTTTTGTTGAGTAACAAATTTGTGAAATTGTTTTTATAGATAGTCTTGCAGCACTTTATGCTTTACAATCTGTAGTGTAGTGTTTCTTCGCTGTAAATTAAATTAAACAACTGGTTTATATGGGGTTTTCATTAAAAGTCAATTCGCTCAGCTCGTCAGTTTGGAAAGCCAGATATTTTTTTATTCGTCAAATGGAAAAAAAATGGAAAAAATTTTCCAGTGAAAAACAAATATTCATTCATGTTATTCACTTTCCGAGGTGAATCAATTTTTTCAGGGAATATCCTTATGAAAAAATTTCTCGAAAAGTCTCGCCATTCACTACAATTCGAAACCTGCTGATACTGAAAAAAGACGTTCTTGAAGTGCTGCCCTTTTTTCAACGAAAGTGGAAACTATTGTAATATTCGCAACTTCTACCGATGGTTCGAGTGTTCTGGCAACACCAACACCCCACATTTTGGTAGTCTTTCCCCCTTACGGCTTATACGGATGGGGAGAAAGTCTCGTGGTATAAACTCCTCTTAACTACCCAAATTTTATCAATTCTCTTTCATGATGGTTTTCTTATTGGAGATGAAATTCAAGATATTTTTGTTGATTTCTGCAGAATAGTATAACAACCCACTTTTCGACGGTGAAAAGTAATGTTGATTGATCTAAAATTATTTTATTTTTGTTCTGTAGTATTTTCTTGAAAGAATAGTTTCAAAAGTGACATGTAATTACTCGAGATTCTGACAAAATGCTCACCCTAACCAAGAATCCTTCATATTATTTGATACAGAATGGTAAATGAATTGACTTTTACATTGTTCACCCTACAATTTCAACAATCGCCTCATGAATAAGTAAATATATATTTCATAGCCATTTTCCCCGATAAAGTGATACATGTCAGTCGTTCACCCTCGATCTTATCATAGCATAAGATCAGAAAATTATTGTAGGTACATTCTCTTACATATTTCATGAAATGTATAACAAAATCGATGAGCCTTTCGGAGTCATTGCCCTAGGACATGTCCGTGAATTGATGACACTGTTTATTGATTTTCCGTACGATCATTTCTGTGTCTAATAATCGTCCTGAAATTTGGGTCATTCATATACATTATACTGTTGGGTTTAAATTGAATAAAAAGTAATAATATATAGGCATCATTCATCACTTATACTAGCCAGCTGAAGTACTTTATGATGGGAAATTATGAATAAAAGAAAAACCTGCAAATTCGTATTCTTGTTTATTATTTGAAGAATTTCTGAAATTTTCGGTTAGAAGATAATTCCACATTCTGCTCACAATCAATCGCTGTTATCAGCATTATAACGAGCATATGCATTCGAATATGTATAGGTACATATGTATTGTATTCAATTTCTCAGAATCCATTAAATGGTGAGATATTATTATTCGAATAGGTATTATATATACAGGCTATCTGTAAATAAATGCGAAGGACTTAGAGAGATGATTCCTCGATGAAAAGAAGCAGGGGTAGTTCCTATAAATTTTCTTCTAAATCTACCTACCTTCCAAGATACAGCCTTTGGAAGGCGATGACGAGTTGACAGCTCTTAATTTTTTTTACGTGTTCTAAAAAACACTGAGTCATAAAACTAAACTTAATATGAAGCACTAAGTAGATGTTACTCACACAATTTTTTCAGATTTCATAACTTTACTATTAATGGTTGAAAATAACAACCCCTTATATGATGTTCCTTCAAAAATTGTTTTCGTGGGATAGATTTTTGAAAAACAAAATTCTCTTATGGTT
This sequence comes from Coccinella septempunctata, assembly GCF_907165205.1. Taxonomy (NCBI): domain Eukaryota; kingdom Metazoa; phylum Arthropoda; class Insecta; order Coleoptera; family Coccinellidae; genus Coccinella; species Coccinella septempunctata. Next base: position 30,435,897 of record NC_058190.1, read on the forward strand.
TTCCATTCAATTCTTGAGAAAAAAGTCTCTTACGAAATTTCGATACAGTCGATACTTTTCTCGGAATAAATAAAAACTTACAATCTTATATGATCACTGTTCATTCAATTTCATCGTATAAGTTAGTGTTCCATAGAATGACTACCTCCCGCTAAAATATAATTCATGCATCAACTCTCTGCCTCATAGACCTTCGTATACTGCTTGTAAGTTTTCATTGATTCCGAGAAAAGTATCAACTGTACCGAAATTTTGCAAGGGACTTTTTTCTGCAGTATTGAATGGGAAACCATAAGAAAATTTTATTTTTCGAAAATCTATATATACCTATATTACAATCATTATAAACGTTATTCTTTCCTTGATCAAATCCACATATTTGAAATGGTAAGCCAAAAATAATGAAATACAAGACTGATCTCTAACATACGGTAGTCCAACGCAGACAGAAATAAAGTCAGACTCAGACAATTCCTCTCAATTTTCTCATCCTTACGTCTTCTTCGAATAGCAGTCTATATTTGAGACGTTCCTTTAAGAAACTCCATTGGTCTAAGGTTCAACAAACTCTTAATGAGTCATTATGAAATTCAACTCCGGACTAATTTTCATCAGTAGAAATTCAGAATAAACGCAATTACCGCCTCAATTAAGAATATGTTCTGTTAGTTTGCTCACTAGTTGAAGTTAATCTTCTAGATAAGTTGAATGAGCATAAAGGCATCAGAAACATCTCCGAGTTGATTTTAAAGCAAAAAACGCAAAAAGGGTCTATAATAGCTCTTGAAGTAGTAGACAAATATATTTTGGCATGCAAAACTTAAATGTTTTCTGTTTCCAACAGTCTCAAATGGAAAAGTTCAAATTCGACCAAAAAAGAATAAAAATTTGATCATACATTGATAAAAGCAGTTTTAACAGGGCTGCAGAATATTTCATGTAGGTACCTACCTGTGTAAAATGAATTTTCCATTTCTGGTAGATAACTACACAAAATACATATATAGATAAATTTAGAGAAACTACATATAGATGATTAGACAAAAATTCTTCCAATTCATTATCAAATCAAATCTTTTTAATTTTCTTTTTTCGTACCAAAATTTTCTGTGGCATAATCTGAAGTTTTTTCGCTTTCAATAAGACACTTTTTGCAACAACAACGTTAATACTTAAATTTTTTATCTATTATCCCGAAAATAATTGAAAATGAACGTCTTTTTATCTGGAAGATCGGCACTTCCCAACTATTTCAAATAGCCTATTTTGTGAGATAAAATATTTTTCCGACTATTTTTTATTTCTTGAGAATCTACATATCCTAGCATTCAATGGTGCTAATTAGATGTTACTAATGATGAAAGAATAAAATATTGACATCCTAGAAAATTACTTTTGTTATAAACCTATATATATATATCGAGTCCCAAAAAGTTTTTTTTCTGTCACAATATTTCATTTTTCATTACCTATCTATACAGGGTGTTTCTGAATTGACGCGAAATATTTCAAAGGGTGATTCTTTAGCAAAAATTAAGGGTGATTTTTTATATAACTTCTTGTTCAACACACTTTTCCCTTCAAGTGACAGCCCTTTAAAATTAGGTAAAAAATTTTTTTTAATGCCTATTTCCGCTTTGGAAAAATTCAGAAGAATGAAATTTGGCAGATAACTGATGCTTATAAAATGGTAGTTTTTTAGTGTTTTTGTAACCCTACAATGTAATCACAAGGGGCTGAAAAATAAAAACCCTATAATATTTTACATCAGAACTTTTTAATGCACCTATATTCTCCTATTTGAAAAATTGATTTGAAAGGACAGACTCAATTTGCAACTTTTTTATGACTTTTCATCATGAAGTTCTCAGTTTGATCACAAAAAAATTAAATACTGCTCAGACTCTTTTCCCATAAATTCACAGTAAGTAAGCTGCTGTCATATGACAAATAGTTTTATTGTCCTGATTTTCTCTGTGTTATTCTTTAATCTCTGAAGAACTAAAACTAATTAAGTAAATAAATTTAAACGGGCTGTAACTTGGAAGGAAAATGGTGTTGAACAAATAGTGATATGAAGGCCCTCCTTAATTTTGCTAAAGAATCACCCATTGAAATCTTTCGCATCAATTCAGAAACAACCTGTATATCTTGAAAGAAATGATAAAAATGTAGCCATTAGGCTTGATAGTTGAATGCTTCAAATTTTTTTTTGTTTTCAGTTTTGGGAAGTCATTTCTGAAGAGCATGGTATCGACCCCAGTGGAATCTACACAGGAGACAGCAGTTTACAATTAGAAAGGATAAATGTTTACTACAATGAAGCTACAGGTGAATATAGATACTAAAGAATACCTATCGAAGTATACCTTCAAATCCAATATTTCTCAGACACTTGGTAGGTATACCTATCCTAAGAAGGGCAAACTCGAAATTTCTCATATTTTTTTCGAAAACTTTGTGGGAAAAGAATTGAAAGATAATGAATATAATGCCTGTTTTGGTTCGATTTTTCGATGGTTCCTGATCCGTTCAAAACATTTCATTTATTGTTTTCTCTTAGCTAAGGTATTATTATATGGATACAATCAACTGTTTTATCAATTTATTATGAATTGCCAAAGTGGAAAAAGTATTTCTTGTCCTTGACAACAATACAAAGACATATTAACGTCGAGGAACTATTATATTCTTGTGACTGTAATAATGTAATTCAAGAAACGCATTAGGCCGACTTCCAAAATTAAACAGGAAGCGGTAAATGGGTAGGTATTCACGAAGACTCTTGAAGCCCGAGAATTGTCGCCAATGAATCACCGAAACATAGGTTACTAAACTCCACCGTATTTTTGCGAATCTGTTTTAGAAAGATATCCATTACGTGTTACGTAGGATATTCTTCGTTCGTATGTAAAAGAAAAAGATAGGTAGTTTATTCAAATCCTAAAATTATGGAATTGTGAAGTGGCAATTTTTACCGAAAACATGTTTTACCTATAAAATAACGGTGAAGAGTGAAGAGAGGAATTTATTTTTAAATTGTTTTTCTTAATATAAGCATCACTGAGTCTGCCTTCATGACCTCCCTCATTAGTTTACTAATTCCATTTGAATGTTAAGATAATGAGATTTTTTCTGGATTTCATTTTTTATAATGAAATCAAATAGAAAAATTCTCACGCCTATACGGGTTGTTTCTGAATTGATAATAAAGATTTCAGTGTTCTTCAAGGAAAGTCAAGAGGGGTTTTTCATAAAAATTTTTTGTTATAAGCTTCTTACACCCCAAGTCATCGCCTTTGAAGCAGGCTGCTTCTGAATATTTTCATATTAACTAATGCCAAGAAAGCTTCTGTCCAATAAGTCATAGAACATATATTTTTAATCATTTTTTTAACTAAATACTATCTGATTTTTTCTTGAACAATATAACAACTTCAGGAGGGTAAGTCAGAACTGAAAAAGTTATATGTTGAAGTCCTCTTCTGAAGTCAATTTTTCAATTGGAAAACTGTTGAAGCGTCACAATTTTCTGATAAAAAATATTGTAAGACTTACTTTTGTCACTTCTTGGTTATGACTAATGATATAACATCGAAATTACAAAAAGTGCCAAAAATTGATATACTGATGATAAACACTACAACAATCTGCCAAATTCCATACCCCTAAATTGTTCCATATAGAAGATATTCACCGGAAACTTGTTTTCCAGCTTTTTCAGCTGTATAGGCGTCAGAAAGTTTTCTTATTTGATATTATCAATTATTATCAAAAAAATCATTATCAAAAAATGAAATTCCCAAAAATCTCATCATCTCAACATTCAAATGAAACTAGCAAACTTTTATCGTTTATTTGGAAATACATATAGTTTACGATAGAAATTTAAAATGAAAATTATAAGATCACTAAAGTAGGTACTATTTCATAATGAGGGTCATGAAGTCATACTCAATGATGCGTTGATATATTGAAAGAAAAAATATTTTATATTGAAAAATAAAATCCTTCACAGTTATTTTGTATTACTTAAATAGGTTAAACATGTTTTCGGTAAAAATTACCTCTTCAAAATTCGATAATTCTCAGGATTTGGATAAACTAACTATTTCTTCCACATACGTAGAATATAGGTAACACGTACCTAATGCATATATTTCCAAAAAAGATCCGCAAAAATAAGGTAGAGTTTAGTAACTTATGTTTCAATCTTCAATGATTCATTGGCGACAATTCTCGGACTTAAGGAGTCTTCGTGAATTCCTACCCATTTTTTGGAAGTTAAGAAGGTCTCTGATATCACGTCCTGAATGTTGTCAGTGTTAAATCCAGAAACCTTGTATATTTCTCAAAAAAAAAAAATGAATTCTAATTGATTATCAGCTATCGAATAATTGATCTATTCGAATAGAAAATTGTAATTAATGCCCTTATTTTTTTTTCAGTTGCAACCCGTAGCAATGGAGGAAAATACGTCCCAAGAGCCATCCTTCTGGATTTGGAACCAGGAACAATGGACTCCGTACGATCAGGCATATATGGAAGACTTTTCCGACCAGACAATTTCGTTTTCGGACAATCAGGCGCTGGCAACAACTGGGCTAAGGGGCATTATACAGAAGGTGCAGAATTGGTAGATGCTGTCCTGGATGTAGTTAGAAAAGAAGCGGAAAACTGCGACTGTTTGCAAGGATTTCAACTCACCCATTCACTAGGAGGTGGTACCGGATCTGGCATGGGCACCCTCTTAATATCCAAAATCAGAGAAGAATATCCTGACAGAATTATGAACACCTACAGTGTTATGCCTAGCCCCAAAGTATCCGACACTGTTGTAGAGCCATACAATGCTACCCTTTCCGTTCACCAACTTGTAGAAAATACGGATGAAACTTACTGTATCGACAACGAAGCTCTGTATGACATATGTTTCAGAACTCTCAAAGTTCCGAATCCAAGTTATGGCGATCTCAACCATTTGGTGTCTTTAACAATGTCTGGTGTCACGACTTGTCTCAGGTTTCCTGGTCAACTCAACGCCGATCTTAGAAAACTGGCTGTCAACATGGTTCCCTTCCCTCGACTTCATTTCTTCATGCCAGGCTTTGCCCCGTTAACCTCCCGTGGCAATCAACAGTACAGAGCTCTTACAGTACCAGAACTCACTCAACAAATGTTCGATGCTAGAAACATGATGGCCGCTTGCGATCCAAGACATGGAAGATATTTGACCGTCGCTGCTGTCTTCAGAGGAAGGATGTCCATGAAAGAGGTTGATGAGCAAATGCTTGCTGTACAGAACAAGAATAGCAGTTACTTCGTCGAATGGATTCCGAACAACGTCAAAACAGCCGTTTGTGATATTCCACCAGTTGGTTTGAAGATGTCGTCTACATTCATAGGAAATACCACTGCCATCCAAGAACTGTTCAAGAGAATCTCTGAACAGTTTGCTGCCATGTTCAGGAGGAAGGCTTTCTTGCATTGGTATACTGGAGAAGGTATGGACGAAATGGAATTTACTGAAGCTGAATCCAACATGAACGATTTGGTATCAGAATATCAACAATATCAAGAAGCAACCGCCGACGAAGATTTCGAAACTGAAGAAGAACCAGCTGGAGACGACTTCAACTGCTGATCTCACCTTTTTTCCTAGATTCAATTTTTCATCTTTTCTGGCGATGTGACGAACTAGTCTTCAATATTTCTCAATTATCATCATTATTTTAGGAACGAAATAATTTATTGATACCGAAATATTAATTTTTAGGAACACTTTTCATACTTTTATATGGAACAATATTATAATAGGTATAAGTGTAAGGTCCCCATCCCCAATTCTAAATTATTTATTGACTCGAAATGAATTTATGTATAAATTATTGAATGTAGATCGAAGACTGATTTTCTACAGATTTTGTGGGGCTTATAGTTATTTATTCATTAATTTTAGAATCTTTTAAATAAATAAGGTTATTGAATTAAACTTTTTTTCTGAGCTACATACTCTTACAATTTCTCCTTATTCAACTTCTAGAGTTGGAGACGAAGGCGATTTCACTGATTTCATAGATAATTTGAAGGATTAAAGAAGCGGATATGTTATTAAAAAATATACACTTTTAACTATTGTTGTATAAGAAAAACCATTTCTTTCTAAATTCAAGCTGATACTCTATCATGAGTATCGTGCAATTTGACTTACTTATTTGGAGTTAGAACTATAATAGATAGTCAATTATAGGTACTCAAATAATATTATATCCATAAAGAAAAATTTATCTATGCATGTATTCTTGCTATCACATTAGATATGGAACAATTGAAGGAAAATAAATATGCCTCCGTAATTCCTCCGTAATGCCTCCGTAGAAAAGATGGCAGCACGTAACGAACGTCTTTTTCCAATTTCACCAGGGTACGAATGGTAGCCAATGGCGAGACTTTTCGAGAAATTTCTTTATTTGAAAATTCATTGAAGAGATAATTGCACCTCGGAAAGTTAATAATATGAATGAATATTTGTTCATCATGAATACATTTTTATTTTTTTTTTCGTTTGACGATTAAAAAAATTTCTGACTTTCCGAGATGACGAACTGATTGAATTGAATAATAATGAAAATCGCAAATAAATTAGGGGTTTCTGACGTAAGATATTTATTTTCTCTTTTTGAACTGACCACTATAACCCCTCTTAAATGATGGTATAGCAGTGGGCTTGAAATGAATGTGCGTAAAGTTGGCCCAACACTTTCCTGTTTTCGAAAATATTTTTGCTGTGCTCAATTGTGCTAGGTTTGTGCTGTGGGGATTTTTTTACAATTCCATATACGCTTCTCAAGATATTCCACAAAATGTATGGAATGGGTCAGCCCAGCACTTTTAGAAAAAATGGATTTTTATGCATGAAACAGATTGTGCTATACATGTACTGAGTTGTGCCGTTCGAATTTTCACTAAATTTCCTCTCATTTCCTAGATAATCGAAAATGAAGAAAAAAGCCAAGCACTTTTGTTTTTTGTTGTGCTGATTTGTGCAGTGAATAATTTCTCGAAAATTTGTCGAATTTTCTGGTAAATCGCGAAATTGAAAAGAAAGCTAGCCCAGCTCTTATGTTTTTTCTTAACAAAAACATATGGAAAAAATTGTGCTAATCGTGTACTAACTTGTGACATTGAAATTTTTCTAGTTTCTCAAATGATTTTGCAAAATAAAAAAGTCAGTCCAGTTGGAAATTTTTCATATAGTTTTGCTACATTTGTGTGACTTGTGCTGTTGAGATACTCAGAAAAAGCTCCCCACTTTTTTCTCAAATGGTGGGTATTAAAAAAATCAGTAGTTTGTTTCAAAATCAGTGTACATGGCAACAGGACTAATATTCATACCATTGAGGATTTCCACTCTCCATAAACAAAATATGGCTTCTGAAAAAGATCAAAAAGGAAAATAAATTCAATATTTATTCACTACATTCTGGGAAAATGGACGTTATCAATACTATAAAAAATATATGTATCATATGCATCATAAACTATACAAAGTTAACAATCATGTGAATAATTCACATCTTCAAGGAACAAATTTATTTCAGTATTTAATGAACTGCTTATATCCAAGTGATGATTCAAACTAGATGATAATAATTTAATTGTCCTTGTTTTTTAATGTTCCATAAAAGATATTGCACTAAACACCACAGTCCAAAACTATTTCTTTTTTGGATCACTGCCTCATGTTTTTCAAGAATGTAATGAATGGATTATAAACATTCTTGTCTAATATAGTACTACACTGCACAGCAATATTCTTTAACTTCTGTTCATCAGTACTTTGTTTATACAATTCGTGAACATTAAACTCATCAACCCCATCTAACAAATCATTGAATTCCTCTTCTTTATACTCATTTGAATTCCTGGCTTTATTGAATAATTGTAATGTAGGCATATGGGAGGTTCTTCTGGTATTCTTTAGGAATGTTTGAAACTCTTCGTTGCAGCGTGGATTTACCAGGCAATAAAAACTACCTAAACTGAATTTGTGAATATCTTGAAGTGTGAATTTTCTTCTGGGCTCCATTTGAAATCGATATAGATGAGTTAGACTGAAAAGGTCAATCGGTTGAATTTCATAGTGAGTCTATAATTCCATTATCTCTAATCAATTTTAGATTATGTACCTACGTATTTATGTATTACAATTCTTATCGATTTTATGAAACGTGACCTAGCTAAGAAGCTAGGTAACCATAACGATAAATGACACCAATAAACCTTGCTTTATCTTATATTCCATTCTTATTTTGAAATTCACAACACTATAAATAAGTGGTAGAGAAAAATTCCATTTAAATATTTTATATTCATTTGACAGTTCATACGATATAGGTTAAGCAGATTTTGAACTGAACTACTGAACCCGAAATGCATTTTGAACTACTGAAACTTGGAACTACGATATTGAACTTGACAGCCTCAGCCATGGCCCACTAGAAACGCTATGTCTACAAGAACTAGCAAAGAGAAAGAGAGTTGATTTAATCTTTGGTTTATATTTAGTTTATGTAGGATGCGTTATGCGTTTGCGATAAAGATTTATGAATTCTGGAATAATTTTATATATTTCAATATATGTAACCATTATGACCCCCTGCTGCCACCTTAAATATGATTTAAAGGATATAAAAATTTATCGGGCATTGAGCATAATAATATTTCTGGAAATATTAAAAATGTTACTCTATAGAAATCTTCAATGGATCTAGTTAAAAATTATGAATGTGGGTGGACCGCAAATAATAAAACAATTTGTAAAATTTATTGTTTTTTTTTTAGTTGAAAATGATAAGTTGTCTTTCGATTCGATATTATCTTGAATTTCTTCTATGTATTATTGTTTTCTGATGAATGTAACCTGTGAATTATAACGAGCGTTTTGAAATTATAATAAATTGTGAATTTTACCTATATCATCTCTAAACCAAACGCATGCATGAAGAAGGAAAATTGGGCGATGTTTTCGTGGATTTCCTATTTTACTGAGTTCAATTCAATTGGATCTGTAATTTTTCAGGTAAAGACAAAATAGTAATTTGTGCAACCGGTTGGGAAAAGCATTATTTTTCGGAGATTCCTTTTAAATCTGGTCTGGGTCTGGTGTCGAAAATATTTAATTTTTGTAGATTCAGTTTGAATTTCTCCTGATTCTAATCGTTGTAAATGTAATTCAATATACACTCGAAAAAGCTATCAATATATCACCCCATTTGACGGTATATGTATAGATATAAATTTTGAACAGGTGGATGTATTTGGTTTCCCTTGTCAACATTGCTTGAATGGGGTATTTTCCTAAAACTCAAAAAAAGAATTAAAAATTATTTTTGGAAACCATTTTCCATTGGTTAGTCACCACATAAAAGGTTCCACTCAAAATTCAGTAGGAAAAAAAATATAGCCTTTGAAAAAAAATTTGTGAGAGCTTGTGACGTAGAATGCCTTTACTAGAGTCTAGTAATTTTTGTGAATTCGACAACATCGGAACTGATCAAGAGGATATTATATAGAACTTGGAACATAAATGCATTTATGTATTTATGTTCCAAGATACAGAATTATATCTTCCTGAAACCGATGACAGTTTCTGACATTGTTTTAAACGTCCTTGTGGAAATGGAGTCGAATTTTTCAAAAGCAAGCAGTGAAAATTTACCACCTGTAAACTTATTCCTATTGATGACTTTAGGAACCTATAAAATATATCAGCAATGCCTTCTTTCATCAACAATAACAGCCCAAGGAAGATCGAATATTAACTGACAATAAACAACCATAGACTCAATAATATATTATCAAGTCTATGGAGATCAGAAAATATTGATGAGAGTCATTGATGGCAATACACAACCATAGACGCAATAATATATGGAGATCAGAAAATTTGATGAGAAACATTGATGAGTGTTCCAACGATGCCGGATTGTAAAAGTGACGTAGAATGTTTCTGGGAGAATGCCTCCGCGATGTGAATTTCCGTAATTAAAAACAGGCAAAATACAACTGTTAAAATAGAAAAAAAATACTTTTCCATATATTTGAGATATGAGGATTTCGTTGATATATATTTTGAAATTTAGGAAAATACCCCATTCTAGGTGAATTTTGTGATTAATTTGTCAGGAGTTCATGACAGCACTTTGGCAGTTACGCCGAAAAATAAATTGAGATTTGTCGATATATCTGATCGTAAGGAAGAATGAGAATAGATTCATTCTTTGGTCACAGAGATTCGAATGCTAGTGCAGATTTACCAAACGAGAGGAAGAGTATTTCTAGAAGAATGAAAAGATTTCTAAATTATAAACGAGACAAATGGTGGAGCTATATCATCTGTTTGATAACATTTGTAAGTAGTAGTAATTCATACATTCATTAATAGTTACACCATAATGACCTGGAGCAAAAGGAGAAATAGTTTGCGTGTACACATAAGAAAAGGAGGACCTTTTGAATTTTGAAGGAGGCATCACAAAAAATGTTTTGTATCGAGGTGAAATCGATGATTTCATCCTTGGAAGATACATACAAGTGCAAGTGCTACGGTAGCATTTGCTGCTGTATACACATTCGATACTTCTCTGTATATTTCCTCTTTGAAAATTGATGTGACAACAATGTCCGAGTCAGCTATCTCAATTTTGATTGGCGATATCTCACTCCTGTCTTTGCCAACATTCATTACAGAGACAATCATTGATTCATCTATGATTCATTCCTTCTATTTTTGGTTTTGGTTCAGTCTTTGCGGTATAGATGGCGCATCGTGATGAGAATTTTTCAAAACGTCGCCCCGACTTCGTATAAGACCCTCGAGCGTCGTGTGTGTTCTTCAGTTGTGTTTTCTTCGGGACCCTCTTCGAAGATTAGATGATAGACAGAAAAAGAGGTTCTATGATGTATGCACTTTCAGCGGTGGGAAAAGCATCTGCAGGTTTTCAAAGATGTCAGGTGTACATACCGTGTCAGATTATGACACTGTATATGCCCTACGCGTCTCTGATAATAAATTCATGTTAAACTGACACTTTGCGTGGTGGGGCTGGCCGTACGGAAGTGTTGAAATTGGTAAAACAATTTTTTTCGAGTCTGTTAGATTTTTGGATATGTGGACCCAAAGGAAGCTACTTTTAAAGAGACTGACAATTCGAACGTGACGCAAGGTCACAGCGGTGTCAGATTTTCATACAGATGGTTATACTCGGTGTTGCAGACGTGTTGGCCCATTAACTGACATTAATCATGGGGGATTTTCTTAATCTGACATTTGAAGATGATAAAAGGCATTTTTTTTAATATCGCCCTTCCTGTACCTCTAATCGTTTCTGTATTCATTGTGAAAGTTGTAGATAATAAAATTCAATACAACTTTTGCCTGAAGCAATTTTTCATACCTTTCCTTAACCGTTTTTGAACTAGAGGGTGATAAGGGCGAGGAGCTTATCTACACATGCGAAAGGCCAAGGTCAATATAGAAATCCACACTAATGTAGGTATATTCATCGCCATATAACGTGCGTTCAAAAAAATTCGTCGTCAAGTAGGCTATGGAATTTTGAACGTCGATATTTCGTGTCTAAACGTAATTCTTAGCTCGTGCTTTACTATTTTCCAGGTGAACTGTCATTTTAGCATTTTGGGTTGTTGTTGAATTAAAATTATCAGCAAATTATAAAGATGGTTTTTACGTACGTGTGAAAGACTTTTACTATTGAATTCTACTTCAAAATTGGAAAGAAAATGGAAATATTCTGTTCCGGCGACTTCATTGAAGCCTATGTTGCTGTAGATTATTAAGAATGAATTTTTCCATTGTACTGTTTTGCTATGTGTTGACGAAACAGGTATGTTCAAAAAAAAGGAAGTGGTATACCAAAAAAGAAAACTCTAGAGTTCAGTAATAATGAAAACATGGTGACAGAAGCTCGACAAACCTCTCTTCAGATTTTATCTCAAGTGGATGGAGTATCCGTTGGCATATGGCACCCGATTTTGAAAAAAAGATATCCATTTGTTTTCATAAAGATTGACATGTTATCAGAAAACTGAAATGGTTGTGATTACCTAACCTTGTAGCATCCGAGAAAAATTGGAGTTCAGTATCATACTGAACTGATGCATACTGACAGTATGCATCAGTAAAAGGCAAAATGTGGACCTACTTTCTTTTATGGAACTTCAATAGCAGAACGTTATGAAGGAGAAAGCATCATGCCTTTTTATAGCTGAATTGAATTTTAATAAATTGTCCAATAGCTATTTTCATGTAATTCAGTTCTTTTAGTTTAGTCATGGATTTTCAGTAATGACTGAATCAATTCAATATTTATAGAGAATTAATAAACATATTATTGAGAATCTTACTGTGATCTATTCATATGACTGAAGTAACTAGAACCTTCTTACAAAAAAACATACTACCACGATCAATTCAAGATTCATGTCTCTTACGTATGAAAATAGTGGACGGTTAAAATTTTTACGAAGAACTTTTCTAACCGCCTCAGATTGTTTGGATTCTTGTCATCTTACTCAATGAAAGAAATGCTTTTCGAAAGTTGGGTGAAATTTACAGGTAACCTTTTCTGAAAAGTGCCTTTCCGTACAAAATTACGACATATAGGTTAATGTCATCATTGTTTACATTTTGGGAAGATGAAGTAATTCAAGGAAAGACATACGTTCAGCCACCGAACATCAGCCTTCAAAATTTCATAGCCTACTTGACGACGAATTTTTTTGAACGCACGTTATCTCAAAAATGTTCAAACGCAGAAAACATTGCTTAGGAAAAAATTTGTAGAAAATGTTATGCGAAAACAATTTGAAGCTCAGGGGAGAACATAATTAAAAAAAACTTTTCTGACTTTTAAGGCCAATTTTTATTGTTTCGGCTTGCACATACAGGCCTAATTTTTGGTAGAGGTATTCTACAGGGTCCAAGGTATCTCCCTTCATATTAATCTGACTCTCTCGAGTAAATCCCGAATTTCCCTCTTGGGCTCCCCAACTATTATTGGAACTACAGTTCTTCGGAATTTTTGTTTCCAGTTTGAAATTTCTTCGAAAACCACATATCAATAGGAGGTCTGTAGTGGGAGGAAAACATCATTGAATTTGAATGAGGCGTGATTCCCTTTTGAGTCCGGATAAGAAACAGTCAGTTGCACCTACTTACCTATATATGGTTTTTGTCTATACTCACAAAAAAGTAAGTACGTGATAATTGTGTTTTCTATCTACAATTCATATTTGATAATTGTGCAAACCGTTTTGAAGGCCGCTTTGTCTCTCAATGGCTTAAGTGAGGCTTGACCTTCCCCCCCTTCAGAGAAATATCCAGGAGGATATGGCACAGAACTAGTGCAAATACAGTAGTGGATTGCTATCGGGTATGGAATCACGAAGGCCGCACACGAAGAGCTAGAGGTCCTAAAAGACGTACGTCTTTTGGTCAACGGGATCGTTTTAAGGCTCCAAGGTAATACTTCGCCGGATCACAAGTTTTGGACTTTCTTCATACCATTCTCAGATTCTACCTCAGACTTCTATCTCTCAGTCCTAGACCTAGACACCAAAGATTATAGAGTTAGGTAACCTAACCTAACCTCACTGTATAATCTTTGCTAGCCAGAGTGACTGGCTTATTAGTTCAAAGAACAGCTGAATCGGGACCTTGAATGAAATAACATTAGCATTTGGTGGAAAACGAGATCCTGAATTTTCTGTGGAAAGGCATGTGTACCACCTTGTCGCAATTACGGTATGTGGGGACTGGGGTCTTTTGTTTTTGGTAACTCACCTCTGAAAGGCAACAACCTCGGAGCGTTACACCCAGAGGGGGTTATGGAACCATATGTTCTGCATTATATTTTCAACCCGCTTTTCCAACACGACAAGGCAGGACCAGATGTAGAAATACGTTGGCTCTCTTAGACGACAACCAAGTTGATTTGTTGCCTTGGCCTTCTAGATTTCCTGATCTTCCTTCCATGGAACACGTCTGGGACACTATGGGAAGAAGATTACTCCGTTAAGCACAACCTTCACAGACTCTAGTGGCTCTCACTCTCAAGACAAAATTGGCTATCTTTTAAGGAGTATTCCCTGACGTATTTGTGAGTGCATAAGACAACGTGGAGGTCCAACACATTATTTACTTTCCCCCTGTTTTCTACCGTTAGAATTTTCTGATATTTCGATCATTTACTTACTTAAACTCAAGACACAAGAAAACAACAAATTATTTGAAAACTAATAGGTGGTTTCTGATTTTTTTATTTTTGAATGAGTTTCCGAAAATGAGGTAATCTGTTTTTTTGGTATTAATGGTGGTATAATTCAGGGAGAACCAAGTAGAAATATTCTTGAATTTATCTTGGGTGATTTTTATCGTTTCCGAAATTTCAGGTGATGATGTAAGGAAATTGATATAATCTATTTACATATTATAACTTCTCAAGTTATTCTTTGAAAATGTGTTATTTTAACTTGGGGCTGTTTCAGGTCATCACCCTTACAGTTGGATTTTTAGCTTTGCTATCAAAGACAAGCCTTTATTATGTTCTTTTTCGGAGTATGATTGATATGCGTGGGCCTGTCCTAATCCTGATTTTGATTCTGGACTTCTGGATTTTTTGCTTCAATGCTGCTTTATTTTATGGAATTAAATATGTGAGTTTTTTATGTGATAGTATCAATTGAGACACAGATAGTATAATGTGATATTTTCCACAAATGCTTGATTGAAAATGGCTCCAAACTATAGTGTTGGACTCATTTGCTTAATATAAGATATAATAAATATAAGTCGTCTGTGCGGCCAGCGTATTAGCATTGTTTACTATGCTGCAACTCATACATGCTGCCACAACGCGGTAAAGAATAATTGAACCAATGCTCTCTCTACCCTGACATATCTCACCAAGACTCAGCAAAGGTAGGTGTTCGGACTGTTCAAACGTACAATCTATTGTAATATGGATAAGCGGCCATTCTCGAGGCTTTGTTTACCACTTTAAAACTAAATAATGAGCGCTTATGCAGGAAATGCAGGGCCTCTCATAATGGATTTTTTCGGGACTTCCGGGTAGCCAGCATAGAAAAATACCGTGTATGTAGCCGACCGGTAGCAACTTTCGGCTTGCACTCGGGCGCTCGATTTCAAGTGCCCCTGTAAATGGTCAAAGGCGGCCAGCATTTTCGTAGTACCGACTGTCAATGCCCGAACTTTGAAGAAGTTGGAAATCCTGAGTAGCTGCGCGAAAATGACCAAAGAGTTTTATCGAATAATAAACGCAAAAAATTTTGGACGAATTAGTAAAATAGCATCCAAAAATAAAACGGTTGATATGTTTAATGTCATGAAAAAATTCAATTAATAGTTATTTATGTACCAAGGACGCATACGAAGGACATCGATCACCAAGGGTATTAAGCATATCTTCGTAAATCAATTTGTTACTTTCTTTAATACAGAAAAATGATAAATTAGTCTTTCAATACTTTTTCGTTTGTATGAAAATATAATTATATTTATGATGTATGAGGATATATTGAAAAATTCTTAGTCTACTAAAGAACCAAACAAAATTTCAATGTCGAAATATTTTATTACTCAACATATTCTCCTCTTAATTGGATACATTCATTACAGCGAACCTGCAGAGTGCATCGTCTCTAGACCTTTCAAAAGGTTCAACATTCAAACATTTGGGGATCCATTCTGCAGCAATTTTTCTAATGTCCAAATTGAAGTGAACCAGATGATGAACGCGTTCGTATGAAATATTCAGTGCTTTAGATATCCGTTTTAGCCCAATTCAACCATAACAGAAACTGGCCTTCCCGATCGGTCATCATCTTCAATAGAAGATTTACCTCTTTTGAAGCTTGCAGTCCAATTTTTCACGGTCGCATACGAAGGACATTGGTCACCAAGGGTACTATATAAGCACATCTTCGTAAATCTGCTTACCTCTTAACCCTTTTAAATACAGGTACTTGATGATGATAATCCAATTTTTAGATTTTCACAATTTCGGTGGACATCTTTTTTCTGTTAATTTATTGCGTAACTCTGGTTTACTTTTTTGCCCTCAAACTTCATACTGAAACTTCTAATGAGTTATTGTTCGTTGCTATGGTAATGGAAACTTAGGATTGCCGAATTGTTCTCATTATTTTTCTATTATACATTTTTTCAACCGTAAATTTCACTATACAACAATCATGATTCTCTCAAAAGTGACCTGATGCATCTAATTCGATGAACTTGGAACTGAACCTAGCGATATGTTTATGATTTGTTTCGTTTTTGCGATGTCGGAGTCACCTTCCACAGTCCCGTACTTGAAATCCAATGAAATTTTGTCGAAATTGCGAAATTCTAGGGGTTGTATCTCAGCCATCTTGGATATTTTATATAGACAATTTTAGATTAAACGACTTATTTTGATGAGTTCTACCTTCTGTCAAAAAAAAGCCTCACCTTCGAAAACACCCTGTATATTCACTTGAAAAAATATACATATTTCGATGGTATATGATTGAATAAATTCGTTTAATTTGAATAATCTCCAAAGGTTAGAGGTATGTTCACATAGTAAGTAGTAGAAAAATCATAGATTAATAAAACAGGAGATAGAGCATTTCGACAAAAACGCATTCACAAAATACTGCCATAAATATGAATTTGGATATCTTGGGTGGGGGAACTGGACAGGGGCTGATTCAGAACTACTTGCAGTGAATATTTCAGATAGTCGGCAATAATTTTATATCGAATGGAAAATAAGTATGTTTTATTGCAAAGATTTCGAGTATTTTTTTTTAAGACAACTATTCAAAGGGATATAGAAATAGTAATACCAAAACACCTTTTGTAAAAAATAATTTATTTTGAATACAATGTTACCATACACTAATGGTCAATATGACCCTAACCTACATACAGATTATTTGAAATTTTATTCACTAAGTATATACTGAAAACCAAAAATTACTTTCATGAAAAAAATTCCCTTTAAAATGGTTAATTCTCAGATCAATAGAAGTGGAAGCAGCTGAATTTTATGGAATTTGTATAATGAGAATCTGAGAGAGTTTGTTCATTGAAGAAATTCTCAAGTTTTTTGAACAGACTAGGCGGAATGAAAAAGTAATGTTATACTATAAACATCTACCAATGATTGTGAAATCAAAAAGAAATGATTTCTTATTGCATAGAGTTACCCATGAAAGAATCCCTAAATTCGTGATAATAAAGCATCATTTTTTTTCTTTTATGGGCAGTTATAAATTCAATTAAGTTGTATTGCATATCAACTAATAAGCAGTGTTTTAAACTTTCATTTTCAGCAACTCAAATACTTCAACAACCTGCTTCCCCCTTCAAATTTTCATACCACCACAAAAATGCTTTTGGGTGTTGAAGTGTATCATAATTAAGAGCAATTTTAACGAAACTGTAAACTTTAACTGAATAATAATGTTACTTTAAAGCAAATTGTTTCAGGTCATTGCCATATTTATGTTTTTTATGCATGCAGCTGTCTTCAAAGAAATTTTTCATAAGGTATTTGCCTCGGCTTTTCAAGCTTTCATCTTCAATTTTTCCTCCTAATGAATAGACAACGGCTTGTAGGGTAGCAAATTATTTCTTGAATTGAAGTACTGACGACACACTCGTCGTCTCAAATCGGTTTCGACTTCAATTAGCTGTTTTTCAATTTCTGTTCTCCGCGTGTTTATTCCTGCTAAAATTTTTCAACTGAAATTTCACTTCGAAATATCTTGATAACAGACATTTTCATTCAATAACTCATAAAAATAATGGGAATATCCGAGCTCCATTTGAATGGTCATAATATTGTGTTCATAATTACAGTAGTAGGTAGCATAATTTTTACATTGCCATTGAAATACATTTTACAAATGAAGAAAACTTTTTTGATTATCAAAAAATGTTCAACGCCGTGTGCCTCAAAACATGACCTCTACTCATTTTTATGGCTTTTCATTCCTAAGACGAGTTCTATTAACCATAGTAGTTTAGAGAATTTTTTGTACCACCCTGGGTGGGTATGTATCTTACTTGTTTTATTCTTGAACTACAAGACACTTTCATTTCTGCAAATACTGAACTGGCATTCATGTTTGATGATTTTGATCCCATTTTTCTTCCATTTTCTTCAAAAACTCCAGTACTGATGACAGGCACAGTATTGGCTATAATTAAAGCATTGTTAAAGCAATTAAAATCTCGTTCTACTGTTCATCTTGAAACCAGGAAGGATGTTTTTTAAAAAAGCATGATTTATTATAGGAGAAAGAGAATCTACCAAATTTCAAGTTCACCTCAAAACTAGAAGTTGTCAGAAATCACTTGCAAAATTCCAAACAAAGTGATATTCAGACAAGAAAGCGAGTTAAAAAAGTGGTAATGTACCTATCTTACCTCACTCGGGATGGCACATTTTTCAAATTAACAGTAAAAGGCGATTTCTCTCATTATACTGTCTGGAGTGTAAATTACTAGAGAAATGTAAATTGTTTTCAAGACCCAGTCTGGTCTGGTCGTCTGGTTTTATTTCTTGGAAAACTAAAATTTAAATAAATTATTTTAATGTACAAACTCAACATTTCAATGTAAGCACAAATCATTAGATCGTATTCAAACAGAATTCGACCCTGGCGTCCCCTAACTCCCTCCCCTGATTTCATAAAGTCGTGTACTCAAACAAGAATAAAATATCAAAAACTCACCGGAATAAGTGAATCGCTTTCCTCTTCCATGTATAAATGCACTTTTATTTCAAACACACTTTTTTACGGCACATCGTTGCATATTTTCCAAAATATTACGACGTGAATGATTGAAATAATATTTTGACAATTACAAATACACACGCCGTCTTAGAAATTTTGAAGCGATCAGGAGGGGAATACAAGCGAAAATTCATTTCATTGGTGGTTGCATGGAGTGGGAATTATTGGAAAAATGAACAGTCTGGAAAATAGCTTATGTTCCATCTATTTAATCTATGAGAAAAATGAGGAATTTCAGTTAACATACAGTAAAGGCGATTACAGTGGAAATAAATAATTTCGATTTTTTACTTCATTATGGATAACACGTATAAGTCAGTTACCGAATACATAACTTACGTCTTTTAACGTCTCTTATCGCGAAATCAACTTTTTCGACATTATAATTCTTATATTGACTCCCTCCCAGTATTCTTTTGTAGTTTCTGACCATTTTGTAGGTATCCGAATTTACCCTACAAAAGAACCGTTTTTTATGAAAATCTATACTTATATCGTTATCGGCGAAAAAAATATTAACCTCAAATTTGGACAGAACGTAGTTTATACCTCGGTTTAGAACGAAAAATGGTTATTTTAATCTATTTCATCAGTGCTAAAGGTTTGTTTTTAAAACAAATAGTGATTTGCATGAATCTTTAATTTTTTATTTATTATCAAACTCAACTGTGCGACAAAATAATGGTGGGATGTGTAAAGTGTAGCATCGCAAATTTTGTGATGGTGCAATGAAAGAATGCAGAAGCATAACATTCGATTTCAATAAGTTTGACAACCATTTTATCGCCAAATCATCCTAACCAACAAGAAGTCTATCCATTTTCTTTAAAAGCGCAACTACCCTGATTGAGAAACTAATGACAAACTTCTCAATAAGGTATAGGTACATAACAAATTACGTAATTCAAAATGAAAAATGAACCGAATAATATCTGTTTTTTATCGAGAATTATGCCCAGAAAGAAGTCTAACATATTGTCTTTGTTTTCCAGAAAAATGCTGTTCTCATCTTTGTATGGATTATCACTATGCTGGTGAACTGGAATATTTATGTTTTTGCTAGGTTGATTCATTTGGTGGATAAAGCAATGGATGAAGAAATTGAACTGAAAGATTTATATGTTGATATAGTACACCTATATTTCAATGTCGGTAAGGCAAATTCCCTCAACAGTTCAACTCTCTTGGACAACTTCGAAAACTCATATTCATGCGGATTTTCATTGATTCCTGATATAAATTAATAATTTTCGCTTTATTAGGTTTTTGGTTGCTGATGATCAGTATAATATGGGATTATTGGCAGACAATATCTAATATAACGGATATTCCAGAACTAATAGATTTTTTGGCACAATGGCATGCCAGATCACATATGCCTTCAGCAGGGGAAAGTTCTTCGTTGCCAGGTTATCAACTTTTTGAAAAATATAATCCTACAGATTTAAACATTTTCGGTAACTTCCAAATGGAAAATGTGTTATTTACAGCCGTGTGCACCGACTCATTTGAGGCGAGATTAACGTTAATACTGGATTATTCCTCTGATTTCTATAGCAGTTACCGTAGCAACAACCTAATTAATGTTAATCCTGTCTTAAATAAGGCGGTGCAAACGAGTTTTACTGAAAGAAATGATAGACCGTGCAGATTTTTTTGCAGATAGCGAGTTCACAACACCGAGGACTTCGAGATTTGCTGCACGAGATTATTAGGATATATGGAAGAATGTTGAAGTTGGACACCCACGAAGGTGGCGCCCAGCATAGACAGCGCCCAGTAACGAAATCTGCACTAGTCGCATCGCTACAGAAAACTGAAATATCTAATAAAGAAACCTGTTTATAATTACAGTTTATATTATATGTATACGGAATTGAACTATAGATGACGCTGCAATGCAAATAACGAATTTATTTTCCTTTAAACATAGGAATTCTATTTAAGTTGCAATGTTGAATTTGGATTAATTTTAATATATTTAGTGTGATATGAATATTTTTTTGTTGCAACATTGAAATTGAAGTGTTTGATTCATACCAATCTTAAGAATGAGCAGGAAAGATTTCTTTCCTCTCATTCTTAATGAGTTCCTCCTCTGTTGAAGGTTATGAGTGTGAGAATTTGAATGTTTCGGTTAAAAGCAAGAGGTTCTTCGTTCGAAATTATCGGGAATTGAAGGATATTGTACTTTTCTCAGTGTAATCTTGATTATGTCATTAGAAAATTCACAAAAAATTACCGAATTTTGATTCGAGATTGCATTAAAAATTCCTTTTTTCGAATAGGAACTCCTCTTTTTCCTTTTACTTGATGAGATGCATGGGCGTAGACAGGTAGGAACAAGGATCGCCAGAATTCTCGGTGCCCCGCACATCAGATACTGACTAAATTTTCGAACTTTTCGATTTTTGCTAGGCCAATGTCCGTCTCTGGAAAATCCTCATTCATATAGATAACAGGCGAAATTAACTTATTTTGGAAAGATGCTCGGACATTTGATTTTCGATTCAAGAGGGACAACTTCTGAGATATAATTCGAAACCGTATCGCTTCTACCTTAAGTGCTACAACCCCAACCCCTATATTTTGAATAGGAAAAATAGGGGGTTAGTAATAACTCATTTGAAAGGCCTTTGTGTCTTGAGTAAGGCTCATTTGATTTTTTGTCATTTGATCCATTCGTTTTCAAAATATTCACATTTAAATTTTAAACAACATCGGTTTTCTTCAAGCATGTTGTGTAAATTAATCGAATTTTCACTCATTCATTCTGTGAAAACTTTATAGTAACTTAATAATTAATTGCCATTTTGATGATAATTCATTGAAACTATAGAATAAATTCGTTTAAATTTGATTGATTCACCCAACAAGCGTAATGAAAAACGGAATAACAAATTCTCTACAAAATTTGAGTTTGAATTTCTCCGAAACGAATATATTGAATGAAAAAAACTTAAATATCCTGACCTAAGAATGAAAAAGCCTTCTAAATGCGTTATCACTTACCCCATTTTCGCTATTCAAAATAGTAACACTTGAGGCGATATGGTAGTGAATTTAATCATAAAAGTTATCACCCTTGAATAAAAAATCGACACAGCATTTTGTCGAAAAAAATTTATTTTGTCCGTTATCTCGTCTGTTTCGTTTTCAAAAGCACACCCTGTATTAGCCTGGAACTTCAAAGTAGAGCAGAATTATGTGCATATCCTTGAGGTAAATCTTTAGAAAACCCTTTTTTGGTCTGGCGCCGTAGTCTTCCAAGAAACAAAAAAAATTAAATTAATGATTTCCTTTATTGTCTTCTCAGAGCTTTATCTTTAGATTCCATCTCTTCCTGCTAAGATGAATCAGTCTGTATAATCATTGGTAGATAAGTCAATTCCGAACAAAGCAGAATTCTTTAAAACGCCAATTCATACGGATGACTCTAACACAATATTAGAACTTTCCAATAAACTCAATGACATTCTCATATTTCAGCCGATTCAATGGGACGTATTTCAGGAAAAAGACACATAATATCGATTTTTATCGTTTAAACTCTCAGTTACAGGTAACTGACTCAAAGTGAGATAAATAAATGTCAATGCATTTATGCACGAGCAAAATTTATCACGATGCATAGATAGTGCATTCACCGGATTGAGTCAAGGGTCTATCAACTGATATTTTTTATCTGCAGACTTTTTGTCCATTAAAGATCTGACGATAAGATGGGTAAATAAAAATGCAATAAAATTGTTGATGAAAATTTGAGAAAAAAACAGGAGGTGGTTCAACTTTGCAGGATGACATCGGCATTTGAAAGGGTTGTTCACTTATTAATCTGATTGTAGCATGGATTATTATAGAATAGGTATATCTTTAGATACAGATATTCCTTATAATATTTTTGTTTTGCATCTTGATAGAGCCGATAGTAAAAAATCATCGATGAATTCAAAAGAGATTGAGAATTATCCTACAATAACTTCCTACCACTTTTTAAGATTTTCAATGGTATATAACACTTACTAATAAAAAAAATCAACACGTTACGACCTAAATCGAACTAGAAAACCACCTGAGGTGGTTCTGGAGATACCACATTTGTTGGCACTTACTGTCTTCGTAGCATAGATACAGAATGTTTAACGAATTTTTCTCGTTTCTTCCTGAGGCCATATCAGAAGAACCACCCGGTATATTTTCTTCATATTTGGCAAACGTGTTTCTTATTCAAAGCAAAAGTATCATGCAATAGTCGCAAGGAAAATCCAGGTCCGGGTTAACAAAAATTATGAATCGTTTGAAACCTGGAAACAACACCCTGTAGATTGAAATTTTGAAAATCTGTTTTAATATTTGAAAAGACCTCAAAAAACTAAACTGAGACGCAGACAGTTTTACAGAACAAATTTTTAACGTAAAAGTGAAGTTTTTTAGAACTTGGTTTGAAGTGACTTTTAATGATGAATTATCGACAGTATTGAATCCATGTATAAGGAAAATTAACGGCATGCAGACAAATTATTGAATTCTGAAAAGTATATTTCCGGGCTTGAACCCGAGATCGCTTGATTACTGGTCAAGTGCTCTCACCTATAGACAGGTGATAAAAGGATGGCGGGTTCGAGTCCTGCCCTGACAAGTACTTTTTCAGAATTCAATAATTTGTTTTGCATGCCGATAATTTTCCTTCTAGGTTTCAAGATTTGAATCGAAGTAGCAAACCTCCCTCACTCAAAGTAGTTATTAGGAGAAATACGATTTCGTCGGAAAAAAAGTAGTTTGAATGAATCAAGCTATATCACAAATACAGGGAAATGCTTATATAGTAAGGGTAGATAGAGGACAGTAAGGCGTCTCTAAATGACTTTTATTCTATAGGTCTATCTTTCATTATTTTTAGGATGTGTGATTTACTGATCATCACATCAGTTTCTACGCCAAGAAACCACTTTTTCAGTTTCTACGTCAGGAAACCGAAAATCTATATCCTTAAATGAATAAAATGGGAGTCCGTCTGTTATTTCCGAATGTCTGACTTTTTTTGAGTCTTTTGAGTTATTTGCACGTCATCTAAACTTAATCAACTCTTTTTAGAATTTTGTCTGTCCGTTTATTTTTTTTTGTCAGAAATAATCTCTAGTTTGGAGTAATTGGACCAACCGATTCTCACGGGACTTTGTCTGTTGGAAAAAGCTCTCCAAGGAAGGCTTCAGACATTACTTCTCAACTCCCCACTATTCCGCAGTCATATTGAAAAAATGATTAAAATTAAGAAAATCCCGTAATGCTAGTGGGAAAAGATAAAGTTTCCATTTAAAATAACAAAGTTAGGACTCGGCGGGAAACATTTGGGCCCCTGTGTGACCGACAATATCTTATATTTAAAAGGATTGTCAATAAAGTGTCAGAAGTTTTTTTAAATTTCTTCCCCGTTTTTTCAATTTTCTACTGAATAACCACTGGTATATCTATGGGAGATGATTCCCCAATATAAGGGTCCTGTAGCGTTCCTCTAACAACTGAAGAATAGAAGAATCATCACTTGGAAGACTGGACCTGGTCGAAAGGCCCTCCCAGTCAAAAGCAAGATTTGGATATTATTAATTTGAGTACTGAAGGCATTTCTAACTACGAGGGTGATCCTCCACCAAGATCAGCAGAAGATTTTTGACGCAGAGATGATATTCCTCCCAATGCAATTGAAAAACAAGTTATGTACCTATGATTATTTATTTTTTTCTTCAGTCATCATCAAGTCTTGAAATAAGTTTGGATGAAGGCATTATTATTCGCCTTTTTTCTCGTTTTCTGCTCTGTTTCTTTGTTTCAGATATTATTTCGAAATGGAAAGAGGATAAAGAAATTTTTATGTCAATGGAAAGGAAGCCCTTCAGTATTTAAAGCTTATTCTGTAAACAAATTTGTCATCACTACACTTCTCACGGGGAGACAGGGTTTTTTTACTGAGGTTTTTCCCTAAGCTCTTGTATCATACTCTAAATTGTATGGTACCCCGTTACACTAACCTTTGCTAAAACTCATACATATGCTATATTGTTTGATAACTAAAAATGTATTGCTGACATTCAAAAGAATATATATTTAAAAGGACTAAATCTGTGATACTTATTCGGCCGCATTTTTTGCGAGTAGTAGGTTTTGCCGACGTCATCGACGCCTAAAGCCTATACAGCTAGGTACTAACTGGAAACACGAAAGGTTGGGAAAAATATGATTTATGTAATGAATTTTTTTAATAACAAAAAATTTTTTGGTAATTTGAATGTTTTTTTAAAGAATTTTGCTAATTGGGTTATATCAAGGTGTACCATATTGCATCATTTTGCATCCATATATCATCCTTCTTCTCCTTGCTCATATCGATAGGATGCGATAAGTAGAAAAATCACAATTTATTGATAGTGAGGTTGGGGTCAAGGTGATATATCAATTAATTCTCTCCATTATATAATTTGTAATTAAAGAGATAGGTTTGCATGGGTGTTCTTATCTGAGAAAAAGTCTATAGGCGTTATGAATAAGTCCTTTCAGATTGTCGATGGAATATTTGATGAATATTAAATCAGAAATACAGAATTAATGCAGTTTCATCAAAACAAGTTAGCTATATTCGCCGATTGAATATATTTCAGTATTAAGTGTGATTCCAAGAAGGGACTTATGTAGGAGGTATTCTCATAAAAATAAGATTTTGAATCAACCAATGCAGAATACGTTCTTCGGTCGTGAGAACTTTTTCTAGGAAACTATACAGAACAAATCGATAGAAATCTTGGACAACAATGATAGATACATATCTACCTATTACTGATTTCGTTTCGTAATCGATTGGTTGTTAAGCTGAAAATCGACAAAAGGAACATGAAAATATCCCTTTTTTTAAACATCTCGAGCTGAGAAGAGTTGAATATTTTTTCTTATTATACAATAAAATATAAAGCAAAAGATATAAATTACATGATATTGGCGGTATATATCATTCAATAGATAACTGGAATGCCGCCATTACTTGAATGCATGATCATAATTTGAAGAACGAATGAAATTTGCAGGGGTTTTCGATGTAGGGGAAGGGGCTTTAAACAAAAAATACCCTCCATTTTCGTTAAAAAAATACCTCACAAAAATCTTATCCCTATACCTTATATCATTATCTATACGGAGTATAGCCGACTTGCGATCTTGGAGTTTTGGTTTCTTTTTCTTATTATCAGTTTGTACTTATGCACCCTTAGATGAAGAAGTACTCCTTGTTCTTCTTGATTTTTGTCTGGATGGAGGCATGCCATCAATAATTTGCGAATTATGAAGAACGAAGTCGTAATTTCTTATTATCACGATAATCATATTATTGATTATTATTATTGATCGGAAAAGAAACAAATAACGCCGAGAATTTTCTGCTGAAGGGTTTTTAGACAAATAATGAAAATTTATTGAAATAATTTCATTTTGACAAAAGCATATGATGAATACATTCTCGAATAATTCAAATATACGGTTTCAGAAATTCAATATATTATAGTATATATATATATATATAGCTTTCATAAAAGCAGTCGGTTGGCCTTGGAAATTTGAGGGTTATGAAGCTTGTCAAAACAACTTTGGATTTTGTGTTAGCAATTCTACCTTCTTAGTGATTACGTATTTCTCACAAAGTGAATTTACTTTGGAAAATAATTGAATTCGGAAAGTGTGATGAACATACAGGGTGTTCCTAAATTAGAAGTATAAACGAAAAGAGGAGATTCCTTGAGTAATTTTAAGAAAAAAAGTCTCATAAACATGGGACCGCAAACGATTGGTTTTCGAGATAGAGGGTGTTGAAAATAAGAATTTCTTTTCAAGTTTTTCTCTTATAGTATACATATATGTCGCAGGCTTATCATAATATCAGTCTAGGCTTTTTCAATATGACTAGGCGAATTGTAAAACTAACAAAGTAAATGAAAATCGGACAATATGTCTGATTATTTAAGACGTTTTTTAATACGCCTGACGCTTCTTAGTCTTTTTGTTATTGTACGTGATGTTTCTAGAATTTGACTGTATAAAATACGTCGTATTATAATACGACTGGCAGTGTACCAGGCAAATCATAGAAATCCCATATAGGACAAAAAAATAAATAATTATAGATTTTGATTATTTATTACAACATTATTACACATTTGCTTGTATATTTCATAAGGGATTTGATTTGGTTTGCGAGAACACTCTTTGAATCCCTGTCCTTCGAATTTTGGAAATAATCTTAAAGCTTTCCTTGAGGAAATTACCCTATTCTCTGGAATATTAATCACTTCATTAATGTGGCAATCTCATCCCTCGAAACCATCGGTTTTACAGTCCATGGATGGTACCAATTTGGTGAAAATCATTGGAGATTTTTACTATGGTTCCTAAGATATTTTTGGAATCCAGAGGTCCTTTATCTAGGAACTTCGATTGCTACGGTTTGACTTATCTCAAGAAGTTTCAATTTCTTATTACTCACGTTCAGCATTTTTTCTGCAGTCTTTTTGGCCCATTACATTACACTACTACAACTGTTTTTTTGGTCATTATCACTATTTCTTCATTTTTGCATAAATTACCCAATTAGCATGACAAGCCGTCAGTCCTTTTACCATACGACGAGTATAATCAATCAGAATCCAAAGTATTCGCGCGTTTTTGAATTTTGACAATAATAAGCCTAATGAGCAGCAGGCGTATTATGATACGCCTCATAAATTGTCAGTCAAATTGTGAGATCCTGGATTATTGCTGTGATATTGCAATATGCCCAGTCGTATTGAAAAAGCCTAGGCGTATTATAATATGACTGATTTTACAATAAGTCTACGACATATACACTACACAAGATATTCAACTGAAATTTGGATAAACATTATAATTAATATTTCACACCATATGACATGCTAATTTCGAGAAAAAATCTACAGAGTGATACATTTTCTGGAACACTGACCCCTGTTTTCCTCCAGAACTTTTTTCAGTGAACCAATAATAATTTGAAAAAATGTAAAAAGAAACTTTGTTGTTATACTGAACTTTATGTTATCTTGTAGTTTTGTCGTATTTGCTACCGATTTCTAGAAAAAAAAATTTTGAACGATTCTCTCGAAATCCTCAGAAAAATCCAAATTGTCATAAAAATTCAGTTAATATGCTGTGATGAATAAATTTATCATTAGTTTTCACAAATAAAATTAAACTCGGCATTTCTTATAGTGAATGTGCTCAATTTTCAAAAATTTCAAATTGGTCGTTGCTTTTCTGATAATAAAATCTTCAAAACTGTAACCATCTATTTGGGTTTTCCAAAAGAAGGAAATTCTTTGTCATCCTCTTCATTTAGAATCTGCCTGATGGGAGTTTAAATGAAGTCTAATGAAAATTACTTGCATCGTATACGATCGATATCATCTGATTAATCGTAGATTTCAAACTATCAAGGTAACTATTAATGAGGAATAAAAACGGAATGAGCCGATTTCATTTCAAAATAAAATTTTCTGTGACTTTTTTTTGGTTTGTGGCAAGCACTACTTTTGCATTGTAAGAAAATAGGAGCCGACAAATTGTTGTAGCAGCATAATTGTGACATAATGACTTTTTTTATGCCAAACTTACTCCGTTTTAGTTACAAAATCAAGAAAATATAGCGAAGAAAAAGAAGATACAATTCAGTACAAAGCCGAATGGATGGGTGTCAATGTCAAATTCATTGACAGAATATTAGCAGTGACATTACTTACGACAATTGGTGTGACGTGGCATGTGTCGAAATGACCTTGTACTTCCGATCCTATCTTGCACCTCCTCTGCTATAAATACCTATGGTCTTGGAAAAATCTCAAGAAAATTTTTTTCTGACTAACCGACTGCTCTCATCGCAAGTCTGCAATTTTTGCAATCAAAATGAAAATGATGAAATTTCTAAATAGAGAATGACTCGACCTATCAAACGATGTATCACAAATTCATACTTCCTATTTGAAAAATTGGGGGTTATACCTTTTCTGAAGGAGGACCAGGGGGTTGAAGGTATAGGGTTCGCATTTTTACGTAGAAGAATGACACACTAAAATTCAAGTTCGAAATCTTTCAGGATATCTCATGAATATATATTTACGTAAACCGAGATAATGAATTTATTCCATTTGGCTTTTCCACACTTTAAAGAAGTATGAGGATGTATTGATATCTAGTTAGCTTAGACCATTTCCATGCATAAAAAAATATTGCGTTACCGTAGCAACGAACAATAACTCATTAAAAGTGTCAGTGTGAAGTTTGAGGTCAAAAAAGTAAACCAGTGTTACGCAATAAATTAAAAGAAAGAAGATGTCCTGATGTCCACCGAAACTGTGAAAATCGAAAAATTGGAGTATCGAGCCATCATCAAGTACCTGTATTTAAAAGGGTTAAGAGGTGAACAGATTTACGATGATATGCTTAATACCCTTGGTGATCAATGTCCTTCGTATGCGATCGTGAAAAATTGGACTGCAAGCTTCAAATTTCAATTTTCCTTTGAAGATGATGACCAATCGGGAAGGGCAGTTTCTGTGTCATACCCCGAAAATATCGATGCAGTTCATGACATGATTTTATCAGACCGTCGAATTGGGCTACAACGGATATCTGAAGCACTGAATATTTCATACGAACGCGTTCATCATATAGTTCACGTCAATTTGGACATGAGAAAAATTGCTCCAAAATGGATCCCCAAATGTTTGACTGTTGACCAAAAGCGTACAAGGGTAGAAGCATCGCGTTCGATCTGTGCTCGATTTGAAAAGATGTAGACTTCTTAAACTGAATTGTTACTATGGATGAGACTTGGGTACATGATACGATCCAGTTCTCCAAGACCTAAGAAGTTTCGTGTCCAAAAATCTGCTGGAAAATACTTGCTTCAGTTTTTTGGGATTGCCATGGAGTAATCATGATTGATGTTTTGGATAAGGGAAGAACAATAACCGGAGATTACTATTCGACATTACTGACCACTCCACCTGAAGAAATTAATAAGAAAAGACGCAGAAAGCTATCCAAAGGTGTTTCGTTCTTGCAGGACAACGTCCCTGCACACAAATCTCATGATGCCATGAAAAAAATTCGTGATTTAGGGTTTGAATTACTAGAACACCCCTCTTATTCACCAGATTTGGCTCCATCCGACTATCATTCCTTACCTCATCTGAAAAAAAGTTTAAAAGGTCGTTAATTTTATTTTAACGAGGAGGTGATAAAAGCTGTCTAGGTCTGGTTTGCAGACCAAGAAGAAACAATTTTTGAAAGGTCTAGAGATGTCGCAGGTTCGATGTAATAAATGTATACAATTTAGAGGAGAATATGTTGAGTAATACAATATTTTGACATTATGTTTGGTTTTATAGTATTCTAAGAATTTTCCAATATGTCCTCGTAAGTACCCATACTATCGTCGCTCCTTTCGTTTATTTTTCGTTGTTCTCATCTGTTTCCATTGTCAACTGAAACTGATTTCAATTTGTTTTCTTTGGTGTGTTTATCGTAGTAGGCTTTGTATTTCATATTTAGTGTTTTACGTTTCTTATTTTTTTGATGTGTGAAATTTTCCATTTCACTAAGGATAAACGATAAACCGGAATCATAAGACGTGACTGGCGTAAGGAAAGTAACACGCCGATTTAGGATTTAGGTATCGTCGATAACGCATATGGATTTCAAGATTTAAGATTAATTAAATTAAAATTTGGTTCAAGATGTTGGTTCGTCATAAGGTAAATTCTTAGATTATTAGTCATAACAGAAGTCTGAGTATAAAATAATGCCGTGTCGCTTCTACGCCTTCGTAGGAGTATTATATATTTGATGAAAGTTTCCATGCGGAATTGTCAACACCAAAACTACTTTATACGATTCTTTTCGCACATTTCGAGCACGGTGGAAGAACAATTCGCCAAATTCAACAGGAAATATTACGATGAATTGCCGTGAAAACGCGGAAGAAGGAAGACCTAACGATTTCAATTCATCATTGTTCGCGACAGACATTAAACGAATGTATATTTAGCGAACTGTGCACCGGCGAGTGGGTGAAAGCGGTACCATTGCCGAAAAAGAATGAAAGTTCACGCAAAGTATACGCACGAAAATCCGACCCGAAACTTTTTACGACCGTCCGAGAAGTGAGAGTTCGACTGGCGAAAGTATTAAACGATGCGTGCGGGTCTACACGGACTTGGCGTACGAAAAACTTCGATCCGTATCCGCATGACAATGAGTATGCGAGAAAACCGTAAAAAAATAATAACAAAGCATAATTGAATTACTCTACCGGCGATTGTAGTCGATTCTGTACTGACACCGCGTAGGCGTGAGAAAGTTTGCGTAACAGCAACATGTAGGTACATACACAGGTACATTTCATTCAGAATTTATTATTCGTTTCAGCGAGTAAGATGAAAATTGGTTGGAAATGGTAAAGTTAAAGAAAAAAGGAAAGAGCGTTGACGTGAGATTTCCGCTGTCGGTCAAACGCATAATCAGAGCGGGCACCCGTCCAGGTAATGAACCTGGAATCGGTGCCTATACTCCATTCACTTTTATTTTAGCAGTCGGTTGGCCATGGAAATTTGACACATTTCCCTCTGTATAGTACGAAAATGTGGGGTTATGATTTATGACGCTTGTCAAAATATTTAAGCGTTCTAAATCAACGCTATGTTGCCCGTTCTACGTAAAAGTTTCTGTTATTACGTATTTTATCACAATGTCGAATCTCTTCGGAAAATATGTGACGAACATAAATGAAGTTTATACAAACTGTTTGAAGGCATACCAAATCCAGTTATTTGCATGGAAAATACAAGAGATCAGTATAATATCATAATATGCACTAGCTTGAGGAGAGTTAATGTTCGTTATCTTCTCTGGCTAAAGTTTGAATACGTTACATTAGTTGTAGATTTCAAAAATATTAACCCGAAGATGAAATGCATATGTTCCAGTGGTTGGGAATGGGTATTTCCCGAAGGAATTAACAGATAATTACAAGAATGTTAAATTCTTCAACAAAAATTATATCTTGCATCAATATAAGTAAAAATAATCAAAGAAAGTTTCAATCAAGATGAACTTCACCTTTGAACACAAATTTCACATGAATAAACAATTAGCAGGACAACTGGCGCGTATTTGTGGCTGTTCATCTTAATGCATTGATATAATAATAATAATTAGTTATTTATTTGTATCTTAAGACTTATAGGACAAGTCGAATGAAAAATAGAAAAATCAATTTTCGGGAACTTATTCTACGATGACATTCATCGAAAATCCTGTAGAAAACTTTTCGCATTAATTCACTCAAACATAAAATTCTCAAATGCTACCACTTTTTTGGGTCTCCCAATAGAAGGAAATTCTTTGTCATCCTCTTCATTCACAATCTTTCTGACTGTGGAAATATTCAGCTGCAATATAGGTCGTTTAAATTCAGATGAAACATTATACAAATTCTCTTACATTGAGTATGTTCGCTACCGTCTGACATATATTTTTTTTTTGTTCCCTGTGTTGGTCTTTTGAGCGGACCTGAATTCCAAATAGCACTTCCTGAAACCCTGTCTCTTTTTTCAATCATTTTTGAAATTTTCGTAATATCAATTGATGTAAGTTGTGGCAACGGTGTCATGACATTAACGACATTTCATGAGTGCCAACCTTACTCCGTTCTAGTTACAAAAACTTGAGAAAATTATTTCATGACCAACCGACTGCTAAAATAAATGTGAATGCAGTATAGCTGTTACTAGAAAAATAAGGGCTACTTCACCGAAATTGGCTATTGGACGTTTATGGAAAACTTATACCAATTTTGTGCTGAAAATTCGCATGTTGGGGTTATAAAAAAAAATTTCCCTTTATGTTCAGACCTCTGCAACTACCGGAAATTTTTTCATTTCAAATGGCACTCCCAGTATATCTATGGTCATCATGAGATAGCAGATTTGATAGCAATTTCAACAGTATGCCATACTTCGGGATGAATCTCAACGGGTGATTGGAATTTTTAAGGATAAGATTGTGAAAACGGGAGGTGAATATTTTAGGTGGGGAGAGTTTATTCAAAAAAATCTCCAGCATCATAAATATGGCTCTCAGGTGATATCATAACACTGCTGTAAGGAATGAAAATTTGCATGGTGCTTATGAGAAAAACATCGAGTTAGACAAATCAAATTTATCAAAACTCAAGTTTTTCAAATAATAACCATTTTTTTATTATTTCAATCGGTTCTAGGTAAAAAAGAGGGAGAGATACTCAAATTACGTCCAGTTTCATAATCAAATTTAAAGTCACTTTAAGCTTAAAGCTTCCTTTAATGTCATTTTTAGTAGGGTTAAAGGAAGCTTTAAAGTTAAAGCGGCTTTAGGTTTGATTATGAAACCGGCCGTTAACCCTATACCTAACATGAAAACTTTCAGAATTTCCAAGGAAAACTCGAATTGAATTGAAACAGCAATTCCGAACGTCAGTGAAGGAAACCACAGAAGGAAACTTGAATTCGATGTTCAGATCAATAAGATAAACCGTCTGTTCCGATATTCCTGAACAGTACTGTCAGTATTTCAGATACGATGCCTATTGGCCCAGTCGTTCGAGTTCTATTGTTATTCGATTACGGGCCAGTAAAACCAGCAATATCGGAACAGGCCCATAGAAAAACAGATTCACTTCAAAACCGATTGGAAGAGTGATGACGTATACTTCATTCAAATTTATTTTAGCAGTCGGTTGGCCATTAAATAATTTTCTCAAGTTTTTGTAACTAGAACGAAGTTAGGTTGGCACTCATGAAATGTCGTTAATGTCATAACGCCGTTGCCACAACTAATATCAATTTTTATTACGAAAATTCGAAAATGCCGAAAGTGATTGAAAAAAGAGACAGGGTTTCAGGAAGTGCTATTTAGAATTCAGGTCCGCTCATTCAAATAGTTATACCCTGATATTCTAAAATCCACAATACGTCAGACGATAGCGAACATATTCAATGTAAGAGAATTTATATAATGTTTCATCTGAATCTGAACGACTTATATTTCAGCTGAATATTTCCACAATCAGAAAGATTGTGAATGAAGAGTATGACAAAGAATTTCCATCTATTGGGAGACCCAAAAAAGTGGTGGCATTTGGGAATTTGTTTGAGTAAATTAATGCGAAAAATTTACTATAGGATTTTCGATAAATGTCATCGGAGAATAAGTTCCCTAAAATGGATTTTTCTGTTTTTCATTTGACTTGTACTATACAATGTAAATGTCTCAAGGTACTAATAAATACCTAATTATTATAATTACATCAATGTATTAAGATGAATAGCCACAAATACGCGCAAGTTGCCCTGTTACTGTTTATTCATGTGAAATTTTTGTTCAACGGTGAAGTTGCATCTTAACTTGAAACTTATATTGATGCAAGATGATTTTTGTTGAAAAATTTAACATTCTTCTAATTATCTGTTAATTCCTTCGGGAGATACCAATTCCCAACCACTGCATCATATGCATTTCATCTTCGGGTTAATATTTTTAAATCTACAAATAATGTAAGCCAAAGAAGATAACGAACATTAACTCTCCTCAAGCTAGTGCATATTATGATATTATACTGATCTCTTGTACATATTTTCCATGCAAATAACTGGATTTGGTATGCCTTTAATCAGTTTGTATAAACTTCAATTATGCTCGTCACATATTTTCCGAAGAGATTCGACATTGTGATAAAATACGTATTAACAGAAACTTTTACGTAGAACGGGCAACATAGCGTTGATTTAAAACCCAAAAATGTTTTGACAAGCTTCATAACCCCACATTTTCGTACTATACAGAGTGAAATGTGTCAAATTTCCATGGCCAACCGACTGCTAAAATAAAGTTGAATGAAGTATAGAAGGTGGCAAGTTAAAGCACACTGATATAATTCGGTTCGTCAGCAGAGGTGTAGCATAGACAACATCAACTGTAAACAAAATCGTTATTTCAAGTTTTTCCTTGATGACTCTGGTCGTACCCACAGTTCCTATGGAGAGCAGAGAAAAGGAGAACGATCGTCGTACTAAAAATGTGTCCCCGAAAACGGGGAACGTAAGCTAAGAGTCGCTGCGATCGCTACGTTTATCGATAAGGGGGGTGGAGATTTCCGCGTCAATTTTAAATGAACAGCCTTCATTTTATTCTAGGTTATGTGTCATCGTGATTTTTCTGATGATTTTTCAAATACCTTTTTTCAAATCTATATTAAATATGAGTTAATTATGAGTTGCACAGGACCAGTTTGTGGAAAAGAATATCGATTTTAAATTATATTGAACTAAGATTATTGTTTTATCTCTCCTAATTGAAATTATTTTAAGTAGTTAATCGATCTAAGTAAATGTAATTCAAAACAATTTTTTTTTTCATGATTTTCATTACTCAGAATAATGCCCCTCTATATAGTGGTGACGATATGGGAGAAAAACGATATTCTTAATCACCAATGAGCCTTGTGATTGAAAGAATAGTTCGAAAAGTGACGTTTGATTCACTAGTTTTGGGACACCTGTATATATTTCGAAATGAAATTTTTTTTCTGAAGAGAAAGGAATTTATCCAATATTCCTTACTTTTGATGAAGGAGTCTGATATAGACTCCGAAACGTTACAACTTAGAATTATTTCAACGTTATTTATTTTGAGTTCATTGTCAGGCAACAATTTTTTCTAGTTAATTTGCTCCTGACAAATTAGTGCAAGAATTTACGCAGGAGCACATCGTTGATTTCATTTTTAATTGATTTTGTTTCAGAGATTGGGAGTGAAAACCCTAAAAAGTTTATGAAGAGATTTTGATGAGTAGTTTAGTTGACCAAGTTATATTTTCAAGCGAGCATTTTCAATTTCAGCAGATATTTCAGTCTACCTCCGATACTCATCTCAAACAAATGATAACTATAAGGATATTTTGACCAATGTAATATCTTAATTTTGTTTGTCCATCTGTTTCTAAATTTTTCAAAATTGATTTTTCGGATACTGAATGTTTATCTGAATATAATTCTTTCCCAATCGATTCTAATATCGATTTTGAACTTGAATAATCAACACCAGCCATAAAAATAAGCATATTTCAATAATATTTTGATGTTTGCCCGATGCTACTGTATCGTTCTACCATAGCAACGAATCTTTTCAATAATCACATGTTTCGATAAGATTGACGTAAAAATCAATAAGGAATAATCTGCTCAGCAACAACGAAAGAAAATTATTCAAAACAGGAAAATTAATGTATCGAAGAATGAATATTTCAAATTCATCTTTTAATCGTTAGAAGTATGATACCTCTGAATTTGAGTGTTTCAAAGTGATTTGTCATTTCTTTTACAAGGAAGGTGATAGCTGAACGGTCTGAGCTATTGAAGTCAATTCAGAGCAAACTTTAGGAATTTCACTCATATAGAAGAAGAAGTGACTCAAACATACAACTAGCCAAATTACCCTGCCAAAACCGAAAGCGTACCACAATTTATTAGAT
The DNA here is from genome assembly GCF_907165205.1 of Coccinella septempunctata. Lineage (NCBI taxonomy): Eukaryota > Metazoa > Arthropoda > Insecta > Coleoptera > Coccinellidae > Coccinella > Coccinella septempunctata. The sequence goes on from NC_058190.1 coordinate 30,472,408, forward strand.
TCTTATTGCACCAGGTCAGAACACTTGCCATGATCGAGTTATGCCTGTTTGTTGTATGTATATCTACAGCTATACGACTCTTTGTAACTTTTGAAATAATTGCGATAGCGAAATGGAAATTGGATTAGAATTGACGTTGTTTCTGGAATCCCGGTACCGGTAACACATTTTTTATCGGTAGTTCTGATAACGTCACCAATAACACCCAAAATAAAATTCCTTGAAGTTAAAAGCTTAAATAACAACTTGTCATGAGGCAAGTATAGCCTTTTTTGATTCTTCGCCGCAACAATTAAATTTGCCTCACATAAATAGAGAAAAGACAAAAAATTTACTTTTGTTAGAAGTCAATAAAAAGAGAGTTAGAGAAAATCTAGAATTTCTAGAAAAAAATACATAATTTTCGTGTATGGTAATGATAATGTCCTATAGATAATCTCAGTTTAAAAATATATTAACTAGTGAAAAATGTCATATGAGTTTAGACATACAACATATTTTTTGTAGAATTCAAAAAGGCAACAATATACAGTGTCTCGCTGTGAAAGTGGGCATAAAAAAGGCAACTTTACTCTAAATTCAACCCGTACCATTTATACCTATTGCTTTTATCGTCTAACTTGGAAAACTTGTATTGTGGTTTGAATCATACTTAGCCTCATCTGACTGGCTAGCGCAAATTGTACAGTTATTATTGTTAAAGATTCGATATTTTTTTAGATAATGCTGACGCATGAAGGTTTAAAAAATATTACACTAGCAGCTGTTTTTAAACGAAGAAGGCTTCCAAAAAAAATCGGAGTTAACTGCTATTGGGATAACAAAAAAAAAAGAAACATCCTATTCACAAAGCTTCATTCTCGAAAAAAAAAAAAAGTTATGCATAGTTAGCTGGTTGCCGTTGCTTTAGATTTTTCACAATTACGATGATATATTGAAAAATTCTTAGCCTACTATAGAACCAAACAAAATATTTTATTACTCAACATATTCTGCTTTTAATTGGATACATTTATTACAGCGAACCTGCAACGTATCTAGAACTCTCAAAAAAATTTTTCTTCTTGCTCTGCAAACCAAACCTCCACACCTTTTGATACCTCCTCGTTGGAAGAAAATTTACGACAAATCTGGTGATTTTTTTTTTTGTGTAGCAGGGGGAAAATCTGCAAGACAGACGAACCGCCCTCATCTCCTGAGGGGGAACAGTGTGGGGTTTCTCACTCTCCTGAGCTCGAGACCCACTAAAAACCCTACTGCTTCTTGAATTTTGGTTCCGGGCATTTGCCTATAAACCGTTCATCTCTTGGTCGGTTTTCTTCTCGCACACTATCGTGCTAGGATTTATGTGTTTATCCTCTATTGGATAACACTTTATTGGATGGTTCAATAAGTTTCTGTTGTTATTTTAATCTCTTTTTAATTGATCTCTTGGTCTCCTTCGGTAAATTCGCATTCTCCTTTGGTCGTAGTCCACTAGTCTCCTGAGTTCTTGATTCGGATGGTTTTTCGCTGTTTCGAATAATTTCTCTGCTTTTCTGTTCATGAATTCCGTTATGGTTTCCCATTTCAGGTCCTTATGAATCTGTCTATTCCTGACAAACCAAGGTGCATCTATTGCACATCGTAGCAGCTTGTTTTCAGTGGCCTGAATTCTTTTGATATGGCTCTTTGCCGCGAATCCCCAGGCAGCTGATCCATAAGTCAGTTGAGGCCTAGCAACGGCTTTGATTATCTTCAATTTTGTCTCTTTCGACATGTGGCTTCTTCTTCCTATCAGAGGATAGAGTCTATTCATCGCTGCTTTCGTTTTGTCGATTGCTTGTTTGATGATGACTTTTCCAGGTAAGTCCTTTGTCAAGCGTTATTCCTAAATATTTGGCTTCATTTTTCCAGTCGATTTCTTCGCCGTCAACATCCAGTTTTGTTGTGGGTCGCAGTCCTCTCTTCTGTAGTAATATTGCTTGGCTCTTGTCCATTGAGCTTGATTTTCCACTTTATGCACCAGTCATTTGTTTCGTCAATCGACTCTTGTAGAACTCGTTCTATTATTTCAGGGTTTCGGTGTCGAGTTGCTATGCCTGTGTCGTCAGCATATAACGTTAGCATGGTTCTTGGATTTTTCGGAATATCGTGGATGTATATGTTGTACAAAAGTGGCCCAAGTACTGATCCTTGGGGTACTCCAGCCTCTATATCTCTTGTTGAGGAGCATTCTCCTCCCACTTTTACGTAAAATCTGGTGAATAAAGGGCGTGTTCTAGTAATTCAAATCCTTAATCACGAAATCATGGTAACATGATATTTAGGGGGCGTTGTGCAGGGGCGTTGTCCTGCAAAAACAAAACACCTCTGGATAGCCTTCCGCGTTTTTTTTTTTAATTTTTACTTCACACTGACACTTCTAATGAGTGATTGTTCGTTGCTATGGTAACGCAATATTTTTTTTTATGCATGGAACTGGTCTAGGCTAACTAGATATCAATACATCCTCGTATTTATTGGAAAAACTCGTGCAGACTGTACTTGATATTTTCCATTCTGTATTCGATGAAGAGGTTGATATACACTTGATAAGGTGGGCAATATAGACTTGATTACCTATATTCATATCTGATTTGAATTAATTTCAGACCATTCTTCCAAGAAGATGCCTGAAAGATATTTATGGAACATATCAATTAAAAACATGACCATGCAATCACCTTCGCAGTTTGTCATCATCAAATAATCAGGCATCAAAACTGTTACTTGTTATTTGTGTTTATTACAAAGGCAGATGAAATGTGCCAGTTTGTATAAAACACCCAAAATGCATGTGGTATTGCTCTGATTGCAAACTCATTAATAAAAAATGTGAGAAACTTATTATATACGTAGTTTGTTTAGAATATCCCACATGTTAAAAAACTCATAAACGAAAATAGAGAGATACTTATTTTATTAATGGTATGTACATCCTAAACTGTATAGTTAGGTATTGGCTTGAAGCGATTAAATAAACCGTGAAGTTAACTAATATAGCCCTGAATTCGATCAAAATAAACTGCCATATAAATGTACACCATTTTAAATTTTCGAAAAAACTATATAAACAATATCAAAACACCGGGATTTACTAAAATCCTGTGTACCCATGCAGTGCGTCATATGGGTGACGTCATCAAAACTACCGGTGAAAAATGTATCACAGGTACCGTCATTCTAAACACAGCGTAGAATTCATTACAATTTCAATACAACAAACTTTTTATTACACCGGCATACGGTTTTACTCCCATAACTAAAAAAGGAAGTAACTTGAAGGGATATAATATGTCCATAATTTTTATTGAAGAACCACTTCTTGAAATCTTTTAGGGAGTTTTTTACAGAAATAGCATCTCCATACTATTCGCCAGATGAAACTCAAATTATGCACTAATACCTTCAAACGTTATTTCAGCGCCAAATTTTGTATTGCTAGCGCCTGATATCCCTACTGTGAGATGTTACTGGTTAATTCATTTTTCTCTTTTTACTCGCATGTTTCTATGAAACTTTATTATAACAGTAGTATAGTCCTATTACGCTGTGAATGAGTCCAACCTTCGACCAGAATCTTTCCCATTGAATTCAATAATTTAAGAAAAGTGTTGCCTCGGTTTCAAAAAGATCGACATTCCTCAACAGTATGTGGTTATACTTAATGGAAACAGAATTTTTCGCACATAACTCACGTGATATCGTCATCGGCTATGTAAGGTATGAGGAACGAAGTTTACGGCTTTTGCGTTATCGTTTTTTTTTTTCGAGCAAATATTGTTAACCTGTCACCATTCCTTGAGATAATTCACAATTTATCGCAATATACACAGAGGTGTGTGTACTTCCAATACTCGTGCGTCGTCGGATTAAAATACACAAATTCACTACATTCCTTGTTAGGTTGTTAGTCACCAGGCGATGAGGAGAATAGTAGGTCGATCTTTTGATTTCCAACCAGATTAATATGCCAACTATAATGATATACCTAATATCAATTTAATTTCTCAGCCTAATCACAAGTCTACTGCCTGGCACAGGGTACAGGAAAAAACGAAGTGCCTCAAAAATTTGCATTAGGGAAATCTCGCTTTATTGCATGGATTTATGGAGCAGAGGCAAATTGGCACCACCTCAACAATACACAATAAACTTTGTTGAGCTTTATTTTCGTTAGATGACAAAATTTCAAATCATGGAACAAAAGTAAATTGCTTGTTTCATAGAATTTGAATGTGACTATTTTAACCTAAAATAAATTCAACAAAATATACTATTTTTATTACCCTCTAACTTTCATTTCTGCCAACTAAGAAATTACCTCATCAAAGTCGATCCCTTCGACAATATTTTTTACAAAAGATGAAGGACTTAGCTAGAGAGTGGATCTTTGCTCATAGTTGATCTGAGATACCCTTTAAAGAGCTTGGTTTTCTGAAAAACTTCTCTCACAGAAAGCAACAGAAACACATGATGTTTGGTAAATCCTTAAGAGAGGTCTATACCGTTTCAGTTCAAAAAGCGGAAAGGTTTATCTTACATCAGAAACTACTAATTTATATGGGGGTTCTCATTATAATTCAATTCAATCAGCTTTTCATCTCGGGGAGCCAGAAAAATGTTTATTCGTCACACAGGAAAAAAAAATTAAAACTTTTTCATTGAGAAACAAATATTCATTCATGTTTTTCACTTTTCAAGGTGAAATGTTTTTTCAATTTATCACCACGTCAGAGTGGGCGACTATTGAGACTGTCGAAAGCCCTCTTGTTGCCGGACAACTGTTATTTCCATATAGTCTGAGCTTTTTTTGTAGCTGGGTGTTAAGGCATCAATATTATACCATTATTATTAGAGCGATTCCAGTCGAATGAATCTGGCTGCTTAGATATTGATTTCAAAAGATTATTAGTATTATTAGGTTCTCGTTTCATACTGGGTGGCGCTCTGTATTACTCGATAGTACTCAGTACTGTCTGCCACTATTGAATAGTCAATTCCAAACGTTTCTCGGAGAACAAGCTATGTTGCTCTGACGAGGTCAGATGAGACCAAAGCCATGGTCAGCATCTGCATTCCTTTGGTAGAACGTTCTCCACTTAGTGGACCTGACAATGGCAAATCGGCTAGTTCAATTCGCAAAACTAGCTTTCGAAAAATATTAAAATCAACGGTTGGTTTACTCCATTCACTTATATTTTAGCACTCGGTTGGCCATGGAAATTTGACACATTTCACTCTGTATAGTACGAAAATGTGGGGTTATGACGCTTGTCAAAACATTTTTGGGTTTTAAATCAGAGCTATGTTGACCGTTCTACGTAAAAGTTTCTGTTATTACGTATATTATCACAATGTCGAATCTCTTCGGAAAATATGTGACGAACATAATTGAAGTTTGTACAAACTGATTGAAGGAATACCAAATCCAGTTATTTGCATGGAAAATACAAGAGATCAGGATAATATCATTATTTGCACTAGCTTGAGGAGAGTTAATGTTCCTTATCTTCTTTGGCTAAAGTTTGAATACGTTACATCAGTTGTAGATTTCAAAAATATCAACCCGAAGATGAAATGCCTATGATGCAGTGGTTGGGAATGGGTATCTCCCGAAGTAATTAACAGATATTTACAAGAATGTTAAATTCTTCAACAAAAATCATCTTGCATCAATATAAGTAAAAGGAAGTTTCAAGTCAAGATGAACAAAATTTACATGAAAACTGGCGCGTATTTGTGGCTGTTCATCTTAATACATTGATATAATAATAATAATTAGGTATTTATTGGTACCTTAAGACATTTACAAGGCATAGGACAAGTCAAATGAAAAATAGAAAATAGTTATTTTCCTATCAAGTGCGGAAAGTGATACTTGCCCGCACGAAACTGCCGTTGCCCGAACGATGCGAAGCAGAGTTCGGGTAAGCAGTTGAGTGCGGGCAAGACACTTTCCGCAAGAGATAGGAACAATATTTTTTCTACAAGCGCTTGAAATATATAAATATATCCATTTCACGAAACAGATCATATCTCATTTGATTAATTCATATATAATGACAGACGTAATTCTGCATGTCATTACTATGGGTTTCTCATCGTTGACGTTCTATGCATAGAAACATGATAGAATTTAATTTACTCTATAATATTTGGGTGCGGGAAAAACCCCTGCTAATCCATTCCCGCACGCAAATGCGTGCGGGAAAGAAATAGCAGGCGTTTTTCCCGCACGTTTTGGGAAAGTGACTCTTTGCAACTTGGAATGCGTGCGGGAAAAAGGTTGAACGCGCACGCTTGTAGAAAAATCAATTTTCGGGAACTCATTCTACGATGAGATTCATCGAAAATCCTGTAGTATGTAGTAAACTTTTCGCATTAATTCACTTAAACATAAAATTCTCAAATGGCCCCACTTCTTTGGCTCTCCCAATAGAAGAGAATTCTTTGTCATCCTCTTCATTCACAATCTTTCTGATTATGGAAACATTCAGCTGAAATATAAGTCGGTCAGATTCAGATGAAACATTAACATTAGGTATATAAATTCTCTTACATTGAATATGTTCGCTACCGTCTGACGTATTTGTGGATTTTAGAATATCAGGGTATAACTATTTGAATGAGCGGACCTGAATTCTAAATAGCATTTTCTGAAACCCTGTCTCTTTTTTCGAACACTTTCGGCATTTTCGTAATAAAAATTGATATTAGTTGTGGCGCGGCATTATGACATTAACGACATTTCATGAGTGCCAACCTTACTCCGTTCTAGTAAGAAAAACTTGAGAAAATTATTTCATGGCCAACCGACTGCCAAAATAAATGGGAATGGAGTATATGTATCTGTATTAATTCGTATTATTATAAGGAAGGTAGTATCTGAATCCCAGAGTTTCTGCTGAATGTAGGAGTTCAGACAACGAAGAGCCAAGCTGATATCTGTCGCCTCATGTATTTGCAGCCTATCTTCTCAAATCCTAACATCCTTCCAGTATTGAAAGCCTTAAAATACATTCGATAGCGACCACCTCCGTTGAAAGGAGGTTATTTCTAATTGTTCCATACTTCCGCAATTCCACATATTGGCCACCCAAAAATACCACTTCACATATTTCTTCCTTCATTCATTATTTCGCATTCTATCAATTAAAAGATGTTTGCAGTGTTGACGTAGGTTGTGAGGTGATAGGATAACAAATCGTTTGCCATTTAACCAGTCCGAATACCAATTGCTTCAGTGTTAGGTTATCCAATCGCACAACGTAACAATAATTGTTTGTTCTAGTGACTTACTAATCCGCGAATGGCAACTGAAGGAATTGACGAGATGAAACTAACGGTTGGCGATTTAAACGCGGCAGACAAGGCCAAGGTCACACGATGTGTACAACGCTTCCGAAAGCTCTCTGATTATTGCGAATCGAGGTGTTGAGTATGAGTAGAGATGATAATAAATCCATTTCGAAAGCAGGAACAGCTTCTACAGGAATTGTTTCACGGTATTTTGATTTGATTCGCGGTTGTGGGTGCATTCCACGAATGAAAAATTGTTCATTCGAGTTCATTCAGTTACAGTTGGAAATTTCAAGCTGAGACCCTTTTAACCCAGGCTCCTCAGAAAAATGTAGAAAATACGAAAATTCATTATTGAAAAATATATTTTTCGACGAGAGTGGGAGAAGTAGTACTTCTCCGCTAGCAAAAGCCTGCGTAAGGTTACACTTTTATGCACGCAGAATATTATATGCAATGTAGGAAATCGTTTTATCTTTTAATTGAAATTCCAATCTTTCTATTTCAGCTTGAAATAAAAATATTCAAGTAGCTTGTTTAAAGGAAGTTAAATAATTATAATGTTGTCAAGTTCTCCACTTAGTGGACCTGACATCGACATCGACACAGGATGTCACTTCTCTCACAAAGAATCTACAAACACAAACACAAACACTTTTCTCTCCATTTAATCATGAAAGAAAATAACTATTTTGTGGATGCAGTATCATTTTCATTAAAAAATGGTCTTGGATTGGATTCAATGATGAAGAATTTGTGATCAAATTCAATTCTGTCTGTATGTTCGGCTATAAAAACACTAAAATATAATGAAAAGAAGCTAACTGAAACTATCCATCAGATTGTTCCTTTCCCAATTTGATACAAACTTTCAAAAGGTTATTTAAGAGCTTATTATTAATCATCTGCAACTACTGGATCTGTAGTTTTGGAAATATTTGGAAAATAATTTTTTTTGGAAGTTAAAAAGCATTCATTACCTGGATGGGTGACCGCTCAGGTCATGAATTTACAGGCTCGAATAAGCTGCAGACCTCACGCCATTACTTTTCCTTATCTTTTCGTGAAATAATTGAGTAGAGTTTTTTAGGTCCTCTGTAAAATATTGAAATTTGTTTTGACTGTCCCTCCTCGTATTTTGATGCAAAATGATATGATACTTTATACCGGGAAAATGTATTGCATGAAATGTTTGGATTCTGGAGAATGGCTCCGAAAGTGTATTAGGGCTCTCAGTTGCTTATTGGCTTGCTTTATAAGGTCACACCAGATTACATGTTAGCCTAAAGAAACGCCGAGGTATTTTATGGGCGATATACTGTTTTTCGAATTATATTTTATATTTTTGAATAATTTGAAGTCTCACAAAAAAAAATCTGGTTTTCGTTAAGTTTACACTAGTTGAAGTAAAACTTATTCAAATATAAAAAATATTCAAAAAACTGGGTACTTTCGCTGAATGCAACTCTATTTGAGATCCACGGAATTGAGTATTTTTTCTTCTTCTTTTTCCTTCAAGTAAATTGAGCTCCATATATGTGAGGCGTCCCTACACCTTATTGTGGAAACTAAAGGAGCTAGAAGAAAAAGTTAAAACTTGTCTGTAATCGATTGAACTCTTATTTTTTATAACCCCCCTCAATACAGAGTGCTCCGTTTTTTCCCTGTTGGTATCAACTTTCTTATTTTAAATGGAACATCCTGTATATTATTGCATTGTCCTATATAGAAATTTTTCTGAGATATTTGACTTTTTCCTAAAATTTTGAACACTAAAATAGCTGAAATGGAATTATAATCAAAACTTGATTTTTACAAAAGGCAACCTATATTTTTTTCGTGTTCATCATCCAGAGCAGGTTAAAATGAGCAAAAAATGTATCTAATTTTTTTCTGTAAAGTGAATAGTTTCACAAACATGGACGAAAAAGTGCATTTTCCCGTAAGAACCAACATTATTAATTAATTAAGCTGATAGAACATGGTAACTAAATAAACTGACCCTTACCTAATTGTGTATTTTTTGAGTTTTCTTTCGTGTTGTGAGACAATTACTCAATTATTTTGAGAAAAATGTATCTGTTAGTTGAGTCTCCCTTTAAAATTGAAATAATTTAATTTTATTATGAGCCATGAGCGAGAGTGTTTTTTTGATCCTAAGAATCTACTGTTGAAATAAACATGTTTAGAACTATTTAGAGGTGGACTACAGGGATATCGAGAACCGTTAGAAATACAGGGTGGCTTAAAGTTTCGTTATTCAAGGATGAGTGTGTTGGTGTGAACAATTACAAAATATCTTTGATGGTTCCTGAGATATCTCGAAAAAAGTGAAAACCAACATTTTCTTTTTTTCTTTATAACTCATTTGTTTTCGGAGATAACTACACAAAATTCGGTTTGTAGTCATATAATGCTATATAGCGATTATACTGGTGTACTACTTTTTTGTAATTTAAGCAACCCTGTATTCTTAAGAGTTTTTGATATTCCTATAGTCAGCCTCTAAATAGTTCTAACCCTGCATATACACGTTAAACGCTCGCCCTATAGAATATTTACCGAGTTTATGGTACCCTATATTTCAATCGAAATCCACTTTGGAGTATGTTCCATGTTCGAATATATTACTTAGCTTGAGCAACCAAATGCTTTCCAAAAATAAAGAAAATTAAAAAAATATTAAAGTTTCAAATGAATAAATATCTAGCAAATTCGGAAAAACTGCCTTTTTATGTACTAAATTAATGTACTGAACGTTTCATTATTTAGATTTTCGAAATCCATGAAAATTGAGTAATGCACGTCTCCACACATAACACGTACCTAAACAAGCCCCTATCTAAAAGTATTCATTAGCGAAAGGCAATAATAATATTTACTTTCAACTCAAACGGACACCCTAAAAAGTCACACTTCACAAGGTGGTACCTATTAAGGGGTTCGTAGTACAGGGAAATTGGATTCGAGAAGCATTTTCCTGTTTTCAACCAAAGCAACAGATTCGTTAACTGTGTTTTCCAAAATGGCTTCATTGTACCTAGTTATAAATCAAAAGGCTTTTCAGCGTGTTAAATAAATATAGGTATGTAATTATCCGGCAGTTATATTTCAAAATTTTCATTGTACCTGAACTAAAAACAGAAATATATGATTAACACTAACATATGTTGTGGTTTAAAAACTCATGTTAGTGAAAATCATATAATTATTTTTTTAGTTCAATCATGGATTTTCACCTACCTATCGGCCATATAAATTCAATTCATTGAACCTAAATAAAGTGCACTTGAGATACGGATTTGGATTTCGTTCCAGAATATGTGAAAAGACAGGAATTCTGAGGTAGTTTTAGGAATTTGCATTTTACCCATGAACAATTAATTCCACGATCAATAACATGTCCCTTGAGAAATGAAATTAATATTCTTATTTTTTGTTCGATACTGCAGACAAATTCACTATTAGATATTATCCATAATCCATCCTTTACTCGAAAAAGTTCAATCTGCGCACCGTAGGTACCTCAAAAACAGTTTTGGCTAGTTGAGTTTTCGATAGGGTATCGATTAGAAATAATGATTCAAGGTATACCTAAGCACTTTTAGGTGTCCCCGTAACGTTGGTGTAAACGAAATCGTAGATAAAGTTTTATTTTGGCGCTGTACTGCGTTCAAAATTATTTTCAAGACATATTCTGTGTGACATCACTATTTCAATATTTGCCAAAATATATAGCTTAGAATGCTTGATATCGCTTTCGATATTCACGAAATATTTTTGTGTGTGACGTCACCGTTGCAACGCCATGAAAGGTATTCTTTAAAACCTACCAAATATTTTTATGAAACCTCCACGTCAAATCACTCAAATGGACTTGAGTGTTGCTTAAATTCAGTGCTGGTTAAAATGGAAAATGGGTATAAGCCTAGGCTGACTAGATTATCCCCAGTTCAATGACGGACGGACCTGGGGAATGTGTATATATTTATATATACAGGGCGAGGCTTTGAATCGTAAAAATATTTCACAGTAGATTCTTGAGTTCAAAAGAACTCAACACTTTTTCCTGTACCATGTTTTCCGATTCAGCCCTTTTAAGTTATCATAATGAACTGTGTCACCCTTGGAAAAGAAAAATTACCTTCAGAATAACTACATGAATGTGGATCTTTTGAAAACAGTTGCGTTCGGTCAAAGTACCCAATTTTTCGAATTTCACAGATATTTTGTATTTTTGTACGTCAAATTACTCGAAAACTATATTCCGAAATTCATTTTATTCGATAAAACCATTTGTGAGAACTAAAAATAACATTTTTTATATTTTTCAACAACCTTTATCTTTTGAACCGATCCGATTCGGAAAAAATGCTAAGAGAAAAAAGTTTTTCTTTTGACGTCGAGAATCTACTGTAAAATATTTGTACGAGTCCAAGACTCACCCTGTATATACTTCCAGCTACTCAGTTTTCTACAACGTATGGTGATAAAAAAAATAATTTATCGAAAATAGAGAAATAACAAAAGTTTATCACAACACAAAAACGAAAATTTAATAATATTAATATAATGGATGTGCATTACTCTGTGGAATGAGAAGAGTGCTTAGGGCATTACTAACGAAGCTTCTTCATCCCCCAAAATTTGAATGTCTTTAATATTTGATCAGGTAGGAAGATGCTGCTTCAGTAGGTACGTTTGTAACTTGAAACATGCCGTATATCTCATATTTCTTCAAATGCAATCTGAATTGAACTAAACACTTCGAACACTGGAATTCAGAATCAAGTTTTGTTTTTTAAGGAATGGAAATTCTTTGAAAGATCTTCCGTAAATTTGCATTTAATTTTTTTACATTCCCTCTCAAATAATCTTGAGAAAAATACTGAATTAAATTCAAGATTTTGACGGACATTTTGACGGACGTTTTCCAATGACGGAAGAAGTCCGTCGATTGACGGACTGTCCGTCACAATGACGGACGTCTACATAACTTATGTGAGCATCAAATTTTGAATTGAACCAAAGTTGATTGAATTAAAATTTAAAATTTCTTCCAACGAATACCAAAAAGTTGTGTATATTGTTATAGTTATGTACGAATCGAAATGAATCCCTGAATAGAGATGTAATCAATCAATTTCAAATTCCTAAGGAGTAGTTGTTCCTCAAAATCGAAATCAGTAAATCAATGTGACACTTTCGAGGATTGTCAAAAATAAAGATAAACTCTAGCAGATAACATTTCCGAATTAATGTAAAATTCCTAAACGACAATCGCTCAAACGGAAAAACTCCACTTCAAGTTATCATAAAAGTCGAAGATCTCACACCGAGTAACTTTCCGTCTCCCTATGTTGATGTTAAAAACAAATGCCCCAGCTCCAGCCATTTCCCATAGTCGCATATGGGAGGCTGTGGAATGGCTCTGTTAAAAATACGGAAGTAGGTCAAATGCACTGTGAAACATAATATTAGCCAGCTTGTCTGAAAAAGCAACGCAGCCCGACACTCCGAATGTAAAAATAGCCATGCAACTATTTTCTATTTTTCGAGCTGGACATGTTCATAAGGCAAGACGTTCTTTACGCCAGTCAATTCGAAACAAATCCGTCTAGGTTTTGGTTCGTGACTCATACACCCATACAGAGAGTCAATGATTTACGTTTGCATATTGGCCATTTGCTGTATTTAGGTTCAGATTTTCAATGAAGATCAAAAGAAGAAATAGGTGATTATCATTCCCGAGGAGAGGATGTTTTAATACAAAAAACCCTCGGATTGGTTCATTGTGTTCAGAAAAACCCATCATTTTACTGTTTTGCACAGCAAAGAAAACTGTGAAAAGCGTATTCTTTTTTGAATATGAAAAAAAAATTTTTCACAATCTGTTACCGTAGATTCGGGTGACTTTGGACGATTTTGAAATTCAACTTGTCATATTTCAAAAACCGTGACCTATTTTCATGTGAGAAAGTGGTTCAAATATGCTTAATAACTCAGACAATTGATGAGGATATATACCATGCTTCAGAATACGAATATAAATTTAAAAAAAATAAACCCCTTCTCAAGTCACCCACCGAGTTGGGAGGCTTGGGACACAAGTTAAAATCCATTGATTTCTCAACTCTCAAATGAAATAGGTGACTTGGGACGGTGTAAAGTTTTGAAAAATTAGAATTTGTGATTATATAATTGAAATTTGGTAAGGAAATTAAATGATAAACCCCTATTACAGCTAAAGTAAATATATTGCAACTCAAATGTAAAAAAACTAAACAAAACAAGGAAGCTTTGATTTCTTTCATTCTCTGGTGATTTCTTTGTGGAAATAACGTGAATAATAATATCCAGCGAAAAATCGGCATATTTACTGCTGCCAATGCGCCGCTTGTATCTATTCGGCATTGTCCCAAGTCACCCTATGAAACAACAAAATAAATGAATGATATCCGAATATCCCACGTATCCAGGAAAAAAAATTACACATGCACAAAGTGCAAAGAAATCTGAAAGGGGGGTAATTGTCCCAAGTTACAGAACTGTTCCAATTGAGTTGTGAATATTCTATAGTTTTCATAATGGAAGAAAAAGGTTCCAATGGGAAGTAACTACATTTTTTCAGGAAAATACTGTCGAATAGTAGAATACCTGAATGTAATAAATGATAAATTTCAAATTTCCTCAACTTCTATACTGTGGTATGAATTCTGTTTGAATTTTGATATCGTATTAATAGCAGCAATTCGAATCTAGTCATCAACGATTCAATAAGTTGATTTCAAAAATGTTTCTAAAAAGTCATCCTTCTGATTTTTCACTGTTAGAAATAGAAAATTATATTTTACATTTTATTTTATTTCTCCAATAAACTGTTGATGCTTCGTAGGAGTATGTAATCGAATTGACGCTTTTATTCAGTTGACTCGGCAATAGCATTCCTACTAGCATTTTATCATGTGCGTAGGGTCAAAAAGAATAATTCCATCCTTTCCGAAAAAGATAGAAGTTCGTGATATTGACCTTTGTAGTGGAAAGTGTCGATAATTTTAATAGGGGGACTCCAGAAAAAAATCTTCCTATCTCGTCCATTGATACTTTATCTCCATTATATAATTTTCTGGAAACATCTCTGACCGATTCTAGATGTTATGATTTCAGATTTTAGTTAAATTACCAATTTACCAATTAGTTGTCGGTGGTTTGCAGAACATCAAAGAGACAGTTTCGTTAAGTTAAGCGAAGGTAATTAATAACCGAATGATGAAATTATTCATCCTGATGTCTGAATTCAAAAGCGCCATTATTCTACTGCTTCAATAGAATAGATACTTACATTTTGATGTTTCAAAAAAATTTGCTACAACTATGCACCAGCACGCTGTAAATTAAAGAGAAGATATGTTTCTTGTTTCTTCTGAATGGCAAATAATAATTTCCAGAGAAAATTGACTTAGACGAATTTTATATTTTCATGAGAATAAATCTAGATTTGTTTGGTTGTAGGAGTTTTGACGTTCGTACTGTTGAAGTTGTAATGTAAATTTTTTTGGTAACCTATCAGATTTTTGTTGAAACTTCTTATGTGTTTTCTTTTCCAACAGCAGACAAACAAGCGTTAGATGTTATACAGATTATACACTGAAACAAATGTTGCCTTACGAACAATTTTGAAACATTATGAATGAATGAATCTTCAGATATATTCTTTTCAAGTGCTACCTTCTTATGAATGATAAAGGAGATTTAAACATCTTTCAATTAAAAATTATTGTAGTATCTCTATACAGGGTGTGAGTCTTTGATCACTACAAATATTTCAACAGATTCTTGAAGTCAAAATAAACAGTTTTTTCCTATACCATTTTTCCTATTCGGCCCTGATAAAAAGACATAGCCATTTAAGTTTTCATAATGAGCTATGCCACCCCTGGAGAAAAAAAAATCCCTTCAGAATAACAAGCTCAATCTATGACACAACACATCTGTGGATTTTTTGAAAAGAGTTGCATTCAGCCAATGTACCCAATTTCCCGAATATCACAGATATTTTTTATTTTTGAACATCAGATTATTCGAAAACGGCGCATTATACGAGAAAATATGAGGAATACTTTTATCATACAAAACGTTCAAATATTCAATATATAGAGTCCAAATTACTTTCAAGAGTTGGTTGAATTTTTGATATTTTAATGGTAGGTACATAATGGTCATAAGGAGGAAACTGAAAGACGTGGGTTATATCTTGTGTTCAAAGAAGATTCATCAAATAAATGAAAAAGTATCATTTGATAAAACTGTTTGTGAGATAGAACTGAAAGTAGCTTTTTTTTTGGTTTTTCAACAGCTTGTATTTCTTAAACCGAGCCGATTCGGAAAAAATGATAACAGAAAAGAGTTTCCTTTCGACTTCAAGAATATACCATTGAAACTGTTAAGACTCACCCTCAGTCACCCTGTATACAGGGTGAGACAAATATGTTTATTTTTTTAATCTTATATTTGTATACCAGTACTATTTTTTATCATGGTTACTAAAGTTACAATAAATGATCAAAATGATGATGAACTGAGATCTTCAGTAGTAATGCAATTTGAAAAACGGGAAGGAGGGAAACTGAATCACACATTAGCTCCATAATGTATATTTCTGGAAAACTACGAGGAATGACAAGCCTGGATATCCTTTCACACAGCTAGAATTTTTAAACCAATTTCATAACACCTGATCGAGAGAGTGTATCAACAATTTAGATGTGTTGTTCCATTTTTATATATAAATAAAAATATTTAAATGAAAGCCCAAATCGAAAAATATGTTATATAAGCTATACAGGATGACCGAAATGATAGTAATCAAAACTCAAGATTTTCAAATTATAACCCATATTTATCATTACTTCAGATGATTCTACGTGAAAAAGGGGAAAATAATAGACCCTATACCTAAAATGAAAACTTTCAGGAATATCAAGGAAAAACTTGAAATGAAGAAAAACCATAGTTTTATTAATCTATGGGAAAAACATCAAATTCGAACTTCCCAATTATTCTGTGACTTCTGAAAACCGCAAATGGAAATTAATTCGATGTTTCGATCAATAATTTTGACATTTTATATTTGTCACAAAGTAATCAGGCAGTTCGAATTTGTTTTCCCTTATTTCAAGAAAATTCTGAAAGTTCACATTTTACGTATAGCGTTATTTTGCTTTTTCACGTAGAATAATCTAAAAAAATGAAAAATGTAGGTTTCAATTTGAAAGGATTCAGTTTTTATCTTGATCTTCACACAAACATTCAGTACATTTCCGGTCCAAACAGCAAAGGTTGTGATAGTACTACAGCAGTACTGAGAATCCTAAAGATTATTCCGAAAATGTTCTCACCAGAAATATTCACTAAAGTGATTCCTCCCGTTTTCACTTTTTATTTTTTTCATAATTATACCAATAACTGATAAAACGTAGACTTTTTACTCAAGGTGTATGGCATACTGTTGAAATTTCCATTAAATAAGCTATCCAACGATGCAAACATATAAGGGGTGTAACATTGGAAATAAAAAAGTACCTATTAGGATGTTAGGTTAGCTGCGTAGTTTTGAAATATTTTAAAAAGAAAAATCCGACCAAGCAAATTTTGAGCCATCCGTGTTGACATCCTGTGTTCGCTCAAGGGCCGGAAAGGGTACTATTAAATACTTGGGGTTGTTATTTGAAATTATTCAAGCACTTTCCACCCCATGTAATCGGTTTATGAGGAACACCTCAATTACATATAAGAGTAATTTGAAGTAATTTCAAATAAAATTGATTCGTTCGAAAATTTTTCTATATAATTTCAAATAACGAATATATACAAATTTGTAATTCTGAATATGAGGTGGCGCATCTCAATAGCGAAACCGAGAACTCAATACTTCTAAATGAATAACATTTTCGAAAATCCTATAGGAGGATGATACTTGACCAACTGAAGGCTAAAAATTAATGTTGAAAAATTAAAGGTGTCTTGTTTAAAAAATACCATACCTACTTCCTTTTTAGCTCGTTAATGTAAACCAATTTCTCTGATCAGTAAAAGTAACACATAAATAAAAATTATCAAAAAAAAAACGTTTCGAAATTTTCGAATATTCCAAACAGAAATGGAGATATAAATATTCGAAACAGTAGTTTATCAGAAACACCCTCTAACTCCAGTACTAATTAAGATATTTTTGAACAGGTTTCTGATATCTTACTATTTCAAAAACCGAAAAACCATAGACTCATATGTTTTTAGATGCATCTGGGATGCCCTATAGTTCCTTGCGCTGAATTGCTGTGTGCAATCTGTAAGGATTGAATGGATAAGTAATTAAAATATTTGTCGATTATTCCCTGGTTAATAATTCAAGCATAATTAATAGTCGTATTGGAGCTTCTGGTTTCCGATACTCGGACTGATCCGCGCGTAAATATGCATTTATTCACCAGGACGCCGATTCACCTATAAAAAAGTGTCGAAATAAAAAGGAAAGTGGTTTATGGAGTTTAAGTATTTAATTACGATTATTTTTAATCTTATATGTAACTGAAAATTATACAATTTAATAGTGCTGAATAAATGCAATGACCTACAAATTAATGACTCGTTGGTCAATTAGATTCGTTCAGAGCTGATAGGAACGCCTTGGTAAAGATTCCAGGAAATGAGATTTTTATTCTTCAGGAATGGAATTTTGTATTATTGAATATTTTTATTGAATTTTACACTTCCCTTACGTTCAGGAATTTATGAGTCCTTGTAGGCAGTCTTGTGATCTTTACCTATGCCTGTATGACAATGCCGACCTCAAAATGGATATATCCATAAGAAATATTCTTCAAGTATCCATCATGTCATTAGATCACAACAATTTTTTGAAAAGTGTGTAAAGAAAAGCGTTATAATTGTGAAGCTTTTCTTAAATATTATATTCGTGTTACCTGGAATGGCCGAACTAACACTTTAAAATAAATTTTGAAGTTTTTCGAAGCGTCATAATAAATAGTTTCAGAAGATTGAATTAGAGGCTTTAAATGTTGTTTCCCTCTATTGTTTCAGGTTTGTTATATTGTGAGTTTTGATATTGTTAATAAAGATTCCCTCTATTGTTTCAGAGAAACGCAATTGAGTCTCTATACATTATAAAACAACATTTTCTGCATCTATTCCACAAATCATGGATAAACTGAGATTTGATTTCACCGTAAAACCAACAGCGGATGGAAAATCAAACATTATATGTGTAACTTCAATAGCAACAACTGATGGAGAGGTTTTTGAATTACCAGATGAATACCAACCAGTTAATTTGCACCAACAACTTATTAACACTCCAAACTATGTGAAAGTAAAAAAATCATTAACAAAAAGATATCAAAAGAGTAGAATATGGATAAAACTAACGGAAGATATATCGAAAACTTATTTGGATGAAGAGAAAAATGTACAGTTTGATGATATTTACTTGGAAGAAATCAAGGCAGAAACAAATACTGATAAATCTATCCCAACTGGCTCAGAAAAAATCTTGGAAAATTTTGTAGAGAAGTTAATTAACTATAAGCCAACACAATTCCAATCACAGAATTTAGGACAAGTTGCGAATGATTTCATGATAGAGAAATTCACTGGCAGAAATTTGAATGCAAACCAATGGATTGAAAATTTTAATAAAGAATGTGAACGTTTCCAAGTAAATGAGGACAAAAAGAAAATTGAAATTTTAAAACATTTCTTGCAATTTTCCGGAGCAGAGTGGTACAGCTGTATGATGATTAAATATTCGATAGAAGCAGAATGGAATATATGGGAGAGAAATTTTTGTGATACCTTCGCGAACAAAGGATGGTCACCAGCCAGACATGCTTTAGCCTTCAAATATCAAGCAGGTTCATTGCTTGAGTATGCTTTGAAAAAAGAGAAATTATTATTAGAAGTGAGGAAGTCAATCGATACTGGGACACTTATAGACCTAATAGCGTTTGGTCTACCTAATTATGTTGCAGATAAAATTGATAGAGAAATTTTACGAGAAACTGAAGATCTTTATAATGAAATTGGAAAACTTGAACATTTGGTTGCAAAGAATAATAGTAATAAATACGACAAAAGAAAAACTATGAATCCTGAGGAAAAACCTAAACGAAATGATGAAAAAAAACCATGCCAAATTTGTATTAGTAAAGAAAAAGGTAAACGTTATCATCCTGAGAAGAATTGCTGGTTCAAAAAGGAAAACCATGGGGGAGTTTTGAAGACCGTGAATAACACTGCATTGGAGATTGAATTGAATGAAAAGAATCCAAAAAACTAGATGTGCCACCATTAATAAAAGTTAAGTTACTATTGAATGATATTCTAGAAGTTTTTGGAGTATATGATTCAGGTTCGAATGTATCGTTGATTAATGCAAAATTATTGAAGATAAAGTCAACAAAAATTGCAAGTAACATACAGATAGTGAACTTGAGGACTATTAATGGTGATGGAAAAACAAAAGGTATAGTAACCCTTAAAATCAAAATCTTCAATATAGAAAAAATTATGGACATTTATGTAGTAGACAATGAAAATTTCAGTTATGATTTTTTAATTGGTTTGGATTGCATTAAAAATTTCAAATTAGTACAAGATCAAGACTTGAAGATCTCACAATTTGATGATCTGGAACAAAAGAATATGATCTCAAGAAAATTTGTTGAAAATAATTCAAAAATTTTAGATATTCCTAATGTACAAGGTGAAAAGAAGGAAGAGAATTATTTTTCAAATTCTGATGAACATGATAATGTGAATAGATATGAGATAAATTTCAATGAGCATATAAATACAGATGAATTTGAGATAGTCGTGAATCATTTAGATATATATGTTACGGCTAAAGATAGGTGTGAGCATAAACTTAAGATTAGCCGGCTAAACTTAGGTTTATATTCGAGGATCGGCTAAAGTTCGATAAAATATTCATCTGCGTCAGGGCATTTCATCTTTAGCCGGCTAATGTGCACATTACCCAAAACGGAACGGCTAAAAATGTATTCGATGGACACGCGGAGAGGTGATGGATCATGAATGGTCGGATGGGAGAGAACGAACGCACACGGCCACTTTTTGTTTAAATTTTTAGAATTCAATTAGGCAAAAGAGCATCGAATGTATTGGGGTTGTATTACATAACGCCTATGGGTTTTCAATTTAACATTTAACCAGTTATTTTCATCTGTTTAGGAGATTAATGCTCTTCAAATCAAGCCCAATTTGTGAAAAACCATAATATGACCCCACAAGGAAATGAGATAAAGACATAGAAAATTCTTCCTGTTAACAAAAGTATATTTTCCCTACCATTCAATAATTGGGTTTATGGAAAAATTACGAAATAGGAACTATATTTCTAAAGTTGCAATTTCTTTCGAACCAATTCTTTCTCTAGCTGATTTTGTTAAAATTTTCTTCTCGAGTCATTGAACATACGGGTTCCAAAACACGCCACCCTTGATGAATCATCCTGTGGATACAAGTGCATTCATCGTAAAGCTTATCAGCCAAATAGTCCGGTTAACTACAAACAAGATTGACTTCTAGTTATATTTTTCTAGAATTTGACCTTTGGTATTTTGATGAAGAAGTTCGCGGCATCATTCTCGTCTTCATTCTCTCATTAACACTACAGTTTTCCCTCACACTGAAAATAGCAATTCTCGAATTTTGTCATCAAGCGTTTAGATTTTTAGATTCGTCAATAAGAATTCGTTGAAACACAGTTGAAACAAATATATGTTTATTCTCCAATTTCTCAACTGCTTAACAGAATGCTTTTCTGCTATTGAAATATGTGAAATTCATACAAAAAATGCATTGCATTAATAGTTTGATTATACTCGTATTACTATTTCTTTACATTTTTTCATAATTGCCGAAAATTTGCGCCCCTCAAGCCTTGTACATTTTAAGCCGATGGGATGTGGTTACACTTAAGTTTAGCCGGCTAAAGATAGAAGAAACTAACATTAGCCAATACCCGAAGCTAAACCTAAGTTTAGCCGGCTAATCTTAAGTTTATGTTCACACCTATCTTTAGCCGTAACATATACAAAGAATCTGAAATAAATAAATTGATAGAAAAATATAAATCAGTATTTGCGAAAGATAAATATGATGTTGGAGCTGTAAGATATTATGAAGCTCATATCGACTTAATGGTAGATAAATACTGTTACAAACGTCCATATAGATGTTCAAATGAAGACAGAAAAGAAATAGAGAATCAAGTATCAAAATTATTAGAAAAAAATTTGATTGAAGAATCTTATAGTCCATTTGCTGCTCCTGTAACTCTGGCTTATAAAAAAGAAGACGGCAGAAAAACAAGGTTATGTATAGATTTTAGAGAATTGAACAAAATTGTCGTCCCTCAATCACAACCCTTTCCTTTGATTGAGGATTTAATGATTAAAACAGTGAATTGTAAATATTTCTCTACTTTTGACGTTAATTCCGCATTCTGGTCAATTCCTTTAAAAATTCAAGATAGATATAAAACTGCATTTGTAACACAAGAAGGTCATTTTCAATGGACATGTCTGCCATTTGGATTGAAGACTGCTCCAGCTATTTTTCAAAGGATATTGAGTAACATTTTAAGAAAATACAAACTATGTGATTTTGCAGTTAATTTTATAGACGACATATTGATTTTTTCGAAAAGTTTTGAAGAACATTTATCACATATATCGAGATTGTTGGAAGCAATTCATAGAGAAGGTTTCAGACTAAAATTTTCGAAATGTAATTTTGCGAATAATCATGCCAAATATTTAGGTCATATAATAGAAAACAATTCAATTAGACCCCTGAAAAATAATTTAACAGCTGTGAAAAATTTTCCAATACCTGTTACAAAAAAAAATATACGCCAATTCTTAGGAAAAATAAATTTTTACCATAAGTTTGTTCCAAAAAGTGCAGTCATCCTGGATCCATTACATAATTTATTGCGGAAAGATGTGAAATTCATATGGTCTAGAGAATGCCAAGAAGCTTTCAATAAAATTAAATCATTGCTATGTTCTGAACCATTCCTGAAAATCTTCGATCCTGAATTACCAATAAGCATTTATACAGATGCTAGTATCAAAGGAGTGGGGGCGGTGCTGAAACAAGAAGATGAAAACGGGGACAGCAGACCGGTAGCTTATTTTTCAAAAAAATTAAATGAAGCGCAAAAAAAGAAGAAGGCAATATATCTAGAATGTCTAGCAATAAAAAAAGCTGTGAAATATTGGCAACATTGGCTGATGGGAAAAGTAGTCTACTCAGATCATAAACCATTAGAAAATATGAATATCAAGGCTAGAACTGATGAGGAACTAGGAGATTTAATATATTATTTATCCCAATACAATTTAAAAATAAAATATAACCCAGGAAAATCAAATCAAGAAGCTGACTGTCTGAGTAGGAATCCAGTTTTAGAATCTTATGAAAATAATGACGATTTTTTAAAAGTAGTTAATTTGATAAACCTTGAAGATATTAAAAATGACCAAAACAACAATTTAAACTTAGAAAATGGAAGACTTATATTAGAAAATGGAATCTATTACAAACGGAATAAGAGAGGAAAAAAAATTATGCTGTCGGAAAAATTCAGCAAAATTTTAATTAAAAATGTCCATGATCTCTACTGCCACATTGGACATACACAGATGAAAAATAAAATAACACCGTTTTATACGGCAGAAAATATCAACAGAAACATTAAAAAAATTTGTGATGAATGTGAAATTTGCATTAGGAATAAATCAAGGAGAAAACCAAAATTTGGGTTAATGTCACAGTTAGGTCCAGCAACACGACCCTTTGAAATTGTGTCTATTGATACCATTGGAGGATTTGGAGGATTGCGGTCTACAAAAAAATACTTACATCTTCTTGTGGATCATTTTACGAGATACGCCTACATATCAACATCGAGAAATCAAAGCTCTGGTGATTTCATAAAACTGTTGAAAAAAGTGACACCAGCTTACAATATTGATATGGTATTAACGGACCAATATCCTGGTATAAATTCGAAAGAATTCAAACAATTCGTCATGACAGAGAATATAAAATTGGTTTTCACTGCTGTGGATGCACCATTTGTAAAGAAAAGCGTTATAATTGTGAAGCTTTTCTTAAATATTATATTCGTGTTACCTGGAATGGCCGAACTGACACTTTAAAATAAATTTTGAAGTTTTTCGAAGCGTCATAATAAATAGTTTCAGAAGATTGAATTAGAGGCTTTAAATGTTGTTTCCCTCTATTGTTTCAGGTTTGTTATATTGTGAGTTTTGATATTGTTAATAAAGATTCCCTCTATTGTTTCAGAGAAACGCAATTGAGTCTCTATACATTATAAGTGTACTTATTGTCATAGATTCCTATAGTACAGAGACATAATACGAATGTTTTTTTACCATGCATGTAGATATTATACACGGTGATAATTTGAAAACTTTCCAGAAAATGCCGGAACAGGTCAATTTCTATTCGTAGGGGGACATATTTTGAGCAGAATTCTCCTCAACCCTAGGTGTAGGAGCTATCACCCTTAAATTCTCAATAGGGAATAGGGGGTGAGCTATACCTCAGTTGAAAGAACACTTAGCCCTCTACATGAATACTATGGTTTGCAAATTTTTATTGAGTCCTTGTAGGTAGTTACAGGGGCTGACGATTTGAAAACTTGCCAGTCCAATTATGTCTCGACAAGGATTTTTTCAAAGAAAATGCTGGAACAGGTCAATTTTTTATTCGGAGGGAGACATATGTTTCTAGCAGAATTGTAAACCGAAAGCTCCTCAAACCTAGGTGTAGGGGCTACCACCCCTAAATTCTTCATAGAGAATAGAGGGTGAGCTATTATCTATACCTCAATTGGAAGACAATAGTGTTATGTAGGTAGAGGGACATATTGTCTTCATATTGAGGTTTAGCTCACCCTCTATTCCCTATGAAGAATTTAGGGGAAATTTCGCCTTACATTTTTGCTCAAAATATGTCCCCCTCTCTTTAAACATTGACCGGCTTTTTCTTCGAAAACATCCTTGTTGAGACATAATTGGCCTAGCAAGTTTTCAATTTGTCACCTCCTGTAACTACTTCAAGGAATCAATAAAAAATTTGCAAACCATAGTTTTCATGTAGTGGGACAAGTGATCTTTCAATTGAAGTAAATTTCACCCCCTATTCCCAACACCTAGAGTTGAGGAGATTTCGGCTTACAATTCTGCTCAACATATGTTCCGGCATTTTCTCTGAAAACATCCTTGTCGCGACATAATTGGCCTGGCAAGTTTTTAAATTGTCACCCTCTATGTATATACTGCTAGTGGTGGTTGATTACGCTTGTAGTAGGATTGAGAATTATTATTTGTATTGACCTCAACAATTTTTTTAAAGTTTTATAAGGGCCCTGCCAAGATATTTCTAAATTAAAATACTTCATAGATCTCTGGTTCCTCCCTACAGAGATAAGAGGTTTTTTTTGCATTTTAAAAATAAAAATTAATTTATATTTAGGTAGTGGCTTGTTTAGGTGCTGGAGGCATTAGAGAATATCTTGTCTGTTTTATTGGGTTCTGATAGAGACGTATTTGGTTGGTTTTCTCAACAAGTACCCCTTCATTACAGAATAATTATGTGGGAGAAGAATTCATTAAAAGGATTTTTTTATTTTTTAGGAAAACGAGATATAAATGAATCATGAAACGACCTGTAGGTCAATAAAATGATTGTAATGGAAAAATTTGGTGCTTAGAGAATTTTTTTTCAATCCAGTTTTTGTCATATTTCCATTTTATCTCGGTTGTATTCTCGTCCATGCTATGGTATGAAAGTGGTATCGTAGGGAGTTGGACAAATCAGAAGCTTTTTATAACTTCGTCGACGTTTCGGAACCAATGGTTCCTTTCTCAAGACTGGAAAAAATTATTCTTTATTGAAGAAATGTATAAATACATACAAACACACAAAACACACAAAACAATCCTACGATCATTTCCTCGTTATAATACGGCAAAAGATCTCAAAAGTTGAAAATAATAACTCCATTTTATTTTCATATATTGCATTTTGGATAAAGTTTTATTATTTTTATTCATTTTAGTTCATTCTCTTCTTCACTAACTTCATTTCAATTGTTTCATATTATTTGATAAATGGTATACCGGTTGCCCCAAAGTAGATGGCCTATTAGACTTTTGTAGAGAACTAATCTCAATTCTGTGCTGGAAATTTGTCTGTTGTGTCTTTCGACTATGAACTATCTCTTCAAAATATTTTCAATTATACCAGAAGCAACCTACTTAATCTTTCATTTCAAATGACATATCTAGTATATCTATATGGCATAATTGATGCCATTGGGCTTCTTATGAAAGAAGTTAAAACGGGAGGTTTTAGTGGTTATATTTTTTTGAATATTTCTGCTGCTATGTGCTGTTTGTTTGGACCTAAATTGTACCAGGTGTTGAGGTGTTAATGAGTTGATGAAAAGATCATCGAGTTGGACAAATCGAATTCATCAAAACCATTGAGTATTAAACTGAATTATTAACAACCTAGATATATTTATTATTGTTTCAATCAATTCTAGGTAATAAAAGATGAGGGGTTAATTATATGAACCCTATCCCTGTAAAATGGAAACTTTCAGAGTAATCAGGAAAAAACAATGTCAAACTGAAATTTGGCATTGGATGAATAATTTCGACAATACATCAATTGATTGTTGGGATTGTGGAGAATGTATCAACAATTCATAAAATGTCGAAATTATTTAAAGCAACATCCAATTTTAGTTTTCCTGTGGATTCCGCAAGTAATTCGAAATTGCTGGGTTGTCCTTTTTGTAGTTTTTCCTTGATAACTCCGAAATCTTTCAGGTACGTATAGGGTTCTCGAAAACGTTCCTGATTTTCACGTCTAGTAAAACAATATTATTCGATAATAATCATTCGTTTTTATTTGTTTATCGTTCCTTTGTGCCTTCCCACCAACAAGGCAATGAAATCGATCGCGGGTCGGAAAATTTAAATATTTCACATTTATATGAATCACCATAAATTGGGTCAGTTAACAGGAAGATCTCACAAATAAGGTTTTTCCAAAAAATCCGAAATGCGAAGGATCGGCAATTCTCAAATGCTAATTTCCTACCGGAAACGGCGAATCATGAGAGTGAGACGCTTCTAACGTGTCGGCGTTACGTAAAACTGCATAACTTAAAAATCAAACAACCTTTTGCTGGTCTCTCAGTAAGTTAACAAAAGAAAACAAAACAAATTCTAGATGTTGGATTCCCGAAGTAGGTCATGAGTCGATTCGATTCATTCCGACAAAACACACGAATTCGCGCAATGCTGCCAGGTCTTGCGAAAATTCACAAGATTACGGTCGAGTTTGCTTTTTGGTCAGAAAATGTATCATTTGCAGTTCCTATTTCAGGTTATTACACAAATAGGAAATCTTCATTAATTCAGGTTCGGTAGCTTAATCTGTAGGTACCCCTGAATCCTGAGGACTCACCTATGTACTGGCCTTCTTTACTTCGTCTTTCTTTCTTGTTCGGCACCAATTCCAAGAGGCCTATTGTTCTCCCGCATAAACTTGGAGGCATTCACACCTGAAGATACATTATCAGAAATTATGCCAATAAACACGGAGGGGTTCCTCTCGCCACAGGAATGGTAGGTGTTAGGTTTCCAAGGTGTTTTGCCCAAAACTCAATAAGGTTGCTACATATGAGCAGTTTTATCTATGCCTCCGTACCAAAGAATCAGTTCACTCCAATTCATTATACACGTGACCAATTAGAGCACCAGTCACCAAGCTCAGATGCTTCATTTAAGACCAAGAGACCAAGAGATTTTGACCTCAGGTTCAGAAGACGGCCTTCTGATGAGAAGCTCCGACTGCCTGAGGTCCATTCGCCAGATATACTGTTCTTATCGATCCATCTCTCAGAGAGCAAACATAAGCAAGAGCGTCTCTCGTTTAGCCAAGGCATTTGCCTTCACATAATACTTTTCTGCATTCTCCTACTAAGTTGGTGTTGGAGTGCTCTCTGACTATCACAACATATTTAAATGTGTTCGACAAACTATCCTTTACTTGTTTCACCTAGGTAAGAACAGCATTCAGCTGTATGTGCACTATGGAACAGTCTTTTCCTAAAGGTAAGGACATAGGTATAAGAGTGAAGTTCAACAATCCAGGTAGCAGTGCATATGAACGTTATACAACGATCGGTGAATCAGATGGAACCATCAGTCTTTAGAAGTTTGGTGTTGGTAGACTGGTGATTTATAGGGGGTTTGTTAATGCAGGAGCTGGTACCTGTGGGGGGATACATTAGCATCCTCCATCATTTTGGGAGTCCTCCCTTGCATCCTTAATAGTCGACTACTAGTCTTTACAAATGAGGAGCAATAAAATGATAATATAATGAAACATATGACGGCGAGTAGTAAGCTGAAATTATGGAAAGGAGACTGAAGAATACTGACTAAACCTTATCAGAGGGTGGAGTAATGCTATGATTTAGAGATCTTCGAATCAAAACGAATTTTCGACTTTGGGGACAACTTATTCGATGCTCGAATCAAGGTTAAGTGCGAATCGAAACAGATCTACAGCGTTGATCTAACGAAAATTCGAAAACTAAGTCCAAAAGAACTAGGTAGCCACCAAATAGAAGACGGTTTCCAGTGAAACTGAAACGCACTGATGTGGCGTGGCATAGTGGTGAGTTTTTGGAATGGTAAGTGGCATAGGAATGGCGTAGAGTAGTGAAGTAGCGTGGCGATTAAGTGGTGACTGTTATCATTTGTGAAGAAAATGAAGGTCACCTCTTTCACCACTAGAAAATTAAACTTGATCGACAGGTGGAAACCAACTGACACTATCTATCACGCCACCGCTCCTCTATTCCGATGCGCACAGTTGCATTTTGTTTACAGAGGCTCCCAAAATTCTACTAAGAACCTTGTGGCCACCCCCTTTCAGTACTCACCTCGTCTCAGATGACAGCGTCAGACTGCAAAAAACTATTCAACAGAAGACTGTGATGGTGTCCAGGGTGACCTTCACAATTTCAGGAAAGCTTTACATCCTGTAGAAGTACTGGGCCCTGCACCATCCCCATTTGAGTAGCGGCTGATCTTTTTGAACAAAATGTATGAGCTAAAATGTTGGATAAACAAGAATCTTATACGAGACGCTATTGTTCAGTTGATATACTACAATCCTGAAGAATTGTCTGCTCGAGTCTTCTAACTTACAAACCACAAGAAGGGTGAATATGTGGTTCAGTTGCGGAGGTTCTTGTTGATGACCCTTTGAGATGTGAAATGAAAGTTTCAAAAAAGAGTCGTCACTATCTTCTGTTCTCATTCAACTAGAAAAAGGATACTTGGCTGGGAACACGAATAAACGATTGAACTCTTTTACTTTTCTGTTGTTGACATCAAAAATAGACAATTTTCATCCAGTGTAGCCACGAATATCGATGATTCCTAATTTTTTGTCATAAGTTTCATGTGTTTTTAATAAAAGCATGTTTTCTAAAGAAATTAAAATTTGTGTGGTTTTATTTGCAGTCATAAAAAGTATAGTTGGGATAATACAGAACGAAAAATGAAATAAGAATTGAAAGAAAACAAGATTAGAAGGGTCACATTTTTCAATTCGGCTAGATTCATCATTTCCCAATGGAATACAATACTGCGATATCACCAGGAGGTCTAGGGTTGTCTGACGCCGGTTGTTTTAGCTCATTTTGCGTTGTCAGGGTGCACCACGAGGAGTCAAGCCAGTCTTGCTCTCCGTTACGTTCAAATGGGGTGAAATACTATTTCCACAATGCGACTGAATTGCATTGATTATCTGATGAAATGTGACATAAAATTATAACCAAGCAATATAAATACTGTGATACAATACGATAAATAAATAATCCTAATTGTACTCCATTGTATAGTTCTGAATTTCATTACTCTATTGATACTCAAATATTCATCCACTTTCATTTGTAAGTCATGACGAATGATCGAAAATGTTTGATAAAGCATAAGCTCTAAGCTTCAGAGTCTTCATCCACTAACAGTGCTCAATTTGTATTGTTTCAGTGCTGACTTTATCCATATAGCATAATGCACAGGCACAGTGTCCAGGTCCGGGTTAAGATTACCTTATCTATTTCAATTATAATTTTAGCATTTCCATAGGAGAAAACTCATTCTTCTGATAGGTGATGACATATGACTGAATAAAATAAATATGTTGGAAGTTTTACGGAAAAACAAAACCAATTGGTCAAATTTCCAGCGTTTTCCTGTAAATCGACCTGGCAACACCGACTTCGCGTTCGTCATTGGTCGGTTGGCTGGGCTAGACGCGAACAAGTGAAAGTGCAAAGCTAACCTCGATTTCACTTTCGTTTAGTAGGCCGAACGGGTCCCACGACGTTCTTGATTTTTGCAATAGTTCGTGGTAGAATGAGCTGCCTGCGTCCTTGTCGGATACACCGGAGTTAGCGACGTAGAAAAAGAGGAAAGACCGCTCGGTGAATAACCAGCGATTCTAAAATCGAGCTGAGCCTAGAAACAGACGTGAATTGGGTCGTGTACTCCTTAGATATTGCATCATTGCAGACTATTATGCGACGATGGCTTCTCTTCTGCGAGATTCACTCACTAGGAAACCGGCAAAACGATCTGTTACATTTCTGCAGTCGCCGTCTCTACGTCGACCGATTGCTGGTGTTACTGCCTATGGCCTACCACTCCTGCCACTTTGATAATATGACTTACTGATTGTAGAAACATACCAAGTACTTTTTTGTGTGATACTTATTCTACCGTAGACTCAAGACATATAATGATTTAATGGTCTTATATCCTCTCCGAAACTACTGAACATATCATTTTTGCCATATCTAATACAGTTCCATAATGGAAAAAGCGATCACAATCCTGCGAACCGCCTTCCTCGAAGTGCTGAGAAGATTATGAACTTTAGCTAGTACCTACTTAAATTCGTAAGTTACAACAAGACTGCAAGGCAACAATTGTTGGGTAGCTATTTATTCTATCATAAAAAATATTGCTTATTTATCAGATTTAAAAGCTGAATCTACTAAAAGAACATCACAAGAAAAATCAAAAGGTAGAAGTACCGCTTGAAACGTTATATGAAAACTATGAACAATCTGATGTTGGGGGTTATCATGTTTAGTTTTGACCAAATGAAGAGTATTCGTTGGTAGTGAACTTTTACTCGGCTAGCAATAGTTTGATGATGGATGTAGTAAAGCATGTTAATGGTGATAGATGAGATGGTGAATCACCTGGTAACAGCCACATCATCGCTAGCAAATGCAATAAAATGCTTTGAAGGAGAATCTTTCTATAGCTATCCCTATACTGGAGTTCATTAGAACTCTGATATAGCTGCGAAAACAGCTCTGATGCGGAATACAATAATACATCTCAAAGTAGCAGTGCAATGCAACCCCCTTTAAAACCTAAAAATTCAGAATCTAGATAAATGAGGTGGTTGGTGATAGATTACATGATAAATGAGGTGGTTGGCGATAGATTACATGATAAATGAGATGGTTTTAAATTGGGTGGTGGTAGATAAGGTGTTGGTATATCAGTTGGTGGTAGATGAGGTGGTGATAGATACCTGATAGATTACTACAATAGCGGATTATAGATAAGGGAAAAAAGAGGTTCATAGTATAGATTAAGGATTAAGTAGTGATATTATGGAAAGAATCGTCCTCTAGTTTTTGGAACATATGAAATTAGCATTCTTGAATTCTGAATATTTCATTCGTAATGATGAAAACTTATTTGAAGTGAAGATGCAAGAATCAAATTTTCATTGATCCTCTGAAATACAGATCATTAGCTGGGCTATTATATCATCAGAGTTAGTTCTTCCTTTATTCACACAATGTATGTGATGAGCTGAATAATATTAGAACAAATAGCCATATCAATGATAGGAAATGTAGATTCTTTTCGAATATGATTTGGCTGAATAGGTACTTCGTTGTACATATTTTCAACTGTTTCTTTCTTCTGAATAGTCTCCATGTTATATTCTCATAGACCAAAATAGTAGCCAGGCTGAGGTCCCTGAAATCACACTGCTAGGGATCTCTGCTGACATGGGAGTGAGGTAACACCATAAAGCAACTGACCAGTGGAAATAAAGTCACTCTACTATGGGTACCTGGGCATTGTGGTGTTGAAGGAAATGAAAAAGCCGATGAAATTACAAAAAGAGCATCTGCTCTACCTGAGCCTTCCTGTGGGCTTGGTAAATACCAATAGAAGGCAGCGGTCCAAAAATGGGAGTTGAACAACAGAATAACCCTCTGGAGAAACACTCCTAGACTTAATCAGTCAAAGAAATTCGTGATGATTTCATCGACCTACACCAGAAAACTGATGAAGCTCTCACGAGCTGAGCTTCGGGTAGTGGTTGGACTGCTGACAAGGCACTGGAAAGTGAGCAGATGAGATTTGTAGGTTCTGTGGATCAGAAGCAGCAACAGCTGAACACATGGTATGCAAGTGTCCAGAGCTGGCTGGCCTAAGATTTCTTCACTACAAAGTTGCTCGGCCACCTAGATCCTTGATTTCTACCTATGGGGCTCTATGAAAGGCAAGGTTTATAATTGTAATGTCTATACTGAGGTAGACAACGAAAAACACCAGGTTGAATTAAACCTTTTATTGGACTTTATTCACAGTTACATACATCCAAGTCAACCGTCAATTTGTATCTGTAATGTCGGGCACATTTCATAATGTATCCAAATGATGGAATTCATATATATATATATATATATATCGGTTTCATAACGTCTTTCGTCGTTGTCCGATGCCTAATTTCCATGACCTTCTGTCATTCCACTGCTTTTCTGTCAGATTTCTTGCGCTCATCGCTTTCGAAACCCCCTCCATCCACGTCTTTCTTGGTCTTCCTCGTTTTCTTCGATTTGGTGGTACCCATTCCAGGATCTGCTTTGGTAGTCTGGTGTTATCCATCCTCTGCACGTGTCCATACCAAACAAGTTGTCTTCGTTCGATGTCTGTCATGAGAGATCCTTCTACTCCCATTCTTGCTCGAACATCTTCATTCCGTATTCGGTCTTTTCTTGATATTCCTAGTGACCTTCTGAACACATCCATTTCGGTAGCCTCCAGTTTCCTCCTATTGTTCTCTGTAATTGTCCACGTTTCTGCGCCATACAATAAAGAACTTTTTATCATCGTATCATAGATGTTATATTTTCGTTTTTTTCCTATTTCGCTGCTCCAGAAGACTCCATTCAAACAAGAGATGAGACCCCTGGCTTGGTTGATACGTTTTTTTATTTCTCGATCGTCCCTGCCTGTAATATCAAACTCCACACCCAAATATGTGTAGCTGGTGCAGGCAGCGATTTCTTCTGTATCGAGTTGGATGTTCGATAATTCACCTCCGATTGGTAAATATTTGGTTTTTTTGGTATTGAGTTCTAAACCCCACTCTTCATACTCTTCCTGCAATTTTCGGGTCATGTATTCCAGGTCTGCCTTGTCATTGGCAATGATCACTTGGTCGTCCGCAAACTGTAATGTGAACAGGCAGGTGTCTCCCAGGTATATTCCCATCCCTCTACATTTTCTTTTCCAAAGAGATAAAGCTTTGGCCACATAAATTTTGAAGAGTGTTGGAGATACGCAGCATCCTTGACGTAACCCTTTGTTGACCGAAAAACTTCGCGACAGTCGATTGCCTATTTTTATTCTGGATTCTGAGCCATTATACAGATTCTGAAGAGCTGTGATTAAGGTTTGATTGATATTCGACTGCTGTAATACTTTCCATAGTTGCTTAACCGGTACCGTGTCATAGGCTTTGTGAAGGTCTATAAACATAAGATGAGTTTCCTGGTTTGTGTTCATTCTTTTCTCTATTAATTGTTTCAAGCAGAAAACGTTATCAGTGCAGTCACGACAACGAAAGAAGAAGAAGAGTGACAACGACACCAACTTGACAATTAATTAACTTAGCACCACATTATGTTACAAAATGAAGAATGAAGACACATGCACCACAAGCAGAAGACTTGGAAATTATTAAAATAAAGGTGACAGATCTCTATCTCGAATAATTGTATGTGTAACTGTGTTTTTGATATTTGTTTTTAGATTGAAAAAGGGCCCGAACCCGAAACGTCTTATTATATTTGACTAAATAAATTAGGTTAACAAAATTCCAAACGATCAATTATCTAATACAATAATAAACTAATGGAATAAATATACCAACAAACAAAGTTATCAGTGCATGTTCTATCAGCTCTGAACCCAGATTGTTCCTCCTCCTCTTGATCGCTGTATTCGGATTCTATAAGATCTCGGAGAATCCTTCCATAGAGGCGACTCATTGTGCTCGTCACTGAAATGCCTCTATAATTACCACAGTTCAGTTTATCTCCCTTCTTATGTATTGAGGAAATATAGGCTATTTTCCATTGTTCTGGTATTGGAGCACCATTTATGAACTTGTTCACACACCAGGTCAGGGCTTCGAAGAGTTTTCTTGTTCCATTTTTTATCAGTTCTGCTGGTATGCCTTCTGGACCTGTCGCCCTGCCATTTTTCAATTTAGTTAGAGCCCTTTCGAGTGTGGCAACGTCGATGTTTATTTCCTCTCCTTTGACCGATATTTCTGACGGTGAGATCGTATTATATTGACTTCTATTCTCTGTCAGCAGTTGTTCGTAGTGGTTTATCCATTTTCCCGTCGGTATTATCTGTATTCCTGCCTGATTTCTTCCACTGGATTTAACTCTCTTAATGAACTTCCATGTCTCGGAACACTCAGATCCTCCCAGGTATGTATTGATCTCCATACATTTCTTATCCCACATTTGTCTTTTCGCCGCTGAAATGGTCCGCCTTGTTAATCTTTTCATTTCCATATAAGATCCTCTATCTTCTTCGGTTTGTGTATTCAGCCACTTTTGGTACAGCTGTTTTTTTCTCCTTATCAACTCTTCTATTTCGTCATTCCACCAAAGTTTATTATTTTGCAATCTGTTCTTAATACCAAGGGATTCCTCCGCTGCTGTTTGAATACTATTTATTATGTTCCGATACACTTCGCTTACAGACTTCTCAGTCCAGTCCTCCAGTTTCTGATCTAATCTCTGCTGGTATAGTGTTCGTATGCTGTCATGCATCAGGCCTTCAGTGTTATAATTTTTCGAGGTAATTTCTTCAGTCTCATCGGTTAATCGAGTTTTCCTAAGATTTACATGTTTATAAGGAAACAACATCTTGGCTCTAACGATGTAGTGGTCTGACCCACATGTAACACCTCTGTAAGCTCTAACATCCTTCACTTGCACTCTGGTGTTCTGTAATGTTATTATATAGTCAATAATAGATCTTAAATTTCTCGTATGTTGTACCCAAGTGTAAGTGTGAATGTCTTTGTGTTTGAAGAATCCATTCTGTATTTTAAGTTGATGACTGTCGCATATGTCAATTAGTCTTTCACCATTATCGTTGAGTGTTGTCTCCCCATATGGACCAACCACTTTGCTCTGCACCCTCTGTCCTACTCTACTGTTCAGATCTCCAAGCAGAATAACCTCTCTTGATTTTCCTATCTTAGATATTTCGTCGTTCATTCTCTCAAAGAATTCATCTTTAATATTCGAGGGCTCATCATTGGATACTGCATATACGCCTAAGATTGTCACTGGAGTCTGAAACAGGTTCATATTGACCCGGATGATATTTTCACTAACGGACTCAAAATCTGTTATTTTATGTTTGTGTTTTTTGTGAATCAATAGCGAAACGCCTCTTTTGGCTCTTTGATCTTTTGGAACTCCTCCGAATATGTGTACATAATTATCTAAAATTTCTGATCCTATTCCTTTTTTCTTTGTTTCCGTTAAAACAACAATATCCATCCTAAGACTTTCGCATTCTCGGGAGATTTCCACCACCTTATCTTTCATTCCTTGTACGTTCCATGTTCCAAAATTCATTGTCCTTTTACGAAGCTGTTTTC
The DNA here is from genome assembly GCF_907165205.1 of Coccinella septempunctata. NCBI lineage: Eukaryota > Metazoa > Arthropoda > Insecta > Coleoptera > Coccinellidae > Coccinella > Coccinella septempunctata. The sequence goes on from NC_058190.1 coordinate 30,507,913, forward strand.
GTTTACCAGTAAATCCATCCGAAATTCCGAGGCCGGTATTAGGCTTTTTAGTAATTTAAATTTTTCACAAGTGACAGGGAACTAACCTGACGCCAAAACCCCCAACCTGGAGGACCAGGTAATTTTTATTCAAGGTTGTCTTCCTTTAGATTGACTGTCTTACTGGACTCAAGAGATCAATCTTCCCTTTTCCTAGTTCATCCGCTGTTCAAAAAGCTTTTTGACCACCGTTGACCGTGTCTTCGCCTGTATCCTAGGCAGGAGCCCTAACAGGTTGCTATCATCCGGGCCAGATGAAACCTGGTTTTTTTTTACGAGGTTGTTACTCCTCCCCCTCACCCTTTTTCAACCTGGCTTGGGACAGGCTTCGGCGGGTTTATGATGGAATTCATTAAGATTCAAAATTGAATAGGTTAATGTTAAATATCAACCCGAGAAAAAAATAAAAAACTGTCCCTGTGAAGAAAAGAAGTAATACTCGGCAGCCTTGGTTATGCCATGCGATACTATTTGACTTATAGAATGAATTATCCTATATTTCACGCAGATGTCGAAGGAATTATGAAAACTAATATACAGGCGATTTGACGAACTTCTTATAATTGTCCAAATTTTTGGAATACTGTTCTGCTAATCGAGAGATATTTGACAGCAGTTTATTTCAATATCGTGGGTGCTACCTTCATTTCAAACATGAGATAAATTGGTGGTTTCAATTTTATTTAAAATTTGAAAAACGGAATCTAGTATTCCTAGATACTACAGATCTTTTCCATCTTATCCGGTACACCCTGCATATAATGATGATGATACTCCATATATTCTTTCCCAAATACTTGTGGTATAATGTAAATTGATATTATAATTGAAAAAACATTCATCCAGTTTTATGTTCAAAGTATAATCTGTAGTTGTCGAACACAACAGATTGAAGTAATCTAAAGAAAACTGGGGGATATTTAGTTAGTCATTCACTAATGCACATAACATTCAACTAAGCCTTCTCTGGGGATTTTAATAAGTTGGGGAGGTCTTTTCCCAATTATTTCGAGAAGGGTTAAATACAACCAGAGAAAGACCAAAAATAAACAGGAGAGTATAAATTTATCTATATCGATTAGAAAATATTGTCTACTATATATTTCAATTCATTCCTTTTGCGCTGGAGCAAATTAGATTCTCCCTTTTTCTTAATCTGTATATTAAAGTGGACCACAGCAACTGCTGATTCTACACGATCTTTTAAGATCGTGTAGAATCACCAGGATAAATAAGTAGGTATTTATACCTACTTATTTACCCTCATTTGTATCCATAAAGACTGACCCTCGGTGACTCAGTCGGGCAAATGCGTCACTATACAAGACAAGATGTCCTGCATCCTGTAGTGAAAAGAAACTCATTAATTTTTTCAAGCCGATCCACAATTGATGCATTCACCTTCGATGCAGTTATTGCTTCTGGCACCTTGAGGACGTCTTCAAGACTTTCAAATTATCCTTGCAGAATGACCATATTAGACTTCTGCCAACATCGTTCTAACAATAGATCAGTAGGTGAAAATTATTATTACGACATAGCTTTATTATTTGCTCATCATTAGTTGGGAAGAGTGGGTCAGATAAAAAGTCAGTGAGTAATGACAGACAGATTAACATTAAGGCTTCGCCCAGGTGGAAATTAGCGATACGTTAATTCATTCATACCATGTCCAATAAAGACATGGCAAAAATAGAAGCAAAATTAACATAAACCGAAGAGCTTATTGTTCACCAACATTCAATTGTACAGGCTATCTTCGCGAAACTAAACGATATTATTGAGAGTAAAATTGATATTTTGGGTCAAATTGACATTGAGAAAATGAAGTAGATCTTGAAGAAGTTCGAAATTTGAAATGGGGAAAGCTTTCATATCACCTGCAGCTTCAAGATCTCAAAGTAAGAGAGTAGCCTTAAGAGATCGTCCTATTCTGGTTAGATGCATTTATTCTTCTAAAGGTCCTTTCGTTTGCATAAAAAATGTAGCACTTTTCTACACTCGATTTTAGTATTCGTTTGCTGATTGAATTTACACCAGTTAAGAGGAGGTGAAGTTTATCCACATCTCCTTTTGACTATCTGTAGATAAACTACACTTCCACTACACTGGTGTAAATCAAATCGAGTGTAGAAAAGTGCTACACTTTTTATGCGAACGAAAGGACCTGAAATTTCTTTTATCCTGTCTCACTTTTTCAATGATTACGGAAACCGTAGTCGTTTTTTTCTACTGTGGGTAACATTACCCGTGTTTGAACTGATGGTTATGATTTTTTGCATATTTCAACACCTCATTTCAATGTTTTGATAAACCGCATTGCAAGTGATTATTGTTTTGTTGGTCTAAATTTCTAGTTGATTGAACCTCGAAATTAGTATATTCTGAAACAATCAAGTTTGAATTTTATCAAAAGAGATTGAAGACCGATGGCTGGCCAATAGTAGTCCTTATCTCGGGCTACCACCTATGATTAGTAGTTGTGCTCGATTTGAAAACGATGTAGACTTCTTAAAATGAAATGTTACCATGGATGAGACTTGGATACATTTCTACGATCCAGAAACAAAGCAACAATCGATGGAATGGCGACACTCTGGTTCTCTGCTGGAAGCTGGAAAAGTTCTTGCTTCAGTTTTTTGGGATTGCCATGGAGTAATCATGATTGATTTTTTGGATAAGGGTAGAACAATAACCGACATTACTGACCACTCTACGGGAAAAAATTAAAGAGAAAAGACGCGGGAAGCTATCCAAAGGTGTTTTGTTTTTGCAGGACAACGCCCCTACACACAAATCTCATGTTGCCATGCAAAAAATTCGGGATTTAGGGTTTGAATTACTAGAACACCCCCCTTATCCATCAGATTTGGCTCCATCCGACTATCATCTCTTCCCTCAACTGAAAAAAATGTTCAAAAGGGTCGTAAATTTTCTTCCAACGAGGACGTAGTAAAAGCTGTGGAGGTCTGTTTTGCAGAGCAAGAAGAAACATTTTTTTTGAAAGGTCTAGAGACGTTGCAGTTTCGCTGTAATAATTGTATCCAATTGGGAGAAAAATATGTTGGGTAATAAAATATTTTGACATTGAAATTTTGTTTAGTTCTATAGTAGGCTAAGAATTTTTCAATATGTCCTCGTATGAAGCGAATAATATGAATGAAAATTCAGAATCGAACTCGAAAGCATAAAATTGGATATAGCGTACTTCGAACCCGGATCTCAATTCTCCAAATAAAAACGGCTTTAGGGTCAATGGTGGCATTGATGGCCTATCGAATTGAATGCTCCGTTCAGATGCATACGAATAAGCACATGGCGGAGAACCAGTTTCTATTTGAATCCGAACTCAACATCCAGTTTAGATAGCACCAAGCCTCCAATTTCCTTCTACTCCATTATCTCCACAGTTTTATTACTGGAACAACAAACAGCCGATGCCTTCGGTACTGAATATCTTCATTTGAAATGTTTATGCAAGTGTTTTTTTCACCCAGTCCACGCCGCTATGATAGGCAGTGTCTTGTTTTGTCGGCGAAGTCAAAAGTGTGTCAGTCATGATCGGTATTTTTAATGCTTCAAAGTTCTCATTCACTTTCCTCCGACACGTTGGATGCGTGTGACATTTTAGGCGCTACTTATTAACGTGTTTAAAGACAGTAATCACGGAGTATAATGTTGAGTTATATAAGAGTCGGAATAAGTATTCCAAGTTCATTATTATTCGTTATTTATTATAGGTTTCGCCTCTGGCGCCCCATGTGGGGACTTCCACAAGTCGAAATTGAATTCGTTGAAGTTCATTCATAAACTGGATGTAATGAGATGAAAGCAATTCTTCATTTATTTCAAACAAAAACTTAGATATAAGTAGTTCTGCATAACAAATAATTATGAACGTCTCAGGTTTTATTTACAGAATAAAATTATTTCAAATTAAAGAAGTAAGGGAAATTCGGAGAGAATACCATAGTGTTGCTTTTCATTTATAAGAATTTAATTATCGCATTAACAATCACATTTCGGTAATGATTATCTTCTTTTTTGGTTCATTGTTTCTAAATATTACAAGATAAAAATTGCCTAAATTGTTGAGTTTTCTTCGGCACCTCTATACCATCTTAGAATAGATGTGTGGTGAGTTCACGCTATTTGAGGAAATGCGTGCTCTTGGGGTGATTGTTTCGTCCCACTGCTAGGGTCGGACTCATCAGGTAGGTTAATGAACCCTAGCAGCTACCTACGACAATCGCCGAAGCAGCGTAGTTTGTGCCTGCTATAAACGCCGGTTACGTCGAGGGTATAGAGTGTTGCGTCGCCGGTGGCGCCATCGTTTGGCGTATGCTGCACCGCAATAGACGTATAATCTACCCTGTGATCGCAACCGTCGTGCGCAGTGATGCCATCGTTTGGCTACCCTTGGTACCATCATGGTGAGATGAAGTATTCCTCTACCATGGGTACAACTACGCCGCCACAGATGATATGAGAAATATGTGGTTTAATTGCAGCCTAGCTGTCAGAATGTATAGCCATAGTTTGAATACTAATTTTTAGGTATATTCGGAGATTTTGATTTAAAGAATTGAGCTGATAGAGGACTGGGGGAGAACGATGTTCAGAGCTTATGGTTCTAGCAGGATGGTCCCTTTCACATAACATATTGAACATGATATTTTATACTGACTGTTTGAAGACCAGTGGCTGGCAAATAATAGTCCTCACCTCTGGATATTTTTAATTATCGCAACAATCGCATTTCAGTAGTGACGACTGATTTTTACTTTGGTTCATGGTTTATCTGAATTATAAGATGAACATTTAATTAAACTACAAAAATATGACATAATAAGTTTTTTGTATAACAAAATCTGTGTTATCTGTAGTATTCGGACAAAATGCTATAATACTATGTAGTTTTTATTGCGAATTCCAAACAAGCGAAACGACCTCTGGAGTCAATTTTTGTAAATAAAAAGCTAGTACACTTTTGTTTATTTACATCGAGAAGCGGAGAATATTTTGGTGTTTCAATAAAAGTTTTCTTGAAAAATATATCTTAATCTGTTAAAAATATCTTCATCTATCTCGTGGCAACGGTAAAAGCTCAGCGAAGTTGTCATAATTTGCATCCTTTGAGTAAATCTTCGGTTACGATGTTCTTGTTAAGATGCCAATTCTTACTATTTTCCACGAAGAAATGAATTTGTAGTCAATGTTTAAGGACATATGTATCTCATCCTTATAGCATGGTGAAGTTTTTGTACATTTCAAATTAGTTACGAAGTATATAAGGTGAATTATCTAACAGGATATATAACCTCAAAATGAAAGGATTTACACAAAAAACAAATCTATTTCCCCCAGAGAGGACTTTTTCTACCTAGTGAGTTGATATACATATATGAATTTCGATAACATTCACACAATTAATTTAGAAAATCATTTCTGATTTCCAGTTCAACATGGACAAGTTTTCTTAGCATTAGTGTTACAATTTTAGCCATTATATAATGGAGACGCTGAGATATCATAGTTGTGGCTCTCCATCAAATCAGTTTCCTTCTTTTATGATCATGTAAAGATCCAAGAAGTTCGGAATCAAAAAATATTGCACACTTTTATTTTTTGATTCAGAACATAAATACTACTACTTCCTGACATTTATTGACCAGGAATTGATAATAATTAACACACTTGAATCCAGTTTCGACAACCAATCTTCAGAATTGAGAAAAACAAATATAAACTGAGAAGAAAGGATTTATTTAACGAAAAATCTCAAAATCCTCTTCAAAAATGACAATGACTGCAACTTTTTAGTTCGAACTGTCATCACCATGTCACTGAAATCTATATCTATACATTTGAATTCCCAATCGGCCTACGGCGTTTTTACCATCGTATTTTTTTAAAACATAACATAAAGTTATGGTTACTTGTTATTGTTTGTTCTTGAACGGACTTTCGCAGCAACTTTAGCTTTGGCTTCTTCGCAATTTGGGGTACTCGTAAATGTTAGTCGTTAAGTGCCAATTCGATTACGACCTTTTCGTTTTGTTATGCCTCATCTTATTACGGTTTTGTGGGAACATTTCCTCAATTCCCTTCAAATGAGGTCGACGGAAAAATTTAGTTATCAAGTAGTTTATAGAATTCTTCACGTGTATCATGATAAATGACTTTGTTCCCATTTGTACTAATTCATCAACTTTGGATGCTGATATATAGATATTAGTTTTTAATTTGATTTTTTTTTATTTCAAATATTTTTTTAGTTGATATTTATATATTTCATTTCTGTTATCCTTTTGTAACCAGAAATTAAGCTGCAACTTTCAAACCCAACGATATCGATTATTGACTCTTAGAGTAAACCTTATCTTATAAATGTTCACAGCAGTTGAAGTCCGAGCTTTCTTAAGAAAGATCAGCCAGAAGTTCCAAACACTTCTTAGGTGCATAAAGAAAAACAAAAATTATCTATTTTTGTGTTATTGACGAAAGGATATTCGATGTTTCATTTATTTAGAATGCTTAAAAAAAATTTGATCTTTGAAATTGTCAGAACTTGACAGGTAAGCCACTAAAAAAAGCTTAGAATTAAAAACGAATTGAATGATTTCTTCAGAAATGAGTTGTTTAACAACTCCTTTTTGTGAAAATCTTATGATCCGTTTTTAGTTCAATTATGGATGTTTATCAAGTATCAATTCAATCGAAGCTGCATTATCGCTTATACAGGGTGTGCAAAATGCAGTGATTATATACAGACAATTTGTAACAAAAAAATTTCTATTGAGTTTGGTTCAATTATCTTCCATTGAAAAGTTATATTTTTTAACATTCCGCAATTCTGTGGACCAGGTATCCTGGTTTCGAGATAACTTGCTCAAAATCATCATTTCTTGAATGAAGATACTCTTTTCACTGCTGACAATTGAAGAGAAAAGAAGGGCGGATAAAATTCTGCAAAAATTATTTTATATTGGTTAGATTAAATAAGCTTCTCAAGATAATCAACTAAGCGATTTTCGAATTTATGGGCCTTTATATTGTTCTTGGTTTCTTATTGATTCATTTATTTATTCACTTATCTTATAGGAAGCATCCCCATATCACCAAAATCATGGATTCGCAGAAAATCTTCTGTTGCTGTATTTGACAAATCAAGAATAGACAAAATCTTAGTCCTCATAAAATGTACGTTAGTTCATTGAAACATTATTTTTCTTCTAAAATGACTGTTGGATCAAACTCAATTTACCTGAAGGTTCATTCTAATTTTTGTAGCGATAATTTTGATCATATAACAAAAAAGTTCCTATATAAAAACTATAAGAGAAATAAATAAAAAAATCAATTTCATCTTTCATTGAGTTACATAAATGAGGGAGTAGGAAGTAACGCACGAAATTCATATCAATTTAGGTAATACCTTTATTCACTATTCCATAGGAAAATGCTCGATTAGATCAATTTCAACTGACGCAACCTTTCACCACTAGAGAAGTTTGTCATGCGAAGGTGAAGAGTAGGTACTTAGTTGAGCTTTTTTTAGGCCCCAATATTCGTGATTTCCAAATACTATGTGGTTCAAAATCATCATCAATTCTTTTGAATGAAGCTTATTTTGTCACTGCTGACAATTTGGGAGAAGAAGAGGATAACAAAGCCCCACTTATTCAATTTTCTTACCATTTCAGGCAAAACAGTAAAATGTTGACTGAATGATGTTGATATGATAGTTTGTTGTAGTTGTCATATTGAAACAAAAGTTTCATTAAATCAGTCTATATTCGATGTGCTGAAGTTTTCATGGGAATTATAAAAATAGTGGTAAATATTCTAAAATAACAATAGCTTTTTCAGGTGATCAAAGGATTGAAATGTCGTCATTAGTGAAAATCATGTTACTTAGTTCTTTAGTTTGGTGCTTCTAACACAGGAGCCATTTCTACAAATAACAATTATTTGTCATGTTTCTTATCTTTTCAGATGTTGGCTAAGAAAATCTAAACAATTTCAAGAGAATGTGTCAAATCTTGACAAGATATCAGCTATTTACAATACGCGAGACAAATTTTTTCGATAGGTTATCGAAGAAGCGATGGAATAATTCATTACGTGTATGGGTGGTTATGAATTCGCACAAGCACAAAAAAACTTATAGCTCTTTCCAACAAAAATGAATAAATCTTTGTTAGCAATGACTTGAAGTCATTCTATTTCTTTTAGCATTTTGCACAAATGGAAAATTTCAGTTATTTCATCGTTCAGTTTTGGTCTTCAATAATAACTTCTCACTCTAGTTATTATTAGTGGAATTTCTGTTTTCTCCTGATGAAAACACATTGAGGGTGGTTCATAATGATGAAAAGATTACTATGCTCGCAAATAGATACCTTGTGAGATCGAAGGAAAAAAAGTATTCTCGAAAATACAAAGTTGTCGGGTACATGACCACTATAATTATGAAAGGGTATACCACATAACGTTTAATTACATAAACCTTAAATAGTCCATTATGACTATAATCTTCTCATGATCGCTATCAAAACGGAGTTCCGTAGAGAAAAAAAAGCTGCCTTTGAGCTGACTGAAAGTGAATCGTGTACAGTCGAAAGGGAAAGTGTAAAGACCATGCGCCGTCCGGTGGAAAAGTAGGACGCGCGAGCAAAAAAACGAAAGTCGCCTAAATTTTAATGGGTTTGTGGCTCGCATACGAATATAATCGAATAGAATTGCGGAAGTATGCGTAAACTATGAATAATAGCATTTTCTTCGAATGGCTAACTTGATACAGTGGCGTGAAGAATTTGTTGATGTTTGTAGTATTATTTAGAAGACACTCCAGAAGCATCCATTGATTGAGGTGTTTGCTTAGTTGCTAATAATCGAAAAATGTGAATTGGCGAAAATTATAAACATCGATTAGGGTTATTGACCTGAGAACGCTTTTTTGCACGGACTGTCGAGGAAATATTGAAGGAAATTCAAGAATAATGCAAAAGTATACAGGATGTTCCATTGGTAAATGAACATACGGTAACCTAAGCTAGAGCTACCCTAAGCGAATCCAAAAAACCCATATTAGATAGGTCTAATCAATTCCATATCCGAGATACAGGCTGCTTTATGTATTCACCTAAATTTGAATTTCTCATAACTTTTGAACCAACACCAACCAGTATAGTCGGTTGATATTTGGAATATATGATTCAATTACACAGGTCTTAGAACGATTTGTTACCAAAATACACAAATAAAACATTTCTCACTTCGCTTTCCCTGGAGTTTCTTTTGAGCAAAACGACGTGCGGGACAATGAAATCTTCAGAATTTCATTGAAAATTTTCTGCTCCTTTCAAATATCCCCATCAAATCCAAAAATTCGATATACAGAATGTTGAATCCCAGCTTGGAAGATGTCTTATATTTTTCAATTACGGACCTGACATATTTTCGAAATTCAAATGTGAATCTATCGACCTGTGCAAGTGAATCATGTTTTTTTTTAATTTGAAATCTCCCACCCCTTACGTTTCACACCCCTCTACTTTTTTTTTAAATAAGGACATTCGATTGCATATTGACCGGTATGACTGAAAAAGGAATTTGTTAAGCTATTTTTTTATTACAAAATTAACAATTTGTGATTGGTGTCAGGTTATTATTCTTGAAATAATAAATAATGAGAAATATTCTCCTACCCGCCGATTTCTATTTTCGAGGTCTGAGAAATTCATGCAGTTTTGATTTTGGGTTTTTTTTTATCCTTAACAATTTTTTTCTATATAATGATCAGTACTCTCCAGTCACAAATTGTAAATTATTTCGTAATTTTTTATTGAAAAAGCGGTACTACCAATTCTACTTTTAGCCACATCGCTGAATAGGTAATCAATTTACCTTTCATTTGATGTATCACCATCCACATATTACCATCTGAAAAAATAAAGTAGAGTGGTGCGGGGCGTAGGGGGTGAGAAATATCAAATTCAAGAAAGCATACGATTAATTGCTTTGAAATTAAAAATCTACGGGTGCTATGATTTTCCTTAATAATTCTTCGTACAAGAATACGTTACTTTTTTGGTGAAAAATGTCCATACAAACAGGGTAGGTAGAGAACACTGGTGCTTGGTGCACCATATTTTATAGATCTACCATTCTTTGATTGTTACCAGTATAAAGGGTAATTTATTGATTTTCTCCATTTTTTAAATTAGTGTTATAAAACTTATGAATCACTCTATACATTTTTGTAATATTTATCCGTATATATTCTTAGTCCAAAGTGAAGTTGCAAAAATAATATAGGAAGAAATTGTACTAGGTCTTGAGTCGAAACAACACCTTGTTGTTTTGTCAAATATATAGATGTTCCGTTTATGAGGTGGCCGGAAATTGAAAAATATAAAGATTTTCATACCATAAAAACATCAACTTTTTCAAATTTTTCTAATTACTGGATCCCAATCTTACTGAAAAAGTAGAGGACAGGTCCGTTATAGGGACAAATTACACTATTCAACAAGGGTTCTCCCACCTAAGAGATTTATATTTTTTTTGTTAGGTATTCCTCACCTTATTACAAAAATAATAGTACTTACGTTTGTTTAGCTCCCGTTATCAAAATAAAAGACAATTCACGCATGCATGCGTGATGAATATGAATATATGAATATGAATATATATGAATCACTAAGTAGATGTTACTCACACAATTTTTTTAGATCTCATAACTTTATTATTAGGGGTTGAAAATAACAAACACTTATGATTTTCTTTCAAAAATTGTTTTCGTGGGAGATTTTCCAAAAATAAAATTCTCTTATGGTTTCCCATTCAATTCTGGAGAAAAAAGTCTCTTGCAAGATTTCGATACATCCGATATTTTTCTCGGAATAAATAAAAACTTACATCATCGTATAAGTGTTAACAACTCTCTGTCTCATAGACCACCTCGTATACTGCTTGTAAGTCTTTATTCCGAGAAAAGTATCGATTGTATCGAAATTTTGCAAGAGCCTTCTTTTTCTCCAGAATGAAATGGGAAACAATTTTTGAAAGAAAATCATAAGGGTTGTTATTTTCAACCCCTAATAATAAAGTTATGAGATCTAATAAAATGTGTGAGTAACATCTACTTAGCGCTCCATATTATGTATGGTTTTATGACTCAGTGTGTTTTTAGAACCCGTATAAAAAAACACAGGTCTTTTCCAAATAAGAGTTGTGTTGGTTACCTTTTTTCAAGAAACTGATGATATCATCAACTGCATACCTTCTTTTGTTTTCGCGTTATAGGCCAAAATTGAAATTTGCTAGATTCAAACATTGGTAATTGTCTGCATTTCCGTTTGTTGGAACGTTGAAATAAAAACATTTTACAGATATATTCTTGATAGCAATCCAGTGGCCTATGCTGATATTTTCCAAGAGGTTTCCTTGCTGAACTATATCATTTTTGTGTTTTTTTCTTATAAAACCAATAGTTAAAAATTACTAATCAATAATAATTACACCATACTTAGAGACATTACTCTGTGATTCTACCTACTCAATACTCAATACTGAATTTCAAATTCAAACTATATTTTGATATCTGAATGAATCTCAGGGCGATGTATGATCTATTACTTATATATTTTTTGAACGGAAAAAAAAGATTCTTTCTAAGTCATCTTAAAATATTGTTTCTTTAAGAGAAAACAAAACCTTATGTTGTAGCTCAGCAAGGAAACCTCTTGGAAAAAATCAGAGTACGCCATTTTCCAAGAGACTGAAAGAATATGTCTCTTCCTACAGTCAGTTGGTACACCCTGTATGTACCTAAACCTAAGTAATCAAACAAATTTACTTCCACCGTTATCAAATATCACGATGACTAGCCCACATACATATTATGTGAAGAGAAGCCATCTGACATTTCAATTGTACTTCGAATTCAGAATGACAATTTTTAACCTTTGTTGGCTTTTTATAGATTGATAAATAATCCAATCCACAAACCAAAGACAAATCGGATTTCCTCTACCTTTTCCTATGAGTAAACTTGGCGATAAGAGGCGGGTTTTGTGAGGCTACAAATGGATTTCCTCGTAGATTAAAGAGTTTATCTTCAAACTTCACCAGTTTCTTGATATATTTTCCTCATTCATGTCCATTACAGATAGGACACTGGTCAAACGGAAAAAATTCACTTCGTACAACGTTTTCGGGAAAACCTTAGCGGAAAATTATTTTATATTGGTCAGATAAAAAGGAGATTCTCCAGATAATCAACTAAGGAATCTTCGAATTTACATGCCTCATATTGGTTTCTTATCTTATGGGAAACATCTTCCTGTGTTCTCATTATACGAAGATGATATTGGCTGTTTCGAGAAATTTTGGAATATTATATATCGGTCACCCCATTCCACCACAATCATCGATCTAGAGGAAAAAGTCTTCTATTGCGGTATTCGAAAAATCAACAATTGAATATTCAATTGTGAATGACAAAAAACTTTGTCCTAACCAAAAAATATTCATCAAATATGCGTTTATTTATTGCAACCTTGCGATAATTATTTTTTCAAAATGACTTGAGGTTTATTGAAAATTTTCAAGCTATAATTTGAATCACATAACAACAAAATTCCTTTGTAGACCGGAACATTTGAGAATTGTAAAAAATAAATATCAAAAATTTCACCTTCCATTGAATTACACATATAGTAGGAGTAAAAAGTAACTTACAAAATTCATATAATCGGTATTCAGCAAAATGCTCGTGCAGGTTAATTTTCAACTAAGCAAATTTTCATGTATAATGAAAATATAATTGACCCACACAACAGATAGAAGATGCATGACATATTTTTCTTCTTCAATTTCAATTCATTTTATCTTTATCGAATTGTCATACATCGAAATTTGTAATGATGTATAGATTTAGAATTGTTAATAAATCAAAATTGTTCTCTGAACTGATTTTTTTTCTGCTCTAATAAAATCGAAAATGTTCCTTTTCCACTTTTACTTGTACAAGTGAAACTTGTACAAAAAATCATGTGTACGCACATGGATGATTTATTGGTATTGAGTACCTGAATCTTTTGTACGTTGGGTTGTGTCTCACTAATATTATATATATTATAATATAAGCAGAATCATTAGATCCAAATAAACACTGTTCTTCTCTTTATTATTTAGAAGTTCTACAATTCTACTGTAATACTTTCTAATAAATATCTGAAGTTAATTCGCTTAACACAAGGTATTTTTTGTTGTTGTAATTTTTTCATCCTTTTGAAGAATTGCATATATACCGGGTGGCCCACCCCAGACGCGGCGCTCATTTTGAGGGAGTAAATGAAGATATTTTGAAAATCTTTTCTTGTGGTGTGTATAGGATGTCCCCGAGCACAATCTAAAATTATTGTCATATGTACAGGGTGTTCGAAAACGAAGATATAGAACAAAGTAACACTTTTTTGAATGTAACACCCTATATTTGACCTCAAAAATGAAATGGCAAGATCAAGTTATGATGGGTTTTTTCAGATTATTTTATGGCTCAGAAATACCCTTTACGAGATAATGGCGAAAAATATGGAGTTTTTATATAGCTATTAATGAAGAAACTAGTTACGACAGCGATACAGACAGAATTTTTTCGAGTAGACAAGTTGGTTTTTCCTACATATAAAAGAAAATTTCAACTCTGGAATATACAGAGTGATTATAATTAATTCTCAATCATCAACTATAAATAATCGTCGAAAACTTTTTACTTCAAATGGCACACCCGGTATTTCTATATCTCGTTCAACGTAAAAATTAATTTCGAAACTATCTTCATAAAATTTTCCTACATCTAAACCTGATAGTTTCTGCGCAATTTTCGATTTTTAATTCAAAACTAGTAAACCATTTTCGCCATTATCTCGTAAATGATCCTTCTAAATATAAAGTGATCTGAAGAAAATCATCTTAATTTGAGCTTGCCAGTTCATTTTTGAGGTCAAATACTAAGTGTTACATTTAAAAAAGTGTAACTTTGGTCTATATCTTTGTTTTAGAAGACCCTGTATATATGACAATAATTCTAAATTGTGCTTTTGAACACCCTATACACACCACAAGAAAAGACTTTCAAAATATCTTTATTTACTCTCTGAAAATGAGCGCCACGTCTGGGGTGGGCCACCCGGTATAATATGTATTTCAATTATTAAATTTTTTGTCCAGTGTAAGTTATCTTTATTTCCCCTTTACGAGAAAAAGACTTGATTATGGATTTATTAAATTTTTTCAAAATAGGATGAACAAATGAAATTTTTCGGATAGAGATGCACCTGAAACTAATTTTCTCACTCATCCCTCATAGCTAGAGAAGAGTGAAATCGACAATCGTTTTGTTATCATTGAAGATTATGCATCAAAAAGACAATTTTAGATAAGTTTAAAAACTTTATTGTTTCCTGAATTCTTATCGTAAAAATGATAGTACCTATTTCCGTAAAAAATAAAATATGTTCTTTGCTCTGTTTTTGAACAACCAACCAAAAATCGCCATGATCTTCTCTATTTGCTTAGAATAGAAATGTAATTTCGAATGTGAGTATGACTACCAGCATAGTATTAAGGATCAACTTTGTTGTGTGTACTTGGTTTGTGCACAAACTATGCCAAAAACTTCTCAAATGAGGAATATGAGGAAAATAAAAAGATGTTACTGATTTCACCCCACTGTAGCTATGGGGAATTCATGAAAAATTCAGTTCTAGGTGCATATCTATCTGAAAGATACCACTGCAAAATTTCATTTGTTCATCCTTGTACCTCTGGAAAAATTTAATTAATCCATAATCAAGTCTCCATCGTTGAAGGGTTGAAGCAAAGTAACTCTTCATCGGAGTGTTTCTGCTCATGACTTCATATACCTCATGAATTTATTCCCATGCATTAATCCTGGGACACCCTTTATAATCTTTTGATGTTTTTCTTCTAACCTTTTCTTCGCTACAAACTATATTCATGATTAAAATTTCATTGTGAATATTCACCAAAAATCCAGAAAGTTTTTTTACTGAATTTTATAATTCTGCCTTTTATGAACTCTTATAATTTTCTAGAATTTTTCTCATCATTGTCAGTGAATGAAAATATGAAAAATCGTTTGGGTTTGTTTGTATATCTTTGAAATTTGAGATTTTGCATCAAAGAAATTGAATTAATTGTTTAAATATTCTCGATTTTTCTCGTTTTTTAATGAAAAACTTTTCATATGTTTGTTCTGATAATCACAAAATAAGAAAAAAAATAAGATTATTATAATAAGACATTTTTTGTCAGCGTTCCTACGAGCCCATACTTGGTATTTAACTATATGTTTCCATATGAAAAATTGTATGTTGGATGGGGTTGCGGCTAAGGGGTTGAAGAAGATGATTATAATTAATTAATTGAAAAGCAGTTATTGGGGGCTTCCGCGAAAAAATTGTCCATGTTATCGAGCGTGCAAAGATTGAAGTAGGAGATATCTTAATGATTCATTGTTATGTGAATGTGGTTCATAGAAATATTATTAGTTATTAATTGCTATAAAGGACTATCCCTGCGTAGATTATCTGGATAACGTATCTGATAAAAGTGTAACTAATAGAGTAGAATTCTCTTCAAAATGAATGGACTAATCAAAAATTCAAAATTCCCGGAATATAAAGAGTGTGGCCAACCCATATTTAATGCAGATATTTTCAAAATGACTAGAGACATGAATGAATTTGAAATTGTCTATACGTTAATAATTTCGATAAAATCTTGGACAGGAATTATGTGGCGAAAATCTGAAAAAAATAATAGATAATATTGGATCAAGAGATTTTGCGCGCTTGTTTGGAAAAAAAAACTTAATTCTCGAAAATAGTAGGAAATCTAAGAATTCAGATGACATTCGAAAATTATACATACATGGACTCGATCGTAAGTCTATTTTTGACAAATTAGAATGATATTTTTGTGCAGGAAACCAAGCAGCTATCTGAAAGAATTTGAAGAAGAAGCGGTAGATCCACAGTGAATCTGGATTCGCCCATGAGGTCGTTATAAGATGATCTACCTCAAAAGTGGATCAGAAAATTGCTAGATTCAATGAACTGGCTTCAACCCAGAGGATTTACGAAAGCGCCTCCTTGGAAAGTAGGGATTTCTGAAAAAATTTTTCATTACATAGATATTAACGCCTCAAAAATACAGATTGCGAAAATTATGCTCCCATGACTTGCCTTGGATGACATCCCTACCTCAAAAGGAAATCGACCGTCTTATTGGCAGTATGCCTCGAACTGATTCGAGTCAACAAAAAATTGTTGTGATAAATTGATAAATTGATAAAATTTTTGCTGCACACTTATTCATGTCATCTTCTAGCCATTAGAAATAGCCCATTATTGCAAAAACTCTTACATTTTATGAAACCCTTCGCGGAATAATGACAGTATCTATTTGGCAGTAAGAGAAAAATTTATCACGACTTAATATGTTAATTTTCTCATCCCAAGACCCAGTTGAATATTTCCAATCGAAAATTGAAATAACTCGTCCATAAGACCATCCTCATCACTCAAGCATTTAAATCTAATATAATTACATTTGCATTTCAATTTTGTTTACAAGTGAAGGTCCGGCCAATTTATTGATGAATTTACCGAGAGATTAATTAATTGGTTAATCTATTTCGACCATTGCCGCACACTTGACAGTCCGATAGGTTTTCACACTTTTGGGAATTGGTTAATCAACTTTATCGGTTCCTGCATCTCGATTCGCAAAGATAATTGAATTGTTTTATGTGGCGCAGTATTTTTTGATGGATTAGAGAGTTTGTACAGCTTTTAGAGGGTAAAAGCGCAATAATTTGTTGACCATTCAATAATACCAGGGTTTCTTCTTTCTACTAAATTGTGAATTTATTCATAGAAAACATTTTTAATATTATTTAACTCCAGAAGTTTCTTGGAATCAGGCCCGGACTGGGACCACTTGGGGCCCTCAGCTGAGACCTATTAAGGGGCCCTATATAGGGTGGTCCGGGGCTCTACCCCGGTAAATTTTTGAAAACGAATTAGGTGCTTGAAAACAATGGAAATACATTTTTACGCTAGGTATTTATGCGAATATTATGATTTTCGACTTTTATTGATTTTATTTTTTATTAAAATTAGAAATTCACAGTATTTTTGAGATACCACTAGAAAACACATTCTGTAGAACTGTCAATAATTACAGAGGTGTTAAAAATGATAGTGGAGTATTGAATTGATGTGGCCGATACATCCAAAACTGAACTAAAAACAGATTATATGATTTTCACAAAAAAGGGTTGTCAAATCACGACACTCGTTCCGCTATCACAATACCATCTTTAGGTGGGTAAAGGTAAACTGAAATATATGGTATCGAACGAGAAGATATTTAAACAAGCGTTTTAATCTATTCTATAAATCTACAGGGGGCAGTGACAGTTTCCAGAACATTCTGAGCAATTTCATTTCAGAGTTGATGAAAATCGGACTAGAAGGGTAATGGTTATTTTCGGAACGTTCAGATCAATTACAAAATAGGTACCAATCGGATGATCGGTCATTAAATAATATAGCAAAGGAAACCTTCTATAAATGCATAATGATATCGAAAACTATCATCTTTCCCCAGATTTCAACGAGTTGTTTTTTTATTCCTTTCGCATACAAGTTTTCAAATTTTTTTTTTTTTTTGACAGGATTTTCGATTGTTTGTTTCATATTAGCAACTAAGCAGACGAAAAAATCCTGAAATTGCTCTGAATGTTCTGATGTTCTGGAAAAACCCCCCGCCCCCTCTATATTTTTAAGATTAGAGAGTTAAATACAGGGTATTCTCAAAGGTGAGGCTTTTTTTTTACAGGTAATAGAACTCCTCAAAATAAGTCATGGTACCAATAAATCATTTATATAAAATATTCACCAGGACTCAAGGTATGATTTCGGTAGTGCTTCGGATGCAATGCTACAGTGCTACAGAACGTGACTGCAGCTTGGTAATTGCATATGGGTAGTCATTCTGCAGCCCCTGCATGCATCCGACGCTCTGCCGAAACCATACCTTTATGCGTAGGCTTGTGCCAGCGAAAGGTCAGTATACTGGAAACCGTCAGAGTCAGCGTAAGATTTTTGTGAATTTTCGGAGTGTTCATAAACTTGGTGCAAATATGTAGGGATACTGGAAGTTTGCACTAATCCCGGGGAGCAAATGTTGGCAGGCCTGTAACATCGCAAATGGCAGAAATCGAGGAGCAAATTCTGGACATAGTTGAGGAACAACCGACAACAAGTACTAGATCCATAGCCAGGGTCGTCGGAGTGAGCCACAGTAGAGTTTGAAAGACACTAAGACAAGAGCAACTGTACCCCTATATACCATTTCCAGAAAGTTCAAGCACTCCAACCAGAAGATCATACTCGAAGAAAAGAATTCTGCCTGTGGCTTTTAAATCACCAATATCTAACAACATTCATTCTGTTGACTGACGAAGCCACTTTCACCAGAAATGGAGTAAATAATTTCTACAATACCCATGTATGGTCTACAGAAAACTATACTATCAGAAGAACAGATTTTCAGCAAGGTTTTCCTTGAATGTCTGAATCGGACTCCTGCGAGGAATGCTTATTGGGCTATTTTTTCCACCACCACGAATGTCAGGTGAAGACTTACTCCATTTTCTCCACAACAATTTGCCAGGATTACTAGAAAATGTTCTTCTCAATATTCGACAGGAAATGTGGTTGTTACTGGATGGAGCACCACCCCACTTTCGAAGAAACGTTCGAAATTATTTAAATAATGGGTCCCCGAATAGGTGGATAGAACGTGGCGGATCCATTTCTTCCCCCAGATTTCAACCCCTGTGATTTCTTCCTTTGGGGTCATTTGCAAACATTAGTGTACAGTGACGGTGAAGTGGATAGTGCTGACGAAATAAAAAGAAAACGCATTGAAAATGCTTGTGAAATAATGTGAAAGCCTCACCGTAAAAACAACCTGTATTTGTCTATAAATCTCCTCGTTCGGTACCAAATTTTTCAGTTTACCCTCAACAACCTGAAGATCTTATTGTGATCACAAAACACGTGTCGTGGTTTACCACTCATTTTATGTGGAAATCATATATGTAATCTGTTTCTAGTTCTAAAATGCAGTATTGTAGCCACACCAAATGTATGAATGAAATGGGTGAAAATAATTTTTGTAATAAAAATAATGAAAAACGGATTTTAGTGATTAGAAAAATAATACTAAAATTAAAAACAAATCTGTGTGTTTAACAGTCTACAATGCTGTGATACTGGAATAGAAGGGGCTTAACTAAGATGCCTCAACATTTTACTCCCCTTGGCCTGAAGTAACAGCTTCTTTGTAGCAACTCACTTGTTGAAGCTACTTCATCTATTATCTTTATCTACGTTAGTGGGGGCCCCTCAGGCCGGGGGCCCTCCGCGATCGCGGACCTGCGGACCTGGCCAGTCCGGGCCTGCTTGGAATATAATCCTGACTTGTTATAGATAGGTTTATCGTTTCTGCTAACAACGATTGGAATGATTATCTTGCTAATTTTCCAGATTAAGCTTTTCCACTGTTCCTGTGGAACGGTGTTGGGGCCAATATTATTTCAATATACATGAATTAGCGATGTGTTCATGCAATCATGCAGAGCTCCTAAGAGCTAAGACATAAAAAATTCACAAATCTGATTGATAGATGGAAAACACGTGAACGCCAATTAGATCGGTCCCTTTTTTAGGTAATAGTTCTCAGTAACGCTATATGAACCCACCCTTAATCTTGTGGTAAAATAATACCGTAGGCAGAGCTGGTTTTGAGGCTACACGTGTTTACTGAAAAAATTTTTGAATCTTATAAATGAGCTGAAAAATAAATAAATGACTCTAATAGCTCTATCCATCAAAAATCTTGAACTATTGAGGATGCATGACTATGAATGTGTATAAATAAGATATTTCGTAGTTACCTGGATCGACATTTTAAGTCGGACGAAGATGTGAAAATCCTTAAATTTTCTTGTTTGTAGGAACTATTGAATAGAAACTATTCGCTAAGGGTTTCCCGTTCATTTGTTGAGTCGATAATGAAATTATGGTGTCCTTAAGCATATAGGTATAACGATAACATGTCCTTATACTGTCGTTATACAATATGGAGGGATGTTATGAAAATGTTTTGTATCCCTTAGAGGTAGCACAGAATAGTACTGTTAAGGCTCTACAAAAAGGTAGTACTCTCAGCTGTCATTTTTGATCCAATCCTGAACTGTCCATGTAGTAAGTAGTGAGATGAATATGAAGATTTATTTTCAAGTATAAAAAAATATCGTATTTATGTTATAACTTGCTGAGGCCGCCTGCTTCGCATGGAGATTTTTTTTCTATTAGTCTAAGATACGATATAAGAAATATATAGGTATCCTTATCTGTTATTTGATGATGAAAAATGTTATAAGTTAAACAATATGTACATTGATAAATCGCAAATGGGTTGCCTAGCTAAATCAGGGGCCAATAGTTTTAAATAATATTAACTTTCATCAACTTTTTTTTATCTACTACCCTCATTTGTTATTTATGAAAATCGAGCATAAGTCGACAGAATATTACACGAGGAATCGGGAAAACATGGGTTGCCTAGTTTCCCTTGGTATTCCTATGGGTTTGCCAGGTACAAACATATAGTCAACCGTCATTTAATATCCTCATCAGTTATTTAATTAACTTTTTATCAAATGAAAGGTTACTTTATCCCCTATCTCACACTATTAGGTTGCCTGGTCAAAAGTGGGACACATCCATGGTTGCCTAGTTTTTAACGCTAGCCTGGAGAGCGACAGAGACTTCAGAAAGACGATTTTTCCGATCTTTGGAGGGTGCTTCATTGATTAAATGCTGGAATTAAAACAGATTGAATATTAACAATAATTTCAAATTTTTTTCACTCACACATTTATTTATCAATACTATAATACAACGATACATAAGCATGGAAATTTATTCTAATTTTGACTCATCAGAAGTATTCACCTCAAAATCAATATCTTCTTCGTTTTCCTTAGTTTTCAAGGTGTCGAGTAGATCCTGGACTTGTAAGGGTGTTGCATCCCCTAGAAAGCATGCTGGCTTCAACTAGCCATCCACAAACCAACCGCATTCTTCCCGGTTGAGTTTGATGCAACACTGATCAGTTGCATGAAGCCACACTGCGTTAACAAAAATTGTACGCAAAATTTTTTGTTTCAGTGAAATCCAACATGGTGGGATCAAATTTGAGTCGATGCCTCTAACCTTTTTCATAAATTTCTCTTTGTTTTCCTTTGTTCCATATGTTTTTTAGAACACCCGATATCTAGCACCATTGACGCTTATACACTGTTTGATGCCATAAATATGGGCATCCTATCATCGTATGTCGTTACTTTATCACTCACCTACTTTTTTCAGATCGCGGAAATATGGTTGAAAAGTAAACTGTAGTCAAGATCCCTCTTTAAAGAAACATGAACATGGGGGCCATTCCGGAGTTTATTCCGGGCAAACATAAATTCCATAAGAGTTGATTAGGTTCAAGTAACATTCAAATGTTGGTATATTATATAATTTAAACTTGGACAGTTTTGTTTTTGTCAGTTACACATTACTGTCATAAGTCATAAAGAAGTTATGTCAAGTCATATTTCTATGTTTTGTAACACAGAGTAGATGAATAAAAAAAATAACCTAAAAAAGTGAACACGTTCTTCTCATTGACTCCTAGTAAAAATTATTGAAATATAAAGTAAAAATATGAAAACAAATACCTAAAAACGACAGGTTATGGGCCCAGAACACGCTACATCTGAAAAATAAAAGTAATACAAAAATTTTCAACAAAATAAGACAACGTGATCAGCATGGCTCTAGACAATGAAGACATTTCAAGTATCACCAAACTCAAAGACAGCTCCACATTTTCCTTATGGAATTTCGAAATAAAAATTCTCTTCAAAGCGAAACAACTCATGGATGTCATCGATGGAAGTTCCCAGATCAGCACCTGTGGCACTGATGAAACCAAAATAAGTAAATGGAAAGCCAAGGACGCCCTGGCTCAACATGCCATTTTGAGAACTATAGACAAAACGGTAAAATTACATTTAATGAACTACGAATCGTCTAAAGAAATGTATGATGCACTTCTTCGTATATACAAAAAGGACACCAATCAAGAAAAATGTTCTCTCCTACAGGAATTCTATAATTTCAAATATGACAATACCAAAGACATTCATCATAATATCAGTGGAATTCAAAATTTGGTGTTCAAACTGAAAATATTACAAGAAGAAATCTCCGAAAGTATGATAATCTCTAAAATACTAGCTATACTGCCAGAAAAACAACAATATTTCAGCTGTGCATGGGACTCAACCCCCACAAAAGACAAAACCTTGGAAAATCTAATATCTAGACTCTCGGCAGAAGAGGACAAAAATAAAATTAGACAAATAGAAACACCAGTGTCTTTTAAAACAGTACACAAAGGAAAATATGAGCCTATTTGTCATGCATGTGGTAAAAAAGGTCATATAAAGCCACAATGCCCAAGAAACAATAAACCGGAAAACTCAACAAAACACTGTACAATATGCAAACTAATGGGTCACATCAGAACAAATCACACAGAACGCACCTGCTACAACAAGAATAAGGCATGTAAGATATGTAAGAAGACTAACCATAAAACAGAAGATTGTTTATTTGATGAGAAGATTAAATCCAAGAATCATAAAAATGAAAACTCTGATAAGATTTCATTTCTAACCTGCATGAATGAATCATTCAATACCGAAACACAAGAGATAGAAATGATCGTAGATAGTGGATGCAACAAAATGATGATTAAAGAAGAAAACATCATATCAAACATGAAGAAATGCACAGATAATGTAATGATAGCCAAGAAAGGGGAAACAATACCAATTGAAGGATATGGAAAAATTTACTGTGATACTTGCACCCTAAATGAAGTTTATTATGTTCCACAACTGTCAAGAAATCTGTTATCGGTTAATGTTGTCACTCAAGCTCAAGGCGCAGCATATTTTGATAATGAAAAAGTATATATTTTAAAAACTAATATTGAAATTCCAGAAAATCTCATTGCGATAGAAGGAAGGAAGACTGAAAATGGTCTATATGTAGTGAAAATGAAGAAAACAGATAACAATGCACTTATTACCGAGGACTCAACACAAACCTTAGACTTGCATAAAAAACTAGGACACCTTAGTTATGGGCAAATGGAAAAAATTCCAGAACTATGTGATGGTGCTTCATTCAAGATAGATACAAGCAGGAAAATGGATTGCATAATATGTGCCAAAGCAAAACAAGTAAGACTACCTTTTAAAACCATCAGAGAAAGAGCAAATCATCCTATGCAAATTATACATACTGATATAGGTGGACCTATTGACCCACCAACATTTGATAATAAGAACTATAATACTTTTCAGTATTTTTAGATGACTTCACTCATTTTTGTAAAGTGTATCTCTTGGAAACAAAAACAGCCCATGAAGTTTTTCAAAATATACAAAGATTTATTCATGAGGGTGAAGCACATTTCAACTTGAAAGTAAGCAGATTGAGGATGGACAATGGAGGTGAATATCAGAATAATCTTCTTTCTGAATGGTGCAAAAGCAAAGGTATCATACAAGATTTCACAATACAACATACTCCTCAACTCAATGGTAAGAGTGAAAGAATGATGTTGACTTTATTGAACAAAACAAGAGCACTAATATTTGAAGCTAATTGTAACAAAGAAATGTGGGGAGAAGCAGTGCTTACTGCTGCGTATTTAACAAATAGATGTCCTACCAAAGGAGTAGAATGTACACCATATGAAAAATGGTTCAATAGAAAACCGAATCTGAACAATTTGAAAATATTTGGACAAAAAGTCTATGCCAAAATACTGAAACCTTTGAAGAAACTTGATAGCAGAAGTCAAGAAGCAATGTTTGTTGGTTATGCCCCTAATGGATATCGATTATGGGATCAAGAAGATAGAAAAATATTTATTGGCAGAGATGTAATCTTCACAGACAAATACTACATGAATACTGTACCAAAAATGGATGAATTGATTAAAATCAATTTTTATGAGGAGGAAGACATAGGAACTCCAGAATGGGAGGAAAATGCAGAAAACCAAGAAAATGGGGGAGAAGAAAATGACTCCAACCAAGAAAATGGGGGAGAAGAAAATGATTCCAATCAAGAACAAATACAAGATAATGAAGAAAGTACACAGAATGAAAGCAGAAGACCAAGAAGAGAAATAAAGTTACCATCGAAATACAACGACTTTGTCACGAATTTTGATGAAATTGAAGGGGAAGCACTTCTTACATATGAGGAAGCTATAAACAAAAATGAATGGAAAATTGCAATACAAGAAGAAAAAGATTCAATAATGAAGAACAAAACTTGGGTTTATGTTCCGGAAGATCAAGCAAAGGGTAAGGAGATTCTAAAATCCAGATGGATTTTCAAAGTAAAGGACAGTGGAAAATATGAGGCGAGACTGGTGGCTAAAGGATGTTCGCAGAACAGAAATTCCATGGATCTGGAAGACATATATAGCCCAGTAGTAGATGCTACATCTCTAAGACTACTGTTTGCAATTGCCGCTAAAAGGAATTGGAGTATACAAACACTAGATGTTAAGACTGCATTTTTGTACGGAGAATTGGAAGAACCAGTTTATATGAGAGTACCAGAAGGATTTGGTCAAAAAGGAATGGTATGCCTTTTGAACAAGTCCTTATATGGTTTAAGACAAGCACCATGTGAATGGAATAAAAGATTTACCTCTGCTCTTAAAGAAATTAAAATGATTCAATTAAAATCAGATCAATGCATATTTAAATCTGAAGAAGGTGATATGTATTTAGCCATTCATGTGGATGATGGCATCGTGGTTGGGCGGAGTGAAGTCCGGATTAAGCAGTTACAGGATAAATTAAAGAAAGAATTCGATATGACGGTGCATGAAAACCCAAAATCATATCTTGGTATGGATATAAAAACAGTAAAAGAAGGATTAATAATTAACCAAGAAAGTTATGTCGATAAAGTGCTGAGAAGATTCAACATGCAAGATTCAAAACCAATGAAGACTCCGATTACACAAGATGTTTACAATATTGATGATGAAGATGAACAAAACGAAGCTGATTCATCTTCAAACTATAGAGAAGGGATTGGAAGCTTATTATATCTATCCTGTAAATCACGCCCTGATTTGAGTTTCGCTGTAAATTACGAGAGTCGATCTAGAGAATATCCAAAGAAGAAAGATTATGTAAATCTGAAAAGAACTCTAAGATACCTAAGAGGAAAAGTTTCAGCTGGAATTCTATACAGAAGTAACTCTGATGAGAATGGAGATGAGAAAGTTCTTCATCTAGTTGCATATTGTGAATCAGATTTTGCAGGAGATGTTCAAACAAGGAATGAAGAAGACATTCAAGAAATAAGAAGAAAAAGCACTTCAGGACATGTCATAACACTGTTTGGAAGTCCAATATCTTGGTCATCGAGAAGGCAAACAATTGTTGCACAATCAACTATGGAAGCAGAACTTATTGCTGCCTGCGAGTGCACCAAGGAATTAAAATATCTCATTGAATTGTTAAAGGAACTGACTGGAGAAGAAGTTAAGGCTACATTATATATTGATAACCAAAGCACTATCAAGTTGATAAAGGCAGGAAGAATGAAAAGAAGTAAACATATAGAAGTTAAATACTTCTTTATCAAGGATGAATACTACAAAAATCTTTTCAAAATGATATATACCATCAGATCAAAATGTAAGTGACATTTTCACAAAACCCTTGCCTATCAGTAAATTTGAAAAATTCACCAGGGAGTTGTTAGTCGTTTAAATGTTTCAAATATGAAAAATTTTGCTGTATGTTAGAAAATATTTTTTCTTTTTTTAAGTTGGAATACTTTGCACAAATAAACTGCCCTACGTTTATGGGGGAGTGTTGGTATATTATATAATTTAAACTTGGTTGGTATATTATATAATTTAAACTTGGACAGTTTTGTTTTTGTCAGTTACACATCACTGTCATAAGTCATAAAGAAGTTATGTCAAGTCATATTTCTATGTTTTGTAACACAGAGTAGATGAATAAAAAAAATAACCTAAAAAAGTGAACACGTTCTTCTCATTGACTCCTAGTAAAAATTATTGAAATATAAAGTGAAAATATAAAAACAAATACCTAAAAACGACATCAAATAGCCCCAAAAAACTCCGACTAAGTCAAAGATTCGAAAATCGTTTGTTTTGACGGGAAAATTGGATGATGAAAGAATTTCAAACATTGCCAATGTAGTTCAAAATTGAGTTCTGATAGGATTTTATCAATGTTTCATCAGAATAATGCACGTTTATAGGAAAAAAATTGAAAAACTCGAGTCCCTACTAGAATATAGTTCAAGTATATACAGATTGAGGGAGGTTTAAGTAGGTTTGCTGGGTTGTTGAGTTTTCTTTAAATGGTAACCTCAAATTTTTGTGCTGAGGAAAATTTGGCTATTTATTTCTTTATTCATTCAATGATACGGGATCAGACAAAAACAAATCCAAAAACAGTATCCACCTTTTGGTGGAAACCAAATTTCAGTTAACAGTTACAACAGTCCTAATCAAAAGGTAATTCAATATTTATACATTTTTACAATTTTCAAAACATTCCTTATTTCAGTTTTGAATTTTTTCAATGACGAATCATAAAAACTGAAGGACTGCAATTATTGATATTAAATTATGACAGTAGCTCAGGTTAATCGACATGTGCGTTTACCTATCATTTTGAAAACAAATAATATAATATCATTTTTGTTTCAATGCTTCGTCAAATTGAGGATATTGTATTCTTTTTATAAAGCGGATGAAATTTTGAATCAACCTTATTTTTATTGAATTCGAAATAGTTATGACATGCATTTAAGGAATATGCAGGTTGAGTCTTTGACTTGTACATATATTTTAAAAGTAGATTCTTGAAATAAAAATACTTACTTATTTCCTTGACTTTTTGATTCAACCTAGATAAAAAGATAAAGGCGTTTTAAATTTTCATAATGAGCTATGATAGGTACACCTGGAAACACTGATGATTTACTAAGCATTAAATATATCATTTTAATCTCGGAAATGAGCTACTAAAGAGTGTTTTTTTGAAGGTTATAAAACAATTCAGCTTGCAACTACCAATTTCAGCTCCAATATTCATCCCAATATGTAATTATTTATAAACATTTCGTACAAGAGTTATCATGTTCAGACATAACTCATTTAAACATTTATTTTCATGTCAATAAATAAATGATATTTTCTCGTGATTTTCAAACAACGCCAATCAGAACAATATAATGACAACAAAATTCCCTTCAGAAGAAGAGCAAAATGTGCTATGTTTTAAGGTTATGTTATGAGTGTTCAGTCAACTCAGCAAATATTTACTTCTGTGAAACTTTTTCACAAGGTCGCATTCAGCCAGCGTATCCAATTTTCCTAATCTTTCCAAATATTGTTCATTTCTGAACCATTACCTACTTTTGATGAAGTTCTATAGTTCTATCAATTTCTGTTATTTTTTATTTCATTTTTGATCATTACATTATACAGGGTTAGAACTATTACCGTTAAAAATACAGGGTGGCTTCAATTACAGATAAAGATTACACCAGTATAATCGCTATATAGGATTATGACTACAAACTGAATTTCGTGTAGTTATCCCCAAAAAAAATTAGTTATAAAGTTAAAAAGATAATCTTGTTTTTTCAGTTTTTCGAGATATCTCAGGATCAATTAGAGATATTTTGGAACTCATCCTTGAATAACGCAACTTTTTTGTTATTCAAGCCTATTCCTAACGTTTTTCGATATCCCTGTATCCCTGTAGTCCCCCTCTAAATAGTTCCAACTATGTATATAATAATAAGGATAAATTCAGATGCCTACTACCCGCCGATATGAAAATCAACAAAAGTGTTACGATCTGAATTGAACTAGCCAATTTGCCATCTTCAAGACCCCAAATGGAGTACTGCTTTTCCCATTTCCCATTTTGGGGTCTTGACGATGACAAATTGGCTAGTTCAATTCAGATCGTAACACTTGTTGATTTTCATATCGGCGGGTGGTATGCATCTGAATTTATCCTTATTATTGTATTCATTGCCTTGAGGTGTGTTCATTCTATTATTATGTATATAATATACTTATATTTTATTATATTATATGGAATTCATTCCAACGGTACCAATTAAAACAAGGTAAAAAATTAGAAGCGAACAATGGCGAATGGCTGAAAATGATATTGAAGTCATTTCAATACGAAAAATTGAAATGAATTCGGTATAAAAAATTGGTATTGTTATCGAGATTTTTTCGAAATCAAAAAGTGTTACTGTTAAATTATAGAAATGCGAATTACTCGAAACTAAAACGGTGTTTGAAAAGTTTTATACGGAATACTAAAAATTGTACTTAGTTACGGAATTTGAACTTTTATCTAACTTCATTCGACCGTGTGTTCAGTATGGATAAGCTCATTAGCTCACAATTTCATTAGTTCTCTTTCGAATTAAAGTCATTAGAACTGACGAATTATATTTCTCAGGTATAATAAATCAAGAAGACCTCAAGTGCATGACAAAGACATGCTCATGCGAGTCCATTTCTCGTGAGAATAAAAATTGCATGGAATATATCACCTGAGTTCTCTTTATTCCCAGGCACTCCCTCGTCCGGGTGTTAATATTAATATCAATATCCGCGACAAAAAGTACAAGGAAATGAACGACTGAGGAATAATTGATATCATAAAGTCGCAAAGGCTAGTCTAATGCACCTATTCGCGTATGTCGTACGTCACATAGTAGTATGATTCATGTGTTGAGTTTCATTAAATCAGGTAAATTAATAACAATCGGTAATGAAGGCAGTGTAACAAAGCAATATGAAGGATTACGTGTTCCTATTTCAATTTTTCGAGAGGAATAGGACAGATCCTTGAGATTGTGAGCTTTGCTTACGTATGGTATGCATGCACATACAAAGGCAGGCCGTTTTTCAAGTAAAACGATAAAGTAGCGTTAAATTCTGAATAACCAGGAAGTTTCCGATCTGAAAAGGTAACCGTTGATCATTTCTGTAAGGGAATTCGCGCTATTACTAGTGTCCACTGTAGAAAAACTTATAATTCGTTCAAAGAGATGAGAAAGCAATTGAATGGGTCGGAAAATAGGTTGATTGACCTCTGACCTATATGAGAAATACAGTGCTCAACAATTTATAGGTATCATTCCAGTAATAATCGTTCCAATATATTTATTTTGATCAGACACCAAAGTATGTAGATATAGTTGATATTTTTTTTCAGGAAGGAATGGAAGAGTGAGGAGTTTCATGAAGAAAATTCTCAATTAAAAAAATGAGAAATTTTAGGTTTGAATAACACAGAGGAAAAATTTAAAGGAGAGAATATTGAAAGTCTCTGTAAAACTAGTACATACTTGGTTGATCCCCCATGTCATGGGCGTGTCCACGAGACTAACGGGACGAGCATTTACTGAGGTCTCGTCTCGCCTCATGGACTCTAGTCTCTTCTCGTCTAAAGTCTTGTAAAAGTCTCGTAGTCACGTCTCGTATTCACGTCTCGTCGATGAAATATCAAGCCTCGAGAACGATTCGAGACTCTCGTGAGTATCAAGTATCACAATAGATTAACTTAAAAATATAGATAAAGCATTCTTGTATACAGTGCCATATGTTAGGATGGTACACTAAACACGAAACATAATTTTAAAATTGATGGTTCATTTCGAGAACTAGTGGCAATGAAACGGATTCGATTTAATATCATCGAGTGAAGAGACAGAGAAGTGCTCAGAGATATCTTCCGTATGCTACACTACAAGAAATTGCAGTGACTTTGAATATACTAGAAAATACGAGTACTGAAAATCGTGGAAGATTCGTATTAGCTCTCATTTTTCATTGAAAATAATTTCAATGAATTAACAGCAATTAACAGCAAATGCGAATCATTCTCTGATTTTCCTCTGAAAATTTTTCAGATGCTTGTCTGGATTACTAGGAAAAAATTTGAAATTCCAATTTTTTTTTTCAAATTAGTACCTGTACCGTAAAAACAGATGGCGCTGAAGCTTGTTTTTCGAGTGGGCTATTTATTCTCTGTTCATTTAATCTATGAGTATCACTACCCCATGAGCTTGTCCCCATCATCCTATTCTTCTGAGTTAGCGTTAGAAAGATGTTCCAAATTTTTAATAGAGAGGAGAGTCTAGGCATTCCCGACGCAATTCATGTCTAGAGAGTGAGCTGGTCTATAAATTGACTGGTATGGACTTACAGAGCTTCGCTAACCAGGCGACTTCGAAACTAGTCAATGATATTTTCACCAATAGTTGCTGCAAGATGAACGATTATTAGTCCAACCATCAAATCTTGATGAATCTTTGGCCAGTCATACTAGCCTTCTGGAAAACAACGCAACGGTTCGAATAAATGCCAACCCATACATAAATGGAAACTGCACCAAAAGTAGTTCTAGGAACCATAAACTGTTCTGAATATCGGAGTCGACCAAACGAAATTTAATCTAGACTTATCCGTAATAAACACCGACTCCTATTTTAACTCTCCAATTTCGGTGATCCTCGGCCCATTGCCACTGGCGTACTCAATACTTCCTATTCAAACGGCGTGTTAAAATCTTGGTTGTCAACACGACGTGTTGGCAACCAAGTTGAACATCTGTGGGCCGGTTGGTGGTTGATATTCCTTCAACCTCGTATGGTTCACAACCTCGTTGATAACATATTTGTCAACTAAGTTGCTAGTTAGCAGTGTGTGAAAGCCGTCATACCAACAACACTGCTAGAATACAGCATAATGACTCTACAACCGACCATTTTTAACCAATTCTGGAATAGAACAAGGCTGCGTGTTAACGCCTTTACTGTTCAATATTTTCGCCGTAGCTGTCTCGATAATTTCTGACATGAATATGCCTGTAAAAGGTGTTGGAATAACATACAGATTTGATGGAGGCTTCAATATGCAGACGAGTGCGCACTCATCGCTAGCAGTCCAGAGGATCTACATATAATGCTGGACACCTATAAACATATATACGAAGCTTTAGGCCTCAATATAGACAAAACCAAAATTCTGGGTAAGTCCGCCATAAAGCCTTCAAACACATATCAGCCTGGAGAATGAAACCCTAGAACAGGTCGAGCAGTTCAAATACTTGGGAAGCTTCATAAATACTAGGGCTAACCTAGACACGGAAATAGACAACCACGAGATCGTGTATCAATTCGGCATCACCGGCATTCTGGAAGCTGAAGGTCAGAGTGTTTCAAAATCACGAACTCAATCTGAAGACCAAGACAGCTGTTTACAAAGCAGTGGTCCTCCCAAGTGAAAGCTGGACGCCCTACAGGCGATATATTAAACAGATTGAACAAACGCAACAACGTCATCTAAGACAGATAATGCACATCAGATGGTCCCACAAAGTTTCGAATGCAGAAGTCTTGCAACGCGCGAGTTGTACAACAATTGAGACTCAAGTAACGAGGGCCCGACTCAGATGGAGCGGCCACATTCTGAGGATGCAAGACACAAGACTCCCCAAAATAGCTCTATATGGCGAATTCACTGAGGGAGCCCGGAAACCAGGTGGCCAGTATAAGCGGTTTAAGGATACACTATATCAATCCCTAAAATCAGTTAATGCCATTCATAACTGGGAACAACTAGCGTTAGACAGGTCACAGTGGAGGTCTTTGGTACACAGTTAATGGAGACTCGAGAATAATACAGCGGCGGCCAGATCTGGTTGGTGACTAACCATGCCCGGAGTGTGGAAGGATCTGTAGGTCACGGTTGGGTCTCTTTAGTCACAGGAGGGCACACAGTCGCAATTAGCCCTAAGAAATTATAAGTCTGTTCTTTTTTTTTAAGTCTTTTTGTAGATTTATTCCCGGTAACGGGATACAGCAATGAATGAATGAATGAATTCGGGTAGTTTAAAAATGGAATGTTGAAATGCATTTTTTAATCATTTTTTAAATTTCAATCTTGTGACTTACGGCATTTTGTCTGATTTTGTTAACAAACGTTGTTTCTCAGAAAATGGCAGACTAATAAATATCCTGGCTTATCTTAACTTGATACGCTACTCTCTTAACTTGTCTTTTGTTGGATAAAAAATGGTATGCAGTTTGGTATACCCTCGGGTATACCCTTATCGATGAAGCCATATCTTCAATTTGGAATACGCTGTATAACATTTTCTCTCATGAAAAAGAGCGCAATTTGAAATATTAATCGACCAGTCTGAGCGTATTTACAGAAAAAAAATATATCAAGGCAATTTTCATAATCAAACTCCGTTTACTTTCAAAGCTTTCTTCAACCCTACGTTTACAACCTGTTTCATAATCAAACTGAAATTCTCCAGTCCCTTTATTTTGAAGCTTCCTTTAACCCTACTAACGGCCGATTTCATAATCAAACCTAAAGTCCCTTTAATTCTGAAGTTTCCTATAACCCTACTGAATATGACAGTAAAGGAAGCTTTAAGCTTAAAGTGACTTTAAATTTTCTTATGAAACTGGACGTGAAGGAATCTCCACTCTCAAAGGAACTTCAAATTTAATTATGAAACTGGCCGTATAGGAAGCTTAAACTTCAAAGGGACCTTAAATTTTATAATGAAAATGGACTTGAAAATTACACTAAAGGAAGCTCAAAGCTTCTTGTTAGATTCACTGAATTTTTTTTCAAGTTAGAGACTGTATATCACTGAATGATGTCATGACTGGAACGACAAAACTAGATTTCGAAGAAACCTTATTGAAAATATCATCAATAATCAGCGAAAATTGGACTGTTTCCTGTTTCAATTTACCTGCATTTTCGAAACCTTACTTCTCCCATTATAATATCCCTAAGGTGGCGATAATGATCATGTCAAATATTGGGCCATCTTGTATACGAACCTCGAAAGATACAACTGGCTATTTTCGCTTCCAGAAAGCAATAGATATATGGAGACAAAATAAACTCATAAACTGTCGTTTATAATTTTAAAATTATTCAAAAACTCGAAACTTGACGTTTACTATAGGTACTCTCTCTGCTTGATAGAATGCAAAAAATTTTCATATCAAATTTCATAGAGTATTATGATTGCTATAACATAATTTTATGGATATTTTGTTATTAAAAATCCATTAGTTGTAGTTTATATCAGTATTCAATGTTTAATGTCTTGTAATATGTTTCATATGAGTGATTTTATAACTAATGATTAAAAGTATATAAATGCAACAACAAAACGAAAAACTACGAAGTCAGAATTTTGTTAGTTCAGAACTCCAAACAAGCAAGATGAAACATCTATTCTTCTTTTTCGTATTACTTCTGTCTATTTTATCTACTTTCCATATGGGTGTAAGGTAAGCTATTTGAACTGGATATATTTTTTAAATTTTTTCGTTATGTCGACAGTGTGTTATTTCCATTGCTTTGGTGATATTTCAATTTCCAGTCTACGTTCTTTCGATCAAATACTGTATATCACATGGTAAACTAGTCCTTCGGATTACGAGTAAAAATATATATTTCGATACGGACAAAAATCAAATTATGTACATTAGAATTTAATAGAAGTTAGAACTTACCGTCAGTCAACTGTGACACGACTCTAAATTGAAAAGGTCTTTCTTGTACGTAGATGGGATACTTGATTTCTAACACTGTTTATTTAATTATGATTTATGAACATTGATTTAGATATCCATAACGTGGATTGTTAAGAGCACCTAAAAGGTTCGTGGGCTTTTGAATATTTAATCGCACTAGTCTATGCAAAGGAATGTTGCAAATAACTCCATATCTATTTTTTTTAGTGAATTAGCAACAATCATCATATTGTTAAATCTAACAACTTATATTCAACTAAATTAGTTAATTAATTGTTCGATGTTTGATTTCAGAGCAGATGACGATGATGACGCTTACTATAAACGTCAACATTACAAGAAGAAATCCTCTTTAACCTATGGTAATATTGGATATCAAGGATGAACGAATTAAAATATAAATATATATTTTAACTCTGTCTTAAATTTTCAAAATTTCCTTCCTACTCCCTTCATTATGTGCGCGAATTATTTTTATTCTTGCATGTTATTCAAACGCTGAGGAAGTTTTCTAAATCATATAGCAAATATCGAGCTGACAAGCTGATATTTTAATAGATATTACCAAACAGACCTTATAAAGCAATTATTTTTGAAAGGAATTTACCAGCTTATGTCCGTCATTAGCTTGAGCAATATGGTATGGTTGGCTACATATCCTTTGAGTTTTTTGTAATGTTTTTCGGGAAAAGAAAAGCTCATTGCTTTTCTGAATGGAACATAGCAGACTTTCTATTCTTATTTTGAATGGACAACTCCGACAGACACACATTCCGTAGAAACAAAATTTTTACTTTTAGTTGAAAGGATTTTCGGGTAAACATAGTTGTTTATTGAACGGTTTATGTATGTGGAAGATTTTCAGCCCTTGCGTTTTGGAAAATTTCAACTTGAATTTCTCGGTTTGCAGAGCATATTCTTACTTTCAGTACTACCAATCCATTGAAAATGATCAGTGACATGAGAAAAATTGATACAAAATGGATCCTCAAATGTTTGAATGTTGACCAAAAGCGTGCAAGGGTAGAAGCATCGTATTCGATCTGTGCCCGATTTGAAAACGATGTACTTATTAAACCGAATTGTTACCATGGATGAAACTTGGATACATTTCTACGATCCAGAAACAAAGCAACAATCGATGGAATGCCGATACTCTGGTTCTCCAAGACCTAAGAAGTTTCGTGTCAAAAAATCTGCTGGAAAAGTTCTTGCTTCAGTTTTTTTGGGATTGCCATGGAGTAATCATGAGTGATTTTTTGGATAAGGGTAGAACAATAACCGGAGATTACTATTCGACATTACTGACCACTCTAAGGGAAAAAACCAAAGAGAAAAGATGCGGAAAGCTATTCAAAGTTGTTTTGTTTTTGCAGGACAAATCCCATGTTGCCATGCAAAAAATTCGTGATTTAGG
This sequence comes from Coccinella septempunctata, assembly GCF_907165205.1. Lineage (NCBI taxonomy): Eukaryota > Metazoa > Arthropoda > Insecta > Coleoptera > Coccinellidae > Coccinella > Coccinella septempunctata. The sequence continues at coordinate 30,543,298 of NC_058190.1, forward strand.
GTTTAAATTACTAGAATACCCTTATTCACCAGATTTTGCTTCATCCGACTATCTTCTCTTTCCTCAACTGAAAAAAAGTTTAAAAGGTCATAAATTTTTTTCCAACGAGGAGGTAATAAAAGCTGTGGATGTCTGATTAGCAGAGCAAGACGAAACATTTTTTTTAAGGTTAAGGGACGTTGTAGGTTCGCTGTAATAAATGTATCCAAATAAGAGGAGAATATGTTGAGTAATAAAATATTTTGACATTGAAATTCTGTTTGGTTCTATAACTTCTATAGTAGTCTAAGAATTTTTCAATATATCCTCATAGTTGGAGGAGAAGGTGATCTAGTAAAAACATAAGGATGGAAATATGGATTTAGTAAAATTTTAATGTTTCTCAATAATCCTTTTAGGGTTTTCACTCCCAATCTCTGAAACAAAATCAATTAAAAATGAAATCAACGATTTGCTCCTGCGTAAATTCTTGCACTAATTTGTCAGGAGCAAATTAACTAGAAAAAATTGTTGTCTGACAATGAACTGAAAATAAATAACGTTGAATATAATTTTAAGTGGTAACGTTTCGGAGTCTATATCAGACTCCTTCATCAGACGAAAAATCTATTTTCGAAAATCTTCTGAATTGTGGCTTTTGTTTGACATTAATTGTCAATACATAGAAACAGAGACTGCATAGAAATGTTGATTCATTTAATCATAGAAATACCGGATGACAGTTCCTTCTTTAGTAAATTGATCCAAATATGATCTATTCCTACCGAACAATTTGCCAAATTATTATCTTGATCTAATAGAATACACGTAGACTCTTTAATCTTTCGTTTATAATGGTCTGGTTCCGTCATTAAAATTTTAGTGTTGTTCCAATCCATCATGTGGTCTCCCGTATTAGAACAAATATGATCTGCGATCTGTGATCGATTAATTGCTCTATTTTTAATATTATTTTTATGTTTGTGTTTTCTTATTTCTAGAGGTCTGGACGTTTCACCTGTATAAGTTTTACCACAAATACAGGGTATGTTGTAAATACAATTTTTTGATTTTTGTTTTTCGTTCAAAGGTTTAGTTTTTGTTAATATAGATCTTAAATCATTTTGCGTTTTAAAAACAGTTCGTATGTTGAACTTCGAACCGATTCTTCTTATTTTTTCTGAAAGGTCATTAACATAAGGAATTACATTTAATAAATTTGGTTGTTCTTGACGGTTTGTTGGTTGTTCCTGATCATTATTACGATTTTGGTTAGTCATTTTTCTCTCTAAATTTAATATTGTTTTTTCAATAAAATTTTTCGGGTATTGATTATCTCAAGAAAATGTTTAATGAAGTCAACTTCATTATTTCTAATATCGGGTGGAGATGAAATTAAATTAGCTCTATCATAAAGTGTTTTAATAATACCTCTTTTGACACTTACTTGGTGATTGGAATAAAAATTCAAATATCTATTAGTATGTGTCTTTTTTCGGTATACGCTCGTTTCAAAATAATTCGAAAACTTTTTTATTGAACCATCTAGGAATGAAATTTTGTTATCGTGCTCTAATTCCATTGTAAATATTATTGTAGGTTCTTTGTTGTTAATATGATCAAAAAAATTCTCTAGTTCATCTCTACCATGTTGCCAAATCACGAAAATATCATCTACATATCGCCACCAAGTCTTTGGTTTTAATGGATATGTGTCTATATATTTTTGTTCGAAAGATTCCATGAATATGTTACTCATTACTGGTGATAAAGGAGAACCCATAGCCATAGCAAATTTTTGTTTATAGAAAACATCATCTAATTGAAAATATGTGGAATTCAGGCAAACTTCTAATATCTCCATCATATCATCAATAGTCAATTTCGAATTTTCATAAATGGTTCTATCATTAATCAACTTTGTTTTCACTATTTCAAGAGTTTTATCAACAGGAACATTTGGAAAAAGATTTACTACATCCAAACTTACTAAGATGTCTGTTGCATTTAGATTAGAATTTCTTAATTTTTCAAGAAAGTGTTGAGTATTTTTCAAAAAACTAGTTGATTTTCCTGTTAATGGGTTCAAAAATTGTAATATATATTTAGCAAAATTTTGACAGGGGGATCCGAGTGAACTTACTATTGATCTCAAAGGAATAAGGGGTTTATGTATTTTAGGTAGGCCTAAATAAATGTGGGGGTTTGCTATAAGATGTTGTGATAAATTTCTTTTGAGCATATGTGAATTTTTTGGAATTTTTCGAAATAATTTTCTTCACTTTATTCTCTGTGACAGAAGTTGGCTCACAGGTCATTTCGAAGAGAAATAGATTGGTAGAAAAGGACCGATTGAATGGTCACCTCCCTCCCCAGACTTGACATGTTTAGATTTTGTCCTCTGAAGACACTCAAAGTCGGCGGTGTATAAAACACAGCCTCGAGATGTAGAAGTATGGAAGAACACGCATAACATGCCGAAAAATTCAAATTGAAGAATGGTTATATAGTATGTATGGATATATTTTTGTCAATAAACTAATGGATAACATTTTGAAAAACTTTTAAAGTAGAAAAATTTTCATTTTTTTCATATTTCATTGTAACACTTGCTATCGTATTTATCGTAACAAAAATGTTCAAGTGTATGGCATTTTGGAAAAGGCAATCGAATTACCTACCTTTAAAATAAGATGTCACTCAACCCCCTTTCCATTTACAGTGACATTCACAGGAGTTGCTGTCATCACGCTAACATATTTGATATAATTCATATAAAGCCGTATAAATTTCCACCTACGAACTAAAGTTTACCTCTTTTTGCATTTTTTTTTTACTTTGCATGGGGCCCAGAAATTAAGCTTGGTAAGTTTTTGAATTGACACACTTTACGTGGTATCGATCGGATTCGCTTCAACATTAGCCAACCTAATTCTGGCTGCATGTGGTCGTGCATGATCTTGTTAGAAAAGCTTTTTAAACAGAGTCCGAATATAAGGCAGAACATGTAGTTCCACACCTCCAGGATATGGAGTCATTCGGGGTAACTGAGCGCAGTGGGTAAGTGTGCGCAGTGCGTATATCTCGACAGTCGAGATTGCATAGTCGAGACTCGACTATGCAATGTATGAAAGGGGGGTTCATTTGGGTGAAGCAAGGGCGCAGAATCCCCAAATTAGTTTTTCATAGGGTGCGACGTTTCGTCAACTTTTTATTTGCAATCAATCAAATTCACTAGTTTTCTTGTTAATTTTTAGCATCTTTGCAAATTCTGCCAGGTCCAAGTTCCGAGTCCGACAGTGTTAAACAATATTTTATTCGATCATGGGCATATTAATCGAAATATATAATACAAAAATTCAGGTTCTCTTAGCTGCTCAACTCTATAAGAACGTCAATTCAAATTTTGGCTTACTGGGGAAAGTGTGCGCGGGTAAGTGTGCGCGGGTAAGTGTGCGCATAGATTCATTATATGGGCATTAGTTCAGTGAGGAATAAATTATGACATTGTTGATTTTCTTGGTTAAGACTCGATCAATATTGTCCTATTTGTTCGGAAAAATATGAAGAGCCACCAACAGGGGAATATATCAAGTGTTGTGTTCACCAGGAATTGTGGCACGAACAATAATGCAGTGCTTGTAAAAAGGCGTTTCTGTATTGACAATAAACAGCATTTCTCTAATATTGTAACATTTTGTAATTTATTTTGATTGTGTGGTTCACTAAGCACTGCGTTCACTTACCCCGTGAGGGTGCGCACACTTACCCGCAATACTGGGCATGTGAACGCACTCCGACTTTCACTATTAAATTTTTTTTGCGAAAAAAAAACGTGTTTGTTTGTTTGCTTTTTGATGTTTTCTTATAGATTAGAAAATTCTCTATCTTATGAATATGTTTTAATTTTAATAGCTTTCACATTTGAAACAGGGTATGGCCTGAAAGGCAAAAGTGCGCATTTCGAACTGTCTCTAAAATCTCTGCAAGATGAGGTAAACCGAGGAATCATATCGTATTATTCTATTGTCATAGAAGTATTCTATGGGTGGAATATCAGGAGGTCTAGGAGACCACGGCTACAAAATGTGCTAACGTAATTCTGACTACACGCGATCGTTCATTTTTTTTGTTGGAAGAGTGGGTTCGACAGCGTCCAAATATAAGGTAGAACATATGGTTCCATCACCTCTTGGATGTAAGGCACGGCGGTCATGTTGTCTCTGATGAGTACCAAAGGTGTCCTACCTCTATAAACAACAGGCTCCATACCATATTTCTGACACTGCGCTGAATTTCCTTTTTCGGATTCATCACTAAATAAGATCATTTCATTCCATTAAATGTTTGTAAAAGGATGAGGATGATTCTTTATAGGTTCATATATCTGAAGAGTGTTTTTTTTTAACTCAAATAAATTCTGAGAAATTCTTTCTAATAATTTCATTAATAGTTGGTGTTCTATTTTTGGGTCACTATTATATGTATATTTTTTTTTTCATTTCGACCATAGAGCCATAGAGAGTGGGTCTTTGACTCGTACAAATATTTCAACAGTGGATTCTTGAGGTCAAAAGAAACTTTTTTTTCTTTATCATTCCTTGCGAAATGGCTCTGTTTAGAAGATACAGGCTGTTGAAAAACCATAAAAAACTGTTATTCGTAGTTCTATCTCACAAACGGTTTTATCCTATGAAATGAATATTGGAAAATAGTTGTTCATTTATTTGATGACTTTTTCGAACACAAGATATCACCCACGTCTTTCAGTTTCCCCATTATGACCATCCTACTACATTCACTTTTATTTTAGCACTCGGTTGGTCTTGGAAATTTGACACATTTAACTCTGTATAGTACGAAAATGTGGGGTTATAAAGCTTGTCAAAACATTTTTGGGTTTTAAATCAACGCTATGTTGCCCGTTCTACGTAAAAGTTTCTGTTATTTGCATGGAAAATACAAGAGATCAGTATAATATCATAATATGCACTAGCTTGAGGAGAGTTAATGTTCGTTATCTTCTTTGGCTAAAGTTTGAATACGTTACATCAGTTGTAGATTTCAAAAATATTAACCCGAAGATCAAATGCATATGATGCAGTGGTTGGGAAAGGGTATCTCCCTAAGGAATTAACAGATAATTACATGAATGTTAAATTCTTCAACAAAAATCATCTTGCATCAATATAATTAAAAGGAATTAAAGGAAGTTTCAAGTCAAGATGAACTTCACCTTTGAATAAAAAGTTCACATGGATAAAAAATTAACAGGACAACTGGCGCGTATTTGTGGCTGTTCATGTTAATACATTGATATAGTAATATAATAATAATTAGGTATTTATTGGTACCTTAGGACATTTACAATGTATAGGACAAGTCAAATGGAAAATAGAAAATTAATTTTCGGGAACTTATTCAACGATGACATTAATCGAAAGTCTCGTATAAAACTTTTCGCAATTATTCACTCAAACATAAAATTCTCAAATGCCACCACTTTTTCGGGTCTCCCAATAGAAGGAAATTCTTTTTCATCCTCTTCATTCACAATTTCTTTCTAATTTTGGATATATTAAGCTGAAATATAAGTCGTTTAGATTAAGATGAAACATTATATAAATTCTCTTACATTGAATATGTTCGCTACCGTCTGACGTATTGTGTATTTTAGAATATCAGGGTATAACTATTTGAATGATCGGACCTGAATTCTAAATAGCACTTCCTGAAACCCTGTCCCTTTTTTCAATCACTTTCGGCATTTTCGTGATAAAAATTGATATTAGTTGTGGCAACAGCGTTATGACATTAAAGACATTTCATGAGTGCCAACCCTACTCCTTTCTAGTTACAAAATCTTGAGAAAATTATTTCATGGCCAACCGACTGCTAAAATAAATGTGAGTATATGGTACGTATAGTCACAAAATATCAAAAATTCAAAGAACCCAACTCTTAAAACTAAGTTGGATGCTATCTAATGAATATATGAATAATAAAAAAATTCTTTATATTTTCTCGTATGATGCGCCGTTTTCGAGTAATTTGAGGATCACAAATTAAAAAGTACCTATCTATGAAATTTGAAAAACTAGGTATACTTTGACTGAATACCATCGAAAATGAAGTTGCCTAGCTGTACTGTTTCAGATAGAGAAACGATGAATTGTTGCTCTCTGCTTCAGTAGTTCGTGATAATAAACTTTGTCAACAAACGCATTAGGAGTGAGAGTAGATCCAAACAGAGACTGCTTACCTTGAAAGTAAAATGGATGCAGTATTTATTACGGCATAAAATTCGTAATTCTATCTTCCATAACAATCTTCATAATGACAGAAAGAAATAAGACAATAACTTTTTCATGGTATTGCTGGAATTTTTTTTTCAGATGATGGATTCTAAAGAACAATAAACTATGATAGGCTTTTGTAAATTGAGTCAGCCTTTAGTTTTTTATCGTATTTGCATTGAATTACGAATAAATGATGGAAAGCACTGTGATCTTAGTGAATATTATTAGTATCTACCTACTACCTTCACATTTTGAGTAGTAATTCTAGTGGGTTTATGCCTTGACTGCATGGAGCTTCAAAGCATAGCTACACCCCTAGTCAGCTACTCACATGTCAGCAGCTGGACTAATCTAAGAAGCAATCATATCCCGTTATCATCCGACACGCCGCCAAGCCATCTCATACGGATTTCCTATATTCCTAAACACGTGACGAGCCATCTAGAAAAAGGGTTGGCACAGGTCTCTTAGTCTTAGCCTCAGTCTCTTCTCATTCTCTCTTGTATCTCAGAATTCTGATTTAGCAAGTCGGAATTATTCGGAATTATACATTTGGATTGTGGCCCTTCAGCGCTTTCGTATGATGCAGCTGTCGCCTACACAACGATAATACGATTCAACCTTTCAAGATGCAGCCTTTAGAAGGGGGTGGCGAGTTGACCAGTTTTTAATTTTTTTACGGATTCTCAAAAACACCGAATCATAAAACTATACATAATATGAAGCACTAACTAGATGTTACTCACATAATATAGATTTTCGAAAAATGAAATTCTTATGGTTTTCCATTCAATTCTGGAGAAAAAAGTTTCTTGCAAAATTTCGATACAGTCGATACTTTCGTCGGCATAAATAAAAACTTACAAGCAGTTCTGATCAATGTTCATTCCCTTCAACAGTGGCGGATTAACCTAACTGGGGGTCCTAAGCGCAAGACAAATCTGGGGCCCCTACCATGTAGGACACAGACATATCTTATGTAAATGCATACCGAGGACTTTTTTTTCAATTGTCTATGAAGTGAGTTAGGCTACGTTTTACTTATATCTTTATTTCAATACGCACAATAATAAAGAGTCGGGATAAAATTAATAAGAAAAATAAATAAACATAGGTTTCTCGTGATCACTCACACTCAATTGCAATAGGACCTCCCTAATATTTTTGTAGCTTTCACCTAAAGCACAAAATGCATCAGCTCTTGATGACCATCTAGCACCGCCGATTCTCGTGATATGTTTAGCTTTGTCAGTCAAGCTGTTTTGCAGAATATTCCATCGTCTTGTTGAGGCAGAGAAATAAACATATAAATTCTTAACAAAAGAGAAATAATGTATGGCACCTCGACAAGATTCGGCTCCCGAGTTCCCCATTAAATTGAGATAGTGGCTGGCACAAGGTATGTAATAGGCTGTTGGACCGAATTCAGATAAGTATTCAATGCAGGACAAAAAATTCCCTTCCTATTAGATTGTTTTCCTTCCCTGTGGCCTCGAAAAGCGATTCCCTAAGAAGACAATGGTTTCATAGTAGCGACAATCCTTTTTAGAATTACACGCCAATAATTTTTCTCTGCATCTAACTGTTTCATTAATTCTGTGTCAATGCGTCCAACAGTCATGCATCGTCTTCTGAATGAACACATTGCAGATATGTGTTCATTTGAACACATATCTCAAGTCACTGAAACCAGTTGCCAGTTTTGTGGTTTTTGAAAACCATGTTTGCAAACATAACAGTAAACAGCATTCGTTGTCTCTGAAAATATCAGCCATTCTCGTCTTTCTTTCGAACCATTGATTTTCACTATGTAAAAATTTGCTTCATGTAACTGCCTTCGATAAATCCTGTTTCTCTCAGTATATTCAGTTTTTATTTTCGAAATATCCCCAGTATTACAGGGTTTATTGATTACATGATATTCAATCATTTTATCAGTGTTTTCTACCGGCCATGAAGCTATGTCATGCTTAGAACATAGAATATCAGGAAGGAGCTTTTTCGAATAAATGTGACGGGAATTGTGCGACGGAAACGGCCATATTGGTCTTCCAAATTTCAATTTTAAAAGTGGCAGACTTGGAAGTCAAATGATTCAGTTATCTGTGGCCAAATGAACAAAGTGATGTTTTAACTTAATTTTGGTAATTTGGATTCTTGAAATTTACTGGAAATAAGGATTTTGGATATTGTAGCGTGAATAATTCATAGGTAGGTGATTTTTTTAAGCTGAATATCAGGTATTAATTATGAGTTCCTGAATTTCATGACATATAACAAGGTTATCTCATGACAATAACACTCCATGGGCGTAGGTGATGTTAAGTCATAGACCTTAATACCATTAAGTATCTAGTCAAGCAGTGTTAGGCGGGGTGAATTTCCGCTTTGATTATCAATTTGAACGAGCTTGAAAAAGCTTCTGACTTTACGTCAGTGCTTTCCTAATTTTTTTGATTAATCAGAATCAACTGACTATTGAAGTTGGTTTTTTGGAAACTTATTTGTCCTACGTCACTGTTGAAACGGAAATATATGTCGGCCATATTTCTCCTCCATTCCGGTCAAATTGAAATGAGCAATATGCTCATTCCTGTTATTCTATATTCTAAGATGTCATGAGAAAAGGTTGCATTATTTGGTTCATTCATTGGTGGTACACTCACTTTATAGACAACAATAATCGTGCTGGGGTTGTAACGTATGGAATTTTTTTTCTCCTTCCTTCTCCTTCAACTGCGTTTTGGTACTCCCTGACAACATTTTTTTAGGTCCGACGGAAACGGATATTTTTCGGAGAGCCAGGGGGGCCTCTTTAGTTGGGGGCCCTAAGCGCGCGCTTATAGTGCGCTTCTGGGATAATCCGCCACTACCCTTTAATCATATAGTGTTCCATAGAATGATTACCTCCCGCTAAAATACATGTTGTTATTTTTAAACCCTAATAATAAAGTTATGAGATCTAAAAAAAATTGTGTGAGTAACATCTACTGAGTGCTTAATATTATGTATAGTTTTATGACTCAGTGTTTTTAGAAACCGTAAAAAAATTAAAAATTGTAAACTCGCTATCGCCTTCCAAAGGCTGTATCTTGGAAGGTAGGTCGATTTCGAAAAAAAATTATTGGAACTACCCCTGCATATTTTCATCGAGGAATCATCTCCCTAAGTCTTTCGCATTTGTTTACAGACACCCTGTATAATAGAGGTACTTCAAATTTAAATTTTCATATTCTGAAATTTTTCATGATACTATAACAAACTTCAGAATAAGTCGATTGAAACCGAAAATTTAAAAAATCTTTGTATTTCATTTAACAAATTTGAAACTATTATCCTCGAAATTATCACTATTTTTTTCCTGATAGGGGGCGATAATCGGTTTTTGCCTCAATAATTTCACAGGTCTTCACAAAAGGACACAATCAATAAATAAAATCTCATACAATATTATTATTATACAATTATATATCCAAAGCAAATCATTAATATAATATACTCGAGAATAAAGTAAAGTGACGAGCAATGTCTCGTCTCGTTGGTCTCGTGGGCATCACTAATTGACTCAGTTGCTGGGGTATGTGTTTACTAGAAAGATTTCCATAATAGGATAGAAAAGAATAGCAGTAGTTAAAAAACATGGAATTTCTCAAGTGAGTTTCTACTACTGCCCTCATGTCTCTGTCAAAGAGTTTGTATTTAATCTTACTCTCCTAGGGGTAGAACTACTTCTAAGCAAGTAAAATATTCGAATGGAACTAAAACTGATAAGAACCCAGTGGATCCAGGTTATCAGGAGACGATACTATGGTCTTTACTTATCTAGGTATAGGTCACATTTATTTTTGCCGTCGGTTGGCCATGAAATAATTTTCTCAAGTTTTTGTAACTAGAACGGTGTAAGGTTGTCACTCATGAAATGTCGTTAATGTCATAACGCCGTTGCCACACTCATATCAATTTTATTTACGGAAATGCCGAAAGTGATTGAAAAAAAGAGAAGATAGGATTTCAGGAAGTGCTGTTTAGAATTCAGGTCCGCTCATTCAAATAGTTATACCTTGATATTCTAAAATCCACAATACGTCAGACGGTAGCGAACATATTCAATGAAAGAAAATTTATATAATGTTTCGTCTGAATCTAAACGACTTATATTTCAGCTGAATATTTCCATAATCAGAAAGATTGTGAATGAAAATTTCCTTCTATTTAGAGACCCAAAAAGGTGGTGGCATTTGAGAATTTTATGTTTGAGTGAATTAACGCGAAAAGTTTACTACAGTATTTTCGATAGATGTCATCATAGAATGAGTTCCCAAAAATGGATTTTTCTATTTTTCATTATACTTGTTCTATACATTGTAAATGTCTTAAGGTACCAATAAATACCTAAATATTATTATTATATCAATGTATTAGGATGAAAAGCCACAAATACGAGCCAGTTCTCCTGTTAATTGTTTTTTCATGTGAAATTTGTGTTCACAGGTGAAGTTCATCTTGACTTCCTTTAATTCCTTTTACTCATATTGATGCAAGTTGATATTTGTTGAAGAATTTAATATTCTTGTAATTATCTGTTAATTCCTTAGGGAGATACCCTTTCCCAACCACTGCATCATATGCATTTCATCTTCGGGTTAATATTTTTGAAATCTACAACTGATGTAACGTATTCAAACTTTAGCCAAAAAGATAACGAACATTAACTCTCCTCAAGCTAGTGCATATTATGATATTATACTGATCTCTTGTATTTTCCATGAAAATAACTGGATTTGGTATGCCTTCAGTCAGTTTGTATAAACTTCAATTATTATGCTCGTCACATATTTTCCGAAGAGATTCGACATTGTGATAAAATATGTAATAACAGAAACTTTTACGTAGAACGGGCAACATAGCGTTGATTTAAATCCCAAAAATATTTTGACATTTGACAAGCGTCATGACCCCGCATTTTCGTACTATACAGAGTGAAATGTGTCAAATTTCCATTGCCAACCGAGTGCTGAAATAAAAGTGAATGGAGTATACTTATTTTTTTTTAAATAAATTCATGTCGCCTGTTATCTGTTTCAGAAATTCCACCCTGTACATTTTGAAGGCCTTAGTTTAACCGTCTATGCTGAAATTATTCCTCTGTCTTCTTTACGTATCAATCATTATCCAAAAAACCTGAAAATTTCAATTGCACCGAGGTATTCAACAGGTCGTTCGCCAGCACCTATCGGCCAGTGCATTCTGCACTGCACCTGATAACGATGATGTCCTTAACCGATAAAGGTTCTTCAAAACGGAATAAAATCATTAAAAGGGTTGGTTAACCTCTCGACCAAATGACGAATCGATAGAAATGATAACCGGAACAAATATGTACAAGATATATGTAATTTTAACATTGAAATGATTGTATTTTATGCTTGTTTATTTGCGATAAAAAATGCAATTGAGAATTGGTATTACTAAAGCTTTCCATACATACACCAAAATATTCGAATGGAAAAAACTCATCCCAAATTTTCTTAAGGTTTGGACGGTTTACAGCGATGGTACAGGTACAGAGCTCCAGAGAAACACCCAGAAAGTGTAGACAACTTCCAATGAAATTTTCTATGCTATAAGGTTTTTTGGGACGAAATATTTCAATGTGCGTAAATTTTTACGGAGTTTTAATGAAAAAAAAATGTATATTATTTCATTTCGAGACTCTAACTTATCTAATAAATTCAGCGAATTCAAGGCTATATTATTTTTGTCATAAATGTGCTCTGACAGTTATAAAAGTATTTCAAAGTCGCTCTTTTTTATGTAAGATATGTAGCATGTATGATATAAAAAAAATTATGAAATTTTTGGAATGCGATGTCATTACACATGTATATCAAATTAAAAATTCTTATTCTTTGTCGTTAAATAGTTATTTTCAACACACATCAACTCATTCGAAAACGAAGGAACCTGACAAATGGCAAACGTATAACGTAACTAACGAAACATTTTAATTGCTTGTGAGCCTTGAATAGGGAATACTCCTTCTGATGAAAATGATGTATTTTTTATGAAATATCTTTGAAACGTCACATTTTGAAATAATCATTTCAACCGTTTTCCAAAAAAAAATTCTTTTAAGCACTTGAAAATGAAAAATATAAATGGGTATTGAAAGTTTAAAGCGTTTTGTGAGAATTGCACAAGCTGTCAACATCGACTGAAATATGCCTTGATAATAAAGGACAACAAATGCATTATCTTTATGAGATAGACAAAGATGGCTGTCTATGAAGTCTGCGACGAACGAGGAAGGTGGTAAAATTTTATGGAATTTTTTAGGTCAGGTTGCAGTTGAAGCTCGCCAGTAAGTACGCGCCTGTAGATCAACAGCTGTTATTTTATAAACAAGCTGATCGGACTTTGTTCTTTTCATTGTCTTGTAGACGCTGTTGCCAAATTGTAAACACGGAACCAAGCGATTTAAATTTTAAAACCCTGTATTTGAAGGATGATTTAGAATAGTTTCCGCGGTGAATTTGAAAAAATCATGAATGAAACTTATAATTATTCAGTTTAAACTTGCATATGTAGTGATAACCCAAATTGAGGAGAATTTCCCAAGATGCACAGGGTGACATGCGGATATCAAACGGAATTCAAAATCTGCAGTGGTGTCTCTCTTTTTGACCACCTCCGGAAAGCATTTCTGAAATTGAAAAATCAGAGCAAAGTAGAGAACTTCTCAATGTGAGGAATGTTGAACGAAGGTGATCGAAAAGTGTAACACGAGTTCAAAATGAATTAGTCTGTTAATTAGTTTAAGATTCATTGAAATTCCACTCAATACTACAATATTTGAATATAATCCTTTATATCATAAACCAAAAAGGAGATTTTTGTTTTGAAATTAATATTTCATTCATATTGCTGGTTGGTAAAGTCATTTTATAAGTCTCAATTATACAGGGCGTTTCTCTACGATGGCTTCTTAGACGTTTATGTAGAACTAATTACAATTCTGTACTGAAAATTTGTACGTTGAGGTTTTCGACAATGGCTATCAAGGAAAAAATTGGAATAAAGGAAAAAACAGCTAATAGAAAAAACTAAAATTTTGACATTTTATGAATTGAATATAATATTTTATTCTTGAAATATCGAAATTATTTATGGGAACATCGAATTTGAGTTCGATCATCAAATCAGCTATCCAACGATGCAAAGATATACTGAGTGTCTACCATTTGAAATAAGGAAGTGATGTACTGTTTCCGGTATAACCGGAAGTTGCAGAGCGCTGAAAACATTTCAGGAAGAAAATTCATTGTCGAAAACCGTCACATGCAAATATTCAGAAAAAAATTGTGATTAAGTAGTTTCTCATGAACCATCACTATACATTAACGTCTAGTATAGACCATCGCTGTGAATGACCCTGTATAGAATGAAGATAACATTTAAATATATTACTCGGCTGCATTCGCAAAAATGTTTTGTTTTTTATATACAAAACATCACATAGAAGGAGCTGTCTTCTTGATTTTCATTAGGCTCGGGGACCGCTTTAGTGCCCTGTCCCCCCACTGCAGGGTCCTTTCCTACGCCACTGGTTTTCCCAATTTTTTTTGACCATGGGATATTTCAGTGTGTGAATAACTTTAATAGTCTCATATTGGTTTGTAAATCATTCCCAAATCCTTCCTAGTATGAGCTTTTCACGATATTTTTTATTTGGTCTAGACTTAAGATTGTGGCATAATCAGACGTTGAACGATGAATGGTCATTAGCTGAAAGATTTCATGGAAGAGATAAAATTCAATATTGATTTTAAAGTGTGAAAGAACGCAATAACAGGCATTATCTAGATAAAAATGCATTCACTTTTGGAGAGTTCGAGAAAAATGCATGCTGGAGTTCAAGGTCGTGAAAGTGAGTAGGTACATTTATGAATTAGAGCACTTGGTGTTTTTTAAATCGAGTAATCGCTTCATCAGTAGGAAACTTGATTTTATGAGGTTTTAGCCACCCCACGTGTTTCACTATAACAATAGCTTGTTGAGGTGGGTGAACGTGTAATATATACCTACAAATGTCTGTCTAACAAAAATTGGCTCAACTATAATTTATCCAAACCCCCATTCTTGAACAACGTCGGTGAGGTATTTATAACAGGCAGGACGCTTTGATCACTCAATATTTGATAACAATGTCATATGAACATAGGAAGAATCATCCAGTCAGCAAACTTTCGTTTTTGCATCGTTATCATTATTATTGATCGAATCATTCGTGCGAGATTCCAGTTGTGCACATTATTTTGCAGAGGTAGACGGTTACTGGCGCACGATTGACCTTATTCCGACATTTTATGAGACAGGATAATCATAAGAACTCTGACGTGAATCAATTGAACTTTTCTTCCCTGAGACAACTGATCATTATGAGGATTATTTACAAGTTCCTATTCAGGTTGATCTTGTTGATAACGAAGTTGTGATCAGAATTGGTTTCTTCGATAAAATTCTACCTCGGACTACTTCACGAAACGGACCTATTATTTGAAAAATGAGAAATCTCGATCTTTATGCCCTTTTCAATGACACACATTTTTGTTGTTGAAATTTTGAGTCCTTTTTGAGTCCTTGATATCTAGTTAGCCTAGACCAGTTCCATGCATAGAAAAAATATTGCGTTACCATAGCAACGAACAATAACTCATAAGAAGTGTCAGTTCAAAATTGAAAAATTGGAGTATCGAGCCATCATTAAGTAGGTGCCTGTATTTAAAAAGGATAAGAGGTGAGCAGAATTATAAAGCTTAATACCCTTGGTGATCAATGTCCTTCGTATGCGACCGTGAAAAATTGGACTGCAAGCTTCAAAAGAGGTAAATTTTCCATTGAAGGTGATGACCGATCGGGAAGGCTAGTTTCTGTGTCAGTCCCCGAAAATATATATCGATGCAGTTCATGACATGATTTTATCAGACCGTCGAATTGGGCTAAAACGGATATCTGAAGCACTGAATATTTCATACGAACGCGTTCATCATAAAGTTCACGTCAATTTCGACATGAGAAAAATTGCTGCAAAATGGATCCCCAAATGTTTGAATGTTGACCAAAAGCGTGCAAGCGTAAAACATCGCGTTCGATCTGTGTTCGATTTGAAAACGATGTAGAATTCTGAAGCCGAATTGTCACTATGGATGAGACTTGGGTATATTTCTTTGATCCAGAAACAAAGCAACAATCGATGGAATGGCGACACTCTGGTTTTCCAAGACCTAAGAAGTTTCGTGTCCAAAAATCTGCTGGAAAAGTTCTTGCTTCAGTTTTTTGGGATTGTCATGGAGTAATCATGATTGATTTTTCGGATAAGTGTCGAACAATAACCGGAGATTACTACTCGACATTACTGACCACTCTACAGGAAAAAATTAAAGAGAAAAGACGCGGAAAGCTATCCAAAGGTGTTTTGTTTTTGCAGGACAACGCCCCTGTACACAAATATTATGTTGCCATGCAAAAAATTAGTGATTTAGGGTTTGATTTATTAGAACACCCCCCTTATTCACCATATTTAGCTCCATCCGCCTATCATCTCTTTTTTCAAGTGAAAAAAAGTTTAAAAGGTCGTAAATTTTCTTTCAACGAGAAGGTAATAAAAGCTGTGGAGGTCTGGGTTGCAGAGCAAGAAGAAAAATTTTTTTGACAGGTCTAGAGACGTTGCAGGTTTGCTGTAATAAATGTATTAATTAAGAGGAGAATATGTTGAGTGATAAAATATTTTGACATTGAAATTTTGTTTGGTTCTATAGTAGGCTAAGAATTTTTCAATATATCCTCGTATGACTTGAATTTCTTCTTCGACTTGGAGACAGATGTTGTGTTTATTCTCTAGACCCAGAACTGGAAAGTAAGTGTGCTGAAAATGAACAAAAATCAATAGCGACAGAGAATCTTAGTCAAGTTAATTAAAGCTTTTCCTAAAAAATTTACTGCCTTTATAGTAACCAATGTGTGAAAATTCCACTTTCGATTTGTTTTCCACAAAGCAATATTCCAATTCGATTGCAGAGGACCTAATTTCGAATCTAAAAAATTCTACTGATTCATTCACCAACAATAATAATTCTCGTCGAATTTAAGCCCGACGACCTCTTTTTTCGCATTCCTCATCAACATAATCATCCTAATTCTGGGATATTATTCGACCCAAATACGTTCGTTTTCGAGAAGAAAGTTGGAAAATCCGTATTCCTTAACCCCTGGTCCGTTAGAATTGGGGTCAAGGAACCACGGGCTCATCGACGATTTCTCCGCTCTTCCATTCCAAGAAACGCATTCTGATGACGCTCGTTTTCGTTTATCAGCACAGAGTACCTTGGGTTTCCGTTCTGCGGACGTTTGATTCCGGTCCAAAATATGAATCGACATGGAAAATCGAGTATTCCAACGCACAAAAATGATGTGAGGATCATTCGAATAGTATTTAGTATATTGCTTCGATATAATGACATCTATACTTCATCAGTAAATTGTCAGAAACACGTGTATGTAGTTGGATATTATTGCATTACCTATATGGCGTAAAGCGTACCTATGTCAATTTCTCCGTCTACCACACACCGTCTTGAATTCTTGATTTCGAATTCCTGTGAATACTGCTCAAATAATGCAACTTCAATAGATACCTACCCAAAGTGATAAATTATTAGCTCCGTGATAATTGTGATGAAGCCATTAATAAATGTTGAATATGAGTTGTGAAAATAACCAACGTACTTATACCGTTTCGAACACTTTGGGGGTTATTTATAATCGTAAATGTTACATTACACCACATTATCGTGGATTGCTTTTCAATCTCAATTTTTTTGAGTAGGTATTAGTTGGGGAGCCAACGGTGTTAAACCAGGATTTACCGGAGCGTCGTAGAGACCTAGTGGATTTTGAAGATTAGATGGTAGAAAAGAAAAAAAATTTCATACCCTATAATGCATAGAATGATTTCAAGCCCACTGTCAGCAACCAATTTTGAAAAAGAAGTACGAACCTTGAAATTATTAGCCAAAACAATGGCTATAATCCTGATATAATAGATAAACTTATATTCAAAAAACAACAGAATAGATTGTTAACTTCCATCTTCCCACCTCAAATCAATGATAAAAGGAAGTTTGTATACATCAATTATATTCCATCCGTTAGTGATAAACTTTTTAAAAGAATTAGACAAAATGATATTGATGTCATATGTACAAACAAGAAAAATTTAAAATCAATGAGGATAAATTCAGATGCATATCACCCGACGATATGAATATAGACAAGTGTTACGATCTGAATTGAGCTAGCAAATTTGTCATCGTCAAGGACCCCAAATGGAGAACGCTCCACCGAAGAAAAGCAGATGCTGACCATGGTTTCGGCCTCATTTGGCCTCATCAGAGCAACATAGCATTTTTCCACGGTGGAGAACGTTTGGAATTGATGGAACTTAATTCAACCGAGACGAAGACAAAATAGCATATGTCCCATATCGGCGTACTGAATTAGGGAAAATATGGGACATATGCTATTGTCTTCGTCTTGGTTTCTATCTGGGGGGGATTGAATCGGATACCGTTTCATGTTGGATGGCGCTGTGGGTAAATAATACCCACTAGAACATGACAACATTGAATAAAGTTCCATCAATTCCAAACGTTCTCCAGCGTGGATTTTTTTCGTTTTTGAAAATCATATTACTCGAAAACGGCGCATTAGATATACGAGAAAATATCATATTCTTTTATTTTACAAAACGTTCAAATATTCAGTTGATAGCGTCCAACTTACATACATAGTTAAAAGAGTTAGGTTCTTTGAATTTTTGGGATTCTTATGGTAAGTAATGGTTATAATAAGAAAAATGGAAAATGTGGGTGATATCTTGTGTTCGAAAAAGATTCATCAAATAAATGGAAAACTTTACTCCGAAATTCATTTCAGTCGACAAAAACGTTTGTGAGATAGAACTAAAATAACATTTTTTCATGGTTTATCAACAGCCTATATCTTTTAAACCGAGCCGATTCAGAACAAATGATAAACCGAGAAAGTGTTCTTTTGGCCTCAATAATCTACTGTCAAAGACTCGCCCTGCATATTTTGTTCCAACTTCTTTCCTGAGACACCCTATATATTCAAAAAAAAATTTCAAAATATGGCACCAATGAGTCCGTGTTGAAAAAAAAATTCGAAAAATTCACTGCTTAAGCGTAATCGAGATCCGCTACACCGGTGAAACACCCTGTATATTTTACATTGCGCTCTTTCACACGCCTTTATCAGTTATGTTTTCAATGAATGTTGAATAACTCGAGAACTACTCAAGAAGCTGTAGAAAAGATACAGAAATGAAGGTAGAATTAAAAATTCATCTGAATATGCAATAATATACGGAATATGCCTTAGAATCTTAAATTTTCACATAATGCATCAAAGATTCTTCATACAGTACCAATTAACCACAAATCGAGAAACAAACGGCTTCCTTGGTGGACTAGAAGCTCATGAAGTGATATGGCAAATGCTAAAGAGGCAGAACAAAGATTCATGTTATTCAGAGATTCTATCATCTCGTTCTCTGCTATACAGGGAAATAAGGTCAAACGTGCACATGTTTGTGGTCTCGAAAAAAATGGACGGAATTCAAATGAGGAATAGTACGTAGCATTGTCGAAGAGAAACTGAAAGTCATAATGTCGTTGGCGTTAAACGTGATGGTCGAACAGTAGTAGTAGTTAGGTTGTAGTATGAATCGAAAGGGGTTATCTGATATCAATATGGATTCGAACGTGTGGGAAATTTCGATTAATGTCATTTAGAAAACAGAAGTCGATTAAAAATCTTGAGAAAGTTATGTTGGTGCTCGACTACTATATGACTTTGATAGGACCTCATGAGTCTAAGTTGCTCTGAAGCTTGAAATGAAGATCTAATGAAAATATTGGAATTCTGTGTTTTAATTTTGTTGTAATTGGGTGTATTGGGTGAATATTTGTCGATTGCATACACTTTTACAGACTTATTTTCCTCTAAATTTTGTTACAATACACGTTTCTTTTTTTGTAATTACATTATCTCGCTTTCTAGAAACATCAACAATTTTTACAAGGTTCTATTCAACTTGCACTGTACGTGACCTCATGTGTTTGATTTTTTTGTATAAAACTTGACTAAAAGACATATAAGAATCTTTTAGTCCATTATACTAAAACCGCAACTTCTAATTCAATTTTTTAAATAAAAGGCTAGTTTAAAATTTTTGATTTATGTATACGAGGATAGGTATATTGAAAAATTCTTAGCCTACTTTAAAACCAAAGAAAATTTCAATGTGAAAATATTTTATTACTCAACATATTCTCCTCTTAATTCGATACATTTATTACAGCGAACCTGCAACATCTCTAGACTTTTCAAAAAAAAAAATATTTCTTCTTGCTCTTCAAACCACACCTTCACAGCTTTTTACCTCCTCGTTGGAAGAAAATTTAGGAACTTTTAAACTTTATTCAGTTGAGGAAAGAGATGATAGGCAGATGGAGCCAAATCTGGTAAATAAGGGGGGTGTTCTAGTAATTCAAACCCTAAATCACGAATTTTTTGCATGAGATTTGTGTGCAGGGTCCTGCAAAAACAAAACACCTTTGGATAGCTTTCCGCGTCTTTTCTCTTTAATTTTTTTCCGTAGAGTGGTCAGTAATGTCGAATAGTAATCTCCGGTTGTTGTTCTACCCTTATCTAAAAAATCAATCATGATTAATCCATGGCAATCCCAAAAACCAAAGAACTTTTCCAGCAGATTTTTGAACACGAAACTTCTTAGGTCTTGGAGAACCAGAGTGTCCCCATTCCATCGATTGTTGCTTTGTTTCTATATCGTAGAAATGTACCCAAGTCTCATCCATAGTAACAATTGGGTTGTTGGGAAGTCTACATCGTTTTCAAATCGAGCACAAATCGAACGCGATGCTTCTACCCATGCACGCTTTTGGTCGACATTCAAACATTTGGGAATCCATTTTGCATCACTTTTTCTCATGTCAAAGTGAACTATATGATCAATGCGTTCGTATGAAATATTCAGTGCTTCAGATATCCGTTTCAGCCCAATTCGACGGTCTGATAAAATCATGTCATGGGCCTGTTCCGATATTGCTGGTTTTACTGGCCCGCAATCGAATAACAATAGAACTCGAACGACTGGGCCAATAGGCATCGTTTCTAAAATACTGACAGTACTGTTCAGGAATATCGGAACAGACGGCATGAACTGCATCGATATTTTGGGGGACTGACACAGAAACTGTGGCCTTCCCGATCGGTCATCATCTTCAATGGAAAATTTACCTCTTTTGAAGAGGTAAACCCTTTTAAATACAGATACTTGATGATGGCTCGATACTTCAATTTTTCGATTTTCACTATTTCGGTGGACATCTTCTTTCTTTTGATTTATTGCGTAACTCTGGTTTACTTTTTTGACCTCAAACTTCACATTGACACTTCTAATGAGTTATTGTTCATTGCTATGGCAACGCAATATATTTTTTTATGCATGGAACTGGTCTAGGCTAACTAGATATCAATACATCCTCGTATGTGTTCTCATGTGTTAGCTTTTTTTTTTAATAAAAGACTAGTTTGAAAATTTTTATTTGTGTATAAAAACTATCTGGGCATGAACATTTTGAAAAAGTGAACATGTTCAAATGTGAATGTACCATCAGAAAAAACTGAGGACTAGAAAATAAATATCATTTTCATAGTTGATACTGTGGATAAAGTGAATCAAGGTAATAAAAGGAAAATGATCCTGTACAGACTGTCCTTAAACATTTATAACAGACAACTGAATTTTTACTCCAGTCCCCTTAATTTGCAAGGAAGGCAAAGATTCCCGACTTCGTCCCACTAACACTCAAAGTTACTCTTTGTACAATATTCGAGGTGGCAACTTGTTCATTTTTACTTTCAACTGAATAGGTCAATTTTCCAACTTTGAAACACTTCACATTTAGTGTAGATACGTCAAATCGTCAAGTATTTTTTCATTGTCATTCTTAGAGGGTTATATTTACGAAGTGTCTGTATATTAATTTCATTATTTATTGTTTAAGTTCATCAGTAAGAATGTCAGTTTGGATAAATCCACTTCAAATGTACGTCTACGATGCCGTCTGATAGAACAATTAAAAATCTACTGATTAATAATGTGGCCTGTATATAGTTTCCTAAGGACTCAGTGGGAGAGGTAAGAGGAAGAAACTAGTTTATTTAGAGGGTTCGGAAAACGATATATGTGGGCATATCGGAAGTAATAAAACAAGATTCAGAAATTCGAGATTTTTGACGTTTACCGTTATCAAAACTACGTCACTGGTCAGTTTGACAAAACTCACAAGAGCACAGATTACAGACAGGGGTAAGTAGAACCGATTCAACACATTGATAGCGAAAAGTAGTGTTTTTGGCTTCGTTATTCATGAAATTCATGTCATGATGGTATTTTGATAAATCAGCACATAATATAATATCTTGATATATTTTTTTTAAATATCTCCTATCCTGTACCTCTAATCGTTTCTGTATTCATCATAAAAATTGTAGGTAATAAAATACTATACAATTTTTGTCTGAAGCAATTTTACATACTCCTAACCGTTTTCGAGTTAAAGGGCGATAAGGCGAGGTGCTTAGCCACACATGCTAAAGGCCAAGGTCAATGTAGAAACTCAGTCTAATGTACACTCATCGCCATATATCTCGCAAACGTTCAAACGTAAAGAAAATTGCTTCGGACAAAATTTGTACAAATTGTTAGCCTCTACAAATTTTATGATGAATGCGAAAACAATTTGAAGCACAGGAGAGGAGATAATTCAAAAAAACTGATTTTTATGATCTTTATGGCCAATTTTTATTGTTTCCTCTTGCTGAGACTGTCAGATTATATGTTTTCTGTTATTCTTGAATAATTAGCTTCAAAATAAGAAAACGTTTTTTTTGCAAGATTGGCGCCCTCCCACACATTTTCGGCACGCTTAAATTGTCAGATTAAGAGAGTATATACTTTTCAACTTGTATAATTAA
Source organism: Coccinella septempunctata (assembly GCF_907165205.1). NCBI lineage: Eukaryota > Metazoa > Arthropoda > Insecta > Coleoptera > Coccinellidae > Coccinella > Coccinella septempunctata. Next base: position 30,565,719 of record NC_058190.1, read on the forward strand.
CCACATATATCTTAATCTGACCCGCTCGAGTAGGTACAATAATTTTTTTTCATTTTTATTATTCTGAAAGGCTGTCCCAGACAATTCCGCCTATATACAGGTCTAATTTTTGATAGAGGTACTCTACAGGTACCAAGATATCTCCCTTCATTTTAATCTGACACGTTCGAGTAAATCCCGAATTTCCCTCTTGGGCTCCCCAACTATTACATCGACCAACTCTCAAAATTCATTAGTGTATCCAAAAGGGAAATTTATTGAACTCGATACTTCCATCTTCACATTTCACGATTTCACTCCCAACTCGCATTTCCAAAATTCGCCCGCGATTGCTCACCGTTTCCGTTATTCAGGGGACCATCGCCATCGCCCCGCATAACACAAACTCTGCCGATGTGTGTTGACCTATCTCTGCGAAAACGGATCCTGCATTCAAGGTCGGTTAGGATTCACGCGAAAATCCACCGGCTTATTTGCCAGAGAGTGCAAATGTGACGTAACTGGTTGAAACTGAGCCAGAATAACGGTATGCGAATTGTCGCTAAACTGCCCTATCCTAACCTCAATTGGGACGATGAAGGTCGAGCCGGTGTTTACTCCGGGAACCGGTTTGATCCTGGGTTTGGCAAACTACTGCCAGAGAATCCAATTATTAGTGTTGGACGATTTTCTTTATTACGATTAGCACCTTCGAAATGATAAATTGCCAACGGTAACTTATCTTCTGTTTAGGGTTTTTGGTAGTGAACAGTTAAATTTGAAACATATTGTTGTTTTATATATAGCACCTCAGCCTAAAGCTGTTAAATGTTTTAGTTTTCTATGACATATGTCGGCTGAGGAAAAAATTCAATTCACAAGAACTAAACCAGTGAATTCTCATGCACTCAATTTTGCAAAGCAGTAAATTGGTTTATGAATAGACATTATCTAATGGTACCTGTCCACCTGCGACAAAATAGTCTCGAGAGCAGTCTCACGCACTCTCCGATACAAGTCAATACCAGTCTCCGAGACTAAACGTGTCTCAAGTGCTCAGATGAACAACGCCCTGAGATTGATCTCGAAATTTTCTCTCGAGATTTTATCTCAGGTGGACACTTACCATAAAGTACCGACAGTACTTTATCCAAAGCGAACAACTATCCAGAAACTGAACTCGCCCATCGCTGTTTGATTCCCCATCCCCATTGAAAACTTTATTTTCCCAGTATTTTTTCAGAAACAACTCTAATCGTAGACACTCGGCTCTTACATGAAGTTTTGAGTTTTGTTGAAGAATCGTGACTTGAGGCGGAAGGGCGCTTTGTGTTCCTTAGGGTCCATAGTGTTTAGTCGGCAGTGTCGGCACCATGATTTGGACCGGAATGCATCGAGGTTTTGCTAATCGTGCGTTTAACGAAAATATTCTCAGAGGTCAAGAATGAACTTGGACAACCGAGAACGATAAGAGCTGTATTCGGGTTCGACTTTCGGACAGTCCGAGAATGGTTCTAGAACTGCGCAGAGGATTCGATACTAGTGCGCAAAAGTTTTGCGCAGTTCTAGAACAATTCTCGGACTGTCCGAAATTTGAACCTGTATACAGCCAAGAACACCCAAAAATGTGCAGACTGTTCGCTCTGCGAAGAGGCATGCGGTAGCTTTGGGAATGGCAGACCGATCTGTGAGGAGGTTTCTGCAAGAGGATTTGTCATTCCACCCGTATAAAATCATGCCTGTTCGAGAGTTGAGCTGGGATTCAATGAGTGAGGACGTGGGGTGGCCAGCACGCTCACCTGATTTGACCATTGGTGCTACCTTAAAGATAAGTCCGCACGCACCCTGCTACAACTGAAGCATCGAAGAAATCCGGGTTATACCGCTCGCTATATTTCCTAATCATTTGAATAAATAGAAAATTTTTTCTCCAACTTTTACCTTTTTTAAGACCATTGAAACTCGTCAATCGGCTTTGCCGCACCCTGTATATACAGACATACAGTGGGGAAACCAATTATGGAATAAAATTCAATAGTGCGCTTTTTAAGCATAAATTCAAATATACAAGGTGCAAATCCAGCACAGTCCTTGCTATATATTTGAAATTTTTATATTTTTTAAATCTCCTAAACAACCTGATTTCAACAAACTGGTGTTTCTTATAATTTTCTAACCTGAGGACACAAAGAATGTCATTCCACAAGTGGTTTCCAAACTGTATAAAATTTATTACTTACAACTGTTTGTGAACTTATTGTTTTGTAAGGATTAATGACTTGTAAACGAAGATTTGTGCGTGTTTTTTGTGGGAATGTTAGCCTCTTCTTAACGTTTGTTTCCCTGAATTTGTGCATCCCTACTCTCCTTTCCTAATTTTAAGTATGCCCTAAAAACACACGTCGTCAAGAAATTAGTTGAAAAAATTCAATGATATATTCTACGTCGAAAAATAGAACTAGAATTTCATATGAACCTACGAGGATATATTGAAAAATTCTTCGCCTACTATAGAACCAAACAAAATTTCAATGTCAAAATATTTTATTGTTCAACATATTCACCTCTTAATTGGATACATTTATTACATCGAACCTGCAACGTCTTTAGACCTTTAAAATAAAATGTTTCTTCTTGCTCTGCAAAGCAGACCTCCTCAGCTTTTATTAACTGCTCGTTGGAAGAAAATTCACGACCTTTTAAACTTTTTTTCAGTTGTTCTACCCTCATCTAAAATTTCAATCATGATTACCCCTTGGCAATTCCAAAAACTGAAGCAAGAAAATTTCTAAAACATCTTAGGTCTTGAAGAACCAAATTGTCGCCATTCCATCGATTGTTGCTTTGTTCATGGATCGTAGAAATGTACCCAAGTCTCATCCATAGTAACAATTCGGTTTAATAAGTCTATATCGTTTTCAAATCGAGCACAGATCGAACGCGATGCTTTTACCCTTGCACGCTTTTGGTCAACATTCAAACATTTGAGGATCCATTATGCAGCAATTTTTCTCATGTCCAAATTGACGTGAACTATATGATGAACGCATTCGTATGAAATATTCAGTGCTTCAGATATTCGTTTTGGCCGAATTCGATGGGCTGATAAAATCATGTCATGAACTGCATCGATATTTTCGGGGACTGACACAGAAACTGGCCTTCCCGATCGGTCATCATCTTCAATGGAAAATTTACCTCTTTTGAAGCTTGCAGTCCAATTTTTCACGGTCGCATACAAAGGACATTGATCACCAAGGGTATTAAGCACATCTTCATAAATCTGCTCACCTCTTAACTCTTTTAAATAAAGGTACTTGATGATGGCTCGATACTCCAATTTTTCGATTTTCACAATTTCGGTGGAGATCTTCTTTCTTTCAATTTATTGCGTAACTCTGGTTTACTTTTTTGACCTCAAACTTCACACTGACACTTCTAATGAGTTATTTTCCGTTGCTACGGTAACGCAATATTTTTTTATGCATGGAACTGATCTAGGCTAACTAGATATCAATACATCCTCGTTTATTCGTATTTTCGAGATGCAGGCTTTTGAAGTGAACTCTCAGAATTATTTGAAGAACGTTATTTTCAATTTTTGCCGAAACTAATGGAGAAAAGTTTATGAAAATTCGTACAATCCTAAGATTTTTTAGCCATTATGTAATAAAATACAATGAATGACCCAGGTCAGTTCAGTGAAGGGTACAGGGGAGAGGCGTAGACAAAATACGCCAATTGTTTCTTCTTGGAATATTTCCGTCATTACGAATATAAAAACTTGTAGAAGCTACAGTTTTACACTAAAGAGGTGGACATACCAGAAAGATCTATTCCAATGATGAGAAATTTCAAACAACAATTACTACTTTTTTATGAAGAATAAGAATCTGCACTGAAAAATATACCTTTCCATAAAAAAGCAAGTTGACCTTGGTAAAACCTTGAAGTCAAGGTCAAGGTTAAAAAAATTTCATTTTTGTCCCCCTCGATACCTAACAATTTCTATTAAAAATTTTTTTCTAAAGTTCCTAGATAGTTTTTTAACCAACGTACTCAAAATAAATGCCGTACCCTGAATATTCTGTGAAGTTCTATTTTATTGTGTGTTAACAGATATGACAGTATTACTCGGACTCATCTTAGTTTTCTGCAGATTCATTTTTGGTCCAACTTTTTCTGGTGCTTCTTTCAGTTCTTTCGACATTTTCCGTAAGTGATTATTATTCCCCTTTTTGTTCAATTCAGTTCTTTGAATATGCCCTTCAATCATTGTTTTAATAAGATTTGATACTTCATTGCCTTTAATGCCAGCGTGAACAGCTCGCCCCTCTTGACTGAGATTGGTTCCTTATCTTCATGTAGTCGCTGTTACATTTTCGTCTATGTCCACTACTACTAAAATTCAAGAAAATTGGATGGGAATGTAATTGTGGAATATTGGAAGAAAAATTAAGTTGCCTATAACTCTGAAACTATCGTCCGGATTTGACTCACTAACGAACTGTAATCTAAACAACCCAGAAAATGTCAGTCCCTAGCTTTTGTCCTGATTGCTGATTAGCTAGCCCTCAGATTCATACAGATATACAAAAATTTTGTTATTCTCTGTGAGTTTTTATATTCATCTATATTTTCCACAAGGAAAACAAAACTTAGTTCGGCAAGGAAAGCCCTTGCGAAATATAAAAAAGAGTCTGCATGTTTTCATTCCAATTTTATAGCCAAAGTAAGAAAGCAGATACTTAATGTGGAATTGACAAAATTCACTTTGTACTCATAACACGAAAACATCAGAATATGGAGAAATATCTCTGAAGAAGTAACCGAATTGTTGTTGTTCAGGTATCTCCAATTTTACCCACCTATCCAATTCACAACGTCCCAGATGGTGAAGATAAACGGGAATCTATGATAATCATTGCTTCACCCCTTATTCAAAATTATCTCTGAAGAATCAATCATTATTGCCTTCCCATACTAGCCCATTCGGAGTAACTGACTTTCACTAACTCATTTTCTCAAATTTTCACGCAACGACCAATTAAAACGTGCCTATCAACGGTAATCGTGAATATAGATAAAACGTGAAAATTTTCTTAATCTCGTTCGAACCATCTGAAACTAACCTGAATAACAATAAGGTATGAAAAGTATCTGGAGTTGAGATCGAGAACGCCAAGCAAATTCTCTTCAACGTACAACCTTGAAGAGGAAAAAGTTTCCGTAAAAGAAACTAACCGAAGTTACGTAAACGGTTATGATTTAACGTTGTTGTTTTATAGTCCATTTGTGCACTCACTATGACTTTGTCAAAGTGGAGCTACATTATTCACTGAATCTGTCATGAACACAATTGGCTCTCTAGGAAACAATAGTAACTCATCTTTTTGTTTTTTTTTTTGACGGATGAAGGCTCTTCCTATCATTTCACTACTGGATGGTTTAATCTATATCTTAGGCTTGGATATTATTTTCGTGATATCCATCTACTTGTGTTTCATTGGTAAGGAACCATTGTTATTCGGATTCAGCGATATGCCGAATATAATATATTCTGTACCTTTTCTCATCTATACTTCATTCACTTTTATTTTAGCAGTCGGTTGGCCATGGAAATTTGACACATTTCACTCTGTATAGTACGAAAATGTGGGGTTATGAAGCTTGTCAAAACATTTTTGGATTTTAAATCAACGCTATGTTGCCCGTTCTACGTAAAAGTTCTTGTTGTTACGTATTTTATCACAATGTCGAATCTCTTCGGAATATATGTGACGAACATAAAGTTTATACAAACTGATTGAAGGCATACCAAATCCAGTTATTTGCATGGAAAATACAAGAGATCAGTATAATATCATAATATGCACTAGCTTGAGGAGAGTTAATGTTCGTTATCTTCTTTGGCTTACATCATTTGTAGATTTCAAAAATATTAACCCGAAGATGAAATGCATATGATGCAGTGGTTGGGAATGGGTATCTCCCGAATTAACAGATAATTACAAGAATGTTAAATTCTTCAACAAAAATCATCTTGCATCAATATAAGTAAAAGGAATTGAAGGAAGTTTCAATCAAGATGAACTTCATCTTTGAACAAAAATTTCACATGAATAAACAAGTAACAGGGCAACTTGCGCGTATTTGTAATACATTGATGTAATAATAATAATTAGGTATTTATTAGTACCAAGACATTTACATTGTATAAGACAAGTCAAATGAAAAATAGAAAAATCCATTTTAGGGAACTTATTCTCCGATGACATTTATCGAAAATCCTGTAGTAAACTTTTCGCATTAATTTACTCAAACATAAAATTCTCAAATGCCACCACTTTTTTGGGTCTCCAAATAGAAGGAAATTCTTTGTCATTCACAATCTTTCTGATTGTGCTGAAATATAAGTCGTTTAGATTCAGATGAAACATTATATAAATTCTCTTACATTGAATATGTTCGCTACCGTCTGACGTATTGTGGATTTTAGAATATCAGGGTATATAACTATTTGAATGAGCGGACCTGAATTCTAAATAGCACTTCCTGAAACCCTGTCTCTTTTTTCAATCACTTTCGACATTTTCGTAATAAAAATTGATATTAGTTGTGGCAACGGCGTTATGACATTAACGACATTTCATGAGTTACAAAAATTTGAGAAAATTATTTCATGGCCAACCGACTGCTAAAATAAATTTGAATGAAGTATAGTTATTTATTTTCTCGAACGGTATGAGTAGCATGGAGCACTCGCAGAACTTTTTTGTCAATAAACGGAATTTCTATCGGGTGTAGTTTGGAAGGTAGTACTTAGTGGTGAGCATCGAATTTGTCAACACCCTGTATATCCCCTGTATACCACTATGTATACAAGACAGGATAAAAAACGGTAATTTTTCAATTCTTTTTCATGCTAAATCGGAATTTACTCGAGCGTCGTGGAGACCTAGTGAATTTTGAAGATTATATGGTAGAAAGAAAAAAAGGTTCTATGATGTATGCACTTTCAGCGGTGGGGAAAGCGTCTGCAGGTTTTCAAATATGTGAGAAAAAATCATCAGGTGTCAGATTAAGATATATGCACTACGTGTCTCTGATAATAAATTCATCTTAATCTGACAGTTTGCGTGAATAAGCTTGGGGCTGGCCGTAGGTACGGAAGAGTTGAAAAGGGCAAAAAAAATCTCAGATTTTTAGAGAATATGTTTATTGGACCCAAAGGAAGGTACTTTTCAGGAGACTGACAATTCGGACGTTACGCAAGGTCACAGTGGTCCTTTGAAAATGCAAAAAAAAGTTCGTTTCTTGTACATATTCGATCGTGTCAGATTTTCATATAAAAGGTTGATCTCGGTGTTGCAGACGTGTTGACCCATTAATCTGACACTAATCAGGGTTTTTTTTTTTAATCTGACAGTTTGAAGATGATAACAAGGCCCTTTCTGTACCTCTAATCGTTTCACTATTCATTTTGGAAGTTGTAGATAATAAAATAGCCACACATGCGAGGTCAAGGTTAATGTAGAAACCCAGTCTAATTTTCATTCATCGCCATAGATCTCAAAAACGTTCAAACGTAGAAAAAATTTCTGCTGATAAAATTTGTAGAAAATGTTATGCTCTACAACTTTTATAATAAATACGAAAACAATTTGAAGCCCAGGGGAGGATATAATCCAAAAAAACTAATTTTTGTGACCTTTATGATCAATTTTTATTGTTTTCGCTTGCTGAAACTGTCAGATTAAATTTTTTCTGTTTTTCTTGAATCATTAGCTTCAAAATAAGAAAACAAGACCACCGCGCTCGGCACATATTCGTCATGTTTGAATTGTCAGATTGAGATTATCATAGAATTAACCACGTATATCTCTTGGAACATAGATACAAGGAATGGAAAATAAACATTTGTTGTTGTCCAAAGACTGGAGTGAGATAGTTGTTAAGTGTCGCCAATCACAATTGAGATAGTTGAATCTGACATCATTGTCACGTCAATTTTCCGTACCAAAAGGTAGGAGGTACCTATATAAATTTATTTATTTTAATTCACTGCCTTAGTGTCCGCTAGACAGAGAAGCATCGAATGGAGAGAAGTGTGTTATATCTCTGACGAGCCAGAAGAACTATTTTCCTAAAATTGTTATCAAGTTGTGGAAAATTGTCGAAAAATTTGGAAAAAAGTAACCATAACGAAAAAAAAAGATGAAAATTTAACGGATATAATGTGCTCAGTTGAATAAAATTGAATTCATTCGATTCGATATATTAGCGAAATATACAGGATGTCTGTTAACAAATACGAAGGACTTAGGGAGATTATTTCTCGATAAAAATAAGCAGGGGTAGTTCCTATAAATTTTTTTCGAAACTGACCTCCCTACCAAGATACAGCCTTTGGAAGACGATGACGAGTAGACAGTTTTAATTTTTTTTTACGGGTTCTAAAAAAACACTAAGTCATAAAACTATAATAATAATAATAATAATAATGTTTATTTGCAACAACAATATAAAATGTACAAATCATAGGTACATACAATATACGATGTAATAATTACGTCCAAATAAACGGAAAATATTATTAGCCCATTAGAACATCACTGTTGTGCATGGGCAATACACTTTTTATATGTTTAGAATCTTAGACGCCTATTTCTAGCGTTCGTGGTGCTTGCACCTATCTCATGTTACAACAAACACATAATTATACAACAAAATATAGTTTTATCCTCTTTTTAAATCATTGCGGCTTTCGTGTGGGGGTGACAGAAGCAAAAGGCACATTAAGAGTTTCAGTTATTCTCAATCAGCTGCTTTGTCTCGAACCTTCCCAGAAGAATGATATATTTTTTAAATAAAGATTTTATCATGTTTTCCGAGTTTATTCTATTTAAACACATTTTATAAATATCTGGTAAAGAATTGTAAACTTTCAATGCTACATTTGGAAAACAACGATGACTGACATTCCTATACAGTACTGTGACCGTGACGCTATCTTTTTCTTTGTATCTTGTATTGTAGTTGTGACTTACTTTTTCTAAAAGATTCATATTTTTGTAAGTATACATTATGATCTGATGCATATATAATTGTCTTAGGTCCATTAAACCCGTTTCTGAAAATAACTCACTCGAAGAGTGTGTGGACCTTTTACCGTACATCATTTTGATAATTCGCTTTTGCATTACATCAAGCGGTCTTAGATGGGAATATACAGCACCACCCCAACCCAATATAGCATATCTTAGTCGTGATTCAATTAAAGAATAATATAAGATTTTCAAGTATGGTAAATCCAAGATAGTTCTCAGGTACTTAAAACGATACAAGAGTGGTCTCAATGTCCTTGTGGTATTATTAATATGGGCATCCCATCTTAAATGAGAATCAATAGTGATGCCCAGGTACCTGTAAGATTGCGTTACGTTTAATTTGATTTCTCCGTGAGTATTTTTTATTGTTAAGTGATTATATTCAGGTTGGCCCTTTATGTTGTTTGAGAAAGGCATAAAGAATGATTTTGTATAATTCACTGTTAACTTTTTATGACTGAAATAATCAAATATTTTAGACAGATCTTTTTCCGCTGTATTTTTCAGACTCTCCCACGTATCATCTGTAAATAAAATAGCAGTATCGTCCGCAAAACTTAATAAATTACCAGAAGTCTGTGAGGTTAGAATATTATTGAGATATATTGTAAATAGTACTGGACCCAGAGCCGGAACTAGGATTCTGGCGCCTGTGGCTAATTCTCATAATGCGCCCCTAAGAAATTCTCTTTCCTATATTGATTTGTATTTATCTTTCATAATCGAATACCTAGCTTTTTTTACTCGGAAAAATCATTCCTATTTTAAAGAAATCAATACAAATAAAATCAAAATAAAAGGGATACGAAATAACAATAACATGCATTCAAAATGAACTATAATTTGACTTTTCTTGCTTTAGTTTCTGCAAGAATATCAATGATGTCGTGACTCTTTTTCTTTTCTATTGATAGGACTGCTATGCTAAATAAGTCAGCTTGTCCTGTCCAGTTGAAGACCTTAAATAGGTTTTCACTAATATCAATTTGTTGCATGAACGTTAATATGTAGCTGTGGCAGCTGTAGTTACTGATAAAGTCAAGAATATTCTGAGTGGCCACAAATTTGTATGGATCTGAATCGGGACTATACTTCAATGCTTTCTTGTTTAATTCGCCAAGTAGAAAGCCTTGCAAACATATTTCCTCGAGAAAGCTGTCTTCAGAAACTTCTGGCAAAACACTGAATCTTTATTGGATTTGCACTGAAATATAGTTCAATACTTGAATGAGGTCCTTTTTCAGCTTATTCTTCTAGTCAAAATTAAAATGTTTCATCATCAGCTTCTCCTCCAGGCTATTTTATTTTTCTTCTCTTTTCCTCTTCTCTAACCTCTATCTGTGATAATTTACCAGCTCTCCAGTTCTCCAGGAGCTATTGTTGTCTATGTTCTGAAGGAAATACCCCCGATCGGCTAAGGTTTTGCGCCTCAATCGGTCTCCGATAGTTTTTTTGTAAGTAGATCTCGACATGGCCTTTGTTATCGCGTTGGTTGTTATGCGACGCCACAGCCGTCAATAGAGACGTTCTTTAGAAGGCTGTGGCGACGCATTCTGTTTTCAGACTGATGGTGTGGACTATATCTTAATAATTTATTATTATTAAGTATTTGATTATTATTCGCCAGTCCATGCTGTGGACTACGGACGTTGTTTACAATCCCACCTGTATAGTGTTCGTTTACGTTCACATTAATTTAATTCACACACATAGGTATGTATAATGTGTTTGGCATATTTTTATAATATTATGTTTTGTGTTAAATATTAAATGAAAAATATTCAATTGGACGGAATAGGTACTGTTTTTTTATTATTTTCATTTTGCGCCCCCAGATCGCTAGCGCCCGTGGCGACCGCCTCTCTCGCCACGCCCTCGCTCCGGCCCTGACTGGACCCAAGACAGTTCCCTGTGGTAACCCAAAACTAACCACTGCTTCATCACTTAGGATCTTGTTTATCTTAACTACTTGTCTGCGGTTTGATAAATAATCTGCAAAAAGATCATTAGACGCCCCCCGTACCCCCACATCCTCCAAGGCGCACAACATCTGCATATGGTCTACAGTGTCAAAGGCCTTAGCAAGATCCAGGAACACGCACAGGACAGGCTTACTAACTTCTAAGCATTTAGTAACTCCATCAACCAACTTAGCGACAGCATCTCCCGTACACAAACCTTCTCTGAAACCATATTGTTTCTCAGACAGCACTTTATTTTCATCGAGAAACTTAACCAATTTTCGCTTCAAAACTTTTTCAAATATTTTAGCCAAAGTTGTAATTAGTGAGATTGGTCTATAATTATTTATATCTTTTGCATCCCCTTTTTTATAGATGGGAGTGATCATAGCTTTTTTAAAATCCTGCGGAACTTTATTCGAAACAAAAATCGTATTAATTAAATGACATAATGGTGATGCTATAATATCAGCGGTTTTCTTAAAAATTTCCGATTTCAAACAGTCGAAACCTGGAGCTTTCCTGTCTTTGAGAGAGTTTATGACTGTTTTAAGTTCTTTTTCATCTGTAGGAGAAATGAAGAAAGTGTTTTGATTTATTCTGGAAGAAGGTGGAGGTGTATTGGGTTTTTTAATTTTATCTGCGTATGTCTTTCCTACTTTACTAAAAAAACTGTTGAAAGCGTCAGCCATTAGTTTAGGCGTATCAAATATCTCATTATCAGTTGTACAAATCTGTGTGATTTCCTTTTCGGTTTTACTATTATTGATTTTTTTTACTACTTTCCATAGATTTTTGTTTTTGTTTTTATTTATATGTATTTGTTTTTCATAATACTGAAATTTAGCTTGCCTAACCACTTTATTTAAATGCTTTTTATAATTACAGTATTCCAATTTCTTTTGTTCATTATTAGGTTCTAGTTTATACTGACGATATAACCTGTTTTTTTGGACTACCGAATTCACAATACCCTGAGTTATCCATTCGCTACGTTTAATTTGGGATTTTTTTATTTTTTTTACTGTTGTATGTTTTGTAATGCTAGATTTTAATATCCCGGTAATCATATTTGCCAACTATACATAATATGAAGCACTGAGTAGATGTTACACAATTTTTTTAAGTCTCATAACTTTATTATTAGGTTGAAAATAACAACCCCTTATGATTTTCCTTCAAAAATTGTTTTCGCGGGATAGAGTTTCGAAAAATAAAATTCTCTTATGGTTTTCCATTCAATTCTGGAGAAAAAAATGTCTCTTCAAAATTTCGATGCATTCGATACTGTTCTCGGAATAAATACAAACTTACAAGCAGTATACAAAGGTCTATGAGGCAGAGAGTTGATCATGTATTTAGCGAGGAAGTCATTTTATGGAACACATACGATGAAATGGAATGAACAGTGTTCAGACCTGCTTGTAAGTTTTTATTTATTCCGAGAAAAGTATCGACTTTGTCAAAATTTTGCGAGAAACTTTTTTTCTCCAGAATTTAATGGGAAACCATAAGGGAATTTCATTTTTCGAAAGACTATTCCACGAAAACAATTTTTGAGGGAAAATCATAAGGGTTTGTTATTGTCAACCCCTAATAATGAAGTTATGAAATCTAAAAAACTTGTGTGAGTAACATCTACTTATTGCTTCAAATTCTGTATAGATTTATGACTCAGTGTTTTTTAGAACCCGTAAAAAAAATTAGAAAATGTCAACTCATCATCGCCTTTCAAAGGCTGTATTTTGGAACTTGGAAGGTAGGTCGATATCGAAAAAAGTTTTTAGGAACTACCTCTGCTTATTTTTATCGGGGAATCATCTCCCTAAGTCCTTCGCATTTGTTTACAGACACCCTGTATATCAAAAAAAAAATATAGCTACATTTAATCTGAATATGTGACTTCTTCGAATGATAACAAAATCAACCCATTTTTTAAAACATTCAGTTATCTGATATGATTTATCTGTTAACACCAATAAAATTTTGTTGAATTATTTTTGCAATGAACTTGAATCGTAATTGGTAATCAGATAAAATAACGATATGCTTTGGGCACAGGATATAGGTACTCCATATTCTTCAATGAAACGAGCACAAAAGTAAACAAAGTCAGTGTGTTATTTTGAGTTTTGCTGTTCGTAGAACAAATGATCAAAACTAGATTTGGTATTTCGAGTTTAGATTTGATGTATCTTTCAATTATTATTTCCTGAGGGTGATTCATCCGATATTCATATCTGCTTGTTATAGAATGTGCATCTTGCGAATTATTAAAAAAAAAATATTGTATGGGAAATCGATTCTGTATGCTTTTGGACTTATAATAATCACTCGACATATTTTATTACGATCTGGTCATTCGTCATTTGAGAATTCTTTTTCTACCCCTGCTCTACATCTCTACTACTATACATCGAATGATTTTCAAGGATGAGATCATAGTTAAAGTGAATAATTTGAAAAGATAATTGAGTGAATCCCTTAAAAATAAATTATTTCATAAAATTCTTCATCATCAAATCAGTAGCCAACCAATCAGTCTATGGATTATTAAAAACGAAGCATTGTTAAAGTTTAGCTGAAATGTTCACTCTATATGACCTTTCCGCAGATATAACGTGAGTTCAAAAAAATTTTTCGTTCGTTAAATATACTTTTGAATCAGTGGCCAAGATTTTGTTTTGTGGGGTACACCGAACGAACCTATCGATAATGAGATTTGGAGAAAAGTTTAATGTTTGAATTAGAAAAAAATTTGAATTGTTGCTATCGTTGGGGGGGGGGGGATGGTGGCTAGCAGCTCCCTCCTAGCTGCGCCAGTGTTTGGAATTATTAAGGTTGATATTTTGTCCATTCGCCTAGTGAAACTTTGTATTTATTTCAATGGCATCAACTTCTATTCTTGATATTAAAACTTATTGAGAAAAATTCTCGATAAAATTCGAAACATTTACTACATGACCAAAGCATATTCCAATAGGAGTTAAACGTTACGCTCAAATAAAGAATCAATGTTCAAAATTTCTAGCCTACTTGACGACGAATATTTTCAGAACATAGGTTACATATAAAATTTCTCGTCATCCCAACTATTCAACTGGGTTCCTAATAATTTTCTAGTATTGTTATTGGTATTGGTATCCAACAGGAATATACAAGATCCACTTTCATTAATCTTTTCATCAATGACCTATCGGATTTTAGGCTATTAAAAGTGTTGACGATGTTAGCTGATGACACTTCCCTGGATGTATTAACGTTGTCAGTAAATACATATGCAAAAAACACATTTATTTGGACTACTTAGCAAGGGCGATCCTAGACTGAATTTCTGAGGGGGGTAATAATTGAAAGAACAATAAAAATTTCAAATTAATACTTCAAATAACACCCTGTAGGTATTTCTAGGTAGCATTTGCAGTCCCATATTTTTTTGAATTTCACAAGAAATCTCTCCTTCTCATTTCATTTTTTCTAGTTTTTTCATAAATAAAATTAAAACAATCGAATTCGTTGTGGTCTCTGGGGGAGAAGGTAATTACCCTCTTTACCCCTCCCCCTGTAGAATCGCCATTGCCACTGAGTTGCTTTTTTGATAGATTTGGTGCAGTACGAATGTATAAAAAAATTCGTGCTCATGACTCTAATATGGATCAGTCCTTGAATTCAGTGGATCAAATTAAATAATAGTGTCCAAAAAATCATATTAGGTATAATTCTGCATCTCTGATAGAAGATTCTGATTCAATTTCTTTTGCTATAAAAATATATAACTGATATAATTTTTGGTAATGATGTAGGAAGTCACAGAAATTGATAATCCATTTAATATCCGATATGCAAAAAGAACTGTAGAAAGCGTGTATTGAAACGCACACATTAGATATTCGAAAATATTTTAGAAAAATTCATCAACAAGGAATTTTCTCATGTTTCGTTTTCTAATCCTGAGATCAGTATATTTGACTCATTGGCTATGAACCAGGGTTTGATATTGTATTCCAGAATGCAAGGAATTTCGAAAATGAAAATGAAACGAAATTAATTCAGATGCTTAACACTACAGACTAGATTTAGACGACTTCGATAACAGCCATTTCTTTTTCTCATTATGAGACTCAAACACAAGTATTTCTTTCTCGGTACTTGACAGAATCTTTCGCGTGTGAGTTTTATCTTGTTTGGTTCATTTCACAGTTGGCTTGTCTTTATACTTCAATACGTCCGGAAGTACGAATAAATATTATTCCTTTCAATAATGGATAACAAACGTCTACGAAGAAAATGGCAAATTCATCGAACCAAATTTGCTAATCCATCCTCTTCCATCAAATAAAATAGAAGGATGTGATCATTTTCATCTTTCGGTAGTTGCGCACCTATATTTGGCGATAGTGATATAAAAAGTTGACCAACGGAAATACGCCTTAAGTACACAATAACTCGCGTAGAATCCTGGCAATTTGTAGCATAAATCGAACATGTTCATTGACAATCATAAAAATCCTCTTAGTTCAATCAACCTAAACCGAAACTGCGGATAATATACGGTAATAAATTCATAGTTCGGATCCATGCGGGCATGATATAATGAATAAGCAAATCTAATGACTAAACTCATTTTAGACTCGCTGAGGTAACTCGTGGATGCCGAAGCATACCTGGTCGCTGAGTAGTCGTATTCACTTTCTAGATGTAACAGAAACCAGGTCAACGAATGAAAGCGAAAACACTAACATTCTCACAACGAACAACTAATAGTTCTAACTGGAACGAATATTTGAATACAAAGGATAATATGCCATTATGATGGCGTGGATGGGTCCCAGACCCGACACGTTTTTATTTCAATTTTCGTGAGATTCGCTTATCGGGGAGACAACTGTCACTCGATGTAGAGTTCCACGTTCTTTTGATTGTGTAGGTTTCATCATTGTCTATTCCAAATGAAAAGACCGTTCAAGTTCAATAAAATATCATCCACTAATTTTAGGTGAATTCCCTCAGTGACATGAAATTTGCAAGGCCAAAAGCGGAAGTCAATTGATCAAGTTGAAATGGCTCATTAGAAGTTATTCAAGTTTTTTCTCTAACCTCTATCTGCTGCAGAACACTTGCCGAGGACGTGGTCAGTTATTTCGTCTTCCTCAAGAGTCTAGACAGAGTCAAGTCAGCCTTAAGAATTTACTGACGATACCAAAATAACAAAGGTGTGCTTCGAGATCTCGAATCTGTTCTGTCATATTGCTTAAGAAGCACGTAATAATACTTAACATACGAGGTGTGTGAGAAAAGCAATGAGTCTGATATTTTGGATCTACCAATGTTCAACTTCATTCAAACTATAATATTGTCGTCTCTTTCAAATTAGTGCCTCACGGTGAAGTAATTTTTTTGGCTTGGTAGTATCCCTAAAATGGATTTTAACAGGTACCTACGTGATATTATCATAAATATTCTCCGGACTACC
Source organism: Coccinella septempunctata (assembly GCF_907165205.1). Classification (NCBI taxonomy): domain Eukaryota; kingdom Metazoa; phylum Arthropoda; class Insecta; order Coleoptera; family Coccinellidae; genus Coccinella; species Coccinella septempunctata. Next base: position 30,582,242 of record NC_058190.1, read on the forward strand.
AAAATTATGTATTATAAGGACATTTTCTAACAGAAATAGAGAGGCTGGGGAACAAGAGACTTTTGTGGAACACTTGTTTGGGTTTCAAATTCTCCATTCTCGATAAACCCATGTTCAGAAAACACGAACCAGATTTATTTCGATTATTGATCTATGTCAGTCCAAAGATTATAGAGTAGAAAGATGGGAAACGAGGTGACTAAAGCGATGTAAGCGCCATCTGTGTGTCAAGCCTGTTTTTAAGACGCTAGGACACTTTGAAATATTAATTTGAGTGCCATTTGCAGAAAGATATGGGAAATTTTAAGATTTCAGATGTCCATTTTGATCAAAGAGGTTTTGAATCTTTTGATTCTCATGTCTCGTACCGCTTTTTGTTTATCTAGCTCGTTCTAGTAGCTGATTATTGAATTTTTTTGTCTTATTTCTTGGTGAAAACACCATAATATTGTTGGAAAATTATTGAATGGTGAAGAACTGTGGATCAAATAATAAAATGGATTTTCCGAGATTATGTTTTTCACTCAACCAATCAAAATGGAAGCGTAAGTATTAAAACTCGTAACATGTGAATCGGTCATTCATTGATTCTAATTTTCAGAACTCCGAAGTAAATAAAATTTTCAGGGCGTTAAGACAATAACTTCAGCAAACACTACTGACTACAACATTTGCAGTGAACATTTTACTGCAGGTCAATTGAGAACTGTTCATCCACGTAAATTGTTGTATGCAGAAAGCATCCCTTGCAGGAAGGGCCCATTTAGGGAAAATTATGACCTTTATACGTCCATTCAATGGTTCTCGATTGCTAGTACCGACTAAGAGATGAGCGGTTTATAGGCAAATGCCCGGAACCAAAATTCAAGAAGCAGTTGAGGGTTTTTAGTGGGTCTCGAGCTCAGGACAGTGAGAAACCCCACACTTGTTCCCCTCAGGAGAGGGTGGTTCGTCTGACTTGCAGATTTTCCCCCTGCTACACCAAAAAAAAATCGATTGCTACTCCTTCAATATATTCAGAGATGCAGAGGTTTTATTGATTTTGATTCGAGAACCGAGTGACTGTCATTACTGTCAAATTGTTGTCATGTGAGTCTTTTGTTCATTTATTAATAAATTTGTATATTGTGTCATAAAGAGACCATATCATAAGGAAATCATGAAAAAGCACGAAGAAACTATACTGACATACTGGTCTTGTATCTCTGTAAGGTTTTTTTTAAAGTGTGGTTCTGAAAATTCTATAAATGAGTGGCTCAGAGGAAAAGTGATCTAACTACAATTGAGTGAAATGCTAGAAATGAAGGTTTTACGTTTCAATTGATTGAAAAACCGCATTGATAGGTATGGATAATTTTGTTGAGAGGAAAAACATTAAATGGGTATAACTCGGTCAAAACGACGATTTGACTCATACCACTCATAAGAAGAATAATATGCAACCTTTGGTACCCAAATATCGGTATAACTCAAAAATCGGAATTTGTGACTTATACCACTTTTCCTCTGACCGGCTCAAATAATACCTACATATGTAAAGAACTGAAATGTGTATGCTATGATGGTATATAGAATATTGGTTCATTTTAATTTCTGACATATGTATATTTCACAAATTCAACTAATTTTATTAATTCAAAACAACCTATTGCACAGAAAAAACCTTCGACGTATATCAGTTCACCATATACTTTTATCTCCGAGTCGAAACTTCATTTATTGTCCATAATTTCAATTTTAGTTTTTTCATTGATATCACTTGATACCAAACAATGTTCAGTTCAGATGAAAACTAACATCCTGATGACAAAACAAAACCATACTTTTGTTTTTCTCAGGATATTTGTTTTCTGATCTAAACAAAGTCAATATTGAAATTTAATACAAGGAATATAATTCGAATTTCGCGGCCCTCAATTATAAAACAGAAGACTGTTATTACAAAGCTTTTCTGTATCGACAGTGCGTCCTCAGCGCCATCTCAGTTTTTTTAATTAGATAATTACATGTCTCACTAGTTACTATCGTAAATGTTGTTGAAAGTGACCATCCATTCCCAAAACACCACATTGAAACCTGGAGACTTTTGTTAGCAGGAAATAGATCGCAATAAATCAATATCAGCATGCAATTAACGAATGACACTGGCAATGAAATACTTCGCAGATATTGAGAATTCCAACCTTTGACCTGATATTTTTGTTTTATTTAGTCTGGCTCTGTAGACTTCCGGGAAAGTATTCGAACTCAAATTTTTCCTGAATACTTCAGCATCTATATTAATAAAAGAGGATCTATGGTTTACTTCAAAATGCTTTATTGTTCAAACGATCGCACCAAATTGGACAATTTTTTTTTTGTGGTGATTATTATTGTTAGGGCAAGGTTTATATAACAAAATATTCCCAAAAAAAAATTGTACAGAACAGAAAAAAAGGCATTCCTTTTTCTTACGACCAATCGAGCAATCATAGAGTACCTATAGGTTTTCGACATTTGGACAAAAAGTTAAGTTATATCGAGTAAATCGAAAATTTAAAATGATGACTTCGTTATTATTATCTACCCTAGAAATAATTTAAATGGCAAAACTAGGTTTGCCGGGTCAGCTAGTTTAAAATAAAAGCATGCGAAAATCATTGATGTAGTGTTTCATGCTTGATTTTATTAAAAACGTGAGTCCAGAAGAAATATTAAATTGATGTGGCCGATACATGATAAAAATCCATAATGGAACTGAAAACAGATCAGGTACCTATATGTTCTTCGCACAAATTAGAGAAAAACATTCAATCTGTTTTAGCACCAGAAGAAATTCATTACAATATAAAATTATAATTTCGAAGTTCTTTATTTTCAGTTCATTGTCAGGCAACAATTTTTTCTAGTTCATTTGACAAATTAGTGCAAGAATTCACGCAGGAGCAAATCGTTTATTTCATTTTTTTAATTGATTTTGTTTCAGAGATTGGGAGTGAAAACCCTGAAAAAATTCAGTAAATGCAGAATACTCCCAGAATGAATTTCAATCGATATCTGAAATTCATTATGAGTTGATTCTTTGACGTTCTTTGGTACCTACATTGTACGTGCTTCTACTTGTGGTATAACCGAGGAAATAAACAGCACTATAATATATCAACATTTTTGCTTCAATAAGTCTGACCCTGCGAGGTTCCAGCAATGTAGGTATTCGTTCTTAATATTTTTCAGCAAAACCTTGTATTAGAAATGCGAAGCAGCCTTTCAACTATGTTTATAAAATGTGTAGATATATCTACAAAAAAGTGTTGTGACCACCACGTTAACGTCCAATAAAAATAATTGGCAATGTTTTGGCCTGATGAAGTTCTTTTTCATCTTTTTATGAATTGCAAAATTTAGGTTTTGAGATATATTTAACATATTCTCTGTTTTTTGAAAAAAACTGTAGATAAATCATTAAACTTTGATAATAATATGTAGAACTGAAATTCTTTCACAAAATATGGTTCTATTTGTGAGAGTGAGTGATTGGAATATTTTCTTCTTGAGTTTATTTTACTGAAATCAGTTCCATACTAAATATTTAATATTTGCACTTGCTGTATCTGTTTTCATAACATATCTTGTGAGATTACTGAAAAATTGCAGATTTAGACAAGAAATAAGATCAATTCAGGACAGCAGCCGCTTTGGTGTTTCTCTTACGATCAGCTCAATGTATTGCTCACGTATATTATGCACAGTATCTGCATGTTGTGGCACTAAATGAAAAAAAAAATGATAAAATGTACAGTACGGTTGAATGTGAGCGAGAGCGTAGCTATGTGTTCAATCTATATAGTTGGAAATTTCGCCAAAATATTATTCGTGGGTGCTAAGCAGCGTTAGGCCAGTTCAAAAATTGGACCACCCTGGTTATGAATTTTAAGGAGACTGCAAAAGCGGTTACGTCAGTGCTCTACCCTTGTTTCAACCACAACGTCGAACATATCTCTTATGTGTTGTATAAATCAATTTATATCCTGATTTTTTACTCAAAAATTGCTCGATGCCCGGTATTCCACATACCGACTTCAAAGAGAGCTCCTGGAGATATAATACTGTTGCCAATTCGTATTTTTTCCGAATATAAATGCCAATAAAGAAGAGCATTCTTGAGATCTCAAATCTTGTGGAGTTTTGAAGGATATTGATGGCGGTTTGTGTTGAGTAGGAGAGCGCCTGTTATAACAGCGTTTAAGGATAAGATATTTCCAGAAAACCACTCAAATTTTCGGCGATATTGCTGTGCAATCAGCTTATTGAATTAGGCAATTTCTGCGATATTTCTATTATTGTTATTTCACTTCTTCGATGCTCTGAGATCTGAAAAATAATTATAAGGTAGGTACTCCCAAATAATTTCATGGATCAGTTGATTTGGATTGAATAAGAGTAGATCTTAGAAAAAACACATTTTTATGTTATAGCTCAGCAAATAAATCTGTTGAAAAAAAAATAGTATATCACTGGGTTGCTAAAAAAAAGTCTCTGTATAATGTTGCCATTTCAACATCCTAGCCCAAAAAGAAGGGGAGATAATGTCCAAAGTTGAAATCGCCCAAATTTCCAAATTTGGCCTTTAACTCGAAAACAAAAGAAGATAGAGAAATGCAGTTGATGGCCTTATACAGTCCCTGTATATGTCTATTATTAGACGCATTGATTCGATGCAAAATCTCAATTAAACACGCTTTGAAATTGGTTATTAGGTTATTGGTTTTTGAATATTGAGTTATTAAATTGAATGTATATGTTATATATACTTCATCTGTAAATGGTTTTCACATATACTATATCATATTCAATAAAAAATATAGATTTATGTATGATTCAACATGAAATTCTAATATTTTGCTGAGCCACCTTGTGTATCTATGAGAGTTTCATACTATCAATGCAGAATTGTTCGGTTTGCTGCATTTGAGGATGATGATTTCATATGTGGATTATCGAAATAACGTCCGAACCTGCAGCATGCAAGACGTCCACTGAAAAACATAGTACTGATTCATACTTTAGTACTAATATTCCAACATCAAAAATGAATGCCAAAGAGAACAATTTAAGGAGAGTCGTAGATATAACTGACATTCTGTGGTAATGAAATTCAAATATTCTGCTTTTTCCTCGGGGAATACCAGTAAATATAAAAAAAATCCTCAGTGCGTCTAATAAACTGGCCAGGGACTGTAAGTTTCTCGAAAAAAGACGACCGTAATGTGCCATGCATTTTCCCCTATCTCGTTGGGTTAAAAAGTTGTAGTTCAGTTATGACCAATTTTGCCCACCCTGTACATTTTCATTGAGTTCGTGCTCCCTTCCTTGCAAGTGGGTTGTCCTCTTCAGTTTCTCGAGTGACTTGAAACTCAGACTCTGTGATCCATTTCGTTGAGTTTTCTTCGGCAACCTGACTAAGAATATTTCGCTTTGTCACAATTCTGATTATTTTTTTAGGTCTATTTCCACACATTTTTCGATTGTGAATGTTTCTGCCTGGAAGAAACTTGAACAGCGTTCTAGTCATAGTAAGCATCTGCTGCCAGCTCCGAATACTCTAGCGCCAGTCTCACTTGTGTTTTTATAACCATCTCCGTATGCCATTTAATGGTATTTCTTTTGAGGATTTGTGGGCAGGGTTCCCTTTCACCATTCTCTTCTACTTAGCATCGTATTGAATATATGTTCGATGCTGAGGCTTGATTCTTAAATGCCTATTGGGTCATTCTCTCATGCGACAGCACAAAATTGCCGAACCGAAGCAGAAATGGGTAGATTGGCCAATTTTGCAGTATCAAGTGCAACACTAATCTAATAGACAGTTGGGAATCCTGGACCCTCAGGTTCTGTCAATCAACGCTGATGGGATGTAGGTACTTGTTCAGCAAATTTAACTTCCCCAACCCTTTTTGCAGCCATGACTTTTGACCAGATGTTGGAAATCTCAGGGTGAACCCTACTAGTCAATCTTTGTAACTCAAAGGTTAGTTATCATACGGAAACGAAACGAAACAAAAATAAACGTTCGATTAGTGGCATACACTCAATTACGAAAATTCCGAAAGATCGATGTGTATCTGTCGACTGACCAGCTTAACTCGACTTGGAATAATCTCTCGGTTATTACGCCATATCCGATTGTAAGAACGCGATGGTAAATAGTGAATTCACATCAATAATTAAACCTTTTACATAACGCCGATGTAAGTAGAGCGTGCGGTCGCATTGTACCGTGCAGCCTGTTCGTTTAACAATACCCACGCGGCGACTACGGCGGCTTCGTACGGACGAGAGGAAAAGTTGAAAATTGCTGGCATGGCTAGACCGCAAAGTCTGCGATTTTAACTACGATTCATCGAGCATTTGGAGTTTCGATAGAGTGCCAACCTAGTTCATTATGATCTCATAGAAGAATGGGTGCTCTGAGAAAAATACCAAGAAAATCTATCCCTGCGGAAATGTCTTTTTTCCAAAATAGAGATTTTTTTCAACATACAGCTACGTTTCTAGGGAGAAGAGAGCAAAGGAGTAAATGTATTAATTTTCTTGCGCTGCTGAAGTATTCTTCATGATAATACTCCAATAGATATGCCGTAAACTGTATCAATGAATATTGTCGTTATTCGACTAAAATACGCTGCGCAAAAAAATTAACGCACATGCTGAAAATCTCAATTTTAATGAAAGTTAACTCTACATTGACTTTATAACTAACTCTCTCGCAAAATCCAAACGCGCCCTTCGATGGGCTGGGGTAAGAGCTGGGCCTCTTGCCGCGACACGAGGCCTTAAATCAAATTCTCTGAGGCGATTTTTTATTGTCTGAGTGCTAATTTGCACCTCATGCGTTTGCTCAAGCTGAATTTGAAGGAGGCGAGCGGTTGCAAACCGTTGTCTCAACGAAGAAACTCTCAAGTAACGTTCTTGAATGGCAGTTGTTACCCGTGGTCTACCCTGTCCTGGTCTTCGGACATTTATACCTGTCTCCCTGAATCGCTGCAACATTCTGGACACACTTGTATGGGAAACTCCAAACCTTTCTGCAATTCTTGTGTATGTCCACCCTTCTTCTCGCAAAACTACCGCTTGGGCACTGGTAGCTTGGGTCAAATTGCGTGTTTCGCGTTGCATAGCGATCGAGTGTAGAAAATCAAACGAAAGAAAAACTATTGATCACTAGAATTGATCGAGAACAACTGATTTTATAATGGAGCCAATACATTCAAAATCTGATAATATCATCTGTATTGAAGAAAACCGTTGAAAGTGGATAACATATGCATGCATAATTCTGATAAAAATAATTATCATTGAGAACACCTTCAGTTGTAGAATAAATTTGAGATTTCCATAATGTGCGTTAATTTTTTTGCGCAGTGTATATCACAACTTCGAATTTCATCATATAATCAATATTTCATTTGGTCAATGCTTGAGCCTTCATAATGAACAAACAGGCCCCGGACTAAGGTGATCGGCGCTCTGGGCAAATGATCTACTGGCGCCCTTTTTCCAGTAATAGCAGTATTAAGCAATAATTGCTTAATACGGGTGTTTCACAAACAATTATTACGTACCACAGTAAACAGAAAAATAAGACTATAGCCCTATAGATTTGTTATTCACACTACAAAGCAAGAATTAGACATTTGAAAACTTGAATTTTAAAATTGGAAGAGAAAGATGATCAAACCAAGGTTTTCTTTTAGCATTCAACTTTGCAAATTAATCAATGATTTCGGAAAAATATGTACTTAAAGTTAGGTTTTTTTCACGGCAAAGTAACATTAGAGAATTCAATTTACTGCCTGAAAGCATTGATTTTCTGGAATTCTTGAGTCTAGCTAAAGCAGAAAAACCTCTTTCTGCGAGGCGTTCATCCTGTCATTCCTGTCCTACATTTCGGCGCCCATTAAAATTTGGCGCCCTGGGCAAATGACCAGTCTGCCATACTATAGGATGGAGCCTGTGAACAAAATATACTAACTGACAAAGAAACTGTAACACCCAGAAGAGAGCTGTTTAAATTTAGAATTTTTTTTTTGGTTGAACATAGATACCTAATATAGCAAGCAGCAAATGATTAAAATTCGAAGAAAAAAAAGAGTTTACAATTTTTTCTTTAAATTTGTTAATAATGTGTTTGTCCACCGCGGTTATCTATACACTCCCCAACACGTCTTGGCATTGATACAAGAAGATGGTCTATTTCTTCTTGAGGAATACTATCCCAAGCTACCTGTACTTCATGTCTCAGAGCCGCCAAAGTCCGTGGGGGCTGGGGTAAATTTCCAAGCCTTCTACCCATGCATGATGTCTACCAAACATGCTCTATGGGCGAAAGAACGGGGGATCTGGGCGGCTATGGCAGAAGATTCACATGGGTCGCTTCAAAAAAGTTTATACTAACTCTGGCAACATAAGGTCGAGCATTATCTTGCTGAAATATTGCATTCTCGAGCCGGTTAAAGTAAGGGAGAAGATATGGCTCCACTATTTCTTGCAGGTAACGCAGCGCTGTCATGTTATCTCGAATAAAGACTAAAGGTGACCTACTTTTATGTGCAACAGCACCCCTTACCATAACACCTACTCTCCGGTGTACATAACGATCAACATCAAAATGAGGTTCACGTCTTTGTCCTCGACGTCGTCTTACCTTTCTTCGGCCATCATGTGGACCCAAGGAGAATCGAGATTAATCAGAAAAGACGACCTGGTGCCATTTCACATTCCAATGTTGTTGTTCTCTGCACCACTGTAATCGTTGCCGTCGATGCTCAACCGTAGGAGGTAACACAAGATATTAAATTTTAAATTTAAACAGCTCCTTCTGGGTGTTGCACTATCTTTGTTAGTTAGTATTTGTATAAAATATTGAGTAGCCAACTTTTTCGAAAATATGCGATATGTAAATCAAAATGGTGTGACTTCGTCCTAACGTGTGTCTAGATACGAAGTTATTACTTTTAGAAGTCAGGTATCTCTGCTGACATGGGTGTGCCATAATATAATAAAGCAACTGGCCAGAGGCAATAAAGTGACTCTACTTCCAGAGCATTATGATTTTGAAGGAAATGAGAAAGCGAAGAACTTGCAAAAAGAACATCCATGTTAAGACCTGCTAGACCTGACCTTTCTGTGGGCTTGGAAAATACCAATGCAGCGGTCCAACAATGGTAGTTGAATAACAGAATAACCCTCCGGAAAAATACTCCTGGACTTACTCAGTCAAAGAAATTCGTGATGACTCCACCGACCTACACCAGAAAACTGCTAAAGCTGTCACGAGCTGAGCTTCGGGTGATGGTGGGACTGCTGACAGGTTACTGTGGGTACAAATATAATTTGTGGGTATGGGAAAGTCAGCAGATGAGATTTGTAGGCTCTGTGGATCAGAAGCAAAAACAGCTGAACACATGGTATACAAGTGTGCAGAGCTGGCTGGTCTGAGAACCATTCATATGGGGAAACCGGTCCTGGATACTAACGAGGTAACGGCCGGCGATGCTAAATCGGGATTTACTCCAGCGTCGTGAAGACCTAGTGGATTTTGAAGATTTGATGATAAGAAGGAAGGTTTAATTATGTATGTACTTTCAGAGGTGGGGAAAGCGTCTGCAGGGTCTCAAAGATGTAGAAAAAAATCGTCAGGTGTACATACTCGAGCGAGGATACTGTATATGCCGTAAGTGTCTCTGATAATAAATTCATGTTAATCTGACAGTTGCGTGGTGGGGCCGGCCGTACGGAAGAGTTGGAAATGGAAAATAAAATTTTCGAGCGTGCCAGATTTTTAGAGAATATGTTAATTGGACCCAAAGGAAGCTTCTTTTCGAGAAACTGACAATTCGGATGTGACGAAAGGTACATACTCGAGCGCGTCACATTTTCATACAGATGGTTAATCTTGGTGCTGCAGACGTGTTGACCTATTAATCTGACACTAATCAAGTGCAGTTTTCTTAATCTGACAGTTTAATCGTTTCTGTATTTATTATGAAAGTTGTAAATAATACAATTCTATACAACTTTTGTCTGAAATAATTTTACTCAACTGTTTTCGAGTTAGAGAGCGATCTCAAAAACGTTCGAACGTAGAAATAATTGCTTCGGACAAAATTTTCAGAAAATGTTATGCTCTACAACTTTTATAATGCATGCGAAAACAATTTGAAGCCCAGGAGAGGAGTTAATTCAAAAAAAATAATTTTTGTGACCTTTATGGCCAATTTTTATTGTTTCGGCTTGCTGAAACTGTCAAATTATATTTTTCCGTTATTCTTGAATCATTAGCTTCGAAATAAGAAAAAAAGCCACCGCGCTCGTGAATGTACACGTGACGTTTTTTTTTTCTTGCAACTTTGGCGCCCTCCCATACATTTTTGTCATGTTCAAATTGTCAGATTAAGAGAATAGATACTTTTCAACATATAATTAACCACATATATCTGACACGCTCGAGTATGTACAATGATCAGTTTTTTTTACTATTCTGACAGGCTATCCTAGACAATTCCCCCTATATGCAGATCTCTACATATAGGTACTCTACATGCTCCAAGGTATCTCCCCTGATATCTGACACGCTCGTGTAAATCCCGAATTTTCGTCTTTGGCTCCCCAACTACTAAGGAGGTTTTTGGTTTTATCAACACCATTGACGACCTCCTTGGGTTCCTATAATATGTATGAGTAGAGTAGAGAACAAAAGATCTACATGGTCGCATTTTACGCGTGTACAAGGTTTCAGAACTGTAACTTCAAAGCCAAAAAAGTTATGAGAACGTTTCGAAATCGTCAAAATCTCATTTTTGCTAATAACTCAAAAACTAAGAATCGTAGGAGGCTACGGTTCTCACCATTCTTTGTTACTCTGAACAAGAGCTAGGAAATGTGTCATCCGTTTTCTTCCATCTCTTATAGTTCTCGAGATCCCCTCAGTAGACAACGAACTTTTCCCACCCTGTACATATATGGGTTTTTAAACATTGCCTTTCTTAGCGAAAAATGCGGTTTCGTCATTTTTTTTAAATAAGGCTCGCATTATAAATAAGCTACTCTCGCGTATTCGAAGCTCGATATTTTCCCCAGGCACTTCAATTCCTGTTCTATGAAAATCTGTCTCCTCACCATCATAACCATACTGTCGACAGTCAACAAATTTCCACTACTTAACTATCATCTAAGAACAGGTTGTCTCAAATTCGATGAATGAATGATTCACTGAAGAATCTCCAGAATTATATAAAAAAGTTTTCCTAATACTTAACCAAAAGTTAAAATACAGAGTGATTTTTTTATTTGGTGGGGTTATTAGACCTTGGAGATTTTACTACTGAAGACAATCTTCAATTTTCGTTTCTCTATAGTCGAATAAATTCAAAAATTAATTTTTCTCTATGAATTTATCCTCAGGTTAATTGGCAACGGATAGTTTCGAATACTTTTTTTTCTGATTTTTATGGATACCAAGAAAAGACATTTTATATTTTCTTCAGCTGAGACAGAATCGCAATTCTTCCCCGATGATAAAAATAAGAAATTAATATTTTCGAAATTAGGGCATTTAAATACTTACTGCTTTCTCTTCTCTTATCCTGTAGTCTCTCAAATGATACTATGCATAATGTTCGGTATGTATTTGAATGGAATTATCGAATTTGTACAAATGAACAGGCCCACAAATTCCTGGAAACTCATTACTGTCTAAACGAAAACAATTATTCGTATGATTAAAGAAAATTAAGAGATATCAAAATCATTCCCACAAAAGCGGTGATATAACATACCGCAATTTGAGGGACATTTCAATTAAAGAATTCCAAGAAATCATGTACTTTTGACGTGATAACGATTATCATAAAATATTCGAATATTCATTTGAAAAATCTAAGAAATTTTTATAATTACAGAATATTATATAAATTCAAGTGATTGATTATTTCTCCATCTTTTCGATATCTATTTGGATACGTGAAAGATATGAATTCACGATATTGTTGAGAGAAAATCCAAAATAGGTCGATTCCTGCTTTTATTTCTATTCATTGAACCTAAAAATATATTATCTAGGTACAAATCTACCCCTTTTCTCTATTTGTGTCTAGGATCTCTGAGCAGTTGGCTGTTAGAGTGAGTTTATTATTAATTGTATTTTAAATCCTTCTTTTAACTGAAAAGTTTCGAATAATACGAAGAAATTGCTTCTGATTCTGATTTGGAGGTTCACTTTATAGGGCTATGTATAGGAATTTCACATTTTCATTCATTTTTCAGTCAACAATGATTAGACCTATTCTTTGTTATTTTTTTATGTTCCCGATTGTTTTTGAAGTAGGTATGCTTTTCGAATTGCGAACCACTATTCAAATTGCTTATAATAGGAGCGTTAAGTTGATGCCCACAGCATATTCATTTAATGGTTCTTTGTAATATACAATTTAATGTATACAATCGGTCAAGAAAACTCAACTTAAATAATATAAATAATTTGTATTGTTATATAACAATACTAAAAACTACTAATAGCATCAGAAAGATAATCGCCCACCGGATAGTAACACTTCCTCAACACCGAGTAGTCAAAAAAATGCTTCGACATGCTCTGACTTTGGAGCACTAAGCAACGATTTTTCACAAGAGGCTTGCAATAACTGATTATTTCGACTTCTGGAGCATTAAGAACTGATTACTCATTTCGAAAATTATTTGGAAATGATATTTTTTCCTCGAAATTGTGAAATAAAATTGTTTTCAATAAAAAAAGAGCTCAAATATTCAAGATGGATCAATGTTGACGTATAAGAAAAAGATTGAAGACAAAAAAAGCTTTTAATAAACGAACTAATTCGAAATATCTTGCCGACCATAAATTCTTCGTCCTACTCTCTCAATATTTCAAGAAGTCACAATGATTTGAGGAAAGAAATGAGAAGAAATATGAATTCTGGAGGTTTATATATCAGCAGTTTTCTGTACGTAATAAAATACAAATAATTTTGAGGCATAAGGCAATTTTATTTCAATCTATACATAAAGCTGAAGCAAAAAAATACTAAAAGATGAAACTTTATTTCGTGTGAACGTAAGGGTTTTACGCGACAAATTCATAACCCATCCATGTACTGAACAGATCCAAAGTTGCTTGGCTTCCAGAGAAAAGATATAGGTACTGTTATCTGATGAAATATAAATTCGATTAACTTGAAAACAAGTATTGCCTCTGAACTAACGTTTTGAAGTTTGAAGGTTTTCGCAAAATTCGAGATTCAAATGGTGGATTATTTCTAGGATACAGAATTTTTGGAAATTCTCTTATTCGTCTTTGAATGCTATCCTCACAAATTTGTCACAAGACTTCGATTTGAGTGCTTTTGATTGATTTTATTTTTCGAATATCTTTAGACAATATAAAGTGAGATCAGGCGGGAATTTTGGACACCAATCCATCTGTGGATCTGGTCATTGAATTCCCCATACATTTCTTGTGGGCCTAAAAATGACGAATGATGATTTTAATAGTGTTAGGAACGTGATCGACAACTTCTTCTGATTAAATCGACGTTTCGTCGATAGATTCCGACTTTGCTCATGAACAACTAACTTAACTAGGTAAGATTGAGTATTTGTTTATTGGTTCAATTCAATAATATCAGCGTATTTAAGAGCTCTTATAAGGTTGTCATTTCATGGTCGATAATTTTATATTTTTATGAATGTCTTCGTATAATCATGTTCATTTAGTTCAACTTCGTATATCTATATTGTTTCATTCTTGAAAAAGTCGGAATATATCGACGAAACGTCGACTTAATTAGAAGAAGTTATGTATCTTAACCCTCAATCGTTGTCCTAACCCTGTTAAAATCATCATTGATCGAAATGGAAGAGCATGAATCAAATACCTAATTCAAACCTAAAAATGACGTTTACTTCTCACCTGTTTTTGTATATTTGAGCAAATTCGCCAAGATCCATTTTTTTGCAATAGTCTATGAACCTTTTTTACCAAGCTAAATATAGGATTCCTCAATCAATAAAAATATTAATTTCTCAATATAAAATGGGTCGGCTAGATCCATGGAAGTTTGTCTTATCCCCATTTCATTTCTAAGGCTCAAGCAGCGTCCAATGTAAATTTTCCTTCTTATAATTGAAACGACATACGAATATCTTTCGAAGAATAATGTTTTCCATTTTACTTTAAGGACATATTAAAGTAGATATTGAAGGCACATATCTTCGCATATATCTATACCAACATTCACTTCTACAGCCAGCTATATTCCATCTCAATTTATGTGGAAAAAAATTAATATGGATCTCCGGCCAAGTGCCTAACTTCACTAATGTCTAGTGAAAAAAATTTGAAGATGCCTATAACTCCGAAGAATCCAAGCTAGGCCCACCAACGGTGTCTACCGGAGCATTTGAACTCTCCACTCAACCTCAAAATTTTAAACAGCTAGCTCTTTGGAAAGTTAGCAAGTTTAGAGTTTACTGAGAGCCAGAATTTTTCATTCATTGTCTAACCCAAACGAGAATTATTTTGTCTCAAAATCGAAAAATGAGAAACATTTGGCCAAAGAATGATGAACGAGTACTTCTTTGAAGTATATATCTCAAACTGGCCTTTCCATGAAAAAACTTTCAATGATGATTGTGGAGGATGGCCGTTGTATACTCAAGAAATTTGAACAATTTTCATAACGATCATTCATTATACAACCGGAAAACGAAATCACTAAGCAGCTTCTATAAATTCGACTACATTAAGATTATCTCACGACCAATTATCTTGAGAACTCTGTTGCAGACCCAACATTTACCTCGAAATGTTTCCTCGGGTACAGTCTCGACCACATGTCTTATCTAGTAGCCACACGTACGATAAGAACCAGAAACACAAATAACACGATCTGCTCAATTCCATAAAAATGTAATAACCGGCCGAAGAACTGATATCTGATTCGTTTCAGTCAATGAAAAATTCCAAAACCGCACGAATAGTAAAATTATATAATCCGCATTAAATCCAGCTACCTCTACGGTTCGATGGTTCCGCAGACATGAATAATTCGAAAAATAATAATCACGTTAAAAACTATGCGTGAATTCTAGATTTTTTTAGAGCCCCAATTCTGTGCTGCCGTTACGCAAGCAAATTATATAATTTTTATTCCTTTAACATTTAAGAGTATCTTGGCATATGTTGAAATGGGGATATTGAATTTATAAGTGCTCATGGGTATTTTGGTTCTAGAATTTCTGTTTTGTGGAGAGAGCGTGATCGAATGACCAACAGGAAGAGTCGTCTTATTTTAGATTCAAAGTCTGTTATTCAAATCTTGAAATATCTACTGATCCCAGAGAATTCGTGCATTCAGTATAATTTATCGATCACTGGAAGTAGATACTGGTCTGAATTATTTTTCACTGCATAGCAATTCTTTGAAATGGCCATCCTTATGGAAAATGGCTATCGGTTAAATTTTCCTAACTTTCAGTGCGTTGTAGATTGTGATGCTATAGGCAAAATTCGTTGTCTTCTGAGGGGATCCCGAGAACTCTAAGAGCTAGAAGAAAACGGATGCCACATTTCCGACCTCATTTTCAGAGAAACAAAGAATAGGGAAAACCGTAGATTCTTGAAAAAATGAGATTTTGACGATATCGAAAAGTTCTCCACCATTTGAAGGAGAAATTGAAAGTTTTTTCTGAAAATCTCAACGGCACAAATCAGCACAAATGTAGCACAAATTTAAAAAAAAATTAAACTGCAAAAACACGAAAGTGCTGGGCTGACTTTTTTCCAAAATCTAAATTTTTCAGAAAACTAGAATGATTTTTGTGTAAATTTCAACGGCACAAGTTGGCACACGTCTAGCACAATTTTCCACATATGTTTTCGTTGAGAAAAAACGAAAGTGCTGGGCTAATTTTTTTTTTCAATTTCGCGATTTCCCGGAAAATCCGACGAATTTTCGAGAAAATATTTACGGCACAAGTCAGCACAAATTTTTCCACTGATTTTTGAGAAGAAAAATCAAAAGTGCTGGCCTAACTTTTTTCTTCATTTTCGATTTTCTGGGAGATAAGAGGGACTTTCGCAAAAATTCAAACGGTACAACACTGTACATGCATAGCACAACCTATTTCAGTCGTCAAAACTCATTTTTTCGATAAGTGCTGGGCTAGCCCATTCTATACATTTTGTGAAATATTTTGAGAACCGTGTGGAATAAAACAAAAATTTCAACGGCACAAATCAGCACAAACCTAGCACAATTCGGCACAAAATTTTTTTTCCAAAATCGAAAAGTGCTGGGCCAACTTCACACAAATATATATGTACCGAAAACATTAATTTTGTGGGTTAATTTTTACTCACTCTGTCTATAGTTACAACTACTTGCACTGCTAAGCTTTATCATACATTATACCCATAAGAATATCTCACAATAAAGTCGTAACTCCAAATAAATAAATTCCAGATGAATGAAAGAGAGACCAAAATGGTCTTCGTCAATCTCAAAACGGCACCTACTGATCTTGCCCATATTTTAACGACCTATGTGTGTCAATCCCAAGGACAACCACTGTATACTTCCGGGACTAAATGAAAATAAAGAGTCTAATGAATCATTGATGTTTTATAACTGTATATTTCGAATACGATCTGCCTACGACAATGAGGATTGAAGATCGTGCATTTTTCAAACGCCTCTTTCGAATTGTTACTCCTTAGAATTTGGGTAACATAACAAGATGATGCTGCTGCGAGGTAAGAGAAGCCTTGCCCTATGTCATCCAAGGCTCAATGACCTTTTTGTTTGACTATTCCATTTTCCGACTTCTCGACGGCCGTTGACTAGTACCTAGTTGATGTTAGAGACACATATGGTCTTTGTAGGCAGAAAATGAAGTGTTCTGAAAGGACGAGCACTGATGGAATTCTTAATCGATAAATCCCTAAATTAACCTTCTTCGTAAATTATTGTTCAGAGAGGAGCTGGAGAGAATATTCTAAATACTCAACCATGATATTCATTTCTTCAATTTAACTTTTTACTTTTTTTATATCCTAAAAAACCGAAAGGTCCCCTGGCTGTTTAGATTATACAGGGTGATTCATAAATATTGGGACATAGGCTGAGGGCAGATTGTTTGGACCAAAATATGGCGATAGGACCAAATATACCACAATAAAATATTGCTGTGGAAAAAGATAGAGGGCGTTTAAGTTGAATTTTTTATGAGGGAACAGAATAATATTTTTTTCGAAGTTCCAAAGTCCTTTATTAAAATATTAAAAAAGGCATGGAAGTCGCAGGAGGCCACGTAGAACATTTAATTTAAGTTTATTCTTTTTATGTTACATTGTTTTTAATTATGCTTTATCGTCGAAATGAATAAATAAAATAAATAAATCGTTACTTCAAATCCCCTTCCGATGCTCTGAACTGTTCAATTGTGTTTTTCTTAAAAACTGATGAAAAAATATATAGTGAAATTATTAGCAAAAAACGAAAAAAAAATTCAACTTTAACGCCGTCTATCTTTTTCCACAGCAATATTTTATTGGGGTATATTTGGTCCTATCACCAAATTTTGGTCAAAACAAGCTGCCCTTAGCCGATGTCCCAATAGTTATGAATCACCCTGTATATACTTTTTTTATGTATTTTGAGGACAATTATATAGACTTTAGGAATAATTTTTGTTTTGTTTTTGGAGTGTTATCGAAAACATGCCTTTTGACACTAAAAATTCATGTGGCCATTTTGAAATACTCATCTACCCCTCATCCCTAGTAGAAGGTGCATTATTCCTCGATTATACATGAAAAATTGCGTGATTTGAAATGAAAACTGTTCGATCATTTTTCTACAAAATACTACATTCACAAGATATGAATTTTCTGCTTCACTTTTTACCCACTCAGTATATAATAAATCTTTCCGAATAAACAACAAATTCACATTTTTGAACCAACAGCTTCTGAGGAACGAATAAAATCAAATTCGTCCACGCTAGGCAAAGATTTTCTGCAGAAAATAGTTATTTATGTACCAAGGACGAAAAACTGTCTATTACAGACGAGACAATAAAGACAGTTTTTTGCTGAGGTGCATATTACATTTTTTCGTCGACCTCACACACCTTCATGAGAGTAAGAAGCTACCTGTTTTAATGCCTCATCTAGGCATCCGCGATTGCTAATTCCCTGAGCTCTGGTGATTGATGAAGTGTTACTGTTATCCATATCGCTATCACTAACCATTCTTGATTATACTGAACACTAACATTCAGACCACGTACCTAATTTACTGGTAAAATCTAGCCGATTTCCTGAAGAATTAATTTGACAACATCAAATGATAGTTATTATGTTTTCATCGAATTCTGTTCCAACAAAATTGATTCAATCGCCCTGGGATCTGATACCTATTGCTTGGTGACGAAGAGCCGGACGAAAAGTGAATCAGTACGAAAAATACTCGTACAAATACAGTACTTCAAAAATAGTCGATTTTTCGTTCGAAAATTAGTACGTAAAATGTCATTTTTTGTTCAGGTCGACGAAAAAAGATTTTGCATGACGTCTTATCGTGGATACAATTCTCTGTCACTCAAATATCAATATTTGCTGTTGAAATTTTTTGTATATTTATTACCTACATTACATACATAGCAAAACCTGTTTCCAAACTCTCAGTTAGTTACTTCCAATCGATATGTTATGAGACATATAGAAACATTTTTTTTTAAATTAATAAGGAATGCGCTAAACACATTCTTAAATCAGAGCATCTGTAAAAGATGATCATATTTTGATCAGACATCCTAATTTCTAGCCCAAACATCAGGATCATGTCCAGATTTAAATTGGCCCTCTCTGCACTAAAAATAAAATACATTCGAAGACACGTGGATAACCCAGAATCTAGTGAAAGTGGCTAGAAGACAGAAGAAGCGCCGTCGGTTCATGTAACGGTGAACTCTGAAAGTTGTTACATGCCGAAAATCTGACGCTGAAAGAACGTGAACCTTCATTATCTTCGTAGGCGAGTGGTTGTTGGATTTGACTCTAGACTTTACATCTACAGCGTCTCGTGAGTGGTACATCGAAAAAGAAGCAGATCGCTCGTATAGAGAAGCATGCATTATCGAGACAGACAATTTTCGATATTGAATCAACCATCGCTTGAGTCACCACATTGCAACTTTGAAATTTGATCAGAGAAAGTGGCCTTGCGTATCTATAAAATGCAGAAAGATTTTCAAAAAAGTTTCCAATTCTCGAAAAAATTTTTATTCAAAAATGAAGATTTTCACTGTTAGATGGAGTAAAGTAACAAAAAGAGAATAATATGGAGAAAATTAATCTTCAACAATCATGTTCATTTCTCGCCTAACAATAAGAAGTAGGTATTTCAGATCTAATATTTTCAATTGACCCCTATAATAATAATAGTAGTAGTAGTAGTAACAGTCGTTTATTGCAAATATCAGCCTATAAATTTACATTTTATTATATAAAAATTTTACAATTATATATTAACACAAAACATTACTTAATTTGTTTATTAGAGTCTCTGTTGGGTGTTTTCTAGTTGAAATGTTTACATCTTTATGATATTGGGGGATCACTTCTTCTAACTCTAACAATCTAGAATAAAAATTTTTATTTAGCCTATTGATCCTCTCCTTGATCGGCTCAATTCCTGTTGCTGAGAAAAGCAGGTGGTTTGGGGGATTATGCAGAACATTGTTAGGGTGCCTCATTCTAGTGATGGTCCTCAGTGCTGTCGTTTCTGCCACCTCCAGATTTTTAATTGCTGGGGCTTTGCAATTGGCAAACAATGGATGGGCGTATTCCAGTAAGGGTCGACATATAGTTTTATATATTTTTGTGGCACTCTTTATGTTGATACCCTGTTTCTTATAGGTTAGCTTTGCAAAATATTTCGCTCTTGATATGGTCTTTTTTTTAATTAATTTTGTGTGTCTGTTGAAATTGTACCTGTTATCGATTTGGACTCCAAAGTATTTTATTGATGGGGATGGTGTTACAGTCGTACCATAATAATAATATATAAAATAATAATAATAAATGAAATTAAATAACTTCATTATTATCTATAGTTGGGGAGCCGACGATGCTAAATCGGAATTTACTCGAGCGTCGTGGAGACCTAATGGATTTTGAAGATTAGATGGTAGACAGAAAAAAAAGATTCTATAAAGTATGCACTTTCAGCTGTGGGTAAAGCATCTGCAGGTTCTCAAATATGTAAAAAAAATCGTCAGGTGTATATACTCGAGCGTGTCAGATTATGATGTTGTATATGCCCTACGTGTCTCTGATAATTAATTCAAGTTTATCTGACAGTTTGCGCGGTGGGGCTGGCCGTACGGAAGAGTTGGAAATGGTAAAAAAAAATCTCGAACGTGTCAGATTTTTTGGGGATATGTTAATTAGACTCAAAGGAAGCTTCTTTTCAAGGGACTGACAATTTGGACGTGACGCAAGGTCACAACGGTCCTTCGAAAATGTAGAAAAAAATCGTTACTTGTACATACTAGAGCGTGTCTGATTTTCATACAGATAATCTTGGTGTTGTAGACGTGTTGACCCAATAATCTGACACTAATCAGGGAGGATTTTCTTAATCTGACACTTTGAAGATGATGAAAATGCATTTTTTTTCGATTATATCTCCTTGCCTACTGTTACTGCAATTTTGCCTACTCTTAATCGTTTTCGAGTTAGTGGGAGATAAGGGCGAGGAGGTTAGCCACACATACGAAAGGCTAAGGACAGTGTAGAAACCCAGTCTAATGTACATTAATCGCCATATATCTCAAAAACGTTTGAACGTAGAAAAAATTGCTTGAGACAAAATTTGTAGGAAATGTTATGCTCTATAACTTTTAAAATGAATGCGGAAAAGATTTGAAGCCCAGGGGAGGAGATAATTCAGAAAAACTGATTTTTGTGACCTATAGCCAATTTTTATTGTTTCGGATTGCTGAAACTGTCAGATTATATTTTCAACATGTAATTAACCACATATATCTTAATCTGACACGATCGAGTATGCACAATGATCGTTTTTTTTTACTATTCTAACCGGCTGTTCTAGACAACTCATCCTTATACAGGTCTAATTTTTGGTAGAGGTACTCTACAGGGTCCAAGGTATCTCTCCTTGTATTAATCTGACACGCTTGAGTAAATCCCGAATTTCTCTCTTCGGCTACCCAACTACTAAATTTTTACTGATTCAACGGCCTTCAGAGAAAATAAGAACAATGAAAAAATGAAATATCATAAACATCACCATAAAAGCTCAATAAGACGAATAGAGCTGCCACGACATCTTTGGGGTCAAGAAATTGTTGATTTATCCAACCGTATGTCTCGAAAATTGAAGGAGAATACTCCTTGAAAAAGACATGCAGAAACTCATTGCCAAACCTTCGCATGGAAGGCACCAACCATGGTAACATCGACATATCTGCGTCGAACTACTGGTCGACTTCCGAAATATTGTTTCACGAAACAGAGGGCTTCATCATTGCCATCCAGGATCAAGTGATTCCAACAAGGAACTATATATGAAATATATCACCAAGGATGCCTCAGTGGCGGACGATAGCTGTCGTTATGGCTATGCGACACATGAAACCATCCTGCACATCTTCGGGGAATGCCAGAAATTCGCGGTTACGGAGTAAAAAAATTATTGTTATTACAATTACCATACAGATTCCAGATCATTGGAGAATGATCATCACAAGCCCTACTGGGATCACACGGTTCTCACCAACCGGAAAATAACTCACAATATAGGTCCTACTTGACCTCATATTGCTGAATGAGGATCAGAAGAGACTCATCTACGTGGCAATTTTAAATAACAACAATCTAATATAAAGGAGCATTTAAAAGATTTCGAAAAACATATCTTGAGGACCAAATCATATCTTGTGGAAGCTGAAATATATCAAGACCACCCCTTTCGACAATACAGGCCTGTTACCAAAGAATATATACACGAGAATTTGATTAAACTTCCAATGGAATATATTTATGGTTATGGTGGTGGTATTTTATATTATTATATGCAGAAGCGGTACTGCTAGGGACCGCAAAAATGGTACACAAGTACATGAGAAATGCAGAAGAACTAAGAAAATACCACCAAGGAGACGAGGAGGAAAGAGGTCCCTATCGACTTCAAGGAGCCAAGTAGCTGTCCACACCCGACCACCTCAATGAGCATGCATGAAAACCGAGAAAGGGTCCCAACAGAGCTTAATCCTTGTGATATCTGAGATATCTGGAAGAGGGAAATGTTCCTCTGGAGATGAGTGTTAAAGCCGTAAGGCTAAAGTCAAAATAATGATAATGTTAAGCCAAAACTGAGTGATAGGCCTACTACTACTAATTCGGCGTCATATTGATGGCTTTTAGAAAAATATGAAGAAATTATAAGAACGGTCAATTTGTGCTCGTCTTTTCACTCCTGTTCCTACACAATACCTATATTCTATCTTGTAAACTTTGGGCCTAAAATTCAGAGCCATCCACTCTACCTTGAAAAGAAAAGTCACTTTAGCCCAACCAAATATTTGAGATCAATACTTCGCCCAGCTTTAACAGACTGTTCTGAAAAAAGTATTGTTCAACTTTGGCAAGTAACATTGAAAGTTCCTCATTCACTGAGGATTCCAAAATGAAATGACACTTGCTAGATTATTTATTAAATAGTGAACAATTTCTTTTATGCAGAAACACTTTGTTCTGAAGAATTATTAGGTGATAGCCAAAACACAGGTGATATTGAAAAAAACAAAAACATCACTCTGTAGCATAAAAACTATGATGTATTCTTTAAAAATCTGATTGTGGCATCTTCGGTTTCATTAAATCGTTTAAACCTAAGGAAATCACGAGAGCTCATTTATAGGAGTAGTACATATTTTCGTTTTAAGGATTTCACGCATTAAATTGTCTGCTATCAACCTATATAGTTCAGACTGTTTTGAAAGTGCGTTCGGAACACCAATATCTAATATGTAGAATGTGCAGAGGATGATGATTCAGGCTGGGCTGTAGATTTGGAACCGGCTACTTATGCACGGCACTTTCTCAACTTTCATTTTGGATATCCATTAATGGAATACGTAAAATAAAATGCGTATCAGCGTGAACATAAGTGCCGAAAAATTCATAGTGTGATAGTAGGTAGGTACCAACCTACTTGATAATCTTCCTAAGCGGGTGGAATAGAAACTAGAAATCATTGCTAACAACAGTCAGGAACTTTTAAGCAATGAAGGAGCTATCGAATTTTCTGGTAGCTATCAGTGACTTATTATTCAGATGAATCTTGCAAGCAATACAAAAATTTACGGAAAAGTGAAAAATACGTGAATTATACAAGAGTGAAACAATATATTCGCATTAAAAACGATTAATTCCTTTTGGGAATACTTGTTTTTCCACTCCATCGAAAAGTTTTTTGCCATCACATTTTTTTCAACTTTTGAGTGGAAAATACAAATAAAATGCATTATCTGTTGAGTGATCGCATCCATATTCAGTATTCAATAAATAATATCAGGAATTTGAAACAATAGAAAACCTCAAAACACACAATACTGTAAGTTTCAGAGAAGACACCCAACATTTGTGTATGATATACAGGGTGTTTCATGAGTCGTTGGCCAAAGCCCAATGGTGAATGCAGGTCATCCAGGCCTTTCAGAAAACTTGCTTGTTTTGTATCCAAGGCTATTAGTTTCGGAGATACGGGGTGATTCAAGAATATTGACCTGAATTTGCGATACCCATACCTCTGCAATGCAAGGTCCGATTTTGATCAAATTTTGTGGGTTTGTTCACTTCAGAAAGCTCTTCCAAACGGTTCATGAAATATCAATATTTTCAGAGCAGTACTCAGAATATCATGATTTTTCATTCAAGCGCCAAAATCTATTATATTTCTTACATCCCTTACAGAAATTTCGTCATTGCCATGAAAAACTACATAACCCATTCTAAGGAATTTAGTTTTCACTTTGCATGGCACACTTGTCACAAGGGAATAGAAACCGTACGAATTCATATTTCATGTCATTTTTTCGAAATGCGGTCCCCTTTTTATTCTTTCGTTGATTATATTTATTGTCCTTTGCCGGGATTCTGAATTATTTTAAATTCTGTTCAATTCTTCTTCATTTTAAACCCTCAGCACATATTGAGTGTTCGTAAAAAAGTGTTTAAAAGGCAAAGTCGAGCTGTGAATTCTTTTGAAATTACATATTGAATCTAAATACAAATGATTGAAACCCTCTTGGAAAATGTAATCCTTAAGTGTATTTGCTTAACACACATAACTATTAAAATTCATTTTTCCGAGAAACCACAATCTTTTTATTTCCTTTCATAAAACAACAATGGAACCGCAACCAAACGAATTCATGTTTTATGTCATTTATTCGAAATGCGGTCCTGTTTTTATTCATTTGGTAATACATATTATTCATTGTCTTCGGTCGAGATTTTAAATTTTTTTAAAATTTAAATCAAATCTTTTTCATTTTTAAGCCTCAGTTCCCACTGAGTGTGCATGAAAAAGTGACAGACACTTCTGACTTCACGAGAACATTTGCGGCAGAGGATAGAAGAAGCCTGTGCAGAAGTTAAACAAAATCACGATATGATAAGAAGGGCAATATTTATTGGCCTTAAAATCAGATTATTTGATCTGAACTCCATTAGGAACATCTCTTATGATAGTACATTTTCATCGTTGAAGAATAAATTTCAATACTTATGTGTGTTTTGGAGCTAATACACCCACGATTTACATTTTCCAAGATGGTTTACATCATTTGTATCTAAATTCAATATGTAATTTCAAAAGAATTCACAGCTCGACTTTGCATACTCTTAAACACTTTTTTACGAACACTCAGTATGTGCTGAGGCTTTAAAATGAAGAAGAATTGAACAGAATTTTAAAAAATTCATAATCTCGGCAAAGGACAATAAATATTATCACCGAAGGAATAAAAACAGTACCGCATTTCGAAAAAATTACATAAAATATGAAATTGAATTACTTAGAACAAATTATGTAGTTTTTCATGGCAATAACGAAATTTCTGTAGGGGATGTAAAAAATATAGATTTTGGGGCTTGAATGAAAAATCAAGATATTCTGAGTACTGCCCTGAAAATACTGATATTTCAAGAAGCGTTTGGAAGAACATTCTGAAGTGAACAAACCCATAAAATTTGATCGAAATCGGACCAGTCCAGAGTTATGGTTATCGCAAATTTAGGTCAATATTCATGAATCACCCTGTATCTCCGAAACTAATACCCTTAGGATACAAAACAAGCAAGTTTTCTGAAAGGCCTGGATGACCTGCATTCACCATTAGGCTATGGCCAACGACTCATGAAACGCCCTGTATAACAGCTTAATAATAAAGAACTATAGGGTTACTTAGTGGGGAGTACAATTTTTTGCTTACTTTATTTTTAATTCATGAAATCAAACTTCTCCATCCAAATTTTATGCTTTCTCGACTTTTTTTGTTTTTTGGAATGTTATGTTTTGTTGATTTTCACTAGGTTGTAACTGCTGAGACGACTTGTTGGAAAAAACGAATTTACCAACTCACTGACATGACACAGATAAGATAAATAATTAATAATAAAATACAATAACCCATTTTTTGATCGAAATACGAAAACAAGATTCGTTGTTGACAGAAAATATTTTTTGAAAATTATGATGAGGTGAGTGTTAGATAAGTTCTTCTAGATCAATAATCTATATATTCGGATAGTTTCAGCCTAGAGAAAGGACAAATAATGTCCGAAAAGTTGGCAAAGTTGTAAATGTTTTAAAATCAATATAGGTACACTGTTTCAATTTTTTCAAATTCCTAATATTATTTATGGAAAATGCATTATGTTTTTAATATCTCTTTATTCTGTATTACGCTAATTTTTTCAATCAAGTTTCAAGTTTCAATTAACAACGATACTACACATTTTGGGTGTTTGCAATAGATATGCTCCTTTTCTTGAAGATTATATGTATCAATGTTTTTATTTGATGTAATTCTAGTGACGTGATGAAGACCATTATAGATATTATTGAACATATTTTTGAACTGATCATTACATGCTTCTAAGGTTCCATCTTTAGGGATGAGCTGTATTTAAACAAGGCTGCTATATGAAAGACACTCACTATACTATATTACTTTTAGACAAGAAATCATCCCTCAAATTTTTTCGCAATTATTCATTTTGTGTGTTTGATTTTCTTGAAATTTTAACAACAAATTATAGAATTGAATTAATTTCAAATATTTTGTTGGGTTATTTCACTTATTTCTTTGTGTAAGAGGCTATGTAGTGGAATATTTCAGTCTTCATCATACTAGCCACAGGTCTTTTATTGTATTCGATTTCATTAATTTTTAAATCTCCAAAACTGAAAGAATTCCTCACAACATTCATCTCAATTTGATATTTACTATCAAAAGCAATCTCACCCAATGCTTTTTGAAACAGTAATATCACATAAAGAAGATATTGCGTTTCATTATTCAGTTCGCGAAAGATTGTAATTTATCAGTATCAAAATTCCAAAGAATTCTTCAAAGGGATGTCTCTTTTTGCCTAAACTCTTTTTTGAACTGTTGATATTGAAGATCGCTGGTTGTTGAAATAGAACTTAACATATTATAAATTATAAGGGCCAACTTATTGTTTACTCAGTGTATGGTTAATAGCAAACGTTATATGAAAAACAATACTGATGCAGTGACTTTCAATTCCAGGGTGATAATTTTGTCATTAATGAGCAAACAGATAAGTTTTCATTGAAGATTCCGCAAACAATACTATACGAATACGTGTATATGTTACATGACCTCATAAAATTCACGATCAACCACGAAAACTTATTCACAGAAATAGCGTCGACTCTCTTATCGGTACCATCAAAAAATCAGAACCTACTATTTTCCTCATCTCATTTCAGTCAACAAGAGATTAGTGACAACTATCTAACTGAACACAAATACAATATCTCAAAACAAGTGGAATGTCCCAGAAAAATATTTTCAGGAATTTATCTTGCTTCGCACATCACGAGGATAAAAATAAACGGATAGAGACTTATTGAAGAAAATACCACTACGATTGTTTGCTTGGTGACGACTTAATGACGTCAAGAACGGGCCTCTGGAATGAGCTGATAATAGATTTCAGGGAATACTGGAAAACACAGCAAATCGACAAATTTATCAATATTTTTCAATTCAATCTCCTTCCATATGACAAACAGCTATAGCTACATAATCTCCGTGGATGAAATATGAGAGTTCTTATAATTTTTTCAATTTTTTTTTTCAAAAAGTCCCACAAAAAGTCGTAATGTACCATTATGTTTTGTTATCGAACAACAGTACCTACCTATAATTTCTCAATCGAAAAACTTCAAAAATTATTTTTATTAGGTATGCCTTATGAAAATACGAAATTTCAATATTGAACCCCTCTAGGAAAGTTGCTAGGTAACAAAACCAAACCCAAATTTTTGATCAATCAATCGCTCCAAAAATATGATACTCACACCAAGTAAAAGTTGAATGTACGAGGATGTATTGATATCTAGTTAGCCTAGACCAATTCCATGCATAAAAAATATTGCGTTACCATAGCCACGAACAATAACTCATTAAAAGATTCAGTGTGAAGTTTGAGTTCAAAAAAGTAAACCAGAGGTACGCAATAAGTTGAAAGAAAGAAGATGTCCACTGAAATTGTGAAAATCGAAAAATTGGACTATTATGCCATCATCCAGTAGGTACCTGTATTTAAAAGGGTTGAGAGGTAAGCAGATTTACGAAGATATGCTTAATACCCGTGGTGATCAATGACCTTCGTATGCGACCGTGAAAAATTGGACTGCAAGCTTCAAAAGAGGTAAATTTGTGATGTGATTGTGATGATTTTATCAGACCGTCGAATTGGGCTAAAACGGATATCTGAAGCACTGAATATTTCATACGAACGCGTTCATCATATATAGGTCCCAGCGAGCACAAAAACATCTCAGAGATGTTAAAAGTAAGAGATTTCGAGACATTGAACATCCACTGCGATGTTCTGTTTATACATGAATAGAACTTTTATAGAACAGCCAATGTCCGCCGCAGGCGGCTATTATATGGATGTCCCTGGGATGTCACAAAAAGAACTACTCAGAAGTTTTTTTGATAGCCTTTTCATGTACACAATAGAACATTTCTAAAGCGCTTTGCGCACACGAAATCGCTGTTTGTAAGACTTTATATGAAATTATTTTGTGAGGCCTTTTTTCTTTCATTTGAATGTTTGAGGATACCACATTCAATTTTAAATGAACTACAAAGTTTTTAAATGAAATACAGAATACTATATAAGAATAAAAATATTTCAATGATACTTCAACAAGTACAAAAGGAAAAGAAATCACATTTCACATAAAAAATTGAACAACAAAAAACAATTGATAAATATTATACTACAGAAAGGGAGAATAAACAAAAAAATATATCACATTCGATAAAACAAACATAAATAACCAAAAAGAAATATCACATTTAACATAAAAAAAACAGAAATAATAGAAAACAAACTGATTATAATTTTAGATGTACCGAAAGGGAAAATGAAAAAAAATTTATGAAAAATTTATTTTCCCTTCATTTTATCGTCCCTCCTCCTCTGCCTAATATGCCTAAACCAATCTTTGGCATAGAGTTCGAATACTTTCCTAGTGATTTGGAATTTTTTATGGATCACATCTACAAAATAAAAACAATTCAAACAATTAATCCACAAAATATATGAAGGTTAAGATGATTTTTTCCAATTAAAATAACAGAGAAAATAGCTGCATGAAAGGATCTGGAAGATTTGAGTTGTATAGCTCCTGACCAGGTTGATTTGCGAAACGATTTCATTTATTTCATTATTTGTACTGGTATTTAAAGATACAATACAACAATTTAAAGGAGTTTTCAAAAACAAGAACTTTTCTTTATTGGACAATTTGAATTATTTTGTGATTCACAAGTGATGAATGATTATTATCATCGTCGGAAGAGTAATCTTACAAAATATTCTGGGAATTATCAACGGCAGAGATAGATTATCGAAATATGTTGAAATCCTCGATGATATGGCTTTAAACTTTATAAAGTTATTTCTTGAATAATTATAATAACCTTCCATATACCATTCGATTATTCCAACCAAAATACAATGATCTCTTATACCTAGTCCCAAATACACAAATAATATTAACCACGCAGCGTGGATTCTTTTGAGGTTATATGTATGTTTCTGGACATTATACTATACATTCAATTCATGTAATACTTACTTAGTAATTGTATTTGGTTACTATGAAGGGATCGATCCTAAATTCACAATCAAAACCAACACAGAAGTAGATAATATTATACAAATCACCAATCAACTTTCAACTCCGAACAGTCCACAGTCCAAACTACGAAGAAAGTGGAAATGGCGGCAAAATGAAATAGGTGAATTGTATATTGTTTATTTGGAATAAACCTCCCAAGGCAAACTATGCGACGCCAAGAGAAGATATCCACACGTTTACATTATTTTCAACACTATAGTACCTCTCAGTAGGTAGACGAAGAAATGCCACAGATGGCACAGATCAGAACAAATAGAGGTTTCCAATAGCCTTTGGAGACCTCTTTGGGAAGTGCATATAACGTTTCAAAGAAACATCCTCATGCCAAAATTTTCGAAACATCTCAAAACATCCCAGGGATGTTTGTGCTCGCTGGGGTAGTTCACGTCAATTCGGAAATGAGAAAAATTGCTGCAAAATGGATTCCCAAATGTTTGAATGTTGATCAAAAGCGTGCAAATCTAGAAGCATCGCGTTCGATCTATGCTCGATTTGAAAACGAATTTAAACCGAATTGTTACTATGGATGAGACTTGGGTACATTTCTACGATCCAGAAACAAAGTAACAGTCGATGGGATGGCGACACTTTGGTTCTCTAAGACCTAAGAAGTTTCGTGTCCAAAAATCTGGTAGAGTTCTTGCTTCAGTTTTTTGGGATTGTCATGTAGTAATCATGATTGATTTTTTGAATAAGGGTAGAACAATAACCGGAGATTACTACTCGACATCACTGACCACTCTACGGGAAAAAATTGAAGAGGAAAGACGCGGAAACCTATCCAAAGTTGTTTTGTTTCTGCAGGACAACGCCCTGCATACAAATCTCATGTTGCCATGCAAAAAATTCGTTATTTAGGCTTTTAATTACTATTCACCAGATTTGACTCCATCCGACTATCATCCCTTTCCTCAACTGCAAAACAGATTAAAAGTTGAATTTTCTTCCAACGAGGAGGTAATAAAAGCTGTGGACTTCTGCTTTGCAGAGCAAGAAGAATTTTTTTTTTTTTGAAAGGTTTAGAGACGTTACAGGTTTGCTGTAATAAATGTATTCAATTAAGAGGAGAATATATATGTTGAGTAATAGAATATTTTGATATTGAAAGTTTGTTTGGTTCTATAGTAGACTAAGAATTTTTCAATATATCCTCGTATTCTCACTGTCATAAGAATATCACCTATACAGGGTGAGTCTTTGAGTTGTACAAATATTGTAACAGTAGATTCTTGAGGTCAAAAGAAACACTTATTTCTTATACCTTTTTTTCCGATTCCGCCCTGATGAATTAATAGATCTAGATTGTAAGTTTTCATAATGAGCAGTGCCACCTCTGAAAGAACAAAATAACCTGCAGAATAACTATCTAAATCTGTGACACTACACATCTGTGGATCTTAAACAGAGTTTATTCAGCCAAACTACCCACTTCTTAATATTTCGCTTAATACGAGAAAATATGAAGAATGCTTTTATTTTACTAAATATTCATTAGATAGCGTCCAACTTAGTTTCAAGGGTTGGGCTCTTTAAATTTTTGGCATTTTTAATGGTCATAATGAGAAAATTGGAAACGTGGGTGATATCTTGTGTCCGATAAGACAATTTTTTGAGATAAATACTAAAAATAACATTTTTTTATGGCTTTTAAACAGTCTGTGTCTTTCAAATCGCGCCAAATCGGAAAAAATGATACAGAAAAATTGTGTTTCTTTCCACCTGAAGAATCTACTGTTACAATATTTGTACGAGTCAGAGGCTCACCCTGTATATTTTATATCATTCAGTGGTGATGATGTCCCAATATTATAAATCATTGCTGATCTCAGTGAATGGAAATTCAGTAGATATTTGTAGAGTACCGATACGAAGAATTATGAATATTCGTACTAGTAGAAGATACAAAATATTCTTTCAGAAACTGTTCGCCAGATGACACCCAGTTCCAGAACCTTAAATCCAACGATTTACTTTCTTCTGGATGATTTACGACTATTGAATTTAATTTAATTCAATACAGAAATATGACAAGATTACTGGAAACCAGAATTATGTATAAAGTCTACCTATTAAGATGAATAATTAACCATAAATCTTTTTAGAGCAGAAATAAGTTGTATCGAGCCTCGAGTGCCATACCTTCATAGGTATATAATAATATATCCAATTGAATTTAAAATTATTTCAAACTCGTGTTTTTCTATAAACCTGAAATTTTTTCTTATGCTACCATATTCGTTTCCCGATTATCCAATTCAACAGAAAACCGAATAGATACTTAACATGCACCAAGAAGAGTCACAGACATATAATGTTGTATCCCAAGAATTTTGTCAATATTAAGATATAGATAACCCGTGCACCTTGTCTTCTTTTCCCAGAAATATCGAGAGCATCAAAATCTCGCTTCTCCAAGCAGAAAATGGCGCCTCCTATTTACCTATATGAGATAATGACTAAGCTACCTACTTGAGTTATTATCAGTTTCAGCAAATATATGGAGATATTGTCTTAAACGAGGTCAGTTGATTCTGGGTATGTTTATCGAGAAGATATATATTTATAAACCTTATTTTATTCCTAGATCCAGTATGTTCTTAGAGCAGGCTCGAAAGGAACAGTGTTTAAGTATCTCCTATTTTAATGATTGGATTAATCTTCAATAGGAAGTATTTATGGCAATAATGGCTTGAGGCATGTTCCCATAACAACCAAAACTATAAAGAATTGGCCCTATGAAGGAATTCCCATTAAATCATATTTGAAAAATACTACTGAATCATAATATTTCAAAGTAAAAATTCGAAGCCTTTCAATATCTTGACCACAACGTTCTGGATCTCCAGAAGTTTGTAAGACAAGTGAAATAATAAGGCTGGTGGTGTTAAATTGAGGAAATGAATCGAAATATCTGATTTAATATGAACGTAAAAATTGCTTTCTTTGTAATAATTCAAATTAGTTGGCGATGTGGTGTGGCAACTTAAATAAAAGCTCCGTATAGTCATTTGCCTCAGCACTAATTATTGTTGTTTATTTCTATCTCAGAAAAAAATTGACAAGATATCGGTAAAAGCTATGAAAATATTTGTATGCTCCATTATGCCAAGTATTTGATAATCTGTTGAAAGAACGAAACTAGAGCATCTACAGAGCACCTAATTTGGAAAATTCAGTGCATTGGGTTAGGTTCGATAATTTAGCGAGAAGGAATAACCACGTAATTATCAATAATATAATTGAATTGAAGGTGGGGATAATTCAGTTACCGATAGCTTAACAGGACATCAAACGGTAACTACGGTAGATTCGGCTGACTTGGGACAGTCCTGTAACTTGGGACAATTACCCCCCTTGCAGATTTCTTTGTTTCTTACCATTTATGAGTGAAGGGACAAACTTATAAGATTGTGTGGCATCTTTTCGGTTAGTTTAACAATTAATTCCTGTTGAGTTTGCCGTGACCAGAGCGTTTGAATTGACAGGAAAAGTTAACGAATTCAGGAGAGTAAAAGCGCGCTTTTTATGGCCCTTAAGCGGCCCACAGACGAGCAACTTAGTTGACAACTATGTTGTCAACGAGCTTGTAAACCATACGAGGTTGAAGGAATATCAACCACCAACCGGCCATGATATGTCATGAAACAAGGTTGTTTACAAATCAAACGGCAACACGGATCTCATTCATTTATTTTGTTGTTTCATAGGGCGACTTTGGACAATGCCGAATAGATACCTACAAGCGGCGAATTGGCAGCAGGAAAAATGCCGATTTTTTAAGGATATTATTATTTACGTTATTTCCACAAAGAAATTACCAAAGAATGAAAGAAATCAAAGTTTCCTGATTTTGTTTAGTTTTTTTACATTTAAATTGCAATATATTAACTTTCGCTGCGAAGTGGGGTTTTATCATTTAATTACCTTACCGAATTTTAACTATATAATCACAAATTCTAATTTTTCAAAACAATACACCGTTCCAAGTCAGCTATTTCATTTGAGAGTTGAGAAATCAATGGATTTTAACTTGTGTCCCAAGCCTGCCAAATCAGTGGGTGACGTTGAATTCAAGAATCGTCCCAAGTCACCCGAATCTACGGTAGCAGAAATTCAACAACATATTATAATAATATTCTACGATATTCTCAAACAAATCATCACTGCATAATAACTCTATCATCACCAAAATGAAATTGAAACAACAAAACAAACTTCAATTCGGTGACATAACTGACATAGGCTGTTCCATCTTCTTGAGGTTTCGTCAATCACATAAGGAAGCAGATTGAGATTGAACCTCTAACCATATCATTTACCTTTCGTCAACAAAAAATATTGTTCAGTGAAGAATGTTTAACGCCGAAAGGCTATGAAAAATGACTAAACCAATTGTGCTAGCAGAAATCTACATTCTCAGTATAGGTACCATAGAGGATGTGCCAACATCGAAGTTACTCACCTTCGCTCTCGTTTGAGCTCGTCAGTACCGCATAACTCAACCACCGATTGATATTTTTATTGTAAATGATTGATAAGTAGGTCAGAGGAATGAAGAACAGGTTCATTATGCAGAAGAGTTATGTTTTTTTTAGTTAGTACTTCAAAAGATGTTATAAATACAAATATATTATAAAATATAAAACTTCTTTCTCTTATCTCCAAAAATACTGACCCAATTTTTTTTCTAAAAGGAATCTATAGGGCCCCTTCGAATAATTAAAGATTGTAGATTTGATATTAATGATGATCGTATTCGCATTCCTTTATTAATCATATTCGAGGACACTGACTCGCACTTGACCGATTTCCAACTCAATTATTGAATGAAAAATGCACCGGACTAGATAAGACTAATCGTATAGATCTCAAATAATTTCAAATTGTAAGAACCTTTCTCTCTTAATTTTTCTTCTATGAAGATCGTAATACTAATAATTCTATCTGCGTTGTTATCCATTCAGAAAAATCAAAAACAAAATATCTCTTATCAAGAGAAGAAATAAAACAAATTTGTGGTGTGATCATGTTTAGAGTTGACAATATCAAAGGAGGCAAGTACCCAACGTCATCATACGTCAGCAAGTTCAAATGTCACTTTATTTTTTGTCCTTAATACAGGTTCTGTTATTGAAAACAATATACTATTTGTTGTATTAATGAGTTATCTGAGATAATATGTTGTTACTAGGCCGATAGAGTGATGTTCTTGAGATACTGCATTTCCGAATTAAAAACTGAGAATATTATCGAAAGGTTTACCAGATATTGTTTTTGATGATATGGAATTTTTCAAATCCTATCAGTATATGCTTATGGACACTATATGTGTTGTCATGGAGATACAGCAATAAGAGGAGTTGATCGAAAACTTGAAATTTAAAATAAACATTAAATTAATCTGACGAATGGAACTATGCATTGCACGTCATATGAGGATTATGATTATCATTTTCGGACGTGAAATGAAAACATATAATCTTATTAGGGAACGTTTGGACAAATGTAGCTTCAGATCTATACCCTTCCTGACTAAATATTTTCTAGAATGTTATTTTCTGGCTGTACACAATTGCACAATTCAGTACAATTTCAAGAGTGCATTTCACGAGTAATTTTAAGGCAGAAAGTTTAAATAAATATGATTCAATTACAGAGCGAGAGAGTTTTGGAAGTTTGAATTTTTTTGTTCCTTCTTTTCAGCTCCTGAAGCGAATGTCATCGCTAAAGAAGGCAGGCATCAGGCATTTCCACCACCATCTGGGAAAAAATCTAAGTAGAACTACTTTTTTAAATTATGAATAAAAATTATTTTCACGAATAAAGTAGGTAGATATATTGTTTCAGTTTTTTATTTTATAATATCAAAATTCCTATCAGTAGCAATTTTCTCGAATTTGCGGTTAGAATTACCATCTGGGAAAAAATCTAAGTAGAACTACTTTTTTAAATTATGAATAAAAATTATTTTCACGAATAAAGTAGGTAGATATATTGTTTCAGTTTTTTATTTTATAATATCAAAATTTCTATCAGTAGCAATTTTCTCGAATTTGCGGTTAGAATTACGAAACTTTGTCAGGGCTTCAAGAAGTTTGCAAATAAAACATTTTAATTTTTGGAATATTACAGTAGATAGCTCACGTCCAAAACACCCGACACTTGAACCATACCAGGGCCTGTTGGATCAAACTTCTTTACAAATTTTCACTTTGCATTTTGTCAAATTTATTCTAACTGAAATTTTATGTGAAAAGCTCATATGTATTTCGGTTCACGTTTTTTTAATTTTTTCAATTATGATTATTTTTCCTGCAATGTAACTCATTTGAAAATTGAAAAGTACTACGCCCCCTTGGACATACTCAAATTTAAAACTAACCCTTTCAAGGTATAAGAATGGAACAACTACCAAATTCGACAA
This sequence comes from Coccinella septempunctata, assembly GCF_907165205.1. Taxonomy (NCBI): domain Eukaryota; kingdom Metazoa; phylum Arthropoda; class Insecta; order Coleoptera; family Coccinellidae; genus Coccinella; species Coccinella septempunctata. The sequence continues at coordinate 30,618,230 of NC_058190.1, forward strand.
TCCCTGAAGATGTCTGGCGAATGCTTGCCAAATTGTTAAAAAAAATTGCTCAATAAATCCTACTACATTGAGTACAGGGTGGGTAAAATTCGTTGTCTAGGTACTGAGGGGATCTCGAGAACTATAAGAGCTAAAAAAAAAAAGGATGACACATTTCTTAGCTCGTGTTCAGAGAAACAAAAGAAGGGTGCCCTCCTACACTTCTTCGTTTTTTAGTTACAGATCTGAAACTTCAACCATCTACAGGTACTTTTTTACGTACAATCCACTAATGAACTCAAAATATTTTTTCATTCCTAATCATTAGGCAAACTTTCGTTTTTTTAAACGCAAAAATTTATTGAATTTGTTATTTTTGAATTGGAAAAAAAACTTATGTCAGTAGATTCTATGTAAAAAAGTTCTGAAGAAGTTTCAAGTTTCAGATTTGTAACTTCAAACACAAACAAGTTATGAGAACTTTTTGAAATCGTCAAAATTTCATTTTTTGCTAATAACTCAAAAACGAAGAATCATAGTAGGCTACGATTTTACCATCCTTTGTTTCTTTGAAAAAGAGCTAGGAAATGTGTCATCCGTTATCTTCTAGCTCTTATAGTCCTCGAGATCCCCTCAGTAGATAACGAATTTTAACCAATGTGAACATTTAGCTCAAGCAGTTTTAAAATAGTTATTTGTGCAACCACTAACCATTTGGGAAATGCGTAAATACGAAAAATAGTATTAATTAATAAAAATAAATTAATTAATAGTTTCAAATTAAAAGTGCCAAAAACATATTTATAAGCTTCTATCTGAGATTTCTTCAAAATCGTCTAGTGACGGAAATTATTCAATTTTTCACTCCGTTGCGATGGAAGCGCAAGTATCGTTTCCTCATCAGTTTCAGAATATTTCAACTTTTCAAAACGTCAATGAGTTTTAAAAAGTGTCACTCTAAGTAATAGTCAAAATCAGAACAAAGTATTTATGAAGGAGTCTTAGCTTAGAAGGGAAAATATTCAGGATTCTATAATTTTTATTCACATGCTTACTCTATTTTTCCCCATATGACAAAATTATAAATACGTCAGTCATGTTTATCCATCTATTGAATCGGTCTAGCCATTTCGCAGAATAACATGAAATAACATAAACTTCTACACAACAGATGAAAAAATAAAAATAAACAGAAAATCTTCCGAAAATTACCAAACATACATGAGAATAATATTCTTAAACAGAAAGGTGAATGTAATATACCCTAACCTGATTATGCATACAAATACAATAATATAAAAATGTTTCACTACAAAATTAAATTTATTAACTTACACACTCGAAATATCTTTTCATTTTGAAAATAGATGTTGAGAATATGATAAAGAATTATCTAGGCTATGGCATGCTAAAGTTAAAATTAATGGGAAATAGGGTCACAATTTTTTCAGTCAGGTTGTCAGGCAACTTTGAAATGACAGAAACGGGCACGCAACTGACTATTTGAGATGAATTCCATTTTCAACCAACCTATCCATCCAGCGTTTGAGTTACTGAAGATAGAAAAACTATTTGAGTTTGTTTCTATGATAATTCTTTAGTTAGGTTTTAGAATGGTTTTCCCTATCGTCAGAAACTGAAACAAGGGATAGATAGTTTATTGAACTTTTTCTATCTATTTTCTATCGACATTTTTTATTATTATTATTTATTAACGGCAGTAGACGGTAAAATACCGATGAGACTGTCGTGTTAGTTTTAAAAGACATCTTTCTGTTGTCTACCTCAATGATTGAAATTATTTTCTACCTTCAGAAGAAATATTTTTGTCTTTGTATGGATACTCGAGATTTCATTCAATTAATTTATTCTTCTCGCTGCTTATGTGATTGATACCTTCTAATATTTGTCAACGTATAGATATACTATTAGCTTTTTCTAATTTAGAAGAATTTAATCTCTTCAGTCGAACATATAACTTTATTGGTCCACGATTTTGATTACTGAATTGAAAAACCCACCGAAAATCTGCAAAAAAAATTTTTTCGTCATTTAATAAACTCAGCATTGGGTGAATGGAATTTTGTAGGATGCCGAAGTATCATGTTGTATTCACATATTCGAAATCTTCGTCACTGCCTACCCGAGAAAGTGAAGAATTATTAGGATCGAGTGCATACCTTGTATTTTTTCCTCAAATATATTCAACATGTAATTTTCGATTCGTTATCCTCAGATTGAATTTAATATTTCAAATATAATAGCTTCCTTTCTGTCAAAACGAAGGTAACCAGATTTAACGATATAACTCATTCCTTAACCGACTCCCATTGGCTTTTAACGATTAACGAATCAATTAGTACCAATATTAAACAACCCATTAATTATAACGTGAGAAATGTGCAGTACCAAATCAACCTAATTCTGACGATTACTGGAGTATGAAACGACCTTGATGTGTCCGGACCTACCTTTCAGGGAATTATTTCACCGAATATATCTACTATGAATGGCCTTATGAGTCTCTAATCAAATAAAAGTCGAAGACAAAATCATCTGAGTCGAGAATTGATTATTATTGTATTCATTATCAGCATATTCAGAATAAGGGATCAATAATTTACCACCGTATTCTATGATCCAAAATATTGGGGGTAGTTCAAATAATTTGTTGTCGAAAAATGTTTCCACACTTTCATTCATCCCCCAAAAAGTACGTTCTTTGGGACGGATATTGTTTTTTGCAGCAAAAACCATGAAATTTGGTATAACTATTGGTACTTAGGAGCAGAAGTAGCTCAAACAATTCTTGTGAGAATTATAAGAAAATTTCAATCAGCGTACCTACTTCGTTATCAGTTCATTACCACATTGAATACAGGCTGTCTGTAAACAAATGCAAAGGACTTAGGGAGATGATTCCTCGATGAAAATAAGCAGGGGTAGTTTCTATATTTTTTTTTCGAAATCGACTTCCCTTCCAAGTTACAGCCTTTGGAAGGTGATGACGAGTTGACCATTTTGAAATTTTTTTCACGGGTTTTAAAAAACACTGAGTCATAAAACTATACATAATTTGAAGCACTAAGTAGATAATACTCACGCAATGTTTTTATATCTCATAACTTTATTAGTAGGGGTTGAAAATAACAACCCCTTATGATTTTCCTTCAAAAATTGTTTTCGAGGAATAGATTTTCGAAAATAAAATTCTCTTATGGTTTCCCATTCATTCAATTCTGTAAAAAAAAGTCTCTTGCAAAATTTTGATACAGTCGATACTTTTCTCGAAATAAATAAAAACTTACAAGCAGGTCTGATCAGTGTTCATTACATTTCATCATATATCTATGTGTTCCATAGGATGATTACCTCAGGCTTAAATACATGCATCATCTTTCTGCCTCATAAACCTTCGTATTCTTTCGAATATCCCGGTTAGGCAGTATTTCTTATGGTTTCACGATGCTACTATTCGATCTCTCAAATCAATATCCTCAATATTGGGGTCATGTAAAAAAAAATTAAATACTGTCAACTCGCCATCGCCTTCCAAAGCCTGTATCTTGGAGGTCGATTTCGAAAAAAAATCATAGGAATTACCCCTGCTTATTATCATCGAGGAATCATCTTCCTGAGTCCTTCGCATTTGTTTACAGACACCCTGTATATTTCTTATAGCGTCAACTGAAACTATGATTGAATGAAATGAAAAAAATGAAAATGCATAGTATTCATTGAAAAATTTAATTTGAAGAAATCTATTTCTCTTTAGTTTTTGTGATTTTTATCTAAAACGATACATTTTTGTTACAGAAAAAAATTTAATATTGAAATTCGATCTTTTGCGTTTTTTTCAATAAATAGATTTTATATTACAATTATCTTCAACCCTTTTAGTTCAACCAAAAATCGGAATTTTTCTTTATTATTTATACCGAATTTTTCGACCAACCACATACCTACTGCTGAGAAATTTCATTCAATTCTGGTTTTCAAGATCAGTTTGGCCCTGGACTACTTACTCATGTTAGATTCCTTCGTCATTAAAACCAAAAATGTCGGTAATTCTTAATGGTAGTAATCAAGAAGAATCAACGAAGGAGGTGCAACCAAGTTCTGTCAGTGAACCTGACTTTGCCATCTATTACATCATCCCTCTTCCACAAGTCTTCCACCACCTTTGCTATATCTTCTAGGTAGTGAATGCAAATATTTTATGAGCTGTCAATGATGGAACATCTCAGACCTGAAAAATCTACCATTGACAATTTAAAAAGACATGTCTAGTCGAAAAAATTGCCACAAATAAATAAGGTGCTCTACCTATTTTTCCAATGACTGTATCATGTCATCATGCGTATTACACGAATGAAAGGTGAATAAAAAAAAAAACGCACGAAATTCAAATCGGTATCACACACTTTATCGAAAAACATGCGTGAATAGGTCAATACGTGAAAACAGTGAAAATTCTATCAGTTTAACGTTCAAACATTTTATCCTTATAATGCAAAAAGGTTGAAAAAAAGCCCATATATAGGTTTGTCAAAAATTGTCTAACTAGAGGTAGCAAATTAATGAGTGGAAAAAAGATGTAGGAACAAAACCAGTCCTCTCTTTTTTTCTCATAGGATATTTCCTATCCCTAGATTACCCTTTACCAGACCTTTATAACTATATCATTCTAAGCAAACAAGGTCTATCCATTTCCGGCATTCTGGCACAAGTTAGGGTTGCCATTCACAAAGAAAAATATCCACCGCTGGTAGAGATATAATTTTGTGCGTTACTTTTTACTCACTCTGCATTCCACACAATTGCAAGAATACAGTTGATCCCAAACTTTCAAAATCCTCGTTCATGAAACTTTTCATTTATGACTTTATAAGCTGAGAGAATAGTTGAGTGTCATCAACATTGTACTCAATTTCAGGTAAAACAAATGTCCATTTGTATATTTCCGATGATTCTGGACAAACGCAATGCGAGCTGTAGAACATCTTCCTCAGATGGACTCCATCCATACCACATATCCCAGAACGAAGTGAGTTTCGTTGCATCTAACATTCTTTCGTGAATGTTCACCTTGAGGTTCACTGACCGGTTGCATCTGCCCATTTTTTATTTGAATATTATCCATGCTAGATTTTCGGGTGCAAACAAAATACGGTGAACTGGTTTAGTAAACGACGAGGTTCAGTAACTTCTCGCCGCGCGCACTTTTCAGTAGACCATGGGTCTCGGATCTACAGGAAAAAGCGTGATAATTCTTAAAAAACCAGTTACTGAAGTAAGAATATACTTACTTCTTACTTCGTACAGCATTATATCGTTAGGATTTATGATGCATTCGCTAATTATCACGCTTTTATTTGTCCTGTAAGTTTCTATCTTTACTTTTACAGGGTGTCCCAAATATGTATGTTCATATGTCTGTTACATATTTATATAAGATGAATGACTGCTAGAGATTTTCAAAAACCTCACATGCTGTATCTATAACTATTCTTGATGCTGAAATACAGGTTGTTTTTCTGATTTGAATGGAAATTAAAAGTACTATACCGGGTGTCCCAGAGCTTTTAGGCCAGCAAATATCTCAGTTATCTGCGGAAAAAAAAAATTGAAAAAAATACTTGTCGTAGGAGACCATACGCTCTTTCATGCAGCATAGCAAAATCCACCCCCTGACAAACAACCCCCGAGAAACCACCCCTAACTTTTGTTTTTCAAATGGCACCCCCATGTTTGTTGTGCTTCAACTTACAGTTTTTTTCATTTCTCATTCAATGATGTATCATGGTAGCTAGAATGGCATGCAGAATTATGGAAAATAAAAATACAAATGAAATACGAATTTATACGCTCAGCTGTATTGTTACTGCAACATTATACTAAAGATACCGATACCGTAGGAATAAAACAAAGCACAAAAAGTTCTAACATTTTATTGACTCTTTTTTTTCAACATCCACTTTTTCTTGTCTCTACAATGTGGACTAATTCGATCAGTCCAATTAACAGTACCCACTAACGAATTCAATTTTATCGAGTGACTATCTTTACAACTACATATTATGATTTATCATTGATTGAGAATTAAAAAGAGCTGTCAGTTGAAGCCAAACAAACATGGGGGTGCCATTTGAAAAACAAAAGTTAGGGGTTGTTTCTCAGGGGTTGTTTGTCAGGGGGTGGATTTTGCTATGCTGCATGAAAGAGCGTATCGTCTCCTACGACAAGTATTTTTTTCAATTTTTTTTTTCCGCAGGTAACTGAGATATCTGCTGGCCTAAAAGCTCTGGGACACCCGGTATATCTTCTGAACTAAGTTACCGATTTAGTTGATACGTATGTGGAAAGAAGATATTTTTTAGCGGTTCCAAAAATATCAAAACCACATTCCAAAAATTTGGTTAGTTTTAGGACGCTCATGAAACCATCCAGTTTAGTGTTTTTTATAATTCCTTCGATATTTGCCTAAGCTGTAGGAAGTACCTACACGACCCTAAAAAAAAATTTTTTCTTCTTCCAAGAATTTACTTTATTATTTTTCGATTCATTATGTTCTAAAATGAAGAAAAAATACCGCTAATCCTTAAAAAGTTGGCTTTTGTAGCAGTAATTCCTATATGTACTACTTTCACGTGTGTACTATTGAACAGTTCTGTTATTTTTTGATATCGTGAAAAAATAAAAAGGTTATAACTCTCACACAGCGTCTACAGATGTCACCTTTGTCATAAGCAAAACAATCATCTCTTTTGTAGAAGACTGAAAGTGGTCGTCTAGAAATGTTGATATCATGTTGATGCATTTTTTAATGTGGTGTATTAATTTACCTCTTGAAGCAAGAGAAATAAATCGTAATTTCCAGTTTAATCCATGATAATTGATCATTGAAAACGTTATCAGGCAATTGCACAAGAAGAAGGAAGAATAAAGAAATTTGTCCAATTGGCTCATAGCGATTTTAACTAAGAGAAATGAAATTTGTTGAAAATACAGGTGGAAAGCTTTGTACAGAGACTACGAAGTTCATTTTAACTGACCTGATCGGAATCTGCACAAACCATGGGCAAAAAAGTAGCTTATAGTAATTACAAGAGTTCTTTAAGCGGAAATGAATTCGAAATCTGCAAAACCCTTGGCTCCAAACGTCGCTTGAATAAATTGAAAGAGGTTTTTAGAGAGTAAACAATTTGTAATGACAAAAATGCTGCCTACATTCTTTAGATAAATTTCGAAACGACGCAATGTAGGGGCCTACTCAAAAGTTCAAGGGAGTCATTTTTATCAAAATTTGTGTGTTTTATTATCTTCTAGATGCTCTCTATCATCCATGAAAATGTTTTTCATCTTATCTGGGTCAGCCTTTATTTATAATGTTATGGAATCTACCCCATTCAAACTTTTAATGATTTTCTCGAACTACATATACCTCCTATTGATGTGTGGTTTTCATTTCTCAAGAATATTTAATAAAAAGTGTACTTAGTTTATTAAGTAACGACAATCATATTAAATTCAGAAGCTAAAAAGAAAATTATTTTCCACATTTCGCAAACAAAAAGCTGAATTAGGATTTGCATTGAAGCCTCATCCATTACAAGCATTGATCTCTATTCTTTTTTTGTGTATTGTGTGAACATTTGCACGATCCGGCAATATCAGCCAGTTAAATTATTGTTCGTTCTGGTATTATGTCAAGGGAATCGTAAAAATGTTTTCTTCAACCGCATGTGAAACATCACATGATGTAATTTTATCTTAACGGAATATCTCAAGCTAATTTTTGTCAACTCACAATTAAAAACTACCCAAAAGATTTTGAATTTTGCCTTTTTTTTGGCTTTAATAATTCCGGTGGTCATGAGGAGAACGGAGCAACCCCTAGAATGACCATGTACAACTAAACTACCTACACCCACCTGAAGATGCTATTGTGATAGCGAAACACGTGTCGTGGTTTGAAAACTCTTATATGTAGGTATATGTATAATCCTTTTTTAGTTCAACAAAACTGACTTGATTAAATGAATTTATTTCAAGTTGGAAACTCGCACTATACAGGGTGTCTGTGCGAAGAACTTAGGGAGATGATTCCTCGATGAAAATAAGCAGGGGTAGTTTCTATAAATTTTTTTCGAAATCGACCTCCCTTCCAAGATACAGTCTTTGGAAGGCGATGACGAGTTGACAGTTTTTAATTTTTTTTATGGGTTTTAAAAAACAATGAGTCATTAAACTATACATAATAAGCAGTACTAAGTAGATGTTACTCACACGTATTTTTAGATTCCATAACTTTATTATTAGGGGTTATAAATAACAACCCCTTATGATTTTCCTTCAAAAATGGTTTTCGTAGGATAGATTTTCTAAAAATGTAATTCTCTTATGGTTTCCCATTCAATTCTGGACGAAAAAAGTCTCTTGCAAAATTTCGATACAGTCGATACATTTCTCGGAATAAATAAAAACTTACAAGTAGTATACGAAGGTCTATGAGGCAGAGAGTTGATGCATGTTTTTTAGCGGGAGGTAGTCATTCTATGGAACACTAACCTATACGATGAAATAGAATGAACAGTGATCAGATATGACTGTAAGTTTTTATTTATTCCAAGTAAAGTATCGACATTTTGCAAAAGACTTTTTTCTCCAGAATCGAATGAAAAACCATAAGAGAATTTCATTTTTCGGAAATCTATCCCACGAGAACAATTTTTGAAGGAAAATCATGAGGAGTTGTTATTTTCAACCCCTAATAATAAAGTTATGAGATCTAAAAAAAATGTATAAATAACATCTACTTAGTACTTCATATTATGTATAGTGCTGTATTAAATAATTGATTGTTTGGAATTTTGTTAACCTAATTTATTTAGTCAAATATAATAAGACGTTTCGGGTTCGGGCCCTTTTTCAATCTAAAAACAAATAAATAAATAAATTAGGTTAACAAAATTCCAAACAATCAATTATTTCATACAGCAATAAACTAATGGAATAAATATACCAACAAACAAAATTATGTATAGTTTTATGACTCAGTGTTCTTTAGAAAAAATTAAAAGCTGTCAACTCGTCATCGCCTTCCGAAGGCTGTATATTGTAAGAGAGGTCGATTTCGAAGAAAATTTCTACCCCTGCTCATTTTCATCGAGGAATTATCTCCCTAAGTCCTTCGCATTTGTTTACAGACACCCTGTATTTAATTTTTTACGCAAGACAAGTACCTACGTAAAGAGACTCATAAGAAATGTGGGAAATTTGAAATTTGAAGAAGAAATTACTTCCGATGAGAAACAGGTGGTTCCTCCTGAAATTCCAGAGTTGATAGTCTCTTTCAATCTAACAAGATACCGATAAAAATATTTTAATAAGGTAGCCCTATTGAGAAACGATGCGACGGTGTGCCATTTCAGTCTATATATTTAGTGGAAGCCCAAAAAAGTATGATACACGATGCACAGATTTTCATGGTATGCTCACTCCCTTTTATTTGAAAACGGGCAATAAAATCTCTCCTATTAATAGATATATAATTTCTTGAGCGCCAAAAATTTTAAAAAATTGTCTTCGTTTTCAAGGTATCCTTTGAGATTTCTTTGCATTGTCATATGTAGATTCATTAATTGATACCGTGATACATAGATACTTTTGATTGTTATTTTTTATTTTTCCGATATTCAAAGAGGAAGGTTATGATTTCCACATAATATGTCTGTTATCGGAAACTCCTCAATGATAAAAACTAAATAACGCACATGTTCTTTGTATTAAGTGTGCAAAAATATTATACATTCGATTTACTAATCACGAAAAAATTCAACAATTTCAGCAAAAATATTCTAAAAAAAGAGAGGTACAAAGCTTGAAGTGTCAAAAAAAATGTTTTTCTGTCGAAAATCATTCGACATTCACAGCGTAATCTTCGAAAAATAATCGCCAGAAATTAAAATTCCTCCAAAACAAAATGCACACCAAACAAAACATAACACATTTTTCATGTGATTTCATGATTCCTAATATTGATCACTGATAATGGAGTTCAACAATCAAAACACATTGTATTATAGTTTTACACTGAATACTTATGTCACCTACCATAATCAAGGTGACATTCGTCGAGTTCCGATATTGTTGGTGCTACTGGCCGCATTCGAATTACAATAGAACCAGAACGACCGAGAAAATAATAGTCTGGTAATACTAACAGTACGGGAATACCGGAATTACCCCATTAAGAAAGCCCAAATGGCGCTCAATTCATATCTTGCGATCTTATAGGTGGAACACCCTTTATGAGACAACGAATCGTCAATTCACTATTTTTCTCCGAATCGATAATGATGAGACGACATCGATGATATTTGGAACTCAAAGGGATTCAACATAATCTTATTAGTAATCTAAAACGTGTTTGTCGATTTAATGTAAACTTATTTGTTTATCTTTCCTATTTGCTCAAGATTATAAATGAATTTATAGTCATCAAGGTTGAGACCTGACACTATTGTGAATTGATAAAACTATTTTTTTCTGTGATCGAAATGTTTCCTGATTTTAATAATCCAATTTCAACTATTCGCGTTCGGGTATGTTTGTTGTATTACGAATATTTTATTGATGAAGGCTCACTCAGAAAACGGAATGGTTTTCTTCCGTCTTTCAAGAATACAGGTGGTTATTGATCATAGTACCTAACTACACAACTAACGTGCGTTCAAAAAAATTCGTCGTCAAGTAGGCTATGAAATTTTGAAGGCTGATGTTCGGTGGCTGAACGTATGTCTTTCCTTGAATTACTCCATCTTCCCAAAATGTAAACAATGATGACATTAACCTATATATCGTAATTTTGTACGGAAAGGCACTTTTCAGAAAAGGTTACCTGTAAATTTCACCCAACGTTCGAAAAGCATTTCTTTCATTGAGTAAGATGACAAGAATCCAAACAATCTGAGGCGGTTAGAAAAGTTCTTCGTAAAAATTTTAACCGTCCACTATTTTCATACGTAAGAGACATGAATCTTGAATTGATCGTGGTAGTATGTTTCTTTGTAAGAAGGTTCTAGTTACTTCAATCATATGAATAGATCACAGTAAGATTCTCAATAATATGTTTATTAATTCTCTATAAATATTGAATTGATTCAGTCATTACTGAAAATCCATGACTAAACTAAAAGAACTGAATTACATGAAAATAGCTATTGGACAATTTATTAAAATTCAATTCAGCTATAAAAATGGCATGATGCTTTCTCCTTTATAACGTTCTGCTATTGAAGTTCCATAAAAGAAAGTAGGTCCACATTTTGCCTTTGACTGATGCATACTGTCAGTATGCATCAGTTCAGTATCATACTGAACTCCAATTTTTCTCGGATGCTACAAGTAATCACAACCTTTTCAGTTTTCTGATAACATGTCAATCTTTATGGAAACAAATGGATATCTTTTTTTCAAAATCGAGTGGCATATGCCAACGGATACTCCATCCACTTGAGATAAAATCTGAAGAGAGGTTTGTCGAGCTTCTGTCACCATGTTTTCATTATTACTGAACTCTAGAGTTTTCTTTTTTGGTATACCACTTCCTTTTTTGTTTGAACATACCTGTTTCGTCAACACATCGCAAAACAGTACAATGGAAAAATTCATTCTTAATAATTAACAGCAACATAGGCTTCAATGAAGTCGCCGGAACAGAATATTTCCATTTTCCTTCAATTTTCTTTCCAATTTTGAAGTAGAATTCAATAGTAAAAGTCTTTCACACGTCCGTAAAAACCATCTTTATAATTTGCTGATAATTTTAATTCAACAACAACCCAAAATGCTAAAATGACAGTTCACCTGGAAAATAGTAAAGCACGAGCTAAGAATTACGTTTAGACACGAAATATCGACGTTCAAAATTCCATAGCCTACTTGATGACGAATTTTTTTGAACGCACGTTATTAGATATTCAACAGTATTCTCAATACGGGAAAACTATCATCATGAATAAGTGACACATAAACAGTCCCGAATAATCCAAGGAGTATAAACATTTATTGAGGATTTAACAAGGGTATATACAAATAGGGTTACTTATATTTGTAATATAAACTAATATCTGGTATTTGTATTTCATTTGCTGACTATTGTAACTTTTTTATATTTAGTCCCTAAAAATTCATTTGAACATAAATATCTACATTTACCGTTCTACGGTTGACGTCTTGGACATCAGCTCAAATAGGTCTGTACCTCATTGCAGAACTCTCTGTATGATTTCATAGTACAGCTTATGAGAAGTAAATGACTAGGTTGAGTGAGGTTAACAATTTCTCAGCCATAGAATTAGAATACTTAGAGGAATTCAATGAATTATCTAAATCGTCAATTGCTCAAGCTCGAGATAGGAATTTTCTGAGATATATACATACTGAAATCCTCAAATTATGATCTGATTTACGACCTATATGCCTATATATTATTGATAGACTCTGATTGTTTTCAATTCAGTTCATTATGGTCATATAATTTCTATTGTTGAAGGATGCCTAATTATACGGTCCCATTTTTCAAATGACAATTGGACATTACTAAAACATAGGGATATGTGCTGATATCGTTATGGGAGAGAAAGAAGTACAAAACTTTTTGAGTGAAAGAATGATATCATTCAACTCCAAATTCAAATGCCTAATATGAGTTAAAGGCAACCAAAATTCTTTTAAAAAAAAGGGAATATTAGTTCTTAAGAACAAAAAAAAATCTTGTGTGAAATTTCGTAAGGATCCCATCATTAGTAAATGAAAATATTTTTTCCAGACGAAACTCGAGCATCTTCAGTACCTTTATTTAAATTTTTAAACCAATAAATGAAGGTAAGAGGATCATAATGCAATGCAAGAGTAATAGCCAAAAACTGAATTATAACGATTGAAAATTGAACAATATGACCTGCCAATCGATATTCATGAAAGAGATATAAAAATCAATAAACGATATGATCTTTATCTAGGTACCAACCACTATCCCCCGGGGTATCAACAGAAAGCTCATTCCATTCCTTTTGATTATTGAAACCGATACACCAAAATACGGTCAATCAATAATTTTCCAATGAATCAGTACACATCCACACATCTTCAATACTCCATCTAAAGTATTTAAATTACCAGATTTACCAGTCCGCTTCGCCGGACGAATTTTTCCGAAAGAAATCCATCCATCCGTGTGGAGAGTAAATACATATGTAATTTACAAATATCACATTGTTACTGCTCCAACCTTAAGGCTGGTCCACACTATTAGTGTTCGTGCCTATACTACTTGTGCGGCTTGCGAGTAATGTGGACGATAGATCGAGCATACTAGACAAGCCCAAGACAGGCGAGCACGAGCACGAGTAGTGTGGACCAGCCTTTACGATGTGTAGGGACTGCCACTCTGTCTGCAGATGGTTAATGCCTACCTCAATTCTAACAGCGTAAAGTGATGATAATTAAACTCACAATTTTAAGAAAATTATTGATCAAATTAAATGCTGCTAATAGTTGGGGAACCCAAGAGGGAGATTTGGGAGTTACTCAAGCTTGTCGATTTAATAGAGGGGGATATACTTTGGACCCTGTAGAGTACATCTACCAAAACTAAGAACAGCCTGTCAGAGTAGCAAAAAAAAAACAATCATCTCAGATTGAGATCTATGTGGTTAATTAGGTACATGTTGAAAAGTATATACCTATCAAAATAATATAATCTGACAGTTTCAAACAAGTCAAAACAATAATAATTGGACCTAAAGGTCACAAAAACCAACTTTTTTTTAATATCTCCTCTCCTCAGTTTCAAATTGTTTTCGTATTCATTATAAAAGTTGTAGAGCATAACATTTTATATAAATTTTGTCCGAAGCAATTTTTTTAACGTTTGAACGTTTTTGAGATATATGGCGATGAATGTACATTAGACTGGGTTTCTATCTTGACCTTAGTTGGCCTTTCCCATGTGTGCCTAAGCTCCTCACCCTTATCACCCTCTAGCGCGAAAACGGTTGAGGGTATGAAAAATTGCTCCAGACAAAACTTGTATAGAATAGAATTTCATTATCTAAATTTTCATTAACTAACTTTCATAATGAAAACAGAAACGATTAGACGTACAGGAAGGGAGACATTTTGAAAAAATGCCTTGTTATAATCCTCAAACTATCAGATAAGAAAACTCCCAGTGATTAGTGTCAGATTAATGGGTCACCGAGATTGACCATCTGTATGAAAATCTGTATGTACAAGTTACGATTTTTTTTGCATTTTCAAAGGATCGCTGTGACCTTGCGTCACGTCCAAATTGTCAGTATCTTGAAAAGTAGCTTCCTTTAGGATCAAATCCCCAAAATATCTGACACGCTCGAAATTTTTTTTACCACTTTCAACCCTTCCGGTACGGTCTGCCCCACCACGTAAACTGTCAGATTAACATGAATTTATTATCAGAGACACGTAAGGCATATACAGTATCATAATCTGTCACGCTCGAGTATGTACACCTGACGATTTTTTTTACATCTTTGAAAACTTGCAGACGCTTTTCCCACCGCTGTAAGTGCATACATTCGAGAACCCTTTTTTTCTTTCTACCATCTGATCTTCAAAATCCACTAGGTCTCCACGACGCTCGAGTAAATCCCGATTGAACATCGTCGGCTCCACAACTAAAAGGCATGTTATGTGATGATTAGATGCCAAATCCATTTTCATATTTATCGTGAAAATTCTGGATGTAACAAAGTATTCTTTCGAATATAGTTAGACATATAGCGTCCTGAACTTATTTATAAATTTTTTCCTTTCTTTTGTTGCTGTTGAGAAATATTTTCATGAATGTCGCTTTTAGGGATCTGTCAGCCTCAGGATGAGTTTAGGAAATAGAGTCATTCGGGGTAACTGAGCGCAGTGGGTAAGTGTGCGCAGTGCTTATATCTCGACTATGCAATGTATGAAAGAGGGGTTCATTTGAGTGAAGCAAGGGCGCAGGATCGCCATATTAGTTTTTCATAGGAGTGTGCCGTGCCACGTTTCTTTAACTTCTTATTTGCAATCAATCAAATTCACTAGTTTTCTTGTTAATTTTTAGTATCTCTGCAAATTCTGCCAGGTCCAAGTTCCGAGTCCGACAGTGTTAAACAATATTTCATTCGATCATGGGCATATCAATCTAAATATATAATAAAAAATTTTAGGTTCTCTTAGCTGCTCAACTCTATAAGAACGTCAATTCAAATTTTGGCATACTGGGGAAAGTGTGCGCGGGTAAGTCATAGACATAATAATATATGGACTGGCCGTCACGTGACTTTCGGGAAGAAATGGATGTCCGGAGCATTAGAGAGAGAATCACCGAGAGAGATAGACATACTTTGGGCTAAAGATTTAATTCCACTAAGGTAAAGCATTGGTCAAACACGAATTTTTCTAGTATTTTGAAAGAAACTTATGATTATTTTGACCAAAATAATTTATAAACATGTTGAGGAATCATCGGAAATCAGTTTGAGGTAATTATGCTTTGAAATTTGTTAGCAATTGACGAATTTGATCGAAAAGCCATCCGAGCGAAAATTATTTTTATTTCTGGTTTCAGGTCCTATTACTGCAAAATCGTTACTTGAATCAATGGAAATATATAATATTTATGTAAGAGAACTAATTTATGCGGAAATTTTCGGAGAAAAAACCCAAAAATAAGGGAAATAACTAATATGCACTATTTGAAGATAGAAGGCAAGTAATAGTGCGTTTTTTGGTACAATCAAATTTTAAATTGGTTTGAATCTTTCTTCAATTAATTTTATGAATCAATTATTTTATATAGTTTTCAGGAAAACAATTACTGAGATTTAAGTATGTCAAAGAAACAGTTCGAAATATTGAACACCCAATATTCCTTAAATTCCCAGTCAAGGTAGTTGATAAAAATATTTGAATAATTAACTGTTTGAGTAGAGGTGCTTTTAGCAATACAGAACACATACAGAGGTATTCCTTTAAACCCAAAGGTTTATCTAAGTCCCCAAGAAGGATGATAAATAAATAATATAAAATTGGACAGATTTTTATTAAATTTAACCCTCTAACACCCAAGTCCGCCTTGAGACTCGTTGCATATAAGTGGATACAAAATTATTCTGCCTCCAGTATAGGTTCATTTTGTGAGTATACAGGTGTTATGTAAATCAGTTAACTATTTGCGAAAAAAAGATGTAGATTACATAAGCTAATTTGAAACTATACGGAAATAATTTTAAAAAAGAAAAAAAAACTTGGGCATTAGAGGATTAATATTAATTTTTTATTGAATATACGACTTTAGCCTGTCAGCGTAAAAGAGAAATTCTCTCTTCTCGGTGGGCTTTCACACTCTTCGCTAAGGAGATCATTCACTCATCCTGGATTTCAGAAATATCAACAGGATTGAGCTCTGATGTATGCTGAAGTTCTTCCCTCTAGTTCGTGATTTTATTGTCTAGGTCCTGTCGGAGCTAGCTGAACTAGCTGACGGGTTAAAATTTATTCTCCTCAAAGCTAAAGTCCATTTTTTCCTTAATATTTCATCCTTCGTAAAGCTAAAATTATACCATTTTACTACAACTACAATCACAATCACTCCAAGACTACTTACGAATGAAATTTCAAATTTTCGCCTTTCTTATATCGAGCCTTGCAATTGAATGCAGCACAAGTCCAAGGCATGATTACTTACTACTTCCTGAAAATATAAAAAGTGAAAGAGTGAAAAAAAGAACAGTAATGATAAAACTATGAAAATTCTACACCACTTCACCGAAATCACTTCAACTACTGCCGAAAGCTGAAAACTGATGAACAATAATCTTCACCTTATTAACACTCAAACAACCGCAAGTCACTTCACAGAAATCACTACAAACAACCACTATCGAGAGCTAGAAACGCAAAAAAGTAAATATTTATTTCACGATATTCACGCACGTAAACAAAGATTAACCTCAATCTTTTGACAAGGCCCAAAAGCTTTGCATCTCATTCTCCGGACAATGTTCTCTCTCGCAGGGCCAGTCCACGCTTTATTAAGTCTATGGGGTAAGTGTGCGCATAGATTCATTATATGGGCATTAGTTCAGTGAGGAATAAATTATGACATTGTTGATTTTCTTGGTTAAGACTCGATCAATATTGTCCTATTTGTTCTGAAAAATATGAAGAGCCAAGAATTGTGGCACGAACAATAATGCACTGCTTGTAAAAAGGCGCTTCTGTATTGACAATAAACAGCATTTCTCTAATATTGTAACATTTTGATGACATTATTTTGTAATTTGTTTTGATTGTGTGGTTCACTAAGCACTGCGTTCACTTACCCCGTGAGGGTGCGCACACTTACCCGCAATACGGGGCATGTGAACGCACTCCGACTTTCTCTATTAAATTCTTTTTTGCGGAAAGAAAACGTTTTTGTTTGTTTGCTTTTTGATGTTTTCTTATAGATTAAAAAATTCTCTATCTTATGAATATGTTTTAATTTTCCTAGCTTCAACATTTGAAACAGGGTATGGCTTGAAAGGCAAAAGTGCGCACAGTTGCCCCGAATGACTCTATATATGTAGTTCCTTTTTGGAATTGCTTACAAATCATAAGAAATTACATTGCTTCAGGCTGTAATCATATATATTAGGTTGGGGAAAAGGAAATCTATTATTTTTACTTTCATTTCATAGCTTTATGTACCATAGTTACAATCATTCGTTTTGGCTCAAGTATGCGCCCATTTTTTCAGTTACTCGTTGCCATTTAGAAGGTAATTTCATAATGCCCCGTTCTCATAACGTCTTGTTCCTATTGGCAAAAACCTGCGTTAGCCAGTTTTAACACGCCTCTCTTGAGGACAACTTCACACCACCAAGAGCATTTGACATCGACAGAAATAGATGGTAATCGCTTGGGGCCAGATCCAGACTATGAAGTGGATGCATAAGAACCTCCCAACCAAGGTCCTGGAGCTTCTGGAGGGTCATTATAGACATGTGCGTCCTGGCGTTGTCCCGGTGGAATGCGACACCTCTTCTATTGGACAATTTTGGCCTCTTTTTATCGATTGCTGCTTTCAATCGATCTAATTGCTGGCAATAGAGATCTCAATTTAGCCTCTGACCATTAGGCAGTAGCTCATGATAAAGGATACCTTTTCAATCCCACCAAACGCACAGCAAAACTTTCCTGGGCGTCAATCCTTGTTTGGCCACCATTTGGACGGCTTCACCGTTCTTCGACCATGAAAGTTTTCGCATGACATTATCGTATGTGATCCATTTCTCATCCCCAGTCACCAGCCTCTTCAAAATAGGCCTGATTACGTTCCGTTTAGCCAAGGAATCGGAGATGGAAACACGGCCTATCAAATTTTTTTTCCGTTCGATTTTTCAGCTCGTGTGGCATCCAAACATCAAGCTTCTTTTTGAATCCAGCCTTATGCAGATAATTCAAAACTGTTTTGTGGTCGATCCTTAGTTCCTGAACGATGCTACGACAGCTCTCATTTCGATCTACTTCTATCATTTTCATGATTTTATCGACATTCTTGACTATAGGCCTCCCAGTGGGTGGTGCATCTTTCACATCAAAATTACCGGAACGGAATCGATGGAACCAAAATTACGCGTGATTGCTTGTTACATCAGTATTGGCACCATAAACCCCATTCACATTTGCAGCCGCCTGATTTGCATTTTCCCCTTCATCAAAGTAAAATTGTAAGACATGACGAATTTTTTCTTTGTTCACTTCCATCTTTGACTCTTTAATTGACAACTGAATCGTTCGGTCATAACAATGACAAAACGTGTTTTACTAGTACATGAATTCCTCTTTCCAACGAGTGTAAGTTTGTCCCAATTCGATACATACATGACGAGGTATTGGTCAATAAAAGCATCTGTCAAAAAAATAATGGATTTCTTTTTCCCCAACCTAATATTTACTGAAAATAAAGTAGGTATTACTTATGTTACCCTGAGTAAGTAATATAAATTTCTTATGATTGAAGAATTATGGAATGGTTCAGTACTTTCCAAGTTGATCTATTACAAAAAAAAAAAAATTTCTCTTATTGTAGATTCACAAAATATTTAAAAAAAGCCGTTTCATACAAAATGCATAAATATATGAAAAAATAAATTTTTCCATAATTTTTTTCGTGAATTCTTCCGATGTTTCAATATTTATTTTATCATTTAAAGCGGAGACATATTCAACATATCAAAGATCATAAAAATCATTGCAGCCGTTCTAAAGTTATAAATGCATGAGGAAAAAGTTTTGAACCTTGGACCCTAAACACCAATTTGGCACTAATGTCAGATGATACTGAGGTCAACCTCATTACACAGTTTTTTAAAGGACATTCGGAATGTGGACTTTTAAGTCCGATTATGGAAATTTGTAAGGATCCCAAAAAAAGACTTTCGAGTTCAAAAAATTCCGGAGAAAAAATCCATGTTTTCGGAGAACGATTCAGAATCAGGGGCCTGACGGTTCCAGATTTTTTTGTTGGATAGGTTCTTGTCCACGAACATCTCTGGAATTCAAAAAAAAAGTCATATTAGATAAATCAGGATTTACTCCGACGCCGACGTGTTATGATCGAATTCAGAGAGAACACAACTTATGAATTGCATCTTTGCAAAATAAATGTTAATGGTTCAAAATCCTGTTTCAATACCCTGTATGAACGAAGCAAAATGTATGGTAATCATTTCGATCCGAAATATATTGACCTACTAGTTCCAAACGTCGTTTTTTGTGTGAATCCATCTCGGATGTTTATAATAATTAATTGTTCAGCAAAAATAGATCACGTGCGATCAAGTCATCCACCTTCTTCGGATGAACAGTTCCAGATGTGCTAGGCCTACTCTGCTACTGGAAAAGCGTGGTAAGCATTCCGGAAAACAGCTAGTCCGCATATATCGCCAAGACAATTAGTTTATTCGCAAAATTAAGAACAATGATCTATAAAATGCTTATCAATCAGTTTGTTGTTCCAACAAGTTAATAGTGTTAACGTAATCAAAAGTGTTTATTTTTATTGAGGTTTTCAAACAATTTTTTATGTTCCACTGAATCCAAGAGAGAAATGATATGATCGGGCGGTTGTAGCATGATGTCAAAAATTGCCCTTTCTTTGATTTATCACAAATATCTTCAAAAATAACCTCAAAAATCTCCATTTGAAGACGGCATTTACTAGTTCTTAATTTCTGCTTTCAATTTTGTACGTAAAGCCTTGATTTTTTTTGTCAACCCGTCGTACGTAAAGGAAAATTAATAAAATCTATTTCATATCAATAATCCATAGTCATAAAGATAAATTTTCCCAATAATTCACAAGAAAAAAAGAAAATATATCTTCTATGACCATGGATTATTGATATGAAACAGATTTTATTAATTATACTCTACGTACGACAAAAATTCTGAAAATCCTAAATAACTCAGGAATTATTTATTTTAGGAGCATTAACATGTAAGAACACTATCATTATTTTTCTTCGCAGAATC
Source organism: Coccinella septempunctata (assembly GCF_907165205.1). Lineage (NCBI taxonomy): Eukaryota > Metazoa > Arthropoda > Insecta > Coleoptera > Coccinellidae > Coccinella > Coccinella septempunctata. The sequence goes on from NC_058190.1 coordinate 30,638,813, forward strand.
CAACGCAATCATAAAAAATTTGGGTTCTAATTTGAAAAACGAAAGTTATGTGCAAATATTGATCCCCATTTTTGACACAACATTTGGAACACTCTGTGGCAAGTTTTTAGAAATTCAGAAAATGTACAATTTTCCCACATTCTTCGACTTCAAAAATGTGAAAACGGTTTGTGCTTAAAATATTTAGAATAGAAATATCGAACATAATAGTGATTACGCATATCTCCTATTTTTTCAGTTTTTCCTCGATATTTTGAAAACCATTTCGACAAATGCAACGATTTGAGCAGAAATATATTCAGAATTGAATATTCTATCATATCAGGAACTGAGTGCTTAGGCTTCAATAATATTTTAGCTCAGTAGATAATGTCGAACAATATCATCATCGAAATTTTCAAATTTCAAATAGGTCCAGTTCTCCAGAAACGTCTAATAGGCCCTCGAACTTGGTACACTCTGTAGATATGAAAATTTGGGATCTTCAGAATTTCAAAATTATCTCATCTGGACATTCACAAGGTGGAACAACTCATGTCAGTGAAAAAATAGGTATAATTAGGTTTTTAGTTCATTCAGGTAACCTAACCTCTTTAAAAGTTCTTAAATCTTAAGCTGTTGCAAACACATTGATTCTTCAAAAAATTTATTCATGGGGGATACGTGTAAGAGACAAAAAAGATTTTCCACCACATCAAACATCGAAGAAAGCGTAAGGGGTGAATCCTTTTATGTTTACTAATACAAGGTGCTTCACCGCGATTGACTTTTATGGAGCACTAATCACAATTTTGTGCTGAAAATTTGTATGCTGATGTTTTTCCCTAAAATATCTTCTGGCGTCATCAACTCCCGGTTATACAGAAAAGTCAGTACTTTTATATTCCAAATGGAACACCCAGTATATCTTTGCATCGTTATATGGCTGAATTCATGGCAATTTCAACAGTATGTGTAATTGTAAGTAATTGGGATTCTTATGAAAAAAATGGTAACAATGTTCGCTGTTTGGAATGAAAAAGTACAGGGTTTCCATGAGAAGAAAACCAAATTGGACAAATCGAATTCATCAAAACTTTTTCAAATAACAAACAAGTAGCCGGAATAAAAATGTTATGTAGCGTACTTACACTACGACACTCGAAGTTTTCAGCTGTGAATTTGAATCTTGCTAGAAGTCAGGCAGGTCTTCAGGATGATAAAGCCTTAAAACGCAACTAAAAGTAATAGTGGGCGGATGACCATATTTCGTTAATGAAAAAATATCAAAATACCGAAAATTTTTACGAAATATCTCTTGCCCCTCTTCCAATTTCGTCAATGAAAACGCGAGAAAGGTTTTCATTTTTGACCCCCAATATCTCAAAAGGGGAGCATATTCTCCCCATATTTCTTCACGAAATAGTTAACACCTGTGAACTTCGTGTGTTCGTTTGTTTATACGGAAATTGTTCTTTAAGGAGTACCGAGGCAGTAAGTATTATTGGAAACATTTTCATAAAAAAAACAACGAGAGTAGCATCATATTGAGCGAAGTCTAGAGTGGATATTTGTTAGTTTCTCGTTTGTGAGAAACAACCATTGTTGAAAAATCGAACAAAGAGCCGTACTTTTTATTTGACGAAAAATTTTCAACATTCCATTTTTAAACTGCCTGAATTATTGTTTAATGTTTGTTAAATAGGTACCTTTGATATTTATATCTAAAATTCGTGAAATTCTGTATTTTCTCATGTCAAAATTACTCAACCAATATACGAATCGAACATATTTATAACAAAAGAACTATCTTTGATTTACTAAATTTATTCAAAGTTCCAGATTCGCACTGTATACTTATAATCGAGCGAAACCACGGTTGTACTAGTTAGAGATAATTTCTTCAAATTGATTGAAGTCTCAAATGATATATGTATTAGATTACATGTTAAATCATTTATACCAAACACGAGGAATTTTTATCGCATGAACAGATAATTAGCTCAAAAAATGTTATTTTTGACTTGAAACCTGAAGTGCATAATTACTGAGTATTTCGTATTTCTGATAAGCACTTTCGTCGATTTCAGTGTTTGCTCAATAATGTGTTGTCTCAAAATTCTACTCGTAAACTCATTTACCTTTCGAAAAAATATATTTCCTTCTTAACTATAGGTATATATTTTTCTCACCATATGGTTCATTATACAGGTATAAACATTTGGTTTAAACTAGAAACTTATGATTTCTCCATCGAGAAATGAATTCAGATCGGCACATCCGTTCATGAATGAATCGAAATTTCATACATTCATATGAAAATTCATCAGACAAACTAGACAAATTTCGTAAATTTTAGATATTGAATACGAGACATAATAATTATTATTATTTCCTTATTCAATAACTCAGTCTTTCCTCTTTCCATAATTATTATTTCGAATTCTGCATAGTTTTTGAGGTAAGCTTGGAAGTTGAACCCAATTCGTATCGAATGCCATTTAATCTTTCAATTGAATAAATTCTATATTCCGAAAATAATACACTAAGTATTTAAAAGGGCAACTCCAGGACTATGACCAAATATCAAACTGTTAGGCAGGACTCAACAAGTAGGGGATCACTTATCTATCCAAACAAGTATTTTCAAGATAAACATCTCCACCTTGTCTCAAAAAATCGTTTAAAAACATTTCGGATTGCCTGAACAGAACATACATTTCAAAAATATTTTTGGCGCTGTTGGTTGAGAACAATCTGGAATAAGATAAGGGAAACCTAAACAAAACAAGAAAAAATCTTATTAGTGATGGTTACCCTGAACCCTAGTCACTTCGTCATTTTTGAGTTTCACAAAAAATTATATTTGTTTTTTTTTCTTGCGTTCACATTCCTAAGAATGAAAGACTAATTGTTTTGTGATTCAAGTAGCGTTCAGTATTTAGATGTGTAGACGCTCTGGTTATGAATGGGAACAAATTTTCGAAATCCATAGGCGGAGATTAGGGGGAGGTCGAAGGGTCGATTGCCACTTTCTGGGGAATAAATAGGGTGTAAGTACATTATAGTTTGCAAAAAATTGAAGGTGTGATATCTCGTTAAAATAAATTTAAATATTAATAATATTCATTATGTATGGAGTGCATGGCCCAGCTGACTGACAGCGTAGTTATGACCTTAAATGTTTGGCGAAATGAAAAAGGGCTGCACAAGGTTTTTACTGGAACACTTGGTCTCGTGCCACATTTGGTTTCTCAATTCAAGTCAGAAAACATCCACAACCAGTATGTATTCCCTAATTTGGTCAAGCTTCTGCAATTGTTTTCGACTATCCCTGTATCAACTGCAAGGACAGAACGATATTTCAGTGTCTTGAAACGGATCAAAAAGAATTTGAGGAATACTACGACACAAGAACATTTGGCACAATTACTAGAACTACTATTTCTGTTTATATTCTTACTCGTGTTCCTTTTAACTGTACTTATTTCACTAAATACCTAACTTCACTTTGAAAACTTATGACAATTACAATTACAATTGTATGTAATATTTCGTCGAATTTTGTAGTAGAGGCAAGTAGTTGCACAAATCAAACTAATATTATAGCATGAAACATGAAACCATTTTTAGTTCAAGATTTTAGCTTTCCGCCATTGCGAATCCTCCTGACTTCTAGTAAGTGGTTTTCTCAGTCTTTTCATTAATAGAATTCACAGAAAATAAATCTGTTTATGTTGCAGTAATGTTCTATTGAATATTTCACCGAAGAAAAAACGGAAATCACAGTTCACCTTTCGCAATATGAGAACTAATTTTACGTTTTATACTCATTTTATTTAGTACTTAAAAAGTGAGTATCTTTTACTTTTAGTATCTTTCGATATTAATTAGGCTCAAGAAATGTTTGATATTATTAGGTGTCTGAAATAACCAAAGGTTTCGAAAATGCTTCAAAAATTCAATATTATTGAATAGTCACTTTCAATCTGGAATTTATTTTTTTTATTTCTATTTTAGAGGAGTGTATAAAAGTTCAGCTCTACTTTCAGCCAGTCATAATACTTCAAAATGGAGCAGAAACCATCAGATATGTATCATTTTTATTAAATAGGTAATCAAAACCATTTAGGTATTGGATTATATTTTTCAATATTGACTTTTCTTCACTTCAACAAGTGGAGTTCAAATAGGTACTGATATACTGATAATCTCCTCTAGATTCGGTTTACTCAGTTCGAAGCTACATTCGTTTAACTTCTTTCTTAGACAGTCGTGATTGATAGTGTGAATCGTTTATTTCTCCCAACAAAAATAATTACCGAGCATCCTGACTGATTGGAACTTTTCAGAAGATTTATGTCCATCAAAACGTTGATTTCTGAGAACGGCAGAAAAATTCCCTTGGACATAGGAAAAAAACCGAAGTGAGCCAGAGGTTCCGAAAAGTCAACAAGAGAGTGATAAGGACATTTGCGTGCGATAACAAAAAGCATTCCCTTCCATATAAATATATCCGAATAAGATTCTTCAGAACGATAATTTCTTCATTTCCTTCTTCTTGATTGTAGTGAGGAAAGGTGAATGTTCTTCGGAGATGCTTTACTAAACGAATTATGTGCCTTATTACTTAAAGTAGCTTTTTTCCATTATCTTTCTATGCATTTCTGTCGCTATTATTAGTCCAGACAAAATATAAATTTAAGTTGGGATTAATTTCCTACAAGCTAGGATTTGGTACAGTTTTTTTTTTAATCCCCATCGATCCCGCTTGTGCGCTGTTCAACCATCGTTTTTATTTTTTTATGAACTTAATTGATTCTTCCAACAATGTAGCTGCAATAACAGATAAGGCAATTGCTAAAGCTTGTTGATTTAAAAGCTGAATGTTACAATTAGTTCTCTCGATTCTTTGGGATTATATTGTGCTTCGCATTTCATCTCTTGATTCAATGCATCGTGCATTGGCATTCATGACTAGTTGACTTAATACCTTGTTAGTTATCATCACGTATATTTGCCTTCAATTCGTATCAAAGCTTCCTTGTGAATTTCTTCGTTAAATTGCATATCTCCAATATGTTCCAATTCGTACTGCATCTGAGAGCATCTAACGTTGACATGCTCTGTATCTGTCTCGTCAAACACCAACAAAAGTAGGTAGATTTTGAAATGATTTACCAGAGGCAAACGTAAATATGAGGATATATTGAAAAATTCTTAGCCTACTATAGAACCAAAGAAAATTTCAATGTCAAAATATTTTATTACTCAACATATATTCTCCTCTTAATTGGATACAATTATTACAGCGAACCTGCAACGTCTCTAGACCGTGTCCGTGAAGTTAGCACCCACTTTTTCGAAAATAAAAAAAATTTTGTTTGCAATCGTTAGTAACTATTTGTAACACCAAAATTTTCGTTTGTACCTAAAAGGTACTAGTAGAAGAACACCGCATTCCGCTGGGTGCTAACTTCACGGTCACCCACTGTTCGATTTTTCGCGAAAAATAATGGTACAGTTGGAAAGTTCATCGTTAGTAACTATTTGTAACACAAACATTTTTGTTTGTAACCTAACCTGTAATGGGAAAATGACACCCCCAAAAAACAAAACAACGTTGGATAGCTTCCCGCGTCTTTTCTCTTGAATTTTTTTCCCGTAGAGTGGTCAGTAATCTCCTGTTATTGTTCTACCTTTATCCAAAAAATCAATCATGATTACTCCATGGCAATCCCAAAAAACGGAAGCAAGAACTTTTTCAGCAGATTTTTGGACACGAAACTTCTTAGGTCTTGGAGAACCAGAGTGTCGCCATTCCATCGATTGTTGCTTTGTTTCTGGATCGTAGAAATGTACCCAATTCTCATTCATAGCAAAGACAGTTTGTCTCTATATCCATAGTAACAATTCCGTTTAAGAAGTCTACATCGTTTTGAAATCGAGCACATCGAACGCGATGCTTCTACCCTTGCACGCTTTTGGTCAACATTCAAACTTTTGGGGATCCATTTTGCAGCGATTTTTCTCATGTTCAAATTGACGTGAACTATATGATGAACGCGTTCGTATGAAATATTCAGTGCTTCAGATAAATCATGTTATGAACTGCATCGATATTTTCGGGGACTGACACAGAAACTGGCCTTCCCGATCGGTCATCATCTTCACTGGAAAATTTACCTCTTTTGAAGCTTGCAGTCCAATTTTTCACGGTCGTATACGAAGGACATTGATAACCAAGGGTATTAAGCATATCTTCGTAAATCTGCTCACCTCTTAACCCTTTTAAATACAGGTACTTGATGATGGCTCGATACTCTAATTTTTCGATTTCCACAATTTCGGTGGACATCTTCTTTCTTTTAATTTATTGAGAATAACTCTGGTTTACTTTTTTGACCTCAAACTCCATACTGACACTTCTAATGAGTAATTGTTCATTGCTATGATTTTTTTATGCATGGAACTGGTCTAGGCTAACTAGATATCAATAAATCCTCGTAAATAGTTTTAGTCCTATGGGAGATTATTGTTATAACTCAATAATTCTGTTATTCAAATGGCAAAGTTTCTATGCAGTCGTAGAAACGTCACTGATTCCACGAATAATAATAAGAACTGGAGTGGACACATGAATACATCTAATACAGGCAATGCTATAGTTCCGGATTTTCGAATAACCAGTGACGTCTTCGCGAAGAAGAAATGTTAAAAGAACCTGTACATTTTCATGAATTTTCTATTTGAATGATAGAGGTGCTATCCACCTTTCAGGTTTTCAATTTACTAAGATTTATTCAACATTCATATCATGTTTACGAAGTTCTTATAATCAAATCAGTAATTAATCGGAATTAAAATTGATATTGATTATTAGTTCCGATGATTTTGCAAAAATATTCAAAACGAGACATTTGACGTCAAAATTTACGAATTGAATAGTGCATCAGCACGTGTAGCTCCACCAGTATCAATCCGAATGTGAAAATAGTTAGATTGTCGAAGGACGTCCAAGAAATCATATGACGTTACTCGTATGTTCAGAAAGGATAACCTCTAGGCCCTGTTTTATCGTGAAATTGTTATCACGAGCCAGAGTCTCGTGTATTATTTGCCAAAATTAATCATTTTTCGAAGCAGGCCTCACTTCATTGGGGGTAATATTATCAGATTACAGCTAATTAAGATCCAGATTCGACTAGTTTTAAAATTGATATTTAATGACCTTCTGCTTGATAAGACTCGAGATGATTCCTATGGTCCGTCCAGTTGATCTTGCATCACCCAATATTTACATCAGAAAATCTCATATTTTTATAGTCTACTTCTGATGCAATTGTAGATCTATAATAATCACAAGTTTATTTTTGGATATAGGCATCCATAGAGACATATCCAAATGATAATAAAAAATTTCCAAATATTCTGATTCATTAAATCTTATCCCTTGGTGTACCTAAAAATTCTTCATCTTCATCTGAGAATTCAATAATAAATGAATGACCCTGTTTGTTTCTCAGTTAAAAGTGGAATTAAACATTTTGAGAAATTGATCCAAAATCCAAAACTAACTGATGATCTCATGATATAGCACTGGAAGCTATCATAAAGTAGATTAATTTACAGTATCAAGGATCAAGTAAAGTATAATCTATATCAAGTAAAGTATAGTCTATGGGGTCTTTCTAGCTTCTGGTGATATTTTCTCGAGTAGTTCTCTATTTCGGGGGTGGCATATGGGACTGTGGTTGGAGACATACCAATGAACGTAGTATTTTTTATTGAAGTCTGATTTGGATATTTGATGCGTAACCCCAGAATTGAATGCCGTATGTCCATATTGGTTTGATAATTGCCTTATAAATAAGTAGTTTGGATTTGCTGCCTATAAGCCAATACATTTTTCAGATTTTCAGATTTATTTCGTTTTTCAGAGCATTGACCTGTTGTCCTCATTTGAGGTGCTGGTCTAAATGTATGCCGAGATACTTTCCTTTGGTGTCTACTGGTATTTCCTTTTCGAATATTTTGACAGGGGGTCATGTGTTTTTTCTTGTTGTAAAGGTTATTTGTAGGGGGAGTGTACTCAGGTAGGAGACTTGAACCACCTCAAATATTTCAATTCAAATTTCGCGCTACCGGTATCGTTAATAGCTTGCTTGCGACATACTCGTAACAAGGCACAACTAACGATATCATTTATTTTCATTTATTTTGTTGTTAGGAAGTAAGAATTTGAATATTTTTTGTTTGTTACACTGTCCGAAAAGTTTAATACGTGCGTAGTGTTATTTAGTATCATTATTTAGTGATTAATATTGTTTCACAAACGATGAGCTTTTTAAATAATACATAGTTGTAAAAGTTTCAAGAAAACATTTGTTGAATAGACTAAAAGGGAGTGCGGGAGACTTGACCCATGCTAGGTCGGAAGACATAATCAGTGGTCCAAGTTTTCCGCACTGAGCTTGAATAACACACATAGTTTGCTTCCAAAAAAGAAAATTGAATAATCGAAATATATAAATATAAAAAATATACAAAAGTTCAAGAAAGTGAAAAACATCTCGGAACTTCTGAAATAGAAAATATGTATGTCATATGGTGATACATTGACAGTGGCTTCAGGGTGAAAAGGGGTTCAACACTCCCGCACTCCCAATACTCAAAATGTTCATCTCACCATCACTCTACTATTGTCTATCGGTACCTATTTGGGCATGATATCTTCACGCAAAAAAAAAACCCACTTAAGTGGCTTCAGAGTGAAAAGGGCTTCAACTCTCCTGGACGCCCCATAGTGATTTAGCCTCATTGATACTTAGTCGCCATTTCGATGCCACTGTCCAAGGTCATTCAAGTGTTGTTGCAGATTTTCAGAAGCTGTTTCGGCGTTTTCGGGAGATGCAAGTAAAGCTTCGTGTTCTGCAAAATATACGATGGTGGTGTTCTCATCTTCCGGTATGTCTGAAGTATAGGTGATATACATGGTGTTCCTAAATTGAACGTACAAACGAAAAGGGGAGATTCCTTAAGTGAGTTTAAGAAAAAAAAAGTCCCATAAATAGAATAAATAGAATTTCGAGAGAATCGTTCAAAATTTTTTTTCTCGAAATCGTTGGAAGATACGACAAAACTACAAGAGACCGAAAAGTTTAGTATAAGAAGAAAGCTTTCTTTTACATTTTTTCAAATTAACAGTTGCTCACCAAAAAAAAGTTCTGCAGAAGAACAGGTGGCAGTGTTCCAGAAAAAATATCACCCTGTAGATCTTCTATCGAAATTGCCAAGTCACGTGGTGAGAACTCTAAAATGTAATATCTATGCCAAATTTCAATTGAATATCTTGTGAAGTATAGATACTATGAGAAAAAAACTTGAAAAAATTCAAACTTCAACACTCTGTATCTCGAAAAAGAAACGTTTGCGACCCCATGTTTATGGGACTTTTTTTCTTAAACTCACTTAAGGAATCTCCCCTTTTCGTTTGTACGTTCAATTTAGGAACACCCTGTATAGAAGTGGTTCCAATATACTTCTCTGTAGTTCTCCGGATTTGACCTTGGAAGGAATGGATATTGCTTCTTTATATTTCACGGCAAAATGGCGGTCTGCTAAAATATGACTTCAGAATCATGTAATATGGTTATGGGAGTAGTTTGTAATTTGTATAGCAGTCCGTTGTGCCAAACCTGAATTAAATGAATGGCAACAAAAATTTTATGATCTATGGAACGGAAATGCCTTCTATGTTAGGTATGCATTAGCAGGGTAAGCTACGTTTATCTCATTGAACCTAAAAATGAAATTACAACATAACAAAAGTTATACATACCTACTTTATTCCACACAAAATATTTGATGATACAAATATCATTGACGTGTTGCAATTTAGAATTTTCTTCTGTGCATTCCATCCATTTTCCGATAGAACGTATACAAGGTGTATTTGAAGGTGAGGCTTTTTTTTTCAACAGATGGTAGAACTAGTCAAAATGAAGCGTTTCAACAAAAATCACCTATAGAAAACTTTCAAAATGACGAGGTTGAAAGGAAAAATGATTACTGAAATAGATCCTAATACGACCCTAGACCGTTTGTTAGCTCAATTATAGCAAAGCAGTGGGAAAAACTTATCTGATTCGACCATGTGATTTCGTTTAGGTTATTTATTGGTTCGTTCGATATTTACGTGGTAATGAAAATGGAAACTTAGGATTGCCGAATTGTTCTCAGTTTTTTAGTTACTTACACGATTTTATAAAATGGCTCATTTCGATACCAACAGACAGAAGATACTTAAGAAACAAGAGTAAAAAGTAGAATAATACATCAAAATCTCACCAATAAAATTCGTCTAAATTTTTCACGATATTTTTCACAATGGGCATCACAATCTTCTTGTTCGAACATTCCAACAATCGTCGTAAAAATGGGATGAAATGGGGAAACATCATAGCAGTTTTTCAACATAACTAACATAAGCACTTTCAAGAAACTGCCTCGATTTTCTACTTTTTTTTTTCACCCTAAATTGCACGATACAACGATAGATTATGATTCTCTCAAAAGTGACCTGAATCATCTAATCCGATGAACTTGGTACTGAACTATTCATTATCCAGCCATATGTTTATGTTTTGTTTCGTTTTTGCGATGCCGTAGTCACCTTCCACAGTCCCGTACTTGAAATTCAATGAAATTTTGTCGAAATTCTAGGGGTTGTATCTCAGCCATCCTAGATATTTTATAAAGACATTTTTTGGTTGAACGACTTTTTGATGAGTTCTACCTTCTGTCAAAAAAAAGCCTCACCTTCGAAAACACCCTGTATAGCATGCAAAGTAAAGCTGCTATTACACCAACTTCCCTAACGTCCAACATATACAATGTTTTCTTGAGTCGAAGTATCTGCTTTAGATAGTGTAGTAAATACTGCAGTCATTTCAATAAAAGTGCGCTACTTATTAGTATACGAAATATAAATAACAAGTATTTACTTTGAAATGTAGTTTCCTCTTAGTTTAGAAGTATCTGCTATGTAAAAAATGCTTATACTTCTGGCATTGGCATATACTTAATTCTTATTAATTTGACTCGGTGACTGGCTTACATGGAACGTACTGTAAATGGACGTAATCATTGGGAATCGGATATTAAGTACAGGGAAAGATATATTAATAAGTAGCCTTATGCGGTTAGTCATTATCAGAGATCAACTGTAATCCATCGACTCTCAAATTCGGCTTGAAATCGTTGTGCACCAACCAGAATTAAGACGAAGAATTTGGTTGGCAACACTGCCGGTAATGGTCTTCGGAGCTCGGCTCACGTAGGTGCCATGCGCCAACCAATCTACCTTGGCACACATTCAGGTTTATAATTTATTATGTAGAGTCCACGTTGGTTATATAAGCGGTATTTTCTATTATTTTCACTTTTTAAATGCGGTTTTGTTGATGATCACGTCAGGTATCCTTTCTCTTTGGTCCGGACGAACCGAAAGTTGTCTTGTCTCCAGCGGAGGTGGAAAAATGCCAACGCCAAAATTCGGCGTAGCTAATCGCGGAAGGATAAACGTAATGTTGCGTTCGATTTCGGTTTCCGCCAGATGAGTGTTGTGCGTGCGGATCACTTCCGCCTACGGGATTCGAAATATGGTTTCATGTCATGGCTTCAGATGGTCGGAAAACGTAACCGAGCGTCTTTTACAAAATACACCCTGGTGATAAATTCGATGCTCACCATTACTATCTTCCAAACTATACCAGATAAAAATTCCTAACATTCAATCTCAATATCTTCTTTCGTTCCAGATTTATAATGAAAAATTGGAAATATTTGATATTCGAAAATTGTTTATATCTTTTGTCTTTCATAGACTTTCAATCTTCATTAAATGAAATTGTACCATTTTAGTTAATGGCTTCCTAGATTTCAAGATACGACTATGATTTTTTTTTCTGCTATGTCAGCGATATTGAATTTGCCCATTGACATAATGAATACCGGTAGATTCGGGTGACTTAGGACAATCCTGTAACTTGGCACAATTACACCCCATGCAGATTTCTTAGTTTCTTACCATTTATGAGTGAAGGAACAAACTTATAAGATTGTTTAGCGTCTTTTCGGTCAGTTTAACAATTAATTCCCCAACAGGAATTTCGAAAAATTGCTTTCTTTGTAATAATTCAAATTAGTTGGCAATGTGGTGTGGTAACTTAAATAAAAGCTTTGTATAGTCATTTGCCTCATCACTAATAATTGTTGTTTATTTCTACCTCAGAAAGAAATTGACACCATATCGGTAAAAGCTATGAAAATATTTGTATGCTCCATTATGCCAAGTATTTGATAATATGTTGAAAGAATGATTCTAGTACATCTACAGAGCACCTAATTTGGAAAATTCGGTGCATTTGGGTTAGGTTCGATAATTTAGCTAGAAGGAATAACCACCTCTTCACAAACCTTTTAGGGCTTTCACTCCCAATCTCTGAAACAAAATCAATTAAAAAAGAAATCAACGATTTGCTCCTGCGTAAATTCTTGCACTAATTTGTCAGGAGCAAATTAACTAGAAAAAATTGTTGCCTGACAATAAACTCAAAATAAATAACGTTGAAATTATAATTCTTCGTAACGTTTCGGAGTCTATATCAGACTCCTTCATCAGACGAAAAAATCTACTTTTGAAAATCTTCTGGAATTGTCGCTTTTTGTCTGACATTAATTGTCAACACACAGAAACAGAGACTGCACAGAAACGTTGATTCATTTAATTTTGAAATTACCGGATGACAGTTCCTTCTTTAATAAATTGATCCAAATATGATCTATTCCTACCGAACAATTTGCCAAATTATTATCCTGATCTAATAGAATACACGTAGACTCTTTAATTTTTCGTTTATAATGGTCTGGTTCTGTCATTAAAATTTTAGTGTTGTCCCAATCCATCATGTGGAGCAAATCGTTGATTTCTTTTTTAATTGATTTTGTTTCAGAGATTGGGAGTGAAAGCCCTAAAAGGTTTGTGAAGAGATGCAAAATCCTCCCAAAATAAATTTCAATCGATATAGGAATAACCACGTTATTATTAATAATATAACTGAATTGAAGGTAGGGATAATTCAGTTACCGATAGCTTAACAGGACATCAACACGGTAACTACGGTAGATTCGGGTGACTTGGAACAGTCCTGTAACTTGGGACAACTACCCCCCTTGCAGATTTCTTTGTTTCTTACCATTTATGAGTGAAGGGACAAACTTATAAGATTGTGTAGCGTCTTTTCGGTTAGTTTAACAATTAATTCCTGTTGAGTTTGCCGTGACCAGAGCGTTTGAATTGACAGGAAAAATTAATGAATTCAGGAGAGTAAAAGCGCGTTTTTTTATGGCCTTTATACTTTCTAGTGTCCTGTACATGTGTTTCACTTTGTGCATGTGTATTTTTTTTCTGGATACGTAGGATATTGGGATATTTGATACGTCATGAAACAATGCTGTTTACTGATCAAACGGCAACACGGATCCCATTCATTTATTTATTGTTTTATAGGGTGACCTGGACAATGCCGAATAGATACAAGCGGCGCATTGGCAGCAGGAAATATGCCGATTTTTCTCAGGATATTATTATTTACGTTATTTCATAAAGAAATCAAAGTGCCCTTATTTTGATTAGTTCTTTTACATGAGTTGCAATATATTTACTTTCGCTGTAATAGGAGTTTATTATTTAATTTCCTTACCGAATTTCAACTACATAATCACAAATTCTGATTTTTCAAAACTATACACCGTCCTAAGTCACCTATTTCATTTGAGAGTTGAGAAATCAATAGATTTTAACTTGTGTGCCAAGCCTCCCAAATCGGTGGGTGACTTGGGACAAGTATATTTAATTTTTTTCAAAATTTATATCCGAATTCTGAAGCATGGTATATATCCTAATCAATAGTCTGAGTCATTAAGCATATTCGAACCTCTTTTTCAGATAAAAATAAGTCACCGTTTTGAAAATATGACAAGTTGAATTCAACAATCGTCACCCGAATCTACGGTAGCTAATAATATTTGTATTCAAAATAAGACTTAGTTTTTTTGAAATTCGAATATCAATTATTGTTGAACGTATCATGTATTTGCTCCTAGCCATTGTTGAATGAAAAATAAACCTCTTCGAATTATTGAGGGATATTTTTTTTCGATTTTGATGGATAGGCAGACCAATTCGCAAATTAAATCCATGGTCTACTTTGTATGAGTACTGATATTCTCGAAAATATCTTCAAAATTCCTATTCTCGATTCGAACTCGAACAAACTATAAGTTTTATATTGAATACAAACAAATATTATTATTATTCATTATTTCAATGGGAAAATTCAATATGGCTGCCATTAGAAAAATGAATATGGTACAATTTCATCAAATGACTATTGGGTATTCCAAACAAGTGATACGCCACCTGGTGTCAATTTTTGTGAATAAAAAATTAATACACTCTTGTTTAAAATCAGTTACGAAGAATAGAAGGTGATTTAACTGACCTGGATTATATAACCTCAAAATGATAGGGATATGCAAAGGATATTGAGTTTTCTTCCTGATGCACAAATTCACAGGATGCACAGATCTCAAAATGATTTGATAGTCATATTTAGTTAACCATGCACCCCATAGTGAAGGAATAGGTGAAAAATTAAAAAGTTTTCCAATTTCAAGGAGGCTCTAGGGTGAAATTATCCCAGAAAATCCTCGTGTTCTTTTTTGAAAAAACTCCTTTCCTGAAGTGCAATCAACTTGATTTTTGCGAAGAACATTAAGGGTGGAAATCAAATTTAAAGTTGAAAGATTGTGAACTTTTCGAGTTGATAGTACAAATATTTCAACAGTAGATTCTTGAGGTCAAAAGAAACACTTTTTTCCTTTACCATTCTTTCCGAATCGACTCGGTTTAAAGATAAAGGCTGTCAAAAAACCATCGGGAAGGTTATTTTTAGTTCTATCTCACACACGGTTTTATGGAATGAAATGAATTTCTGAATATAGGTACTTTTTCTCCTTATGACTATTACGTAGCATACCCAAGGCTTGAAACTAAATTCGACGCTATCTAATGAATAATCGAACATTTTGTAAAATAAACGTACTTTTCATATTTTCTCGTATAATACGCCGTTTTCGAATTATTTAGATGTTCAAAAAATTGTTTCTTTTGACCTCAAGTCTCTACTGTTGAAATATTTGTACGAGTCAAAGACTCCGCCTGTATATCTTTCATACTCAAGTTTTATTGCTTGGGGAGTTGATGGCAGAAAAATGGGTGTGATAAATACGTATGTTTTTGGACAAAATGAATGAAGCTAATTCCGAATAACTTGAAACATATCTATTAACATTCCCAGTGTTTTCAAAATTTTTAGAAGAGAGAGAGAAATTGAATTTATTGATTTGACAATCAAACGGCTATCGACCGGAGTCTTCCAGCCAGTTAAATACAGTATTGTTTCACATGAAGCTTATTGTAAACTGTTGGGAGGTAATGATTATTTTTATGGTAATGATTTCAGATGTACGAAAAGTGGCAGAGTTGGTATCTTTGCCTTGGGTGCAAATTCTCTATTGTAGTGGTGTATCAATGGTTCGATTATGTTGATATTGTGTTGGTTAGCAATGAATTTTTTGTTGAGTCTTTGCATTCTTTCCAGTATTGGTTCTACTTCTGTTATCTGTTATAAAAGTTCATTGCGTGGGTTGTGGAGTGTGTTGTTGGGATGCCTTAGTTTTGTAATTTTTCGTAAGCAAGTTCTTTCTGCTACTCCTATAATATCCAAAGCTGTTTTTGGTGAATTTGAGAATATCGTATGCCCATAATCCAATAAAGGTCTGCATATCATCTTGTAGATCATAGTTGCCGATTTACTGCTGATTCCTTGGTTTTTATATGTTAGAGACCTGAAGTGCCCGGCCCGTGTGGTTGCTATTTTCTTTTGGGTTTTTAAGTGTGCTTTGAAGTTCATCTTGCTATTGATCTGTATGCCCAGGTATTTACATGAATTTGTTGGAGTAATTGTGTCATTATTTTTTAGAAAAGAGTGGTAAAACTGGTAAATACATCTTCATAACCCCCAAATTCTACCTCTCCTGAATTCCTAAGCCATAAAAATCTCATTGTGAAAAATAACGTAATAGTATGCCCACCTCTTAAGTTCATAAACCACGATCAACCTGAAAATTGTACACTTTTTTCAGTCACCCGTCAAATTAGTCGTTAAAATAAAGTTGGTGGAGAGAAATTGCACTCTACAGCAATAGTTGAAAGCTGACGTTTCGAGTTGCCATCTAGTTTCGGGTGGATTGGAGAATATAAGTATCTAAAATTTAACGATCTTGCAAACGATGATTTCTTGAAATTTCTATTTAATATGCCAATTGAAGGATACTCATGGTCAGTTCAATGAAATAAGATGAGAATCAACGAAAAAGTCTAATGGTACTACTTTCGTAGATCCTGGAATATTTTGAAACGTATTTGTTGACGACGTTGTAGTTTACACCTATTCCTTTACTTTGCCGTAGGTTAGACTGGTTAGAGAATATGAGTACCAAATGATTTTAGGCGTGGTGCAACCTATCTGGAAGTAAATGTAATACTCTTTTAAACGGGGTTTCCAATTCTTAATTATATGTGCCGATTGGTGCATTTTACGAAGTCAGACAGAAAACAAAGAAAAATAAAAAAAAACAGGATTTCTAGCGAAAAAAAAAATGTATTTGAATTTTTTGATCAGGGGAATGAGCTCTCCATTCAATATTTCGAACGCTTCTTGATGTAGAGTAACATATTATCAACCGAATTTCATTTAACTACTAATAATCTGATGTATTTCAAACTTCTAATGAATATTGTAGTTGTAAGTTAGCAACAAATAATAAAAACATTTGCTCATAAACATAAAATGAATAATAACATCCTCGAAGTAATAATGAATATAATAAAGTTTCATACATAAAGTAATAAGTATATTCTTTAATTTTTTTCACTAAAAAAATGAATTTGAAGGGAATCAAATTCATTATGAATTGAAAAAATAATTACAACTGAAAAAGACATAAACAAACATTCCTTATTCAATATTCAAATGATCATCTTGTGATATAGCAATTATTCTTCTAAGTGAAGAAGAAATTTATTTCTGAATTGAACAGCCAAATTATCGGTTTAACTGGTGAGACAGCACCACAGTTATTGTAATTGATAGTACCTAATTTGTTTTGTATTAAAATAGCATACTTACCTTCATTGAGCAGCGATAATCTATCGATACTATTTTCTGAAACTCACCGCAAATTATGCTGAATTTTTGAGACAAACCTAATAACAAATATAATACCAACCTTGAGATTTTGCGATGCATGTCATATACCTACCTAAACCTCTTTGGTTTATCTTGTTCAATGCGGAAATGAACGGAAATAAGCTGGTATTTTCCAAACGATTCCTGGATACAGCCAGTTGCTGTCATAAAATATAGGCAAGTCATTCATTTTTAAGACGCTATTACAGGAATTATTTGATCCAAACGTTCTTGTAAAACTGTCGGCAGATGATAAGAGGTTATCTAGAGTTCAAGATACGGGATCTACAATATGCATGACGCGTAGTAAGACACTCAATGAAGTGCATACTATTTGGGGCGTACACGTTTTAAAAATCATTCATCACTACGCGGTATTCTTAGAAGGCTGCGGTTTGGATATTGTTGCATTTCATTGTGAATTCATCAATGAATATGGTTTTGAAATTCCTCGAATATGCACATGCAATAACACTAAAATTGGTAAAAATTACGATAGAATTGAATAATTGGAACTACACGGCTCAAAAATTGAAGTGGATATTTGAGAGAAAAAGTAATTTCAACGAATTTCAGTATTTTCAGTATTGCTGTACATACCGTTTGAAGAGGCGAATTTTTGCGATTTACACAAACACAAAATATGGTCCTCATGACACTTGATGGCTTGATAAAGAAAAATACGCAGAAAAACAATTCTTGTAGGTGTATGATATTTTTGTTGTGGACCTTATGTTCGATAATGAACTTTTGCAACCCATCTGATGTTGTGTCGTATTCATTGTGGTCTCCGCAAATTGTAGTTAGTAGAACGTGTAATCGTTATTGTACTAGAGTGAAAGAGCTGCATGGGGGTGGATGAGCAAGAGCTACAAACGAGGCACAAGATCGGCTTATACTAAGGTTACCAGTCGTCCGTCATTGTGACAGACAGTCCGTCAATCGTCCAAGAAGTCCGTCACTGGAAACGTCCCTCGAAATCTTGAGTTTAATTCAGTATTTTTCGTACTTTAGCCCGAGTGCGAAAGTCCAATGTAGCAAGTGTTTGGTTGGGTCAATTCATCATTACATTTGGAGAAAGAAAAGATATTGTACGACATGTTTCAAGTGACAAACATAAAAAAATGGATAATGCAGCAGCGTCTTCCTCTCTGACCAGTTTTCTTTTTATGTTTTGATATACTTTTGTTATTATTTCTCTGTTTTCAATAAATTTTATTTTTTCTTGATATCACCATACTGGGTGGCAAACTGGGTAGCTGGGAGTATATGCAGCGTGGATCTTTGACTCGTACAAATATTTTAACATTCGATTCTGGAGGTCAAAAGAAACACTTTTTTCTCTTAAATTTTCTTCTGAATACGATCGGTTTAAAAAATACAGACTGTTGCAAAATCATAGAAAAATGTTATTTTTAGTTCTATCTCACAAACGGTTTAATCGAATGGAATGAATCTCGGAATATATTTCTCATCTATTAGATCAATCTTTTTCGAACACAAGATATCACCCACGTGTTCCAGTTTTTTCTTTATGACCATTACGTACTATAAAAATACCAAACATTCAAAGAACCCAACTCTTGAAGCTGAGTTGAACGCTATCTAATGAATATTTGAACATTTTGTAAAACAGAAGTATTCTTCATTCATATTATCTCCTATAATGTACCGTTTTCGAGTAATTTGATGGTCAAAAATGAAAAATATCTGTGAAATTCGAAAAATTGGGTTCTTTGACCGAATGTTTTTCCAGGGGTGACACAGCTCATTACTAAAACTTAAATGACTATATCTTTTTATCAGGGCCGAATCGGGAAAAATGGTAGTGAAAAAAGTGTTTCTTTTAATTTCAAGAATTTACTGTTGAAATATCTTCACGACTCGAGCACCTGTGACCATTGCTGGTATATATGAACATTCATGGGCTAATTGGTAGTTTCTGAAGAGATACCTGATACCGAGGAGTTTTTGAACGACCAGGGCTGGTTAATTGATTTATCATTAAACTCTTCAGTAGCCTTAATGATAGATGAATAAATCAGCATTTAGACTAACTATTTTGGCCTATCACCTGGTTTTGGCTCGGCGTCCACATCTAGAGCAGCCTGTATGGCTTCCCTCGTTTAGCACACGTCAGAATGCTCATTATAGAGCTAAATTTCAAACCATTCACAACGCTACAAATTTTGATCTACAGCTTTTTCGGTTCGAGCTTTCTCCAATATAAAATGTAAGCTTTTGAAAATTGGTGCTGCGACTGGTTCTGAACTTGCATCACCTTTTACAGTACGTGTTATTGCTAACTTGTGTTCAAGATTTAAATTTGAAAGGAAGTATCAGAAGTTTATTGCATATTATTTTCTTTTTAATAACCATTGTTATATCTATGAAAGATGATTCCCCAACATAAGGGTCCTGTAGTGTTCCTCGAATAACTGGAGAACAGAAGAATCATCACTTGCAAGACTGAACCTGGTCGAAAAACTCTTCCGGTCAAAAACAAGACTTGGAATATTTTTAATTCCAGTACTGAAGAGATTTCTGAGGACGAGAGTGATCTCTTAAAAATTGGGAGAAGAGTTTTAACGAAGAGATGATATTTGTCACGGTGCAATTTGTAGAACAAGTTATACAGGGTGTTTTCTTATTGAATGTCAATATTAATGGGCGTAATTTTTGGGCCCATTTGAAGAAAAAACTTTAAAATCTGTGGTGTACCATCAATGTCGGCCAAAATAGGTAGGTCAAATTACGTACGAACGCCACTGGTGAAAAAAAAAGTGATACATTAAAAAATGCCTCTTGATTCATAATACATGTGTGACAAATTTCATTGAAATATCTCAACTGGTATTTGTAGATATTAATAAAATAAATGATTTATTTTTGTAAACTTTACCACCCTGTATCTCAAAAGGTAAGACGTTCAGGACATAGGTATGTTTATATGAAGTTTTTTTTTTTTAAATGGGCCCAAAAATCACCTCCATAAATATTGACATTCCATTAGGAAACACCCTGTTTACCCGATGATTAATAATTTCTTTTTAGTTATCATCAAATCTTCGAATCACTTTGATGATCAGAAGGCTGTATTATGCATTTTTTTTTTCGTTTTTTCCTCTGCTTTTTTGTTTCAGATATAATTGCGAAGTGGAGAGAGGAGAGAAATTAATATGTCAATGGAAAGGATGCCCTTCAATATTAAAGCTTATTCTATGAACCAGTTTGTCATCACTACACTATTCACTGGGAGACAGGGTATATTCACTGAGGTTTTTTTCTAAGCTCTTGTATAATACGCCGAATTCAAAATTGTATGGTACCCCGTTTCACTAACCTCTGCTAAAATACATACATAATATCCTACATTGTTTGAAAACAAAAAATGTATTGCTGACATTTAAAAGAATATATAAATACTTGAAATGATGAATATATTCAGCGAAAATTTCTCTATGTATTCCTCGATGTATTCTGTGGCTAACATTTGTGAGGATAAACTGGGTGCACCCACCACACCCATTAGTACAGAAAAGTTATATCTTGACCAAAGTAGGTACTCTTTTTCAGTCCGAACATTTTCTAAATCCCTAATTTATCTGATAAACTCAACAATGTACCTTCAACTGACCTCATGATTTACATCCATAGAAAACATGTCAACTAACGAATATCTACATAATAATCAATAGAATCGTACGCTATGAATGATGGTTATAGTGGACCCCTACACTGGATGACGCAAGCGAGAAGATTTCGAATCTGTAGGGGTATTCAAATGTGCCAAACCTTCCTGCAGCAGTAATTAATGTAGGATGGACAAATCGTATACTGAACACGGAAAAAATCATGAGAATTCAAGGACTTATTCATCCACACTGCATATGAGTAATTATGTACATGAGAATGAGCATTACGATGACAAATATGATAGGCTGAAAATTTCGCACCTGTTCCATTATTTCGAGAAAATGTCAAAATTATGAAATTCATTTTAAGAAGGAAACAATCTGAAGTAAGAAAAAAAGAATTCATATACATCCGCTGATATTAATCAACGATCTGAATCGAACTAACAAAGTAGCATCACTCAAAGTACATATTAACAATAATACTATTTCGTCGACAAAAGTATACTCCATTCAGATTTATTTTACCAGTCGGTTGGCCATCAAATAATTTTCTCAAGCTTTTGTAACTAGAACGGAGTAAGGTTGGCACTCATGAAATGCCGTTAATATCATAACGCCGTTGCCACAACTAATATCAATTTTTATTACGAAAATACCGAAAGTGATTGAAAAAAGAGACAGGTTTTCAGGAAGTGCTATTTAGAATTCAGGTCCGCTCATTCGAATAGTCATACCCTGATATTCCAAAATCCACAATACGTCAGAAGGTAGCGAACATATTCAATGTGAGAAAATTTATATAATGTTTAATATTTGAATCTAAACGACTTATATTTCAGCTGAATATTTCCACAATCAGAAAGATTGTGAATGAAGAGGATGACAAAGAATTTCCTTCTATTGGGAGACCCAAAAAAGTGGTGGCATTTTAGAATTTTATGTTTGAGTGAATTAATGCGAAAAGTTTACTATAGGATTTTCGATGAATCTCATCGTAGAATAAGTTCCCGAAAATTGATTATTCTATTTGTCGTTTGACTTGTCCTATACATTGTAAATGTCTTAAAGTACCAATAAATATCTAATTATTATTATTATATCAATTTGTTAAGATGAACAGCCACAAATACGCGCCAGTTGTCTTGTTAATTGTTTATTCATTTAAAATTTTTTTTCAAAGGTGAAGCTTATCTTGACTTGAAACTTCCTTTAATTCCTTTTACTTACATTGAAGCAAGATGATTTTTGTTGAAGAATTTAACATTTTTGTAATTATCTGTTAATTCCTTCGAGAGATACCCATTCCCAACGACTGCATCAGATGCGTTTCATCTTCGGATTAATATTTTTGAAATCTACAACTGATGTAACGTATTCAAACTCCAACCGAAGAATATAACGAACATTAACTCTCCTCAAGCTAGTGCATATTATGATATTATACTGATGTCTTGTATTTTCCATGCAAATAACTGGATTTGGTATGCCTTCAATCAGTTTGTATAGACTTCAATTATGTTCGTCATATATTTTTCGAAGAGATTCGACATTGTGATAAAATACGTAATAACAGAAACTTTTACATAGAACGGGATACATAGCGTTGATTTAGAACCAAAAAATGTTTTGACAAGCGTCATAACCCCACATTTTCGTACTATACAGAGTGAAATGTGTCAAATTTCCATGGCCAACCGAGTGCTAAAATAAAAGTAAATGGAATATAGATGCTAAGCTTTTTTTCGGTCACATTTGACCTCGACAGAGCAACACAACTCATACCCCGACGAAAATAGAATTAAATGACGGCCCCTTTTTAGATTCACTTCCCTTAATTTGCCTTACTCTAGAAGGCCTTAACAATAATTTATGATTCAGAAAAAATGTATCGTGATAGGTTGTCAGAAATTGATAGAAATATAAAACAAAATAATAAATATGGCGTGCTCATAGACTAATTAAACAGTTAATTTACGGGCGTGCTATGGATAGAAGTTGTACATTACAGTACAATCTCAATCATTCACGTATCAAGTGCAAGTCTATCCATTTCCTAACATCTGGGAAAATACAGAGATGAGTTTACCCGCGACCACTTGAAAACGTATACAGAAATCACAAAAAAAACATCAGTGGTAGAAATTCACTTCAATCAACAAAATGTGAAAGTTCGTCAGCCATGTGATCACTCGATAATTATCCAAATTGAATGAGAGGATACATGCGGACAGAAAGCATGGGATCCAGATTCGTTGAACAAACAAAGGTTTTTTGTTCCAACTAGACTCGAGCCTATATAAGTGCTCCTTTAATTTCCGGGTATGGTGAACTAGAGACAACATAAGAGAAAATTCAGCGAATCCAACGCACTACGCACAATGACGTTCAATGTTTCTATCTAGGAAATGTGCTCCGCATGTCTCACCTAGAGGATTTTTATATAGGGTGTCATAATCGAAAGGATCCACCTCCAATATGTCTCTCAGTAAAATTACTATCAAAAGATAATGGAATACGTCCATTAATATTCGTAGCCGTACTCAAAATTCTCAGAAACGCAACCTACGAGAGGAGAGGGCGCTCTACACCTCCAAGAAGTTGTTTGCAAGAAAACAGATATTCTCCCCTTGCCTATCATCAAATTATATGGTGTTCAGAAATATGTACTAGAAAATAATTCGAATTAAATGTTTGAATCATAGATTCAATTAATCTATGGTTTGAATTGAGCTCCAGTCGCTTCCATACAATAATACAGATGTGATTCCATTTCTCGCACATTTTGAAAGACTTCTGGTATGAATTGATAGCGCTCGTGAATTATTTATTCCTCATCGTAAATTTTGGTGGACAAAACCGAAGAGGTCACCACATGCAGCCGGCTACATAAACTACAAAAGCTAAAACCTAAAGCAGCGCTTGAGGTCATACTTGATTTGCCTCCCCTACATCTACAAGTAAGGAAATACAGCTTGCTGGAAACAATAAGAATATCCCTCAACAGAAATCTCCTGGAAACTGGGTTGGACAAATGAGGATTTTGAATCAACTGGACTCAAACCTCTTGGCAAAACCATCGGATGTCATGCCAATCACCTTCGTTTTCGAAACGCCCTTTGAAACGTTCATAGCTTACCGTCCTTGTTAGTTGGGGAGCCCAAGAGAGAAATTCGGGATTTACTCGAGCGTGTCAGATAATTAATTATAAAGGGAAATACCTTGGAACCTGTAGAGTCTCTCTACCAATAATTATACCTATATACGTATAGGGGGAACTGTCTAGGACTGTCTGTCAGGATAAAAAAAAACGATCATTGTACCGAGTTTTTCAGCATAATTTGACCCCCTCTTCAACTTTGTTACTAAAATAGGTACAAAAAAATGTTTTATACAAAAGTTGCACGAAATTGACTGATGTTTTTTAAAATGTTTTCATGAAATGAAATATATAAAGAGTGGGCAACATGGCCCACCCTGTATATTTCTCTATATTTGGCTAGCTCGTTTTCCTCTGATTTCGATTTTTTCTTATTTTGTAACTGATGATTTAAGAATAACGGATAAAATATAATCTACAGTTTCGGCAAGCCGAAACGATAAAAATTTTCCATAAAGATCACAAAAATCAATTTTTTTGAATTAACTCCGCTCCTCAAAAAAATTTCAAAATAAGGCTCATTGAAAAGTATGGCCTCCTAAGACATCAACTAGACTTAACTAGAGTCTGACAACGCCTTTGCATGCTTTCGATCAACTTGTTGAAGTAGCCTTGATCAATTTCCCTCTACAGTAGCGGTAAGAGCCGTCTGACTTTTTGAATTCTATGTGGAGGTGATTGATGAGAATCCAAAGATCTTTGTAACTAATCCCAAGCGAGTTCAATGGGATTGAGGGGGAAGGGCCAAATTCTGAATAACAGAGCTTGGGATTGCACATTGTCGTCCAAGTAAGAAATTTGTCCCAATACCGACATGGAACAAAGGAAGAGTCAATGACTTGCTCTATGTTAATCTGATCATTCATGGTATCATCAAGTATCAACAATTGTGTTGATGCAAATGCCTCACCAAACAGTAGGTATAACGGCCTCACCAAACTGAAGGGGTGAACTTTCTGAACTGATCTGCGATTTTTGGGCACTAAAACTTGTCTTGTACAATGCAGACCTCCATTGATCGTTTAAATTCATGATCGAAGTTGCATATGATTGTGAGTTGGCGAAATCCTCCTGAAAAGTCGTCGAGAATGTAGAGTCACGAAGTCTTCGACGAACTGTTTCAATCCAAACAAAAACACCAGGAGCGTTCAAAAGCAGCTGTTGTTTGATTCGGCAAGTACCTATATTCAAAGGCTCCCTACCGATATTTTTTCGACAGATCGATTCATTTTGAGCTTTTCCTGAGACTGTTCTGCGATATACTCAATAAAAATTTCACCTTGACAATATAGGCCAAGTTAATTACACGAACGAAATGGAGGAACAATTCAGCCCCAGGTAGTAGGTACCAATTAGTGTTCGTAAGCTGAGGAGTACAATCAATTACTCTTGAAATAGCCTGCAGAATTAATTACCTGCCTATTCCAATTGATTGTTCGCATTCGACGAGAGCATTTAGAACTGAAGTAAGATCATATATTTTGGATGCAGATGTGCTGTCAATATTATAGATATTTTTTGTCCACAGGATAGGTGCAAAGGTATTTGACTATGCAATGTTTGTTTCTTCAATTCAAATTCTCATGGTATTGTTTTATATTTGAGTTAAAAAATTGTTTGTATCGATTCTATATTTTCACAGAGTTTTGTTCCTATTTATAGCGTCCAAAAAATAAAACATTCTGATTGGTGTGATTAGACTTTCTTTTCCCATCTTATCGTTCATCAAGAGAGTGTGAGATTAATTATTCAAGTTGCTATTTTAAATTCAAGAAGCTCCGGCCTTCATAGATCATAGATGACTTTTAACAAAATTTAGCATTCATTCTTCATACATGTAGGTACCTACATATAATGGAAGTATCATTGTCACATTGAAAACGATGCGGTAACACTTGATCGATAGAAATCTCCAAAAAGTCCGAATACGTACATATCTCTAATCAGATTACCAGGTAAGAAAATCAAATCATTACTGATGCCACAGAAATATTCCAGTCCCAATTCGAGAAACGATTTCTCAGTTGGCTTCAATAATGTTTTCATTTTGTTGATTATTGAATCTGTGGCATCATTAATGATTTGATTTTCTTACCTGGTAATCTGATTAGAGATATGTACGTATTTGGACTTTTTGGAGATTTCTATCGATCAAGTGTTACCGCATGTTATTGGAAATACTGCAAATTATATCGAAGATAATTTAGATTGAGTTTCAGCAAGATTGAGCTCCTTCGCAATACGCTTTGTTTGTTCGACATCTTGATTAAAGATTCCTATGTCAGTGGATTGGAGGAAGGAAGCCACAGTCATGGTTGTTTTGAAGCTCAAAATGTCGATTTTTCACAAAAAAACACTACAAGTGCCCTGAAAACACCACTTCATTTTCAAATACTTAGTTGAGAATATTTCGAGAACTAATGCATAAAATGAAAAAACAATTTCTGTGCTGAAATCAGTATAAAAATACCTTTCAAATGAGGTATCACTCACCCCATCTTCCCTATTCAAAAATTGGGGGTGAGGGTTGTAGTAGCAAGGGTTGAAGCGCTATGCGTCCGTAACCTACATCTTAAGTTGTCCCCCTCGAAACAGAAATCCACCTGTCCGAGCATTTCTATCGAAAAAATTTATTTCGTCTGTAATCTCGTCTGTTTCGTTTTCAAATGGCCACCCTGTATGAAGTGATATCCACTTGAAACAGCACATTATCATTATCAGAAAAATATCAGTATTGTCTGCAGAAAGAAATCGATTTAAATAAGTAACCGATAGGTATATTTGTTCGGAAGCATCAGATATTCTGCATATAATCCATAGTTATGCTCAGAAAACATCACCAATAGATATCTCCTTTTTCGTCCACATCATGCACTGTCGTCAAATCTGACATATCTGAAGATATCATACTCATAGGGCACAACTTAGTTCCCATGCTTGTTATCCAAAGTATGAGCAACTCAGAAGCATTACGGAAATAGCGACTAGAGCAGGGTAAAACACTCAATGTCACCCAACGACCTTCACGATATATTTATACTCTTTCTGCTTTTGCCGCTCCCTATCTTCCTACCGAGTTCAGGTTTCATGTTTCTTACTCTGTATCTAGTGGACATTTGTGGAAATCACTATTATGCATTCGAATTGTTATGATCAGCTGACATAATCATTTCTTGATGTTCGTTATACCGGATGTACTTGTTGTACATGTGGGTGAAGCACGCTCGATTATTCAGAATGCAGAGAGTGTTTGGTTCCAAAAAACACTGTGTGCATCCGATGCCTCATCCCTTGCTTAGGGCATGAGCTTCGGCACTAGCATTCTTTTGACAAACGCTCCAAGTTAATTATGACTAGAAAACCAGCCCATGATGAAAATCATTGATTTTTTGCATTATATAGGGTGATTCGCGAAGACCGTTGGCTTAAATATATAATTGAAAGTTTATAGTTGAGCTTTGTTGGGAGAATGTTTCTTTAGAGATTTCAATTAATTATGCCTGGAAAACCAGTCGTTCGAAATCATTGATTTATTGCATTATACAGAATGAAATTTTCTATTACTAGAAGAGTTGCTCTTCCAGGATATGTATCACATTTCCATCTGCGGTTACTTTTATTGAGAGATAAACGACTCGAAAGCTGACCTTCGAAAAATTCTGAAAAAGCTGGGTTCAGTTAAAAATTCACCGAGACCGAACGGTTGCGCTGAGATGGATGAAATTCTCAGATTTATTACTAGAAGTGTTGCTCTTTTAGAATATCGGAATATGTATCACATTTCCATCTATGGCTACTTTTATTGAGAGATAACAAGTTGAAAGCTGACCTTTGAAAAATTCTGAAAAAGCTGGGTTCAGTTAAAAATTCGTCAAGACCGAACGGTTGCACCTAGATGGATGAAATTCCCAGATTTATTACAAGAAGAGTTACATGGTTCTGTGGGTGGACAAATGTAGTAATTGGGTAGACAAAAGTGGACTAACCTTTCACAAACGATATTTACCATCGTTTTCGCAAGTTGGCTGCGCTGCTCACCGAAAAAACTTATTTTTCCATATCCCTCAAACGGTGACTGGACAAACGAATAAAATAGGTGGTCAATCATGGACCTACGATGGACAAACCGACCCTGAAATTTTGGTTCAAAAATTTTCATTTGTGGGTGCCAACTTCACACTTTCCAAATTTTTCAAAGATTGATTTCTATGGTTCTGTGGGTGGACAAATGAAAAAATTTGGTGGACTGAAGTGGACTCACCTTGGACAAACGATCTGTACCATCCAAAATAAGTTTTTGCGATTTGGGGGTGCTGCTCAAAAAATGAATCGAAAAAAGTTCTTTTCCGATATCTCTAGAACGGTACCTGGACAAATGAAAAAAAAGGGTGGACAAACATAGACCTACGATGGACAAACAACCCTGAAATTTTTGTTTCAAAATTCGCATTTGGGGGTGCTAGCTTCACATAGCTATATAAGCGGCTTCAAGACACAATTAGCTCTTTGGTCATTTCTATAATGAGCTTTCCCAACCTGAATCCTTGATGAATCTAGTCATCGTGCAAGCAGGCGCTGCATCTGCCTCTTCTAGACTAGGTCATGACTCCCCTAATTGTTCGAGCCTTCAACTTGAAAGACCTCTGCATGACTGGTCTGTTGAGGCTCACATTCTTTGTAGATGATGTTTCAGCTCCGGTGACCGGTGACATTTCTCATTTTTATGCTGAAATTTCCCAAACAGTTATTAAGAGACAAGATCAATAGTTGGGACTACAGTAACAAGCTCCACATAGTGGACCAAGCTATTGGCCTATTGGATTATTTTGAAGAAAGCCAGCAGCACAAAAATTTTGAAAGGGATTTCTATGGCTAATAGATTCATCCTTTGATCTGTGGTCCTTATGTGGACTTGATTAACACTTCGGAATTTGGGATAGGTCACTAAAACATTATTTCTCTATATCTATTTATTTTCTACAACTCGCTTGGTTTAAGCTGTCAGAAAACCATTAACACGCATGCGTCCCGAGCTCTCTAGATAGACTTCTTGATGCGCTTCTCTCACTCCACTACCGCCTGGCGGGATCACTGCGGTTCCACTATTGCCATTTGCTGATAGGTGATTATTTTCCTAGTTTTGGGGAAGTGGTCCTACAGATATCTTTTAATAGCCGATCAAATTTCAGGTTGTTTTCGAAATAATTGCTAACCCATCCTCACCTCATTTAAAAACGAAACATCACAGAGTAGTCGATTCATCGGTCATTTATAGTAGCTTTGATTTGTTGATGTGCATCATTTAAGAACACAAAAAGGACAATATGTCAGAAGAAGTAATGAGATGGGAAAAGATGATATTAAATTTCATGAAACATACTCATATCATATGTATTCAGTTCTTTTTGATACTCCTTTTGGATTTTCGTTCTCAACATCCCAAGAAAAAATACAACATTATTGTTTATAGAAATAGAATCTGAGTATCACATTGAAAGAACCTCTGAAATCAAACCAGAGGAAGATGAAGCGTGATCTGATCATAAGAATTTCAATTTTCTGATTAAAATAAAGAGTTTTCTCGAAATTTCTCGTATTATTCTTTCTAAATATTCAACCTCCAAATAAAAAACCTCATGTCATCACAAGAGCAACTGTTCGTATTATATCCCTTGTGGATCCCAATGAAAGTGATTTTGGTTTATTAGGTACTAAGATCAACAGAAAAAACTTTAATTCAATTTCTGATTTACGACTCCAGGGCCAGATTTCGTAAAATGCCAGGAATATAAAACAATAATTTGAACATGATTCAATAAACCCTGGTTGCATGGAAGTTAAAGTGACTCAATTTAGAATTTTCTTTGATCGAAATATCTTACAAAGTCTACGGTCGATTCGCTATTCAGCCCAGTAACCCGTAATTCTTCCCTTCAGAAGATGCTTCTTCTAACTATTCGCAACGATTATTCCAATAAACTTCATAAAATTAAACACAAACAACCATTAGATTCCTCTGATTGAAGGAAAAAATAAAAAGAAACAATAAACAGACTAATATCGAAGTTGATTTCCCGAAAGGAAAACCTTTTTTGGGAAAGTTAAATCCGTCAACTATTACATGATCTCCATGATTGAAAGCTATAAAAGAGAAAGCCTCTCGAGTACCTATACAGTCTAACAAAAAAAAAAAAAATAACCATAAACAACTTTGTCCATCTCAATAAATCGAAGTGTTCGCTATACATAGATACATATGTATCACATATGTAGCCTCGACTGACCCAGTACCCATGTCTTCATATTCTTTTTGAAATTTCCCCGACAACTTGAGGTCACTGGGAATTGTTCGCACGAGGAGCCAAAAACAGATGTGAGTCCTGACTCCTGACCTCGAGCTCGGTGCATCATCAGCAACATAACAAATTGACGTCTTATCTTGGTACTAGGTAACACAAACTGCAATTCCTGGTAATGGGGAGCAATCCGAATTTACTGAGAGCTACTTGATCTGATACTAGAGGACCAACCTCTTGTTACCCTGAGTCGAACATGCTATTCCTTAATCACCCTTTTTAGCCCTTCCACAACGTTCCAGACCCATTGATTGGTTCCGGTATTGGACACCTAGCCAAGTAGGTACCTACGACCTTGAGGTGAATGTAGAATATGGATATAAAAATTATTTTCATTAGAAGGCGAGCCAACTCAACTTTCAATCCATACAAATTGATGCTGCCAAAGATTGGATCCAATTTCCTTCAATCCAACATTTCCGCAAATAGAAACTGCATGAATAGCGCGGCATAAACAGCATGATAAATAAATACGCTTACCCAACGAAGGTCAGAATGTAGTCGAGGAAGTCATACCTGCAAGCCGACATTGATAATCAGAATTTTACTATGTCAACCTAGTTCTCCAACTTTCAGTTTTTGTTTTTTGATCGAGTCTGCGTGCAGAACTCGATTGATAATTGCCTGCTTGTATTATATAATAATCTGCGAGATTCTATAATAGTATGTAAAAACATGTAGACTTCAATGCGGTTGTTGATTATCTAATTTCTTTTCTTTTTTAAGGCCTTGCTATTTCTTCGTATGAAAAGTTTATGTAAGGAAATGATAAAGGTCTCATGAAGTGTAGTAAGGTCGCGAACGTTTGACGACAATAATTCTTGTGTTTCAGTAAAGGTTTAGATAGATTACACACTTCACTCTACGACCAGAAGTGTCATTTCTGAGATATTAGCCAAATTGTGTGGACTTATATGCTAGATTCGAAAGGACTTCTTGCAGAACAAATGGATGATACGAATAATTGAGAAAATAAAAAAAATAAGTCACGAAAATAGTTATTTTCCTATCAAAAAATAGGTTGAACGTGCACACTTGTAGAAAAATACTTTTTTCTACAAGCGTGCGCGTTCAACCCTTTTTCTACACGCATTTCATGTTGCAAAGAGTCACTTTCCTCAAAAAGTGCGAGAAAAACACATTTGCGTGCGGGAAAGAAATAGCAGTGGGTTTTTCCGCCCGCAAATTCTGAAGTAAATTAAATTCTGTCATGTCCCTATGCACCAAATGCCAACGATGGGATAGTATGGTAACGAAATGCAGAATCACGTATGTCATTATAATATCGTGCGTTCAAAAAAATTCGTCGTCAAGTAGGCTATGAAATTTTGAAGGCTGATGTTCGGTGGCTGAACGTATGTCTTTCCTTGAATTACTTCATCTTCCCAAAATGTAAACAATGATAACATTAACCTATATATCGTAATTCTGTACGGAAAGGCACTTTTCAGAAAAGGTTACCTGTTAATTTCACCCAACGTTCGAAAAGCATTTCTTTCATTGAGTAAGATGACAAGAATCCAAACAATCTGAGGCGGTTAGAAAAGTTCTTCGTAAAAATTTTAACCGTCCACTATTTTCATACGTAAGAGGCATGAGAGAGACATGAATCTTGAATTGATCGTGGTAGTATGTTTTTTTTGTAAGAAGGTTCTAGTTACTTCAGTCATATGAAAAGATCACAGTAAGATTCTCAATAATATGTTTATTTATTTTCTATAAATATTGAATTCATTTGGCCATTACTGAAAATCCATGACTAAACTAAAGAACTGAATTACATGAAAATGGCTCTTGGACAATTTATTAAAATTCAATTCAGCTATAAAAAGGCATGATGCTTTCTCCTTCATAACGTTCTGCTATTGAAGTTCCATAAAAGAAAGTAGGTCCACATTTTCCCTTTGACTGATGCATACTGTCAGTATGCTAGTATGCATCAGTTCAGTATGATACTGAACTCCAATTTTTCTCGGATGCTACAAGGTTAGGTAATCACAACCTTTTCAGTTTTCTGATAACATGTCAATCTTTATGGAAACAAATGGATATCTTTTTTTCAAAATCGGGTGGCATATGTCAACGGATACTCCATCCACTTGAGATAAAATCTGAAGAGAGGTTTGTCGAGCTTCTGTCACCATGTTTTCATTATTACTGAACTCTAGAGTTTTCTTTTTTGGTATACCACCTTTTGTTTGAACATACCTGTTTCGTCAACACATCGCAAAACAGTACAATGGAAAAATTCATTCTTAATAATCAACAGCAACATAGGCTTCAATGAAGTCGCCGGAACAGAATATTTCCATTTTCCTTCAATTTTCTTTCCAATTTTGAAGTAGAATTCAATAGTAAAAGTCTTTCACACGTCCGTAAAAACCATCTTTATAATTTGCTGATAATTTTAATTCAACAACAACCCAAAATGCTAAAATGACAGTTCACCTGGAAAATAGTAAAGCACGAGCTAAGAATTACGTTTAGTCACGAAATATCGACGTTCAAAATTCCATAGCCTACTTGACGACGAATTTTGTTTGTCTATGTTTTGAACGCACGTTATATGAAACAAAGATCATAGAGTAGAAAGATAGGAAACCAAGTGACTAAAATGATGTGGCGC
This sequence comes from Coccinella septempunctata, assembly GCF_907165205.1. NCBI lineage: Eukaryota > Metazoa > Arthropoda > Insecta > Coleoptera > Coccinellidae > Coccinella > Coccinella septempunctata. The sequence goes on from NC_058190.1 coordinate 30,671,947, forward strand.
CTTCTGTATTTCAAATGTGTTTTTAGTGCCCTAAAACTGGTTAGAATATTAATTAGAGAGCCATTCGCAAAAACATATGAAAATTTCTGAGATTGCAGATGACAATTTTGATCAAAGAGATTTTGAATGTTTGTTTCTCGTAGTGCATTTTGTTTATCTAGCTCGTTCTAGTTGCTGATTATTGAATTTTTTTGTCTAATTACTGGGTGAAAACCTCCAAATATCATTTGGAAATTATTGTATGGTGAAGAACTGTGGATCAAATAAAATGAATTTCCCGAAATTATGTTATTTACTTTACTAAGGAAAATGGAAATGTAAGTACTAAAACTGGTAACAAGTTAGTCGGTCATTTATTGATTTTCATTTTCAGTGCTCCGAAATGGATAAAATTTTCATGGAGTAAAGACAATCAGCAAACACTATACTACACCATGTATGTACATTGAACATTTTAATGTTGAGTAGGTACTGTTCATCCACGTAAATTGTTGTATTCAGGAAGTATCCCTTGCATGAAGGGCCCATTTAGGGGAATTTATGACTTTTATACGTCCATTCAAAGATTCTCAATTGCTACTCCTTCAATATTTTCAGAAATGCAATGGATTTATTGATTTCGATTTGGGAATCGAGTGACTGTCAAATTGTTGTTTGGAAAGTCAAAGTTTTATGAATCCTGCTGTGAGTCTTTCGTTCATTCAAATCAATTTGTATATTGTGTCATAAACAGACCATACCATAAATACATCATGAAAAAAGCATTAAGAAACTATACTGACGGGCTAACATAGAGGACTTTTGTATACCTCTGAAAGATTTTTTTTAATTGTGGTTCTGCAAATTCTGTGAAAATAATATGTGGGTAACTGAAATGTATGATGGAATATTGAATATTGGTTCATATTAATTTCTGTATATATTGTACAAATTCAACTAAGTTTATCAATTCAAAACAATTTGACGTATTGCCCAGAAAGGTGTTATACCTTTGACGTATAGCAGATCACCATACCTATACTCTTGTGTCCTAGACAAGCTTTATCCGTTGTCCATAGTTTAAAATTTCTGTGAATTTTTTATAAATTGCAAATAAAAATATACCACATCCGACAGCGTATTTCATTGATATCAGTTGATTCCAAACAATGTTAAGATGAAAACTAACATCGTGGTCAAAAAAAAACCATACTTCTGTTTTGTTGCTCAGGATGTTTGTTTTCTGGTCTCAACAAAATCGATATTGAGATTTAATACGAGTAATATAATTCGAATTTTGCGCCTATCAATTATAAAACAGAAAACTGTTACTAAACAGTTTTTCTGTATTGACAGTACGTTTTCAGCGACATCTCATTGTCAAATGTGTTTTCACTGGCCAAAATGTAATCGGTTTGTAGTACTACAGATATGAGGGCGTTTCCTATCTTTATACTCTATAATCTTTGATATGAAATAATCAAATAAAATTTCGTATATTTGGTAAATATACTGATAAAGGTATTTCAAGCGCTTGTAGAAAAAATATTGTTCCTAACTCTAACTCTAATAGGAATGAAAATGAAACTGAGGATTTGGTTATTGTTAAATCAAAGTGTTATTAATATTATTATATCGAGCATTTCATGAAGATTTTCACTTTTTTCGTGAAGAATTGTTGTCTTATTAAAATATATGTTTAAATATTGTACGAGTATACTTAGCAAGAACTTATCAGATGATTTCAAAATGTATATATTATAATATTAATTCATCCTTACATTAATATACCGAATGATTTTTTTTTCAAACTCCCATAACTGGATGGTGTCGATGATGCCCCCATCTGTGGTGTCGAACTGACATCTGAATATTATGATGCTGCTGATTCCATAGCTTCTTGCCCAAACTCCAAGCTATCAGTATTATGTAGGAGTGAATAACTGTAAAATTTAAATCTTCATAATTCCTTCATCATTCTTCAAAATAAATATGTAAAAGTGACTGAAATATTTGTGACACAATGCGTGAAAACGGTTGAAATTCGAATTCGAGGATTTAACCATTTCATCCCTATGTTCAATGGAGGGTTGATAAAAAACGTTTATCCATTTCTGACACGAAAAGGATGGTTAGCCTTAGAAAAACTCCTCATTAAAGGTGCTTGACAAACTACTGATGCAATTATACATAAAATTCGACATGTTTGACTATTTTTCTACATTTTGTAAATATGTACCGTAGTTTTTTTGGAGAAATGTTTTGTGCTGCATGTATAGATATTCAACTGTAACTAGATACATAAAAATTATTTCATTTTTCCATTACTCTTCGACAAAAGTGGAAAATTTTGAAAAAAAAAAAATACAGGAAATTTTCAGTTATCAGAAATCTAATATTGTCTTGAAAATTGCATCTCAAAATCAAAATTTTCACAAAGAGTTTGTTTTGATAGTATGCGAAGACATAACTGAAACAACATCCATCTAAAAACTTCTTCGAGCAAAAAGTCTTCAAAATAGAGTCTGAGTTTTCATGTTCTTGTATGATCTGTACTTCATGCTCAAGATTGTATATAATTTATTATCATGAATAAAAATATTCCTTTCTGCCTTCGAATATGTTACTCTCTATTACCATACCTATAACTTTTTCCCTTTCCTAGGATAATTTCGCTTAGTGATTCGATGTGGAAACAATGATCACTAGATTTACACTATCTCTCATCATCAAATTATAATCTTTATGAATATTCTGTTCATAGTTATTTAATAAATTATGTACTTATCACATTGGCATGCCATAATACGTTCATTTACCACTATTGTAAATTGAAAGACAATGTGGTTCACTGGACCTATAAATGAGCTCCAGATGGAAAATTATAAACTGCCTTCGATACGGTACTGCTAACCTTTTTTTCATGTCTGCATACTAAAGGGTTTTTCACGTTATGATCACGAGGTAGCAGATAAACGTAACAGCCAGTGTTTATACCTGTTTTGTGAATTATGCGCAATGGTCGCCAAAAAAAGTTCCCAAGAACTCTCAGATATCAGACTAAGAATCATGAGGGAACATCAGGGTCCGAACTAATAGCTCCACAACGGTTTTCCAGAGGATGTCAAGGGTTTATCACCGAGCACATTCAATAAAGCTGTCAAGAAATGACTACTGGAGAAGACAGCGTAAACTCTCGATGGATTATTCTGATAATCCTAGATTTTTGAATCATGCGCATTATGATTTGGGCCCACATCACGTCAGTGAAATCTACATATAGGCACTTAAAAGTCTCGTCGTTCTCGACTGTTTGTGTGAATAGGGGAAATTAAAGGAAACCGTTCAAAGAGGAAACACCTGACCTAATACGTCAATGTATGGAGTAGTTGGGGAGCCGAAGAGGGAAATTCAGGATTTACTCGGGCGTGTCAGATTAATTTAAGGGGACATACCTTGGACCCTGTAGAGTACCTCTACCAAAAATTAGACCTGTATAGTGTATATAGGGGGAATAGTCTAGGACAGCCTGTCAGAATAGTAAAAAAAAAAACGATCATTGTACATACTCGAGCGTGTCAGATTAAGATATATGTGGTTAATTACATGTTGAAAAGTATATATTCTCTTAATCTGACAATTCAAACGTGTCGAAAATGTGTGGGAGTGCGCCAAAGTTACAAAAAAAAAGCGTTACGTGTACAGGGTGGGCAAAATTCGATGTTTTAGCACTACAGTTTTTAAACCAGAGGAGATACACAAAATCTGATACCCCACTCTCGTTCTCTTTTTCTGAGAAACTAACAATAGTAGTAGTGATTTTTGGACACTTTCTTTTGTTTTCGAATTATAAGCAAAAATTGGAAAAATGGCGATATCGAAATAAATTTATATCTCCGCTTATACTGATGATAGAGATCTGAAATTGAAACATTCTACAGGCACTTTTTTACGTAGAATCCAGTGGCGTGCTCGCCTTTTTAGCAGGATTTTTAATTACGAAGCTATGACCCAAAGTTATGTTTTTTTAAATGAGAACACTAGTTTTCTGTGCAATTTTTTGAAAGCTTAATTTTTACTGATTTCAAAAATATATAACATCATATGGTTTGTATCAATATAAATAATAGAAAATGGTCAAAAACTTTTTTTCTCAATATTTCTATGGTTTCAACTTTTGACGAGCACAGAAAAATAGTTGAAACCATAGAAATATTGAGAAAAAAGGTTTTTGACCATTTTCTATTATTTATATTGATACAAACCATATGATGTTATATATTTTTGAAATCAGTAAAAATTAAGCTTTAAAAAAATTGCACAGAAAACTAGTGTTCCCATTTAAAAAAACATAACTTTGGGTCATAGCTTCGTAAATAAAAATCCTGCTGAAAAGGCGAGCACGCCACTGGATTCTACTTGAAAAAGTGCCTGTATAATGTTTCAATTTCAGAGCTCTATCATCAGTATTAGCGGAGATATAAATTTATTTCAATATCGCCATTTTTCCAATTTTTGCTTATAACTCGAAAACAAAAGAAAGTGGCCAAAAATGACTACTACTATTGTTAGTTTCTCAGAAAAAGAGAACGAGAATGGGGTATCAGATTTTGTGTATCTCCTCTGGTTTAAAAACTGTAGTGCTAAAACATCGAATTTTGCCTCACCCTGTACATTCTCGAGTGCGGTGGCGTTTTTTCTTATTTTGAAGCTAATGATTCAAGAATAACGGGAAATATATAATCTGACAGTTTTAGCAAGCCGAAACAAACGAAAATTGGCCATAAAGGTCACAAAAATCAGTTTTTTGGAATTATCTCCTTCCTTGGTCTTCAAATATTTTTCGCATTCATTATGAAAGTTGTAAAGCATAACATTTTCTACAAATTTGCCCAAGCAATTTTTTCTACGTTCAAACGTTTTTGAGATATATGGCGATTAATGCGAGGTGTTTAGCGATACATGCTGAAGCGAAAATTCACTCGTTGGAAAATAGTACATTCTGAGGTTCAGTAACAGACAACACTAAAATTTTCGTGACTTATTTCGAAATACCTTATCATTTTGACAGTTGGATGAATGTAGATTAGACTGGGATTCTACATTGACCTTGCCCTTTCGCATGTGTGGCTAATCTTCTCGCCCTTATTGCCCTCTAACTCGAGAACTGTTAAGAGTATGTAAAATTGCTTCGGACAAAAGTTGTGTAGAATTTTATTATCTACAACTGTCATAATGAATACAAAAACGATTAGAGGTACAGGCAGGGAAATATTCGAATAAAAAAGAATTTTTATCATCTTCAAAGTGTCAGAGTAAGAAAATCCTCCCTGATTAGTGTCAGATTAATGGGTCAACACGTTTACAACACCGAGATTAACCATCTGTATGAAAATCTGACACGCTCGAGTATGTAGAAGTAACGATTTTTGTTTACATTTTCAAAGGACCTAACCTAGCCTAACCTAACCTGACCTAACCTTGCGTCACGTCCAAATTGTCAGTCCCTTGAAAAGTAGCTTCCTTTGGATCTAATTAACACATCCTCCAAAAATCTGACACGCTGGAAAAATTTTTGTTTTAACCATTTTCAACTCTTGCGTACGGTCAGTCCCACCGCGCAAACTGTCAGATAAGCATGAATTCATTATCAGAGACACGTGGGGCATATACGGAATCTTAATCTGATACGCTCGAGTATGTACACCTGACGATTTTTTTTACATCTTTGAGACCCTGCAGACGCTTTCCCCACCACTGAAAGTGCATACATCATAGAATCTTTTTTCTTTCATAATCCACTAGGTCTCCACGACGCTCGAGTAAATCCCGATTTAGCATCGTCGGCACCCCAACTAGAGGAAACAGTGTCTTTTAAAATATCAGTATACCGGGTGATTCATAACCATTGGGATATTGCCTCTAGGAAATAACAATTTGAATCAAAATATGACGATGGTGAAAAAAAATCAAAGTTGTAATATTTTTTCGTTCTTTGTTAATAAATAGAGCGTTCATTTCACAGAGTCAACAAAATCAGCACGGAAGCATAAATATGGAAAAGTAATCTCATTATATTAATTAATTTCTTCGATTAAAACAAATTATTTTTTCATGTTTTTGAAAAAGTGATATGAATACGAAGAAATGATTCAGTTCTCAATTTCTTTTATTGTCCAAAATATTCAGGAGACTACGAGAACACTGTGAGACTCTTGTACGAGACTCGAGACGAAACCGAGAAAAGTCTCTTCTGGTATCGTAAATGACACACATGAGTGCAATTATCTTGAAGGCATTCTTGAAGGTATCATACTGACATTATTAAAGAACATCTCCAAAAATGTTTTATTGCTTTCTTGCTTCCATAATATCTGCTCAATTTCATTTCTATCAAATTACTGGTGTCTAAGAAAAACTTTTAAAATTTATTTTCAGCTACCATCTTGAAAGGGTTGTATCAAGTCTGATAAAAGAAAAATTATATGAAACACTGAGACTATTTTCGCAAAATTTTCCGCAACTGTTCATTCACACCATGCATAGTTTCAACCTCCTATCCATTGAAAATCGTTATAACAATAATCATGAAAAAAATCAATAGAGCTTCTTTCTATTCATTGAGTTTAACAACCCAATAAATGCTTTGATAATCTAGTATAGAGAAGAAAATGATTCTAGTTTACATATTAGGTATCTTACCGAAAAGTGTACAGGCATAAAGTGAAATACAAATTTTCTCCGAATCGTTCCTCTTTCCATGTATCATGAAAACCACAACAGCGGCAACTTTCGCAATTAATGCACCAAAACCAAAAAGTACAAAGAGAAAAATACACACCAGATCGCCCTACAAAAAAAAAATATAATTAAATGGACTATAATTTTAGTATTCCCCTTTTGTATTTTATTTAATTATGTTTGAATGAACTTCGTGAGGTAGCTTTCCATTCAATTGACCCAATGTACCAAAAGAAAGCAGAACAAAACAACTATTTCAATTTTCATAAATCGAAATGAACCTTTTTTACTTACTACCAAAATGCCAATTAGAAGCATAACTGCTCCTGCCATGAAGATGAAAGCGTGAAGAATGACAACTGCTCTCTCAACTAAAAAAGCAGAATGTGCAAGTTAAAACTTCGTATAAAAATATCATAATATGTATTTTCAATCTGCCAATGTAAAATCCCCACTAGAATATATTTTAAACATAGTTTGTTCATATAGCTAGAAGAGAATCATAAGTATATAAAAAAGATGGTCGCTGATATACAGGAAGTATTTTTGGCAGCTGAAAGAACACATCAAAATAAATCATTTCACCAAAATATCTCATATGACAAGATGATAGACTTATAATACCGCAAAGTCGAATGCAAGTTCGTGAAATTTTGAGTACAGATCTGTTTTCCATGACTTTAGTCAACGGTATGCAGCCACCTTGTAATTGTTGTTACTTTTTTAGTTCGATGAAGTTGTTGAAAGTTAAAATATTGATTATGGCATAAAATTCCTGTTTATGGTGAATATACGGGATGTTTCCAAAGGTGAGGCTTTTTTTTGACAGAAGGTCTATATAGAATATTCAAGGTGGCTGAGCTACAACTCCTAGAATTTCGTCAAAATTTCATCGAATTTCAAGTACGGTACTGTAGAAGGTGACTCCGGCAACAGAAAAACGAAACGAAACAAAACCTTGAAAAAATTGTTGTATCGTGCGATTTGACGTGAAAACATTCAAGAAAATTGAGACAGTATTATTACCCTATTGCACCCCATTTTTACGACAATTTTTGGGGTCGAGCAAGAAGGAGGAAAAAAAATCAATTTTTTTAGACTTGGTTGTATTTTTCTGTTAGTTGGTGTCAAAATGAGCCATTTCATAAAATCGTTAAGTTACTGAATAATGAGAAAAATTCGGCAATCCTAAGTTTCCATTTTTATTTCAACGTGAGAAACGAACGGCCAATATTGTTGAGTCAGTCATCACGAGTTAGTTTTTCCCATTGCTTTACGATAATTCAGATAACAATGATCTAAAGTCGTATATTGGGATCCATTTCAGTAATTATTTGTGAATTTTAAATTTTTGTATAGGTGATTAAACGCTTCATTTTGACCAGTTCTATCTTTTATTGAAAAAAAAACCTCAACTTTAAATACACCCTGTATACAACCATTGAGGGGGTTGAATACTCAAAGATAGATAGAAGTACTTATCTCAAATGCCAGATAGCGCGAAAGGAAGAAACAATTTCATTACATATTCTTGTTAAAAAAAAGTTATATACGGCATAATATATACGGCATTGAAAGTGCTGTGAAATTGAAATGAGCTTTTCACAAAATAACTTTTTCTGCGAAGTTCTTAATCAACGCCACGTTTTATGTACTCTTTCTTTCATATGTTGTTGATTGATAACATTCTCAGGCACCTGAGGCACCTGTCTCTTTAAAAACTTTAAGAACATCACCTTCAACAAGATCCATAACACGTCCAACAAACATCTCGCCTATGGCTATGACCTGCAAGGGTTATGGTATCAGAAGAACAGAAATCGCACAATTCAATGAATCACCAAAAAAGCAATTGCTGAAAAAGCGCATCCAACTTCCAAGGATATAAACCAAAAACATTGTTTCATATTTAAAATGCACAAATTTCGAAATGACCGAAATCTGACAGTTGTTATAAAAATAAGTCATTCTCTTTTTCTTCCAGAACAGTATTCTTGGCTGGGGGAATCATTGGATATATTGTACTCAAGAAGTGGATCAAGAAGTACTTGTTCTGCTTCTGGTCCATCTATCTATATATTGGATGATACTGATGTGTATAACATGTGGTTCCAACAGGACTGTAGATGATTCCACATACCACATAGCCCGTGGAACAATTCATTTACTGTGCGACACTTCCTGGTCATGAGGTCATGTACTCTTTTTCAGCGAGGACCATCTTATATAAAACCACTGTATTCTTTACTATTAATTTTATTTGAAGTTGGAGGTTTATTCCACAAGCCTCTATTGGTTGAAAGAAAAGATGTTGTATAGCTCAATAATCCAAGTTTGCCAACATTAATGTGAAATAGTCATGGAAAAATTCGACCAAAGTAACAGCAAATCAATGAAGGTCGTTTACCATTTCCATATGTAAAATTATTTTATGTAGGTACTTTGTTTTTCAATAATGAGGAAGAACAACAATTAAAAAGCTTTGTTTCGATTTGATTCAGATTTGCACAAATTTCGGAATTAAAATACATCAGGGATCTTCCATAATACGGATCCGTCCATATTCAGGAGGATATATTGAAAAATTCTTAGCCTACTATAGAACCAAACAAAATTTCAATGTCAAAATATTTTATTACTCAATATATTCTCCTCTTAATTGGATACATTTATTACAGAGAACCTGCAACGTCTCCAGACCTTTCAAAAAAAATGTTTCTTCTTGCTCTGCAAACCAGACCTCCACAGCTTTCATAACCTTCTCGTTGGAAACAAATTTACGACCTTTTAAACTTTTTTTCAGTTGAGGAAAGAGATGATAGTCGGATGGAGCCAAATCTGGTGAATAAGGGGGGTGTTCTAGTAATTCAAACCCTAAATCACGAATTTTTTCAATGGCAACATGAGATTAGTGTGCAGGGGCGTTGTCCTGCAACGAAACACCTTTGGATAGCTTTTCGCGTCTTTTCTCTTCAATTTTTTTCCGTAGAGTGGTCAGTAATGTCGGATATTGTTCTACCCTTATCTAAAAAATCAATCATGATTACTCCATGACAATCCCAAAAAACTGAAGCACGAACTTTTCCAGCAGATTTTTGGACACGAAACTTCTTAGGTCTTGGAGAACCAGAGTGTGGCCATTCCATCGATTGTTGCTTTGTTTCTGGATCGTAGAAATATACCCAAGTCTCATCCATAGTAACAATTCGGTTTAAGAAGTCTACATCGTTTTCAAATCGAGCACAGATCGAACGCGATGCTTCTACCCTTGCATGCTTTTGGTCAACATTCAAACATTTGGAGATCCATTTTGCACCAATTTTTCTCATGTCCAAATTGACATGAACTAGGTATATGATGAACGCGTTCGTCTTCGTATGAAATATTCAGTGCTTCAGATATGCGTTTTAGCCCAATTCTACGGTCTGATAAAATCATGTCATGAACTGCATCGATATTTTCGGGGACTGACACAAAAACTGGCCTTCCCGATCGGTCATCATCTTCAATGGAAAATTCACCTCTTTTGAAGCTTGAGCCCAATTTTTCACGGTCGCATACGAAGGACATTGATCACCAAGGGTATTAAGCATATCTTCGTAAATCTGCTTACAGCTTAACCATTTTGAATACAGGTACTTAATGATGGCTCGATACTCCAATTTTTAGATTTTCACAAATTCGTTGGACATCTTTTTCTTTCAATTTATTGCGTAACTCTGGTTTACTTTTTTGACCTCAAAGTTCACACAGACACTTGTAATGAGTTATTGTTCGTTGCTATGGTAACGCAATATTTTTTTTATGCATGGTCTAGTCTAACTAGATATTAATACATACTCGTACATCCTACTTTTCACGGAAATATGCCATGTTGTTACTCTTGTCTCAACCAATGTTGACGTACCAATAATTTTAACCACCTACTCAAAGGTAGATATTAGAGCCTTATTTTCAATCCTTATTTGATGACGATTAAATCGAGTTCGACACTCATGCATGTATAGGTAGGTAGTGATAGAATTCCGTTTTCTAATTACATCTTGAACTCTGAATTAAATACCTATGATGTAAATAGAAAAAAAATCATTCTCATCATTAATACGCTAGGTGTTGGTAAGAAAAAACTGAAGATAATACGAAAATATTCATCAAAATTTATTAAATAAAAACAAGAATGAAAGTAGTAAAAAATGTACACCCTAAAATATTTATATTACAAATATGTACTTCTTTGGAAATATTTAACATTAACGTACTTTACACTAACATACATAATTTAAAACTATATATTACATTATATAAAACTATAAAGTACAACAGTGATATATTTTTACAAAAATATATCTCTTCAAAATACAAATATTCTTATATTAGAAGGTACATTGCGTCAATGAAAAACTAACTCGTACTTCGAATACAAAATTCAAGATCACAATAAAGAACGGAATAATTATTTACTTTAATACCCGTCAACAAACTCTTGGTTGAAATGCGAATCAGAATCGGTGTTCGCATTTTTGTTCAATAAATTAATTAATAGAATATTTCGTGGGGAGATCCTGTACAAGCATTACGAAAGCAATTTTTACGAAAAACTGTCTCGTATTTGGAAACTAATAGAATGTTGTGATGTTTTTATAGTCACTGGGATGGATGATAATAATTGACAATAGCACCAAAGTTCCTGAACACATGGTGGTGTTCCTCAAAAATATTGCTGGATAAACAAAACTGACTAGATATTTCCTAATGTGCATGAAAATTTCAACTACTTTTTTGTTTGACACTTAATTCTCCACATATGGATCATAATCTATTCGAATGTGTTCCAATTGAGAGTATAACTTAGAGACCTATTCAGAAATAAACAGTTTGAAGAGCGGATTGAATGATCGATCAAAGAGTAGGTATAAAGTGAAAGTTCAAAAATGATTTCTTTCATCTCTGCAGTCCAATGTGTAAAATGTTTAATTAGGATTAAAAATAATTTAAATTATTTTCATTATCACATATTATTCTACAGAATTTTCTGAACTCCACCACTTATGTAGTTTGTTCATATCTACATACTAGATTAAGCTTCGATAGAATATGATCCACAGTAATTATCTAGATATTTCTTCGCATTCAAGAGGCAAAGCATGCAAATATGCTGAATGAAAAACTTCAGGATAACAATATGTATAAAAATGGTTTAATGAATGAACAAAATTGGTCCTTTTTCTTACATAAGACTGCTGGATGTGGGCTCAACTTGAGGAGTTGTCTTCTTCAGATATCCATATCTTGATACTTCAGTTCTTTTCAGAGAACCTTTGCGGAGGAGTTATAAAATTTCAATTTGGTACTAGACCAGGAAGTCATATATTCTGATAGTTAATCCAAATGATGGTTGATTGTTAGAATTTTAAATATAATTTCGAGAGTTGTTGACTTCGGATTCGAAAATGAAAAACTGACTAGATATTTCCCAAAATTCAACATGAATTTCGAACGCCACCAGCGTTGAGTTTATTTGTCTCAAGTTTATTGTCTCTGAATTTGAATCAGTTAAATTTTCGACTTTCAAGCTTGAATTTTTCTCGTGTCTACGGTCCATAGTCGTGGGCCATGTCCATTAATTGATGTCTTACATCAGACCTAGAGGGCAAAGGAAACAATCAGAAAATCACCAAACTACTTTTTAAGGATTGAACAAATTTCCGACTTTCAACTAAAGATTCTTACATGTGTTGTTGTTGGATATGTAGATGATCCAATTGTTTATTGAACTCTCTGTGGAACAGTTCAGACGCTTGTCCTTGCATATTGTTGCTGATGAAGTTTCGCATAATGGTCACTTCTTCGGTTAGTGCTTCGATTTTCTTAACCAGTTTGTCGTTTTCTTTCATTAGAAGTTTGACTTTTTCCTCGGTTTCTCTGGTTCTAACTTTCGCTTTTTCGCGACTTTTCCGGACTGCGATGTTGTTCCTCTCTCTTCTTCTTCTGTATTCGTCACTGTTTTTGTCGCAAGGTTTGACGCTCTTTCTTGCCACGTGGTTGGACATGAGTGAACTTTTGCTCTTCATGGCGTTCAAGTTCAACCCATGGTGCATAACTGGGCTTGGGGTAAGGGTTGTGAAGGTTGCGTTAGGGTTCGTTGGATACACTCCGGGCATGTAGGAGTTTGGGACAAGGTTTAAGTTACACGTCATTCTACGCATTTCTTGGGGATCTATAGGTTCTTCTTTGATGCTCGGCACGTCACTAGCAACGGAACTGTTCGAATCACTGTTCGAGTTTTGTGTACCGGAATAGGTAGCACCACTGTGCACAGGTTGGGGCATATAAGCAAGGGTTGTTCTGGGATAATTGTTGGCGGAAATGCCACCAACTTGTCTCGAATGGAGAGTTTGGAGATGCTTCCCCGACTGACTCTGCAGAATATCGCTGAAAAGTCCATCGCTGAAGTGTGAGTCGTCTATGAGGTTGTGAAGATCCAACGAAATTTCTGGCGAACTCAAGTCGTTCAATTCCCCATGCTGTTGAAACTGTTGGAGTTGATGCTGTTTCAATATGGTGGCTGTCTGTTTGGACGACCCGTTGTTGTTCAATGTTGTCAAATTATTATTGTTGTTATTGTTCATAATGACCGACTTTTTCACTTCGTTATTGTTCAATCCCGAATTGTTTTGCTGGTTGTCGTACATCTGCGGCGATTCCATCTTCCGCACGCACAATAATGATGTCTTTGAATATTCGGAACTTTCTCCCGATCCAACTTTCACTCAAACCGAAATCAGTTTATTTTCCGGCAGTTCATTGGGATGTTAAACCCATCTGAAGAACGTAACTCAGTTCATCATTTTCGCACTTTCCGGAAATTTTTTTTCTTGAATCACTAAAATTTTAATCTAAAATTCTATCGCGCGGATCGCGACAGTTTGTTTTCGATGGTAACTCGTTTTTTTTTCGGAATTTCCACGGAAACGCACTTTTCCGGAAGGATGAAACTTCTCAATTTCGAACTGATACGACCGAATAAAATGGCTCAACCGCAGCTACTACTTGGTCCACACCAGCGTGCGCTCGCCAAGCCAACTTGATGATATGTACTAAGCTTTCTTAGCGCTACTCCGATCAGTTTGTAAATGTGTAGTCCCCACGCTTGCGCTCGTTTTGGATTGTCACGTTGCTCTCTCCACACCAAGGAGGTGAATAGCAATGCACCGAGATTTTTGGGAGTAGTACATAAATCTAATGAAGTACTGACGTAAGGACTCGGTTGTTATTGATCTCAAAATGATCGATAATGATTAACACTGAAAACAATTTTTTGTAGATCTATTTCTTATGGTTACAAATACAAATATCCCGACTCTCGAGTTGTAGGAAATATTCAAGAATTCAGAAATTGGCTCAAGCATCTTATTAGATAGGTATCTTCCATGAGTTATAGTTTTCATTACTCAAAAATGCATTTACCATGAGATTCATAAATAGATGTCTCGTCTTTGTGAATGCATTCTCTAAACAATTATAAAGATAGTTTGTTATGTATATAAATTTCTCCCGAATTCTCTGAAGATAGACGCCTTCCAAGGATAAAAAAATTCGAACTGATAAAAGCGAGATCAAATTTGGCAGAAATGATGACTTTGTTGAACACTCATAACTAAATTTTTCGAACCCCTGTACTTATAAGGGGTTGCAACCTCCAAACCCTTGCAGTATTTACTTACTGCTTTTCGATGGAAGAAATATGAGAACAGTGTAAGCTTAGGAGCTTACACACAGCACAGCTCATTTCATTTTAGGGTTTTCAGCTTTCCTTTTTATCCCAAAAACCATAGCTGAGCAAAAATCAACTAAATATTACCATACTTAACTGTGTGTGAATTTGGTCAACTTTTGAATTGAGCAAGTATTTTGTTCATGTTTAATTTACTCGAAAACAATAGTTTTGGGAGTATGTAAATTTGCAAAGAAATGTGCTGTGGTGTAGAGTTGGAGAAATTCGACTAAGAGTCGAATATCAATATTTCATTTCTGCCATATTTCGTCGAGATGTTATTATCAGTTCATGAGGCAAAAAATTCTCTAATTGTTCTATCCTTTGGTAGGGACTATCTTAACCGGTGAAATTTTTTTATGCAAAATTAAAGTCATCTATTATTAAGTAACTATCCTAAGCAAAAGAATAAGGAAAATTTATTTTCCTGCAGATGATCTCTATTATTCCAACTGCTTCTTTTGTTTTGCTTTGAAGAAAGTGCGAAGAATTTGAACCCGATGAATAATTAATCGGTTATGATGAGAAATTTTCCAGAAATCGAATAAAAAAAATTAATTGTAGGGAATTTGTTAATGCTGATATGGAAAAAACAACTAAAAAAAAAGAAAGATAATGGATGAATGTGGACCTTCCAATGATAAAATATGAAATAAATCACAAAACGTTGCCATTCCTGATAAAGAAGTTCAAAAAATGTAGGAGAATATGATGAGGAACTACACAAAGTATTTGTAGAAATGAATCCTTGAATAATTATAATAAAAATCGTTAATTGCATTACAACATAGAATACAATGAAAAACTCTAGTGAAATTAAGCTACAATCACTCTATTCAAAAGAAAGCAGAAAAGTAATTCGAAAAATAAATACAAAATAATATCAATTCAGGTGACCATATAATTATAATACATATTATCAATTGATTTTAATTATTACTAATTTGAATAAATGATGAGGGCCTAATAATGAATATTATTTCAAATATTAATAAAAATATAATATAATCAATATAAAAAATTTAATAAAAAAATTCCCTATACTGTTTTTTATCAAATCACTAAAACGACTGTATTTATATAAGGCTTAACTAAACACTATAACAATGACGATTGGCAAATTGCAGGGTTTCTTCAATATCGAAAAAGAAGTCTAAATGAAAGTGGAATGAAATTCAAAATCAATTCCTCCTTTGAGAAACGAAAGTGACATCGAACATATCAATTGTTTTCGCTATCATTGAAACAATTTGGTCCTTCCGCCACCATTAATTTTCACATTCTACTTTTCCTGTGAAACTCCATTGAGGCACAGCATCCCTATTTTTGGAAAATTATCTGTTGAGAGATAAATGGGAAGATAGCCTGAAATATGATTTTCAACATTTCCAATGCAATATACAATCAAATCCCTCATAACAATCTATTTCATTCACTTCCCGGGATATTTTTTTTCATTTTCCACTTTCATCCATAAAAATTCTGTCAGTTCCGATTTGAAATAATCGAAATAAATATGTGATCAAACAATTTCGAAAGAAATTTACTGCTCTCGCTGAATAGAATCTCGTTTCATCTGAGAATTTTCGGCTTTCCCTATCTTAGAAATTCAAAATGCAGATAATTCTCCAAAATTATGCGCACATAATGCCTAAACTGCCAATATATAGTTGCATAATGGCGAAGGGCCAAATACGCATCATAGGCAACGGGATCTTTGAGCCAGTGTCACGGGCCAAGTCACGGCATCATCTGCCTCACAAAGCATATTTATGCCCGAGCTACGTCACTGTACGTCATAAACCTGAATCACACGTGGAAGAATTCGTTCGAATGTGGGTCAGAACACAGCTGAGGAATTCATTGAACTCCAAGCTTGTAAAATTTACATGTGGTGTCCTCTACACTAATTATTATGAAACAAAACGGAAAATAACCTTATATAAGAGGAGAAAGCGACATCTGACAATGAGCGTGTGTTCTATTGAAGAACAGAGTACTGTCCTTGGCATTCTTTAAGCCATTCTTAAAAATCAAACGAAAGATGTCAGGATAGTGGATTTGGTTTAATCAGTCTTCGTCATTTGAGCATCTCTTTGAAATTATGAATTAGGTACCAACTTTTCTAATAAGCTAGGATCTCATCTTTTTTATAAAGTACATCTCAGCAATTCGAAGAGATGCTCCGATCAATTTGTAGACATTTTAGTCATATTTTTCTACATGTTGACCTAGGGTCCAAAAACCGTGTTCATGAGAAATAACGAATATCCCTACTCTACGGAAAAATGTTCACCATCATTGAACATTATTTTCTGTATTTTTCCTCTTCCTTCAAATTTTCAATACTTACGTGAAATCATTACTTTTTTAGCTCTTTCATATTTACTTCCCGAAATTCAACTATCATTTTTATTGAAGATCTTGTGGAAAAACATCATCTGTTCTCAATGTATCTTCCGCTCCTGGCGCCGATGGGAGAACACCTCTGTTACTTTAGCGTTGCTCCAAAGCTTTCGCTAAGCCCCTCAACCTTCTTTTCAGACAATCTTTTCGCACCTTTCCCTTCCCTCTCACTGGCGATCTGCTACCGTTACTGCAATATATAAGGATGGCGACAAGTCCTTACCAAACAATTATCGGCACATAAGTTTGGTACCAACAATAGCAAACATATTTGAGCGTATCTTAGCTGACCAATTTTGGAGTTTACGAGGGTTAACCACTTGATTCCACAGGAGCAACACGTTTTCCTTCAGGGTCGTTCAACCCTCACCAATCTCCTTTCTGCTGGTGACCATTGGAGTAGAGTGCTCGACGTAGTATATTTAGACTTCTCGAAGGATTTTGACCGTGTGCCCCACAAACGTCTACTCAATAAACTGGAACATCTTGGAATGCGTGGTCGTTCGTTATCGTGGATAGAATCCTTTCTGAGTCAGAGAACTTTCAGGGTAAAGGTTGGTGGGACTTCTTCGTCTAGTGAGGAAGAGTTTTCAGTGGGGTCCCGCAGGGATCGGTGCTTGGGCCGGTTCTCTTTCTCCTGTGTACGCTGATTTTCCCCACCTCATTAACTCCAGGTGCCGTTGTATGCTGATGATACAAAAATATACGGAGTCCCAGCATTGAACGATATAATCAGCTGCAACAGGACCTCGATATTGTTACGTAGTGGATAGAGGACTGGTTGCTTCCACCCAACAGTGACAGGTGTTGTGTCTTGCATATGGGTAGGAATAACCCACCTGGGCATACACGCTTGTTGGCAGACCTGTTACCGTTGCTGAGACGCAAAGGGATTTGGGTTTGATCGTTACTTGTAACTTGGACTGGTCTGAGCATATCTCGTCTGTCTGTGCTAGAGCTAAGAGAATCACATACACAATCCAGCACTGATGGAACCTTTAGTTCTCTGATTCCAAGCAGAGACGAATGGCTCCGTTACAAGGAACTCTTTCTACTTTCTACAAGAACCTTGCTGGTTTACTGATGGCTCCAGAACCATTCAGGGATCTGGAGCCGAAGTCTATAGTCGTAGACCGCTGACTGAACTCAGTGCCAGTCTGGGAAAGTAGGCGACAGCATTTCAGGCAGAAATTTTCGCCATTGATCTATGCGCCAGTCATTTGCTTAACATGGGTTGGGCGGGTAGGTCAATAAAAATCCTAACGGGTAGTCAAGCTGCGATTAATTCTCTTGCAGCAGACAAATGCAACTCGGCACAGGTATTTGAATGCAGATCTAAACTCTCCAAATTGGGAAGTTTAAATAGACTGCAACAGATTTGGGTACCTGGATACTCTGGCTTCAGAGGCAACGAAGTATCGGATGCTCTAGCCAGAGAAGGCGCAACATCAGTGCTTATTGGCTCGGAACCAAGTATAGGAATTTCCAATTCTTCAATCAACAACAACATCTAGATAAGGCAGAAGGTCCTGGAGTACTGGCGCAACCGTCCTGGACTGCGTCACTCGTACAGGGCTATTTCAGTGCCTCCCAGCCCATAAACCAGTCGTTGGCTAGGATTTTCTAGAACCAATCTGAGGTCTATCTTGGCGGTTTTCACGGGACATTGTAGACTCAGAGCCCATCTTGAAAAGCTTAGCATCGTCGATGACCCGCTCTGCAGACTCTGCTTAGAGGAGGACGAAACGATTGAGCACATCCTCTGAGACTGCCCGGCGGCAGACAGGGTCAGACTTGGAGTATTTGGTACTCCGAAGATGGTCCTAAAGGAACTCAAGAATCCCTCCCCTTCCGACATCATCTCTTTCTGAGTAGGATAGAACTGGAGGGAGAGATCTAGCTCTGCGAGCTTGCCAGTGTGCTACAATAGACCGCAGTGGCAGATTTGGTTTATCCGTCCAACACACCCAGCAATCAGTAATCAGTACACAATCTAGAAATCCTTATGTATGTGTAGCATTCAGACAATGAGATTGCTTTACGAGAACTATGTGAGGCCGATTATGGAATATGCCGGACCAGACTGGTGGATTTCCCTCCAAGGTGATAAGAACTTGTTGGAATCAGTCCAGAGATGGACCAGAATCCCATTTGCCTCCCAAAATTGACCTAACTATGCGACCAGACTGCAAATGTTCGGCTTATCTTCTTTCGAGAAACGTCGCAATGTAGAGGCGACTTGATAGTTAGATACTTATCGAACAACAAATTCGGTGTTGATCTGCGGCATTTGTTCGAATTTATCATGAATAACCTTTGAGGACATGCTTTTAAGCTTGCCAAGGAGCCATTCCGGACCAACACACGGAAAAAATCAATATCCTCCTTACTTAAAGTAGCTACTTGTCGAGTACCTATAGGTACTCTACTGGAGTTGAATCTTAGTGATTATTTCACACATTATCTTGATTCAATACCAGCAATTTCTAAGAATACTGGATGGGAAAGTGTGACCCATAGCTAAATGTTTTCTTGAAAAAATTGAAAGAATTTTTTCTTGGCATATGACAATATCTTTGAAATATTAACATTGTGCAGTAGTTACATGTCAGCTCTTATTTTGATACAAAAATTGTCCAAGACGTGATATACTTAGCAGAGCTCGAAATAACCAATAAAATTCAACGTCAACGAGTCAAAATATTTCCATTTAGTAATGCAGCACCCTGTATATGTCCCTGATCCTTCAACGAACGTACTTTATTCAGTTAATTCAGTCATTTTCCTGTCCCGGTCGAAAAATTCCAATTTACTGATTGTCATGAGTGAACAATCGGACTATTTTCCAATTTAAATTGAAAAGTGGGTAACAGAATCATCCGCATCGGGCAGTTAGGACTTTGAAACCACCCAGAAACGATTATCCGGTAACAAATAAACACACATATCATTTTATCGAATTCCCGATAAGATTTAAGTTCATTGTAACACCCGTGCTATTCTTAGTAAGTTCCCTTTACGTAAATCCGAGTGGGATACGGGTATTTAGTTCTCTAACCTACAAAATGGATCAACACAAGATAAAACCGATTTGTTTATAACGCTGATTGACTTCTTTGAGCGTTACTGCGATCTTCATCTCTCGTCGTGATACTAGTGAAAATATTATTAAGTTTTAGTGAGAGTGACTTATGGTAGCACTTGAAGAATGGAGTCTTTAAGAACCTTTCTCGGATACCTGGATATCTTCGATATAGGGCGATTTCTCAAGAGAATCATTCCATCATTTCCTCAACAGGCGACTGTGAGTACCTTCATCAGCAACTTGTATGAGTATTATTGAAACTGCAATTCTTACTTGAAGTTGAAGTACGGTATTTTTTGGCATATAAGGTCCAAATATAGGTAGAAAATATTTAAAATTTGCAATCAAAATGTTGCACGATAACATATGATTCTTTTAATTATCAGACGTTGTGGCATAGATAGGATAAGAGAATTGATATCCTCTAACGGCCGTTTTCAATGAAAAGTCTCCTAATTGTCTACCTGTTATCATAATATGAAAAATTTCCACATTGAAAATATTCATAGAGAATCTTTGCGGAAACTAGTGAAAAATGGGGAAAAAGCTTTCGCGCGCTTTTTAACATTCATAACCATAGCGATTATTAACAACTTCGTAACTTACTTATAAGTAAGTAGACTTTAGGTTGATATATCAACCTAAAGTTTCATCGAATAAAAAAGACTTCTGGTTGGTTACTACAGCTCCATTACAATAGGGCATTCGGAATAGAAAAAAAAAACAATTGAATTTTAGCACAAAATTTTTGTTAATTTTCGAAATATCCGATCTACAGTGTATCAATTTGAAACCCTTTATATCTCGACCCCCAGCATAGGCAAATAGATATAGAAATTTTTTGTGTTGGGAGGTCTGACGTTACCGCACCCGAGGTAGAGGTAGGTTCGGAAAATTTATAAAATTTAATTGTGTTTAGAGCAATTCTGAGGCGTTCTGAAATTTATTGTAGTTTACTCAATTTCTTCTTCATCAATAGCAATAGCAAAATAAGGGAAAATGCCGTTTCACGTTACTGAACTTTGGAGAAAATCTGAAAACCTTGCTGCCGAAATATGCATGGAAGAAATCCAATCCAACTGAGAGGAACATTATTTAAGAAAATAATCACCCCAATTAATAATTCTGGCAAAAAATGGCTGAAAACAACGAGAAAACTCCAGAATAGTTTTTCCTCTTTTGGCTTCTTCTCTTCCTTCTTTCTCTCCTTTTTTCCCTCCTTCGTCCTTATCTTGTCCTTTTCTTCTTCTTTTTTTCTGGGGGGCTCTCTTCCCGCTTATATGACCCCCAGGCTAAATCGGACAAAATACAAAAAGAGATAAACTTTGGTTTGCAGGGGGACATTTTATACGGTTGGTTCCAATCAATTTGTGCCAACCCTGTGAGCGTGATGACAGCAACCCCTAAAATCTTAAATGGAAAGGAGGTTGAGTGAAACCTTGTTTTGAAGGCAATTCGATTACCTTTTCAAGAATGCCTTAAACTTGACCTTTCTTCTTATTTTTATCGTTTCGGATTGGTTTCTCTGAATTTACCGAAAATTTCTGGCAACAAATGCTAGTGTAGATCTCTGAATTAATTGTCTTTTGATTTTCGAGAGCCACAGTTTCAATATGACCGGTGTTCGTGAAGAAACACACCACCATTGGCTTTGTTCGCTTCTCTTGGAAAATTGAAACACCTACACTGCTAATTGGCTTTTTATTTATGACTCATAAGCATAATTCCACAATTCACCATCTCTCAGGAGTCACGATGCTGTATACTGAATTGGATGCACCTCAGTTTCGTTCTGTGAAAATTTTAGGAACCAACCGACACGTGCATTTTTTGTGCATCTGTCTGCATTTATCATCACCAATAGAAATAAGCTGATCACTATTCTTGAGTACGATCACAACTATGTCGGAAGTCATGATACAATAGGGAATACTCCTGACTAAAATGATGTATTTTTTATGAAATATCTTTGAAACGTCACATTTTGAATTAACTATTTCAACCGTTTCCCAAAAAAAGTTATTTTGAGTATTTACTTAAAAATGAAAAATAAAAAAGGGTGTTTAAAACTTATAGCGTTTCGTTTCTATTGCACAAGTTGGCAACATCGACTGAAATATACGTTGATAATGAAGGACAACAAATATACTATCTTTATGAGATAGACAAAAATGGCTGTCTATCAAGTCTGCTACGAACGAGGAAGGTCGTAAAATTTTAAGGAATTTTTATGGCCAGTTGCTGTTGAGGCCCGCCAGTGAGAACGCGCCTTATGATGGGTGTAAATCAACAGCTGTTATTTTATAAACAAGAAATTGTTATTTTTCAAACAAGCCATTGTTATTTTTCTTTTCTAGTAGGTGCTGTTGCCAAATCGTAAACTAGAAACGAAGCTATTTAAATTTTAAAACCTCATATTCGAAGAATGATTTCAAATAGTTTCCGCGGTGCATTTGAAAAATTCATGAATGAAACTCATAATTGTTCAGTTCAAACTTGCTTATGCTGTGATAACCCAAATTGAGGAGAATTCCCTATTCCGTGCAATCCTTACAGCGCGGAAATTTTCACCAGTTTACAGCAAGCCAGACAGAAGTCTGGCTTGCTGCAAACATTGCAACTTCCAGAAAAACTATAGTCTTGATAGACTGCTCGTCAAAAGTTAAGGTTATTGAATGAATTCGTATTATTTCTTCCAAAAGACTCAATCATTTTTTTAAATTTTTATTTGTTGAGCTCTTCTGCTTAGAAAAATATAATGTATTCACAGTATTAAAACACGTGAATCAATAGCTACCTGATTCTCACTAAGTTAATAAGAAAATCCTGCTCAATTTATTGTCAAAGTTGTGGCACAAGATCTCTGAGCTTTGGAAGCGTTTTCGTATGTGGTGTTTGGGCATCAAGCGTTCTTTGCAATTGTTTTCAACTCTGAGAGGAGGTAATACTAGATGTGAAAAACCCTGGTTTTCTCTAGCAGTAATTAATGGTGGTATATGTGAGATGTTCACAACAACAGTGGCCTGCAATTGAAATTGAATTAATAGTAAGAAATGCCCACAGATAAATCAAATTTTCCGATACAATATACAATACCGGCCCAAGCCTATTTTGAGGATTCAGCTTTAGTAACCAAGAGCTAGTGTTGTCAAAAACTGTATTTTGCTGACGGTGATCATTATATAGGCCTTATAAGAGATACGGGTCTCTGTAAATGATCGTAATCATGTAAATCCTGTATGTAAAGCAAGCTGGATTCAAATTATTCTGCCCTGCTCTTCAATGTTTATTTATGGGGCTATGTATGCATGATTTTCATTGTCGTAGTCACTATCATAGTCTCAGCATTATATCAGCTTAGTCTCAGTCGTTGTTTCAACGTTCAAGGTTGCATAATGATCCAGGAGAAAAGCACAGGTTCAATGTGATTTTATGACATCGTTAGTGTCATGTATAAACTGACCTTAAAGTGGAAGAACATAATTCCATGGGGAATCCAATTCATTTTAGACTATAATTTTCCGATGAAAAATCACCTTAGTTATCAATTCACCGGCTTCACGAAATTAATCCAATGCTAAAGTAGCATTTTTGTATCTCCATTTGAGACAATAAATATTATTTGGGCAATTTGTGAGTTGAATAGAAAAAAAAATATTTTCTTATTTCTCAGTTTTCTTATTCAAGAATTTAAAGCACTTTTTGAGCGTTCTCTTATATTGCATATACCTTATTCTCAAGTTCAAAAAAAAAAGAGAAAGAAAATCTTCTCCCATACATCATCTCATCAAAATATAAGAAATTTTTTTGTCAGACAATCTAAGTTATCAGCATACTCTTGGCTGAAGTTAAAATGGGATATAAATACGGCAGCAACAGTAGCACAAACAATTTCACAAGCTCTCAACACAGTGACACAGTGTCCAAATTCATCTGTTTCGTCTTTCTGAAGTCGGCGTCGCCTTCCACAGTCCCGTACTTAAAATAATGAAATCATATTGAACTTGAGGAAATGTTAACTATTCAATATTGAATATTGCCAGTACGATTGATTCAGTTATTTTATACAGGTGATTTTTGGCGAAAGGATTAATTTTGATGAGTTATACTTTTTCAGCGACTCACATTTTTCTTTCCATTCCTGGGTACTTTTTTAGTACGGCGATCGTTCTCCTTATCTCTACTCTCCATAAATGAAACATTAGGAAATGTCTCGGAATATGTCATCTAGAAACGAAATCATGGACAAAAAGATGGTTATCCCCTTTTTTAGGAACTGAAAGAATGTATATATATACAGGAATACAGGGTGACTGGTGACGTACAGGACAACGGCTAAGTGAAGATAGAGGACCTCAAATAGAATGAGAATTTGGGATTCAAATGTCCCATAAGGGTATTCGATTCGGAGATACATATAGGGTAATTTATGAAAAATGCTAAATATCATCGTTAATATGCTGAACTTTTGGCTGATATTTCATAAGCTTCTTCCTATAGGCATTCACTGTCATCACAAAAAAAAAATGCAGGCTCGTATTCAAAAGTTTCAATTTACTTGTCTGATGAGAAATATCACACGGTGTATGAGATAAAAAAAATTCACATAGAAATTTGAGAAGTGCGGGAAAAACTAATGAAAAATCTGTTTTTTGTTTGAATGGCACAAATTTTCTATTGTTTTAATGATATGTTGAATTCAGAATATTACAATATTTTTATATTCACATCATGAATAATAGTATTCCTGATAAAACAAATACATACTGAATTCGAGGCGCTAGAATGAGCCTGGCTTCAAATATTCCTTGAAATCTCGAAATCCATTTTTATCAATTAATCGTTTGATATCATAAAAAATTTCATATGTTGTATGAAACAATATTTTTTTAAGTCTAACCCCCTCAGAAACTGTTAGAAGAAAATTTGTCCTTATAAAGTTTACATTATTTTGATGAAGAGTAAATTTTGTTGGAAACACCAAGTGGATTATTGTTCCACATTTTTCAGTTTAGTAGAATGAACAGGAGTTCTGGAAGTAATTAAAGTCAAACTTATCTTAGGCGAGATGTACAGGGCGTGGTGAGAACAGCTTTGTTAGGGGGCACAAGAGACTTTGTGGGCGCCGTGAGATGTAACCCCTTCCTAACTATCAACTATCCTTGACTCGAATTTTGTGTTTTTGTTTTATCAGGAATTTTTTTTTTCATGATTATATAAAAATATTGTAATATTCTGATTTCAACACATCATAAAGATCGACCATAGAAAATTTGTGCCATTCAAACAAAAAACAGATATTTTATCAGTTTTTTCGCTCTATTCAAATTTCTATTCGAATTTATTTTATCTCATACCTGACAAGTAAATTGAAATTTTTGAATACGGGCCTGCAATTTTTTCTATTTTTTTTTGTGCTGACGGAGAATGCCTACAGGAACAAGCTTGTGAAATAAAGGCCAAAATTTTACCAGTTTGAGGTCCTCTATATCTACTTAGCCATTGTCCTTTTTGTCACCCTGTATATATAGGTATCTTTATCGAAAGACCAATCATAGAAAGTAGAATATAGGCAAAGATTATCTCTCTTTGATACAGGGGACATAATACCATGATAAATAAGGAAAAATGAGAGACGTGTCTTTTATTATTATTTTATGAATGAAATATTTAATTTTTCAATAATTAAAATCAAAATTGGGAAATTTCAATACACTTTCTACTTTCTAAAAAGATTGAACTCGTTCTATTTGCTCAGAGTGAGTTGATGAAATATCATATTCGAAGTTATCTCAATCATTTTCCAATAATAACATTTTTGAGATAACCTCAGAATATAATTTTCTGAATCAACTTTTATTTGTTTTGTCCCTCAACAAATAACTAATCATTTCATTCATTCCTGAAGTTTGTTTGACAGATGAGATAATAAGGATGAAGTCTCATAGCAGTCATAACAGGATAACTACGAAAATAATCAGGTTTTCAAAGTACCGACACCGATCTGATCAAAATGTGTTAAGGATAAGAGTAGTACCTACTTGCAGCAAGAATTATTGGGGCACTGCCTACAGATAACTGTGATAAGGCCTTACACATACAGGGTGACTAACCAATTTCGAACTGCTTGATCGGAATCCAAAGAAGCAGACTAAAACTCAATTCTTCGATTAATAATTTTAACATTTCATGAATCATTCATATACATATTCTCAACAATCCCTACAAACAATTTTGGAGGTGTATTATAGGTACCTAGAATTCATGAAATGCCAAAATTATTCATCGAAGCATCGAATTTCCATTTCTTTCTTTAGTTTCAGGAAGTCACAGACTAATCAAGCCGTTCGAAATTGCTGTTTTCCCTTATTTCAAGTTTTTCCTTGATAAATCTAAGAGTTTTCATTTTGAGCGTATAGAGTTTATCTGAGTTACCCTTCCTGTTTTTTCACGTAGAATCGACTGAAATAATAAAAAATATATGTTGTATGTTGTAATTTGAATACAATTTTGAATAATGATTAAATTTATTTGTCCAAATGGATGATCTTCTCATATAAACACCCTGTACATTTTCGATCAAACAGCAAAGAGTGTTATGATACTACATAATATCAAAATTAAAAGTGGTAAAAATTTCTTCAAAAAAAACATCTCTAACTGATATATTCAAACAAATCTGAGCTGTTTTTCATGAGAATCCCAATAACTCATGAAACGTTGACTTTTTACCCATGTTTACCGTTGATTTTGCCATCAAATCAACTATCTAACAAAGATATACTCGATGTGCCATTTTTTTTTCATCAAATGACAATTATTGTCACAGGCAATTATGTATTCACAGAATTGATTCAATCGCACCGGGATCTTATATATTATTATTTAGTGACGAACAGCCGGACGAAAAGTGAATCAGGACGACAAATACTCGCCTACGGAAATAGTCGACTTTTCGTTCTGAAATTAATACGTAAAATGCAATTTTTTGTTAAGGTCGACGAAAAATAATTTTATTTCTCCACCTAATTTGGGCGAAAAAATTATTCGAATTAATTGTTTATTCCCGTAATGTGGTAAAAGATATTATGTATTTTATTCTTTGGAATCCAATTATGTACTAATAAAATTTCAAGGAGAACCCGCAAAAATTACTAACGCATCATTGGTTTATCAATATCTTGTTCTCGAATAAAACTCATAGACAATAGAACCGAATAATACAATAGTTTAGTTTCGGCAGAATGTGGGTATCGATATGATGGGAATGGATGATTGAAAATCGATTACGCTATTTCAACTTTATGAATGAATAGCGTAACCATCCGTTGAGAGGAATGTCTTTTTTCGTGGTATACTTTATTGTATCTTTATTGAATAATTCAACCTAATAATCAGAAAATTCTCTTTCGTGATACTTTAAATTTTGAATCACAATTGTTTTCAGGATTTTCTAGCGGTGGTAATTACTATTGGCATAACATCATCTGTTCTTACAGTGTTACGGTCCAAACTCTTCAGAATCATCATCAAAACATTTCCTAGAGATATCAAGTGAGTACCTGTTTTACTATTACTCTGTATATATTCAAGAATTAGACACATAGATCTAATTGATTAAATTTTCATGACTGAATCAGTGCAAACATACAGAACCATCCATCTCTTACTTAATAAAGTTTTTTAACACTCTGTAGTGGAAACAGCCTAGATGACAATAATTATTTCGACTAAATGGCAGTAAATGCTGCGTAACAGTGGCGAATTTAACCTAAAATTTTAATCGAGGGATTAATAATCATGTAACCGAAAATGGTAGCAACAAAACATAATAACAAGCGTTGTTTCTTCTGTGGAAGCAATAATAACTGAAAAGCAAAAAACCTCAATCTAAAACCATCTGTTACTTTTGTAACAGCGAAACGCATTAATTGAAAATGAATTATAGGATAGGGATTGATAGTTATTCCATTCACTTTTATTTTAGCACACGGTTGGCCATGGAAACTTGACACACTTCACTCTGTCTCTGTACGGTACGAAAATGTGGGGTTATGATGCTTGTCAAAACATTTTTGGGTTTTAAATCAACGCTATGTTGCCCGTTCTACGTAAAAGTTTCTGTCATTACGTATTTTATCACAATGTCGAATCTCTTCGGAAAATATGTGTCGAACCATAGACATAGAGACATGGACTGTGCCTTCCCTTTATATCTATGCATGAAATACGGTCAAAAAAAGTGACAGAGAGAAAAACACGTCGGGAATGCAGTTGTCTTTTTCTAGAATTTTGATTGGTCTACACTCACCTCTATGTGAACAAAAAAGAGAAAGGTAATGTCCCGACGAGCTTTTCTCTCTTTCTAATAAATAGCCAATTTCATGCTGGCATTGCTCAGTCCATGTCTCTATGTCTATGTGTCGAACATAATTGAAGTTTATACAAATTGATTGAAGGCATACCAAATCCAGTTATTTGCATGGAAAATACAAGAGATCAGTATAATATCATAATATGCACTAGCTTGAGGAGAGTTAATGTTCGTTATCTTCTTATGCTAAAGTTTGAATACGTTACATCAAGGGCGGATTTAGGGGGGGGGCACAGGGGCACGTGCCCCCCCCCCAGACGGACGGATCTTTCTATACATACTTGAACTCTTAAAAATAAAAGTGAAGTTCATTTCTCACAGTTACTGTTGATTTTTTTGCTCGTCTGCCCGTTGTGCCCCCCCCCAGAAAAAAATCCTGGATCCGCCCTTGCGTTACATCAGTTGTAGATTTCAGAAATATAAACCCGAACATGAAATGCATATGATGCAGTGGTTGGGAATGGGTATCTTCCGAATGAATTAACAGATAATTACAAGAATGTTGCATCTTTGTCTTCAACAAAAATAATCTTGTATCAATATAAGTAAAAGGAATTGAAGGAAGTTTCGAGTCAAGATGAACTTCACCTTTGAACAAAAATTTCACACGAATAAATAATTAATAGGACAACTGGCGCGTATTTGTGGCTGTTCATCTTAATACATTGACATTGATTAGGTCGTATTTATTGGTACCTTAAATGAAAAATAGGAAAATCAATTTTCGGGAACTTATTCTACGATGACATTCATCGAAAATCCTGTAGTAAACTTTTCGCCTTAATTCACTCAAAAATAAAATTCTCAAATGCCACCACTTTTTTATGTCTCCCAATAGAAGAAAATTCTTCGTCATCCTCGTCATTCACAATCTTTCTGATTGTGGAAATATTCAGCTGAAATATAAGACGTTTAGATTCAGATGAAACATTATATAAATTCTCTTACATTGAATATGTTCACTATCGTCTGACGTATTGTGGATTTTAGAATAACTTTTTGAATGAGCGGACCTGAATTCTAAATAGCACTTCCTGAAACCTTGTCTCTTTTTTCAATCACTTTCGGCATTTTCGTATTAAAAATTGATATAAGGTGATATTGTGGCAACGGCGTTATGACATTAACGACACTTCATGAGTGCCAACCTTGCTCCGTTCTAGTAACAAAAACTTGAGAAAATTATTTCATGGCCAACCGACTGCTAAAATAAATGTGAATGGAGTATATAATATCACTGAAAATAATTCCCTCTCTTTTGTATAGTAGTAAACTGATTAACCCGTTTTCTATTTTAGATTGGTATGGATGTTTATAAGATTGAACTACTTCATACTATACAGAACTTGGTTAAACCGCACAGTGCCTAAACTTTTCAGACAAACCGTTAGGAAATATCCTAAAAAGATTGCTTTCCACTTCGAGGAGCAAAAATGGACTTTCGAACAGGTAAGTATTATTTTTAAACGAACTCTTGGAGAATTCGCGGCGTAAGGAGACAATTATTGAATTCTGGTAGCTCAGTGGTAGAACACTTGACCGGCGATCAGTAGGTCTTTAGATCGAATCCAGCCTGGAGATGTATTATAATTTTTTCAAAATTCAATAATTGTTTGTTACGCCGTGAATTCTTTATCATTTAAAAATTTATCATAGAAGAAAAAGCCTCTTCTTTGAAAAATGTTATAAAAAGTAAAAGGTTGTTGCTATCTTTATTCCTCTTTATTATGGTGATATTCCTTTATTTGCAAAAAGTCTAGAGCTGGCTGTAGATATGTAACGCAACAAGAATAGGGAATACTGCTTCTGACGAAAATGATGTATTTTTGTGAAATATCTTTGAAACATCACATTTTGAAATAACCATTTCAACCGTTTCCCAAAAAAAATTATTTTAAGCACTTAAAAATGAAAAATAAGAATGGGTATTTAAAATTTAAAGCGTTTTATGAGAATTGCTCAAGCTGGCAACATCGACTGAAATATGCCTTGATAATAAAGGACAACAAATGTATTATCTTGATGAGATAGACAAAGATGGCTGTCTATGAAGTCTGCGACGAACGAGGAAGGTCGTAAAATTTTATGGGATTTTTATGGCCGGTTGCAGTTGAAGCTCGCCAGTAAGTAGGCGCCTGTAGATCAACAGCTGTTATTTTATAAACAAGCTGATGGGACATTGTTCTTTTCATTGTCTTGTAAGCGCTGTTGCCAAATCGCAAACTCCGCACAAAGCGATTTAAATTTTACAACCTCATATTTGAAGGATAATTTTGAATAGTTTCGCGGTGAATTTGAAAAAATAATGAATGAAACTCATAATTATTCAGTTTAAACTTGCATATGCAGTGATAACCCAAATTGAGGAGAATTCCCCATTAACAATATACCACAGCACACCAAAGAACCTCGAAATTACGAGCTCTACTGTTGCATCTCTGTACCCGTAGCGTATTTCACTTTATTTCAAATTAAATAAACCACCAGGAACTATATTTTTTGTTTACGATGTTGAACCATAAAAAATACAGTAAATTCTTTCCGTTGAAACTCTGACTAACCGACTAATTCGAATATCGTTTTTTTTATATTCGTCTGCTCCTCATAGCTATCCATAATCTTTTTCACTATGTATATTGTATGTTAATTTACAGGTCTGTACTATAAATTTCATTCCATTTCGGACGAGCGAGAAAACACAAAATATAGGCATATTGCCTATGTGCGTCTCGCTGGTCCTTGGAAATTTTGAATATTCCTCGAGTTACTATTAGGTATTATATTTTGAACAGACTACTGGACTAAATTGAAATTGAAAATGGGTCCTCTTGTATAACTTTTACTGGGCGATATTTTCTGAACTGATTCATTCTTAATGATAGTTTAGCAACACACTGACAGAAAAGGACTTTCTTCCTTCGAAAACAGCATGTAAAAAGATTGAAGATAACTAACTCCAAAAATTAACCAAAAAGATAGATCCTATTCATTCAAGTTAATCACCATAAGTCATAAGTTTGATATACGATGCGCACAGTATTTTCCGGTTTTATAATAAGTAACTATATGCAGCAACAAAAATATCACTTTTCACGAATAACTTCACATTTTTCAACACTTCTCCACAATACATCAAGGTTTCCTTGCTCAAACAAAGATATCGCAGTGATTCAGATTCAGGAAGCGTGAAGACGAAAAAATTGGTCTACGACGCCCTATTTACCTATTTAGAAACACAACATGTAGATAATTTTATCGATATTAGGGAGGAGCACCTTTGAGAAACAACATTATTATCTGTCATTGAGGGAGATATTTTCGAATAATTCTGGCAATGATAAAACTTTTTAAATCGAAGAATGAACCTTTCTTTCGAGGCCTTTCCCTTCCGCTTCGATCTTCCCAAAACAATTTATTAAAAATTTAAAAAGTCTCGTCTTTAACCGAAAGAACTGCTTAAATTTGTAACCGCCTTTCCTAGATCAGCAATCAATGTACTGATCTACATTTGTAACTTTTTCTAGGTGGATCAGTTCTCGAATCAAATTGGAAATTACTTCAAGAGTCTAGGATACAAGAGAGGTGATACTGTTGCCCTCCTAATGGACTCCCGACCTGAATACGTATGTGTGTGGTTGGGCCTAGCTAAAGTTGGAATTATAACAGCTTTGATCAACACTAACATGATGTCTCAACAAGCCCTGCATCATGCCATAAAATCGGGAAATAGCAATTCTATAATTTTCAGTTCCAAATTCAAGCAGAGTGAGTTGAGAAACAATGCATGATATTTGCATTTTCTACAATAGAATATGTTATAGTTAGCCGATACTAGGATTAATAGGTCAGCACTTGCCATTGATTTTCTGCAACCCATTGTTGTTTCGCATTCAGATACCTATTCCAAACAACTTTTTCGGAAACAATTCCCTCTACTTCTGTCATTCATTAAATTATTCAGGTGCCCTATTTTTCCTCAGTGGATACCTTCTGATTTTGCTGAATGTTGATGGATCAGTTTACTGAGAGGAACCCTAAGATAAGATCAGAAAAGAAATAATTTTTAGCCTCCAAGTTGGTCTTATTCCATTACTTCTTCAAAATTCCTCGACACCTACCAATCTGCATCCTTGAAATTCGAGTTCTTTAACGGAATAAGAAATTTGTCAACCTTATAGCAGTGCAAGTCCAAAGCTTTACATTTGAAGACTTGATTGTAGATATATTTTAGGAGTCCTACTGCACTGCGATCATTCTATTAGATCCCTGCTGTTTTCGCCGCATAGCCATCTACAGCTCCTCCTTCAGTTACAAATTTCTCATGACTTCATTTAGTTAGAAGAACCATATATTTATTTAGAGCCAGACACATTGAGTCTTTCGGTCCGTTTCTCCTTCTGAAACTCTTTTGTACACAGAGTAAATAAATAATCGGTAAATTTTTTAGCCACAATATTTCACAAACAGGTGAGTTCTCACTTTGCAGAGACCAGTGAATGTACCTCAACAGCCTCATTCTGCTTTTCAGAAGCGAATATATCATTTCATTTGGAAAATGCAATCAGCTGTTGTCTTTCTCCTGGAGTATTCGTGCGGTGAGCATATTTCTCCCTTTTTTCATTTATACAGGGTGTTTCATGAGTGATTGGCCATAGTCTAAAGCCGGGTCCAGACTATGTAACAAAACATTTTATTAACAAAGTTATACAACAAATGTGTTATACAACTTTGTTATATAACTTGTTATAAAATAGCAGAGACATCCAGACTATGTAACGAAATAAAACTAAACAAAAGTGTTCATCTGGAAGCAGTGGCATCTGTAGTATTGAAAATGTCCTCGAACGTAGAGGATGTCATTTTGGCAGCAGCAGCTTGCGTTATTTTATGTAGACGAGTGAAAT
Organism: Coccinella septempunctata; assembly: GCF_907165205.1. Taxonomy (NCBI): domain Eukaryota; kingdom Metazoa; phylum Arthropoda; class Insecta; order Coleoptera; family Coccinellidae; genus Coccinella; species Coccinella septempunctata. Next base: position 30,705,210 of record NC_058190.1, read on the forward strand.
CTCATCGTTGAGAGCTAGGTGAACATTATAGTGGAACAACTCTTTTGAAGGATCTAGCAATGGCTGACATAGACCCATTTACAGGGGACATTAAATGTGATGGTACTTTAAAAATTTCCTAAGGATGACAAGTTTTGATTTCGAATACCTAATAAATCAAATCGGCCATAAAATAGGCAAAAAAGACACGACATTTTTAGATGCAATACCAGTAAAAAAAAGATTGGCGCTGCAGTAAATGTTTAATGTTTAATAACACAAGTGTGGACAAGTTGCGGCGTGTTTTATAACAAAGTTATATTACTTTCTTTGATCTTTACCGACACCTGACGGATAACATAAAATTTGCTATATAGCAAGAAAAATGTTGTATATCATTGTGTTATATAACTTTTTCACTTGAATTTCTCTAACAAACTATATAACTTTGCTATATAACCTGTTTTGTTACATAGTCTGGACCCGGCTTAATGGTGAATGCAGGTCATACAGTCCTTTCAGGAAAGTTGCTTGTTTTATATCATAAGGCTATGAGTTTCGGAGATACGGAGTGATTCATGAACATTGTCCTAAATTTTCGATTTCGATCGAATTTAATTGGTTTGTTCACTTCAGATTGCTCTTTCAAATATCAATATTTTCAGGGCAGTACTCAGAATATCATGATTTTTCTTTCAAGCCCAAATTTATATTTTACGAAAGCGCTGAAGTGCCACACAAAAAAAAATAATTCCAAATGAACAATTCCGACTTGCGTGTCGGAATTCTGAGATACATGTCAGAATTCTGACTTGCAAGTCGGAATTCTGAGATACAAGTCGGAATTCCGATTTGTAAGTCGGAATTTTGAGATGCAAGGCAGAAGGAGGGCTGAAATAGGTCTAATGACTTTTGTTTTTTTGCATTTGATCCGTGAATGTGTTTTTGGCTTCTTGGAGGAATTTTGGATGAATGAAATGATATTCTATTTTTCTCTTCGGTTGCACCATAGCTGAGCTGTTCCAAAGCTTCGTGCTCAGTGCTTGTGAAAGCACTTGGGAGTATTTTTGTACTCCCGAGAATTATGCTCCTGGGAACTTTTCAAAACCTTTCTTAGTGCTTAATGATTTATCTAAATTCCTACATCCAGTTTCATAATCAAGTTCAAAGTCACTTTGAGTTTCGTGCCTATACATGCCTTAAATGAGACAACAGAGTACAGAGGGCATTTTGCTCACATGATTCGGCAACAATCGAATGCAACAAAGCAAATGTCATTCGACCAATTCTAGCCCCACTACTGTCTTGCATCTCAGAATTCTGACTTGTATCTCAGAACTCCGATTTGTATCTCAGAATTCCGACTTGTGTCTCAGAATTCTGACTTGTAACTCAGAATTCTGACTTAGCAATTCGGAATTATACATTTGGATTTTTTGTGTGGCCCGCCAGCGTTTTCGTAATATTTCTTACATCTCTTACAGAAATTTCGTTATCACCATGAAAAACTACATAATTTATTCTAAGAAATTCAATTTTCGCTTTGCATGGCACAGGAACCGGACGAATTCATATTTTATGTCATTTTTCCGGTCCTTATTCGGTGATAATATTTATTGTCCTTTGCCGAGATTCCAAATTATTTTAAATTCTGTTCAATTCTTTTTCATTACAAACCTTCAGCACATACTGAGTGTTCGTAAAGAAGTGATTAAAATTATGTAAAGTCGATCCGCGAATTCTTCTGAAATTACAAATTGAATTTAGATACAAATGATGTAAACCCTCTTGGAAAATGTAATCCGTAAGTGTATTTGCTTCATTACACAAATAAGTATCAAAATTTATTCTTCCGAAAAATATTTACCTTATTATTTCCTTTCATAAAATAACAATAAAATGAACATATAAGAGATGTTCGAAATGGAGTTCTTCCATTTCCTAGCGCTTAAAATCAGATTATTTATTGCGCTTCTTATCATATCGGGATTTTCATCAACTTCTGCGCAGGCTTCTTCTATTCTCTGTCGCAAATGCTCCCGTGAAGTATCTTTCACTTTTTCTCGTACACTCAACGGGAACTTAGGGTTTAAAATGAAAAAAAGTTGAACAGGATTCAAAAAAATTCAAAATCTTGACCGAAGACAATGAATAATATTACCAAAGGACTAAAAACAGGACCGCATTTCGAAAAAATGATAAAACATTAATTCGTCAGGTTCCTATTCCCTTGTGACAAGTGTGCCATGCAAAGTAAAAATTGAATTCCTTAGAATGAATTATGTAGTTTTTCATGGCAATAACGAAATTTCTGTAAGGGATGTGAAAAATATAGATTTTGGAGCATGGAAGAAAACTCATAATATTCTGGGTACCGCCCTGAAAATATTGATATTTCATGAGCCGTTTTTAAGAGTTTTCTGATGTGAACAAACCCATAAAATTTGATCGAAATCGGACCTTGCATTCCAGACTTATGGCTATGGCAAATTTAGGACAATTTTCATGAATCATCTCGCGTCTCTGAAACTAATATCCTTAGGATACAGATACAAAACAAGCAACTTTTCTGAAAGGCCTGGATGACCCGCATTCACCATTAGTCTATGGCCAACGACTCATGAAACACCCCGTATATTTCCTCTGTTATTCGCCAAGATGGCATCTACCACGAGAATACTAGTACGGCGGTTTTCCTGTTGGACTGCTTAGCGTACAGTATATTATTTCTTGAAATACCCTAGTGAGCAAGTACCAAAACCACTCTGAGTTCTTTACTTACCATTTTGGATCTCCGACTATGACTATAGGAATGCAAATCCTTTTTCTTCGCCAGATTTCAGCTTGAAACCCATGCTTCAAGGGGCCAGTATCTGGTTAACCCATATTTGGGCTCAATTTTTACTATCCCAGTTCCTTCTTCTATTGACACTTAGGTATGTGAACCATAGATAACGACTTGAGTATTCTTAATTAGCAATGATCTACATTGCATGACTTCGAACGCGACAATAATTAACAATAGATGGTTTTTGTCATAAATTTAAAATACTATCATTTTTTCGAGTGAAGAATTAGCGTTTTCAATCATTTTTCGAAATAGCAAATTCTTTATACTTGTTTTTATGGAGACATACTGTTTATTATATGCTGGATGAAGTTTGGTCAACTTTTATATTTTATTGCGTCAAGTATGTGGCTAAGAAAAAAGAATCGTTGACTTGAAACAATTAAAAAATCTAGAAAACTTTCATTTTGTAGACCTTTTTCCACCTCCCATCCCACTTCATCTTTTTGTAACTCATTCCATTTACATCGATAAAAACTATCTTTTTCAAGTATTTTCTTTTCACAGTCGTACAAAAAGTTAGAACATTGATGCCTGAATTGAAAATGTTTCAATTCAATGATGGAACAGAAGAAATTATTCCGGATGCCGCTGATATGATGAAAGAATTACAAAGTTTGTCAAACAGCCAAAACTCTTTGGATTCTGATATAGACAAGGGAAAATCAGACGACAGGCTTATCTACATTTATACGTCGGGAACTACTGGATTACCAAAGGCTTCCATCATAAAAAATTCTAGGTAATTCTTTTCCTTTCATCAATAGATTGCTCTGGTCCTGAAGAAGAATTTTGAGGCAAATTAAAACAGAGACAATTTTATTTTATTTCACTTACGAAAAAACATCGATATTACGATACATCGATATTTAATAGGTGATATTTTTTCATACATCGATGCACCGGTTGATTGTTGTTTCATTTAATGATATTTGCATGTCTACGCATAAGCTATTCTTGAGTTAAGTGATCATTTATATGAAAGCGCAAAGTTAAAATTCGCGTCTGATTTTTAGTTTTTCTTCAGGTACCATATAGGATATATAGTATTTAATTTAGGAGTGCAAATAAAGCCTGAGGATGTGATATACACACCTGTCCCCCTCTACCATTCACTTGGAGGGATGTGCGGAGTTTCACAGGCGCTAATTGAGGGAGCCACTGTCGTTATTAGAAGTAAATTTTCAGCAAGCAATTTTTGGAAGGATTGCGAGAAATATAGTTGCACGGTGAGTAAATTGATTCAAGATCGTGAAATTATGTCGAACTACAGGCTACAGGTAATAAAAACGAATAGGGGGTTATGGCATCGTATAAAGACCACCAGGTCTCTATACAATGGTCATGGGTTGCCTAGAAATCTGCAGAATGGTGGGGAGCGCATCCCTGACCTATGAGATAGAATCTTTCATAATGAGTACGCTCCACCGAAGAAAAGCAGATGCTGACCATGGTTTCGGTCACATTTGACCTCATCAGAGCAACATAGATGGAAAAACGTTTTTCCATCGGAGCAGAAGCTATGTTGCTCTGATGAGGTCAAATGAGACCAAAACCATGGTCAGCATCTGCTTTTCTTCGGTGCAGCGTACTCCATTTGGGGCCCTGACAATGGCAAATTGGATAGATCAATTCAGATCGTAACACTTGATCATATTTATATCAGCGGGTCCATTTAGTTGTCCTGTCGATGGCAAATAGACTAGTTCAATTCGGATCGTAACACTTGTTGATATACGAGTGGTATGCATCTGAATTTAATTCTTATTGTATTCATTGCCAGGCGTTAGCACTTCATTATTGCGTATTAATTCTAGATATTTAAATTTTAACACAATTCCTAGAAATTTGGAAACATGTCTCGTATAATGTATTTCCACACTCAAGGATACATAATATTTGGTATGTACGCACTAATCTCTATTCATTCTGATCTTTTTGGTTCCAGATATCTCAGTACATTGGTGAAATGGCTAGGTATGTCATATTAGCTCACCAGAACTCTTCAGATAAACCCACCTACAAACTGAATAAAATGTACGGAAACGGTATGAAGCCAACGACATGGAAACAATTCGTCGAAGCATTCAATGTTGGTCAAGTTTACGAGTTTTATGGGAGCACAGAAGGAAACTTCGGTTTGTGTAAGTTGGCGTTTTGAAGAAATTCACTAGTATGAGGAAGTTAGGGTTGAAAATTTTCCAGATATTTATAGATTATAAATTTTCGGCTTTTCTTATATCCGTCAAATTAGTTCAGTAGATATGTGAAGTAAAGGGTTTTCCGATAAGGGCAGTTCGAAATTAAAGTAGAACAAACAATATGTGTGTGAGGAATCAATGAAATCCTTTCCTAATTCATTCACAATTCCATGAAAAACACTACTAATAGAAATAGACCGGATCAAGAAATATGAATTTTTCATAGGGGGTGTGATTGTGGCTTTTTTGATTGTAATATCTGTGCTACAAATAGGGGCCAGAATACTTACAGGCCTGACTAGTTTGTCTTAAGCGGAACTCCGTCGAACTACTACATTCTGACGCATTACAGAATAGACTAGTTTGGTCAAAAGATTATAGAGTTATCAAATTTTTGTGCGGACACGTATTCTGAAAAACGTGTTCCCTTAAAATATATAACCAAAAATATTTCGTTTCATGTGACAATAAAACAAAACGACAAATGTCGTTTTTACGCCAGTTTGAGGGCAGTATTCGATGCAGTTCGATGTGCGATTCACGAAAATGTCGAAAATATATATTTCATAGGGCATATTATTGGAAATAATCAAGTTATAAGGGTGCGAAACAGATTATTCAATTTTCACAAAATGAAAGTAAATCTTCACTCACCTGAAGATGCTATTGTGATAGCGAAACACGTGTCGTGGTTTAAGAACTCATTTTGAGAAAATCGTTTAATCTCTTTCAAATTTCGGCAAGCTCTGTTCAAATAAATTTTCGGTCGCCACTATTTATAAACTCGATCTAAGCGCTTGATACCTATGTTGGTGATACTTCGCCACCACACTACACGGCAAAGACAACACGGGGAATCACCGTTGTTGTTGTTGATACACCACGTAGACAGTGCCGGTTTATCCACTGGGCGCTTGGGGGTGGCGCCCAGAGGCCCGGAGGCGAGAGGGAAACAAAAGGGCCTGGGGCTAACAAAATTTCATTACTTTAGATAGCTGACAATTTCTTTAAATAATAATTTCCATATATCCCACATCTACGCCCTTGTCCGTATCTGTAAAGGTCCGTCGGTAAAGGGTAGGCGGTAGTCATCGAGGTTTGGACGCTGTGTAATTCTATATTCCATATATGCAATTTGAAGTATAGAATGACAACATCATAATCTTAGTACCATGAAAAATAGATTCAAATTCAACCGTGTCAAAAAAGATGCACTTTTATCTCAAATATGCCAGCCAGTATGCGTAATGCGCATCAACTTTTTCTCACATGTTCTCATAGAAATCATATTATATATTATTACTCTAGAATGCTAATCCAGTAGTAAGAAATGCGGCGAAAAATTGACAGTGGTCGTTAATACGAATGCGCATCATTAGTTTATTTTCTAGTAGAACGTTGCCGAGTTTCTGAATATTCTGTCGATCGAATCTTATGAAGAGGGGGCAATTCATGTAACGAAGGTATGTCGGACAACAACGCGTTTTGTTTCAGTCATTTGATTTTTCACTGTTGCACGATCTGCTCAGAGGTAAGAAGTTTTAATTCACATTTTCTGAAATGTACTTGTGTACTTGTCTATCATTTTAAAAATAATAAATGCAAAAAAAAATTCAAAACTTGAATGAATTATCGAGTTCCACTGATAGCGAATTTCATTGATGGTATATAGATATAGAAGTATTGCACTAGATCAGGATATTTCGAAATTGTTGCACTCAATGCTTAGGTACCTGTTCATCTAATCTAATTTGCGATAATATCGAATTGCATTAAGATCTTCTGGAATTTTTGTTGTGAGTTCCAAATATTTAGTTAGCACCAGTTGTGACCATGGAATTCGCTATATAAAACTCCAATCTTCAGCCAATTCACGGTTTGGTCAAACAATCAATGAATACTCAATAATACCTCTATCGACAAATTTAGATTTGGACTTATAACACGTCACCTCCGAGATCCCGATATATTTTCATTGAAACCTGCAACATCATTATACTGATTTTCTAAAACAAACAGCGGGTTTCATAAAACTTTTATTGCCCGATCAACGATTTGACAGTAACTGGATTTCAAAAACGAAGTCACTAAAACTTTTTCATTCCTACATATATTGAAGAAGTAGCAACTGAGAATCATTGAATGGACGTATATAGATCATAATTCGGTGGGAGAATGGAATTTCAAATTTTCCTGACAGAATTATTGATTGAAAACAAATTGACGTTTATTCACCAATCAAGCGTTGATTCCCTGATCGAGCTTTATGAAACCGGGGGTAAGCATATATAAACACAATTAGTCATCCATGCATGTGTTCAATACCGACAAGAAGTCCTGTATGAATCGAAAAATAATATCTCATTTATACCAAATAAACAATTCGACTGACATAGGGTAGGAAAGTCTAGGCAACGTTCGAGTTGAAATAAACTAATGTCGCGCATTCGCTTTAACGACAACTGTCAATTTTTCGCCGCATTTTTTACTACTGGATTAGCATTCTAGAGTAAGTATATATATTATGATTTCTATGCATGTTCTTTACGCTGTGAATCAGTAAAATTGCCAACAACCTTTTAGACAAGCGTCACCGAATGATTCGAATACTGTTACTTTTCGGGGCTTTTTCTCATATTTCGAAAAGCATTTTCATTTTCACTTTTCCGATATCAAAATATCAATTCCGGAAAGGAAACAATATATCTATGGGTAGCATATTTCATTTTGATTTTTTAATTGTAAGTGCAAACTATAGTCTATTTGTGGTATAAAACAATACCTTTCGATATTTTTTGTGCTGAATTGTGCTTGCTCTGTGGTGCTTTGTACCGTTTAAAAATAAATATGACAGACCAGCCAAAAATTTCGAAAAGGTGGGTTTCCACGGCTGATTTTATGTACCATGTTGTACCATTAAAAAATTAGCAATTAGGAAAAAGTTATCTCAGCACTTTCTTTGTTCTCAATGAAAGCAGATGCAACGAAAGTACTTAGCTAAAATTTTTCTTTTTCTATTTGAGATATTCTAGGAAATCAGAGATACAGTCGTGAAAATTCAAACGAAATAACTCAGTTGTACCTATAGAACAAAACCGTGTGGAATAAAAAAAAATTCAACGGCATGAAAGGTAGAGCCAAGCCCAATTCAACGGAAATTTTCATTCTCATAATCAAAAAGTGCTGGACCAACTTCACATTCATTGAAGAATAATATTCTGTCTTTCGAAATATACTATTCATAGGAGCGAAAAATAAGTAACAAATATCAATCGTGCTCAGAGAGAAAGTATATGATTTGTTTCTCGTGATATATATATATACCTATTTCAGAATTTTCAATTTTTCATTTATTTTCCATAAAAATGCAATTTTTTTTTTTCATCTTCATTCGAACATTTAAATGTGAACATAAAAATATATTGGTTTATTTTTGTTGATATGTTGGCGAATTCAAGAGATCCGTCAATGCCAAAGGGGCCCGTAGATCTTCTGCGCCCAGGGCCCGAAAAAACCTTAAACCGGCACTGCACGTAGACGTATTTTCCTTAAGATATGTTTATTTTGCTTGTTTTTATTTTTTTGGAAATAGGTACATATTTTTTGACGGCATAGGTTTATTTCATTATCCTTCCCTGAAATTTGTATAGCATAGAATATCTCTACTGAAATCTACTGAATTTTTGACAAGTGATGAAGTTAAAATCGAACTGGCAACCCTGGTATCAAGGCTATGAGCGTGGTAACATCAATCTTAAATAAAGAAATAAAGAGTGACACATTGTTTTGAAGGTAATTCGATTGCCTGAAACATTTTCACTAAAATGTTGTCCATTATTTGTAGACAAAAATATAACCTATTTTGAAATTCGATCCTTACGTTTTGAAAAACTTCAACTTGAATTTTTCGGCATGCGTATTCGTATTCTTACGTTCAATTATTCCACATATCTGGGCTGTGCTTCATAAAAAACTGATTTCAAATATCCCCAGTGGACAAAATCTAAAGGTGTCAAGTCTGGCGAGCAGGGTTTTTCAATTGGACCTCCTCTACCAATCCATTTCTCTTGGATATGATCTGATATCTGATCTTCGTCATTTGCCTCATGATCAAAACTTTATTGCACCAGATATGCCCATATTCATTTATGGAAGATGAAATCTTCCAAAAGTTCGACAGATCAGCGTCCGACACTTTATGTTACCTTTATCATGAATTTTATAGTTAATCTGGACAACAAAATTGGTGCTGTTGGCTATATACCAGTATATGGAGACTTCGCTGTTCCAATTGCGTTGATCAAATGTAACTCCAAAGGTGAACCTATCAGAAATGAAGCAGGTTTCTGTGAAATCTGCGAATACAACGAGCCGGGTCTTCTCATATGCAAGATATCCAAATTCTTGCCCGTGACCAAATTTGACGGCTACACAAACGAAGAGTCGACAAAGAAGAAGATCCTCCAGGATGTGCTAAAGAAGGGAGACTTGTATTTCAACACCGGTGATGTCCTTGTGAGGGATGATCACGGTTACTTCTACTTCAAAGATAGAACCGGCGATACTTTCAGGTAAGTACAGTACATATCATAGATATCTTGATTCGCTCTCGAGGTACAGGGCGTTTTTGAATAATGACTGTTTCAAATATTTCGCTAGGTATATGTATATCTTGGCTTATGTTCGAGATATTCGAAAAATTCCAAAAGCATTTTTTTCAGTAATTTTTATGTTTCATATGATATCTGTGACGGATCATAATATATAGTCCAAAGATTATAGAGTAGAAAGATAGGAAACGCCCTCATATCGCTAGTACTAAAAACCGACTACATTTTGGCCAGTGAAAACACGCGTGACAATGAGATGGCGCTAAAAACGCACTGTCAATACAGGAAAACTTTTCGATAACAGTTTTCTGTTTTTTAATTGAGAGGCGCGAAATTCGAATTCTATTTCTCGTATTGCATTCCAATATTGATTTTGTTTCTATCAGAAAACAAACATCCTGAGCGACAAAACAAAAATATGGTTTTGCTTTGTGATCAGGATGTTAGTTTTCATCTAAACATTGTTTTGAATCAATTGATATCAACGAAAAACGTTGTTAGATGTGCTATATGTTTATTTGCAATTCATAAAAAATTTACAAAAATTGAAATAGTGGGCAATAAATGAAGCTTTAACTAGGACACTAAAGTATATGGTGATCTGCTATACGTTAAAGGTGTTGTTTCTGTACATTAGGTTGTTCTGAATTCATGAACTTAGTTGAATTTGTAAAATATACATACATATATCAGAAATTAATATGAACCAATATTCAATATACCATCATAGCATACTTCCAGTTACTTACATATGTAAGTATTATTTAAAGAATTTTCAGAACCACACATTAAAGAAAAAAAACTTACAGACATATGCAAGACCTGTATGTCAGTATAGTTTCTTGGTGGTTTTTTTATGATTTCCTTATGATATGGTCTCTTCATGACACAATATACAAATTGATTAATGAATGAACAAAACACTCACAGCAGGTTTCATAAAACTTTGACTTTCCGAACAACAATTTGACAGTCACTCGGTTCCCAAATAGAAATCAATAAAACCTCTGCATTTCTGAATATATTGAAAGAGTAGCAATTGAGAATCATTGAATGGACCTATATAGATCATAATTTCCCCTTAATAGGCCGTTCATGCAAGGGATGCTTTCTGCATACAACAATTTACGTCGATGGACAGTTCTCAATTGACCTGCAGTAAAATGTTCATTGCACATGGTGTAGTTAGTAGTGTTTGCTGAAGTAATTGTCTTCAAGCCCTGAGAATTTTATCCACTTCGGAGCACTGAAAATTAGAATCAATGAATGACCGATTCACATGTTACGACTTTTAATACTTACGCTTCCATTTTCCTTAGTTGAGTGAAAAACTTAATCACGTAAAATACATTTTATTATTTGATCCACCGTTCTTCACCATTCAATAATTTTCGAACAATATTTTGATGTTTTCACCAAGAAATAAGACAAAAAACTTCAAAAATCAGCAACTAGAACGAGCCAGATAAACAAAAAGCGGAATGAGAATCAAAACATTCAAAACCTCTTTGATCAAAATTGACATCTGAAATTTTAAAAAAATGTCATATATTTCTGCAAATGGCACTCAAATTAATATTTTAACCAGTCTTAGCGTCTTAAAAACACGCGTGACACACAGATGGCGCTCAAATCGCTTTAGTCGCCTCGTTTCCCATCTTTCTACTCTATAATCTTTGATATAGTCCATTCAAGAATGATTGACATCTCGGGTGGCTATGGAAAATTGAATTTAAGTTGGTAATAACTCTTTAGTTGAGATTCTGTGTTGGTTTTTTGAATAAACAGTGATCTATATGTGAATCTATGCACTGACCGACGATAATTTGAATTTTGTTCTTCTTTTTATGTTCTTAATTCAATCTCACAAATTGAGAAAATAATTGTATCAATTTTGAATGCTGATTAATATGCTCAGAATTTCAATATTTCTTCTTTTCAAATATTATTCTAGGTTGTATTTATATTCCAGTTCTGTGATTGAAACTATAGAAATTATTGAATATCTTTTGTGACGAGATATTAAGCTGCGTCTGGACTTTCAAGGCCTATTGGGATGTCAATCATTCTTGAATGGACTATAAATCAATTACAATTTCATAGAAATAGAGGACAGTCGGTATTTTTCAAATAGGACATATTTTTGAAGGCAGTTTTTCAGTCGCAGATTTGTCGAAAAGTATCCCGTTATCGGTTTTTCAAAAATGTAATTCTTTTCAAGGATATATTTGACATTGGACATCTTATATATTCGACTTACTTTATTGCTCTTTCGAGTTCGTCCTATGTTGCGTTTCTATTCGAATATTCGATCCAATGTATGTGTAGGTATTGTTCATGAAATTGAAACTTTCAGATAATTAACTTTATCGAAGAAGATTACACAACAGACACAAAATGAATTGAATCTTTAAACAAATGAAAAATATTTATATTTAAGGTGTGCCATGTCAAGAATGAATAAGTCGAAAAACTGAATATATTCTGCTACTAAAGAACTTCGTTGGAACTTAAATGGGGAGTGCCCTATTCAAAAAACACCAACTCTACTCTATATCTATGAAATGGTAATTTCATAAAACAAAAATTACAGAAAAAAATGTTTTGGAATTTTTCGAATATCTTTAACATAAACCAAGATATAGCGAATAATTTGAAACATTTTTTAGAAACGCCTTGTAACTCTGGAACGAATCAAAATATCTGCTTTATGCTATCTAATTATTTCGAAAAAAGATATCGGTGGTCCTTGAAGATTTTTTCTCAGTCTTTTAGGCCTCTGTATTGATAGTCAGATCTCAAGACCTATCTCAGTTGTTACCTTCTCATTACTGTAACAGCATCTCAAGATGACGGCTCAATAAACTCATATATGTCGTTATCAGTTTGATCTCAAGAAGCGAGTCTTGAAACTCACCTTGAATATCTTGAGTAATGGTCTTGAGCTAAACTTGAGATCACTAAACAAAAAGAGAAATAAGTATTTCTATTTTGCTCGATATTTTATCACTATGGCTTGCAATGGAGTCTAATGAAGTAGATTTTTCGATTTCAAACGAACGGACATGACATCACATTCTTGTTTATCGAAGTGGTCGATTTCATCGTAGTAGTTGACCACGTCTTCCATGAATTCCATATTTTACTTCGATAAGGCCGATTTGTGAAAGCACAAAATAGAAATTCCTGTCAGTTCACATCTTGAGTCAGGTCAATCTAATATTTGTGTTTTCCAACTACATATATGTACAGGGTGGTCAAAATTGGTGATACCTGAATTACAACTTTTTCAACCCATCGAGATAGAGGAAACTGCAAGGCACATTACGGTCGTCTTTTTTCGAGAAACTATAATGCCATCAACTGCATTACTCTATCTTCTTTTGTTTTCGAGTTATGGGTCAAAATTATCTCTATATTTCTGTTCAAGCTAGGATGTTGAAATGAAAACATTATACAGACACTTTTTTGATAGCAATCCAGTGGCGCACTAAGATTTTTTCCAACAGTTATATTTGCTGAGCTATAACATAAAGATGTATTTTTTTATGAAAACAGTAGTTTAAAATGACTTAGAAGGACTGAGGGTGATGTATAATATATTTCTGAAAAAATGGCGATTGTTTCTAAGTCATTTTAAACTACCCTTCTCATCAGAAAAAACACAACTTTATGTTATAGCTCAGCAAATAAACCTGTAGGAAAAAATCATAGTACACGCCACTGGATTGCTATCAAAAAAGTGTCTGTATTGTGTCTTCATTTCAAAATCCTAGCACAAACAGAAACGGAGATGATGAGCAAAGTTGAAATCGCCCAAATTTAAATTTTGGCCTATAACTCAAAAACAAAAGAAGATAGAGAGAAATGCAGTTGATGGCATTTTTAGTTTCTCGAAAAAAGACGACATGAATGGTAGATTCATTTTTCTCTATCTCGTTGGGTTCAAAAGTTGTAGTTCAGGTATTACCAATATAAGTAGTATTTTTGTAGACCATTGTAGACCATTATATTTGAATAAGAGAATAAGACTTTTGAATAAGAGCCAGGAGGGCCTTCACAGTGAAGTGAATGTTAGGAAAGATTTATTTATGTTTGAAATTATATATTGTAGAATTAAATTAAGTTATAATTAATAGTTACACACAGATTATACTATATCTGGTATGATCTCTGTAACGTAAACCATGTTTATAGATGAATAAACATTATTATTATTATTATTATTATTATTATTATTATTATATATTAGATAATTTATATCGATACAGGCTTGTCAACACAGAATAAGAGAATCATATACTGATTGCATGTATTGCCTATATATTGAGGTGATTGGACTGCATTTGAAATTCGTTCCTTTAATTATTGTTGATTATTAATTTCCACCGCATAATTTTTTTTAATACTCTCCATACAAGATAATCCAAAAGATTCAAATCAGGTGGTATCGCAGGGCATAGCACCTGACCACGCCGATCATTCCATCTGCTATTGGAACTTTGGTGTAACCAGACCACAAAATGCAGTGGTGCAGTGTCGTAGCCTACCATTGAACTCAAGAGTTTAATGCAGCCTACTTCGCATTTCTAGTAGGTTGAGGGTAGTCGTCTATTAGGAAATCTTCTGTGGTTCCCCCGACAGGGTTTTAATTCGTTACCATCAGAAAAGTCGTAAACAAAACAATATTAAAACAATATTCACATTCTTCTTTACAAAAGTGCATGTTTAACAGAAGAACTAAACCAACAATGCCACTTTTAAATTGGTAAAAAAAACTCATGTCAACAGATGACAGATAACTAGAAATAAATTTCTCTGAAATTAAATTGGTCGCATACACGAACTTTAAAGTCCAATAACTTGGAAACGAATCCTCATCAGAAAAAAATTTCTTTCACGTTTTATCAAAAATTTCAATCTATAGAAGCCCCTTAATTTTTTGCCTCAAGTTTTGAATCGCCCTATATGTATTTCAGAAGATTATAGTTTTCGTTGCCAATTTACTATTGCATAGCACTTCGATGGTCGGAAACTTTTTTGTGATTGAATAGGTATACCGGCAAAATTCCTATATTGATTTTACCATTCGTTCTGCCAAAAAAGTTAAACCAGTGCAACATCGAAATATTCACCGTTTTTGAGTTACAAGCATTTTCATGGTCGAATATCAAAGTTCATATTTTTCATGAAAAATATAAACCTTGAACTCATATTCAATTGGAACTGCCTATGCCACGTTTTTAATGACGTGAGGCAGTGACGGCTCGTGTCCATAAGGTGTGGGTCGGCCCGACCCAGGATATACAGGGAATATCCTGGAATTCGGCTCGGCCGGCCGATCTACGCGTATTCAAGAAGCTTCGAAATCACCGTGCCCTTATGAATTCACTAGGAATTACGAATTTTTATGGTCAAAAAATCACTAAACTACTCTTATACGGTACGAATACCCTTTTTCAAAAATCAACTATTCATTCAATAAACAAAAAATCTAACTATAATTAGAGATATATTATATTTTCATTGACTAAACTACTCTTAAACGGTACGAATACGCTCTTTTCTAAAATAGACATAATATTTAATGATTAACTATTCATTTGATAATATAATATCTTGCAATAGTCAATAGACAATGAGGAAATCTAGAAATATGAAAACTAAACGCCCAAACCATAGCAAGGTAGGCCCAACCCGTGCTGGCCGACCATGTATGTATCTAGCAGCGACATAATACGATGTATTGTACAGTTCAACTTGGTGATAACTGCGTGCGACGTAGGTGCCATAACTTGAAGCGTTTCGCTATGCTCCTGCGGCTGGCCGACCTAGCGTGTTTAGCGTAAGGAAAGAGAACTTCTAAATAAAGTAATTCAAGTCGACTGGGGCGTCATGTTGATCGAATTAAGTTGTAGTTTGTAGTACGTTATACTAGGGAATTAATCGAGATTTGAATATTGAAATTGATCATTTGGAATAAGTTTCGAAGAAAAAAATAATTATAATTATTTTCTATTTCTCGATTATTTTTGGGTCGGCCCGGCCGACCCTGCATACCCTGACGAGCCGTCATTGACGTGAGGTCCAATATTGAAGGAAGCCAACTTTCTTAGAACAAAAGATTCCACAAGATACCCAACTTCTGGAAGCCGACATATACGTCTTCTATCTCATCTTCTCCAACTTATAGATCACTTAATAGCTATAGTCCGAATTACAATTTCAGATGGAAAGGAGAGAATGTATCCACTACAGAAGTAGAAGATATCCTCAGCAGTGTTTTAAACAAGGATGTAGCTGTATATGGTGTAGAGGTGAGAAATAGTGTATTCAATTAATTGAGCGATCCGTAATTAGGGATAAAAGATGTGAAAGAATATAAAAAATTCTTTGTCTTTCTAGATTCCCGGAAGTGAAGGCAAAGCAGGAATGGCAGCTATTGTAGACCAATCAAAATCCCTAGATCTTGAGCAACTCCTTCGCATCTGCCAATCAAACCTTCCATCATACTCGATACCGATATTTCTTAGGATTGTTCAAAAAATTCCACAGACTGGTACTTTCAAAATTCAGAAAACAATATTACAAGAGGAAGGTTTCGATAGAAATGTTATACAGGATGAACTATATTTTCTGAACCCATCCACGAAGGAATATGTGGAACTTGATAGTAACATATATGAGGATATTATCAATTCGAGAATAAGACTATAATCCGAAAATATAGTACAAAGAACCGAACATCTTCAGCATAAAGAATAAAATACATATGGTTGTGGATAATAGTAAAAACATCGTGATGGAATTAAATTTCAAAATTAAATTCTGATCTTTCTTTCCAAAATATTATCACTTTCCAGTCATTGTTACTCTAGAAAGACGGATGATCGTATATTTTTATACAAAAAGAAGTACTGTACAGTGTACAGCACTCCAATTCAAGTAGTTGAACTTGGGAGCCATGAACTGTTGTAGGAATCTGCAGAGAAAGTGAGGTTTTGGTTCAGCCTTTGCGTGACAGGTGGCGTATCGTGATGAGATATCTCAAAGCGACGTCCCAAGATCGCATAAGACTACCATCCTCCGCTCGAGGGATTCAGTGCTATACTGTACTGACGAGGGAAAATGATACCGAAACCGGTCTACAGTTGCACTTGAATTTTTCGACTTCTCTGGGATTTCCTCTGATAGTTCATGACTAACTCACATTATTGGAACGACAATTCCTTTGGAATTGTTGTTTCCATTAATTTTTCGTATATTTTTATACTCACAAGTCACAATAAATCGAATCAAATTAATGGTGTTATATTCTGTTTTTATCTGTAAGCCAATCTGTAACTTCCCATAAGCTTACAGGCAAAGATTATAGAGTAGAAAGATAGGAAACGCCCTCATATCGCTAGTACTAAAAACCGACTACATTTTGGCCAGTGAAAACACTTTTGACAATGAGATGGCGCTGAAAACGTATTATCAACACAGAAAAACTGTTTAATAACAGAGTTTTCTCTTTTAGAATTGAGGGGCGCGAAATTCGAATTCTATTCCTTGTTGACCAGAAAACAAACTTGTTGAGACCAGAAAACAAACATCCTGAGCGACAAAACAAAAGGATGGTTTTGTTTTGTGACCAGGATGTTAGTTTTCATCTGAACATTGATTGGAATCGATTGGTATCAATGAAATACGCTGTTGGATGTGATAAATTTTTATTTGCAATCTATAAAAAATTTACAAAAATTTGAAATTATGGACAACGAATAGAGCTTTGACTAGGATACAAGAGTACATGGTTATCTGCTTTATAGTTACGTCAAAGGTGTTTTTTCTGTGAAAACGTTTTGAATTAATAAACTGAGTTGAATTTGTGCAATTAATATCAGAAATTGATATGAACCAATGTTCAATTTACACAAGGATACACATTTCCGTTACTTACATATTATTTACAAAATTTTCAGAACCACAATTGAAAAAAACCTTACAGAGGTATACAAGACCTGTATTCAAATTCAAGCCCGTCAGTATAATTTCTTCATACTTTTTCATGATTTCTTCATGGTATGGTCTCTTTATGACACAATATACAAATCATAGATACAAATTGATTGACGAATGAACACTCAGAAGGTTTCATAAAACTTTGACTTTCCAAACAACAATTTGACAGTCACCCGAATCCCAAATCGAAATCCATAAAACTTTTGCATTTCTAAATATATTGAAGGCAATTGAGAATCTTTGAATGGACGTGTAAAAGTCATGTAAGGGATGCGGCCCGCCTACACTTTCGCGGAACTCGATTTTTTGTAATTTTTTTATTCTATTGTGTATATTTCCACGAGCTGAGTTCAAAAAAATACATACTTTTTTTACAGTGCTTTCCCTATTCATTAGGTTTGTTCCTCAATTTTACCTTGTATAAGAGTTCTAAGGTACCTAGTAAATACCCCTAGAATTGAGATTGGAATGCGGATCATTTGATAATGAGCGTTTACTGTATAATGTTTTCAACTTTTCAAATAAATATAATCAATATAAATATACAATCTATGACGCTAAGATGTGATAGCTTAACCCTCTAATACCCAAGTCCGCCTTGAGACTGGTTGCATATAAGTGGATAAAAAATTATTCTGCCCATGTCCGCCTTCAGTATAGGTTCATTTTGTGAGTACAGGTGTTAATGTAAATCAGTAAACTATTTGCGAAAAAAAGATGTAGATTATACATAAGCTAATTTGAAACTATACGGAAATAATTTTAAAAAGGAAAAAAAACTTGGGCATTAGAGGGTTGAATAGTGGTTTCAAAATGTAACTTTACCCAATCATAATAAAATAATTGGTATTTTGCTCTTACCTATTATGGCTAACCTAACCTAACCTAACCTGACCTAAACTAACCTAAAATAAACAAACAAGTATTAGAATCAAGAATTGAATTAAACTCAACAATAGTATCTAATTTCATTTAAATCTTCCATCGCATCGTGTAAATATGACGGTGCCAAGGAAATCTGACGTTAATTTCGCTGAAAAATAATTCAGTCATCTAATATTTTTCATTCTATGCTTACAACTGACAATCATAAAATTAGAGTATACTAAACATTACCCAGAATACTCTTAACACTCCAGTACTCGCGCGTCCGATAGATACATAAGCAATACGTGGAGCCTGATGGGGTATATTGTAGTACCCCGCGCGAGTACTGGAGTGTTAAGATTGAAACTTCAAGGTGGAGTAACTTTTGAACCAATGGTTTCCTAATGTTGAAACCACATTTATTGAACTCGCCTCGTCAAATTACATAAGATAGGACTCCTCCCGAAGTCAAAGCAGCAACTAGAATACACTTAATATTGGACCTTCAAACAAAATGGCGTAATTTTTGAACCAATGGTTTCCTAACGTTGAAACTTTTATTGAACTCGTCTCGTCAAAATACATGAGATAGGACCCGTCCTGTACAAAAAATCGACTTCCGCTAAAGTGTAATCGAGCCATTTGATCCACAGTTCTTCAACAATAATTTTCGAACGATATTCTGAGGTTTTCGCCAAGAAATTAGACAAAAATTTCAATAATCAGCAACTAGAACGGGCTTGAAAAACAAAAGGCGATATGAGGTTGTCTATGGATACAAGAATCAAAACATTCAAAACCTGTTTGATCAAAATGGCCATCTGACTCTGACATCTCGCAAAATTACATATGTCCCTCGAATCAAAATTTTAACCAGTCTTAGGGCCTTAAAAACACATTTGAAACACAGATGGCGCTCACATCACTCTAGTCGCTTCGTTTACCATCTTTCTACTCTATAATCTTTGCTTACAGGAAAATTGCAGTTCTGGACGTTTCCAGTAGCTGTGTAGCTTACAGGTATCCATAACTATTCACGATAAGTAGTTCAAAAGTAACACTGTAAATAAGATACCAGGAAAATTTCCAGAATTACATTATTTACGAATCTGTAAATCGGACACTTACAGATCGATCCGTAATCTACAGCAAAAATTAGAGACAAATAATCTTTGCGCTAGATTCGCTAGATTCGTAACTTTAATTAAGAATGAAAAGCAGAATATAACCATAATTCTATACTTATAAATGAAATTGGTGTGTCTGTCTGTAATTATCGAATATCTGAATTTCTTTGAATCCTTTGGGTTATTTGAATGTTATCTTGAAATTTTTTTTGTCTGTCTATTTGTCCTGGGTAATCTCAAGAAATTTTTTCATTTCGAATCATTAGGCGAACTCTCATGCTTTTAAATGCAAACTTTTATTGAATTTGTTATTATTGGAAAAAAATCTTTTGTCAGTAGATTCTACGTACAAAAGTGCCTATATATATAGAAGGTTCAAGTTTCAGATCTGTAACTTCGGAGACAAAAATGTTGTGAGAACATTTCTAGATCGTCAAAATCTCAATTTTTGCTAATAACTCAATAACGAGGGATCGTGTAGGAGGCTACGTTTTTCACCATTCTTTGTTTTTCTGAAAAAGAGCTCGGAAACGTGGCATCGGTTTTGCTCTAGTTCTTCTTTCCGAGATTCCCTCACTGGACATCGAATTTGGGAAACACCCTGTCTAAACAGGGCGTGAATTTATTTTCCTAAAATTACAAGTAGGTATACCTGAAAAATGAAAGCAACTATAAAAATTATAACAAATATGTTGAATTATCAATAAAATTAAATTAATAATCAATTAGTAATTTCATGATAATGGATTCAATATTTCTAATAATTTATTATTGAAAATCACTTACCAACCAAGTCAACTAACCAATTTTCTCAAGTTCTCAAAAACTTCAGTTTTCAGTTGAAAATTGGTAAAATAAAATTGTCTGAGCGCAAAAATGTTAAGCACAAGTTTCATTTGAGTTTTTCGTGCTGTTTTCAAGTATGAAAACGGATTTTCAAAATTTCGATAAACAGGGTGTTTTTTCAGTTCAGAATTTTTTGTTAACCTGCACCTGGATTTCTTGTGGTTGTTTGAGTTATTCATTCGAGCTTTTGAAAACATGTGTGTCAAATATGAAGAAAATGTATAGTCTGTTCCGCTTGTTACGATCCCAGGAAGAAATGAACAAAATTTATAAAACACAAAATGTGACAAAAAATGTGGTACATATATCTAAAACTACCTATGTTCGCCTTTTGTGCATTTCCGTTTCCCCTGCATATTTATTGAAAAATAAAGGATTCGCACTAGAATCCTAGTTCCGACATAAAATTTCATTTTAATGAAAAGAATGACGACAAATATCTAAAACATCAGATGGTTTTATTTTACATGAAATTCATGATGAACATATTTACATGAAAATGGGGAAATATATACAGTATCATCTAGTAATCTAGAATACAGATAAATAAGACTTAATATAAGTGTATTACAATCCTTTCCATTTCAAAACACATAAAATTAATCTGTTGAAAATAATGGGATGAAATAAAAGCACGTTAAAACTATAGGTTGACTAGTGTTCAATTGAAAATTAAAAAATTTCTTTTGTTGCAACCGCATCAATGTAAGCAGCAAAAGTAACATTGCTTACGAAAAACTTTGATTTCAAATAAGAAACTACTCTGAAAATAAAGCTAAAGATACGCCCACACATTTGCACCATATACAACATTTCAATGAAAAAAACAATAAGCCATTGTTATTTCAAACATTATCACAGAAATTTCATGAGAATGGCATTTGGTTTTGGAGTTGAATTTCATTTTTTTTCAATAATAATAAATTCCTATCTTTTGCACAACAACGAGTAGAAAAATATATTATTTAATTTTATCCAAAATATCCTTAAAAACTATATTTTTGGTGAACACTTGTGTCGAATCATTTAGCAATTCACCCTGATGTTTGGTTTTCACTACCTGAACTTTGACTGCATTCCAACATCTAACCCTAGAGAATGCAACATAGAGTTGACCATGAGCGAAAACGGGAGTTTCAAGGTAAATTCCCACTTGATCGAATGTTTGTCCTTGCGCCTCATTTATTGTTAGAGCAAAGCATATTCTTACTGGAAATTGCCTCCTTTTAAGAACAAAAGGAATAGTTTCATCAGTAGTAGACATGTCTATTCTAGGCACAAAAACAGTACGTCCTGAGAAACGACCCGTGACGATTTTGGCCGTTAAAAGACAATCAGTGACAGCTAATACTAACAGTCTAGTGCCGTTAATTAATCCTTCCGATAATGATAAATTTCGGAGAAGTATTACCGGCACACCGACTTTCAGTTTCAGTTCATGGATGGGAAGGTCACCGGGTGCGATGGTATTTAAAAATTCTTCTGGATAGTTCATCATATCATCTTCATCCCCTGAGGCTATGCTATCGTTACTGAGACACGTTATAATCGATCCTGGAAATGATTCAAGCAGTTTGTCGTTCAGCATATCACAATGTTCGTTTTTCGGACAAAGTATAGCCCGAGAAGAGAGTTGTTCAGAAGTTAGATCTTTAAGTTCTCCATATACTTCTCCAACAACATCAGTCGTCAAACAATGAGCTGGCAGTTGCACGCTGTCATTGGAAAAGCCGGTCCTATTTTCATTAATACTACCACTTCCGAGAAGTTCTAGCCAACTAGCGAAATATTCTTCCCCTTTATTCGCGCGCATATTGATGGTGAGTTTTAGCAATTTAAAATGACTCCAGGACATGCAATTAGTGAAGAAAAGATGACGTTCCCTTACTATGTCAGTTGCTACGGGTAATAGTTGCTTTACGTCTCCGCCAAGGAGTACGCATTTACCGCCGAATGGACGGCTGTCATTGCATACATCTTGTAGGAGACGATCAACTGCATCCAGCATATAAAAATTTGCCATAGAAACCTCGTCCCAAATTATTAGCTGAAGTTTTCTCAATTCGGCCGCTTCCTGAGATTGTGCCATAATGGAGGAACGGGAGTCTCCGTCCAAATCCAGTGGTAATTTGAATGCAGAATGGACTGTTTTACCATTTTTCAACAATAAGGCAGCGATCCCAGTAAAGGCGACAG
Source organism: Coccinella septempunctata (assembly GCF_907165205.1). NCBI lineage: Eukaryota > Metazoa > Arthropoda > Insecta > Coleoptera > Coccinellidae > Coccinella > Coccinella septempunctata. The sequence goes on from NC_058190.1 coordinate 30,727,891, forward strand.
CTAAGCAGGCAATTTGTCGTGAGCTGCAATAACTTAAAATTGTATTATATAAGTGGGTTTTCCCCGTGCCGCTGCTTCCCTGAAGGTAGAAATATTTGTCAACTTCATCCGAATCGATTGCACCAATGACACGGTCAAAAACTCTACGTTGATCTGAATTCAAACCACCAAGGTCACAATGTCCGGATTCTGTATTTAATTCTTCAGCTTCAGCATTGATACCAAAATTTATATCTGAGTCTAAAGGCAACGGTAGCTTGAATTCTTCTAAAGATTTACCCATACTTCCAAGTAAATTTTGGATATTATGTAGGGCATCATTTTCAGGCCTACTTTGAGAAAGATCTTTCTTGCGAAAATCTTCGCTCATATGTTGTTTAAATTTAGTCCAGAGAGCTGGGGGATCGCCGACTTCACAGTAACATAATATAAAAACGAATAATTTCCGCAAACAGCTTGGTATATCAATCAAAGCCGCTTGTGCTAATGCATTTTCCCATTCATCATCTAAAACGACCAGATGTCTAGCCCGCGCTGCCTGCTGGAACGTGGAGTACGTGATACCATCAACTGTGCGAAGCTCCGCAAAAGATTTCGGACCAGAAACATGCAACAATAACGTACGAAGATGAAATCTCTCAACATATTTAGGGCTTATGCTATACATTCTTGAGATCACACATACACGCGTCCTAACCCTCCGAGTCCAACGGTTGAGTTTTGTATTAAATGTGTAAAAAATTGGAATTTCACAATATTTATATTTACGAGCTTCAGGATCATTAATGTTCAGTTCGAAGAACGCTTCGAGAAGAGACATTTTTTCTTGTTGATTCAAGAATGCCTCTTCTTCCTCTCCATCTTCAAATTGCACGGTCCGTTCTCCAGGGAGATGAACCGGTAACCTTAAAATAGAATGGCTTTTACCTTGAATAGGCAAACCTAACAATCTCCAAGCCGCTTCCCCCGACGATATATATCGAGAATCTAAGAATGCCTGGATTTCGTCGAAGACAGCTTTCCCTTTTACCTGGAGAAGGGCAGCGTCTGATTCTTTATTCATATATTGAAAAATATTCTTGACTGATCCTACACTAGTGACATATTCGACGTTAATGTGGCAGTTATATTTCTCACACAAGTAAGGGTTGTAGGGCACCACATCCCTATTATCCACCGTATAAGAAATACAATTACGCTCAACAGAAGCTTTTCGGCCATCATTGCGTCGCCTATATGTTGGCCGCCTCTTATCGAATAAGGTCATTTCCGAAAATGATTTTGGATAATACTTTGAGCAATAACCATCCACCATGCATGGTGAATTTGGATCACGCTTGCCGCAGGGACCATGGATCATGGAGGTTAAAATTATCTCCAAAAGTCGAGGATTATCTGTGGGTAGCTCCGCACATATTAACTCGTCAACATCAGATGCACAACGAGGCTTATCTTCATCAGATAAAGTCAAGAGACAATGCAAATGAGGTAGACCTCGTTTATGGAATTCAATAACATACACATACGCTCTAACGGTACCGAAAATTTTATTTTTCAGGATGTCTTCGAACAAAGCCTTTCTTTTCAATTCAAAAATTCGTGCAATTAATTCTGGTCTGTCCTCCGCATTCAACATACTACTTCCTAAGTTGTCCGTGATCTCCGGCCATTTAGGATTGCACGTGAAGGTGATAAATAACGAAGGTCTACCCAATTTCGATTGTATGGCCATTGCGTCTTGAAAATTCTGTCGCATGAACCGGGGACTTCCAGTATAAGAACTTGGTAAGATTACTACCCTGCCAATTTTGCTTTTTCGTGATCCTTTTTTTCGACCAATATAATCTTGCAACCCAATATAATTATCTGCGCGTAGCTTAGCTTGATTGACTCGCAAATAATTTAACCGTTGCGTCTCTAATTGGACAAACTTATCCACAATATATTGTTGCGTGAGTCGTCCACAAAGAACTAAGGGATTGAACTGATTCAAACGAATCATTAGACGATAACAAATAAATTCACGCATGCTAACCCGCTTATGGTTGTCCTTTTTCATACAATCTAAGAACCATCCATATTCCCCATTAGGAAAGAGTAAGGGATAGCAAAGTGTATCTCCGATTGGAGATATTTTGGGAATATCTATAGTGTCGGAGTTGTCTTGGTTGTAATAAATTCGAATCTGTCCTGGTGGCGGCAGATCCCCATCAGCGGTACTGAAGACGGCACCAATTTCGTCAGAAGTTGTTGGCGCTGCATAGATTTTCATATTTGTATTAGGTTTCTCGTTGAAATAGAGGCCAATTCTCGGTATAGCACTGCTATCCGAAGTGAGACCTTGATCTTTGACCACTTGGCCTAAGTTACGATATATTTTGGTGAATGGATGAGTGTCCCTCAATAGAGCATCCAATTGTTCCAAAAGATTTTCATCACATCCGTCATGATCTTCATTAGTTGATCTTCTTTGTTTGGCTTCTGCTGAGTCAATAAAATATAGGGAGCCAAACTTCGGATCTGAAGTGTTAATATTCGCTAAACGGTGGTGAATTTGACCTGATACGACAACAACACGTGAACCATGTCCAATATCTGTTCGTAGAGTGGTTGTTGTTGAAGCTAGGGCTAATAGAGTATTATACTTTCGAATGTTTTTTAAAAATTCTTTTGATAGTGAATGATTACCGGTGATTAATGATTTGAGTAATTCTGGATAAGTGGAATTAGCTGGTAAACATATTGCACCTTTGCTGCAACAGAACATAATTTCATTCTGAAAGAATAATGCTCCACAATGAAGACATACATAATTCATTTCACCCAAATAGTGTGAGGGCACATTTAGTACGTCGCTAGCACTTTTATGTGCCATATGTTTATCAGGTGGATTACCAACTGTATCATTAGTTTTATACATTGAACTTGATGTGAGAGAAGGTTGGAGAGAATCAGATGATAGATTAGAATGAACGCCGTCATAGACACTTAGTTTTACATATAATTCAGTATTTTCCAACGCATTCACCGATGTTATTTGCACTTCAACAGGAACCAAAGTATAAAGAACATTTGAATTATAAAAATGCGACAAAAAGCTCAGTAAAAACTTAATATGATGGAATTGTATTAAACATGCAGTACCTTGGTGTTCGATATGCCTTCCGTCCGGACCTCTACTATGAGAATCGAATAGAAAGAAATGATTTCGTTTCTTACTGACACAGGTTGAAAATAAACCGCAGGTTAAAATAGCTGACTCATATTGCAGAAAGACATGCTCTAATCCGTCAGCTAATGTGAAAAAAGGCCCTTCAGTGTCTCCTTCAACGCATCCAGTAACTGAATCCATATCATTAATTTTCAAGATGTATGCAACATCACCAATTATGAACTTAGGATAGACTTCAATCACCATCAAATTGTTGTCAAATTGATTGTCTGAATAACGGGAATTCTTAACTGTGATAGACTTTTTATACAAACAATCTCCGTAGTCTAAAATATTATCTATGATTACATAATTCCATGTCTTGAAAGGAACAAGTTTGTTATAAGCCAATGCAACGGCAGCGATGGCCGTGCATTGGTTGTTTCGTGAAAGACTACTGAACCGATCATTATCTTGACATCGACTACCTCTCACAATATTTGAAGATCCAGGAATAAATGGTGTTGACGGTGGTGAATCCTCCATACTAGTAGTGTTAGGGGTATATCCTGATGTGGCATCATCTAAAAACAGTACAGCATGAGGAAGCTGGAGCTACACAGGAAGGTATTGAATCCTGAGCATCTCCATGTTAAAATTCTAATTACATTAATCCCAAGCAGAAAATCACATTTTCTGTACTATGATCACAAAACTCATCAGAAGAGTTGATTATAAATCTAATATCTCTTGTAGTCATTCGGGGCAACTGTGCGCACTTTTGCCTTTCAAGCCATACCCTGTTTCAAATGTTGAAGCTAGGAAAATTAAAACATATTCATAAGATAGAAAATTTCTAATCTATACAAAAACATCAAAAAGCAAACAAACAAGAACGTTTCTTTCCGCAAAAAAAAATTTACTAGTGAAAGTCGGAGTGCGTTCACATGCCCCGTATTGCGGGTAAGTGTGCGCACCCTCACGGGTAAGTGAACGCAGTGCTTAGTGAACCACACAAAACAAATTACAAAATAATGTCATCAAAATGTTACAATATTAGAGAAATGCTGTTTATTGTCAATACAGAAGCGCCTTTTTACAAGCAGTGCATTATTGTTCGTGCCTCCATTCCTGGTGAACGCAACACTTGATATTTTCCCCTGTTGGTGGCTCTTCATATTTTTCTGAACAAAAAGGATAATATTGATCGAATCTTAACCAAGAAAATCAACAAAGAATTTGCAGAGATGCTAAAAATTAAAAAGAAAACTAGTGAATTAGATTGATTGCAAATAAAAAGATAAAGAAACGTCGCACGGCGCACTCCTATGAAAAACTAATTTGGCGATTCTGCGCCCTTGCTTCATCCAAATAATGAGCCCCTCTTTCATATATGAAGGGTTCAGAACTGAAGTGAACCAAGTCCATTCAGCCTAGTTTTGAGATGAATGGCTTAGAAGTTGTTTATCTCCAACTAATTCAAAAGTGACTTCTTTATTCATTATTATTCTTATGTAAGCATATGCTTACATTCTAATCTTTTAAAATCTAAAGAAGTCAATTTTAAATTAATTGGTGATAAACAACTTCTAAGCCATTCATCTCAAAACTAGGCTGAATGGACTTGGTTCACTTCAGCTCTGAACCCCTCATATCGCATAGTCGAAATATACGCACTGCGAACACTTACCCTCTGCGCTTAGTTACCCCGAATGACTCTATGATAAGCTGCCTGAAACTTTTAACATGGTTTCCTCTCCACAGAGATGACTCTATACAGGTTGAAGCTAAAATAACTATTGGGTTGATGCGGCCGATACTCGATGAAAATTCATAATTGAACTAAAAATAGATTATACGATTTTCACAAAATGAGTTTTCAAACCACGACACGTGTTTCGCTATCAAAATTGCACCTTCAGATGGGCGAAGGTGAACTGTTTACCTTCAACCATCTGAACACGTGTCGTGGTTCAAAAACTCATTTTGTGAAAATCTATAATATATTTATGTATTATAATTTATTTATTATTTTACAAGTAATTATTGTTTCAAAGCTGTTGTTTTATTGTTAATTTGTTCTTGGCGTTGAGAATAATAATTTTGTTAATGAGTTCTTCAATTCAATTGAGGCTGTTAGTAGGGGAGTCCAAGAAGAAAATTTGGGATTTAATACCCTATATATATAGGGTGCCCATAAGAAGTTTGAGGAGAAATTTATACTGGATCTGTTTGAAATTTTGTACAAGGACATAAAGCAAATTGATCTTCTTTCTTAAAATATTTGCAAGGTTTCATGACTCCCGGTAACGAAATGAATATCAAATCGCTTATTTCTAATTGAAAGTCCTGTATGTTATTACATTTTCAAATGTATTTTCCGTTTCTACATTTATTTTGTGTGGCGTTCCCTGTAACTATCAAAGTACCCTCCATAGCTAATAAAAAAGATTTTTTTTTAATTATAAATTATTCTACTTGCATAATTATGCTTCAAACTAAAGCTTCAAACGTTGGATTTCAGAAAAAAGCATAAGTCGAGCCAACAGTTTATTTCACTTCCAAATTTCAAATTAGATGAAGCATCCTAGAACAAACAGAAACAGAGATGATGATCAATATGTTGAAATTTAATTAATTTCATTTTAGCCTATAGCTCGAAAGCAGAAGAAGATGGAGGAATACAGTTGATACCATTTTTTTTTTTTTTATTTTAAGTTTGAAAAGTTGTAGTTAAGGTATTACATTATGTCCATCCTGTACAATAAATAATATACAACTAAAAGCGTCAACAATATACAACAGCTTAAAAATTCAATCGAAGGAAATCAATATCGATGGAACGAAGAAATGGAATAAAATGAGATATCAAGTACCTTGTAGTGTGATCCTGGCGAATTTAGACGTTTTTCTGTGAGACCAATTTTTACTTCTTTTTTTTCTTGCCATCTTGTGTTGCTAAAAAGTGAAAATATATTATTTTTGAGGGATGGTGAATATAGAAAATGATGTGTTTATGAAAATTGGAAATCAGTATACATATTATGAACTACACACAATTAACGACATCAGAAAAAACAATTGCAATTTTGTTCACGAAAAAAAATTTATATTATTGTTATTGAATCATGATCATTATCATCATTGCAGAGCTCTGACCACATGGATCTTTAGTTTTACAATCAATCCAGAAGAGATGATGAAAAGTTGATGGCAAATTAGGCGACTGCCTTACTGGCTTCCTCATGGGTATAATTTTTAGGCAGCCAGTTTTCAGCACTTGCAACTATGTGTTCATGGCAATGGCAAGGCTGATCTGCTGATTTGTCTTTGCAGTACAAAAAATATGTAATGTATCAACAGTGTCCCATCAGAAGGTCCACGATTATTCAAAACTCAACTTGTGCTAACTTAAGAAGGCTTCATATGTTGGTCGTTAAAAGCACCACAAATCTTTTCGTCTATGCAAGTTTGGGATTGTTCCTCCAGAGGGTTGCTCTATTGTTCATCTCACGTTGTTAGACCACTGCTTTATATTGATCTTTCCCAAACCTGCAAGGAGGTGCAAGTCAAGCGGATGTTAACTATCATGACCTTTCTCAAGTAACAAGTTCATCTGCTTTTTCATTTCCTTCAATGAAGACTGGCCCTACCCATAAAAGGGGTACCTTATTGCCTCTAGCCAATTGCTATATGATATTGAACAGTTCTCATTTCAGCAGATAATTCTGTGCAACTCTAGGATCCACTAGTTGACCTGGCTATCATTTGAAATGCCTAGGGTTCCTTTTATTATTCTTAAGCACGAGTATAGAAAGCTGGTGTCTCTGCCTATAAGAGGGAGGGCTTATATCCCAGCGGCTTAGACATACTTAGTTTCTGTACACATACAGCAAACCCTAAGCCTCAAAAAAAAAAAAGAATAACTCTCTCTAACCAATTGAGTTACTTATTTCCTTAATTGATACTTCACCTTTTCTTCACTAAAATAATGTTCATCAAAAACAACCTTCTAACAATTATGTTAGAATATTAGTAATAAAGTAAATAAAATAAACTTATTGATTCGACCAAAAGAAAGTGTCAACTACCTTTAATGATTTGAATCATTTATGTTTCACCACATCCAGTTCAGATTTGATTTATAGGTCATATATACATCCAGTTGAGTTATAGGATTGGGGATTAAAATGTTCATGCAAATTACTAGTCACAATTTCCAATCAAACTTCGCTATACTCCTGACTTGCTATTATGCCTCCATATACATACTATATTTTCAATAATAGAGGGACTTGGGGGCACCCATATTACTATAGTTTGAAGGAAATCTTTTTCATTTGCATTATCAATTAACGTGCGTTCAAAAAAATTCGTCGTCAAGTAGGCTATGAAATTTTGAAGGCTGATGTTCGGTATATCGACGTTCAAAATTCCGTAGCCTACTTGACAACGAATTTTTTTGAACGCACGTTATATTCATTAACTAGCATAGTTACTTGGAAACAAACACAGAATTTATGATATGTGGAAAACACGAAACACGTCCAAGGTGTCCATAGCCAACCGAAATTTTAAAGATCCTTAGTCCTCAGGGAAATCAGAAAACAATCAACAGAGGTTTGCACTCAAGTCCAAAAAATTTTTAATGTATTAATGTAATGAAATGAAATAACATTTTTTTTTCTCAATTTAAAAACAGCAAAATAAAAATTAGCATAGGTAATGACAATCAGTGAACACAAATCACGGGGATCTTCGTTCACTGGATAAATGAATAGTTATAACAAAGAGTGGTTACTCTTTGGTTATAATCAAAGATTATAGAGTTAGGAAGATAGGAAACCGCCTCATATCGCTAGTACTAAAAAGCGTATACGTTTTGGCCTGTGTTGCACACAATTGACAATCAGGTGGCGCTGAAATCGTGCTCTCAAACTGTTGAATAACAGTTTTCTACTTCATAATTGAAGGGCGCGAAATTCGAATTCTGTTCCTCAATAAAAGGGCGCGAAATTCGAATTCTATTCCTTTTATTGAATTCGAGTAGACTTGGTCGAAACCAGAAAAAACATCCTGAGCGACAAAACAAAAATAGGCCCTTGTTTTGTGATCAAGATGTTTTTTTCATCTAAACATTGTTGTGAATCAATTAATATTAATGAAATACTGTGTTAGATTTGCTATACTTTTTATTTGAAATATATAGAAAATTTTGACAAAATTGAAGATTGTACATGGTGTATTCAAAGGTCAGGCTTTTTTTTAACGGAAGATACAATTGGTGAAAATAATTCACCTTGTTACACAAATAATTGAGCTCTGAATATAGGACACAACAGAACATGGTGAAATGTTATATATCAAAGGTGTAATTTCTACACAATACATTTTTTTCGAATTAATAGAATCAGTCGAATTTGTAAAATTTTTATCAGAAATTAATATGATATTCTATACAACATATCTCAAGAATTCTTTTACATATTAGTTACAGAATTTTCAGAACCACAATTAAAAACAAATTTACATAGGTGTAACCTGTATGTCGGTAAAGAATAACAAGTCAACTCCAAAATGCAAATAACTTCACTAATAACATGAATTGCATATCAACATAATAATACATATATCCAGCTATAAATGATAAAATTCAGTGATAAATTGAAATAGGTACGTGTATCTATTCTAATGTATAAAATTGTAATGTAAGAGCCTAGGAGTACAAGTGCATTTTATTTGGTTTTGAGAAAATCAGATTTAAAGTTAAAAATTATTCCCAAATTCGACCTGTCGGTTTCTCTAGTACTTTGTATTGCTCTGTCTTTTTCACTTGAAGTTTTGGACTTACTCTTTTATACCATCCTCAGCTTGTCCCACCACTTACTCATAGACAACGTGGTGATCGCCAAAGTGCAACTCTTCACATAGACTAATTTCATCGTACATCAGAGAACAAATTTCTTTTTTCTGTTCAGTATTTGGGAGATGCAACCTCAAAGAATCTATAATGACTCTACGTATTCCAGGAGAAACTTTTTTACTGCAGTTCACCAAGTCAATGTCTGGACATATTGAAAATCCTATTCACTTCAGAGTACTGAAAATAAAAATCAATCAATATCAGAGTCACATTGTACGAGTTTCAATACTTACGTTCAGATATTTATGGTAAATTCAAAAAATTTATATTCGGAGAATCTTTTGTACTACAGTTTCCACAGTTCCTCATCATACAATAGTTGACATTTTGAGCAAAGATATTTTTCTTTGATTTTGAAGTTTTCACCAAGGAAATACACAAAAAACTCTAATAATAAACGACTAAAATGAACTAAATAAACGACGAGCGGAAAGAGAATCAAAACAAAACGGCCATGTTTCTTCAAATCTTACAAAAGTCAAATTATGTTTCTCCAAATGGCCGTCGAATAAATATTTTAACCATTCTTGGCATCTTAGTACAACAATTGAACCACAAGGTGGCGCTACCGCAAGTGTATACGCTTGGTTTCCTATCTTCCTAACTCTATAATCTTTGGTTATAATCTTTGATAAATGGAGCATAATTGTTGGTTGCCTAGCGATTCGTTTGTAAATTCAAATTACCTGTTTTGTTATTATTATTATGTTATTATTATTATGTGCTACGGCGCTACCACCCATCAAATGAATAGTTCCAAAGATAATATCTTTGAATAGTTCCAACTGAAGTTTGTAGTTCCACAGCCGCTCTTTGCGTTGATTGAAGTATTATATAATACTTATTATATATATATATGTTATATATATTATTATATAATATATAATACTTCAATCAACACTGTTAGAAGCCACGGATACTCAAACATGTTTGAGTATCCGTGGTTAGAAGCAAAGATATCTTTGATTTAGAAACATAGACAAACTGTTTAGAACATAGTCTTTGTCTATGGTTTAGAAACAAAGAGGTTAGAAGTTAGAAAGCTGTGGTAGTTCCATTGAACTAAAGTTCAATGGGTAGTTCACACTTCACAAGTATCAATTCATAATAATAAACTGTCAGATGATTAAATTTGTTAATATCTGTTAATAAAAGTTTAGTTTATTTAGAATTTAGAAACCAAAATTTTGAAATGCGTCAATTTCGTATGCCTATTCAGCATACTAAAAATTTATCCAGATTCAAGAGACAGGTACTGTTTTGTTTCTATTGTTGTTTTCAAATAATTTTTATTGAATACTGATTCCAGCTAGGAAGTATACTTAAAGAATTGAACACATTCGACGAAGAAGAAAAATATGAAGCGTTCTCGTACTTACAAGGTTGTATTTCTGCTAAAAGATTTAGCCGAAAGAAACAAGCAAAAGGAGTTAAAAAAAAGCAATTATTAAAAAAACAGGTTTTCAAATGTAAAGAATGTGAATATACAGATTCAACCAGGAAGGGCATTTATATGCATCTGGAGAATCATTCAGGGTTCCCACTTTCTTGTAGATCGTGTAGAACCTCGTTCAATAATGATTTATCATTTGAATGGCATTTGAAATTTCATTGTAGACCAGCTTCAAAAAAGAATGCTGTATATGTTTGTAGTGAATGCCCAAGAGTGAGATTTATCAATGTCTGTGATTTTTTTTTTCTGATTCGAGTCTCCATTTCAGAAATTTTCATCCAAACAGAACCTCAAGAGACATACAGAAGGGCATAAAAGAAATAATTGTACTTATTGTGAGCAAGTTATTACCAATAGGAAACTCCTCATTCAACATTTATCTGATGTTCATTCAATTAAATTAGAGCGTGCAATAAACAAATGTTCTATTTGTGATAAAAGGTGAGTTGGTGCATGGAAATTTTCCTTTTTGAAATGTATGTACATATGCATCACAAGGAAACTTCAGTTCTTTGCAATTACTTACTAAAAAAAGGAAAAAATGGGATCACCCAGGAGCCTATTCAAGTGGCAAAGTCCACCCGAAATTCCACAGCCAAACAATTAAAATTCAAAGTTACTCTATTCTCCATTTCTTAAAATAGCAGTACCGCTGGCATCATTTCTGCCGTGATCTGAATGGGTACCCAACTCTGGTACAAAGGTGCTCGTTAGAGGGGACAAAGGAGGCTAAACCTCCTCATACAGCTTAGCACCAACATTCAAGTTCATATATTTCTGACCTACCATAATTGTCAAAAATAAATTAAATTTTTTTTTTCGAAATTCACCTCAAATATGTGTACAGGGTATTTCATGAGTCGTTGGCCATAGTCCAATGGTGAATGCAGGTCATCCAGGCCTTTCAGCAAACTTGCTTATTTTGTATCCTAAGGCTATTAGTTTCGGAGATACGGGGCGATTCATGAATATTGGCCGAAATTTGCGATAGCCATAACTCTGGACTGCAAGGTCCGATTTCTATCAAATTTTATGGGTTTGTTCACTTCAGAATGCTCTTTCAGACGGCTCATGAAATATCAATATTTTCAGGGCAGTACTCAGAATATCATGATTTTTCATTCAAGCCCCAAAATCTATATTTTTTACATCCCTTACAGAAATTTCGTTATTGCCATTAAAAACTACATAATTTATTCTAAGGAATTCAATTTTCACTTTGCATGGCACACTTGTCACAAGGAAATAGGAGCAGGACGAATTTATATTTTATGTCATTTTTTCGAAATGAGGTCCTGTTTTTATTCCTTTGGTGAAATTATTTATTGTCCTTTGCCGAGATTAAATATTTTATGGATATGGTATGGAGTCGGTAGGTATGTGGGACTTATAGAGTTTTTTACACTAAAGAATATTTTATGTAGACTGAAGGGAGAGGTTATGGAAGATATAGCGATGGTCTGTATATACACATTTGGTAACCGAAAGTTACCAGAGCGGTTACTCTGGTGACAGATATTGAACCGAATTGTCATGAATTCGACATATACGGACCCACTTACTAACCAGACGAAAGGAAAGTGTATATACAGACCACAGCCATAGTGAGAATCAAAGACTATAACTAACTCTATAGTCTTTGGTGAGAATCAACCTTATTAAGGAGGCACGTTATTACTTTTGATATATTATTATTAGCTGTTCGATGTTTTTGCACGGTAAAACAATATAATATGTTCATTTTATTTTTCAATGCTTTCTAGGTATGTCAAAAGAAGGTCTTTATATTACCATAGGCAACAGCACCACAAAGATAAATTCGTCTGCTTAGATTGTGGTATCATTTGTGAAAGTTCTGAAGAGATCACTGCCCATCAAATAGAACATGAGAAAAAGAAACAATTCACATGTAGCAAATGTAATCAGAAATTTAGTAGGAGACAACAGTATTTGTTCCATATGAAGGTAGAGTGAATAGAATATTTAAAGAAACTTTTGTGTAGATTGATAGATTTACGGCCAGTTTTATAATCAAATTTAAAAAACCTTCAAGCTTATAGTTTCTTTTCATGTAATTTTCAGGACTAAAGGAAGCTTATATCATAAGCGGTGATCGAAGTGCACTTCGGCACGAAAGCGCGAAAGGAGAAGGCGTTCTGTATTAACCTTCGTAATGAAATTCTAGTCTAGCACGGAATTCGAAGTCGGCAAAATTTCTTGCAAGCTGGATCATATGCTTATGTTACATGTTAAACTCATTCGAGTATTTTGTTAGAAGTTTATTGCGAATGATAGATTACTTGCCAATTTTCGTGCCGAAGTACACTTCAGGCCCGCGAGTTGATCACGAATGCATGATAAGTTTGATTATGCAACTTGCCATTATACAATGACCGCCAAAAAAATCTGTCCACCAAAAATTTGACTCGTGGCTATCACTTTTTCCATTTTAATAATGAACTTTTAGGTCGATTTCTCTCAACAATTATGTTGACATTTTGATTCAATTCACAATGGGGAATTCCCAATTTGGGTTATCACTGCATATGCAAGTTCAAACTGAATAATTATGTTTGAGTTAGATTCATGATTTTTTCAGATGCACCGCGGAAACTATTCAAAATCATTCTTCAAATTTGGGGTTTTAAAATTTAAATCACTTGGTTTCGAGTTTACGATTTGGCAACAGCGCCTACTAGACAATGAAAAGAACAATGTCCGATCAACTTAGTTATAAAAGAACAACTGTTGATTTACAAGTCGCTTTCCAGTCAAGTGCGCAAAACCCCGGGGCTTGACGCACTGGAGCTTCACGCTCTTGCTTTGACGAGAACTCTTAATATTAACCACAGAACACAAATAATATATTAACTGTCAAATTAACCACGCCCCGCGTACTGGAACGGTCTAAATTCGGAGCGGTACGCTCCCGGTGCGCCTCAGGTAATGACTGGAAAGCAGTGCAAGACGCGTTCTACTCTGTAATCTGTGACGCGTACTTACTGGCGAGCTTCAACTGCAACCGGCCATAAAAATCCCATAAAATTTAACGACCTTCCTCCAGAGACCCTTTCTCTATGCCTTCCTCGTTCGTCGCAGACTTCATAGACAGCCATCTTTGTCTATCTCATCAAGATAATGTATTTGTTGTCCTTTATTATCAATGCATATTTCATTCGATGTTGCCAACTTGTGCAATCGAAATGAAACGCTTTAAATTTTAAATACCCATTTTTATTTTTCATTTTTAAGTGGTTAAATTTTTTTTTTTTTTTGGGAAACGTTTGAAGTGGTTATTTCAAATTAAATGTGACGTTCCAAAGATATTTCATTAAAAATACATCATTTTCGTCAGAAGGAATGTTCCCTATTGGGAACATACACGGTGTGAGACGGTACAAATATTTTTTAACTGAAATTTTCAACATCCTATAGAATGCTACAAGCTACAACTACAAGAGGGGAAAATAGTGTCAATATGAAGCCCATGCTTTATAAACATTCTGGATCGTCCGTATAGCCAAAAAAGTTACATGTTTTTGAAGGAAAACCTCAAAATGTAGCCATGCTAACTTGACGTTTTGAAATTGGATGTGACTATTGCATTCAAAGTTCTTTTTTGAACGCGTGTAATTTTTTGATAACAGAGATGATAACGTTAATGAAAATCCAAAATATTCATAAATCATGGTTGTAGTTGCAGTTTACCTTCACCGACAGGTGGGAAGAAGATTATACAATTTTCACAAAATGGGTTTTTGAACCACGTCACGTGTTTCGCTATCACAATAGTATCTTAATGTGAAAATAGTATAATCTTTTTCAAGTGCTGAATTCTACACTTAACAGAATGTTACCAATTTTGGTTTAAAAAAACAGTAACTTTTTCCTATACATTCTCGTAACTTTGAATAAAATTTGAACGATATTATCATCGCAAAAGTAATAACTCGAAAATTACAAAAAAACAATGAAAATCAAACGAGTAGTTCACCTTTGAAAATGTGTCAATTTTGATGACTGGATTTTTTTGAAGCTTCACTTGATGGACTGGAAATTTCCTCACTCCTCACTTCCTCAATAAAAAGTTTTAACAATTGTTGAGACTTTTTATTAACAATAAAAGATATTACGGCAAAAACTGCACTTTAGTAGGTTTTGGTTAATTATTTCCAAAAAAATTATACCTAGTCTCACTCTGTTACTTGTTGAAAAGAAATTGAAAAAATCGCACAGTATAGACGATTGAGAACAAAGAAAACTTTTGCTATACCTTTTCGTCTTTTCGTAACGTTTTAACGTTACCTACTCTATATACTCACAATTCGCGAATTTGTAGGTTTTTGACGACGCCGACGCTCAAATCACGGTTGAGTGATAATGATCCTTTCAGTACGTCAATTCCAGGTCTCTAAAAGAAAAATCTGTCACAGAATGTTGTTCCATGAATGTTGATTATGTAACAAAAAAATTTAAGTCTGCACTACGTACACATATCGTCAAAAGTCTTGGCCTCCCTAGGTTTCTCAAGAAATAAAATATATATGTTCTGGAAATGGGACGAATATTTGCCTCTGTTTCATCTGCGATGTATTTGATAGAAAATCTTTGTTTGTTACTCTTTGCTTTATGTAGGATGAGACAAAATAGGAAAAATGAAAAAAAATAAAAAAAATAAATCTATCGATTATTTATTTCTGATTAATTCAACAACTGAATCCAAATTCAATACTCCGTATTACCACCTCTTCTTTCAATCATCTGCCCAATACGCCTAGGTATCATACGAATCAAGTCATTGATGAAATTTTCAGGCATATCGTTCCATTCTTCCTGAATGGCTAAGCTCAATTCATGAAAACTTGAACTTGGGTTTTGGCGATTGGATATTGCTCTCCCTTAGTAATCCCATACATACGGCACAGGTATTTGAATGCAGATCTAAACTCTCCAAATTGGGAAGTTTAAACAGACTGCAAATGATTTGGGTACCTGACACTCGGGCTTCAGAGGCAACGAAGTATCGGATGTGGTAGCCAGAGAAGGCGCAACATCAGCGCTTATTGACCCGGAACCAAGTATAGGAATTTCTAATTCCTTAATCAGGGAACGGAACAAGAGCTGGATAAGGCAAAAGGTCCTGGAATACTGGCGCAAACGTCCTGGACTGCGTTACTCGCACAGAGCCATCTCAGTGCCTCCATGCCCATACACCAGTCGTTGGCTAGGATTTTCTAGAACCAATCTGTGATCCATAATGGCTGTTTTCACAGGACATTGTAGACTCAGAGCCCATCTTAAAAAACTCAGCATCGTCAATGACCCGCTCTGCAGACTTAGAGGAGGATGAAACTATCGTTTCGTCGATGAAACTATCGTTTCGTCGATGAAACTATCGTTTCGTCCTCCACAGAGGATGTGCTCTATCGAGCAAATGTTTTGAACCCTTCGTGTGCGGTGTGGTGCGGCGTTATCATCCTGATAAATGAAATTATCCCCAAATTCGTTGGGCAGATGAACAATGATTGTTTCGATGATGTTTTCTACGTAGATGGCACTAGTCATTCTTCGTTGAACGATAATAGAGGAGTACGGTTACCGAACATTATACTCCAAGCACATTGTTCATCCGCCTTGGAAGGGCACAACTTCCCGGGGGGAATTGAGTCGCTCTAGTCTGCCTGGACCTCTCCAAACCCTTTCTCGCCGACTATCACTTTGTGAACCGAATCGTAACTCGTCCGAAAAATGTACGTTGTGCCATTGTGGTAAAAGCCAGTCTTGGTGGTGTTCTGCCCATTCCCGACGGGTAGCTCTATGTCCTGGTGATAGCCTAGGTACTCTTAAAGGACATCTTCCCCTTAAATTTGAGAAATGCAACCGTCTCCTTATTGTACTGGTTGAGACTACCCGTCTATAAGTCCTCAAAATATGTCTTCGAAGGGCTGTTACAGATACCGTTTCGATATAATTGTCGGGCAACACTGTCGGTTTCCAGGAAAAGAGCCACTATGCGCCTTACTGAAGTCCGTGGAGTATTCAAACGTTGCGCAATCTGCTGGTTCGACGAAATTTGTTGATGTAGGGCTACTATTCTTGCCTAGTCAAACTGAGAAATTGGATGTCTCGTCATTTTCCACAGACTATTCCCCATATTACAACTTTTGTTATTCGCTGAAAACTTCGAATACACCTATGTATTCTCCTGAACAAGAAAATTTTTTTGCTGGTTAATTGTTTTCATTTAAGTGATAAGGTAGTGAAGATTCGACACACAAAAAATTGTCATGTTACATTAAACAAGTTGAGAGATGATGGAGGGGGGCCTAGACTTTTGACGATGTGTGTTTATTTTTTGTTTGAAGTTATTGTACGTTTGAAGTTGTATTTTAATCGTATGATTTTTCCGTTGTAATCTATGAATACTGTTTATGGATTGAAACATCTTTCATAAATAGAGAGATTAATCTTTCAATGGAAATAATAAATCACTATATAAATAAAGATTATAGATCCTCTACACTCTATAATAACGTGATTGATATGTAAATTTTTGCAGTTACCACATAATATAGTCCAGTATTCCTGTATGATCTGCATGTCAAGCTTACTAGCACATTTATCTATATGTCCCTCATCGTAATCCCCTATTCCTGAAATATAACAGTTTATCTCTCGATTTGCCTTACATATTCGTATATGTACCTTTTTTATATTTTGCTCAAAGCTCTTATAGAGACCTTCACCAAAGTCTTGTAGAAGTTACACTGTCTAGTTGTTTCATTTTAAATTTTGTTGTTGATCTAAATGGTTTGATTTTAGAAACATGATAGCTATAAATGTCTGACATGTAGAGAAACGTTCGCATCCAAAATTAAGATGTTACTTCATAAAAAGAAAGGACATATTGTTGAAGGATCAAGACCTACATTTTCTTGTCCAGATTGTGGGAAGGATTTTTTTCAGAAGAATAAGCTCATGTTTCACCTGAGGAAGCACACAGGTAACAGTTCGCTTTCATTCTTTGTTTTGTTTATTCATGATATACTTACACGAAAGTATGCCGAATTTTGATTCTAGAGTATAAAAACTTCCTTATTTCAAACGGCCATATTTCTTTATCGGAACATGACTCTACTCCTGAAAGCAAAAAAAATGTCTCATCAACCATATGCCGGAAAAAAACCATTTCCGAGATCTTCAACAAATAACACTTTGGTAACGCGTTTAATTATCACAGAATTTTTTTGTTAATTCTTCAAAGAGGTTCTGTGGAAATGATTCTGCCTTTTCTTTGTATTTCCGGGTTTTTAAACGGAGAACAATAGAATTCTTACTAGCTTCCGATTTGGTTCATACATTAAGAATGAAAAAACTGGCAACTTTCAATTGATTTTAATATTTTATTTTGAGATAACGCAGATTTGTTCTGTTTTTTCTGATATGTTGATCTTGGGTAATGAATATGTCCTTTTTTGCAGAAGATAGGCCCTCATTGAGTTGTCATTACTGCGACAAAACTTTCCAGTCCCCTTACGCTTATTATAAACATAGTACGACAGTTTCACATGAAAAGTGTAGTCCTGAAACCAGTGTTTTTGTATGCGAAAGCTGCGGTAGCCAATTTCCAAAAAAATATTTGTTGGAACAGCACAATTTAAGAGTTCATAACAACAATAAAGAATATGTGACTTGTGAGTTTTGTCCATACAAAACGAAAAATAAAGCAAATATGAAACGACATCGGGACACCCATATTTCCAATGGAAAAACATTCATATGTGATCAGTGCGGCAAGGACTTCCATAATATTGCCAGTCTCAAAGGACACATATCCTACAATCACACTCAAGTGAGTATTTTTGTGTGAGAATAACAAGAGTATTCTGTTTTCAAATTTCTTTCAGAATAAACAATTTAAATGTGATCAATGTGAAAAAACATTCAAAAGAAATTCAGAACTTATCAGACATCAAGGAACCCATTCTGACAGTAGGCCTCATGTGTGTGAACTGTGTGGACAGTCATATAAAAGATTAACTCATCTAAGACGACATGAAAAGTCATCGCATAAAATTGAAACACAAGCTAGGACAAATCAGAAACTTCGTATTGATTCAGACGGCACACTTATACCTATTGAGCATAAAAACGAGAAGAATCAGCAAATCAAAGAAACCGAGTCAAATGATGTGGAAACAACATCTATTCCAGTATTTTCGCTGCTTACATCAGAACCATTAGCATTAGTTAAGAAAAGAGAAAATTGTACCAGTCAAATATTGATTGCAGAACCAGCTCAGGATATAACATATTTTGATAATATCTATACAAGTAATACAAATTCTGAATTGAATAACTTGAAAGATGAGATAATCTTGGATATGTCAATGATTGGCAATACTTCAGGAACTCATTACTTTTTGAATACACAGTATACAAATGATCAGTTGATTCAAGAGTATATAGGACATGAGAATATGCAGTTTGTTGAAAGCAATATAAGTAATTGTAACAATTCAGTGCCTTCTAATAGATATATTTTCAACAATATTCTGAATTTGACAGATAGTCAAGATTCTAACAAATTGATTTGAACATAGGTTCTCGTTTATTCCCGAAAGGAGATCGAGCTGTTGTAGATTATAATTGGATTGGACTCATTGATGGTAAAATTATCGTTTGTGATAGGATGTCCGTCTCGACGTAAGCGTCAGAAAAAAAAACTAGGGGGGGGTGGGTGGGTTTAGAGTGAGAATGTGATGGTAGGTACCTTCAATGAGCAAAATTCGCTCAATTGTGAGTTATATTCATCTGAAATTTTTTTCTCATTAATTGATGCAACACTAAGGCGGATCGGCCACCGAATGCGAAGTTGCGCGAAGCTGAGCATTTTCAGTACTAATATAATTGACAAGCTACGAATCGAGTGACGTAGCTCGTGATTTAGCATTGAAAAAGCACAGCTTCGCCCAACTTCGCATTCGGTGGCCGATCCGCCTAAACCAACTGAATTGAAACTCAGTAATTTGTCGTAAAGTAGGTACACCCTGAGACCTTATGCCCCATGGTTCACGCGCATGCAGTTAGAGACACGTGTGGGGCCACAAGTCCTAAAAGTTCAGCCCGGGAAAGGCACCAACTTAGTTGGATCTCTAGTATTTTCGAAAATTTATTTTGGGAACATTGGGTTGAGTTCATTACCTGGCTGAGTGACCGCTCTGGTTTTTTAATTTAAACGAGCGCGAAAAAGATCTCCACGTATTTTGATCGCTTTTTATTTTGATCTTTGTTTTTTTTTTCAAATTTTTAGCGGAACTATGTTTATTCTAAGAATTTGAATTATATTAGAAAAATGGGTTTTGTTTCCATTTGGGGAAGAGGTGAAGTAAGATGCACCACCATCTTTACATGCATTTATTACTGTTTATTTAAATACTGAAATATTTTGTTGAAAATATACCTTTATATTCAATATGAATCGTGTCACTCTTTTCACTAGCACTTATTTTTTGAACCCACAAATTATATCTGCGTCATAAAACGTTCCAAAGACATGGTCAGGAATCTGTAAAACTTTAGATTTGAATAAGTTAATGTGGATAACCTTAGCTTGTTTTTTTTTATTTCTCTTACTGGACATCTTTTGAAATGGATTAGAGGGAAATATAATGAAGATGTATTGGGATTTCGATATTTTAATTGTAAAAAAAACATCAATAGATATTTACAACAGTTTTTTGCCAACATTTATACAATTTGATCCCTTCTTTTGGTAGGCAATAAATCTTATAATTTGAGGTATTTCGACACTACTTTTAAAGAGATAATGCTACTTTCAGAGCTACAGTATTCCTGAAAATTTTATTAAGATTAGAAAACTGCAATGTTTCTTCAACAAGATACAATGTCTTGAAATCGGCCAATTCTAACATTTTCTAGTGGATCTAGAAGAAATCTATCTTGTTAGAGTATATGACAAAATAGAGTGCCAAACATGATACCTTTGTATACAGGGGATTTGAATTAAATATATAAACTGGACAAAAATATGTATTCATGTACTTAGATGATCATTTTTGCCTTATCATAATATATACTCAGAGTTACAAGCATAAGCGAGATGCAGTGTGTTTGTGGTCATTATTCAGCAATATTTCTTTTAGTGTGAGTTTAAACCTCACTATTTTTCGGGCTTAAACCCGATATAGAAATCTGGAAAAAAAACGAAATGGCGGAAAACCAACAAAGTATGCAGTTTTTTCTCTCGCTTGGGTTCAATTTTTTTCTATACTCGATTATCTTAGAATTACCGTGATCAGAGACGAAAAAGAAATCTCACGTGAAGTTGTTGAAATTTTTCGGCTTTACACAATTTTCAAAGTTAAGTACTTCAAACTCCTGGTAGTCCTACAGAACCTTAAATTGTGGCTCTAGGCTACCCGGAACTACCTGGACGGTTGTATCCAATAATCACGAAAACAATGTTACTGAATTCTACACCATATTTACTTTTATCACCAAAAAATTATTATATTATGTGATCAGAATCCATTACATTTTTCAAAACACACACAACTCATCACACTCAATCAAATATTACTGAAAAATGATCTTATGCACCCTGAGGCATCAATCTTGCTTATGCTTCGAAACCGGATATATGATATGGCAATAATGGTTCTCCTGATCTCCTCTAGACAATTTTATATTGTTTGTCAAGTTTATGGTGTAACACACTGTATAGACTATAGTATAGTATAATCTATATACAATGATAATACTATTCATAACAAAGCATCAAAATACGCTATTCTGTTTTCAATTAGAATTTCATCACATGTAGATATCAAGGCTGAAAATTATTGAATTATTTTATTTTTGAAATATACTTTATATTGCGAGTGTAGTTCAACGGACGAGCAATTTTTATTATTATCTTAAACATAAAAACTTACTTTCCAAAATCGGGTGCGTGAAAATATTAATAAATTATTGTGGAGCTATTTTTGAAAATTCTAAAAAAAATTAAATTCGAGTGGAAAAAGTTATAAATTATGCAAGTGAACAAAAACTACAAACATTTTTTAGTCGAAATCTCGCGCTTTGAAGAATCTACAGTATGCAAAAAGAGCTTCTGGTGGTTTGTAAAAATATTTATAATAAATTCCTGTATCAAAGTTTTATATCATGATTAACTGTATATTCAACTGAAATAAAAACTCAACTGTTTCAAGCGCTTCATATATATTAAATTAAAATCTTTGTTTGTTTCTTTGTGTTCTAAATTTTATTCTCACTTTTTTGTGTTCATCACTTCTATATCTTTGCATAAATTTAAACCGCACTCAACAGTAGATCACTAATTGTTTTATACAAAAATAAACAAATTAATATTTCTCTAATATAGAATAAAATGATAAACATACCCAATAGTTGCGAATACATATTCGCTTTCAAAAAGTGCTCAGTTCGCAAATCCTTTGCTCATACTGGTCTATACTATGTACATAAAAAAAATAAACACTCTTAATCACGAGAATAAATAAATAGTACTTCGAAACAAAAATGAAATATTCAGAATAACGTGTGTAGTGTGCAGTGATAGATTTTCGAAAATTTCATTTTGAAATATTGACCATTAAAGCAGCCATTCTTCACATCAATATATATCCAAATCTCATTCTGAAGGACAATTTACATTTGGTAATGCCACCTGCACTAACAGAAAATTTCAAGGCATGTTTATGGTACTACACATTTAATTAGTGCAAAAAAAATTCGAAATCTTGAATTTTTTATCTATGTCTGGAAAAGTTCTGGAGTTACGTAAATAAGGTCAAATAATATGATGATAAAAAAATGATCAACACATAGCCTACATATACTGAACTTGTAGGCTATGATTAACATTAACTGAATTCCACAACAACGTAAAATATGAACTTTCAACAAGAAATATACAATTTTTTTGTATAAATATCTCATAATAAAAAAGGCAATATTAGTAACACGTTTAATTGGCATATAGGAAAAGTTCCAAAATGCACATGTGTCAAAAAATATATATGTAAATATAACAACAGTACACCAACAAAAATCATACGATATACCTGTATGATGCATATCACAAAGATTTATACAGAAATACTCATAAATATAAAGATCACAAAATTTCAAATAGAATCACAAACAACAAATACTGAAAAAAAAATTATCAGAAATGCTTTCACATCATTGATGAAACAAAAACTCTCTATGTTCACCAATAAAGTTTTTGGAGGAAAAGATGAAGAAATGGTTTGAACACTATTCTCAACTACCTGGATGTCCTTCAAGGTTAAGTAGTGGTCTAAGAAATCGGTAAAAAATTCTCTATAAAAGTGTAAAAGTGTTACTATAGCTTAAATCTAAAGAAATACTAAAGATCAAGAACTAGATCTCCTCATGTTGTAAGACTTGCTGTAACCTGGCTTTCCAAAATTCACATCAGGCAACTTTTTTCTGTTTATTACTGTTGGGTGGAATTTACTATAATAAATTAGAAGGAATATGATACCTAGGAAAAATGTGAACATTTGAGTACCAGCTGCACCATAGTATATCAGGGGTCTGTCATTTGCGTTGTTTGCTACACACCTGAAATTTATAGTAGTTTATAATCGAAGTTAAAATTTTCTGCAAAGTAATAATGAATCAAATAAAAAGATTTCTTATTGATCGCAATAATATGTGAAAATGTTATTCTAGAATAATATGAAATGGATAACTCACCAAACGATCAGTGCTCCAGTATTTTCCATAAAACAAACTAAGTAATATGCAAGATAAAGATATCTAGTAGGACCATCTTTGGGTGATATAAATGCCAAAACATAAGCTAAGCCTAGTGCTACTGACAGTATAAGTTCTTCACATCTGCTACTGCAGGAACTCTGGTGATGACCAATAGCTAGCCAGAATGACATAATACCCCAATGAAAGGCACATATGCAACCCATCCAAACGGGAAAAATGGACGCTAAAAGTCCTAAGGCCAATACTCGAGACACTGAAAAAAAATGAGGCATGAAAATAAATCCAGAAAAGAAGAATAGCCAAAAAAGCATTATTCGAATAGTCTTTTTATAGAACATAGTAGCGCAAAATATCTTTTCAATATGAACCTGACAAAAGTTCTCATTTTGACATCTCTCAGAAGGGGTGCATATATTACCCCACGTTTTTCACGAAATATTACTGTTTTCGGACAGGGATCAACTGCTGCATTTTTCCAGCATCTCTCGTAAGCAATCTGTAAACTGTATGGTTTCACCAACATGATTTGTGAGCAAGTACTACTCTCATGCATATCAACATTTATTAACATCTTGGGAACCGAAAAAAAAATCTGTCTGGTAACCCTGTGAACACCTGTACACTGGTCCTGGCATTGACTAAATGAAATGGTGGAAGTCTGCTTGTGGCAATCAGACTTCGTGATTTAACTGTGCCAGAGTCCGGAGCCGTCTTATAGTACCTCCCCATACAAAAATTATAGAGCATAGTTGGTCTATAATCCTTGGTCTCTATGGACAGCTGTGAAAAGTATGAAATGTAAAGCCTCCTTCCCATTATATTCCACACATATTCAATGGAATTTGGAGAAAATCCAAGGCGCAGTAGGTGATCGAAAGTACTCGGGCTACATCGGTATCGCCACACGCCAAGTCACACTAAAGCGACCATTGGCGTAGCTCTCATAAAATTGGGCGGTGCAGTGCAATAAATTTAATCAAATCAATTCTCATTCACTAACCCGAAAAACTCGTGGAAGTTTCTGCAGCGCTTCTTATTACTT